>NC_139338.1:2888000-4203500 GCF_056507025.1 Lutjanus erythropterus
GGGTCAAATTTTTGTCCACTGTTTGGGTGAACCTAACCTGACACACAGACGGGTTGTTACACAGAATCACCTGGGAAGTTGTCGAAACCAGTTTTTGACCTTTTACTTAAGTAAGTTTTATCTTGGCTGTAAAAGTCTCTTATAATAAGCTTACTTGTTTTGGAAGCACCTCACCTCAGAGAATTAGGCTTTTAGTTTTAGACACTTAGATCTAATGAGTCAATAACCTTTAAACAATCGATATCTCCATCAGTCCCTGGACACATAGCGTATCAGTGTTACGTGTGTTTGTCTTCATTAATGAGCGTGTGGAGGACGACTCTTGGGGATGTATAGCGGAACAGCAAACAAGCCTGTTCTGTCCACTGCTTCATTGATTTCCCCGTTTGAGCCCAGGAGCATTTAACAGCCACATTTCAGGTGATGCACTCATCACAGTGTAATCACTGGAGATATTCTGGAAGTTAATGCCCCCCCCCCCCCCTGGGTGAACCTAACCTGACACCCCCCCCCCACAATTGGAGATCAGGCCACACTCTGGAACTGCTGCCTTATGAGCAATGAAGACAACACAACACTTTGACCTCTACAGACAGTCAGGTAAAACTCACCAGTCACATGCTGGACATGTAAGATGATCTGGCTTTTTGCTGCTCTGTTTCAGTCTCATCTCTTCACTAAACTGGGGAGAAAACCTTAAAAAAAAGACCTCATCAATAATAGTCATCCCAGACTGTGTATGTTGTCCTTCATGCTGTCTGCTGATCCAGTGCAACTACACTGACGAAAAGATGATAAACAAGTCATTTACTGGAGTTAATTGGAACCGTGTGATAGCAAGTCCCTCACTGGATTTATAGCACCTAATAGATTCCCATCAGGGCCCTCGAGTCATTTCATTTAAAACTAGAGGCACACTGAGTACCACCATGTCATGTTACTGCCTCTGCATTCTGATCATCCAAGCATTTAACTTTTGATTGGTCACTTTAAAGTGATTTTACACTAACTGGATAACACTGAATTTGGACATAACTTCAGTTTAATTTGCACTGATGCTATTCACATTAGCACTGTACATTTAGCATTATTTACAGTTTATCCACACTCAGATCAGTGCTATATGATGTGGAGACAGATTTGACCTCAACAGCTGATTCTCACTTTTTGGTTCGTCCAGTCTGATTTTAAGATGTTTTCTTATTTATTTATCCCACAGCAGGGAAAATAGCTTGGTTACAACAGCCAAATAGAAAGAAGCATCAATGAAAAAAACAATGAAATATAAACAAAAGGAAATATAAAAAATAGGATCAGTATAAACAGGGGAATTTTAAGACATAAAAAAATGTAACACATACAAAAATATTAAATAGGAAATATAGAAAATACACAATATCTATATTCAATATTAACAAGAAAGAGAGTCAGCAGGTTTAATTTACTATTTCACACAGGAAATATTGGTATTCACAGTTGAAATTATATTGCTCCTGAGGTGAATGCTGATATTGCACAGTTGAAATGAAATTGCATCTGAATGCAGTGTAGAATACACTATTTACTGACGTATTTTAGTTTAAGTGTTTGCAAAATTGTAGATCTGTCTTGAATTGGTGCTATGAAGCTTCAGTGAGAGTTACCCACAAATATTCAAAGCTTAAGCACTGTTGGAGCCATAATAATATTTTTTGTTTGTTTTGTTTAAATAATACTAGGGATGTGCGCGATTAGTTGACTATATGATGAAATGTTACCGACCTCGGTAGTCGGCTGCAGAAATACTAGTTGTTTAAACTGTTTATCAGTATTTCATTCATGCACAATTCCAGTTATCTGTTGCCTCTAAGATATTATGCAGCCGCCAGCCACTAGTTGGGGCTGCGGCCCCATCAGACAGCAGCCCCTCTCGCTGTACGCTGTAAGCGCGTATGCCCCTATGTTCCAGGCAATCTTGGGTTTTTATATCAGCAAAGTCAGACAGATGACAGCCCATAAAACCAGTGCGCTTTGGCAGTGTTTTAATCTAGAAAATGGAAATAATGTTGAATGTAGACTGTGTCAGAATAAACTGGTATATAACCAGTCGACTGAACAACATGTGATCACATTCAGAACAGACACAGACATTAACCTGCAAGCAGAGCAGCTGCTGCTGCTAGCACTGCTAACGTTAGCCACACTGTTTGTCAGGCTGGCAGCTAACGTCAGCTCCAGGTCAGTTACCCACAGACACTGTCATTCTCTTTGGTATGAAAAGTTGAAGCATTTAGTGAGTTGTTGTCATGTTTGTTACAATTCTAGACTGTGTTTAACGGCTGCAAATGGCTCTTAATACACACATTTTTTTTTTTTTGGATAGTGTTTAACATTAAAATTAATATATTCTGCTCAATTTTAATTGCTTTCTGAGTGTTTTGTTAGTGTTAGATTTAACAGGGAAATTAGTTGCCAGGAACATCCCTAAATAGTACACAGGTGGCTATATGTATACATACACAGTTTTTGTGTCTGAACACTGGGAGGAATATTTGGACTGGAAACGCAGGTAATATAGGTAAGCTCCAGGTGCACAGCAGGTGTGTGACAAGGTAAGCAGACAGTTTTTTGATCGTGGCAGTGTGGAAACGTGTTGAAACTGAAATTTACATTTATTTTGTTTAGGTAGATGTGACAGTTTATTGTGATATAGACCAGATGTTAGAATATATCTAAGGCTGGACTTCAATAACATTTTACATCATTGCTGCATTGAATATACTTTGTTTCCTCTTCCAAAACTTGCAAGTAATTAAAGAAAGAAATGACTAAGACTCAGTTTGGATTGTTGGAACTCTTATCCAGTGGTCCTGCTATTAGAATCACCCTTTGGTCTCTGGAGTGGTGGGTTAACTGTTTTGTTGGACTGCAACTGATTATTATGAACATGATCAATTTCTCTGCTGATAATTTTCTTGATAATCCTAAATTAGACTATAAAAACCTAAGGTGATGTCACCAAAAGTCTCATCATGTCTAACCAACAGCCTGAAACCAAAAGATGTTACATTTACAGTATAAAAGTAGAGGGCAACAAATGATCACATTTCCGAAGCTGGAAGCTGCAACCAGAGAATGGATGACATTTTTGCTGAACAATTAATGACTGACAATTAATTTTCTGTCCTTGATTAATTGACAAGGTAATCTCTACTGTTTTTCCCATGTGGTGTTTGGAAAAATCATTTAAAAATCTAAATTGGAGGTTTTAAACAAATTCTGTCATTTTTTCACTAAAGCACTGGTGAGTGTCTTTGTATTGTACAATATGAACACTACCTGCTTTCAATTACTTTTTTAATGAGTAATTCTTTCATTAGCTATAAAAATTAATTGTCAAGTAACAACTAAGAGACTTCAAATTATTCATAATCTAGCGATACAGTAAGCAAGACATGTTCAAAAACTGTCACTAATTAGTCACGTCATTTGTTAACATACTGACAAGGTTTTAATTTGGGGAAACAGCATGAATGTTCTGGCTCAAAGTTGTACATTTGACTTCCTGGAACACACAGCCTCCCTGTTTATTTCAAAGCCAGCAGTGAAGCTGAAATAAAGCCACAACCAGTAACACAATATGACAGCAGCAGTTCTGGGGGCCATTGGAAGTGCATCAAGCAGAGTGCAGTGAATTCAGGTACAATAAGGACCTGTGCTCACACTCACAGCACCGCTTGGATCATGATTGGAGGGAGCATCACAGAGACATGGCTCACTTATTATTGTCATAAATGATATCTGCACTCTCAATTCAGAGAACACGCTTTCACTGAGATGTTTCCTGTTCACCTATAGCTTTGAGTCTTTGATCCTGGGATTGTCTGTCCTATAGCTTCTATCACAGCATTAAAAAAGTATAAAATGTGTCGGAAATGTAAATTCTGTTCACCGTGTTTTTTCCTAGGGCACAAAACTGAGCAAAAAGAATTTATGAATCTAAGGTTCATTCTGAGATGCATTGAGTGCTATGTCATCATGAAGATATCAGATATTATTCATGGTTTTAATTGTCGGCCACAATGGTCCAGACTAAGTCAATAAAACTAGTTGATGTATGTCAGCTAATTAGTACAGTTTTTCTTCTAAACACATGCATTGCAGAAAATATTGGCTGAAAATGTGTGAAAAGACTGAGAGTTATGTAGCGTTCAGGATTTTTTTGGTGGACCTGAAACATGGCCCCATGAATGAATAACCCCAACGCCCCATCCCCCACCCTTCCTAATGGTCGGTTACAAACATACCTTCAGTGACTCTCTCAGTCCAAATCAGCCCAGCAGTTCACTTCAGCTCACTTCAGTTCCAACAACCTGACACAGAAGAAAAAAATACCATTCTGTCACCGTCCTCTGGCCTCGTGGCTCAAACATGTCTGGACATGTTTCTGTGGTGTGACAAACTGAGACCACACATTTATTGTTGCTTTACATGAACTCTGAATGGAAGTACAGAAATATGGTAGAATTCAATACCCTAGATAAACAAATGGAACAATATATAATTAATTTCTTCCCATGATACAGTGTGAAACTGCTGTATTGTTGCAACTGTAAAGCGTGGATGTTAGTCAGAAGAAAGCCAATAAAATGGTGAATGTGTGTGACTGTTGTGCAGATGTACAGAGGCAGCAGGGTGACTGTTCAGTGCCCTGAAGAGATGCTGCTGGAATAACCTCTGACATTCTCACTGAATGGAATAGACTGTTTTCTTTCCATCCTCACTGTGCAGTGGGCGCTCATGTAGGAGAAATTCAGAGGCTGGTTACACAGCTGCTCACCACCAACATTTGTCTGTTTCATGCAACAGCAAGTTGGGAGGCTGATCTTAGAGCTCTCTATGATAATGTGCACTTACGTGAGATACGTGAAGGTTTCCATATTTAAACAGTAATTTTAAATGAAAATATCCCTTCTTCCTGTTTTCTCCTTTATCTAAAGGTAATGTTTCCCTTCAGTTTCTGTGTGGTGTGTCAGTTCTGTCACTGAGTGAGAAATGTGCTGTATAAGCCTGCTCTCCTCCAGCTGTCACTAACCACTGCTGCTGCTAAATTACAGGATCATTTTCCTCTTTAAATGTGACACACCCATGAATGAGATGTACAGAGAAATGAGACCGCTCAAAATCAGACCAAACAAGAACCAGCCACGGTCATGTGGACCAACATATTGTAGGTCTTCATTTTACAAAACAATGCGGATGACTATTCTGCAGTTAGTGTGTCTTTTTTTTGTCACAACTCTTTTTGCAGAATATTTCTACCTCTAACTTTGCTTTCAAGCACACACATTCACATTAAAATACAAAATCTAGGAAATATCACGTAATATGCGCAGACAATATGGCAATAAAGCCAAGGCACTCTGTCTTCTGACGAAATAATATGTAAATTTATCCTTCAAGCAAAGGCAAGGCAAACATATATTGACTCAAATCTTCATATATGCCAGCTGTGGGTGTCATTGTAGTACTAAACCAATGGAGGGAATTACAATAACAGCATGAGTACCACATACATAACATGCCACAGAAATGAAGCATTACAGTAAATAACATTTAGTAGAAACAGTGGTGGACTCATGTCATGATGCATGTAGGGCATTTATCTTTCAAATAAAAAAAAAAGACCCAACAAATGCAAATAAACAACATAATGCAATGAAATAAATAGACTGTGCATGCTCCAAATTATATGAAACCAACTTAACATACTATAAATGTAACTGATGAATAATTGTACACAAAAACTAAAAATATACCTACAAAGTAAGCTTGCAGTAAAGCAACGTTTGTCGTAAGTGGTCTTACACCAAAAAAAATTTGATTTTCTGAGAATCAAAGGAAGAATTAATACATCTGACACTGGAGTCTATTGTGATATGAAATTGGCATGTGCAGTGGATGAATAGGCATATTCAATATTGCCTGGTAAAAGAATATTAAGCGGGTGTGGAAGTAACTAATTACAAATACTCAAGTTACTGTAATTAAGTAATTTTTGGGGTATGTATGACAATGTATTTTTACTTGTACTCAAGCATTCATTTCACCATGTAATCTACTTAGTTACTTTCAAAATCATAATTGAGTACTGAGTACAAATTGAATTAATATCCAAACTAAGGCTGGGCAATATGGCAAAAAATATTAGCATGATAATTTTCCCTGTATTGATCGATAACAATATTTATCACAATATATAATTTGATAATGCTGCCAGATTGAAAAGTATCCTTATAATGTCTGACACTTGAAGAAACCAAATGATTAATTAGCTGAACTTAGAATATAGCTTATTAACATAAAATCAGATAATATAATGTAAAGGACTATGCAAACATTTTGTCATAACACTAAACATGCAAACATGATTTGGCTCCATTTTTGGGAAGTGATACCTCTGGCTTTGTTTTTTAAACAACTAATTAAAACAATCTAAAATATATTCAGCTAATGTAAATAAAAGTAAAAGCTGTGACCTTGAATCCCATCCCATTCCTAGGGCAGCAAACATTTCAGTCTCAAATGTTTGTAGTGGTCCAACTCAAGACAAAAAGGTAAACAAATGGACCACAGTTAAGGCCCTGGGACATTCAAATACTCAGCTGTCCAATAAAATAAAAAAAATAAAAAGTAAATATGTACAGTGGACTGGATTTACATCTCAAGTGTCGGAGGTAGAAATTTGAATAAAAGCTAAAGTGCAAAATGTAAACATTCACACTCTTCTTTTTGATCGCTTCTCATATGGGATTATGGCAACAAAAAAGGACATTCTTGATTGCTGTTTTGGTACAGCCCTGCTAGCACTGCCCACAGCAGCAGAAGTACTAGACCGCTGAGCAACATTTGTTGTTGGACTTCTGCAGTTCTGGCCCAGATTTTTATGCTCTCGGTGTAGTCGCTGGGATGCCACCTTTTCAAATGATGGAAAAGGTTTGTCGATGACGTATTTTGTAGACCGTCTTTGCCTGTGCGTCGTCACCTTTAAAGTAGCCAAACCACTTCCAAATTATAGACTTTGAGTAACATTTTTTTTAATCCACAATTTTGTTGTTTCTGGGGATAACACAAGTTCTACTTCACCTTCACCAACGCTTTGCTCCTCACTTTTCCTCTCTTTTTGTTTTGTCCACACTGCTTTCAGTTTCTCTTTTCTTCGGCACAAACTTTGCAGTGAAGCTGTGTACTAGGACGCACATCCCCAACACTGCAGACTGACTCACTGCTGCCCATTAAGTTCTGCTGCATGACACACTGTTTGGATCTATCTAGGTAAAAATGGCTACAGTTTATTATCGTCATCAACATGCATTTTATTGCGATCCTGCTTCAAAGATCGTTTTATCACCCAGACCTATTCCAAAGCCAATAAGATGATCTGATCACAAGTCAGCCAGTAAAAAACAGGACATATGAATGAGAAACTGAACACTCCTGCAGCACAGGTTTGGAGTAAGGATGTTAATGATTATTCATTAATTGATTAATCAGCATTGAGACTTTAGCCAGTTAAAAATGTATCTGTGAACATTTCATTTAAAACAGAATCCTCTTTGATTTAATGTCTGCTATTGATGATATATTAAACATCAATGTTAAACTAAGACTCTGAGTAGTTTCTGAGATGATTACTTTGTACTTTTACTTAAGCATTTTAACACCTGTAGTTTTATTTGTAAAATAACAGTACTTGTACTTGAGTACAGATTTTCAGTACTCTTTCCACCACTGATATTAAGTATACTAATGTAACAGTAAAATGTTTAAGTATAAAGGCACTGAAAGCATTGTTTAATCATAGTCTACTAAACAATCATACCGAACCATCAATGTAGCATACATGATATTTAAATAAGCAAATGTTGAAGTTTTCACAGTAGCTTATAATTATTCGGGATAGTATGAGCACATAGACAGCCAAAGGATATTAGAGAAACAGCAGAAAGTCCACCTCATCATTCAGTCCTGGGGGATTAGTGGCTTTAAGTGTGAAAATCCAAAATGTTCCCTGTTGAAGGAGTATTTTTAGTCTCTCAGCACCTCTTATGTGGCTAAATGAAGTATGGCTTGAAGGGCAGCAGCTTTTAAAGACAAGAGGCTTCCGTGTCCCGCTTGGTTGTAATGAACAGCCATAGGATAATTTGGATATTTTTTGTGCAATTAACAGTTTTGTGCTCCCCAAGTCTGTCTCTGTCTGTCTTTCATTGTGAAATGCATGTTGAGGTGTTATCACTTTGACACTGTAGAGTTTCCACTGAGCTAAAGTGTTTGCTTTGCTGTCGATGCTGAGGGACAGCAAGCAGCTGTTAAGTTCAGCTTCCACAGCTTGCTTCAGCAGCATGGAAGATGTGATGGGAGTGGAGCCGGTGTTTGTTTTGAGTAAACTGGCCAAAATTCACTTGGCATTCTTGGCTCTATGCTTTGGGCTTTGGTGTTGTCAGACAGTGTCCCTCCCTAAAATCAGAGAGACAATTAAGAATGCACAGAAGAGTATAGATAATGCACCCATCTGATAAGAGTATCTGGCATCTTGGATCTCAGCAGTGCTCATCTTAGAGGTGAGACGAAGTACCAAGTAAGTCTCAAGTCTTTGCGCTCAAGTCCCAAGTCCTAAACTTTGAGTTTTGAGTCCTTAACAAGTCTCATCCTAATAGGCTCATCACCAAATGTAATTCCATTTTAACAACAGAACCTCAACTTACTGTTTTTTGTGTTACTTCAAATAGTAAACAAAGTTGGAAGTTGATGTGTTGACCACCTTGTAGTTTTTGTACATGAACAAAATGATCTTTGGTATCTGAAGTCCAAGTTGAGTTGCAAGTCTTTCAAGACTAAAATCATAAAATTTGTGACTCGACTCTATCCTTCTGGGTCATATCATTCAAATTTATACCTTAATTACCTTTCATAGTGTTTCTTTAATTTCTACGACCTTAGTCTTGATGTCTTGGACCTATTCACTGCTGATGCAGCTGACCTTGAACTTGTGGTCCATGAAGCATGCCGTGACCAGAAGGTTTTGTGTTGCTGGGTCATCAACCCAGGATTTTCACTGCAGTAGTTTGTATCATCTTCCTTTTCTGCAAGAACTGATGTCTTCAAGAGATGACAGACTGGTTTCATATAGGAAACACTCAGGGAAAGAGATCAGTACCTGGTGTATGCCAGGTTTACAGACTGACATTGCCAGGAGAGAACCAGATGACATGTTTTTCAGTCTGCAGAGAGAACATCAGATATGGCCCACCGCCGTGCCAAGACGCTCTCTATCATCTTTCGCCTTGAGCCCCACTTGGTTAGGCATTCTATGATGAGTGAGTGCTCTGGGAGGTTGTGCTCCTGTTGTGCTTCTTTCAGTGCCATCTTCTGCTCCCAGCTGAGGGAGAAATGTCCCACCATTTTTTTTTGCCAGCAGCACTGGCAATGGGGCTGTCATCTTTAACAGCATTTTCAGGAAAAATAAATCCTACCACTTATCATTCCATCCTATCTGCAAAATATAGCTATTTTGAAATAACTACAAAATTCAGAGACTTCATAATTAACTACAGTTATTACAAACTTTGCAATACAAATTAATGATTCAGGGACTACATGTGAGTTAACTACTGTAATTACAAAGTAATGATTCAGACAGACTGCCATAATGTGATGTTCAGCAGTAATAGATGCTAATACATTTAAGCACTGGATCCTCAGGCTATAAAGCCCCTAAATTTGGTGGTCAAAGTACATTTTGTAGTAACCTGACATGCCATATGGTTTCTTAAACAGAACCATCTGAGAAGGGTAACATTTTTGGTGGCCCAAACTTTAACTTCTACAGAAAAGGCACACAGCTGAACCCAGCCCTCATTAGTAGGGCTGAACTATTTTGATAAAAAATGTTTTCTGCAGATTAATTCCATAACTGACATGTTTTGATCCACTAAACATTTTATCCCTGTCTATTGGCTTTTGTTCGCCTCCACCTAGTTAAAACTCCACAGCCTGTGACAGCCTATATGTTAACCCTGGTTTCATCAGTAATAATCACACATTAGTGCATCCTGGTCGGAGTTTAGAAATGAAATCCTGGAGCAGTGATGAGCACCTGTCCTGTGTGGGTGCTGACAGCTTGGTCAGACACAGTTACCGGCAGTAGAGAAGGTTGTACCTGCATCTGGTAAATTAGTATTTAAACAGATTTCATCAGCGTTCGGCAGAGAGCAGAAACGACATGTAAAGAAAGTAAAGAAACAGGACACCTTTCTTGCTGCTCTGCTCTCCTTTCCCATCAGCCTGATCTGTTTCCATCACATATTTTAAGTTAGCTGGTGCTGAGACAAGAGTAAGCTTGCATGTCTTTGTGGCCTGTTTCCTGTTTTTCTCTGTGTGCAATAACACAGCTAGAAAATGGGATGATGATTCAACTGACAACATGCTGTTTGAATCAGGGGGCTCCTTCACAGCTCTAATTGGTATCATTACTTTTTACCTCAGAGCTGATCTCCAGCAGTGCCAGTCCTCCCTCTTGCACACCAAATGCCAAAACCCATGCGAGCATTGTGCCTCTTCCCTGTCATCTCACTCCTGTCACGTCTTTGTTACTTCAAAATCTTAATGTTTACTTGTAAACATGTAACAGTCTTCTGCCTGGGTAAGAATAATTAAAGTGTCATTTACTGACCAACATCACTTGTTAAATTGTGTGTATACAGTATATTGATCCATGGAGGGTTTTATATATGTAAAATTTTCCTTAAAGCCCTGGAATCTCTGAAGCTAGAAAACTTTTTTTTTCTGAATATGCACCAGATGAGCAAGTCTTATTGGACTGAACAGGCGTCATCTTTGCATCTGGTGTCCCGTTCTTAATAATACATCCATGGGGCAATTACATGGAGTCCTAGTCCTGGGATGTGTGCAGACATAAAAGTGACATTCTGTTGTTCACCACTACTGGTGCTAAATTTGTCAAAACTAAAGCTTATTTGGCTAAACCAGAGCTGATCACTGTCACAGTGCTTGTGATTCCACCAGCAGCACCTTGATGGATACTGCATCAGTCTACACACAGCAGATCCAGCAGAAGTCAGGAAACAGAAAAAGCACAAAGAATCCAGTCAATTTTCAAAATAAAAGACCCTTTGCAGACTCATTAAAAGACTCATAAAGACTATTTAACTATGTAGCCTACTTATCCATGGTAGAAGCACAAAAAGCAAGGAAAGAGGACCAAATCAGCAATATCTTGAGCAAGTCAGCATAATCAGGCAGGCATAACGCTCTGCTGTGGAAACACTTCTGAAACATTGCTGGTGGGACCTGCACTCATGTGGAGGATGGATGAAAACCATGGTGCAGAAGTGCTGTACCCAGTGGAATCAACCTGTAACATTCCAGTTATTGAGCATCATTGATGAACATCTTTTCTTGTAAAATGTCTGGTGTAATGGGTAACACTGGTGGTGGGAAAATTATCTCTAAGAAATGTTGCAGGTTTTTGTGTGATCTCTCCGCTAAATGTCAGTGACATTTCAGAAGACTAATGGAAATAAAAACAGTGAAATAGCCTTTGGCTGAAGTTGACTCCCAGGTGACTCATTGTTGTCTGCTGAATTTAACTGGTAATGACAGACATTTTAATTGCAATGAGTGGTGATGAATGTGATTAAAACAGTGTAGTTTGAATGCAAATGTATGAAGTGATGCCCGTTAGGCACTCAGACACATCTGGAGCAGAGAATTAGCAAGCCAAATGTTGGATAACAAACAAATTAGCTCATTTTGAAGTTGGACAGAAGGCTAACGGACGGCTGCTCTGTAGTCAGACAGAGCCTCTGTAAATATGGAGCCAGGTCATCTGCGGGGAAGCTTCAGTCCAGTTAACATGGCTAACCCTGAACATGGGCCAAGGTGCATGTCCAGTGGTGCTTCGCCTGGGCTTATTTTCTGACATGCTTGTTGGAGTTGCTTGACTGGGGGCAGGGTGTGAACCATGTTGACGGGCAGCTCAATTCTGTCTCTTTTTAAAAAAGATGCATATGAAATTAAGCATTGATTTTTTTTTTTTTGTGATTTCATAAGTGTATAAGTTCCGGTGCCTAGTCTTTACATTAGTGTTTATGAAACATTAAAAGTGCCTTGAAATTTTTCATCAATTTATGTAGACATGGTTACAGGGTTCTTTATGTGTGCCAGACACTGATCACTGGTGTACATGCACATGAATCACAGCTCAGCACAAATTGATAGTTTAAGTTGTTACAGAGCATGGTTTCATCCAAATGCAATATATATAGCTTTATAAATACACTAATAACATGAACAATATGAGGTTCAGACCTTTTTTCTTCTTTTTCAAGCTGGCAAAAGCCAGAGAGCAGCATTACACACTGCCAAAACAAGACTATACAACTGCAGCAGAGGCAGTGGAGGGTGACAGAACAGGGGATGTGAATGTGCCCCAAACACTGCAACACGATCAACACCGGAATGTACAAAGCATAGTAGTAGTCAAAGCATAGTATCATAAACTGACTCTACATGTAAAAATCATAATATGTGTATTTAGTTTACTATTTAAGGATATATCCTGAATTGGCATTGGACTTTCGCATTGAATACAATCATCCAAAATGTAGTGCAAGTTATTTAAACCTAACAAGACATATATCCCTGTCCATCAGCATTATGTACATTGCTCATTACCTGCTGATATTAAAGTCACAGGTTAAAATAAGTCTTTAAAAAAGAGTCCTGTCATTGGCCATGGTGTCGCAGCTTCTTCTATCTGTTTTCAAAGTCTCTGAGAAACGAGAACAACCTCCGAGCTGCAACCTACACACTGAGAATGACAAATTAGCACCCGGGACACTAATGGTACAAACTTAAACAAGCTAGTACTTGTTAGCTTTTCTTTTGCAGTGATGTAGTCATTTTAACACCAGTGCTCACCTCCTGAGGTGCAAATGTTCCACCAAAACAAGTCGCCCTTCAACACTATTTTGCAGCAGCACTGTTGTAAGGATTCGTAACTTAAAACTTTTTTGCAGAGATAGATTTCACTTTAAATTACATCTTTATCAGTTGACTGATACAGCAAATGAACAAAGAAAATTAATTATGTAGTATTTTAGAGTAGGGGGATATTGTGTTAATGCTGCTGTGTCACAATAACCATGTTGCAACCATGGTGAAGACTGAAAGACAGAAAGAACTGTCACAGAAACTGAAAAACTGAGATAATCTCATTGTACCAAAAGGGCAATGGATATAAAAATATTTCTATGACCTTAAACATTCCTACAGACGCCAATGATAGCATCGGTCAGAGTTTAAAACATATGGCGCAGCAGCAAACCTGCCTGGCTGTTGGAGTAAAGTTTCATCAAGAGGCCTTAGCCATCTCATCAGGACAACAAAGAAAAAAACTGTGTTGGTGCAAAACACTTACAGGATGACCTGATGAAGGCTGGGACAAATGACTCAGTGTCAACTCTAAGAAGAATGCTTCACAAGCAAGGACTTTATGGCCAGACTCCACGACACATGCCACATTGCCCAAGAAGCATAAGAAGGGCCGACTGGAATATTGGCAAATAGCCTATTCCATTATTTAGTGTGACATATTTCAGTGTTACAGGACTTAAAGAAAGGCCGGCATATTATAACATCAAACAAATGAGATGGACTCATCATACAGGGTGAATTGTGTGACAGTCACTTGCTTTTTTTCCCATCAGACTCAAGCAATAAAACCTGGTCTGTAATCCAGTTTGGATGCTAAATCCTCTCTATGGACACAGGTGATGTTTGCTACAGGATGAAATGTAAAAAAGAATAATTGGATTTTTTTTTCTGAGCTTTACAGACTCAAAATTCAATCAACCATGCATTTGCACACCTTTTGTGAAGGTTGATTAAATCCCACTATTTACCTGATACATTGCAAACTAACAAACTAATGGATTATCCAAACACTGTATGTCCACAGTACTTTGCTACATTGCATTGCAGTGAGTGTTGGAATACTTTTATGCTGGTATTTTTCCTTGATAGCTTCAGAGTACTAATGCAGTAATTAGCTCAGAGTCTGCCACTAAAATGTCACTACATCATAATATTTCTTCATCAGGACTGTTGATTTATTGAGTAAACAAAGAATGTTTCAGTGGCTTACTCCCTGATTGGAGATGTAATTGGTTCTTCATTATTTTCCATTGATTGACTTTGATTCATTCTAATTCTCTAAACATTCCAGTTTGAGCGTGCTGTGTTGCCACCGGGCTGCTTTTCATTTTCTCTGTGTAGTTGTAATCAGTAGATATTAGATAGAGGCCAGAGCATCGCTGTGGCACCAAGCAGGGACTGTGGAAATAGTCTAAACTCCAAAAATGAGTTCCTGCTCCTCAGACACAGTATCAGCTCCTTGAATCAGTGATAATGTTGGTCATTACCTTTGTGTACCTGGCAGAGATCATGGATGCAGATGCACTCCAGTGAGAAGTTATTATTCATATATCAAAGTCTGATGTAGCATGTGACTTTTGAAATATTTCCTTTCTGTCACCTACAGATCCTCTGCTTCGTTGGCATAAAGGTTTTCACTCCAGGGGCATGTGCTATTGATTTGTGCAGAGGAGGCGACATATTGACCCGGTGGGATGTCCAAAGAAAACCACTACACCTATCAGACACCCAGCTGTAGGCCTCCAGAGCTTTCTGCCTGTTTCTGATGGGCTTGTTCCACTATTTAAGTTTTCCATTCTGCTCCTGTACAACTGACACAGCAGCATGTTTTTACTTTCTGTTCAGCTCACAGTGTTGGTCAGTACAGATACAGTTTCCTGTTAAAGGACTAAAACCTTTTCAGTCCTGGCAGGGTGACATGCAGCTCTCTGAAAGGTGATTAACTGAAGACACAGGGCCACACAGCATCCCTGATTTTATGAGAATTATGCTTGGGCCAAATTTCAATACCTGATAGTGCATGTGGGTCAGAAAATAATAGAGAGTACAGAGAAAAAGAGAGAGAGAAAGGTGTTAGAGCGAGCGGTAGCTAGTTCTGGTCACAGTGGGTGGCTCTCCAGTGCACTCTGCTTCAAATATGTGCCAAGTCTATTTTTGATGGGTGCTGCGTCAATCTGCACAGAGCAGATCGAGTGGGCAGGAAGTCAGACACAGAAAAAGAGGAGAAAAGCCGCTCAATTTTCAAAATAAAAACCCTATGCAGAAACGCTGCTGGTGAGGCATCTTGCTGTGTGGTGGATGAATCACAACTGCAGTGCAGTGGAATGAGACAACCCAAAAGTGCTGGACAGTATATTCAGCCTTGGCTATATAGACCAAGATACAAATGCATAAAACTCTGCGTACATTCACAACTAGAACTTTGTGTCCACACAATAAATGGATGTGAAAACACCCTGAAATATCTGTTTGCATATCTTGTGTGTGCTCCACTACCTCAGGCCTTTCAGCGAGAAGAAAAGCAAAACTTTATGATTGCGTCATATTGGTGAAGTTCTCCAACAACAATGAAAATGTTGTCAACAGTTCAATGTTATTTATAGTGGCTGTTATCGTTGGGCATCATCAGTGGCTGACAGTTGTTGACCACTGGGCCCTCTCATAACATCATCAGGAGTTGTTGGCAAAGTTTTGTTTTTGATGTGGGAGACAAAATAAAAAGAAGCTGTTGCTGCTGTCAGTGGTCTGCATCCATACATGGTTTGTCATATGCAACACCCAGAGGGAGGAACAAAAGAGACAGTGTAAACTTTTAGAAATAAGGGTGCTAACTAGAACCAAAAAAGGGTTTTCAGCTTGTCCCCATAGGAGAACTCTTTTTGGTTCCTGGTAGAACCTTTTGTAGAGATTCTAACCCCCTGTGAGAGGTTCTAAAGGAAACCTTTCTATGGTACAATGGTTCCACAGCCTCTAGCCGCTGTATCCAGAACCTTTCCACCTTCTAAGAGTGCTAACAAGAATGCACCCAGGGGTCTGCTGAAAACCTTTTTATATTCCAAGGGTTTTATCTAGAATATACCCAGGGGGTTCTACTGACAACCCTTCTTATTCCAAGGGGTTCATCTAGAATCTACCCAGGTGGTTCTACCTAGAACCATTTTTTTATTCTAGGGTCTCATCTAACACCTTGGAACTCTATTGATAACCCATTTACATTCCAAGAGTTTCTATCTAGAAATCACCCAGGCGGGTCTATCAAGAACCCTTTTATATTATGGTACAAAGAACCCTTGACAAGAGTTTTTCAAGGATTTCAACAGTCCTTGAAGAACTTTCCTCTTAATGGAACCCGTAGTCTTACAAGTCAACCCTTAACAAATCCTTTCTTCAAGAAAGGGTTCTTCAGAACCAAATGGTTCTGGGTAGAACCTAAGCCCTCCAGGAGGAACACTTTTGGAGCCCTTATGTCTAAGAGTGTAGAGACTGTGTTGCTTCAGCCTGGAGAGCTAATGGTAAGTGATGACTGGATGAAATAAAGCAAAAACAGGGCTTTGTTCAGTCACGTCAGGTCAGGTTTGGGTCTTAGTTTTAAACCCACTCAGAGCTGTAAGGCAGGTGTTTAGGAACAGAGACTGAAGTCTGACTCAAGTACAAATCTCAGGGCTGCAGCTCTGATGGCCTTCTGTCTGCTAGAAGAGTTGTTTTTTCTGCATCCAGGATGAAGAAGCCTTTGCAGATAAAAAAAGAAATAATAACCCCTGTTTTCCAGAGGTTGTGTCGTGCTGTGAACACCACAAACAAAAACCACTCACCTCCACTGTACTGAGGTGTTGACAGAAGTCTCAGAGGCAGAGATCTTAAAAGTTAAAATACTAAATAAACCCACAGTGCTTGGCTGGGTATGATGAACAGCAGCCCTGCTGTAAATCTTGCACAGCTCATGATGGTTTATTTATTCTGGAGACTCTCAGAGGTGTTGATTCAGCTTGGCTGTTTTGAGGCTGAGGTAGGTACATTATGTTGTTGGACAATGATTGGATTGCTTATTATACTTTTATTTTGTCCATTCCCATTTACAAAGAGTGGGCGATGCAACAGTGGAAAAGGAAAATAACAGCAGAGTAATTATCATTAATATTTGAATTGGACAAAGGTTGTTTGGACTTTATATTTGTTTTTAATGTTTGTACAGAACCATGAAGCTCCAGTATATCTCTAGGGAACAGAGGAACCAACAGGAGGTATTTGCCTTAATAAAATAGTTTGTCTTTAGTGGGGGAGGCAGGGGAGAGGTTTTACAAACACACAGGAACCACCCATCTGTTTGCTTTTGTTGCTGTGGAACGTATAGCTTGATATTATCTGGCACAGGAGATCAGAGACACTAGTACAGCTTAGTTTTTTTTCCAGTTTCCCCATGAATCCAAAAACATTTTAGTTGACAAGGCTATTTGTTGTGCAAACATCATATAGTAAAAGCAGAGCAGAGGAATATTTCAGTGCCATTGCTCCAATGTAGGATCTTCTAACATGTGCCAAATGACTGAGGCTGCTCGGTTTGACTTAAACCGATTATCGGTTTTCAAAATAATTGGCAATTTATTTAATAATTGATTAATTGTTGCAGTTCTAGTTGGGTAGTAAATTCAGTACTGATACCCAATGGTACCTTCTCTGTCTGTTTCTCATAGTTAGAATCTGTGGCCCCGACCATGGCTCTGAAATATCCGCAGTCTAAAGAGGCCTTCATGTGACAAAAATTCTCTGCTTGTGTCTCTTCCAAACATCAGTGATCTCATCTGCCAGTGTCGTCACATACAGCTGTTATCTCATTGGTTGTGCTTTGAAAGGTCAGCAGCAAATGAGGTCAAAGGTCAAATAATTTGAACATTGAGCGCAGCAGACAGCGGCAGATCTGAGCGGTGCACCATGCCGAGGGTAGTGGTGCCACTTAGGCAGGCACCACTGCTCTCTCCATAGGAAAACAATGGGACAGCCAGCCAAAGCATTTTAACCACTGTTCATGTTTTGGGGCTTTAACTGTGCTGTGTGTTGATAAACCTATGGAGCTGTCTGTGGTGCTGAAGTAGCAGGTTGATTTGTATTTCCAAGTTTTTGTCTCATTCCCATCCTTCTGTCAGTCTCATAATCTATTCTGTAAAATTACAGAACCAGAAGAGTAATTTATGAGTCAGTTCACTCATCATTTGTGAACAAGAAGAGTATAATTCTTATAATTTATTTCTATGCTGAGGTGTAGAAGTATGTTGTCCATTAAACGACACGTCCCAGAAAGCATTTGTTCTTAATTTGTTTATTTTTTGTCATATCGTTGTATATCTGGCAGTATACTCTTGATAGTGTTAAGTAGCTGTTTCCAGCAGTGTCCAGTAGTCTAGAGTGGCTGTAGTTAGTAATGTTGCAGCAGCTCAGCAAAATGGCCAAGAAAAGAATTCTTGTTGCAGAGGGATGGTCATTTAATGAGAAATGCGAAAGCTTAATGGAGATTTGTACATTTATTTTTTTGCAAAAGGACTCTCCCACACTGTCTAACTTTGAATATGTCATTTATTTGCGATGTTTCGGTACTAGACCTTCATCAGGCAAAGGTTTAGTACTGAAACATTGCAAATAAATGATAAATTGCAGAAATCTTATGAAAGATTTAAATGATTACACAGACAATTCAGGTTTGATCTCCTGTGCCATTGCTAATTAGAAGCTGAATCCTGTGTTTAAGTGTCACCTTCCACTCTGACAGTCCTCAGCTTCCATGGGGAAGACACTGATGACACCATTTCTGTTTTTAGTGCCGTGCCCTACTTTTCTCCCCATGGCATGTGTTTTGAGGTGTGTTGGTGTGGGGGTTGGGTTGCAGTACAAGGACACCAAAATCATCAGTGAGTCACGCTCTGTGTGAGGTTATTAAAGTCATTTTCACAAAGTAACAAGCGAAGACTGGTTCAATGAAACTTTTCTGTAAAAGTAGGAACTCAACAAACCCACCAACAGTCTAAAAGTGCTTTCTCGTCCTCATGGTGTTATTTGGCTGTTGACAACAGCAAAGGACTTGCAGCCAGAGTGAGATGAAAAAAATCAGCATGAAGATGAATGTTTCAGTAGGATGTGTTGTGTTTTTTCCTCTGCTTGGCCTAAAGCTCGGAGTCGGACGTGATTAATTGCTTCATCTGGGCCACTAAAGGTCTGTGTCCCTCTCAACTAAACAGTAGTTCATCTTCCAGCTGGAGTGAAAATGTATCATGCTGCTTTATATGAAAAGAAGCTAAAATGCCAAGTGTGGCTAGAAGACGTCTGCCAGAGTGATAACCGACAACTCAACTCAGAGAATTGCCTGTCAGCACTGAGTGAGGTTTAACTGCTAACATTTAAGGTGGATGTGGAGGATACACAGAGTTCAGAGTGGACACAAACCATTTCTCTTTGAGTGCACTCGAAGAGAACAGATTGCGGGTCTCCATGGTGACAGAAGCTCCATATATCCCAAATTGAACCTTGAAAGGTGGAGGTGTGGTGGAGGAGTTATTTAGAGGGTAACTTGTTTATCCAAACTTATATTATTTTTTGTGGATTTGTCTATAATTTCTGTCAGACATGGCGACACTAAAGGTGTTTCTCACAATGTCAGGTGATTCATTTAAACATCTTTTGTGCAACATTTATGGGGATATATTGGCAGAATATGTAAAAAATTGAATATAATATTCATATGTTTTCACTGTATAATCACCAGATAAGAATTATATTTTTTGTTACCTTAGAATGAGCCTTTACATCTTTTAGACAGAGCAGGTCCTCTTCCATGGAGGCCAGTGTGTTGCACTGCCGTGTCTCTACAGTAATCCAGACAGGACAAACCAAAACCTGGCTCTGGAGTAGTTCCTGGTAGGACTAGACAAATGCTTTTATCATCTGATTTTGCCTATTTAATGGTCTGCCTTTTGAAGAAAGAGTGAGAGCCACTGCTCAGCAACAGACCCCAATTCAGCTGCACAGAACACACCCACTGAGCCGAAGAACGAGAGGCAGGAAAACAACCTGTGACTGGAATATTTTCTCATCGATGATGGAGAATTATAGATTTATTCTGACCAAACCAGAGCTGGTGATTGTTGGAACAGTGGAAAGACTAACAAAGGTGTTTTTGTTGAGTTTTATTTTGTTTCTCTGTTCAGTTTGAATGAAGTGTCATTTAAAATTAAGCTAACAAGGCAATTAACCTTAGTTCAATTAAAGAGAAAAATTTGAGAGGTTCAGACTGTATGGTTGTATTTTTCTGTTTAATAAGGAAAACAGATGTATGAATATTTCCTTCCTTGACAGTTTGTTGGGTTTGTGTCTTTACTGGACATAGTAGACATACATTGCCTACTTAAAGTTACAAATTCGCCACTCACAAACATCTTTTGAGGATTTTTTCCCCCAAGAACTAGATATTGTCTAATACTGTTGTCCATCTTGTGTATGATTTGGGGTGGAACTAACAATAATTTATGTCATTCAATTAATTCACTAATTGTTGAATCTTTAAAACATCAGAAGAAGGTAAAAAAAAATGGCTTTCCCAATTTCCCAGAACCTGATTTGTTTTTAATTTTTCATTTTTCTGTATGGCTTTTTATGCCTTTTTAATGATAAGACAGCTGAAGATATGACAGGTAACAGCGTGGGGGAATGACATGCAGCAAAGGGTCATAAGCAGGAGTTGAATCCACGGCCGCTGCAGAGGACACGCAGCCTCAGCACATGAGCCACCAGGCCACCCCCAGAGTCCGAGTTAACCTCTTCATGTCTTATTTTGTCTGACCAACAGTCCAAAGCTCAAACAGAGTGAGATTACTGTATCACTGTATATCAAACAGAAAGACAGTAACATCTCACATCAGAGAAGCTGGAACCAGCGAACTTCTACTTTTTTTTTTTACCTTAAAAATGAGTCAGACCCATTAATCGAGTATCAAAACAGTTGCAGATTAATTTTCTATCTACTGACCTGTGCTGTTGACTAATAGTTGCAGTTCTAGTATTGATGATGTAACTAGAAAGGTTTTAGTTCTCCAGCTGTCACTTAACATTGTCTTAACAGAAAATCAACTTTAGTTCTACCCTGGAATTTGTGACGCCTATATTAACTAGCCCCACTATACAGCTCCACTGAGGCTCTATTTGGGTCGATGTATTTTGAATTGGGTCTAATTATACTCGAGTTGGACTGTCCTTGAGTCCATGTTGAAAATTGACAGTTAAGCCCAAAATCAAAAATACATATTTATCCCCTGGCCTGTTGTGCTATTTATCTGTCTTGATTTTTTCGGTGTGGGTTGCAGAGTTTTGCAGATATCAGTCATAGAGATGTCTGCCTTCTCTCCATGGGGCTAAATGCCACTTGGTTTGTGTTGCTCAAAGCACAGCAAAAAATACTTTTGAAAAATTCAAAGTCAGTGTCTCTTTCCAAAAATCATGGCCTGGTTACACCAGATAATCCACAGACCTTGTTGTGAACAGTTGTCTGAACTACTTTCTTTCTGCAGTAGAATATACAAGAACTACTTTTGTTCTACTAGAAATAAAGTAGTTCATACATGAAACTGCTCACAAAATAAGTAGCCTGACCGGGTCCAAAGCTGTTGAAATTCTGTCAGAATATAAGGGGGGCAGTCAAATTTGCTAGAGCAAATGAAACATGAGCTTGAATTTGTCTGGTTCCCAGGCTAGTGGTGTAGCTGGTTTCCCAGATATCAATGACATTAAGGTGGTAGGCATCAATTTAATTGCTACCTATCATCATAATTTTAATTAACGGGGGGAGGGCCAAAACTATGGAAATAAGTACTAGCAATCCTGAATTATCTTTTAATTGTGCATGATTTTGTTGGAAGATATCACCGCCTGTGGTAAACCGTGGCATGGTGGGTTGAGCGGAAATCCGAGATTTGGCTTCCTCCTAAATGATCCCACTAATCATCATGACTCAAGGTGTCTTTTTGTACTGGGTTTAAGGTAATGTAAAATCTTATTACTGCATCAGAAAGGGTTCCCAGGTGGACCTCTTCAGCACAGTAAGCTGATTTACATGAGAAGCAGCCGGTGCCCAATGCGCTCTACACCTCGCTGCTGAGGATTTGTGTGAATTTTCACCTCTAAATGGCTTCATGCGCTTCTAAAGCCCCAATGACATACATACTGTAGAGCCTCCTTTGCATTGCAGTGCACATATCCCTCCCTACTATCACAGAATACTAATAAGTGTACAGCTAAGGTAACATAATGAAGTGGAAGGCGACTCCCCCTGCACAATCAATATATTTCTCTGCTCTCTGTGGGTAAGACAGGAGCCGTTTAGTCTACAGTACACTCTGTACTTCTGTCAGGATGATGTGGATCGTTTTGACCTGTGGCCATTCTTGATTATCATGTCGAGAGACTCTCCTTTATGCTGCCTACTTCTGTCCCACTGCTTGGCTGTAAACAGCAACTTGGTCATGCTTCCTAAACTATTAAGCCCTGAACACTGAAAGTTGTGTTCCCTCTCCTCTTCTCAGCTGTTTAAATGTCTGGATCAGGCCGATGGTAGAGTTGCGCATTTTGCCTCTGGTGTCACCACTTCACAGTAACAAATTCCAGCATTGACTATCATCTTCAATATGAAGCATCTTCATTAAGTGTCATATGAAAATAAGAGAAACAACAGGATCCCCTGGAATTTAGACACTGCTGGTGGTGGAATGAAGCCAGCAGGTTGTTAATGGAAACTTTCAGTTGATTCTCCCTGGATATCATGGAGGACATGGTGGTGGTGATTGAAAATGTGAATTAGTTTGGAACCTCTCAGTTAAATTTTGATTTCCAAGAGCCATCATCAACACACACAGGCCAAATGGAGACAATTATATAGACCTACAACCAATCAAAGCAACAAAACGTAGTGGTGCTTTGTTAGCGCCGGCCTGTTCGCAACCTTCCTCATATTACAGCTAAATGGTAGACTGAAATACGTTTCTGAAAAGATTTTAGGCAGGAAATAGGCAATGGAGTGACAGAATATTTATCCACATTTGATCAGTACTATATAGTGTGACAGTTTGATCTGAGTTTTTTGAGTCTGAGGTGTTGTGCTGTTGTTGCTGCTGACTGGATGCAACTGGATAGACTTCCAACCAATCAAAGCAGTGAAATATGTAACATGTGATGTCATGGAGACGTGAGGGTGAGTTTTACAGTTGTAGGTCTTGCAGACAGAATGACAGAGTTGCAATGCATGCAGAACGATTGGTCAGGTAGAATTGTCAGAATTGTAAATCTTGCAATTTTGACAGCACAAAAAAGTGGAAGGGACAAACAAAATTTTAATATCAGACATTGCGAAAAGATTTTAACTAAGGTTAATTTGAGGTTTAAGGTTAAACAATAGGGCTGCACAAGATGTGAAAATTTTCCAACTGATCAACCCAACAAACGTCAGCTGCTGATGTATTTGCGCAGGTGTGTGTCTGTGTCCACTGCCTCTTTGTGCCATTACTGGTCTCTTTGGAGGCCTACCATTAAAAAGGCAAATATCTTCATCCCAGCATTCATCCTGTCGTCTAACCCAATTAGGCAATCAGGGTTCAGGTTGAAATATTTAATTCTTAAGTTTAGGGAACAATTGAAACCACCATTGTTAGTAGGAGATGGTAAAAGAACAGTGGTCTCCCATAGTCTGGCGCTTTGTGAACCTATCCACCTCAAACTTGTCCTTGTGAGATTTACCTTTGCTCATAAAGAACAGGATTCATAACTCACATAGGTGTTACAGGCTGTTTGTCGGTTAAATGTACACAGAGATCAAATTAGGCCATCAAACAAACTAGGGTTGACACCTTGTGGTCAGCTGATCGATTGATCGGTTGTTATGCTCTCGTCAGTCCAAATTCTAATTAGTTGGACAGTCACTAATCTAAGTTTAATAAGGAAAGAACTGCTTCTTAATCCATTATTGTCTTGGCAGGGGGGACATATGGACAGATGTATTTTATTTTTGAGTGAAAGGCTGTTCAAAGGCCCCAAACTAATTGACACCATGTCAAAATACCAGCACAAATCTCTACATTGGCCCTCAGCCTCAGGAGACAGAAGAGTTGAGAGGATATAAAGTCTATTTTTGTTGAAAACGTCTGTGGATTTGACTCTGCCTGATTGCTTTCTTAACGAGCGCCTGCCAGTAACATTTTAAGCTCAATGATGGATAAATAACAGTTGTTTGTGACCTGACTTCAAACTGGAACACTGTAAGTTTTAACATGTTTTATGTTGTTTTAGTCCTTACTTGTTGAAATTGGCACCAGCATGTTGCTAATATGGCTACACAGGTTTCCCACCGAGGAAATTTCATGCTTGCAGACCATTAAATTAGCAAAATAAAATAACAAAACTCTTCTTTCACGTTTGTCCACTTGCCCAACTCTATTAGGCAGCTAAAAGTGCTTTCAGTAAAAATACCTACATGGTTATGCTTAAACAACAATTGAAAGCAACATTGCAAACAGGTTCTTGCGAGGTTTGAAGGCTACTTCCATCTTTGCTCCTGTGAAGGTCAAGATAATCTTTATAATCCCCAAGGGGCAATTTGTTGCAAAATCAGCTGAAGACAACCATCACACCAATCAACAGATAATAATTCACACACAAAAACTACAAACTGAAATGCAACTATATAATGCTACTGAAAAGACCAATAGCAGCAGGGACCAGTGAGTTTGTAAATCCATTTGTCCTGCATCTTTGCAGATTATATCTGCAACCAGATGGAAGCTACTTGAACTCACTGAACAAAGGGTGAACAAAGGATCAACAAGGATTGACTGGGCCTTCTTGGTGGCTCAGGCTTTGTACACATGGGAAGACAAGACAAGACAGGAATCATAAGGTACATCCGTGCTGGTTTGTTTGTCAGCTGAATGTACACATAGATCAAATTAGGCCACTGAACAAACAACAGATTCTCTCATTGTACTTGGGAGGACAGCCCCAGGTAATCCACACTCCAACACTCTCAACAGTTTTTATGGGGACTCTGTGCTGTAGTAAGTAGTCCCAGTGAAAACTGTACAACAAGTGCTGTGAACCCTGCAAAGAAGATTCCAATTACCTCCATGTTTTGCGGTGGGGACAGAAACCTCAGAGACAGATATCTGAAAACCTGGCCACAAAAAAAACAAACAAAACTATCTGCATGGAGTATAAGAGGAGAAAAATGTGCTTTGTAAAGAGTGAATGGACCATGTAACATGTTCAACCTTCACCTTCACAGGTTCATAAATGATGTATGAATGAAAGTGGCAGTAATAGCGGTCTGTGGGTTGTTGAAGTTATGGCAGTCTGAAGATTGTTGAAGCAGACAGCTGGTAGTTTGCATACCACACTCTAGTTTTATATTTGAACTGACCCAAAATTGGATTGAATTGTTCGTGTTAGATACCCTCGGCCTTTACAAGTCTTTCTTTGAAATGATTTTTATTTCATCTGCAGACTCTTATTTCATAACAGATCTGTCAGAGCCATTTATATGTCTGACCTCTCTAAATCTACCATTTTTGAGCATTTCCCAGCCCCACTGCAGTGCCTTTCCTCCCAGAGAACAATTCAATCAGACTCTCTCAGCATGTTTCCCCATTGCCTTTTTCAACCAATAAACTGCTGCTCCCGTAATCATCGCTCATCACTTTTAGTGTCAACACACAGCAATTTACTATTGAGCTGTGGATATAAAATTCCATTTTCTATTAACTTACTGTTGAGCCACGAGGGAAGGCTCACCATTGACATCTCTAGCAATGACTATAAATTTGAAGCCAGGCTATGGATATCACATTACTTTTTGTACGGGGCAAGATTAGAAAATATTGGATGTGATTCATAGCTCATCTCCCTCGCACGTTATAAATGGTTGTGAGTTTTAGGGAGGATTGGGGCTTTTATGGTACAAGTTAGGTTTGACCAAGGAATAAAATGAAGGAGTGATTTAGGCCCCATGTTGATGGCTTATTCAATTGTTAGAGTTTGTGGACTGTTTGTCTGGAAGACTTTGACTAGTGGCGGCTGCAGTGGCTGAGGGAGTTGCTCGGTTATTTTGAGGGATGGCTGGAGGAAGAATTCTATAGACTATTTCTGGTTGAAGACAGAAGCAAACAAGCCACCATTACTGCGCTGGCTTTCTCGCTTTTAAATCCATCTAACAGAAGATGCATTTTAATCCTGCTTGCAGATCTCTTAGTCAGTCCCTCCAGGAAGTTGCGATGTTGTAATCGCAACAACTAACGGAAATTTAACCGCTACCCATAAATTCTGTGAAAGCTTGCAATTTTGTCCAATTAAAGCAACTTTTGTGAATATTTGCATCATCATCATATCATCACCGCTTCCTGCAAGTTCCATCAGCAGTCCCCATACAATGATCCGACTCAATGTTCACATCGTTCAAAAGATTTTGTTTCATTGTGGAAAACCCCCTAAGTGCTCTTCTTCATTTACAAATAAAGCATATGTTAGAATTTATATAATCCTGACATTTTTTGTAAGATTACTTAGAAATCTCATAACAAAGTGCAGTTTTATTCTTCCTGTAATAAGCTGCCTTGTTTTTAATGATTTATACCAAAACAAAACCAGATATTTTGTTTTGCAATTTTCACCTGCTCCCACAATTTCATTTAAAAAAAATGCCTGAAAACGCCATAAAATGCATCGCAGTTTTTTAGAAAAGGTGCTGTGAAATCAGGAATTTTTCTCACCACAACAGTCACAAAAATACTGCAAAATCCTGGAGGAACGGCTCAGTGGCAGTTGGTGATATCTAATAACAATGTGAGAAATTATGTTGTGAGATATTTTTTTTTTCCCCTAAAGCCTGTGTCATTACCAATTTCATACTTAAAGGTACAAAAACTAATTGTGTAGATTCTGGGAAAAAATCAAGGTTAGGGTTCAAATAAGTGTCTTTCTGAAGGAAGTTCACATATGTAACATAACATATGTAAGTTACAGGCATATCTACGTTACATAACCTTTTAACTTATATTTTACTTTATTTACTTCCATAACATCTTAAAAAGTTGTTGGTCATACTTTAGTTTACAGCACACTAATAAGATGTAACAAGCTTTACTTCATATTAAATTATCAACAAACACTAGAAGTAATGTTCTTTATTAGACCCTTCACTAGTTCCTTATCAGGCTTTATTAGAGAAGCGTATTATATCTTGTTAGACCTTAATGTGTGCCTGCTTACCCTCTGATAAAGTCTGAACAGTGGTAAACTTTAGTTTACAGTACAGTTCTGTGGTAATTAGTCCCTAATTTCCCCCA
This sequence comes from Lutjanus erythropterus, assembly GCF_056507025.1. NCBI lineage: Eukaryota > Metazoa > Chordata > Actinopteri > Lutjaniformes > Lutjanidae > Lutjanus > Lutjanus erythropterus. The sequence continues at coordinate 2,915,360 of NC_139338.1, forward strand.
ATGAAGTTAAAAAAGGGTCTAATTAAGGTTATAAAACTGTCTAATAAAGAACATATTTCTGTTTTTTGTCTAATTTCATAGTATGACTTGTTCCGTTTATTAGTGTACTGTAAAATAAAGTGTAACAAGCAGTCAACATTGACTTGAAAGTCCTGGGTCTGTTAAGAGTCATCCATCCATCAAACCTTCTCTATACACTCTTTATCCTAGGTCACCTCACTTTAATGGTACATCAGAACTTAATTCTTGAAGGGCACCTCCAGAAATGATGCCGTATTTTGTCATATTTTGCAGTATTTTGCTGTATTTTGCGTTGGGGTGAGAACAGGCTGTATCTGCATTCCAACCTTTGGTGACATTTGGACCAATGCATTGCTGACGTAACACCAAAATACTGTCACAGCGTGGCTTTATGTCAGATTAGCATCTAATTTGGAATGGAAAATCTGCAGCAGTTATGTGATGCGCATAGTTAATTTTGTGTCATTTGGAGAGGGCACTGACCAAGTGGGAGTGAGAACAGGCTGGTTATAAAGCTGTGACAGCTGATGGTACCATGTCACATCTTAGCAATGAAACTGATCATTGATAACAGGGCAGAAATATGCCTCAGTCTGCTGCTGCTCTGCAGTCTGAGCTCTGCAACCCCCTTTTTGCTACATAATGCATCTCTGCATGACTGGATCTGCTTACTCGGTGGTCTGACACCTCACTTGAATATGGTAATAAATGTCTTCAGTGTAGCATTTGCAATGTAAATCACAGTTTCCAGTGGAGAGCTAATATCACACAGGGGTCACAGGCTAAGAAGCCTCTGAAATGAGTCATAGTCCGCCTATCAAAGCAGTGGTTGTCGTACTTGAGAGACTTGTTTAATCTGCTTTAGCCTCATTTAACCCCATCTCACTCTATGCGCTCTTCACATTGCCCAGACCGCAATAGAAAAAAACCTGGAGATTGAATAAGTGCCGGGAAGAGTGCTGGAAATACTTTTCCATTTTTGAAATCCGCTCCGTCTACTGCATTTTACTGGGTGACACTATGATAATTGGCATCCTGGCTTGTGAATGTGCCAGCCTCCACAGTGCCAGCCAGAGGTATTACGTTTCATCCCTGGGCAGTCTCTGGTGAAGATTAAAAATCGACTGAGGTCAACCGGGTAATTGGACAAATGTGGTTGTAACGGAAAGAGGATTTCGACTAATATCATATAATGAGACTTCTATACTCTCTGCCCTGCATCACGCTAGAAATTGACAAATTAGTTTAGGTCATCAAAGTCAGATTAGTATGTGACTGCCTGATTTATGCAACATTTATTAACGTGAATCTCTTTAAACTTGGTTGGCAGATTAAAAAAGGTTCAGCTGCTTCGTGCTTGCAGTTGTGGTTTTGTGAGTGGCTGATTTAAATTCTATATAAATTATTTAATGTACTTAGTTTTAGTTATTTCACTGGTCATGTTTAACCTTAACCAGTTTTGTGTAATCAGAGTCAAAGCACCAGTGGTTATGGGACTATATTATTTTTGCTCAATTTTATTTTTATTTACATATTTTTATTTGCACCCCTTTTAAAAAAATCTATTGTAAGCCATTAAGGAGTACTATAACCCTAACCTCATGACACAAACCTTTGGCTCATGTCTTGCTAAGCTCTATCAACAGATATTTGCATACGAATGCATAATATGCAGGCAGGAGCACAAAGTGTTTTCTGTATCTGAAATATTCTGGTTTCCATTTGTAGTCTGAGTAATATTGACTAGTCATGTTTGAATGTGCTTTGGTTGCACGCAGGTAAACAATTAGTGTGGAGAGCAAAACATGCTGAACACATCTGCTAAAATGCAATCTCAGAACCAATTTGCTTTAGTGTGACGATGATTTAACTTTTTATTTATTTATTTATTTTAATTCATCTGTATTCTTATGCAGAGATCTGTTTGTACTGATTAGCAAACCAGCTCATGTCATGTCTCACATCTCAAGTTGCTGATCAGACTGTCAATGGTGAGCTGGGCATGGAAAAGAAGTCTTGGTCTGGGTATCTACTGGCGACCTTGGTAGCCCATTGGCCATTGCCCCCAGAGGCTTAATTGTCATGAGACGATAGCCGGGTCTGAAACTGATATCCTGTCAACCCCTTGCTAATTCAAATATGTTCTGATCATGTGTTTTTTTTCATACTTGTAGAGCTGCATCTCCTGATGTAGGCCAGATTTTATGTCAGACTGGTCTCTGATTTTTCAACTGAGAGGCAGCAAATTGGTGTCAAAACACTGATTTGTATTTCTCTACTGGCGTACAGTGTCAATATGATACAGATGACACCAGATATATAGGTTTTCAAACCCTTGGTGTACTTCAGGTCTACGATACCCGATTTGGTGCAAGTCCACCAAAAGTTGGTATTTCTGTTCTTATTTCAGAACATCATTGTTAGAATTTGGCCTGTATTGGCATACCCAATTGGTGTCTCACAACATTTTAGCTAAGTCCAAATAAGAAAATATGGCTACTACTCACCAGAGGTGGGATTTTGCAAATCACAATTAAGTCTCAAGTCTTTACACTTAAGTCCCAAGTCAAGAAAAGAGAAATTCTGCATGAAGTCTCAAGTCCTAAAGTTTTGAGACCTAAGCAAGTCATAATGCTCTCTTCACCAACTGTAATAACATTTAACAACTTAACACTGGAAGTTGTTGCCTCTGCATCTGTAATTTTCCACCAGCAAGTTACACATATTGCAATTCATTTTTTGTTGACCATCTCATTGTTTTTATACGTGAACGAAATCATCTTTAATATTGTTTTTCCAACTAAAGCACAGTAATACACCGTTAGTTCTTCGTGGTTCTACAGCTTGATTGGATGACATCATCAAACAAAGTGAATCTGGGGATTAGTGTTGACTTGCTGAGAATAAACAGTGTTAATAATAGTTCCTTCGGGAAATGAAGGGAAATGCATTGATTCGTGGATTCACACCTTTTAAATAGACTTTTTTTGGTTGTGGGCTTGGGGTAAGGTATCCTATCCTATCAGATACTAATCTGACAAAAGGCCATACTATGACACAATTTTGGTATTACCTCATGAATGCATTGTTACAAATGTCACTAAAGCTGGTATGCAGATCCAGTGACCAGGCTCAGAAAGAGAACAAGATGCAGTGCAGAGGGTGTCACATTCTGCTCGATCATACAAACAAACTCATGTTAAAACACCTGTTTAAGCCCTGTTTAGGAATGCTCTTGGCCTCTCTATTTTGCTCTTTCAACCCACCTTTGATTCTGAGTTGCACTGGGTGTATGGACCCTTGTATACCTCCCTGCATATCTAGTTTTTAATGCTTTCAATTGTCTGTTTAAAGCCTAGAATGAATAATAATTAACAGTCCCACAGTCTACAATCTTGAGTGAATTATTCAAAATGTGTCCTTTGGCTCTGGAGTTTCAAATGCATTCTCCTTTGGCAACAGCAGACACCATGTGCTCGGCTGTAATCGTGTCCATACAGCGTGTGAAATGTCTGCTCCATCTCTAACCTACTTTTTCCCTCTCTTCTCTTTCTTCCAGTGCCATGAATCAGCCTGGACAACAGCTGCTACCCACATAGAGGTCACTTTACCTCTCTTTCCATTTGCTTCGGTCCAGAGGATGCTTGGAATGTGTCGCGGGCGCAGGAAGTTCCTGGCGGCCTCCCTCGCCCTGCTCTTCATCCCAGCACTCACCTGGCTATACCTGTCAGTCGGGAGCTTTCAAGGTAAGAATGGTTCTCTGATGTCCAGTGAAGACACATCAGGTCTCTTGTTTTGTTAACACACTATATAGATTATCTGTGTTTTTATGTGTTGGATCATTTTTACAACCCTGATATCACACAGATTGTGTGCCAGGTGTGTGCACGCTTGTATAGAAATTGGATCCTGACTGACCGGTGGGGTGATTGGTTTCTTGGCTTGAGACACCCCCCAAGTGATTGGTTCCTTTCACATAATGCCATCCATGTGGTCCAGGATGTCCCTTGGACAGATGTAAGAGTGAGCTGGCATTTACGTGAACCTGAAGTAATTGCTGTGTGGTTTCTTTATATCATCTCTTTGCTTCATTGTGTTTGCCTCCCTCACCTCTGAGCCCCTCAAAACTGACAATAAGCAGCCCAGACATCTGGGCTGGGAGGACATTTTGAGATTTTAGGAAGTGTAGTTTTAATTTGATGTTATATCACGATGTTATTTTCTATCACTGACAAAATTAACTTTGATTCAACTGAAAAAAATGAGGCAATGATTGAAAGAAACACAATTCTGGCACCTAAAAAATAAAAAATACTGAATTGTTAAAGTCAAGGTGAACCATTTTAGCAACATGTCCTAAAAAGTAAAGAACAGAAAAGGTTGATTGCCAATGACTCCCAAATGACATGTCCGCTGTAAAGGGCTGAACGATGAAGAAAAATAATGATACTGCAATTATTTTGACAGATTAGTGCAAATGCAATATGAGTCTCGATTCAAGTTGATGTTGACTTTTGGTTTCACATGGAACATGAACCTCAGTCTCCTGGGTGCAAGTCCTGTGTTTGTTTGCCTCATCCATCCACCTCCTGCCAATGCGGACTCCGGTCGTAATTACTATGGCAACTAGATATCGCTGTCTTAGCAATAAGCTGCGGCACAGTCAACGGCCATTTTTCTGGTGAGGTCAATGACAACTCTCAACTGCAAAGTCTCACTTTCAAACGCAGTAGAACACAATGTACAATAACACTAGAAATGACGCACAAACACATAAAATGAGACTTATTGCCAAGAGCATGCTTGAAGGCTTCCCTGTGCCCCAACCTCAAGACGATATTAAAATGCAGGCACTGATGGCATTGTTTAATTTGAAAATCTCTTGTTACGCATTTAAAACTTATAATCACATTTTCAGCACTATTCCGTCGTGTTATAGATATTATATTATATATTACAGATATCAGCTTTTTAGCATGTAAAAAACAAAACATTTATCTCTTTTTGGAGTAGGCCTACATCAGCGATTGTCAGGTAGCAAGTGATGGGCCACATTCAGCCTGCAGAATGGCCACTCATGAAAGTATTGCAATATTTATACATTTGTAGTATTATCCACTGGGCGTCTGTGGTGACATAAAAAAATGCTGCATTAAATTACTACTAATGCAAACAGACATTTCCTGCTACTGCAGCTTCACATTTAACTGTTGAAATATAAGCTGCCTTTTATTATGAAGTGGTCAAAGGAAATGCAATGTGTTTGTCAGTGACTGACCTTGATTGTTCATCACAAACCTGTCTGCAAAATAAGACAACCGTTGTTTTGGCTATGTGATGGGAGTGGATCAGTTTGAAATATTGCAGGGAGTTATGGAACAAGAGAGAGCAGCCACAGCGAGCTGTTACATGATAGGAACAAGAGTGAGCAGCTATAGTGAGTTGTTAATCTGCAAATACATCCACCTGGGTCACATGTAGGGCAGCGTGTCAGTACTCAATACCTTTACAGTATAGATTGACATTATTGTAAAACGTCTTTGAATATCCTGAAAAGCGCTATATAAGTATAATGAATATTTATTATTATTGTTATTATTATTATTATTACCCCATTACAGGGAGTACTGTCAAATGATACCTGCATTCAATCCTTTTGGTGACTAGAACTAGGAAAAAAAAGACTATTTCTATGATTTTGCTCACAGCCAATCACTGCAAGCAGTCTTTAAAAAGAAGAACCTTCAAAACAAAAGGTTTGAATGAAGCACTCCATTTGTATTAGTATTACCTAAAGGGTACTGGTGTTGGTACTGGTATGTTGGTAAATTCCTAAACAGTACCCAGCCCTAGTCACATGTATCTAAAAGGACCCTACTTGACATCAGGACATTGACTTCTGTCTTATATGTCCTTGTCTTTAACAAACTACTAATAGGATGTTGATACTAATAAGAATCTTTTCATATTTGTCCCTCAGCAATAATGTAATCAATTTAAGAAATGGCACATTGATCAAGGATAAATAAATAATTTATTTGTTGGAATTACATAATGTACAATGTATAAACAACAGGGTGATTGTTCGTCTTCACTGTTCACCATGCCTCTAAATACCAGACATTCAGAGCTGTCCCAGAAACAAATCTGCTGTGGACAAAGTCACCCTTCCCTCGTCTTTTTCTTCTGGAGGTGGTATATTAATGAATTACTGAGGCCTGTCCAAAGTTGATTACTTCCTCCAGACAATATAGTCCAGGAGTTCTTGGAGCAATTTTAATGACTTTGACTCGCAGGATTGAAATGCCGCAGTTGTGCCATTATTAATTATGATTAAATTGACAATTTTGACTCGGGGTCACAGTCGCTGGAGACTGTGTATGTGAATACGCTCCCATAATGCAATAGTCACCAAGGTCTGCAAAGTAATTATTAGATTTGGCAGTAAATTCCTGGCTGTGGGGAGTAGTTTCTGGGAGTGTGATAAGTTGTGAAAGGACCTGGCTGCAGGGAGCATCAGCTGTAGGTGAGGCCTGAATGTGTGAGACAGGAGCAATGTGCTTCCACTGGCTCTGACTCTGCCTTTCACACTCCTGTCTCTGTCCCCCTCTCTCTCTCTCTCTCTCTCTTTCCATGTCTGACCTCTTTTTGTTGCTCTGTCTCCATCCTGACTGTTGTTTTTGCCTCTTCCTCCTCTCCTCTCTCCTCTGTGTTTATCTGTCTGACAGTGAGAGAGAGAGATGGCGAGTCTCTGGGGTCTTAAGTGCTTTGTCTGGATGAGCTGCCACATAGAGCAAACCTGCAGAGACAATAAGGTCTTATCGATAGAAAAATGCACTACAGGGCTGAAATATGTGGGCACCCTTACGACATATTTTTGTGCACTTTGGTCTGGGGCTGTTTTTCATGGCAAGGGATGTGTATTGAATAGGGGTGGTATTCTCCTGGCACCTCATGATTCAATTCGATTCAGAGGGCTATGATGCAATTATAACATGATTGTCTATGCGTCTTGATGCACACCCTTTTAAGTCAGGGTGTGCCAGTCAGGTTGTGTCCATCTGCAGTTGCTCATGCTCAGCAGTCCTCACCAAAACTTAAGAAGTAGCCCAGCATAGAACATAAACATGATGCACGTTTAACATTTCACCATCCAATCAGCTGAGCCATAAGGAACATACAGCCTGCATTACAAAATTGTTACAGGTGATCATAATGTAGAGATGTGGGTTTTACATTTCCAGTTATTGACTTTTCTGCATTGATTTATAATCTTCCAAGAGAGAATTGTGATGCATCAAAGAATCAATCATGTCCTCCACCCCAGTGTCGAGACTGAACATTTATTTGCTCCTAGATTTGGGCAATATGTTAAAATTTTCTAACCAGCAACCATCAGCCCAAAAACTGCTGATTATTGGTATTTGTGCAGATGTGTGTGTTTTGCTACACATGCTATGTATGTTTTTAATTTCCTTGAAAATACTTTACAACCATAGACCTTCTGAATCCAAGTGCCTCTGTTATTGAACTAAGACAAGTTTAATTGCTGTGTTAATGCATTGTAAAACACATTTCATTCCAACTCCACAGAAAAACAAATGAAAAATCATTTTGGTTAGACTTTCCACTGTTTCAACAATCACCATCTTCATCTCAGTGGGTGTATACAGTGCCACTAAATGAGAGTCACTTACTGAGCAGCGGCTCGCACTCATACTTGTGAAGCAGACCATTAGATAAGCAAAATAAAATGGCAAAAATCATCCCAAAAAAAGCACCCCCCAAAAAACAAGTGGTGATGGAATAACACAAACAAAACATTTCCTCCTGCTGCAGCGTTGCATTAAAATCAGCTGACACAACATGAGTTTTTCAACAGGGATTACCCGCTTTCCCATGGCAACTACAAGGCCATGTCACAAATTTAAAATGAATAAATACATACATAAATAAATAAAGAATTAAACTTAGCACTACTGTGCTACTAAACAAGACAGTGGTTGTTTTCGCCATTTGTTGGTGGTGGATCTATTTGTAATGTTGCAGGGAGAAATGGAACAACAAGGAGCAGCCACAGTGAGCTGTTTCACCATAGACATACAATCTATATAATCACTTTTGCCTGGTGGCTTGGAGGGAGATGTTACACTTTTTGGTGGCCCTCTCATAAATGTTCACCCCCTGAGGCTGCCATCTAATAATGAGATATGAAATGTTATATACACATTAAAATAACAGCCTATATTTTTACACCCCTTGTTGGAAATATCGGACATCCCTATGCGTAATTGGCTTGAAATGTAAGTTTAATTGGGAGATTCTGCTCAAGGTTTTAGGTTGACAAAGCCGAGATGTTTCCTCTAAAGAGGCCTCAGCATTCTTTTTGTTGAACTACAAGTACACACAGTCCCCTCGTGGTTATACAGAGTGATGTTTCATTTCCCTCACAAAAATCTTTGGCTCAGTACAGACACCGCCTTGGAGAGAGCACATTACCCAGACACCAGCCAAAAGTTTCATTTTAGCATTACGCTTTTAATGTTAATTAGCAGTAATGGATATAATCTGCTGCTGTTGATGTACAGTATGTCATTTAAACCAGAGAAAGCCTCAGTAAATGAGAAGCCTGCCTTCGTTACTTAAATAATTTGTACATTGCTCTTTGCTAATAAAAAGGAGGGATGATTGAAGGTTCAATAAATTAGCATTGGAAACAAATGTTGGTATTTTAAATAAATCTTGGAACTGCAAACTGGATCCAAAATTAAACCATCTGTCAGAACCCAGTCCTATTTGTTGCTTCATGTATTGAAATCTGTCAAGCACCAAAAATCTGGCATCAAATGCTGGTTAGATTTGTAATTTGCTACTCTTTATTCAGGCAGAAATCTTGTACTGCTTGTGTTAAGGGAACATTTATATTTTAGAACTTTAACGTGGCTAAGTGAACAAAGGCTTTTGCAGGAAAACTGAGATAGGAAAAGTAAGGTTAAAGGCTAAAGGCTAAAGGCTAAGTGAAGCTGCCATCACTGCCCAAATCCAAGAGTCATACCAGCACTAGTATTAAAAGATTTCTGATGATACCCAGCTCTACAGTACTGTGGCCTCAGCCCTGAAGTTCCAATGAAGGGCAAATCTTAATGCTACACCATACAAAGATATTTTAGCCATTCAGTTTGGGGAAAGTCCTTTCTTACTCACTAATGCTCTTGTGTCTAAATGGGAGCAAATCCCTGCAGCAAGGTTCAAAAATCTAGTGGAAAGCCTGAAACTAGAAGAGTGGAGATTGTAAAAGCAGCATATTAGTGCTCATGGTTTTTGAATCACATGCTCAACTATCACATACTGTACATTTGTCATGTGTAATGTTCATTTGTCCACATAGTTGTGGCCATGTAATTTATTTAAATTCTGCAACAGAATTAAGAGTAGGGCTGCACAATGAATCAAAACGTTATTGAAATCATAATATGGCTTTCTGCAATTTTCAAATCGCAGGAGGTGCAATATTTGTTACAGCCAAAATGTGTCAAAAAACTTTTAAACTAATGAATATTGTGAGGCAGAGATGTCCTGTCCTACAAATCAGATCATCAAAATAAGAACAATGATGTAAAATCTGATATTGTAAATCATATTGCAATTGCAACATCAGTCAAAATAATCCCAATTAGATATTTTTTTTCAAATTTGTTCAGGCCTAATTAAGACTTTGCCCAGTTGGAGACTGCACAGTTAGCATCCTCCCTAGTGTGTAGATCTTAAGAACATTATTATGCAACTATTTAAGCAAGTATAATCTTCCACAAGAAGCACATAATACTTACACTCATATGCCAACAGCTATGCATCTTCTGCTAGCTGTAACAAGAAGCTAGCTCTGTGTTCTTGGCAGTCATGGCAGAAGTGAAGAGGCCAAAGAGGATGTTGATGGAGAAACCAAGAAAAGAATGTAAATCTTGAGAGAGTTAATCTCTGAGATTGTCCTCAAAATCTCAGACTGGCGTTCAGTCTCACAGTTAACAGGAAACAATGTAGATTGTTCATCCCTACCAAAATGATTCATGAAAGATTGTGATGTACACTGTAACTTTACTGGTGTCATCACTCTGTCACAGAGTCTTGTAGTTTTTCTGGATGCCAAAAGTCACCAAACCTCACTTCCATCTCAGGCTTGCATGCAAATAATAAATTCATCTGTCACCAAACTGTCAGGTCAATTTCATGCTTCAGGTAAGATGTGAAGGTCTGCAACCTGGCAAACTTATCTCTGCTAACTTGTAATAAACATCAAATTATGTTATGACTGAAAAACTATTACACATATTTTAATGTAGTAGTTTCGGTCTGAGGATACTTTCACTCCTGCTATGTTGAACTCAGTTAAATTAAACTATTGTGTTTACTGACTTGTTTCGTTGTCAGTAAAAAGGTTTGGATACACGTCAAATATTCATAGAGAGTTAATATAAAAAAAACCAAAAAACTAGATGTGAATCACAGTAAGAATGTTAAGTGCTGCTGAGGATGTGACTCTGAGCCAGAAAGGGCAAACATGAGGTCTCGGTGTTCAGGTCTAACTGAATATGAATATAGTATATATGAATATTTGTTTGGAAAACACAAAAAAACACTTAAGTGTTTAAAATATTCAGTAGTGAGGATTGGTTTTTAAGCCTCGGTGGGTACTGTGTGGAGTCAAATAGTGCAGAATAAAAGTGAGAAAACTGAATACACGACTCCACAAGCTGCAGAAAACTGAAAGTGACACAGAAATGTAGATGGCATTCCAAGATTTTTCAAGTAGACTTCATTATGCAGCCATCAAATGTTGGTGAGGAGTTCAGGGTGAATAGTTGGGTGTACACAGTGAGTGTCTAACTTCGATACCAGAGACTGGGGCTCTCATTCTCCTACCTACAGTCAATGTCTCATTCTTTTTCTTTTGTTTTGCTGAAACATTGACTATGTCAAAGGTGAGGGACCAGGTAGTTTTGTAATAGTAGCTTCCTAAACATAACCAAACATCAACCAAAGCTGAAGTATTGAAAACAGTAATTTCACTAAAACTCTTTACCTGAATGTAAAGAGTTCTACAATCTTTTTCTGGAGTTTTTGGACTGACAGTATTTGGGAGACTTCCATACTTTGGTCTCATGATGACAACTGAAGGATGACAGCTGAGAAAACACCATCCACTAAGGAGGTACGAGCTACAAAAAAATCTGTAAAGAGGACCTCAAATTAAGTTGTCTTGTAAAGGTCATAAGTGAGAAGTGTGCAAGTCCATGATTTATGTAGTCTGCTTGTCTTTTAGGCCATGTGATAACTGACAAAAGTTAAAAAACAAATATTCTGACCTGAACCAAGAGGTATTGCCCTGCAAGACAGCTGGATTTGTGAGACTGCTCAAAAATCCATCTTGCTGGGCATCAAGTTATCCACTTGTGTCTGTACCAAAAGTGGTGCAGTCAATCAGCATCCTAGGAGGGACGACTGGCAGCTCCAGGCGTGGTTTTAGGTGAGACAACAGAGAGAAGCGTCCGTAATCATCAATGAAATAAGCTTAGTTGCAGCCCTAGTGTCAGTACTGTGAAAAATTAGTTTTGAAAGCATTTTCAGTATTGATATTTATTGATATATAATATTTTCAACAACAATTCTGTGATGACATCGTCAGTGAAATGTAAACTGTTCAGTCTGCTGTCAGTTATAATGTACCCATCATCATTCAAATACATCTTGTCTCTCAACAAAAGTAGAAGTAGTGTGAACCAGTTAGTGACAGTGAACAGGTTAGATATTTTTATCATCTGGCATTTAAAAAAAGACATACACCACTATTAGAGTAGTGTTTATGAATGCAGGTTATTGACTTTGCCCCCCTCCTGCAGGCTGTTAGATCTCCAGAAAACATAATGTTTTCTAATGCTGTACGCTCAGACAAGTGACAAAATGTTTTTCATCTTCTCCCTCTTATTTCATAAATATATAAGCTATGTTGTGAAAGCCAATTTTGTTCAGCTCAGGGCTAAAAAACAATGTTAAGTCTTGATTCACTTTCTCATGAGACAAAGGTTATCCATGCTTCCATCTCATCATGTCTGGATTAGTGTTGGGCTTGACGCAGTTAGATGATTTTCTCCGTGGACCTCCCAGAACACTGCCAAACACTGCTGTTGCCAACTTTTTAATGGCTGTCCTTAGGTTGCAAAGAACAAATGCTTTGACACTGACTTTTGGCATGCCACTCAAATTTTAATACTGTGTGGTCTTTAGACACCGCCATGCCTCTTAATGACCACTCTGGGGCAGACAGTGTAACAAGGAATGCATTAGTGACTGAATAATCCAGTGAATGAATAAATGAGTATTAGCTTGAATTACTCTGGAGCATCTTAGAAAACAAATCACAGTTGGCCCCAGAAAACCAGATTAGTGAATCCCATATTTCATTCAAATTGGCAGTAATGGGCTCTGAAAAATGCTGGACTTATTTTAAATTTCTCAATAAAATTAAGCGACTCTTTGATTTTTCCCAAAGCCCAGTATGCAAATATTGTCTCTTCCCCATTAATTACATCGCCTGTTCATTACTTCATTACTTTGACCTTCCTGCCGAAATCCATTTAAGTTCCCTCCAAGCGGGCTCTCGTAAATGGACAACAGTCTTTCATATTCATAAGAAAAGAGATGGCCACTCCAGGGATTCCATTTATGGAAAGCAGTCCTCTGGTAGCTCAGAAGTGGAAATTAATGTTCCTTTGTCCTCAGCATGACTTGGTCCTTTACCCAGACCACACAGAGCTGCCTGGACTACAGAGAACTACATCCTGAAACAATCAGACAAATTCATGTCTGAGATGTTTGTATTGTTCCTGGAGCCACTTACTTGGCTCATTTACGCCGCAGTCTTCTCTGAAAGGCTCCGTGGGGGAAACTCACACCAACACAGAAGCTTTGCTGCCCTGGAGTAACCTTTATAACCCATGTCCACAAGACAAGGGTCCACATACACGCTGTAATTTCATGTAAGCCTCTGCAGCCCTGTCTCCTGGAAATTACCTTTACATAGGCTAACAACTAATTTGCAGCAGCAAATATGTTCTGAGGGAACTGCACTGCTGACCAGATTACATTTCCTGTTAACATAATGAGGAAATGTTGTTCATTAATGTACCACGCAAGCTGCAAAAATGTTGAAACTTAACATATCAGTAAAATGTTCAATGACAGCATATCTGTTTTTTGACAAATAGGCAATGTTGTAATTCACTATTCAGTCATACTTAGGAATGGGAATTGATAAGATTTTATAGATACCAATGCCATTATAAAGTTTTGCTAATCAGTCTGCTTCTTTATGGATTTCCTTTTTGATTTCTGACCAGTTTTAGTCGAGCTGGCTGTAGCAACAGTCTGTTATCATAAACGAATATTCATTTTCATTTAAGTTTTCTTAGTCAAAGAAAAATATGCTAAGTGTACCTGCATGGCACTAATTTTATTATGACAGGATATTTACCCACTGTAACAGACCGGCTGCCTGGTTGGGAAGCAGTGTCACTCGTGTACAGTGTGTCACATACTTGACATTCCTGGAATTTAAGCCTGTGTTGCATAGAAAGATGTTTTAGCATATTGCTGATGTTTCTATTAGAGATGGGACTGATCCCGTCCACTATCAATATCAGAGACTGACACTGACTTAAAGTGATAGTTCACCCAAAAATGAAATTTCAATCAATATCTACTCCCCCCTGTGCTGATGTGAGGATGAGCGAAGATCTCCAGTTCACAAAACACTCCTGGAGCTTCAGGGGGAAACAGACAAGAGTCCCAAAGAGTCCATACCAGCAGTTTGGAGACATTTTGTGTTTTTTTGTGCTCTTTTTTTTTTTTTTACATTTTAAAACTGGTCACCATTCACTTCAATTGTACTGGATTTGGCTGCAACACTGTTTAAAGAGTTGTTTTACAGACATTTTAACTAGCACTATTTCAATCTTTTTTCGTGAAATGAAATCACACTTTACTGTTTCTTCCTCTTTGGCATAACTTCCTATTGCTAGTTTGATGTCCATGTTTTGCAATATGCAATGGTAAGAAAAAATATGACAGCATGGATAAAAGGAAGGACAGAAGGGTGAAAGGAACTGATAAGCTTGGAGGCATATAATTCTGATAGATTGGACAATTTGGAACCAGCTCTCAACAGTCCTGGTTCTCGATTCCCACCCTGAGTTGCAGTGACCAGAACATGATCTAAAAAGTCAGCAATGACTTGAGATCAAGATTTCTTTATTTACATTTAAACAAAATCATGATCTTTCCCTAACCTTAACCAGAGTTCTTTTGTAGCCTAAACCCATGCAACACCACAGTCTTTCCCAAACCTTAACTGAAGCGCGTTTTTTTTTTTTTTTTTTTGCCTAAACCTGAGCAAAATCATGATCGTTCCCTAACCTTAACCAAAGTGTTTTTGTTGCAGGAATCACACAAACCCTGGACAGTCAACAAGACAGCAGCTGATTAATATACAAATGTGGTTTGTATGAGATTGGGTTGATGTCTGGATGTTTCATGGGTTGGACTTTTTGTCTGTGAACAGTTGCAGAATTGACATGTATATGATTTGGCAGCTGTTGGTGCCGATGTCACAGGGGAATGAGAAGCTCAGACTGTGTGGTGGGGTCTGTGTTGTCAGTCACAGCTGTTGGCAAAGACTCCAACATGAGCCTGGAATTAGTTTCTTGGTTATGATACGAACTGTTGAGTAAGAAGCAGCTAGTATAGATTAAATAAGAAAGACAGGATGATATGTTATTCCTTCATAGTGCCACATGAAGAATATTTGTTAAAGACAGTAACAACAGTATAGATTTCACATTACTTTAAGTTTTCTTGTTTCTATTTCAGTCACTTTTTAATTCCATCAGACCTTGTACTTGTCCCAGTTCTCCCATAATTTAATCACCATCTTTGAAGGTGTAGCACACTCCACAACACTGTAATTTGAGTCATACAGAACATGACAGTTTCAGGTCCCTGAGTCTGTTGATGCAGAGCTAAATCAAGTTACAGAGACGACATACAGCTCTCCGCCTGCCCATGATGATTCAGCTTTGCTTCCAATACAAACGTTAGCTGTAGATGATTTTTTTCAATGGTAGGAGACAGGTAGAGCAAAAAATGTTGATTATTACAAAACGTCTCTGCCACACACATTTGTTTCTTAAAAAACATGAGAGCTGCTGCACTTCAGCTGTAAAGCCCCGACCCTCAGTCTGAGTCAGACTGGGTTCAGGCAGGGTCTGGTTTACTGACACAGGTCCCATAAGACCAGGGGTTTTTGCAAGTCTGAGACCTTGGGCCTCTCCTCAGACAAAACTCGAGAAAACACTTTCTTAGTTTCACTCATTCCTGGATGTGGCTGGCATCATGATTTTCTTTTCCCATAGACATGACAATTGTGCCAAGATAGCTCTAACACTGCTGTTTTAAGAAGCTTCAGACAATACCAAATACACAAATGATGTCTGTCCAAAGGCATTTAGTCGTTTTTTACTGTGGGAAAAACTCTGAACTATCTCTGAAAGCAAATCACACACATTTAGACTAATTTGTGTGATCTACTTTTTATAAGTAATGCAATATCTAATCTTATATTTTTTCATTTTTATTTACTTAGCCTCCCCTGGAACTGTTCGGAGCTCCCCCAGGAAAACACCTCCTCCTACTCTGAAAACCTCTGCTCAAGGCACTTTTCCACCAAATTAGCTCTGCTCCTTGAACTGCTTCCAGTCAAGATCCTCGGAGCCTTGGTTCCATCTAGCAAACCAGCCTGTGTTTCCACTGGTTTTGAGTGGAACCATTGTAACTAGGAATGCTCATCAACAGAGTTTGATGCAGAGTGCATGTTGGTGGGAAAGGCCTATGAACAGATCTGAGCATAACTCAGTAACAGGGTACAGGGTACTGGGTATAAAAATCTCAAAATTAGCTCTTGAAGTATTCAAAAAAAAACAACTCTAAACTTTACAGCTGCACTTTGGACATAGTTATTGTGGTGCATTATGCTGCTGCCGGTGTTGGTGTCCTCCCTCTGTTAGGGTCTGTTTGGGTTGGTTGCATTTTAGATCAGGTCTAATTATCCTATCTATTTTAAAATTAATTTATGTGCATCAGATTTATGTAGGTTTGGGATCGGATCCAAAGTGTGGAGGACTTTCAAAGGCCTCACAAGAGTACATCAAACTTTGTGGCTTGCACACAGGTAAACTGGACTGAAAAGTTTTGGCCATCCATTAGCTATACCACTTATCCTTTAGAGGGTTGTTGGAGGGGTTTGGCAAGAGGCGGGGTTTAATCTGGACAGGACATCAGACTGACACATACAGGAAGAGAACAATTCATGTTCACATTCACTACTGGTGAGTTAGAGTCACCAATTAACCTGCATGTTTTTGAACCGTGGAACCAAAACCAGAGAACCTGAGGTATTCTGCAGCCACAGACTGGAAAATGTTTCAGAATAATTTAAAAATCCATGATTTGATTTCTTTCAATGTTTTTTTTCTTTTAATTTGCATTTTTTTTTAAGATTATTCAACATACATATCAAAAACAAATAAGAAAGGTTAAAGAAGGAAAAATAAATGAATAAATAAATAAAACAAAGACAAACATGAAAACAACAGCAACATCAGAAAATGAGAGATAATAATATAATAATAATAAATATAAGAATAAAATGTTAAAAAAAATAGCTAATTTACATATACATTATTTCATAGGATATAATTCAACAAAGCAATAGATTTAAGTTTAAGTCGGAGGATTCATTATATAACAACTGGGTACCACAGGTACACACAAATATACACACATGATACCCACATACCTGTTTGTACCTGCATGCACACATGAATGTTTGTGTACCCAAAATGGACATGTAGTTACAGACACACATTCATGTGAGTGATACAGATCAACAATAAAACACATCTATATCATCCATCTCATTTCTTTAGCCGTCATCTGGCTGAAAGTCACTTGGAACACCGTCTGTTTCATATCTCAGCCATTCTTTCTTCTAAGATATGCACCTGATCTCTAAGTCTCATGGTCATTGTTCCATTTTATATATCTCATTCACAAGATCTTTCCATTTGACTGTGGTTATGTTATCTTCTAACCAGTTCCTTGTAATTTCTTTAATCATTGCTACACTAATTATTAAAAACAAGTTAGAATCTTTCTTGTTGATCTCTTCTGGTATTTTTCCAAGTAAGAAATACCAAAGATATTTGACAGTTCTCTAATGGAATTTTCCTAGAACCCATTTATCGCTTTACATGACAAAAATATGTGACTGTTTTTTGCTGTCTGCTCACCACATTCTCTCCAACATCTCAAGGTTTAGTTTTCTTATACTTTCTTTTAATACTTTTAATCTATTTTGAAAGGCCAGAAGAGAGAATCACTGGCGTGTCGGTGCTTAAACCAATATTTTTGGATCGCTTGTCCTGCACTTTGTGAAAGAGCACCTGGAAAAAGTCCCAGAGAAAACGCTGTAATATGTAGGAATCCTAAACTACAAGTTAAATTCACCTTAGTTTATGAATAGCAGTATCACAATAGGCCTGTTTAATTGCACATCCTTCACAGTTGATGACTGCTGCCACAACCTGTGGACATCAGCAGATAGACGCTCATATACCTTTTGTCCTCCAGACTGGTCTTCAACAAGTGAAACACATGATCAGTTTCGTCCTAAATATGTTTTGGTTGTTTGGTCGAACACCCTAAAGTCTTAACTCTAACCTCGTTTTAAGTCCAGTGGGATGAATTTGATCCAGTTGTTCCCGGAGAAATAAAAAATTTAGACGGACAAGATAATCTCAGCAGGATATATAGAATCTGTGGAGAAAGAAGAGCAGTCTAGACTCACTATGCTTACTCAGGAGGTGACCAGCCGAACTGACTGAAAGCTCCCGCTCATAATTTATTTACATTCTTCTCATGAATATGTGGATGAGTTTATGCACAAAGCAAAACAAAACTTTGCCTTTTTCCCAATAATTGGGACATTTGTGCTTCTAGAAACTTTGTTATGTCACTGTGGGAAAGCTGCCAGTAAACTGTAAAGCAGATTTACACCACAATGATGCCCCAGATCACAGCAGGAGAGAATTCAGAACTGCAGAAGAGTCACAGAAAACTGTGCTTTCGAAAATTTGGTAGTGCATAACATGCTCAGTTACATCAGTCAAATAGTGCAGGTTATTTTTTTCTTCTTTCTCAAAATCTTTTACAGGTTATGATTTGACAACATCTTGTTAAACCTCACAGGTTCTCACTAAATTATATCCTCTATACTGCTCATTACTCTCCACAGTCGTGGAGAGTTTTGAGGTAATCTCTTTGTAATCAAACCAGAGCCTTCCCAAATGTGCTCTTCTAATTGGGTAAACCTGCCAGCTCTGTGGAGCATTTAATGCCAAACTCAGTGGCTTCTCCTAATTTTTGTCTTAGTGGTCTTGTCTTTTTACTACTATTGGTGCTATGTGCTCCCATCTTGTCTGTATCATGTACCTAACATGTGCATGAGGGTGTTCAGGTTGACCTGGGTATGTCAGCCATACTATCTCCTGGTGAACATTTATATAAAGATATATTTAATAGTCCATTCTTCCAGGCTTGATTTATTCCATTTCAATGCCAAATTCCCCTTCTTTCCTGCCTTGCCAAAATTTTAGAACCCTAACACAATGAAGTACGTGTACTTAAAAACACAGACAGTCTGGGTTTGGGCCTGTGCACAACATCATTTGAATATTTTGTCAGGTTTGACTGATATTATTTATTACCAGCTTAGATAAAAATTTACTTTGCACCAGTTTCTTTGTTGATCCATTTTAATTTAGACTAGTTGACTAGTCTAACAGTAAGAAAATACTGAGCAGTTAAAATTGAGCTCAGTTTATGAGGTGATGATGGTAAACGCTGTCCAAAAAAACACTCTGAGTCATTTGCAGCAGTTAATCACAGTCTATAGTTGCCAAATTGTATTTTAAATGCTGATGAAATCTGTGTCACTTTGCGCCGTGTAACATGAGCATTACACCATTAACAAAACAACAAAACATGACAACAGCTCACTAAATGCTTCACCTTTTCAGACTGAAAAAGATCACGGTTTCTGCGGGCAAACAACATTGTTTAACCGGAGCTGACGTTAGCTGCCAGACTGCTACACAGTGTGGCTTACATTAGCAGTGCTAGCAGCAGCAGCTGCTCTCCTTGCAGGTTAATGTCTGTGTCTGTGCTGAAGGTGGTCACATGTTTCTCTAGTCATGTGGTTATATACCAGTTTATTCTGACACAGCCTACATTATTATTTATTTCCATTTTCTAGTTTAAAACACTGCCACACTGTGCTGGTTTAAGCTGTCTTCTGTCCGACTTTGCTCATCAAAACATCTACGTTTCACTTGGGGCTTCGCAGCATACACTCTGGGCGAGAGAGGCTGCCATCTGATGGGGCCGCAGCCCCGACTAGTGGTTTGCAGCTGCACAACAGCTTAGAGGCAACAGTTGACTGGCATTGTACATGAATAAAGTATTGATAAATAGTGTAACTAACAAGGATTGCTAGTACCGACTAGTTAAATTATTTCCCACACTATTTCTGCTTTAGTAGAATTTCACCCTGAAAATACAGGCTAAAACAGGCTAGCCAAAATGCAGGGGTGGAAGTAACTAATTACAAATGATTGCTGTAATTAAGTAGTTTTTTGGGGTAGTTTTATGAGTAGATTTTCAAGTCTGTACTTTCACTTGTACATGAGTATTCATTTCACCATGTAATCTATTTAGTTACTTTCAAAATCGTGGTTGAGTACAGAGTACAATTCATATCCAAACCTTTCATCTGCATTTTTGTAGCCAGTCAGGTGATCTGATCACAAACAAGCCAATGAAAACAAAGACATGCAACTGAAAAACAAAACAAAATGCTGCTTCAGCACACATTTTGGAGTAAGGATGTTAATGATTAATCATTAATCGATTAATTACTATTAAGAATTTAAGCAATTAGAAATGTATTCACTGATATTTAATCAATAGTCATGGAAGTAACTGCACCTCATTTGATATTGTTTTGTCTAATGGAGACATTTGTTGAATAAAGTCTTATCTTATAAATTATTAACGATTAATCATTTGTTAGCGTTTCCAACTATTGGTTCAGGAAAAAGCACAAAATTTGTGACTGTGACATCAAGAGATAAAAGTAACTAATACTCTGAGTAGTTTTTGAGACAAATACTTTGTACTTTTACTGAAGTGTATTTCTAATGCCAGTCCTTTTATTTGTAACTGAGTAATATTTTAGTCCTATCAATGAATCTAAAGCAATTTACCTGCCTGTAAAGTCTTTTCATCTTAACAAACCTAAAAGAAAAAAAATACAGGCTGAGCATCCACACAATGCAGTGACAGGAGAGGAAAGTACAAACTGATTGATTGAATACATGATAGATTATGTCATGATAAATGAGTAATGTTGGAGTATTCAGACATGTAAGCAGCTGTCATACCATCCATCTACTCTTCCAACAACATTCAAGGTCACTGACCCAGACAGCTCAGTTTTTATTAGTATGCTGCTGGGAGTCCCTGCATGATAGCATCCGGATCATACCATCACTGTCAATGCCAGGATTAGGCAGCTGACACAGTCCATCTGTCCTGTACACACATGGTGTTGGGTACACACACACACCCTGCTGTGCATCAATAAGGCTGCCATAAGGCTTATCAACCCCCACATGGGGGGTATAGGTTAGTATTGCAAGGTACTCCAGTCTTGTCAATAAAAACATGCTGTGACAATTATCTTTATTAAAGATAAAGTCATTTAGTAATTTAGTCTGACCGCTCAAGAGACAACCAGGTTGAAAAGACACCTTCAAACTTTTAAAGAGAAAATAAAGGTGAATGTTAAAATTGTTATAGAAAACGTCTAAAAACCCAGATCCTTCTTCAATGTTGCTCCATTTGTAAGCTCAGTGCTTTGTAGACTATGATTTGATCACATAGTATTCCTACAGAAACCCGTGGAGGGAAATCCAAACATTATTCACCTGTTCTCCAGCACCAGCAGATTTTTATCTTCAAAGTGTTTTTGTGATCTCACAGATGCCCAGAAGGATAAAATGTTTGCTCAGGGCAAAACCAACGTTTCGATCAAATATTTCCACAGACTGAGTCTTCCACTGCCCTGGCCTGCCTGACTTAACGTTGGGTAAGTCTTGAGTCTGCTGTATGGCAGTGGGGGTCCTGGGCCTGGGATTTGAATTAAGACTAAAGGCATCAGTGTGCTTTGGGTAACATGTTTGTCAGATCACCAAAATGCATCTTGGACTCATCGCACAGATCTTTCTGCATCCGACAATTTTTGCAACTTCCGAAAATCACAGTTTGAGCTTACAGTGATTGTCAACTGACTTAAGAAACTGTCTCACAATCTCTTTTTTAGCACTATAAATTCCTTTCAGGTGCTCTGTTATTCTGAAGGGACTATTCAGATTTTGTGCTTGAAAACATGTTGGAAATTCCAGCTGAGCTGCTTTGGGAGGTTGCGCCAACCAGTTCAGTTCCGTCTTTATTGTCCTGCCTGAATTTTGGCTTGCCGTGGAACCAGACACTTTCTCTATACCAGCACTATCTACAGGTTGTTAGAAGCAAAAACGGTATCTCATTTTGTGAGCCTAGGCCTCTTTTTTTCATTTTTGTCTTAGTATCGTTTTAAAATTCTGGTATTGTCACAACTCTGCCTGGTATACATTGCTAGTGCACCTAGCCTAACTGTTGCAACTACTGATGTGACAACAGCATACCATCATGCTCACCAGTTATCAAACGTTCTCAGCTGCTTTCAGTCATTGTTTCTTTTGTTGTCAAGACAGTAAGAACCTGACAGGTCGTACAGCTGCATGTGTCCCTTAATGAATGTAATCAGCCGCTTACTTTGGTTGACCTTTCAACTGGATGTTGTGATGTCAAAAAGAGTGAAGCAAGTCCTGTGCAGCTGATTGGTTAGTTCTTGTCACATGACCTGCCGTGTGCTTGCTACATTAGAAAATGTTCTGTGCACCATGGATGCACCCATACAGATGAAACAGAGCAGTACCAGCAGTAGTCATGGGGGCAGTGTAGCAGTGTAGACAATAGTTCAAATGAGACACAACCACAGAACATGCAGAAGATGTTTTAAAAATCTTTAAGTATTGAAAATTACATTCATTGTCAATTAGTTAGATGTGGATGGTCTGTCTGTATGGACAATGCTGCCTCCATTTTGTCCCATTCTCCAGAGGTTCCTTATTACATCCTCCTCCAGTGTGGCCATATTTTCTGTTGGCAGAAACATTGGACTCTTCCTCTTTGTCTTTGGGGTAACCTTTGACTGAGTGGTGCCCTCTAATGGATGTATTGTTCGAAACAGGCCATTCAGCCATACACACTTCTGCCTGTTGTTGTTGTTGAACAATATGTACATTAGGTCCTTCAAGTTTCCTTCTTTGGAATTGGTATTTTTCCCTTTATTTTTCAGCATTTACAGTCTGTTTTTTGGATAAAACTCCTTTTTAAAACTCTTTTGTGATCGTGGACCTCGACATTCCTGACTTACCATGAAAAAAGTTAAAAACCTGTAACGATATTCATTTTTTAAAAATACTGATTCTCTTCTTTTCATCTCCTGTGTCCTTTTTGTCCTGAAGAATGTTTTAATTTCCCACTGGTAACCTCCTTTTGCTCCGGTCTAGCGTTAAGGTTAGGACATGCAAGGGTTGATAATGAATGGTATTTCTTAAAGCTATTTACTTCATCCACTTTAATCCAAGCAGTTAAGACAAAATGGCGGTGGTCTGTTGTTCTTGTGCTGAGGTGTTTCAAGCTGTCTGCCAGGTGAACAGATGCCATCACACATGATGGATGTGTTGTCACCGCCCAGCAGATATCTGCCTGAGAGCACAGGGGAGACGATGGAGCTTTACAGCTGATGACAATTAAATCTGACATACATGAATGCACCGGGAGCACGGCATCCAAACAGTCATGAATCACTCAGCCAGCGCCACAAGTGTCTGTGTTAGCTGGATAGAAGGTCAGCTGATCATCTGTTAGAGGACAGGAACATGAGTGCATTTAGTCACAGCCTCATGTACTGGTCCTGTACAAGTGTTTCTTCCTCCTCTACATTTATCTAACAGCTGCTGAAGCTAGATACTTTACTGAATCTATTAGGAGTACATTGTAGAGCAATAAGGAAATCTCAGAATGCCTGTTTCTTCCTCACCCAGGGAAAAAACAAGCAAGAAAAAACAAACCATCACTCCAGGTGCAGCTTCTCTTTTTCTGCTGTTTTGTGTCATCTGTATTCCTCTGGGTGACATAGGCATAGGAAGCAATATGTGTAAAGCTATGTAACATCTGAAGAAGGTATAATTGAGGACAGAATTGCATCCCGTCTGCATCATTGAATCCCAGTGATGACTTTTTAAATCTTTTACGTTGCATTAAAACCAGATGTTCTCAAGTAACTCCAAAATCCAGAGTTCAAATAATGACCAAGTCTCAATGAACATGGCCAGCACAAATGGGGGAAAAAAAACTAGCTTGAAACCATTGAGAAGCTTTGAGGAAATAGATTTAAATGGACAGTTCAGCTCAAAAACAAAAGTACGTTTATCCATCTAGATAGTTTTGGTGTGAGTTGCAGAATTTTGGGGATATCAGCCATTGAGGTGTCTGCAGTATAATGCCACTGCTTGTGGAGCTCAAAGCACCAAAAGCATACATTTGAAAACTCAGCAGCAATGTCTCTTTCCAGAAATCATTGCCTGGTTACTCAAGATAATCCAATTTCATTATTCACTATTTTCTACCAAACTACACCTGCCAAACGCATCACCGAGCAGAAGAACCTGTGCATCTACTCGTGGATGAGAGGCTCATGCTCGTTACAGCACAGGATGTAAAATTAAAGTGGTAGATTTGGCATCACTGAACAACAATTCCACAATAAGGTTTTAGCAAATTGTAAGTCAAGCAGTCTGAGAGAAAACCAGATTTCTGCACCTCCTTTTTGGCTCTGTTTTCTGGCTTTTGTAAGTCTGGCCTGTGATCGGAGACTTTGACCAATCATGTTCCATCTCAGAGACAGGGTGGTCCTACTGGCTGTTCAACCAGTGTATCTGCACATCCCTTCAGTAGAAAGCCTGAATCAATGGCGGAAACTCCTGCAGGAAAAGCCACTATTCCAGCATCGGCAAGTAAATGCTCAGCCCCGGAGTTTGTCAGCTCACCTGGTTACTTTTGACTTTACCTTCAGTTGCATTGGTTTGCATGTATTGCAGGGCTTTTGCCAAGTATTGTGCGGAAAGGACTCACAGAGCCAACAGACAGCTGCTAAGAGCTGGGGAGCTTTGGGGAGAGAGCCAAAGACCGAAGCCACTGGAGGAAGGATTACCATGGTGTTACTGATTTTGCCCTGATGCCGACTCCTTTACTGTCAGGAGCAGAGCTCAGAGTTTATGTTCCAAACTTTTGATAGCAGATTTATCTTTAATAAGTATTGTATTTATCTTCTTATCGGTGTGTACATGAAGTGCATGCATCTGCAGGTGCTGGTCTGACAGGAGGGGCTTAAGGATGGAAAGCGTCCTGGGGGGAATCTCTGTATTGCGATCGGTGTATTGATCTGTTCACAAGCACAACAAACCTCCAACAGTTCTCAGAATTTTTCGGCAAAATCTTCATGTGCGTCATATGGTAACCCCGTAATGACGATCACCATGTGGGGATCGAACTTGTTGGGGGAGCTTGAGTTGCTTGATTGTTGTTTATCTGCCAGCTGGTCCGGGTGTGATTTTAGTGCGCTGATTTCTAAGTCAATATTTTCTTGTATTTCTTTAACACACTTCTTGAGCTCTCCTTTCAAAGTCTTTTCCAGTGATCCATACAATCCGTCCACCTCGTTGTTCAGCTGTTTTTCAATATCGTCCATCTTCATTTGAATCACTTTCATCTCCTTCAGCAATACATTTGTTTCTTTATCTATCTCTATCTTTGTCCTGCGCTCAGTTGCATGTTTGAATGGATTACTCAGCACTTGAGACTTTTCTTTGAGAATATTTTCCACAGATGTTAAAATACATACAAATCTAGCACTTTTTTTTTTTTTTTTTTTTACAATAAAGTCTCAATAAATCACAAGTTTGTCAGAGACACGTCTACACCTGGCATCTGGTGACTATTACCAGCTTTTTACCTCACAATAATAATAATGTCCAAATCTCTAATAATGGAATGGTCAGAAGTGTTATGGAGGGCACTCCTATTTTTGGTCACCTTTTTTAAAGTGCCATGTGATGAATTGTGGGCTAATATTTTGTTGGCAATGTCCAAAACGTAATGTTTTACAGTATACAATGTATGCTGCGTACAGGTTGCAACAGAAAGAAAGGTAGGAGAAGAACAACATCAACAACTTTTTTGATATAAAATATAAAGGTCATTATCATTACCAATGATCACAGCACCGACTCCTTTTAAAAGGCTGGTAGTCTGAAGTCTGATAGCAGTTTAATTTATTAATTTTTCATTTTTTGTATTTATATTATGGCCTTGTGGGCCACATGAACCCTTTCAGTGGGCTGAATCTGGACCTCAGGCCACATTTTGCCCAGGTCTGATCTGGATAGGTAAATAGAACTACAGGTAAGAGGAAAAATATGTATTTTTGAACTGTCCGTTTAAATAAATGCCGGTCACTGTGAGTACAAATCCATCAAAAGATTTGAACGTGTCTGCACATGGAATAGATGAAGCACACACAATTTGCATTTTCCTACACCAAATTTTATTCATTTCTGAATTAAAAACATGTAAGCAGAGCACAGTCACTGTTCAAATAAATAAGCTTCTGCTGGCTTTCTCTTCCATGTAAATTACAGTGCATTGTACTCAGTTAATGTACTGTTATTTCTCCTCCACTGCTGGGAAAATTTGATTCGTGTGTCTTACCGAGGCTTTTGTTTGCATGTAGATGATGAGTTTCATGAGTAATACCTAGAAGCCAAATGAATTGGCTTGGCCGCATAAAGGACCAGGTGCATCTGCTGCCCTGAAAACGCCATATGCAATCTCTGAGCAGCACAAACAAACGGTCATTGAGTCCAGTTCAGTGGGATTAGGCCCAGCAAATCCACTCTGCAAATTAATTACAGCTTGGACGAAATGGAGTCCAGAAGGTGCTTTGGTTGTGCAGCAGAGGGCTTTGCATGGTTGAAAGAATCCATGTATAGATGGACAGCCTTCATATCCTATGGCCACAAGGGGCCGTAAATCTGAAGGGAAACAAAAGTGTGTCACTTCATTAAAACACTTGGTCAGAGAACAAAAAAAGCCAAGACCAATGAGGAGGTGTATTACATTATTTTAATTCATTTCATGTAGTATTTAGAGTTCTTATCACATAAAAACCCTGAGAAAAATTATGTTTATGTGTGCTGGAGTTTATTGGTCACTGATTCTTGAGCATTAAGATTTTTACTCTTCAATCATGCTGAAAAATATATTTAAACCTTTTTTAAACCTTGCAATGTGCCAACCTAGTGATTTTTTTTTTTTATTAAATGCAGATGTCAGTTTAACATTTCACGGCATAGTCATAATGAGCAGCCATTTTATTTTTTAAAGTGTTGCAGAGTTCTCTTAATGTTAATCAAAATTCACATTTTTAAACCATAATTCTTATTTAGCTAAATCTAAAGTTTACCAGTGCTTGAGTTTACCATGCCTGATTAAATTATGGTTTTGTAAAAAATAAATATTTCATTAAAAATCAGTTTTAATTCGAAGATGAAATTTAAACCAAAATAGTTAGACTATAGAGTGTTATGGTACTGGATATACTGGTGTTTCCCCTGGAGGCCTGTTCAGTACAGGCATGTTTATTTGACAGCCTGTGTCACAAGGGGACCAAGACCCTCCCAGTTGGGTTAAAGCAATTGGCTGTTGACAGACATGACAGATGGTATCATACTGGGAAGCCATCTATTTCCCAACACAGATCAATACATGTAATTTGAGCCATAAGTGACATACTGCCATGCTATAATATGCGGAGTTCTCCATGGCTGTCAGTTAGATTCTGATTATAGAACCCATTGTATTCTCTAATGATGTTCAGCCAAGGCCTCCCCCTTTGGGAGTTGAGGTTTCTAAGGTGTACTGCAGAGACGGAGCTTCATTTTCTCTCTGCAGATTCATCTCTCTGCCTCTCTGTAGGGTTCAGCTGCCTGTTCATATGTGAAGCAGCCGGAGAGGAGCAGAGGAAATTGCTCCTGACTTGGATTAGATACACGGACTGCGGGCTGCCCTGCTGTTAGTACTGACAGTATTGATTGAAAGATATCTGTGTACTCTTGAGATGCATCAACACTTTGATGTAACTCGTGAATGTAAACTCCCACATGCTCATTGAGATTCTCAGTGTGTTTCTCTCTTAAAGAGAAATACACTATAAACCACTTGCTTATGTCATTAAAAACAGCCAATTACTGGGAAGGAATTTTGGCGGCAGGACGATCTCAGTCTACTGGGGCTTGACTTCAGAACCAAAGAGTGGTGGTGCCTCTGGTGCTCCCATGTTCTAAAAAATGATGCAGAAGTACTCTCTTGGATGTCCTTAAAGTAGATAAAACATGATAAAATGCCTTCAAAGCTGCACTTCTAGTGGACAGAATGTGTCCAAGTCCCCTCTAAAATGCCCTTCTAGAGGAAAAATCATGACAAAATATCCTCTGGGGTGCCTTTCTAGTGGACAAAATATGACAAAATGCCCTCTAGGATGCCCTTCTAGTAGATAAAATGTGGTAAAGAGCCCTGCAAAGTGTCTTTTCAGTAGACAAAATGCAGTAAGGTGCTTTCTAAGGTGCCTTTCTAGTGGAAAAAAAACATAATAAAATGCCCTATGAGATGCCCTTCTAGTGGACAAAACATGACAAAATGCTCTCTGGGTATCCTTCTAGTGGACAAACTGTAGCGAAATGCTCTCTAAAGTGCCCTTCTAGATGTCAAAACATGATAAAATGCCCTCTATGATGCCCCTCTAGTGGACAAAGTGCAGTAAAAAGCCCTACAAAGTCTTTTCAGCAGACAAAATGCAGTAAAGTGCCCTCTAAGGTTCCCTTCTAGTGGACAAAATGCGGTAAAATATATAGTGTGTTTTATCATGTATGTATTTTTGTCATTTTACCTTTATTTAACCAGGCAAGTCATTAAGAACAAATTCATGTTTGCGGTGACAGACAAAATATGGTCAAATGCCCTCTAAAGTACCTCTAAGTTCCACAAAATGTGATGAATTTAGGCCGGCCTTTAAATATTTAAGTAGTACACTGTGTGTTAGTAGTTGTCAAACAATAAAACATTTTCACTGTGCTGGTGCCCCACCACTGCATATTTAACAGTGGTAAACTTCATCAGTGGTCAGTATCAAGTCTTGTCAATCATCATTAAAATCAGTTTCTCCCTGTCCTCCCCCCACAGTGAAGCCCCTCCCCTTGTCTCCATTGGAAGCCCAGTCATCAACACCGGTGGGCGGAGCCGGCGAGCGTCAGGCCTTAGAGCTGCGGGTGCGGGCGGTGGAGGAGGAGAACCGGGCACTGCGCCGGGAGCTCAGCCGGCCACCCAGGAGCCCGTCTGCACGCCTCCCCAACGGTGGTCACCGTGGCAACCAAAGCCGAACCCATTCAGAGGAGGGCACCGGCGACAATGAGGGCCAGAAAGCTGCTGCAGTGGGGAACAGCTCAGACTGTGTGCAGCAGCCAGCGGTGGATAAGTGTGAGGTGAGATGTGTTTAATCATAGTTTTTTAAGAAAAAGCCTGTTTACTTATAACTACAAAATGTTCCACCACTCAAAACTCCTCCTATTCACTAATGCAACTAGACCTTCAAGATGTTTTCCAGGAACTAGAGAACCATTAGCACATTGTGAGAACATATTATAAGCTGGCTTTAGCCTCCTCTGAGCCTCATCCTCAGCAGTGATGCTGATGGTTTGCTGTTGGGATGAGGCTCGCTGTCAGAAGGCTGGATAATGTGAGAGCTTTAACTCAGCCATGCTGTGATCCCCACACTGATGGAAGCTCACAGCACCGCAGCACAGCGCCTTTTAACTCAGTGGGAGAGTCTGGATGACTGGAAGAGCCTGTACTTATAGGTAGTTAGTTATGTTGGTTCAGATCCAGGATACTGGTCCAGAACTAGGAAATGTGTTCATGGATTTACATCATAGCACTTAAGTCCATATTTACATTAACATCATGTACAGACAGTTTTATAACATAGGCCTGGCTTTTAGACACATTAGTTTTAAATAGTATTTTCATGGGATATTCTGACAAAAAGAGAACTAAAGATGCTGTCTAATCCTCTAACCCTAACTCCAGGTTGTCAAAACAGATTTTAAACTAACTTCATCATAGTGCAGACTGTTGGGTAAAATGTGTCTCCAATTGGTGATTGGTGACACACATCAGCATCTGACTGTGAGTGTTTGGGTTGTTTGTCTCAAATTGTCCAAAAAATTGTCTTGGTTTTCTTTTTTTTACTGACATTCCAATATTCTACTTTGATAAATTACCTCAAAATTAATGTAAAATGTGATCAGTCAATCCATCACCAGCTGAGCTGAATCAGACTGTTGTTATCAGTGTAGTTACTAAATAACTGTTTAAAGAGTCTCTGTCATTAACTTTAGTTTTTTAGCAATTTGTGCTACAGTAGCTCCTCTGTGGGATTGAACTGGCTAGCTTTCACTCCCCACACTCATCAGTGAGCTTTGGACATCAATATCAATGCTAAAAATCATCGAGAACCCAGATATAAGCACTAAAAATAGATATGATTCCAGATATCAATGCTAAAAATTGTCAGGAACCCACAGAAACACACTAAAAATGATTAAGAAACCAGATGTTAAGGCTGAAGAATGCAAGAACCCAGATATCAATGCTAAAAACCATCAAGAACCCCAACCTCAAGAACCTCCTGGCTAAGAACCCAGATAATCACACTAAAATGGTTTAGAACCCAGATATAAGTGCTAAGAATAGATACGATTCCAGACATCAAGGCTAAAAATCAGCAAATACCCAGATATCAATGCTAAAGATGGTTAAGAAACCAGATGTCAGCACTAAAAATGTTGAAAAAGACAGATATTAATATTAAAAATGATTCACTGGTTGTCCTTCCTTGGAACATTTATGGTAAGTACTAACTATTGCATACCAGGAACACCCCACAAGACCTGCTGCGTTGGAGATGCTCTGATATAATTTGGCTCTTGTCAAAATCACTCCTCACGCTGTCCATTTTTTCTGCTTCTATAACATGTCAATTTGAAGAACTGGCTGTTCACTCGCTGCCTAATATATCCCACCTCTTGACAGGTTGCATTGTAAAGAGATGATCAATGTTATTCACTTCACCTGTCAGTGGTTTCAATTCTGTGGCTGATCAGTGTATATAGAAAGCTAGGAATAAAAGTATGACATGTGACACTTGTTTTGTAAGTGGGTTGGAAAATGAATGCAGCAGTCCAAACAGTGCGTAGTAGCCATAGACTGTTTGTAATCCTGTTCAATATACAATCAGCAATGGTTGAAGTGAGTTGTTTCCCCTCCTCCCCAGACACAGCAGAGACAGGCAGGCTGCAGGAGCTCTGCAGGAGCTCTGCAGGAGCTCTGCAGGAGCTCTGCAGGACCTCTGCAGGAGCTCTGCAGGAGCTCAGGATGTATATATTGACAATAACAAGCGAGGATGAATCCTCCTCTGTAAGTTGATCAGCTGTTTATAACTGTTAATTGTCTGTCAATATAAAGTTAGTCCTGTTATCCTGAAAGCCAAAGCTCACTGCTCTGAAAATACACAGTGGCTGCCCTTCTCACCACCTGCCAAACTCCACTAACATTTTGCTCAATTTAACAGTTATAAATGTCTGCACCTTCTACAAGATAATGATTTCTTACAAGTCATAAAGCAGTTATTTACCCATCTGGCAAAGATTCTGCATTAATTTCAACTGATTCATATGAAACAGGCAAACAATAGTTATTCAAGTCTGGAATGGGACTTTCTAAGAGGGACACCGCAGCCGCATCGTTCGTGTCATCTTTCCTTGATCTCTGATGACACATCGTGGTCACTTTATCATTAATTACAATATAAAGGTATTACAGATTTTTCCTTTAACTGAATTACAGATTAAAAAAGGAAATATCCAGTC
This sequence comes from Lutjanus erythropterus, assembly GCF_056507025.1. Taxonomy (NCBI): domain Eukaryota; kingdom Metazoa; phylum Chordata; class Actinopteri; order Lutjaniformes; family Lutjanidae; genus Lutjanus; species Lutjanus erythropterus. The sequence continues at coordinate 2,946,757 of NC_139338.1, forward strand.
AGGGCAGAACCTCACTTAACTGACAAGAAAAAGAGTCACCAGTGTCAGATAAGATAAGAGTAAAAGTTCTTTTTATTTTAACATGTTTGAATTCCCTGACAAATAGTAGCTTACAGCTGTTTTCTCTCTGATTTACATTCACCAGATATTTTAGAAAGAACTTTGTTGTCATTTAGTGAAAAAGGGTGGGATGGAGGCTCCTGACAGCATCCTGTATTATAGGAGATGAATAGGAAAGAGGAAAACAAGCGACCTGGTGAATTACTTTATATCAAACACTGACTAAAAATAATAAGTTGGAAAAGAAGACTTCCTAATATATTTCCATATTCCTGTAGCTCAGACTGAGATACTCCGAACATAACAGGAGCTTCAGAGCTGGTTTTCCTCCAACACACAGGCACACACCTTGTGCTTTCTCACTGGCAGGTGTGTGATTTGTGTGTAGCGCTCTGAGAAAAGATATGCCCTCAGATGGTTTCTTATCAGCACCTTCTACTTTCCTCCCACACCAGCCGTCACTCACACACAGTTCTTGGCTGCAGCCGTGCAGACGCTGCTCCGAAGAAAACCAACTGCGGGGAAGACTGAGCTACTTCAGGGTCTCTAGAGGAGGAATCAAGAGAGGGCCGTCTGACTGTAGCACCCCTCCAGCAGTGGTTGAACATGACCCCTTCTCATTTGGAGGGTTAGCCCGGCCCCCCTGGCCCCTGCAGGGAGATTACTGCGGAAGGTCTGAGAGGGGAGAAGAAAATGCACATGGAGTTTTGACATGTCAAGCTGGCATCGGGGAGAGACATTTGGAGCTAAAATTGGAGCTATAACCCAAGGCTTTGAGGGAGAAGTTCAGCTTAATGTTCACAGACTGTTAAAAATCAGATAAAGGAAAAGAGCTTCCTTTATCATCTCAACTAATAATCAGACATGCTGAAATCTTTTACTTGTAAGGGAGACAGACTTTTTTTTTTTACTAACTCCAAAAGACCATGCTACAACATGACACGTCAAAGAAATGAGTCATACTGACAAACAATTATGCAATTTCTCTAATGCAATTAATGCAATTACCAATCAAGGTAGAAATAGAAATGTCAAGTTGGAGGAACCAAAAAATCAAATTATAGCACTGAAGATTATAGGTTTGGGTACAGACATGGGGGACATAATGTGGTTGTCCAAAATAAGGGATGCCCAATTCTTTGGGGCAACTAAAATGACATGTTGGGCTAGTGAATCTAGTGATTCACTTGCTAGAACTGTAATCATGCATGAAAAGTTAAGCCCATCAAGGCCCAGTGCTGACAAAATTCTGTCAAACCCAAACCTGTCTCTCATTAGCATATTTTCTCCTGAACCCAGTTACAGCCTCCCTCTATGTACCAAGCAGTGGGAGTTTTCAGTGACAGGGACAATACATGAGGAGACTTTGATTTGGCAATGACAAAACTGAAAAAAAAAGTAATACTAGTACTACTAATAATAACAATAATAATAGTACAGCCCAAACTTGACACAAGGCCTTGAAATATATAAGAAATACGGCCCGACCCAACCCAAACCCGCTGGGACAATGCAGAAAAACATGCATTAAGGCCAAATGTGCAAGCAGTTTATTTCTAATCATTTTTCCTTTGATTGTTATATGCTGACCTCTAATGGGTTTAGTAAGTATGACAGGAGAAATAATAATAAGCAAGAAAGTCTGTGTTATGATTATTTTCTAAACATACCCAAATAGTTTTATTGCCTAGATCTACCTAAGTAGTTTTTATGGCTAAACCTAACCAAATTCTAACTGTTTTACAATGTAAACTATTTGTGTAATGTCACATGATGTTATGTGACATAGTTAAGTTCAGGTAGGTCTGTCACTACTGGTACTCTCCACTGGTACTATATGTTGTCTTCTGAGTCATTGGCAGTCTACCTATTCTGTCAATTATCATCAGTTTTTCGGAACTGATGATGAAAATAGCTCAGTAGTGAGCCATCTCACTTCCATTCACCTCTATGTAGACGTATGTAGTGCCGATCAGCTAAAAATGGCGGCAGGTAAAGACAAAGTTTAAGAGCTAATACACAAAGTAGCATTTCAGTTATCCTGGAAACAGGAGGTTAGTTGGGTGGCAAAATTTCAACTATATGTTGTGCAGTTTACTGAGAGTAAAACAATTAAAACATCATCACAAGACACATCAAACACACACTAAATGTGAAAACATTGTGCACTGTTTTGGTATGGATTTCCAGATTGAACATGTTTCTTCAAAGCAGTGCGTAACAATGTGCAACAGGCTTTGAGATACATTTTCTTTTACTTTAAACATCACTGGGTGCCAGAACAAGACCTGATAGTGTCTTCCCTACATGGCAGCTAAAAGGGTTGCCGATAATGCCTCTTTCAGGGCCTTAATGGTGCTTGCATGAAACATGAACACTGAAGCAATTCAGGTAATTGTAAAATTGAAGCATCGATGTAAAGACAGAGTTCACCTCCAGAGTTTTGCATGTTGTGTCCTGTCTGTCCTTTAACAGTCCTCAAGTACCAGAAATGTTGTTCATCATCACTTTGCTAGTGAAAAGAATTTTCTGTCCACATGTCTATATGTATTTACAAAGGTCCATATAGACCACCACTGTCTACAGCACTGCATTCACCTTTGTCTCTTCTCTTTCTCAAGAGCTACATTGTTACAACCTTTTTCAGTGCCTGTATGTTTATTGTCTGAAATTTTGACTCTTTTTCCATTTTGGGCTAACTTTTGACTCTGGCCAGCACATTCTCCTGGATGTACTGCTTAACATCCATGCCAATGTAAAGGACACATGGAAGTATATGAGACAGTTACATCGACTGAATGAGGCAGATCTATTTTTGTATGTAAAAGAGGCATAGATGAGCCTTAAGATGAGGGAACAACAGTGTCTAGATTCTCGTTGTTTGTCCGGCCTGAGTCTCATTTCGTCTGTTTTATTTTCATGACCAGACATCAGCCAGGAGCAGCCAAGCTGGGTGAGCATGGTTCTTGTCCCCACTCTCCTCCTGGGGTGTTTTTCGGCTGATCTGGCTGGGTGGTTGAAAGATGCTGTGTGCATTGTTGATCTTTCAAGGTCCACCGCTCTTTAATCCAAACTCCACGCTACCTTTTCCAATGCCTTTGAGTGTGTTTCTGTCAGGGGTAATACATGTTTCAGTAGTTATTAGTTACTATGTTGTTGTTCTATAACTGCTAATGAATAAAGCAGGGAATTTTTTGTGGAAGTAGATTTCTGACCCGCCTGCCCAACAAGGATCCTGTCTGAGGGGCCACAGTGTCAAACCACTGCTCTAATAAACCAGTTGCTCTGAACAATAAAGAGAGTGAACAGGAAAAGTACAAAGGTGTTGTACTAACTGTCCTTTGTAAAGGTTAACCTCTCCAGCTGACACATATAACAATGAAAGAATATCCTGAGGGGAGACTTGTTTCTGCAGTTTCTCATTTAATAAACAGTAAGATGAGCAGAAATGGATTGTGGACTATTGATATTTGGCATCATAATAAAGTACAGATCAGAATTCGCCCTATGATGTGAGTCATGATTTGTTATAAACTCTGTTCTCTTTGCTGAAAGTAAAACAGCACTTTGTGTTTTCTATCTCATTTTTATTCTTTTTTGTTATGTATGCTCAGCAAATTCAAATCAGTCAATATTTTCCTCCCCTGTGATGTGCAGAATGGATTTCTCTCTTTTTTTCCAATCTATTTTCTTTATAATCCTTCACTCTAATCCCTCTCTCCTCTTGATCTCCACAGACCATCCACGTGGCCATCGTGTGTGCAGGTTACAACGCCAGTCGAGACGTGGTGACACTGGTTAAATCTGTCCTGTTCCACAGGTACAACAATGATCCTTTTTTTACTTCTTACACCAACCTGGTCTCCTAGAAATTACACTTGTATACAACTCATTTACAACAGGATGCAGTGGTGTAGAATAACTCACTGCTCAAGTACTCAAGTACTTAACTTGTACTTTACTTGAGTATTTCCATTTTATGCTACTTCATGCTTCTACACTACAAAATTAAATATTGTACTTTTTACGCCATGTTTTTTGTCAGTTTTAGCTACTAATTAATTTTCAGATGAAGATTTTAAATTATTTTTCATGCAAAAACATTTAATGGCTCCAGGTTCACAAATGTAAGGTTTGGACCGCTGGTTGGACAAAACAAACATTGTCACTTTGGGTCACTGTTCTGACATTCCTAATTTTCAGAATTTTTACCAACCAATCATTCAGTTAGTTAATGGAGAAAATAATCAGCAGATTAATCTATCATTAAAATTATATTTAGTTGCAGTTTTATACAAAATAGTTCAAAATGAGCCCCATAAAGCTGCAACAAATAATCCATTAGTTGTCGAATATTGAATTCTATACTAAATTGTCAACTTTTATGATAATCAGATAATTGTTTTGAGTCAGTTTTTGCGGACAAGTTGTGGACAAAACAAAATGATTATGATTATAATGGTACATTTTTACACCTTTTACATATTACACATTTATTACACATTACACATTTTACATATATAAATCTTTACATAAATACATTTTCACCTAAAAAAGGAATTTGAGTGTTTGTATTAATAAGTGGTAAAGTTTTTGTTTTGTTTTGTTTTGTTTTGTGGTAGGACATGATTTGTCCCAGTTCTAGAGAAGTGGTAATTTACAAATGTGATATAAATACTTTTACTTAAACAAGTAACTGAATACTTCCTCCACCACTGACAATGATACATGTTGTAGGGAACATAAAATGTCAACTGGATTATGTGTTACTAAGTGGTTAAAAATACTGAATTTATCACATAATCCATTTCATTTGTTTTTCACCGAAATATCCAATTATATGTTGCTGGAGGTGGAGGGTGTATGAGGAAAATGTACAGAGCATAATATAACAGGCAGGGACCTTTGTTTTATTCCCATCACCTTCAGGGCCAAACTGGCATCTTTTAAATATTTTATAATCCATTTTCATAAGAAGATGTTTCATCATTGGATGGGTTTTATATAAAATTTTGCTTTTACCACCAGCTACATGCTTGGGATGCATCATGACTCTATCTTAACCTCAAACAAAGGTTAACCTTCACTTTGTCTCTGGGGGTTCATCGCAGTCATCCAGGTTGTTCTATAAATTATACAACAATGTTGACTGAGTATTGGCAGAACTTGTAATTTTGCAACAATCACATCAGTTAAATTAAAGATGCCTCTTTAATGGATGTTCTGAACCCTTTTCTGATGGAAGAGTGGCGTACCTGGCAGTATTGTCACCACTTTAACAAAAACACTTCTCATCAAAGGGGTGCCAGCAAGAGAAAACCTGTGATAAAACAGATTCAGGTTAGACCTGAATGATTTAAAAGACAAGCCAGCGCTCCCATAGGTTGATGTATGAGCACTTATCTGTTAAATAGCGTGAAACATCACTTGATGTTCGCTGTGTGCCATTAGTCTTATGTAAACATGAGTAATGAATGGTTTATTTTGTGCTGGAGGTAGGGGACACATTAGTAATCAGTCAGTGTGCATTCAGCATCACAGCTTCTAACAGCACTACTTCTTAATTAGCTCTGGAGTTGCAGGTGAATTAATCATAAGTGCGATGATAATTTCATTTTATATCACTAAGAAACTTTAGCAGCTTTAACTCCTGCTGGCAGACATGTCTTCAGACTGTCTCATTTAGTCTCTTTTTTATGACCAGAGAGACTCAAGCAGCACATTATCCAGCCAGAATTAAACAATTAGAGGAGACACGTAAGATTCCTGTCAGGTTAAAAATATTCTACCTGATAGCACCACAGGGGTTTTAGAAGAGAATCACTGAGTCTGTTGTTTTTATTTAGAAACATGCTAATTTTGCTCATGCTTGAAAAGTGTGAGTGGTTTCAAAGAAGAATCCAATCCAGTCAGGTCTTGATTATAAGTAAAGACAGGTGAAAAATTTGCATCAAAAATCCCGCCCCTTTTCCTCACAATTCTCAATCAGTCAAACAATTGATTGGTTGAAGAACAGGTAGAGTTTCAATTGACCAAGATTTTCTTTGGTTGGCTACAGCCCTACAAAAGCTGAGGTTATCCTCTCAGGTGTTATCATCTGATATTCCTCCTAAATGGACATGATCTCAGATGGTATATCCACATACCAGCTCAGAAATCATATGAAAAGATGTCAGTAGTCTCTGTCCTTAATCTATTGTAATGTAGCATCAGCAAATCCCTCACTGAGTAGGCCTGTGGAAGATTTAAAATACATAAATTAAAACAAATCAAACAAAGACAGAGGGAAATTAAATCCACATTATGAATCACAATGTACAGAGGAAACCTCTTAATGTGATCACAGTCATAGTGATTAAATGCTCATATGGATCATAAAGCTTGGAACAGAATCATTCCTATACAAACACTAATTTGCTAATAGGAATATAAGTAGTCCACTTACAATGTTCATTTTGGGTGATTTCATACATACTATCATATGGAACAGATTTTTATAGCTACAGTATTTTTTTTTACTTTACTCCTATACAAACATAGTCTAATTAAAGCTCATGACAAACTGCCAAGAAACAAGCCAACAAGATGCAACTTAGTGTTCCTCAGATTATCTTGTGTAGTCTACTCAAACAAGGAGAAACAGTCTGCTGGTGATGGAGACAGAAAAAGCACCTGTGGTTGAAGCCCTGCCACATAATGCCTTCTTTAACTGTCCCTGTATGAGGGGAAATTAGTAAAGATGTCTGTCAATTGGTCAATTAGATATTCAGTTAGACCTAATGTGATCAGTTTGACCACTATAAGATGTTTCCATTGTATAAGTAGAAACAATAAGTGGTGTCCCTGTGGCATGCAAACCCACAGGAAACCATTTTAAGGATTCAAGGACATTTATTTTCATTATACAACAAGATTACAGTTGTAGTTACTTCACATACACCCAGGAAATTATTCAACTGTGACTGTTTGAGCACAAAGCATCATCAGTGTAAAAATGGAGTCCTCCCCTGACTCTTGTGTGTTGCATCCTGTTAGCTCAGAGTATGATCTGTCCTTCAGGTGCATCCTGATCCAGGATGTCATAGAACAGGTCTCTGTGTGTGCACAACAGTCTCTGGTTTCCCGTCATTTGGCCTGCTTGAGTCCCATTTCTTCTATTTCATTTTCCTGCCTGAACATTATCCAGGAGCAGCCTTAGGTCCCAGGTGTAGCATGGCTCTTATCTGCTCACCTCCTCTCCTCGTGGGGTGGTCACCTGTGGTGGTGCATCCAGCTGATCTGACTGCATGTTTGAAAGATGTCGAATGCATTTGTTGATAATCCCAGGGTCCACTGCTCTTAAATTCAACCCTACATCTTCATTTAACAAATACCTAAAAGTGCATTTCTGTCATAGGTGATGTGTGTGTCAGCAATAAAGCAAAAATCATCTTCCTACATGCACAGCTGCTGCTGCTACTTGTATTGCAAGTAATAAATTGTATTGTAAAAGGCTGCCTTTCACAGCCATCAGCTTGATCAGCAGATCAACAAACATGAGGTTACAGAAAATAAGATAAATCACAGGTTATAAGAGTTCATGTTCAGGTGCCTCCTTGTAAAATAATGATATAAAAATCAGGTCCAACATAGTTCAGATAGAGTTGCCAGACTTTGTAGAACCGATCTGCTTTGGTATGTAGAACACTTGTAAGATATTCCAAAGGGAGCAGCTCAAATATAACTTTACACCAGCTGCTAACAGAAGGGCTCTTATCACCAGTCCACTGTGATAATAATATATTTTTTCCTAGAAGCAAAAGTAAGAATGTTATATAAGCTTCTGCTGGCTACAGTAGTTATATTTCTACTTGTGCAGCCTGAAGTCAAACACATTGGGTCAATTTCTAAATGTCTGTTAAATCTTTTTTCCATTTCACACAATATTTCAGACCAGTATTTCAGTAATTTATGACATGACCATAGGCAGTGGTCATTTGAGACACGGAGAGAAAGTGAGGTGTTCAAAGAATCCCTTCGTCAAGGGGGTATAGGTTTGATTACAAATACACAAATACCAGTCATTGACAGTTCCTTCTCTCATGCACCTCTAATCCTCTGTGTATTATTTGGAGACATACCACTCATTACATCATTCACAAACTAAGAGACACCTTCCCTGGTTGTTGAAACAGCATTATCTAAGCTGCAGAAATCGCAGGAGGATCATACTTTTAGTTATATAATTCCCTGTTGGTAAGAAAAAATGTTGTTTTTGGAGCTGGTATCTGATAAGCCAGGATCTCACATTCATGGCAAAAATTCAGGATTGTTAGTTGTGGGGGTAAATGAAGAAGTTAATTTGATCCTCCCCTCCAGATGGCAGGCTGATCACCATGCTTTTAAAGCACTGATCGTTATCAGAGATTAAAATATTGATATAATAAGCATTAATGTGCCCTGTGATGAACTGATGACTTGTCCAGGGTGAACCCCACCTCTCGCCCAATGCTAATTGCTAATAACCAAGGAAGTAGCTCTGTCCCTATGGACTTGGCCTGGGTTGCCAGTTCAAGTCCAGCAGTCACCACTGTCGAGGTGACCTCGAGCAAGGCACTGAACCCCAACAAATGCCTGGGGCACCTGTTTCTGGGCAGCATCCATCACTCTACCACCTCTCCCTCAAAACTGCATGTGTGAATACAAGCCTATTTGTAAAATAATTAGCAATGGAATGGGACAGATAAAGGATGCTCTTCTACTCTGCTAACCAGATTCTGGATGAATGAAAGTAGCTTTCAGAACTCAACCCTGAAAGTACAAACACAAGACAGGAAAGAAACTATACTTCAAACCACAGAAATTCAGTTAGAAGCTATAACACACAGACATTTTACCTATTTTCAGTGGCTTTACTCATGTTAAAAAGATCCTGCATGTACATGCTAATTGTAGTGTAAAAATGGACACTAACACCAATATCAAATGGGCCACCATTTGTTTTTATGTTCATTCATATGCAGATATTTGTGGTGTATTGAAGTCTTCAGATGCAGCCACAGACACTTAGATCATACTATTTTGCATCAGAATTGCTGCACTTACCACTTCCCAGTTAAGCCTTTTCTGTAATTCTGAAAATAAGTTTTTAAAAGATTAATGTGTTAAGTGGATGATAATGTTTGAGGAGATGCAGGACGGACACTAGACCTCAACATCACTTGTTCTCAGATTAGGCTCACAAAATAGTTCTCAAAGCATAAAGCAGTCTAAATAATGAAGTATGACGCCCACCTAAAGAATAAATCATAGAGCAGGGTTGAGTTTACAGATTTCCCCATTAATTCATTAGATGACAGCTGATGTTTTGGACAGAAATGGCCTTTTCCATTGAGGACAGGTCACCGGCAGCAGAGCTAATATGCTAACCCCTGCAGCCTCTGTTTAATCAGAGGGGATGTTTAAATGTTGACTCGTTGTTTTGCCGTTGAGTGACAAATATGTGAGAGGACAGACGCCTGAGAGGTCAGACTGTTGGACTGACATCCGATAGTGTAGGGCACTCTGCTGAATGACTGAAAGGATGGGACGTGGGACATTGATTGTCAAGCACCACCTGACCCTGCCATAAACTGACCTGCAGCTTTCATCAGGAAGTCTCTCCTGCTTTATTTCTTCCATATATTGTCAAGATTTTGTGATGAAATATTGAAGATGCTATAAATCCCATGAAACCAGATTTAATTGAATATGCCATCGTTACTGTACTGTACTGTCAGTTAATTTTCAGCAGCGGCATGTTGTTTATCCCTTGCTGTAAATCAAATATTTGCCAGCAGTTCATCTCTTGGCTCAGTGATGGAGAGCCCTGTAGAATGGCTCTCACCGTGCGACTGATGCTGTCCCAGCTGAAAGATGGCCTTTTTCTGCTGCATTCAGTCAGACAGTGGGGCTTCTCATCATTCTGATCTGTCCAGCAGCAGCTCCATATGTCCTGCCGGGATCATCTGAGACCAGAAAAACAACAGCATCAGTCATCTGCTTAAAAGCTTGAAATGACCTATGTGGATGTACTCTTGACAAGTGACCTCTTGTGGCTGTACCAGTGATAACTGTCCCCTTTCTGAGCTGAAGTGGAGTTAGTAGACCAAGAAACCTCTTTATGGGTGGATGGTTGGGCATACAAAGCATCTGACTTCAACACTGGGAACATGGTTCTTGTCTCCTCTCAACAGTGAGGAGACAAGAGGGTTTCTTTTAATCATGACCACAATCTTTCTCTAAACAAGACAAGAAGTAATAGCTGAAGAATCATTTGGATCATTTTTGTAAGAACTGACTGACAGCATTTTGCCATTAAATGTGATGAACTGTTTGGTTTGTCATCCTGCAGACAGGAGCACCATATCAGCCAATTCTTGTGGCTCTTTTTGGAAGCAAATGACAACCTGTTTTTTTAGCATGTGGACATAGGATGGATAATCCACAATTAGCCATGAGACTGGCACACTATTATTCAGAGGGGACCAGCTTCACCAAAAAATGACTCAATATGATTTTTTGTAACCTATTAGCAGTTATATGTTACATAAAAGTGTTATACTTCATCTGAAACCTGGGAAGCTGAACATTAATTTGAGATGCAGCTCAGCACTGTGTGCCAGGTTAATCTTGTCATAAATCCGTGCTAAACAGGGTTTCTTTAGGGACATATTTACATTTTAAAGGTTTAGAGTAGGGTTGGGCAATGTCTGCTATGTTGACATATGGCAATGTCCACAGTGAAACATTGCAATGGACAATGGCCTACGAAGCGCAAAGAAGAAAATTGCCTTGCACGATTTAAAGAAACACACTAATAGCAGTCTGCAGAAAATAAACACTGCTGAGACCAATGTAATGTATAGGGACATAGAGACATGGTACAATGACCAACAGCAATGCCATTTTAGTAACTCTCCCACATGTCAAAAACATACAGCAACTCTGAGGGGGGACACTGCCCCAAATACAGAGGACTTGTAAATCACAATGTTACGTTGGTAGAGGGCTCAGTGGCCAATAACTGTCCATCATTGCAGTGGATAATGGCATCATCTATTGGCCAACCCTAGTTGAGAGTGTTAAAGGGCTTTGAACATTATGATGGAAGTATATGATGCCCATTCCCATGCTATCATCTCAGAAGTTATCCCAGCAGTTTTGGGGTTGGATACCATTTATTACACAGATTTGGTGCATAATTTACCAATCTTTGACCATAAACATTAGCACACCAAGATCTTGAGGAATACCGCAGAAAAATTCATGCTGTGACTTTGGGATCAAAAACTATTTTCCATAAGGTTGGCAGGTGTCCATGTACAAATAAACTCTTTCTATCACATAACATACACTATACCAAGAGACTGAAGAAAAGAGGAACAATACATTAGAAAAATATAAAACAAATTAATAAAAAATAATATATAATCCAAAAGTTCTTTCTCCTGTTCTCTTACAGACTTCATCAAGTTACATTTAACCACATTATAGTCCATTAAATATATCTAGAACAGTTCATCATCAAGTTACCGCTACACCAACCATACCCCTACACTTTTAATTACTAGTTAACCCCACCCTAACCCTCCCCTGGGTCTCCCAAATTCCATTATACATTTATGATCATTTGTGGTATTTCATTTCCACACAATGCATAATAAACAGAAAAACAGAATAAATAAATAAATGGATTGCATTTATATTATATCATATTTCTCGCTGCAGCATTTTGGAGATTTCTGTAAGAATTCTATTTTTGGATGATTAGATGGCGAATACATATCTGTTTAAGGGATTGGTCAGCGACCCACTAATTGTCAATATACGTTGGACAGCCATCCATCCCCTGAATGCCCCAGGTCTCTAGTTTTATCAGAGCAATCACTATTGGTCAGTTTGGTCTCACTACAATGAAATAGTTACTATTGGGACCAACATCATTGCACATGAATACAGCTGGGCTCACTGAATCCACAAGAGCTTCAGCTTTCCAGTCAGATCCAATTCATGAAATTCCTGTACTGTTTATGGACCCCAGTATGCAGGAATATTCGAAAATTAATTATATGAAAATAACACATTTCTGCTGCATGGTTTTACCCAAAACTATAAAGTGGACATGTCTGTAAAGAGGAGACTCTTGGGTACCATAGAACCCATTTTCATTCAGTTGTCTTGAGTTAGAGGTCGAGAAACTCTCTTGAAAATGGCCCTGCCAGTTTTTCCTTCACCAAAATTCAGCCTAAATTTGGAGCATTATTTAGCCAACTTCCCGACAAGCTGGCATGGCATGATTGTTACCAATAAATTAGGGTGTTCCAGGTTTCATATGATATCATCTACCCTTAAAACTGAGCTTACTACAGCCCCTAAAAGATAGTAATGTGTGTCCCTGCAGGGTTAAACCAGATCTAGATGTTTTTTGTACTTTCTGTATGGAAGCCCATGAATGAAATTAATTGTTATGCAGTATGTTTAACAAAGCACAATACTTTGGACTGGACATTGCAACCTTTTGCCAACCATGGAGGAGGTTGGTTTTGGTTTTGAAGGAAAAAAGATGGAGCCATGCACCTCTGAAGTGGTTTGGTGCAGAAATGCAAAAGCATGTAATTAAAACCCTTAACTGTTGTGAAGCAGGGATGGATTACTGAATGGACCTAGTGGGCACAGGTCCAGGGGCCTCAGTATGACTGTAAACGATCCTAGTTAGAAAGTCAATTAAAGGACTACAAAGAGACTCAAATAGAAAAACAAGCACACACACACACACAGTGCCCAGTTAATGTTACATGTCTGAGACAAGTTGAACTTGAGGATCTGTCTTCAGGTCAGGATGTGACAGAGGTTGACATATTACATTATGTAACTACACAATCTCAATTGAGAGATTGTTATGAAACAACCAATACTGTGCCTTTGGGTACTGGAATAAGTATTAGGAGAGAAAACGTTGGATGGATGCATCCAAACTCTACACACTGTGGAAGTAACTTCCTCTTTCCATGAAGGTAAAGCTTAGGTTCAGGACAGACCTTCACTGCTCTCTGCAGATGTGAGCCCAATGAATCAGTATCTGTGTCTCCTCTGAACGTCTTTAGCGGAACAAGATATTAATATTGCATTATGAAGATTAGATGATGAGATTAGCGCGGGCACAGCTCTGATAATCAGGATGTACTTGACATATTTGCTTCCTTATCGGTATAATCCCAAGCATCCAGTCAAAGGCTTGTTGCTGTTTGTCCAGAGGATGTGAAGACCGTTTCTATTTGCTCTGCCGCTGCTGACAGCTTGTATGGAAGCAGAGTTCCGATACATTTTGACAGCTTCCAGCCCCTAGTACTTATTGAGCAAGTGCAGCTGACACATTCATTCCCAAAGTCATTCAGCGCAAGACACCCCAGGGTGCTCACATCCTCAGCTCAGTGTCACTATCTCTTGACCTGATTTGGAAGTCCTGAATACCTATTTTGCACACGCACACACACACCCCTCTTGTATGTGTGTGAGCTGATGTAAGATACAGATTATACAGGCTTCTCTGGATGAAACTTCGGTCATACTGTCTGATGAATCATCTTCTCTATGGTGTGTCTGCTTTACCATCCTCAGGGCTGACTGCATGCACACATCCACAAACTACAGGATGTCTTTGAACCTGACTAAACAATCTCTACTCAAGGTCCAATTACTTGTTTGATCTGGAACTATCAATCATATCTGACTTAAATTCACATTTACCAGGAGTGCTCAGTTGGTAGAGCGTTAGTCCCATGTACTGAGGCTGTTGGTCCACTGCAGTGGTCACTGGTTCAAATCCCACTTGTGACCCATTTGCTGCATGTCATTCCCCCTCTCTCTGCCCCCTTTCCTGTCATGTCTTCAGCTGTCCCTATCCAATTAAAGGCAAAAGCCCAAAAAATCTTAAAAAAATAAAAAATAAAAAGTGCTGATCAGTGTTGACTGATGTGGCATCAGTAAAAAATAGACTCAGCTCTTATTTGCAGCTGTGCCTGGTAGAATTCAGTTATTAGATAGTCTCATTTTCTGTTTGGGGCGGTTTTAAACATTCATTCATTGGATGCTGCTTTTGCTATTCACTTTCGCAGACTTTGTCCCTTGGTGACCACCGTAGCATCTGTCTGGATGGCATTGAGGAGCTAGCTTCTTAGCCAATGTTAACTTGCAAACACTCTAGTTTTTGGTGGATTTGCTTTCTTTTTAATGTTAACCCATTACCAATAAATGCCTTAAAAATCTTGTTTGGGAAAGACTTAAATATTAATTTATTGGATGCTTTAACCATGGTCTAAAATTCACTCCAGGTGTAAACTGCCTGTGGGTTTTCTTTCTTTCTCTAGTGCTTCTGTTTACCTGTTAATCTCCAGTGTTTCAGAGCATCCCTTAGCTACAGTATGTACTTAAAATTGACTAAACAATCTCTACTCAAGGTGCAATTACTCACTTGATTTAGAGCTTTCAATCACATCATACAATCTGAGCAGATGGAACTGTAGGATCCATAAAAAGTCTCAAATTGTCTTAATTTCTGGTTTGGAAGGTCTTATACATAAATTTATTGGATGCTGTAAACATGGCCTAAAAACCACTCCAATTACAAAATGCCAGCACATTTAATCTTTGACAAAATCACCAGGAGTTGAAATCAAATGCATCTGTTATCTTGTTGCAGTCTCTTTTTTTAGATATTTGTGTTCACAAACTTGATCCTCTGATGACCACCGTAGCGTCTGTCCAGATGGAGGAGCTTGCTAGTTCATCTGCAGGCATTTCAGTTTCTGTAGGTTGATTTTCTTTCTAATTTTAATCATTTCTCCAGTGCTTCTGTTTAGCCATTAATCTCTAGTATTTCAGAGCAAGTCTCATTCATGTCATTGCATCTATTAACTTGACCTGGTGATTAAATACTCGCCCAACTCCACCAATATTTGGACGAGAGATGAGCTGTAAAAAGTGGAGTAATCAGTTAAATGAGACAGGATGAAATTTACCCACGACAAATATGTTTTTTTTTTGTTTCAATTTAATATATGTATTTAGACAAATGTTCCTTGTCTCAACCAGGTTGCCTTACATATCATTTAGAAGTGACAATATATGCATTTACTCAGAAGGGTATACCTATACTTTCACATTTGATGTCCAGTTTTATTGCAAAATTGGCCTTAAATTGAATGAAAAAGTCTGATGTTTAACTTGCTGATACACAGACAGCCTGTTTGTTTGGTCCTAAAGTTCCTGTGAAAATATGAGTACATGATCAAGGGTGGATTTTTCATACCACAGTTGGAGAGGACATAAACAAAATGAACCTGGTTAATTCTTCTCATCGCTACAAAGTCTGTTGCAACTATACCGCCCTACCTTGTTCTCATTCGGTGTTGTCTGCCTGGTCTTTTGTTGCAGTTGCCAGGTTTCAGAGGGACAGAGACAGTGTAAGCATAGTAAAAGCTGTCAGTGCACGGTATGATGTGAGACAGACAGATCCTCTGTGCTGTTGCCAGAGAAATGCTGACTGAGATTACAGCATGCATAGGAATAAATTACAAATTAATAGATTTGTGTATATTTCTCATTTTCCCCTGGTGTTCTGAATAACTGACTAGATTCCTAGCTACTTAATTCATATATTAAATATTTTGGCAGTGAAAAGAGACCCATGGCTGTAGGTCAGTAGGCGACCAAACTACTGCAGGGCATTTGATGGGGGAAGTATGCAGTCTTTCAACACATGAAAACATGTTGTACTGATATTGGATATTGGGAGTAGGTCTGCACACTTGCATATGATAAATCCACTGATAAAAAAACGTTGTGTCTTAAGTCAAAGCAACAACAAAGGCAAGAAATGGGAATCGATTGAAATGGGTCCACATGGCCATCATACTTAAGAAAGGTTTTACAAGTAAAGGCTGGGCCTTACACAACAATTATTATCACTATGGTCAATAAGATGCCTGAGTTTTTAGAACTGATAGAAGATATTATAACCAGACCCCAACAACTAGAAGCTGAAGTTCTCAATTGTTAAATCTTGTCTGAACACAAGCAGTTATGTAATTTTCCCTGATAAAATTCAGACTGAAGTTTGCAAAATTATTATTTAGATCATGAGCTATCTGCTTAAACAAGAAGTAAACAAAACTATATATCTGACCAAGCATTTAATGCCAGCTGTTGGTGCATGACACTTGTTGATGCTCAGTGTTATGGACACACACATTGTTTTGTAATAAAAGCTCTAGTTGAAGTCAGTTTACTTGTCATGAAGAGTGCTGTGAAACAGGTGGTATTATGTCATCTGAGGCCATGGATCTGTATCATGATGTTGGACAGATGCGGTTGGTAGACATAAGGTGCAATAAAGTTGCATAAAGGGAAATTAAAATCCTGTGTTTGGAGCTTAACCCACATTTCAGACTACAAATCAGGATATGTCAGCTGTTGCTGCCCGGGTGTTCACCTTTTCACCAATTCTTTTTTTTTATTTTTTTTTTAATCACAGTACAGTTCTAAGTAACTGCTCTACTCTTGCAAATGAAAAGGCTGACGCTCTTCTATATTTTTGTTTTTGGAAAAAAAAATGTCTTGTACTCCCTGACTTCCCAACCCTGCTGTGGCTCTTTACTCCCACTGGTTCATTTTTTATATACCTATGTATGTGTATATATAAATATATATATATATATATATATATATATATATGTATGTATAGTGTTTGAAATGTGACCTTTCAAGTCTGGACTGGTGACACTGCTGTCAGTCTTCAAATGAGCCCACGTCCATATTAAATAAACAGTTGTGATTGGTCCGAAGACATCCTGGACAGGTGGAAATCTGTCTGAATAGAAGGGTGGGGGCATGTGTATCTGCCAGAGCAAATGAAACATGAGCTCGTAGATTCGTCTGGATCCCAGGCTAACTGGTTCCTACTTAAGATGTAAATGTTTAAAAAACACTACACACATATATATAGCTTCATTTAAAACACACACAAAAAAATCCCAAAACAAAAACAAAACTGATGTCCTTGAACAGCTGGCCAATGAAGTTTTTATCAAACATCATTCAAACAAAAGGAAATAGTGCTTTTGTAGGGGACTATTTTCAGCAGTGGAGGGAATGAGTCAAAATAAACTTGATGGTAATGAAGGAAACTGTCAGCCAGTGTAACAGTGCGGCTCACTGATGTGTTTTAATTGTTTTTGGACAACAAAGCAGCGCCGTGGCACCGAGGAAGAAGATACATCAGGCTGTGATTCACACGTAATAATTAGTGAGATGCATTCATTCTGGATTTGGGTCTGAAAGTAGGATAATAAATTATAGAACAACCAACCAACTCAGTCTCTTTCCTTGGGTCCTGTCTACACCGTTCTATCTAATATAGATGAAAAAGAAAAAAGTAAAATGCCAAAGTTTGTATTTTGACAAAACTTTAAGACATGATTCAAGTTTCAACCCTGTCTTAGCAAAAAATAATGAATAAAAAAAAAGCAGAAATCCTGATGTACCATATGTAAACATTTATAATTGGCTAGTCATTTAATATGCCATCTGTTAAATCACAGATATAGTTCATGTTCAATAATATTTAATGATGCAAAATGAAACACTGGATGGATAAAGCATAATTTTGATGATTTTATGGGAATTTCTGGTTTGATAGAGGTACTTCATTCGTTTAAATGTAATATAACACATGAGTTAACATCAGTGTGGTGTCACATTAGGCAAAAAGGACAATTTCTGTCTCTACTCCCTGTGCAGTTTGATGTTGTTTTCCCATTTAATCCAGACATTGTCCAACTATACTCTGCATACACTGCCTGGCCTGTGTAAAGTCTTCTCCTGCACATCCCATAGATTCTCAGTGGGGTTCAGGTCTGGACTCTGTGGTGGACAATCCATGTGTGAAAATGATGTCTCATGCTCCCTGAAACATTTGTTCACTATTTGGGCCCCATGAATTCTGACATTGTCATCTTGGAAGATGTCCGTGTCATCAGAGAAGAAAAAAATCCATTGATGTAAAAACCTGCTCATTCAGTATATTCAGGTAGTGAGCTGATCTCATAACGTTGCTGAACCTCGACCTGAGCAACTGAAACAACCCCACGCACTAGGCATGATGGGAGCATCTGCCCCTCTTCTTACCCTGATGCTTCCATCACTCTGGAACAGGATAAATCTGGACTCATCAGACCACATGACCTTTTTCCATTGTTTCACAGTCCAATCTTTATGCTCCCTCACAAACTGAAGCCTTTTTTTTCTGATCAGCTTCACTGATAAGTGGTTTTCTTAAGTCTACTCAGCTGTTTAGTCCCAATCCCTTGACTTCTCTTCACATTGTGTGTTTGGAAATGTTCTTACTTTGACTATTAAACATAGCTGTGAGTTCTACTGTTGATTTTTTATGATTTGATTTCACCAAACATTTTAGTGATCTCTGACCACCATCATTCAAGATTTTTTTCTGACCTCATTTCTTCCTGGAAGATGATGGTTCATCACTATCCTTCCAGGTTTTAATAATGTGTTGGACAGTTCTTAACCCAGTTTTAGTAGTTTCATCACCTTAGTTGTTTTCTTTGCTTGATGCAGGTCAATAATTTGACTCTTCTGAAACAGAGTAACATCTTTTCCACGACCTCAGGATATGTCTTCTAACATGGTTATTTAAGAAATGAGAAGCTGATCACTGCATCAGTTAGGCTTCAATAACTTGTTACCAGCTGAAACATATTAATCACTGGAGTCATTATCCAATGGAAAGATCTTACCTGTTTGCTTAGTTAAATCCATGTGGAGACTTTTTTATGGTCAGGCAGTGTATTTCTCTGTTTAAAAAAGGCAGATTGGCCACTTTAGCATAGTTGTTGTTAGGAGTGGAATTAACTAATTACAAATACTCAACTTACTGTAATTAAGTAGTTTTTTGGGGGTACTTTCATGAGTAGATTTTCAAGTCTGTACTTTTAAAACAAAAAACAAAACAAAAAAGTACTGCAGCACATGTTTGGAGTAAGGTTTTGAATCATTCATTAATCATTAATCATTAATTGATTAATCACAGTTAAAAATGTAACAAATTAAAATTGTATTCATGGATATTTAATCAATCTTCATGGTTGTAATTGCACCTCATTTTACATTGTTTTGTGTGGTGGAGCCACTGTTAAGTATATTTTTAACATCAGTACTTTTGCTTGTAATTGAGTAATATTTTAGCAATGTAACAGTACTTGTACTTGAGCACAGATTGTCAGTACTCTTTACACCACTGGTTGTAGTTAAGAACTCAGCATTTCTGTTTATAACAATATATAAATATATATTTTAGTGTCATGATGCACATTTTAGCCATAATTCTTGTCTTATTTCTTATTTTCTTCTTATTTTGTTTTCTTATTTTCTATATCATTTTCTATTTTTCTGTAGTGTATGTACAAGGCATGATGATTGATAAATCCGGCATTAGTTTGATTAATCAATATTTAATTGATCTACTATCATATAAATATGTTAAATATGTAGCTCTTTTTATGTTTCATAGGCTACACTCTTAGAAATAACGGTTCCAGGAGGGTTTTTCTCTCTTCTTGCTATATTTTCTCTGTATATTTTGTAGTAAATTGTTCATATTTTACACACCTGTTTTCTATTTTCTTATAACTGCTCTATTCTTTATATTTTTCTGTTCTTTAATGGTAGCATGGTTTGTGTTTGTGTGTTTGTGTGTCTGTGTGTGCGTCCACAGGCGGAACCCTCTACATTTCCATTTCATCACAGACTCCATCGCTCAGCAGATCCTGTCCTCTCTGTTCCATACCTGGATGGTTCCTGCCGTCAGGGTCGACTTCTATGACGCAGATGAGCTGAAGGTGAAGAACACAACTCCTCCTCACCTCACTAACTCCCAGCTTGCCCTAGAAATACTTCAAACTGCACTCACTATCCTGCTATATGGTGCTTAATGATGTGACTGCCCCCCTCTTTTATTCTATGGAAACGCTCTGAGCTCTGTGAAGCATCTTTAAGATGCTGTTTTATAAACAGTACGTTTTTAGAATTCACTTAAATTTCACAGCAAATGATCCGACCCTGCTCTGCTGTTTCAGTCGGAGGTGTCGTGGATCCCCAACAAACATTACTCTGGAATCTACGGCCTGATGAAGCTGGTGCTCACTAAGACGCTGCCACCCGACCTGCAGAGAGTCATCGTCCTGGACACAGACATCACGTTCGCCACAGACATCGCTGAACTCTGGGCTGTCTTCCACAAGTTTAAAGGTAACACAGTTCCCATTGTTAAACTCTGCAACTTCACTCTATGTACATGAATATTTTAGGCCATGACCTGTGTGGCTTTGTTATTATTTAAGGTGTAGTTGTATGATGTACTTTCCACAGTTAGTGTAATACCTGCAGCAGATGGTGGTCGACACCCCCAGTTTGGAGAGGCAGCAGGAGTAATGATGCAGGAAGCTATGCGATGTACTACTGTGAACAGGGTCAGCAGCAAACATATTTCAGACACCTAATAAATGGGTATCAGTCTAAATGTACTATAGAATAGAATAGAATAGAATATTTTCACCAAGCCAAAGATCACACTCTCCAAGCCAGCCAAACTCCATAGACAAAATCAGTAATTTTACCTTGCAGATCACAGGAGTTGCTGTTCCACTGTTGCCCTGATCTGTTAATTTGTTTGTGTCATTGTGTGACTTCAGTGTTTTAAAAGTTTTGTGAAGATTCACTAAAGTCACACAATAACAAAAACTAACAGAATGAGGCAGCTGCAGACCAGCAACTCTTGTGTCTGCTAGTTAAATACCAGATTTTTCCTGTGGAGTTTGGTTTGCTTGGAGAGAACAATATTTGGCTTATTTAACAGTGGTTCCCTGTCATAAAAGTCTGTCTGGCAGCAAGGTAAAGTGGGGAAAATACTCTAAATATAGCATAGACTTAAACTGATATAGATTTTCTACAGCAGTATATCGCTTAGCTTCCTACACCAGTAGTCCTGCTGCCTCTCCATACTGCAGACATGTTGACCTCCATCTACTGTAGATAATACACTGGCTATGAACCTCATATAAACCCGCTTCAAATAATCTGAACTATCCCTTTAAGCAAATTAGAATTTTTACTTGCCCATAAAACCTTAGGTTGAACTTGTGGAAAGCATCTGTAGATCTTTGCAGCAGACTTAACCCCACGTCATTTGTCATATTTTTGTATATTGTATTTTATAGACCAATGAAGGACTCTACTCATGGGAAATAAGAACAAGAGAATGTTAGTGTTATTCTGAGTTACAGCCCTGTAGGTTTGACAGATTTCCTCCATCATTGCCTGGTGACAGCAGCACAGACTCAGAGTGAAGGTCTGTCACAGCAGATTTCTGTCCAGAGGCGGGCCTGTCGATCTTTTCTAATCTTTTCTCTCCCCACACGTTCTCCAACAATGGCTGAGTCATCACTCATGTGGAGAAAATCACTACCATGACTCATCATGGGCGATTGTTCTCGTTGAATCAATACAAGGTTGAGATCAGCTGGGTAGAAGCTGTGTGTCACACAGGTGGTGTTCCTGTCAGGGGCCTGGAGGAGTACTTCTCCATCTTTTCATCAACTACACATGTGTGCTGCAAATAAAACTTTATAATACATCCTGCAGGTGATAATTGTTGCTGTCCAAGTTTGCATTAAATTGTAGTTTATCCTTAGATCAAGATTCAATTTTGAACATTGTTTTAAATAGCCCAAATGTTCCATGTTGATTAGTAAACTTAAAGAGAATAGTTTGACATTTTGGGTAATATGCTTACCAAAAATTAAAGCACTAACAGCTAGAAGGGCACTCACAGAGCACAGACCTCCACTGAGGCCAAATGCCCTGACTCACAATGTTAACAAAAATGAAAAATAATTAGAATTTCTCCGTGTTTCAGATTTAATGTGTTCTTTCTTGGCCTCTGCTGACAAACAGACAAACAAACAGCACTAAAAAAACATAACCTCCTTGCCAGAGGTACAAGGTAACAGCATTAAAGTACAATGTTTAAAATGTTTACTTCTTTAAAAATGAGAACACTGTTCTTGAACGGTGACCTCGGTGGGCTTTATGTGTGTGATAAAAGGCTGATTAGTTTCTTTTTTTAAATGAAATCAGTACCTTCTATGAATGTTAAAGCTTTATGATCATTCCACAGAGGAGATATGAAGTGCTAAAAAGTTTTTTGTGATCTTTTTTTTTTATTATTATTTATGTATTAGGAACCAGCAACACAAATTGCAACATACTCATCCATTGTTAATCACAACAGCACAATCTTACAGGACCATACATGCATTAAAAAACGCCCAATGTGTGCAGCACAGCAAACAAAACTGAGAAACAAATGAAAGGGAACAGACGGAAAAAGAGGGAAAGAGAAGAAAAACAGGGACAGAGACCACCCATTCCAGCTGAAACTCAAGCTACAATATTTTTTAGGGCATCTCTAGTGTTTCCTCATTTGCCCCCTGTACTCCAGCCATCGAAAGCCCTAGGTACATGATATCTAGATATGCTTAAAGCCACATGCAAAGGGAGAGGACGTGGGGAGGCTTCCAGCAGGTAGTTACCAACTTATTTTGCTGCTGTAAGCCCGGCTAATAACGCTTGCTTTTTGACCAGTGTCACGTCTGTCTTAGTTAGATCATTCGAAGTGATTGTAGTGAGCAAGTGAGGAACGTTAATTTCAAAGAAGAGAGAGAGATTAGAGGTATCCACTGGAGGGCATCCCCAGAACATTAGAAAATAAGAACATGAGGCCTTCACTGGCCACAAAGAGCAGGAAGGGTCACTAATCATTTTCATTGAGCAGAGCTTCCTCACGGTCAAATATGTTCTGTGAATAAACTTAGAATGTATTTGCTGGTGATCAGGGTTTCTGGAAGATAAGACCAGACTCTGTCCCAGTCAGAGGCTGGGTCCAAATCAGGAACAACAGTTCTCCACATATAATGCAATGCCAGGAGTCTATATGCTTGCTGTAACATAAATCAATAGAGTTTGGAAACCAGACCACTTATGCCTGAAGTGCTAAAAAGTTATGTGACATGTGCAATTGTTAATTGTTGAGTTGCAGCAATTAGTCAAATAATCTATTAGTTGCTAACTATTAGTTGAATTAATTGGAAATTAAGACAAATTGTTCAAACACTCTGATTTCAGCTTCTCAAATGTTAATATTTTCTGGTTTCTCTACTCCTCTCTGACAGTAAACTGAATGTCTTTGAGTTGTGGACAAAACAAATGTTTGAGGACGCCATCTTGGACTTTTAAAACGGTAACATTTTTCACCGCGTTCCGATATCACAATTGATTCATTGAGACAATAATATGATAATAATTATGAGTTGTTTAGCATTATGAGAAAGATGTGAAGGCCTCTCCAAAGCATTCGGTTGGGCAGTTCTTCTTCTAGGAGGGCACCTTGACACATTGATCAAGCTGCTGAGGAGGAGACACAAATGTGGCATAAGGTTCTAATAATGGCTGAATCTGTAATAATGGAATAATCACAAATGTTCTATACAGTACACACTGGCTTGTAGATGTCTATGAGCTGAGTAACACAGTAATGCACTTCTACTGTTGGTTACCTTTTTTTTTTACCGTGTTCCATGCATGATGAATACAGGTTGCAATGATTGCAGCACCAATAGAAGAACATTGATGTACAGCAATGGTTCCCAAACTTTTTGTGGCATGTCCCCTATTGGAAGCTGACAAATGTCCCTCATTTGGGAACCACCGCTGTACAGAATGGAGTGAATAAAGTTACATAAATGATACAGTTCATTATCATTACCAGTCAACACGACACTGATCCCATTCAGAATAAAGGCCCAATAACAGCTTACAGTTGGCAAAATGATATTGATTGTTTTTAATTCCAAGTTCTCATGAACTTGTGGGGCACATAGACCCATTCAGTGGGCCTGTTCTGCCCCCAGGCTGTATTTTGCCCAGCTCTAAAGGTTTCCAGTGAACAAGGTTGTTAGATGTGTCATTTCATGTTTTTTGTAGTCTCGACAGGATGAATGAACCTGATACAAAAGGGGATGACAGCACAGTCACTGGGACAGTCCCTCCTCAAAAGCTTTAATGGAGGCTGGTGTCAAAGTTTTTGTGTGAAAATCCTGACTACTTTCACACATCTGCACACCAGGCTGATACATATATATTACACAACTGTTACACAACTATTGACACTTTTCATGAACAGCCAGGTGCAACACTATGAATGCCTTCCAGGAGAGACTGTCTGAATATGTGCGATATGATGTCTCACTCCTCTTTATTACTGCTGGCTTTTCGTTAACAGCTACAAACACTTTTACCTTCCAACATGGTCAAACAGCAACACACTGTATGTGTGTTCGAGCATAAACGGATTCTGATTGAAAAAGGGGTTTAGACAATCAGACAAACCCTTCTTTTGAGCACAGTAAGATCTTAACGCTATGTGAGAGGACAGGCAGGAAGTGCAGAGATAGGACAAAAAGTCCTGTGAAGACATCCCTGGAAGGTGGGGAACAGAGGAGAACGTAAAGATCGAAAAGGCACGTAGGCAGGAAGAGGGAAGGAGGTGGTGGTGAGTCACTTCAAAGATTTATGGGTAGTGCTGTCCTATAGTGCAGTGCAGCTAGCAGGGGTTTGGATCAATCTTAATTAGCAGTTGACTCCAATGCAGCACCTCTGCCACCCGCTCCCTCTGCTGTCCAGTCTGGCTGAACTGTTTAGCCCCATTATGTTTAAAGCATTCCAACAGTCCTCTAAGACACACTCCATAAACGTTACTCTCAGACTTAAGTTTCTTTAAATTACCAGCTGATACGCACTCTTATAAAGATGATTAAGAGCTGATACAGCGCCATGATTCAGTCAGCAGCTCTTATTTTATCTGCTCATTAACTTTATTAATCTCATGCAAGCCACCAGCATAGGAAGCATAATAAGATTTTAATTTATTCAAAGAAATCATGTATCAATGATTTTACATGCAGTAACTACATACTACTCTACCCCAGGCAACCAAAATACAGTATATCCTGTGTGTAGGATTTAGTGGCATCTACTGGTGAGACTGCCGATTGCAGCTAGCTGATTACTGCTTGACTTGCTTTCACCTTCCAAGTGTGTAGGAAAACTACAGTTCCCACAAAGAGAAAAGGCTCTCTCTCGAGTCAGTGTTTGGTTTGTCCACTCTGGGTTACTGTAGAAACATTGAGGTGCAACATGGCAGACTCTGTGGAGGAGGAGAAGCATCCTCTGTAGATATAACAGACTCATTCTAAGGTAACCAAAACACAACAATTCTTATTTATAGGTGATTATACACTAATGAAAACATACTTATGAATATCATATTCCTGCCAGAAAATCCCCCTAAATTTGACACAATGGACCTTACTGATCACTAGGACTGTCTTTTATTCTGAAATTAAAGGTGGTATTTAAATAATGGCCTGGTCTCAAATAATAGGGCCAGCGCTACCATATAAATGTCAGTTCCTAATGAAATCCAGGTACTATAATCATTGTGATTGGCCGCAGCAACATGACATCAGGTTGCATTTCTCCAAAAGCTGATTGTCTTTGAGGTTTTCACTTCAGGGCTGCTGTGTTTTTTATTGCCACAAATGCTCTACCTCCACTCAAATGAATGGGAGGTCTGATTTGGTCTGAAAAGACTTTATAGAGACTGATATCTTAGTTAGATCTAGGTGTATTTTTGTTAAACCCTTTAAGTATAGCTGAAAAATATTAAAAAATAAATAAGCACACCCACCTAAAACTGCAGCAGAATTGGAACACATTGTCACAGTTGTATCTGCAGTGGATGCTGCCACCATTTATACTCAAAAATCTGGATGCAACATTTTTCATGAGTCGTAGTAAAAGATCCCAGAATTCAGAAGACACTCTGAAATGCGTCATTGACCTTGAAAAACACACTTATTAGGCACTAAATTGTGCCTATTTCACAAAGGGCTATAGAGGCTAAATTTTTTCCCAGGAAGGCAAAGCCATAGTACCTGTTGCCTTGTTTGATTGGATTGTTTAGGTTACGGCATGAGGAGTTATTGAGTAGTGTTAGACAAGGAAGGGTGAGCCAATCAGAGGCAGAGTTGGACAGGTCATGACTTTGCCCTCCTGGGCAAAAATGTGGTATCTGTGGATCAATGTGAAATAACCTCAGTTCAGTGCTCAAGATCAAACATCACATTTTAAAGTATGAGCAGACCAAGACATAGCTGTGTCATAATCCTGCTGTTTAATCAGCATCTCTCCATGCCCCACCTGTCAGGTGGATGGATTATCTTGGCAAATAAGAAGCACTCATTTATAAACAAAATTTTAGAGAAATAAACTTTTTGTATGCACTGAAGAAGTCTGAGATCTTTTACTTCAACTCAGGAAAAATTGGAGCAAAAAAAAAAAAAAAGTGTTGTGTTCATGTTTTTGATGAGTGCATTTTCACATCATTACAAAGCAACAGAATCCATGTGGCTTCACTGGAGTACTCTGAACTAAACATTTTTGTACCTTAGTTGGACCTCGTCTCTGCCATGTCAGTTCAGACACTTCACTATTACTGCCATCAGCTCCCTGCTACTGAGAAAGTATTTATAGCGCTGTAATGCAAACAGCAATACTGTGTGTTTTTTTGAGATGCATTGGGATTCCCTGTTAGTCAAATATTGGATTCTTCTCCAGTCTGCAGTCAGCAGCATGTCTTGATCTCTGCTGCTCAGGTAATAGTGCTGCTGTTGCAGCCTCCTGCTGGGAGCTTCTCTCGCTCCTCCTTGCTCAATTTGTCTTTCATGTACCAATGCTACTTCCTCGACTCTTCATCATCCTTTGTCTCCATCGTCCCACTCTCAAACTTTCTGTTTGGATTATATTCAAACTCTGTGAGCTTTTAAGCAGACTTTTTTTTTTCTGATCTTGAGTATATTTGGGGTTGGAAGTACCTATTTAAGCCTTGAGTTGCTGCTAAAATTCAGTGTGACCTAGGTTTTCTTCATGCATAACAGTGCTCATTTTATTCAGAACATATAGTAGGGATTTCCTCTTATGTATTGCAAGCCTGGTGGTCTACTGGAGCTAAGTTGACCCCCCACTGGTTCTAAGCATCAGGCAATTTTACTTTGAAGGGAGATATTTTTGAATATTTTCAATTCTCCAGTCAGCATTTAGCACTGACTTAATGCAGGGCCCTATGAAATATGTGTTATGGCCTTTTTTATTTCTCAGTTCCACAATTCTGACTATAATAAGTATGTTATCACAGAAACCGTAGGGCCATATCCAGTGCAATGATATTCTTTTAGCAACTGATTCTGGCCAATCAACTATTTTAATCCTTTTTGATCTTACTGCTGCTTTTGATACTGTGGATAATTTCATTAATTGAGTGCCTGAAAAGATCAGTTGGCTTCTTTGGTACTGTTGTACGTTGATTTTTATTCATATTGACAAAACAGGACTTTAAATGTTGTTGTCTTCTGCAGAATTTTTGTTTTATGGAGAACCTCAGGGGTCAATCCCAATATTTTTCTTCATTTCCGTGCTACCACTAGGACACATAATCTGTTAGCATTGGTCTCATTTTTTATGCAGATGACACACAGCTTTATTTCTCTTTCCACCCCAGCTATAGCAATGAATTAACCACCCTCAGTGTATCTGAAAACTGTTTCTCAAATAATTTCCTCCTGCCAAATACAGATAAATCCAAAGTCATTATTATGGGACCAGTCTCACAGTCACATCGCAGCACAGCTTCTCCACCAGTGTCACTTCTAGCTGCAGAATTCCTGCCATTATTTTTGATAGTAAGTAATGTTACAATAATGTTAAAAATAATGTTAAAACACTTGTCCAGTCTTACTTCATTCATTAACACAGAACCTCTGAGATCCTTTCTGTCTCCTGAAAACCTGGTAATTGTCATTCATGCTTTCATTACACCTGCTTCATTTCCCGCCCCTCGCTCTGTTCACTCCTTGCTGTGTATGTCTTTATCAGTTTAATGGTTTCATTCATTTTTATATCTTGGTGTATACTTTCCTCTTACTTGCGGTTTCTTTATCGGATTCTGTTTTTCTTCTGTTTTTTTGAAGGATTTTGTAAACGTTTTGAAAGGTGCTATAGAAATGAAATTTATTATTAGCATTTTTAGTGTTAATGCTGCCATCGGTCTCTCACTGGCCCGAGCTGGTATCAGGCTTCTGTCAAGAAAGACATGTGGCCACTGGCCCCTGTTAAAAGATACTTGCCACAGTTTTGCTAACACCTTTGCTGGAGGAAACTCTGTATAGAAGTCCCAGACGTCTCATTTCACTTGGTTTAATAACTTTATTGATGTAATTTCCATAAAGTAAATTGGCAGAACACAATATCTTGAGCAGAAAAGTTTATTCTTGACCTTGGAAATACATAAAAGTGAAGAAAAGGAAACAAAAACCACTAGCTTTTTCTGGAGCCTTGGATTTCTTGTTCACAGTCTTTATCATTGGGAAGTAGTTGAATGGTTTGTGGTAAGTGCTGACTGTGTGACTTGAAGACTCTGTTCAGATGCTCTGACAGTCCAGCAACATAAGGGAATCCCACTGGGATGATTCTGCTGGTCCCTGTTGATGTAGCAGTCTGTTGTGGCCTTAAGATGTGCTGGGATTCTCATTATCCCTCTGCAGTAAGAGTAGTAATTGTTACAATTCCACAGAGCTGAAAACAGAGCTGTAAAGGTCTGTTCAGACAGAAAGCGAAGCAAATTTTTGCATCACGTCATGCATGCAAATTTGACTGCTGGACCATTTGCACAATCTGTGTTGATTCACCCCAAACAGCAAAGGAGGCACCGACTGTGTGTGTGGACTGTGCCTGTGTGTGTGTTTGTGTTTAGCTCAGCCTCTGACTGGTCTCAGAACTAATTTCCCTCCAGTCACACTCCTTTTTCCTCTCGCCTTTGTACATTTATGAAGTAGATTCATAAAGAACACACAGTCAGACCTTTAATAACCTGCTTAGTCTGCGGTCACGACTGTGAGGAGAAGGTCCAATGAGCCAAAGCTGGCCTGCTTTGACTGCACTGATTGTTTCTGAGGCTGGAGATACAGACCTGGATGACATGCTAACATCTTATATTGTGTTTTTTTTGTTTTTTGTTTTTTTTGAGGACACGTGTGCGGACTAAAACTTTATGCACATACAACAAAATCAAACAGCCAATCTCTTCAGGGCAAAACAGAAGACCTTCAGAATCCTGTCTGACTGTTGTTCATTGTTGCTTTTTATATATACTCATATATATATTATTTTTTCACCTACTTGTATTTACATAATACATTTGTAGTTAAATGTCGATGGTCATCCTTTCAAGGTTTGTTGTCCTTGCTCTTGGCTCTATGTTTATTTCTGTGTTAGTAGTTCTACATTAAGAGCAGAAGAAGAAAACCTGAGGCAGATTCCTTGTATGTTTCCACATACGTGGCCAGTAAAGCTGATTATGATTCTGATGAGCTCTGAAACAACCGTGGACCTCAGGGGTATCAGCACATGCAGTTTTTTACATCCTGTCAAGGTTTTCCATGGATGCTTTTGAGCCAAAGGTGACAAAAGCTGGAGAACGTGCGCACACAGTTTGGTTGTACACATTTAGAGCGCCCTGCATGTAATAATAGATCACAAGCTTTATTATGATACAATATTATACAGATTCTTATGATATTTGCTGATACATCAAAGTCTACGCTACGATACACGATATTTTAACTCTACATGAATAATACTGGGTAGTTGATCCAGATTGATGTATCATTACACCCCTATCACGTCAGTGGAAAAAAAAAATCACAATTTCACTTTTTGCTTGTCAGCAGACAAAGAAACTGGAGAGAAAAAGGACAAAAGGGCCCAGAGAAATAAAATCATGAATTTCATATTCAGTGTATATCAAAGTATAAGAAAAAAAGCACTGAAATCTAACATAAAGATCTGTGTCCTATTTGTCCAGTGTAGTAATACAATTCAGTATTGACTTGGAGTCACTGGGTCACATGTCATGGAAGCTATGGTTGCTAAACTAATTATTTTCTTATCAAATATTTGTCAAAATGAACTGAAAATTAATTGCACATTAGTGATTAAATAGTTGTGTTACATGAGACCAACCTTGTATGATTCAACTTTAACTTCAATCTGAATTTTTACTAAAATTGGCAAGTCAGCATGAAGGTGTTGAAAATAACACTGGACTTTTTGGGTATTCAAGCATTAATTCATTGACGGTCTCTCAGTGAAGTGACACAAGTTTGTGCAGCACTTGTTGCTTCTGATCAGGTAGAGACAGGACGGACAGGAGGCGTCTCTACAGTAATGGTTCAGGGTTTATTACTGTAAGATCACTGTCTCACACTTTTAAATACATTTCATCAGTGGACAGAGCACATTCAGCAGGTTACAAGCACAGCAGTTTGAACAACTTTTGATCTTTTGATCAGGGAAAATATCCACGCTGACACGTTTTCTAAATGATCTGTCAGGTCCTGCTGCTCGAAGAGCGTCCACTGAGGTTCAGTGTCCAGTCCTATGCAGGCTGCGTTACCTTGATTTTGCACAAATTAGGAATGCATCATTTCCCTGTTGCCTCCACACACACAAGACATGTGCACGCTTGGTGTTAGAGCTAATTTAGTATATGTATAATATTTGACATATGCATTGTGGTCCCCTGCTGTTTATGCTTCTTGGTAGATGTCCACAGGATACTGAAGGCTTACTAAAAGGAAGTGAGGCGAGATGGGATTGAAATCCTGAGTGAGGACATCTACACTGATTCTCACACACCACAGCATCTACTGCAAAGCTTCTAGCTGTTTTCCAGTACTTTAGAAGGACAGTCATTCCTGTTTGCTGTTGGAAGCACTAATTTGTTTGTGTAAACTGGCACATGTGTCTGGACTCCCCCACTGTCTCCATGCTGGTCGGCATCTTGAGAAATGGGTAAGACAGGAAGCACTTGCTATGAGGACTCCAAAGCAGTTGCTGATAAAAGGCTCAATAGTTTTGGTGTGGAAAAAACCCTTTAAGCCTACGTTTTTTGTTATTTTCAGTAAAGGTGGCATCCAAAAATACAAAGGCAGCCTGTCTGTGAGTTAGACAGGCAGGGAAAACCTGACTACATGGGATGTTTGCAGGACGCAAAGGCATTTGTAGAAAGAGTTATCGTAGGAAACTGAACTTGGTAGGGTTCTTGAAGACGTTTCACCTCTCATCCAAGAACTAAACAGTACTGAAGAAGCCTCTTGGATGAGAGGTGAAATGTCCTCGAGAATCCTACATAGTCCAGTTGCCTACGACAACCTGCACTATGAATGCCATGACCTGGATGACCGAGAATCTTCACAGACATGATGCAGAGGCATCTTCACCTGCAGCAGAGATCAAAAAGTTCCCATCATGCTTTTCCACTCTGTTAATGCACTTGTGGGCGGTGTAGTCCACACTGTTAGAGATTTATCTTGTTGTCCACAAAGATGCTCAAGGACATGAGCAGCTGACAAAATTTAGATCACACAGACCTTTGTGGCTACACAGATGTTGAAAGTATAATTTTCCTGTTACCTTTTTGCCTCTTTCATTCTCTAACTAACTAATGTACATGAATTGAGCCTAATGGGGCATTCCAAGGTCCTCTTATCATAAATTATTTATTTCTCACAACCTTAGATAGTTGTGTCCCTGAACCGCCAGAGTTCTCTCAGTTATTACCACATCAAATACCCTCAGGTTGGTTCAGTCGTGGGTCATTGCCGCCCCACCAGCTGTTATTGACCATCAGAGTGAAGGAGTGTCTGGAATCTAAAAGCCAGCTGAAGTACTGTATCAGTGTGATAAGATGCTTATTCTTTACCAACACACACACTTATTATTTTGACAATATATTGTCCTTATCTATGTGTATACAATGAGAAAAAATGTCTTGAGAACAAACACTTAAACAGCACTTATTCATATCAGTCCATCAGTGCAACAACAGTCGTGCCATACTCACCACTCTACTGCTCTGAGATTACTGTTGTCAGTCACTAATAAATTACATTTGCTATTCCATTATATTTGGCTATTTTTTTGAGTGTGGTGGAGTTGTTGGCAGTAAAACTCAACCATTCCTGTAAGCGTTTAAAATTAAAAGTCTACCGGGAAGAGGAGTTTTCATATCAGAAAATAGGGAGGCTTGTTATTATAATAAAATATGCTTTTAGAGCTGGAAACACATTCGTTTCTAACACAAGTCTGTTTCCAATGAAGACCCGAATCTCTCTGCAGTAGATAAATGCCAATATTTAAGAATTTACAGTGTGTAAAATTGGGCTACATTGTACTTCTTGAAGTATTCGACTCTGATATTCATTTATTTTGTCACTTTGTTGTGACAAAAAAGCTCAGAAAAATAGGCCAGTAAGGTCTGGGCTTAGAGCCACAACACCCTAAAAACCTTAATAAAAAACCACTGTTATCACTTGTATATTTTCAGAGTTCAAAACCATCAAAAAGAAGAATCAGGCAAAGTCTGGAAAAATCACTGGAGGAGCAACAAAGTTCTGCCACACAAAGTTTATTGATCTCTCTAGGTAGAAAAATCAACAAGCTTGAGTCAAACCCAGGTTTAGACTAAAGAAAGAGGTGCAAAACACCTTGTTATATACTGTTTAGGAGGCTCTAAGAGCCTCCTCCCACTTTGAACATTTTGGCTCACGATCAAACATAATTGTGTATTAAATTTTACCTTATGGGATCATAATGTCATTCATTTTCTAGCAAATTGCTGCTTCCCTTAGGTTCGCATGCATTAATCTTATATTTTTTAAAAAATAGTTAAATGACAATACAGGTTAATGCATTACATGAAAAGAACAGCTGGTCTGGCTTTTACTGACTTTTAATCCGTGTGGTAAACACAAGGTGTGGGAAAGTACCTACATGGTCCTTTGCCTCATCATCCTTCTGGATGGGCATCATGATCTACCTTAGAATGGAATGTTGCCTTTGGATGGAGTGAGTCTGGTGCTTGAAAATTATATCACTACAGTGGATAGAGTGAACTTGATGATAGAAAATTATACCACTACAACTTTCAGATCGTTTTCTTGAGGTTTCCTGGATGTGTCGTGTCATCTTGACTAAGGATGATAACAGTTAATTGATGACGAGGAAATTTAATTGATCTTCTTGCATTGATTATTTTTATGACCGTGCTACACATATTTTTGGATGTACGTGTACATGTCTCTAATGTGTAAGCTGTGAGGTTTGTCCAAAACCCAACAGCTCTTCATTTACTGTCATAAATGACCAAAAAAAGCAGTAAATCCTCACATTTAAGAAGCTGATGCCAGCAAATATTTGAAAGTTTTGCTCGAAAAAGACTGAAAAGATTTATCCATTAAAATAGGTGGCAACTAATGTTCTTTTGATCGATTAATCAGCTAATCGAATCAGCTCTAATGTGATCAATGTTTGTTGCGGTTACATGTTTCAGACTGAATCAATTCCATTCACTGTTGAAAACCATTTGTTGGTGTTGAAAGTTTTGAAAAACAGTAAGTAAGACTTTGCTGTTCTCAAGGGCAAGATGATGATCCATGATCATAACTTAACTTTCAGCTAGTATGAGTTCAAGTTCATCATTCAGTTAAAAAAAAGACCCTTTTCTAACCACTACCCTCCTTAGTTACTGTTGCTAAGCCTGCCAAGCCTTCCATCCTCGCACTGCATTTATGCAGTTTACAGTGATAATGACAGATTTAACATTGACATTGGGAGTAATTGTCAAAACACGAGGTCTTTAAATCCTTAGACACATAAGCAAAAGCTATTCAGATTTCTAGCTGACAGCAGTGGATTTTGTTGACTAAAATAATGACTCATAAGTGTAGCTAGCTGATGTAAGCTAATGCTAACTCCTTGAGTTGGCTGAGAAGTCTCCCTGATGTTTTAATTTTTCCATCTGACATGTTTTAAAACAAAAACACTGTAAAAATGTTTATGATTTAACATTAATGCTAAAACTAGCTTACATGTCTCCAAACATTAGTCGGATGATGAAATACAGCAGGTATATCTACATGATAGATGACAGAAATTCACTCATTAACGTGGGAAAAGGAAGCGCAGGGACTTGATTAGTACAGTGGACCTTGAGACGGGTCACCCAGCCAGACCACGATCACCACAGGGAGAGAGCTGGGATAAGAGCTAAGCTAACCTGGCTTAGACCTGAGACAACGAGCCAGAGAGAGATGTATCGTTGTCTCCTCCTCAAACCTGCACATGGTTGGAGGTAAAGTTACTGCAGCTAGTAAGCTAGACACCACCGTCCAGACTCATGAAATGAACATCTCTCTTCTCAGAGCCTCCTGCAAACCTTCAACATGTAGAGAAATGAAAAGCTTGACAGCTCTAGTTACAGGTGCTAAGCTATGATTGGACAGTTGCTTTTTGGGGGTGGGGCTTAGTGAAGGGTCAACTGTTAGTTAAGACTGATTGAGGACCAAAAACACATTTGGTATAAGCAAAATTTTTATGTTTTTTATAATAATGATTAACTGATTATTTGATTGTTAATTTTACCTGTGATCTATTAAGGAAAGTCAATAAAATTTGCAACTCTAATCTTGACTTTGGCAAGTAGAAATATGGTTTGGACTAACAAACATGCTCACAGTAAAGTGTAGGATGTATCTTATGAACAATGTTTTTTGCAGTACTTTTAAACTTCTTGTTTTGTGTGTTGGTTTTCACTGCACATTTATCTGACATGCATGTATTGGTTGGCACCAGTCGTAGGATATTGAATGTGGTCCTGCAGAACATGTTTGTCCAATCTAGTATAATCGTTGGCAGAGTGGGGCCCATATTTCACAGCTGCTTTGGTCACATTGTCCATTAATTGCTATGTCTATTGTATGGATTATTTTTCCTGCATGCCTCGAAGCCTTTTCTTTCAGCCTCTCTCTGGTGTTTTACATATGACCCTGGCAGCACTCAGGAAGGTGAAACGTTGAATGTGTGCCACTTTTCCTCCCTAAACTCTTTTTGTATGTTCTTTCTGATGGGCTCCGCAGCCTCTGAAAGACGGAGACCTACGCCATTTATCCATCCATTGTCAGAAATCACTGGTGCCTGCCTGGAATTTATTAGAGTTAACCCTCCAATTCTAATCAGCACACATTCTGGGGTTAGGTGTGGAGCCCCGGGGAAATTAGAGCTTGACTCAGGACCTCATATTTCATTTTAGCCTCATTCCCACACTTTGCCCTCCAGGGAGTACAATCCTCGACCCTTGCCACTTTGACAAATTTGAAGCCTGTGAGGGTGTGTACCAAACAGAAGGGGGCAGGCAGGTTGAGGCCAGGTGTTTAATGGAGAGGTAGGGGGAGATTGAACAGTGTGTTGTATTGCATTTGAACTCATTCATTCTTAAACATCTCTCAGGGGTTGTGTGTAGAGGCCAGGCCCATTTCTCTTCACCAGGCATTTGCTACAGAACTATGTACAGACATGCAGTACATTACATATGTCTTGGATGTGTTCACTGTGCACTTTTCAATTACCTACCTTATAAAAGTTAGATATGTACTGCTTCCAAAATACTCTAAAAACTGTATGAGGGAAAGGAACAGGTACATGCTACCTTTAGTCTGTTCAGTCGAATCTGAACTCACAGAGATGATATACAACATTTGTAGACACAGTGTGACTTATGTTTTCTGAGGATAATTTTATCCTCTGTACATCCACAGATACATTAAAAACAGGATCTGCTAATATCTAATTCAGCATACGTTAATGATGTCCAATTTTTCATAATCTTCACAAATATTAACACAACTCAAGTTGTAGCCAGAAGCAGAAACTCAGTAACTCCAACATAGCAATGTTATACTTAATGTTACCATTCCCCAACTTATGGGAACTCTATAAGAAGAGGTCTGATCTGGGGTTACCATGAAGTTCTTGATGGTACTGGAGAGGTCATGGGTGAGAATGAAGAGCAGCTCAGTCTTTTCCAGGCTGAACTTCAGATGATGTGCAGACATCCACTGAGAGATGCCATTCAGAAACACAAAGGCCTTTTTCACCAACATGGAACCACTCCCATTCCCAGTCATGTTCCACTTAACGCAACTAATTTTGAACTTTTGTTAGCATTTTCAACAAAAAATAAATTGGTTCAGAACCAGAAACTAGCCAGTATTCCTTGGGAAACAATGTATGTGTATGTGTCATGAGGGAACATGTGCATGCCAGTACCTGTAGCAACTAACTGCCACAACTTGCATCATAATTTTTACTCCTTGTTGAAGTCATTACTAAAACTTTCTGAGGATAATGATGTCCAGTTTAGACACAAATATCGACAAAACAGGGCTCAAGTTGTAGCCAACAGCTTAGCAACGTTATAATTACTGTTACCATTCCCCAATTTATGGAAGCTTTTATTCCCCAAAGAGAAGTAAGACAAAGAATAATAATAGGAGTTACAAAATGCATAAATAATGTAATGTAATCAATTATCTTGCACTATCGTGTGCCATCATTGCATTCCTCAAACAGGCACTCACATCTACTCATTAATATATTCCCTCCTTTCCCTAAACTGTTCTTTCATCCATTAGTTATTTTAACCCAAACCATTATTCCTAACTGTGAAGAAGTAGTTTTGTTCTTATTCTTAACCATGTTTTAATAGCAGTGGCAGATGAGGAAATGATCACATTGATAATTTTGAAGGCACGGCTTCTACTGATGGGGATGTCAGATCCAAGAGTGCTAATATCGCTTGTTTTTAAAGGCAGTGAGAAACTGTGTACAGCGTTTTGATGTTTAGTTATGATGACTTATTGGTTGGAAATACTACTTGGTTATGTTGGTTTGTGCTGCCCAGTTAGCATTATGCTTTTCTTTCCCAGCATGCATGCTGCAAAATGTATCCCAAATATTCTCTCTTGATTGAGAACTTTTTTTTTAAAATCTGTATTTGAGGGGTAGTTTTGCTTGGTAAGACTCTGCTTTTTTCTGGTACGCTAAGTCACAAAGTCACACCTGGAACCTGCCCAGTACAACCAGTCTGTACAGGGCTGTACAGTCTTCTGTGTTGGCCACTGACCAGCTCCACTTGAGCAGTTGGGGGGGCCTCACTGTTCTTCAAATAAAGTAGGTCACACAGCTTTCTATTTGATCACATCTAAAAGCAGAAGTATTTTCCTGTCATAGCCTCTTTGCTGCATCCCACTGCATCTGCAGTCTTTCTCCAAGAATCCTGTCTTCAGTGCATGTTTTTAGTCTTGACTTGGTGAAACACACCTGCATCTCTACTTGCAGGCGTATTGCACATAGTAAATACAAAAGAAACATATTTAGGCATTAAGGGCTTTGTGCAAGGCAGCTGTAATTATTATACAACACTGAATTTTTTAAGCTGAAGCTTTTATCCAAAGTGATTCACAACAAGTGCATTCAACCACGTGGATACCTACAAATTGCAAGAATCACTTAAGTACATCAACTTCATCAAATATGCTGAACTGCTTGAAGTGCTACTTTTTAAATGAAAAAGCT
This sequence comes from Lutjanus erythropterus, assembly GCF_056507025.1. Taxonomy (NCBI): domain Eukaryota; kingdom Metazoa; phylum Chordata; class Actinopteri; order Lutjaniformes; family Lutjanidae; genus Lutjanus; species Lutjanus erythropterus. Next base: position 2,984,557 of record NC_139338.1, read on the forward strand.
ATTTTTTTGTTGTTGTTGTTGTTTCTATTATGGGCCACGGTGCTGTGTGAACAGATTAGTTTTCAGTCTGTGATGATAAATGTGAAGATCTTCTGTATTTATATCATTGTGGAGCTTGTTCCCTTATTGTGGAGCCAGGACAGCAAACAGTCGGGATTTTGTTGTGGGCCCCTCCCCATGATGAGGGAATGACAAGCCAATTGACAGTAACAGAGTATAGTGGATGGGCTGGTGTGGATTGGCTGACCACGTCTAGGATGGCCTGAGCCATTTCTGGCACTGTAGACTAATATCAGTGTCTTGAATAGTAGTGGAGCAGCCACAGGTAGCCAGTGCAGGGTGCAGAAGTGTGGTTTAGTGTGGGGGAACGTGGGTAGGCTGAAGACCAGCTGGGTTGCTGCAATTCTGGATGAGCTGCAGAGGTCAGATGGCACCAGCCAGGAGCTGTAATCTTGTTGCAAGATGACAAAAGCCTGAATAAAAACTACAACAACCCCTGGGTGAGGAATAGATGTGTCTGCTTGATGTCATGGAGAATTAATACACAGGAGTGGGTTGTGACAGCGATGTTGACAGCTAGTTGTCCAGTGTTACACCCAGATTCCTTGCAGTCCAATTTGGGGACACTACAGAGTTCTCAATGGTAAGGGAGGGGGCAAGGACAGGACATGCCTTCATGACCTTCAGACGGCGTGCAGACATCCACGAAGAGCCGTCATTCAAACATACAGAGATTGATGCTGCCACCTGGGTTTAAGACCAGGTAAAAGACAGCATTATTGAGTGTCATCTGCAGAGCTGTGGTACGGAAAGACATGCAAGTGAATAACAGAGCCAAGTCACATATAAAGAGAGAAGAAGGGGACCCAGAACAGAACTGTGAGAGACTCCATACAGGTCTTTCTCACCAGCATGGAACCACTCCTGTTCTTAATCACATTCTGCTCCAAGAATCTAATTTTGAACAGTTCTAAATATTTCCACCAAAAATAAAATAGTTCAGAAACTGAAAAGTTGTTTCCCAGCTGGAACCAAAAAAATACCAGATTTTCTGTGGGAACCAAAGTGGGTTCACAGACTGAAAACTAATCTGTTCTATAAATTGTTGTGATATGTGCAACACCCTCTGTTGATTAAGTTCTTGATTACAGTGGTTCCACTTAAAACTGGGGGAAATGTGGGCTGGTTCACGAGATGGCACAAAGGTTCCCAGGGTCTTAAATGGAACCAATTGAAGAACCAGAGCTAATTTTCTAGAGGATCTGGTGGTTCAGTCTGTCCAACACTGCTGAAAGGTCCACCAGATGTTCTAGTAGTGTTCAGTTCCTTTCTGAGGCAAGGAGGGCAGTATCAGTTGAGTGGCCTGCCTTCGACCTGACTGGTGGAGGTCAAGAAGATTGTTCTGAGATTCTGAGATATGCAGAGTTGAGTGAGGACTGCACGCTTGAGTGTCTTAAAGAAGAGGAGAGACAAATCTGTAATTCTCTCCATCACAAGGGTTGAGTGTGGGTTTCTTTAAAAGAGGGTTCACTCCAGCTGCTTTTAGAGTGTTAGGAAAACAACCAGTTGTCAAAGAGGTATTGATTAATGATAGGCCAAGCACTGCTCTTTAACTTTCCCCAGCCAAAGTCCCAAACTGAGGTCAGCTGAGACAGCTGAGCTATCTCAGTGACAAATGAGCAGACTCCTTCCACTTGTAAAGACTGAGATGTGGTTGAAAGTTGCTTGCCTGCTTCAAGAGGGAATAAGAAGAGCCTGCACACAGCAAGATCAGTCCCTCACAATCACCTGCATGTGACTTCCACTTCATGAAGAAACAAGAAAAACAGTAAAAATCTACATTTATTTACTTGCATTGTCTAAATAAATTCTATGCATAGTAAACACTGCTGTCGATGCAGTGTGTCTGAGAGGTCCAAGTGCACAGAAGGCTTTTATTTCAGAAGGAAGGAAGTGTTTGAACCAGACGAGACTCATGAATAGGATGTCTCATGCATACACATGCAAGTCCCTCTGTGTTTTTGTCGCTCTCTTTACATTTACTTGGACACACTAATGCATACATTTAACTAACACGCACATGCTTGGTTTCATTTCCCACAAACACCCTGTTTCATATTCATACACCTTCACACAGTTTCACAGGCAGATCACACTCTGTCAGAACAAAGACATACATTACATACAACTTTTCCATTCCATTTTAATTCGCCGCATTCTGTTCATCAGTGTTATATAAATCACAGGCGAGGAGTGCTACTACACCTGCTGTCTTCATGAATTTGTCAAGGGTGACCTATTTTTCGCCCGCACCCGACGCCACAGCATCTGACAAGCCTTTTACCACCCAGAGCACCATGCAAACACGAAGCACTTCAAGATGTGCTGAGTGGGTTTGTAGGCCAACGTAAGTGGGGCATTAAAGAGCAGATTTGCATGTGCTTCTTCAAGCTGGGTGAGACAGAGTCAATAAATTTACAGTGGTTGGTGGTGCTGATGAGGTGCTGCCACTGAAGAAACAACAGATAGAGACTAAGCAGGCAAACAGACAGGTGGACAGGTTTGGATTGGTTCTGCAGTGCAGTTTTTTAAATCTCTCTTAGTTTTAGCAATAAACGCTGGGAGATTGTCCTCAGTCTCTATTGAGCAAAGTGTTTAGAGACTGACTTGTGAGTCTAGTTTAGTCTGGAGTTGCATTGGTTGGAGCCAGCATGTTATTTCACCTCCAGTCCATGTAAAAGCACTAGTGGAATCCCATGGTGGTAAAGTGTCATTTGGAGCGCCCATAAATGAGAAGGCGCACAGAACCCTGCTGTCTCGTAAAGTAAATACAGAATCAGAATTATTGGTCAGGTATCTATACACATACAAGAGATTTTACTCTGGTTTTAGTCCATATCTGGATGTTTCCAGGTTATATTTCAGACAGCTGTCAGCTTATTGATGGTGCTTTAAAAGATCACCGATAAGCAGCGCACTCGTTGAAATGACTTCGACTTTTCATTTTGATGCAGCTCTCACACTATCAAAATCAGAATCAGACATACTTTACTGATCCCTGGGGGGATCATTCCATCAGCAGTTTCCTCCTGGGGATCAATAAAGTATTTCTGATTCTGATACTGTAAGAGCAGCATCGAAATGTAAAATGTGTGCACATTTTTCAAAGGAAAACAACTGTTCAAACTGGTACAAACCAATTCTTCATCTAATCATGTAAACAGAGCTACAGTGAGAAGAAAGTCAGATTCTTATCTGAAATGTGGAGCTGCATCAGCATGTTGTGGATAATTAAATTGAACCTCAGCTTGAAATCAAGCCGTTGTTCTGGGCAGTGACAGTTCAGTCCTTCCTGCTGCTGCCTGTCATCTCTGAGGCTCACTGAAATGAAAGGCTGCCATCCACTTCTGTTCCTCCAATCTTTTGCTGCGATCACACAGTTAAATATTACCCTTTAAGAGCTGGTGACACTTTGACAATTGCGTCAAAGAAACAGCATATCTTACAGCTTCTACTTTCATTGTTTTATCTTTGTTATCTACCGTTTACCCCCAATAATCTGCACTGATGTGAGAGACAAGAGAAACTGAGGCAGGGAGAGGAGAGTTAACGGCAGGCAAAGGGAAACAGAACCTTATCAGTGAGCAGTGACTTGGTTTGATATCATTTTGATTGACATAAGCAATAATTGCCCATCACTGGTGTGATGAAGTCTTTCCACAGAGCTGGTGAGCTGGAACGAGCCCCGTGCACTGACACTGGGAGTCACCCATCCAGCATGGTACACCCTCAGGCCCAGCGCTCCTGCACACACCAGCTTTTCCCTCACACTCGTCTTTCCCTGGTGGCAAAACTCATTGGAGAGTGGTCACTTATATAGATATAGTACTGTACCTCGCCATCTGCTAAATAAGCTGTCAGTGCCGCCACACAGTTTGAGCTGAGGAGTTACTCCACACAACACTCCTGTTCAAGGAGAAGTCATATATACTGCAACCACAGCGTATCATTCATTTAACCAGGTTCTGTCTTACACGATCAGCAGTTTCAGGACTTCAGTAACACTTGTAGTATAAAAAACAACTTCACACAATCTAACATTTTGAGAATGAAAGTGAAGAGATGAAAAAACAAATTATCTAACCTTCAATTGCAGAGAGACTTGAAGCCTAATTCATCGTGGTCGACTTTTATCTTTAGATCGGTTGAAATTAATGAATTAGCTCTTAACATTTGACTTGCCTGAAATGCAATTTAACAAGAGAACTTAATTTGTCGAAACCACCAGTGTCCCGAGAGTTGCATTGGGTCAGGATTTTACAATTTGTCAGTTTGAGTAACAAAGATATAAACAGCATAAAGACGAGAAACATACGCAAAAATATTAAAACCAGTTGACTGAGCTGACTGATTGATGTCAGTTCTTCAGACTGCCTTAATACAGTATTAAAATTAAATTAAAATATAACTTAAAATCAAAACGTGCTGCTGCCTGATGGTGTGTAGACACTGCAGCTACTGTGGCACACTGGAAATGGAGCAGTACACAGTGTGAGCCTGAGTCGTAGCTCAGGGCTAAAAACAAGTTTTGAACTAAAACAGAATGTCACAAATTTACAGATATCAGGCATGAGAGGAGAATATCAAGTCAAAAGACTTGAAATTGAGAGGTGAATATGAGGTAGAATGAGGTAGAACTGGAGAAATCTCTGGTTCTCCCTTTCTTAGAAGCTCTCTTATTTACATTTTTGTTCACTAATCACCATTGATATATTTTTTGAACATATATTTTTCAGATTATTTTACACACTTTACACACTACAGTCTTTATACATTTACAGATTAACACACACATTTTTATATAAGTACATCTATAGACTGACATACAGTTCTACAACTCTCCACATTTTGCTCCAATTTTTATCCCATGAGCAATGACAAATTTTGTCCCTTCAGCTGGAGGACCTGTTTGCAAGAACCAGCCAAATCTAATGGGAACATTGCCTTGTGAGCACATTCATGCTCCACAGATTATGATCCCCTTCCATGGCAGACTTTCCATAAGCTTTCCTTCTGTGCTACCTAACGGACAAGTCTGAGGTTTCTAAATATTTACTTGGCCTGCAAATAACTCATAATCCAGTGAAATGTGCTGATCAAATTCATGCTCCCTAGAGGTTTAACCCTTTTGACTTCAACAGTTTCATTACTTTTTTTCCCCTACAGTTTCTTAACCTTTAGCTCTATTAATAATAATAATAATAATAATAATAATAATAATAACTTTATTTATATAGCACCTTTAAAAACAGAGTTTACAAAGTGCTTTGACAGACAAAGTAAAAGAGCACAAGAGCAGGATACCATGGAAAAATAACAACAGAGGGCCAAACAGGAGTTAACTAAGGCTGAAGCAAAAGAAGACACAAGCAAAGACACTAAAACATAGAAAAAGCAATGACACAGTAAAAGAAATAAAAACAGTAAAACTAGAAAAACATGACACTAAGAATAAGTTAAAATGAAGAGGGCAGAGATTACAGAGACATAACATGATGTTGTCAAGTCAATATAAACAATAAAGGGATGGAACAAGACAACATTCGACATCACATAAAAGCAAGTCTATAAAAATGGGTTTTAAGAAGTGATTTAAAAGATGTTACTGAATCTGCAAGCCTTATCTCCTCGGGCAGGTCGTTCCAAAGTCGAGGGGCCCTGATGGAGAAAGCGCGGTCACCTTTAGATTTAAGCCTCGACTTTGGAACAGCTAGGCGTTCCCTGCCCGAGGATCTAAGGCTGCGTACTGGCTTGTAGGGAGTTAACATTTCGGCTATGTAGCTAGGGGCCAGACCCAGGCGGGCTTTAAAAGTGATCAGTAAAATCTTAAAATCAATTCTAAAACATACAGGAAGCCAATGGAGGGAAGCCAGGATTGGGGTGATGTGATGTCGTCTGTTAAAACCAGTAAGAAGCCTAGCTGCTGCGTTCTGAACCAGTTGGAGGCGGGAGAGTGACTTTTGGTGAATACCATACAGGAGTGAATTGCAGTAATCGAGTCTGGAGAATAGGAGTGAATGATTATTTCCAGGTCAGAGTGTGGGAGCAGTGGTTTGATTCTTGAAATGATACGTAGCTGGAGAAAACAGGACTGGACAACTTTATTGATGTGTGTTTGGAAACTGAGATCTGAATCAAAAATTACTCCAAGATTTCTGGCAGAGGAAGTGAGATTTGTGGATAGGGGACCGAGGCTATTTGTGATGGGAATGATGGAATTTAGTGGACTGAACAATATGACTTCTGATTTAGAGTTGTTAAGTTGAAGAAAGTTCTGGGCCATCCAACAGTTTATGTCATTGAGGCAGTCTGTCACAGCAGCTAGGCTTCTTGGGTCATCTGGTCTCAGGGGCAGGTATATCTGTGTGTCGTCTGCATAACAATGGAAAGATCCATTGTGGCGCCGAATGATCTGGCCGATTGTTTGAAAGGCTCTGAGAAAAGCAGAACTTATAGCTTGATTGTCCCAAACTTTCATAGTTTGGATGTAATGGACACTACAGCCTCTGCAGCATTGAGTCATTTTATTTTATTTTCAGAAATGACACTGGACTCAACAGTAATGGTGGCCAGGTTGCCACTGGCTACCATTTTGAGAAATTGGCAACCAATTCTTGACATTTGGTTGCCATGAGTGGCAAACTGCAAAACATGTACCCCATGCATATTTAATATTTGTTGCATTAGTGATATTTTAACATTAAATATTTAAATACAGCTGTCAAAGTCGGACCAGGAACCAGACAGTGCTGCACACACGACTCCACAAAACAATGGCAAAGCAAATATTGTTTAACTTTGACTTGATTAGTTTGACTAATCCATCAACATCACATATGAATGTGCAAATTGATTCAACTGACAAAGAATCAATTTATGAACTAAATATGAACAACATACATTGATAAGTGACACAAGTTCAAGGTAGCTCATATTATATAGTATCCTAAAGATTGTGTTTTTCCTCTGAAAACATTATACATGTTAGAAAATAGCTGGTGAAAATGTGAGAAGACTGCGATCTATGTGGTGACGAGCTGGAGATATGGTCCACCAACACTATATAATCCCCACAAATTGACACATGAACAACACCACCTCCTCCCACCCTTCTCAGTCCAAATCAGCCCAGCAGTTCATTTCAGCTCACTTCAGTTCCAACAACCTGACACAGAAGGAAAGAAAATCTATTCCGTCACTGTCCTCTGGCTCTGGTTTGACACTGAGGCAATGGACATTTATTGTTAAGTGACACAATCTATGATCAGTTGATAGAAAAGGTAACTAAAAATGTTCAAAAATCAGTTTTGGTAATCAAGAGCAAAAGACAAGTCTCTGTCCAGTCTTCAGGTAATATTGCGAGTGTTTAGTGAGACAGAGAATTGTAAGCACATGTGGCGGCTCCCTTTCCTTGACTCTGCTCAGACAGACAAGGTAGATTCACCATGAGCCAACCTCTGGGCTGTTCACTGAAAATGGAGGTCAGAGCCTGTTGACACCAGAAAGACTGAGGTACTGTTAAGTAACAGCTGTGTAGAACTGCATTTGTCAAATATCTCAGCTTCCATTGCTTTTACAAAACCCACATTTTGTCTGACTCCCAGTCACCGGTGCATTTTTAAACGTTAAAAAACACGTGCAGCAAAGAGTGTAGAGAAGGACAAGCGGAAGCACATGTGAAACTGTGTGACTGTGTAGGTGAATGATGATAGAAAGCTTTGCAGATGAGAGTTAGCTCTGTAGATGGTCTCCAGGGTATCAGCAGGGCCTTAAAAAGTGTTGAATTATTAAAATTGTATCCCGCAGCTCCTTGCCCATGAAACTTAATCCTTCGATTTTGCGGATATTAAAAGGTAGTCATACACTCTTTAGATTTTATCCAAGTTTGCTCCCTAAATTATCCAAATCTGCTGGGAGAATTTCCAGAATGTGATATCTGATGTTGTTCTTGATTGGAAATGAAACCCAATTCCAACCTGTCCTGTGCCTGCAGTTGGTATGCAAAATGCAGGCACCCTAATAACAGAAGTGGGTCGCCATGACAACACCCTGCATTACATTATGACATCATGCCCGCCCTCAGTCCCCCACCTTCTGCAATCAACAGAGCCGATGGCAGATGATGGTTTGGCAGGGGAAGCAGCTACCTGTCCTTGAATTAAGAACACTTAAGTGTATTGCAGTTTTCTAAGTGCATGAGGCATCATTTCTCTCTTTTTCAGCAGTTCAAACCTCCCGGGACACAAATGCTTTTTAGCTGATCACTTGGCGCTCAAGGACACAGAAACACAGACGGTGACTCGACTCATCATGCTAACTCTGAGCAACTCGACTCTTATTTAACCTGTTGGTTCTTCCAAGAAGAAAGATGTGGCCATTTGTTTCTTCACAAAACTTAATAGGACACTTGACTGGAATGGAGCTATCGATAAAGTTATTAGTAACACCTGCTTTTCCTAAAATAACAAGTCAAAATGTCTGCTGGGGAAAAGACTTATCTATTATTAGGAAACAAGAACATTATTCATGATAGAATGTGATTTATTGAAATTCCACAACGCCAGGGTTGGATCCTGCTGTGCAAGAGGACACTTTGCTTCAAGTCCAACTTGAATTAACCTGCTGTGCATCAGTCAGTCAGAATGGTTTTAGTTCTCTATGTAGATGGAGAATTTCTTCTAGCGCTGGTTAACAGTGACAGCAACAGTCAGACAGCAACCTGAGACACAACAACAGCCAGATCAACTGTATTCAAATGAACTGCTGACATCAGTTTGCAGATGAATTAACTAGTTCAGGTTAGTCTATGGATAGTTGTTCTATTTTATACCTGTCTCTCTTTCTCTCTCCCCCATGTTCCAGTCTACGTCAACAAAGGGACAGTTCACCCAAAAATGAAAATTCAGTCATTATCTACTCACCCTCATGCCAGTTGAAGGTCTGGTTTAGTTTTTTAGTCCACAAAACACTGCTGGAGTTTCATAGCAAAACAGTGTTGCAGAATCTCCCAAACAATGGAAGTGAATAGTGACCAGTTTTCAAATATAAAAAAAAACAACAGGATAAAAACATGAAATGCCTCCATACTGCTCGTCTGGTGTAATCTAAAGCCCCAAAATACCAAGCTGACCAAAAATGTTATTTATATCATGTTTTTAGTAATAAACACATTGACATTAGAGGTTAAAAAATATTTTCATTGGATTGGGTCAAGGGTTTTGAAGAACTGTCCCATATCAATGTTCTTTTCTGGTTGGCATACCCTTACTTTTGCACTATTCTGTGTAAATGATCAACCAGTTGGGTCAAACATTTACATCAAACCATGGAAACATGGAAAAAGTTTTTTGAAAACAAACTTTGAGGCTAAGTTGTGTTGAGAACGTTTTCCTGATGTAACCTACTATTAGTCCAAGGATGAGATCATCTCTGTAGCCTTTTTTCTTACGAAAATGAAACATAGCAAAAACATAAACGAATGCATGGATTGATGGATCATCACATTAATAACTCTTGGCTGTGTTACAAATTATCCTTGATCTTTTTCTGGGGATGTCTTTCCTTTGTGGCAGCCAAACTTACACAACTAACAGAAACTTATGTAGGTTAATGATGTAAAGAAACGTGTTTGCTTGGCAAAAATAACCCATAATCCAAAGCTTTCGGCAGGGTTGTAAAAAAATCTTGAAACACTTAAATATCGTGCCGTTATGTTTTGTGATACTGTATCGATTCTCAAAAAAACTGTATTGTGGTATTGTGATATATGCAAGGATTTGTGTCAGAGGTTCATTTTAAGCCCTTGATGTTTGATAGCAGTTTTTTAAATCTATATTCACTGTTCTGATTGTATAAAAAATGTTTTACTCAAATTGTATGCATATGGTGATGTGTTCTTTATACTATGACACTTTTCCTAAAATTAGGTTAAAAAAATAGCAGTATATCAACCTGCTTACAGTATTGCAGTGTATTGAATCATAACCCCTGTATCATGATCATATTGTATTTTCAAATGACATATTTTATGTTATGAATACATATTCGTCTAGTCTTCAAATGTAGTACAATGGACACTTTTTCAAAGGTCATTTTCAGGAAAGTGTCTTCTTATAGTTGTCTCAATATGGTAGATACAGTATTATCACAGATGTAAAATAACATAGAACTTCTCAAATTAATATTCACTCCAATGCATTACATTAAACAAAAACTCTTCATATGTTAAACAAACTTTGACTTAGTTTTTAATTAAGTTTATTTGGAATCATGACTTTGGACCAGCATCATATTATCACAGTAGAATTCTGCCTATGGTCCAGCCCTCATATAGACAAAGGCAGCAGCCCAGAACAACCTCCACATGCACAAGTTGTTACATAATCACTTTACAAGATTTCTCAGCAGTCATTTGTTGAATGTTGTATCTCCTGATAAAGTTGTCGATCAGTGCTCCATGTGAGGTGCGGTGCAGTAGGAGGATAAAATACTGGAGTGAAGAGTGTATGTTGGGCCTGCTGACCTTGGCATTCATCTTTACTTGTATCAGCACCACTGACTCAGCAGTAAAAACTCCCACTGATCTCCTGGTACCTCTCCACAGCTAATTTAAGAACCGCTCACTCCCTCAGCCTCCTGCATGCTGGGAAATAGATTGTGGATGGCCTGAGGTTTGCTGTGTGAGGACTTTGCTATGTAGGACGTGCATACATACTATTTTGTCCAACTCTGTAATACATTCTAACCACACTGTAATTGCTAAATAGCCGGTATCGGCTTTAATCCTTCAGGGGCTCGCAGGCCAGATAGTCAGTCGGTAAATTACAAGATCAATAGCAACTAAACAGTGTAATGTGAATTAATCTGTATTGAAGATGAAAAAGGCTGATGCAGTGTCTCTGGCTGACAGCTTTGTTTGAATAGAGAACAGTGTCAAGAGTCGCCTTGTTTGATGGAACATTTTCTGTGAGATATTATTCTAAACCAGAGCCGTTCCATCTTTTCCTCCTTTTTTTTGAAACTGAGTAAAGCTGTATTGATTTTGGTTCCTTTTTCTTGCCTGTCATGGCTCTTTGACTTGGAAAGTCAGTATTTGTTTTTGAGAAAGCCGATGGTTGAGGCTTCACGGTCAGTTGCTCATCAGTTTTTCTCATTGTGGATGTTTGGATTTACTCAAAGATTTTTGTAAGAAGGATAGGCTGTTTGCTAGTCTGGAACATAAACAATGACATTGATATTGATGGGGATGGAGAACTGTTTAATAGTTTATTTTGGTGTAAAACTTTGTAAGATGACCTTGAAAAAGTTTCAAAAATATAAACATAGGTTTTATGAAATTATTGTGATAGTGAAGGGTGTTGCTTATAGTAACAAAGCCACACAGAATTATCACTAACTCTGCAGTTCCCTTTGGTTTGAAGGTTTTTAGCTTCTTTTTGGACATTTTGTCAATTTTTGGCCCAGAAATTCCACTCTCATAAACATAATTTTCAGCAGCAGCGGAAGGTTGTTTTTAGTTAAAAAGCTCAGATAAATCCACTGAATTCTACGTGCCCAGCACCAAACAACAGACCGACATAGTTAGATACTAGCTGGAGAACATAGTGGAGCATTTATCAGCTGAAGAGATGGATATTTCCCTCAGGAGTTGGTGGAGACCAAAAACAGAGGCAAAAGGAGAATGGTGGACTTACATTCATCAGGCCATAAATATATGATGATGTTGCTATTTGTCTGATGGATGTGTAGCAAATAGCTAGCAACTTTATACAGTGTTCAAACTTATTATGTGTTTTCAGCTTCTTATGCTGCACCAAAGTGATTGCAAATATCAATGAATGCAGTTCTAAGGTATAAAGTTATAAACATCTTTATCTTATTGCTTGATAGACAATCATGCCATTGCATTTGTGGGTAGTGAGCATTAATGTTAATTCTGCTAATGACCCCAAAAATCTGTGGTGTAGTCTTATTGTTGTAGTCAATCATGAACTGGTTTTATTTTGGTAAGTAACATCGCTTAATTCCTATCTCTATTGAGAGCTGCACATTGCAGTACTGATCAGGCAGCAAGAGGAAACGGTCGTGTTCAAAGACAAAGTTTATGAGCTGAGGTGCAAGTGAGAATTTCAATCATCCTGGAAACAAGAGATAAATTGGGTAGCATCAGAGGATGTAGTCAAAACTCAAGCTATTCATTGCACAAGAGAGCAAGGAGGATAAAACAGGGTCATTTTCAGAAGCATGTCAAGTTTCAGAAAAACGTACTGGAGTTCCATAACTAGAGCCAACAGAATCTTGTTTGCAATGGCAGCTAATAGTGCTGCCAAAAACCCTTCCACCGGGGCTTTGCCAATGCATGAACATGGAGCAAGTCAGGTTATTGTAAAACTGATTACCACAGCGTATCATGTTTCAAAACCTGCGCAGCCATTTACAGTGTTCTCCAGAATGCTTCTCCAGAAAAATGGGACTGACCTGGGCACACAGTACCACACCTACATGGTCTCTTAAGGGCATCATTTGATAACTGCCAATAAATAAAACACTTTGCATAGGGCAAGTAAAAACTGACAGGCAGGTGGGTCAGAAATCTGGATTCTTCCTCTGTGTGAATCACTCAGAGGAAGTTGTTGTTCTTGAGGAGGACTCGAGCATAGTGCTGCCCAAAAGTATCCCCAAACTCACCAGGCACCTCTCAAACTAGGCAGCTTCAGAAAAGGAGAGAGTCCTGCCACTCTCTACAAGTTTGATTCCAGACCCGGTGCTGTGCACAAAGCTGAGACCAAGTATATCTAGTTGGTACCACTCCACCTCCCCCACAAGGTTGCATTCCTTACCTGCCGGAGAGGTGATGTTCTAGGTCCCTAGAACTGGTCTGCAATGATGGCGGTCAGCACGTCTTTGCCTGCTACACAGCTGACATTGCACCCAGTCCTGATGCCTGTGGTGGATGCAGTGCAAGCATTCCACATAGTTCTTTCAAGCTGTTCTTGACTGTGAGTGTCTTGGGCCCAGCTTCTCTCTGAGGTCTGCCTCTAGGAGGTAGCTGCGGATTTTGGGAAGTAGAGCAGTAAAGAAGTTGCCTGTGATTCTGACTACATTTCGCTGGTGTTAAATGTGTTTGCTATTCAGGGGCATTCAGCATGATTAAAATGTCATTAACTATAATTAATCACACAGGTTTATCACTTAATTGCAATCAAAATAGTTTAACCTTAATAAGAGTATGGAGTTGAATATACAAGAAGGGATTTGCTTCCCACCGCTGCCGACAATGAGATTAAACTAACAGGCATTTTTTTGATGAACCTGCACCAAAGTAGCGCCACCTGTGAAGTGTGTCCCAGTAAAAGCAGCAGTGTTGTCTTTTTGAGCTCTAATCGTCCCACTTAGTCGTCACCTTGGTGGCAGATCTGTATTCTTTGTTTTGCAGCCTTTCTAAAGTGGCTGCCTGCTCTCTGCTGCCTGCTCCAATAAGCACTCATTAATCTTCCTTACAGCCTTCATTAAAGCTGCCACAGCTACACCCATGCCCGCTCTCTGTGCTCCTATCTCCTCCCTAATGCCTATCTCCTCGACCTTTATCTCTGCCCAGCTCGCCTTTCATAATCTCTCGCCCTGAAGCGCACATACCTCCCTTCCCCTCTCCGACTTCTTCATCTCCTGGATCTCTCCTCTTTATTTCATTCCGCCTCCTTTTCTGTCCTCTTTATACCTTTTGTCTAGTGGCTCAAAAACTTTAAATTCATATGAGCCAAGCATTGAATTCAATTTGCACCTCCTCTCATGACGGCAGTGTGCCATTTGTGAGGTGGCAGTTAAAGTTCTTTCCCGGTTTGTTGTGGACTCAGACATAAAAGCCCACTTTATGAAGGGATTATGTTTCTGCTGGCTTTCTGTTGAACCAGTTGACCCTCAAGTGTCTGCTGCTGATCCCCTCCAACCTCCATTTCTGTCTGCACATAATCCAAACCATACGGAAGCCAAGAACAACCAGTTAGCCACAGATCATGACTCAATTATCTCCTTATCTCATCATAAAACCAATGCCCAAGAAGTTTTTTTCTTATTGAGCTTACAATTAGTCTTAAAGCTGCTATCCCAAAATTTAATTACCATAAATTCCCCAGTAGTGACCTTTATTTACCTCAACTCCAGAGAGAACCAGACCTTTACCCCTAATTTCATTGTATTAGTAGTCAATTTGATTCAGAAGTCTCCCTGTTTTATGGTCTGCTCTTTGGTCGTTTTAGTTTGCTGTTGCTGCAAACTCAACACTTTTCTGTGTTTACCTGTTGACTTGAAAAATTCAATTTAATTTGCAGACTATTATGGCACTAACTCCATCAGTACATCAGGCTCATAACTGGCCAGTAGGGGCTGCGAGCCATCAAGAACTCCTTGGCTATGTTCCCTTCAGTACTGGAGTTTCAGTGCTCCAGGAATAGTCTTTAAGCCTACCCAGATAATTCCATAAATAATCAATGCCCAAATATGGTCAGACCCAACACATCTACAGCATATAAAATTAGTCCATTGGTCTTCAAATCCAAAACAAGAGAACGATGAATGTACAAGGTCTGAGACCACAGCTTAGCACCCTTTCCTCCCATTCCTTAGGGTCAGTAATATAGGGTGACCAGTGACCTAAAGGCTTTAGTTTGATTCAGCATATGCAAACATAAGATACCTAAATTTGGAAAATCTCCTAACATTAGGGACCTGCCTTTATTTATATATGCTTGCTACACCCACAGCTATTTGTGACTTTATGAGTTATTATATATTAATATTTCTATTTGACAGTTGATGGTATATCAGTTGTTTTTACCCATGTGGTAACATTCTTTTACTATTATTTCACCATGAGGAACATAATACAAAAAGTTTTATGTAGTCTTATTTCTTTTCTCTTCTAGGGATGACCTTTTTTTTTATAAGACTGGCTCAGCTCTTTGATAAAACCAACTTGGATAAATCTAATAGGTGCTTTTGTATGCTGACCTGAGAGAATTCGATTTAGTCTGCTGTTGTGTATTCTCATTATCATTGCATTGAGCATGTGTAATCAACTTTGACATTTCTCCTTGTGGGGAAGAGAGGAAGGGTAGTCAGAGGACAGACAGAGAACATACAGTTAGTCTGTGTATATATAGACAGATTATTATATACAATTGATTTGTCATCTTAGCACAGGACACATCTGGACTGGCAACATCTCCCTTATTCATGTCTATTGGCTTGTAATGTCCCTGATTATAGGATTAGATGGCATATGGTAAGGAGTATGTTCATATTTCACCACTCTCTGACCTGCAATTTAAGATTTTTTTCTAATTTCTCCAAATCCACAGCCTTTTCTGGGTGTTGAATGTGTCTGAAAGTGTGTGAAAGTATGTAGATGAAATTTATTTATAGAAAAAGAAAATCACCAGTCAATGTAAGAGCAGACTGGCAAAATCAATGTTAGTGTGTATAGCAACGTAAATAAATTACAGTGTTTCATCATAAAATAATTCCTGTGATGCCTTGAACATCACATACTAAAGATATGCAACAAAAAAAATAAATAAAATGTTTTCTTAAAAAAAAAACAGCACCACATTACTTCAGCCAAACCCCCAGGACACAATACAGAAGTACAAAACAATAAATCCAAGGCAGTGGGTGATGAAATAACCTCTACAGTTAATTAGAGTTAAATAAATGAAAGCTGCAGAGAAAATATAGAGAATGTGAAAAAGCAGTAATGGTGTTTGTGTTTGCTGTGTTCAGGTCAGCAGGTTCTGGGTCTGGTGGAGAACCAGAGCGACTGGTACCTGGGGAACCTGTGGAAGAACCATCGACCCTGGCCGGCTCTGGGCCGAGGCTTCAACACTGGTGAGTACAGGATGTCATGTTAGCATGTTAGCATGGTGAGGCTACATTTAAAACTGAAGAATGTATGATGGAAATCAGGGATCTTCAGTGTTTTCCAGTTCATCAGCCCCTTAGCTGACACACAGACAGGACAGGGACCTTCTCTCTCATTTCCACTTACCTGTAGCTGCTAAGTCAACAGCACAGCTAATGTTGTACTTTCACCATTGGGATCTGAGGTGGAGGGTGCATCAGATTCTCTCGCTCATGATGTTACAAAATTATCCACTGTGGCTCAAAATGTGTTCATTGTTATTATACTTGGGACAATAATACAGTTAATTGGCTAATATGTTTCAATAATGCATAGCTAAATAGTTTTCCGTTATGGATAGGTGCCACACAGTGATTTAGTAGGTTAACTAGCTCACATGATCACATGAGGATTCATGGAAAACCTCCTGTCAGTGCTGTGAAAATTAAATGTTTTGTTTTTTTGTTTTTTTGGGGGTTCAAAAAATGAACAATAACTTCCCCTGCAGTAAGTCTGAGGACCTCCTAGGGGTCCAGAAACTCCCTGTCACTATGGGTCACTCATATTATAACATGACGCTGTGAAGTAGCATGGGATCATGGGAGTTGTCACCTTTAAACAAGCAACATAGCTGATGAAAATCCATCCAGAAATCACGAGGTCATTAAAGTTGACACATCAAACGTACCCCAAGTTTTACTGGAAGGTACAGCAAATAGCACCTACTGTGGCCAGCATTGCTAGCAGGAAATGCAGTGTTACCTTGAATAAATTATGGAATTTTTTGCATTTGAACATTATTGAAAACATTTGTGATAATGTAAGTACACAATCCAACATAGGTCTAGAGTCTTAAGACATTTTAATGTGGAAATGTTACATATTGTTGCTTTAAAGAATCTCATGTTAAATAACACTTGATTTCTGAGGGTGCTGTTTGTGGACATTATCAAAGCTTATTCAGTCGTCTCACAGCTCCAGGAATCTCATAAAACCTCCATTGTCTTCTAGATGCCGGTGCATTGCATTTGGCTTGGTCGCGGCTGCTGGGGTCATTTTGTTGCCATCCTAGCTGTTGTGCCAGTGTCCACCATACTGTACCAAGGCAGGAATTATACCACTGCCAAAACGTCAGTGCCATGGATGCCCCAGAGTGTTGCCATAATGCTCTTCTAAAATTAACTCTCCACACAGCCAGTCTGACCTGCCTGGTTTTAAACTGTGAATATACTCTTGAAAAAGTAGCAGATTTCCTCATTTCAATCTACACGTGACGCAGCAAATAAACAAAACTGTCATCACACTGGACATCAACAGTAGAGACAGATTTCTCCCAGACCAGATATTAACAGCTAACCTGCTAGCTAACATTAGTTAACAAATAACAGTACAGTTTCTATGATTTCTAACATTTTCTCTTCGTACTTAAAACTCCACAGAGAATGCAGTGAAAACTCATTTTGTCATGTAACAGATCATTAATATCTCTTGATAACGGGAGGATAGTTTTAATTGGTATAAAACAACTAGCAAAAGTGATTGAATAAAAATAATTTCGTGGGCTGGATTATATTGTGTTTGAGAGCCCCATTTTAAGGTTTGCCAACCTATTGCCATATATGGCTAGCTACACAGCATACACAGAGTTCCTATTTTGCTGTGGCGTCTGACAGGTTGCTGCTTTTTCATGGCGATGCCATGGAAAGCGGCTCACATAACATGAAGTGCAAAGAGAACGAGACAAAATTGCAAGTAAATATCATAAACAAAAGGAAGCAGTAAATTCACAAAATCCATATTGAAATGTCAAAATATCAAATAAACTTTTTCTTACCATCGGCACATGTATACGTCTCAACAGCACTAAATGTGAACAGCAAACTGGGCAGTTGTTTGGGTAATGACAGAAAAAACAAAATCATTTATTGTTTCCCTATGAATTTTATACACTTTAAGTGAACCCAGAGCACTCAGTTACAATACAATTACACTACTATATACATCTCAAAGAAAAGTGAGTCTGGCACTTGTGGCATTGCAGTAGGTGCTTCATCGTCTGTTGCCTTGGGGAGATCTGCACTCTGCTGAGTGACTGCTACCTCTTCAAGTTTATTTTTATTTTCCAATCCAAATGTATATCTAAAACACGTTTAAAAATAGTAACAGTTGTTCAAGTTGAAAATAGCAGAAACCATAAAACACAAAAAAATAGCAAACAATAAAAACACAAAGAGCAGTTTCAAAGATAAAAGGACAATCACATAATGAAATAGAAGAGACCATAAAGAAAAAGGAAGATGATTCTATTGAGCTCTCTCTGTGCTTACTTACTCGGTGTTGTTATTTAAACCATTCGAGGTAATTTCCATTTGCCATCTGTAATAGGAAAGACATGAGAATGCTGTCCAAGAATTTTTAATTTTCTTCGGAGAACCTCAGTCTCCACTATTTCAAAATAGAGAGTGAGTAAACAGTCAGGCAGTTTCCTTCTTTGCAATAATATAGTGCATTTTCACAGGCATCGATGAAAAATGCAAGCATTCAGCCGGCTCGTTAAAAGTACTATGGCAAAATATTTTGAAAAAGGTGTGTGGTATAATTTCACAGAGCCTCAGAGCAGCCGCTGATAGTGGAATTGATTGGATTCCATTACAGCTTGTTATTATTTCCCCATGCCTATATTTTTTTCCTCTATCAACTGGAGCAGGTCTTTTCCTTCAGGAGACTTATAGCTCTGTACGTGTGCTGTTTGGAGCAGGAGGATAATCGTTCTGTTGACTATAACCCAAAGCAAACAGCGTGGGCCACTGCGGCAGCCGCGGTGTAAAACTCACCTGGACACGTCTGCGTCGTAAAAGTTCAGCGTTCTGCTCTTAAACCTCCTGTCAGTGTGACTGAGCGGCAGATCTCACAAACAGAAAAGCATGTGTTGAATTTGTACTGAACAGCATTTTGACAGAAAGCTGCGGCTGGTCGGCTTTGTGGCGGTGGCCGTGGCAACAGATGGAGCACAGCGGGGTGTGAAAGATGGTTTGTTTGTTCCCATCCTGAGAAAATATTCATGATATCGCTCCCTGTGAAAATTGGCTGCTTGATTTTATTTGTAGCAGCCAGGAAGATTTCTTCTATTAGCCAGGGAACTGAGACGAACAAGTTTTTGTTTTTGATTTTTCTTGTGTGTTGGTGGAGAAAGTTAGCAGAGAAAAGAAGCTCGTGAGCTTCTAAGAGTGATTTGTGTTTCTGGGAGGATTTTAACATGTTTTCTCCATCCAGCGCCGGTCTGTCTTTATAAGCTTAAAGTCTACAGCTTTATCTCAGAAAACACAAGGCTGTGATTCAGGAGCTCATGATGGGACTTTATCACCTTTACCAGGCAGCCAGATACTAATCTCTCCGTTTCTAAAGCTACCATATCTCTGTCTGTCTGTCTGTGTGTGTGTGTGTGTGTGTGTATGTGTGTGTGTGTGTGTGTGTGTGTGTGTGTGTGTGTGTGTGTGTATGTGCGCGCACTTTACAGGGGTGATTTTGCTTCTCCTGGATCGTCTACGGAAGCTGAGATGGGAGCAGATGTGGAGGTTGACTGCAGAGAGGGAACTAATGAGCATGCTGTCCACCTCCCTAGCAGACCAGGTAACACACACACACACACACACACACACACACACACACACACACACACACACACACATCCTCACACCTCAGACATGCAAACTTTCCACCAATTGGCAAAATTTCACATTTCACATGGACAAATCACAAAAGCACCTGTCCTTTTGTTCTCTGTCACTGCTACATGAAATTGTGCTGTGAAAGTATTCTACATTAAAGGGTTCTGTGTGCTTTAAACAAACTCATTTACCGTAAAGGGTCATATATGCTTCTAACAAGCTACTTTACCATAAAGAACTCTTTATGCTTTAAACAATAAATGATTCTGTATCCTTTTAACAAGCTACTTTACAATAAAGGGTTCTTTAATGCTTTAAACAAACTAATTCACAATAAAGGGTTATGTCTGCTTAAAAAAAAAAGTACATAAGTGTAGGTAGTCAGAGGTAGGTGTGTCATCTCTAATTGTAAGATCAGCAGTTTGCTCCCTGGCTCCTTGGGTCTGCATGTTGAAGTGTCCTTTATCAAGAGACTGGACCCCAAATTGCCCCAGTGGCTGCACCATCAGTTAGTGAATGTGTGAAGTGACGTAGTTGTAAAAGTGCTTTGATTGGTCAATAGACTAAAAAAGCACTATATGATGCAGTCCATTTATAAAGGGTTCTATATGCTTCAAACAAACCACATTGTGCAATGTGTCGTCTGATCAAGTCTACAGGTAAAAGTGTTTCTGCCAACTCTGAACGGCCACATTCAGGCTGAAAATCCTGCCATCATGGCCTCACCCAACCTCCCTGATCTCTCCTCAAGAATTCTGTGTCTTTTGTGTCTTTGTAGTGTTGGCCCAATGAATCATATAAATGGGGATAACAGCCCATACTTTCAGAGTCTCTCCTCAAAGGCATTCATAGTGTTGAACTCGCTTGTACACATGAAAACTGACAGTGGTGGCTGTGTGAAGAATGAAAAAAGAGACCAATTTAAACCTGCATTCCTTCTCAGCTCCACACTCCTGACCAATCACTGAATAAAAGTGAGCGTGCTTGTCAGCTTTGGTACGTCAAGGCTGACAGAAGCAGCCCCCAACCGGAAAGCTGTGGGATTCTTAAAGGCGTATGACGTGCATCAAAACAGTCACACCTTTACTTTTTCAAGATGTGTCAACTTCTCTCTGATAGAAGTTGTGTGTGCTATCAACCCTGTCACAGGACAACACACACAACAAGAGCACGTCAAGAACAGCATTTGACAATTCTGCAAACTGTTGATTACATTCATTTTCAATGTTCTTTGTGCTGAAAGCTAATTTTTTTTTTACAATTCTTACTTTCAACGCCACCTTTACATGGCAGTTACAGTATAGTTAAATTTAGGGCAAGATCATTGTTATGGCAAATAAATCATGGTTAAGATATGTTTAGGGTTAGGCAACTAAAGGCCTTTTCACAGCTGCCTTGTTTGATCCTCCAAAGCCAAAATTCCTCGTGTGAAACCTCCCCGACCCCTCCATCTGGACCAAACAGCCGAGCCTTGTACCAGTTATAAGAGGTGGTCTCAGTTCGGATCAAACTGAACCATGGTTGGGTTTTTTTCTAGTGTGAAAACATTGTTTGGATGGTTTGAATTTTCATGCACAAAGTCTGGCAGTCTATTGTCAGAGCTGGAAAACAGAAAAACAATGCAACAAAATGACATGAACCACATTCCACAAGCGGAGAGAGGGAGACATTGAGTTTAATTGACATCTGGTCCAACAACTTTAAAGAGTGAGATGGAAAAAAGCTCACTCACAAATATTCCAACACAACAATTTACAATTATTATTAGGAATTGAAATTGAATGGACAACACGTCAACGTCAGACACACACCCACCTACAAACCAATCAATTGGTTTGGAGATGCACCTCACTGCATAATTGCAGTGTGAACCAAAAATAACCAGATGGTCTGGACTTTGAGGTGTAAAAAGGTCCTTAAACACGTATTTAAGGTTGAGGAATGGTCATGGTTACACTTAAGCTGCCAGTAAGCTTCTTTCAGAACTTGTTGGATAGCTCCAGAAACTTCCTCTTCCCACACCTCTCCCACACTGGAATCAGGGAGGGCAGTGTCCAACCATTTCAGTAACTTTCTGAAGCCTACAATCTGACATTCACACCCACTTCACACAGTGACTGTCCAGCTGTGCACGGCTGAGAAAGTAAGCTGGATTTGAACTTCTCCCTCAAGCCCTCTCTTTTCATTCTTTACACAACTTCTCTTTTTGTGTGTATGAGCAGCATGTCTTCCTGGAGAGACTGGCTGAATTTCCACACCATTAAACCCATATTTAAACAATTATCTTGTTTTGCCCGTGTCTATGGTGATGGGCTTTTGGCCTCATCTTTAAGTGTGGTCATTCAGAGCAGCTATAAACACTTTATGTCCAACCTCTTATAATGTGGCCCTTAAAAAGTGAATGTTAATTGTAGGTCTTTGACGGGACACACTTCACACCCATCTGACCTCCACACCTTTACTCTTCACTACAAAAATTCAGTTCAGGTCAATTTTATTTGTATAGCACCAAATCATATCAGGTTATCTCAGGGCTCTTTTCAAATAGAGTATGTTTAGACCATACTCTGTATGAACCCAACTGTTCCCACCAAGAGCAAGCACTGGGGTGACTGTGGTGAGGAAAAACTTCCTCGTAAAAGACAGAAACCTCAAGCAGATCCAGTCTCTTTATTAAAGGTGGGGGCCATCTGCTGAAACAATGAACACAAGTCTTCCTGCATTTACACTAAACGTTTTCAGTGGACATAAATGGTGATCTACAGCAGTGGTTCTTAACCTATGGGTCGGGACCCCCAAGGTGGTTGCAGGGGTTGTCAGATGGTTGTGGACAATAGAATAAAATAACACATTTCGGCAGGCAGCAGGGATTGAGAATAAGGCAGCTCTCTGCAACCCTTGGAGACAAACACATCACAAACACCAGCTTGATAATTCTGAAGTTGCAACTCGGAGAGATGAGAGAGAGAACCACTGATCTTCATCACCATCTAATATGAATGTGATTCCCAGGATACTGGTCTATGTGCTGTAGATGTCAGTTGATGTGACATAGGATGCAGGTGGGACACACATGGCAGCAGCAACAAGAGCCATGTTCTCATCCAAATGTATCACAAATTTTAACCAGATTTGAGTAAACATGCAAAAGGTAGTGCGAATAAATGCTTGTTTCCATTATGCATTTATTAGAAGTTGGTTCATTGAGATAAACAGTAGGTGGCACCAGTTCTTTAATCAGAAAACCATTATACCATTGCAGAGACAATGCAACAAGATGACTTGATTAAAAGAGCATCAGTCGAACCTGAAACAGTGAAAAACACAACAGAAACTTCATATTTGTTTCATGTGATGTGAGGAAGGTTCCATCAGATCATCATGGATGTATCATAGAACCATCAGAGCGGAAACAGCTGATCAGTCATGTGAGTTAAATGTTGAGTAAATCAGGACTTATTTAAAAGAAATGTTTTTTTCTATGTTCCACTAGGAGCACTGACTCTTGTTAAAAAAGATAAAAAAAAAAAAAAAGAAAAAAGAAAAAACCTCAAGTGAGTGTATTTTTTTTTTTTTTTCAAAATTGAGTTTTTTCAACATTTACCATTTCTATCTAATGTGATACTTCAATATGCACATAAAAATCACTTGAAATCCTGATTCAGACCAGAAGTAGGAAGTAATTGAACTAAAATATTCAGTATACAGTATGTCTGCTGCTGGTGAACATGTGTCGTGCGGTGCCACCTAAATGTTCTTTTGATCTTTTCCCCACAACTTTAATTTAAAAGACATTAAAAATTATCTACATGTATATATTGCCATTATTTTTTTTTAATCTCAGAAAGCTGTGCAATGGTTTGGTTTCAGTTCTTCATCACACTTGAGCTTACATGTGTCCTGAAGGTCATAAATCTGTGTTATCTTACACCACACAGTGTTCTTTATCTACCATAAGGGCAGACACCGAGACCTTGGTGAAGGGTTTCTCCATTATCTCAGAGCTATTCAGAGCTCATCTAGATGAGAGGTGCGTTTATGAGATTTTAATTAAACCTTCATTAAGTGAAGTCCCGCAAGGTATGCAGTTTGGAAAATGAACGGGGCTTTGGAAATCGTTTGAGCATTCCATCTGCCTTCTGCTGTATGAGCTCCAATCGACTGTCAGCCCTCTTTATCGCAGCATTCATTATGTGGCTATAGAGTTTTTATGTGTCCCATTAGGAAACCGGAGTCTGTCACCGAGACTCTTGTCTTGTGAACCCACAGTGATCTCAAAGTCAAAAAAGTCTCAGACCAAAGTAGATTTCCTCAAAGCAGTTTGAAGGATTCATCTTTCTCAGTGTGATCACACATACTGTACATCAAGAATTAATCTGAACATCTGGAGGAATACAGAACACTAACAAGACAGAAGAGGCGGGGCTGCTATACTGGCGCCATGGCAGCAACATCTTGAGTGGGTTACAGCAATTTTTCCACCTCTTTTGCTTGTGGTGATGAAACTATTCATGTATCCAAAGGAAGTTTATTTATGTCTTAAATCTCACAGCACAATTTTATATGTGCAGCCAAGTTTTGCTCACAAAGATAGCAAAGGCTGATGATTTTAACATCCTGAAAGCTACTTACAGAGAGAATTAAAGGGAAAAATGAATGTTGTGGTCTTAAAAAGTATTAGTGATGCACGAATGGGCTCTGAGTTCATCTGAGTCTGTATAAATCATCCACCTGCCACCCACCAGAATGTATCATTTTCTCTGATTTAGAGACCTGCACCCACATCTCTCCCACTCCCTGTAGGCCCTATTACCTTTAAAATTATGTTGTGCAGTGCAACCTTTGCAGGTGATTTCTTTTTTTGTGTTGTATTGATGTCTCAGTGTTTATTTGATAATTAGAGAGGCAGCGTTCAGTTTAGTTCCAGTTTAATTTCAGTGATGTCACTACAGCAAATGTGGGATATTCGAGCTGCAAACCTCTAAAGTGTAGTTAGAAACTTGACAGAACAGAGGGAACTCTCCCGAGGAAACAGAGATAAATAATCAATGAAGTTGTTACTGCTGTGCTTAATGCTTATATGCACACAGCATCTCTCTTTCTAGGGACACACACACATAATTCCCATCTGCAACCCATCCACTATTAATCAGAATATTAATTTTTATGAACTGACCCACCTGATCTGTAGATTAACCACAGTGCCAGGGTTATAAATGCAGTCCACACATCACTAAAAGATATAAAATTAAGGCCTTTCAAGTCATTAACGTCAAGCAGAAATGAAAAATGCCTTTTTTCATTTTTATATTAAAATCATATTTTTTTCTTAATTTAAAACAAAATATGAGAGACCTTACATAAGCTATAACTAACCAATTTCAACCAATCATATAGTGACATCCACCTGTCAATCAATCTTCAACTGTCAACAGAGCAGAGCACCAACAGTATGGTACATCATTGTCGTACATTGTGTCTTCTAGGTTGTTCACCACCTTAGATATTGTTCTGCTTCACCAAATTACTGTGGTTACCATGGTTACAGGCCTGCTGGCTATAGGCACCATGGGGAAAGTGTTATCTGTGACAGCAGATTATACTCAAGACATTTTACATCCGACTGCTTCAGCAGCTAGCAGGTAGCTAACAGTAGCTGTGTGGAGCATGAGATGGGCTGGGGGCTGGGCCTCACTCTTGAATGTTACTGCACAAAAGCACTTAATAACTTCTACTAAAACATTATATAATGAGTTCATTCTCTGATTTGGGTGGAACTGGACCATATTTTATGGAGAAAATGCCTCCTAGTTTTTAATGTAAGAGTTTCTGCCAACTGCAACAGAACCAGGCTTCCAGCGAACACAGCTGGAGCAGGACTGAACTGAAAAATTCAGTACAGAGGCAATTACCCAGTTTACTCATGCCCGATAGATAGCTATTCCTGTTAGCTCTGTGAGCTGCAAAGGGGACGTTGTGGGGTGTTGTGTTAACACTTAACCGCTGCTATTGGCTCCAGCAACAGGCCCCTGCCTAGTTTTCTTTTTCTTCCTACTGGATAAAACTTAAATATACAGAAACAAATAGCACTCTGATTTTTGTTTTATGATGATTCAACATGTATTAAAGTTGGAATTTTTTTTGAATAATGCATCATCATTACATCTGTAAAAAAAACACCAGCACCTAAGTTATGTGGTGTAGGACCACTAATCAAGCTGTAATATTATGTATATTATAAATCTGTGTCATGTAACTTGCATGCATTATGTCACATGAGTTACATAAAGTACATTAATACTTATTTTAACCTAAACCATGCTCTTTTCTAAATTCAAGCAAGTTGTTTTTGTGCCTTTATTTTGAAAGTATATCCAGATGTTGCATATTTATTATGGAGTCTTGCATGTGCAAAATCAGTGCTAGTGGGGTATCTACAGCACCATCATTTGAGATGAAGGGCCACTGATCAATCAGCTATATTTGATGAGTTGGGAGTGAGAACATGTTAGATTCAGCTGTTCCACCATCATTAGAAATGGTTGTCTGTTCCTTTAGATGACAGTTCAGAGGAAGGACCTCACATGTTTCCTACATTCCTCTCTCCTTGAATCTTTTCCTGCATCACTCCTTACATCTTTAGTTAGTTATGAAATATGTACAAGGAAAAGACACAAATGAGGGAAATGAGGATCCACTTAATGGAATCAGAATGTACCCAAAATATCCACTATTGTTTTTGTGGCATCTCCAAGGTGTGTTCCAACAGTGGAGTCAGTTTTTATTCTCCAGTACCCTCCTACACATTTCATCATCTACAAACTAAAAGACTCATGATATGCATCAACATCCGCTGTAGTCTGCAAAAATCTGCTTGTGACATTCAGGTAAATGGACTTACATTTTCTAGTTGCTCAGTGACTCAAGGCACAAACTACATGTCTCATTCAGCCATTCACACACACAATCACAAACACATTTACAATCCGATGGAACAGCGATCAGGGACAATTTGGGGTTCAGTATTTTGCCCAAGGACACTTCAACATATAAACTGGAGTAGCAGGGAAATGAACCGCCGCTCCTCTGATTAGTCGATGACACGCCACTCTGCATTCATGTGTACATTTGCTGATTAAACACAAGTTCAATAAGGTAAGACATGGTGATAAAGTAGGAGACATACTGTGTGGTAATTTGAAAAAGGTTATTTTTAAGAAATATTTTGTTTTTGACACACATGATAAACTACTCTTTAGTTTAGAGTCTGTGCAATGAGCAGGGTGTGTGTGGTCAATAAAGAGGGAGCAGGGTCACATTAGACTGTGTCCTGCAGGCCTGTTGATGATGAAACATAAGGCAAAGCATAATACTTAATGTGTGTGTGTGTGTGTGTGTGTGTGTGTCTGCAGGACATCTTCAACGCTGTGATCAAACAGAACCCGTTCCTGGTCCACCAGCTGCCCTGCTTCTGGAACGTCCAGCTGTCTGACCACACCCGCTCTGAGAAGTGCTACAAAGACGTGTCAGACCTCAAGGTGAGGCCCTGCTGTCCCCGCTGCGCTCACACACCGCTCACACACACTTCACAGTCACTTCAGACATGCAGGATGTGACCTGCATTAATCAAGAGTCTCAAGTTGCCACACACTCACAGTGACAGACCTGTGCTTCTACTTCAGATACAGTGAAAGTGTTACAGAGTGTATTAACCTTAAAAAGCATGAAGTCTTTCCCAGGCTTCAGGATGTGCAGAGCTGTCCAAACCTGTCAGTAGTTTCCACTACACTGAAATTAACATTCTAACTAGACCCATACAGGGTTCTTTAGCTTGTTCCCTTAAACTTTTTTGGTTCCTGGTAGAACCTTTTGTAGGAGGTTTAAGCACCTAAAATAAATTGGTTTAGAACACAAAAAGTCGAAACCAAAAAATAGCAAGTTTTCCCTGGGAACCAAAGTGGGCATGTCATATTCTATAGGTTGTTGTAGATTGTGTAGAGTCCTCCACTGCAATGTGTCCACTCAAAACTGCAGGCTGGAACACTGTAGCACCAAGGTTCCAAGAATCTTGAACAGAACTGGTTGGATAATCAGAGCTAATTTGGTGGAAACTAGCCCTCAGAGGGTTCTACCTAGAACACACTGTAAAGGGTTATACCTAGAAGCATCTGTGAAAGGTTCAAACCCAGAACCCCCAGTGACAGGTTCAACAGAGAATCCTTCTATGGTGAAATGGTTCCACCTGGACCTCTCAATGGGGGTTCTATTCAGAACCTTTTGACCTTCTAAGGGCACTGACGCTAACTATCAAAAACCATTTTATATTCCTGAGATCTAAAATCCACCCCACCCAAGGGGTTCTACCGAGAACCCTCTTATATTCCAAGGGTATCATGTAGAACCCACCCAGGGGGATCTCAAAATACAAGGCTTTCACCTATAACCTTTTACTGAGGGTTTTCCTAGAACCCTACATCAAGGGTTATACCTACAACCATCTTGGAAAGGTTCCATCCAGAATCCCCTATGAGAGGTTCTATAGTGAACGCTCTTATGGTTAAGTGGTTTCACCTGGAACTCTCGCTGGGGTTTGTATCCATAATCTTTCCATTTTCTAAGGGTGCTTACAAGAACCTTCACACAGGTTCTACCAAAAACCTGTTTATGTTCTACTGAGAATCCTTGTCTATCCACCCCGTCCAGGATTTCTACCAAGAACCCTTTTATATTTCAAGACTTTCATCTGCAAACCCATACATAGTATTCTACTGAGAACCCTTGTCTATTCCAAAGGTTGTTGACCCAGAGTGTTCAACCAAGAACCCAAGGGATTCCTGTAGAACCCACGCAGGTGGATCTAAAAACATTTTTTATAATGGTTTCTCCTATAACTGTCTTCTGAGGCAAATGGTTCAGGAAGAACCGTTTTGGAGCCCTTATTTCTAGAAGTGTAGGTGGACAGTGATCCAACATGTTTACATACAGCCTGTGTGTAGAACCTCACAGGTACTGTAAATCAGGCTTTGTGCTCATTCATCTGATAACACAGTCTTCAAACTCCAGCTGTTTTTCCAGAAAATGCACCTTCTGAAGCAGAGATGAGGCTCCCTGTCAGGCAGCCATCTGTACACACTTGGTTTGGTCTTTTCACACCTCAAAGCTCCAACACCAATAATGTTCAATAATGCCCGTAGGTGTTTTTTTAATAGCTCTGTCAGTGTCTCATTTAATATCAGTGTTCCAAGCATAAATTAGGATGCCTTTCAAATGAGTGGATGTGAAAATATTAACAGCGAAGTGGTTCTGGATGGATGATCCTTGACGTTGTCATCAAATGAGCAGTGAGAGCAATCCAACCGCCCAATGATGGAGCAAATTATTGTTGCAAATACATTCACATGTAATGCAGAAAAATCTTACCTTAGAGGTCAGTAAACACAACATACAGCACTAGATTTGTCTTTTTTTTTTCTTTTAGAAAGACAGATCAGCAGTTATTTTTGTTTAGTTTGTTTTAGCTTTTTTCAGGCTGGACCTGTTGTTCAGTGGCCAAACACAAACATGATGCTATTTTTTGTCTTTGATTTTGTTTTCTGGTATTAAAATAACTAAATCAGACTATAAACCTTGAATCCAGGGGTTTAGCACTATAGAA
This sequence comes from Lutjanus erythropterus, assembly GCF_056507025.1. Taxonomy (NCBI): domain Eukaryota; kingdom Metazoa; phylum Chordata; class Actinopteri; order Lutjaniformes; family Lutjanidae; genus Lutjanus; species Lutjanus erythropterus. The sequence goes on from NC_139338.1 coordinate 3,013,835, forward strand.
ACTACAAGATGTTTAATTTTTCAAGTGTATTTTTTTTGGTGCTTTGAGCAACACACGCTGAGTGTCATTTAGTTTCATTATATTAGAGAGAAGGTGCACCTCCCTGCAGCTGATATCTCCAACACTCTGCAACTCACACCAAAAAAATCTAGATGGATGAACAGCACTATAGGCCAGGGTGGAAATATGTATTTTGATTTTGGGGTGAGCTGTCCCTTTAAGGTGCAAGCACTGTCAGAATAATCGCTGACAGAGAGTGATGTGGTAGTTGTGGTGTCAGCACTGAAAGAAGCCAAAGAGGACATTTGACTGAAAATGTAATGAATGCTCACTGGGCCTCATGCAAGAACCACTTTCTTCAGACATTCTGAGTTTGAAAAGTAAACTTAATAATTATCTCCACATTATCCTGTTTGACTGCAGTTTAAATTATGATTGTAAATTTATACTTAAGACTCTCATCATTAATTTAATGATCTGTTATTACCTGCTGTCAGGTGTATTGGCTGTATATCTGCACATGCAGGTTTATGAAATTGCTGTCCGTGGGACATCCTCATTTATTCTGTCCATCATCTCTGTGATGTAGAGTTTCCCTTGACCCCCTCCTCCTGTTGCACTCATCAATTGCCTTACTTTGGTGATGTGTTTTCTTCTTCTTTTTTTTTTTTGGAAGCCATTTTATCAAGATGTTTCTTCTTTATTTCCGTGACAGTCCAGCCCTCAGGTAACACAGCATTAACAGCACTTGGTTTTCCCATTGCTTTATCAGGTCCCATAAATTCCACTGCTGACACTGTTAAAATGACAGATTTTCCTTTATGGATCTCTGAAAGCAGGACGTCAATCTCTGAACTCGTAAAGTTCTTTTTACTCTTTGTTGCCATTTTCATGAATATTCACTTCCTGACATATGGGGCAATATTCACTGAATCTGACGCTCGTACGAGCCCATTGTATGACAAAAATAAGAGAAATTTAAGAAACAAATATGAAAGTTTTCTTGCATGAGGCCCATTGACTTGGACCACTGTGCCTGGAGAATAAAAGTATAAAAGTATTAGAAGATTAAATATTAGAATATATAATACTGTTCATTAAGAGTTGTATGTTTTGAAGTTTGAAAATGCTTTGTATGTTTAGTATGTAGACGTACCTGAAATACAAAAACATGTCCAGAAAAATATTAATGTAGACAGTGGCGTACTGTGGGCTTTCAGTCAGTAATGAACTGAACACTGAACCTTTTCTACGTTGGTATGTAATGCTAGAAGGTAATCTGTGTGTTATTATAAGAAATAGTAAGATTGAAATATTGTCCAGATATTGTTTTCAGTGTTTGAATTATTTCCTGTGAAGCATCAGTAGAGACTTGATGTAGTTTATGATTTGATGGAATGCAGCTGCATTGGAAAATAATAATCTGAGTACAATGATAACAACAATACCCTGTTCTCTTGTCTGTGGTTCTTGTGTCCAGGTGATCCACTGGAACTCTCCGAAGAAGCTGCGAGTGAAGAACAAGCACGTGGAGTTTTTTCGGAATCTCTACCTGACCTTCCTGGAGTACGATGGCAACCTGCTGCGGAGAGAGCTGTTTGGATGTCCCAGCGAGGCCGACCACAACAGCGAGAACGTAGGTGGAACCGCCTCTTTATTTCTGGTTGTTGTTTCTATTTAGCGCTGAAGATGTGATATGACGACTGTAGCAGGTCAGAAAACCTTTTTAGCTCCTGGCTCCCTCCACCTTCTTCTGGGCTGGAACATGTTCAGTCTCTGCAGAAATACCACAGAAACTCTTTTTTATATATGTTAGTTTGGGGAATTTCAAAAAGTTTGAGGTTAGATACATATTTCTGTATCATACATGTGTTGTTAAAGTTGTTTTATTACAACTCTGCACATTAATGATGCAGTGGTCCAGGGTGTGACTGAAAGTACTAAACCTTCAACTCCTCTAAAGATGTATTTAGACCTTTAGTTCCAGGAACTACATGGTACCTTCTGCATTTGTCTGCTTAGACAAATCAGTCTGCTGACATATGGAAAAGTGACGGCTGTTTCTACAGCATCACACTATAACAGTGCTGTAATATTGTGGAAAGTGGTTCCCGCTGGATTTTGTCCTGAGCATAAACATTGAGCCTGGACTTTGTTGTCGGTCCATCAGCTGTCTGCTTTCTTCTGTAACTCCATGTTAAACAAAAAAAAATAAACAAAAAACAAACGGTTTGCAGTTGCAGATTTTTAAGACTGGTGGCTTAAATAAAGTGCTGCAAACATTCGACCAATCAGAAAGAGTCAGTGCCACATGCCCAAGTTCCTGTCCTTTTGGAGAGTGGTACGCCCCCCAAAATGATGTCCCAGAACCTAATTTAGACCCTGGTTCCTGCAGTGGAAACATGCTGAGTTCCTCAAAAAGTTCTTAGGGAAAGTTCCTGTGGTGGAAATAGGATATAAGGAACTAATACAGATTGCTTAATAGGCATGGAGTGTTGGAAAACACCACAGTCCAGCCACAGGTGTGCATCTTGGACAGAATCAGCTCCTTTGACAGAAGTCGTGTCTGTTTTTTCTGTTTCCAGATGTATTTATCATGCCCATTTTGAGAATTAACAATATTAACATAATTTTTCTTGAAAGCAATTGTATTACCTTGTATCACAGTAGAATTCACAGAGCAAAATGTTAAATTGTGATCTTGTATCATATTATGGCAGAGTAAGGTTTATGCCCTTAAGGAAACATGGCACTTTATATAAAATTCTGAATCTGGTAAATCTCTGTATACAATACATGCTTTACACAAGTCTGACAGCTGGAAACTAAACCAGCCAGCAAATTATGGGAAATGTCACCAGCCTCATGAATCTCTCCAGCCTCTATAACTGTTTAAACAGAGCCTCATAGATATAAAATGAAGCATGAATCTGCAACTGCACTGCGTATATCTACTAACCTCATTTATCAACATAGAGATGTGTGTGTAAATATGTGTGTGTGTGTGGATGTTTGTCCAGTCAGATGTAGAAAGTGTCCCTGTTTTCTGAGGAGAGAACTGTTTACCATTTCTTGACATTTGTCCTAAGCAGATATGTGTCCAATCAGCCTTCATTTGCTGTTTGGTGGAATATTGTACCAGCGTCTCTTTATGACAGAGTTGATAAGGAACTACAGTGTACAGAACAGCTGTAATGATGAACTGTGATGTCGACTCCACACTGAGGCACAGCCTACACTCTAACAAAATCCTGACCAGAGTCTGTGTGATGGGGCCTCCTCTGTCAGCTGGAGTTTGATGTTTCATTTGCATGTTGGTGGGAGGAACATGTTGAAGGGAGGAGTTAATGAGGTAAACTCCAGACCCTGCTGCTCCACTCTGTCCGTCAAACCCTGCCTGTAAGACAGAGGAAAAACACACACCTTAAACATTCGACGGGATGCCTGATCTTATCCAGCCATGACCTCAGAGTTTGTCATCTATATGGAAATTCAAAAACAACAGAAAAATGTCTTTGTCATCCTATTTCCTTTTGTTGTCAAACAACAGAGCAGTGCTTCTTTGCCATTATCTGAGAAATGTGCTTGAATCTAGAGACTATTTTTGACAAAACCAGTCTGTTACTCTGCTCAGTCTCAGCAGGCAATGCTCTGTTGAGTCACCTTTGACTCTCTCTGTGATTGTCTATTTCAGGTTCCGCTATATAATGTATCTATACAATACAGCTGCTGCCATTGTCATATCTTTGTGTATTTTGTTTGATAACTGCTCAAATTACAGAGAGAGAAAATTGGCAGACTACATGAGGATTTACAATCCACCAGTGTTTCTGTAAACATTTTCCCCATCTGCACTACACACTGGTATTTTCATATGTATTTACCCAGGAGAGCTCAGTGGTTGAGAGCAGTTGCTTATGGCCGTTCCATTCTGCCAGTGTTTGTAGTGTTTGTGGAGCGTTCATCTGTCTCATGTAACAGATACAATTCTATTTCTGCTAACTAGTGCAGTGCGTGTTCAGGGGTGGACTTTTAGAGTGCGTGCCTGTTCAGAATGCATGCCTGTTGGGAACAGGCTGATTGCTTGGCTCCGGGTATTGCTGCTTGCAGTGTTGTAAGGGGTCATGCCCGTGTAGGCATGTGGCTGTTTGGAGCGGGTCAATTGCTTGGCCCCCGGAGGTGCTGCTTGCTGCGTTGTCAAAAACCGTGATGTGGCTGCTTCCAGCGTTCTGGAGAACCGCTCATCTGACCGGCTTCACATTTGACTGCGCTCCCTTGGGTCCTCTGCAATTCATCCGCCAAGTGTGATTTCAATGTGATGAAGGGTTCTTCAGGCATGTGAAGGACAGTCAGCCTTTATAGTTAGATGATGCTACTACAGTACCATCTATTGACCAAATGGCACCAAATTAGGCATCATATCTACACACGTCCACCAAATATGTTTGTAATAGTGCAAAGCTCTCAGGAGATCTGATATTTTTGTAATATCACGTAAGCCCTGCCACAAACTTTGAGCAAACTTTGAGGGCCAGCTGTAGCAAAACTGCATCAAACATCCAAAATCCAAAAAAGTAACTTTTTCCAGCTCGGTCCAGTGATGTTCTGTGCCAGTTTTTTTTTTTTTTACATTTGCTCAAAATGTGGGGAGGGTGTAGTGAAAAAAAAACAGATTTGGACAAAATTCAAAATGGCAGAAAATCTGTCTTGATGCAGATGGACGTGGCTTATATGGATAGATTCATCTGGACCCACAGAATCCAGGCAGAAAAAGTAGTTTCTGAGACTTTAGTTCAAAAGTTACAGGCCAAAATGCAAACTTTGTTGCTATAGCACCACCATATGGCAGATTTGCATTAGATTCATTACTGCACTACTGTACCTTGAGTCCCCAGCAATGCTCCTTCATAGTTGGATCTATCAATAGGATGTGTATGTAACACACATATGTAGATTTCTTACTTGCTAATGTTGCAGCACATGAACTATATTTACAATGATCATGTAAGGTCCCCAGTTTTTCTCTGAGCTTTCCAGGTTCCCTGCAGGCATGTAAAGAAACGCTGGGCCAGGATAGTAATGAATAAGTTGCAAGACTGAAGGGAGATGTATTGCTGTGTGTTTAGGGGATACCATGTAGCTGATGTTGCCTCCTCAAAATCATAGCTACATGTTGGGACTACAGTGATTACAGTCATTTATATGAACTGAAAACATGGCTGCACCTGATTTAGCGTGATCCGTGGTCCTGCACATAACAAGCAGATGTAATAAATACAATAATCTACACTGCTTTCCACCTGGATTTAAGTGATCAACCAGCCAGTGGACCAGCATTGCCATGCCTCAAGCCATTAGCACTGCTGTGACTAAAAATAATTTAGTTTCTTCCTGTGTATTCTGAATTGAGCCTGCTTGAAAACCTTTTTTGTCCATTGAATTTCACAATTAATGTCTTGCAAACTTGCAAACTTGCAAACACCAGCCAGCTTCCTGAAAGAAATCTTCCACCGTGTATAGCGTCATTTCACCATTTTCTTCTTCTGCTGTTGAGTTTTATGACAGTTGGCATCGATAAGTGTTGCATTATCACCATGTGCTGGACTGTCACTTGCACCATTTATTCTTGTCCTGCTGTAGCATGTGTGAAAAGGTGCAACATGGAAACATTCCTGAATGTAGCTGCATGTATGAATAGTGAAAATCACCAGTGATGCCTGACAGGCTCCCAGTGATTTACCAGGAACTATGTGTGGAAGAGGCTTATGACAGCAGGCTTCCAGTGTGTCCATTCTGATTAGGTGGAAACTCTTTGATTTTTTGAAATGCTGTATGACTTGGTTCATTTGAACCTTACCGAGGTCTTGACAAACCCCTGTAGATGTCCAGCATAACATATGGACTGTCTGTTGTTTTATCTTTCAGGCAGTTGATGCTTCACACCTCCTCAGCTTCTAAGCTGCTGAAGGTCACTATGGTCAGGAGTCTTTGACAGGACCAGCCACTTTGTGGCTGCAGAATTATTTAAGTGTCAGCTCTGTGGTCAGTTAATCACATTATAATTTTCCATCATGGTGTGCCAGAGCCTTTTTTTGCCAACACTCAATTCTAATGTGTCCTTAACTCAGGAAATAGTTTGCTCACTCAATTTTTCAGAGTTTGAGCAGCGATTTAAATCCCATTAAAGTGATGATTAGACTAATGAAGTCACTGAGGGATTGGCTCCAGAAGCACATTGCAGACTGGCCTCCATCAGGGCCACAGGGCCACTGCAGCCCAGTCACTCACTGCAGCTCCACTAATCACACTGTTTGAAGCACAGCAACGCCGCACACCCTGACAGCCCTTCAGCCATGTCTTTCTGCTGCTCCCCAAAGCTAAATGATGTGGTTGAGCTTCAGCGATTCCAGTGTGTGGAGCTCAGCTCATCTCATCTTGAAGTGAAATCAAGATACATAGACCTGACGACAGAAGGCTGACATCCATTCATAGTTGGGCTGATGTGTTCTATTAACACATCAGTTGTACAGTATGCGCACACTGTGCAGAAGGCTCAGCCAATCCTGTATCACTGTTAGTGTGTGACATCTCATCAGGAAGTTGACAAGAATTAATCAGGGAGAATTAATTGGAAAACTGAATTTTATTTGCATTAAATTGTAACAGCTTGGTGCCAAATTGACTTATTAGAGACCTGGGACTGTGGAATGTAGTGGCACACTGGGACACAGAAAAGCACTCAAAAGCCGTGTTGCTCCAGCATAACCACTTCTACAAGTTGGTAGGACTGAAAATTAATTGAAATTATATTGAAATTGAAATATGGTTTACTGCGGTTTTCAAATCACAGGATGTGCAATATTTGTTAAAGGCTCCTGGCCAACTGGAGCTCAGTAAGGTAACATTACCTCTTTACAGTTCTCTCATGCAACTTGTTTGGATGGTGTCGGATTGATTCAAACAAAGTGGATCAAATTAAGTGAAACTTGCTGATAAAAAGAATCGCGTCAGTGTTTGTTGATTCAGGAGGTGAAGGGAAATTGAATTGATTTGTGGATTCAGACTTTTTAAAGACTATGTAATTTTCGGACCTGGGGGAAGGTATCAATATTTTTGAGTCAAAAGGTCGAGTGAAGTCACAAGGCATCAGGTTTAAAGTCCAAGTCTTTTTTGATCTTTTCATGTCAAGTCTAAAGTCATCACATTTGTGACTCAGGTTTGACTCAAAGTCAAGTCATGTGACTTGAGTCAACACCTCCTTTTAACTGACAAAGATCCCTAGTGGCAATATGTGTCATGTCTGAAAAGATGGATGGATTGATGCTTAAGTCTATGGTCTGTTTGCAGTTTCCTACCAAAAGTCAGGTTCCCTAACCTTAACAAAGTACGTAAGTAGCTTTTAATCCAAAGCACATTTATGTCCTTATCCTTATTATTTTCAAGAAGTTAGTTAAATGTCTTTAAATGTAAATTAATGTCCATTCTGTGACACACACAGACCTTTCTTGCTCTGTGGTAATGTAAAGACTGAAGGCTTAAAACACTGAAAATGTGAACAAATAATGGATTAATGAATCCAACATCACATAGAGAAATATAATAATTGCCCTCCCTGAGAAGGCTGTGGTTCAGTAGGTCACCCATTAAACACAGGGTCTTTGCTTTAATGCCGGTCCACATGTCAGAGTGTCCCTGATCCTGATGGTTAGGCCTTAGTGCCTTGCATGGACATGTTGCCATCAGTGTGTGAGACTGTACGGGAATGGGTGAATGAGAGGCAAACTATAAAGTGCCTTAGATAAAAGCAGTGTAAAAAGTCAGTTTGGTATGTGAAGTGATTTACGAGCTGTTTGTTTTAGCCCTATTTTAATCAGCAGAAAGTCACTGGAGCCCCACAGACTCTGATGCAGCAACCAGAGTCTGCAGCACCAACTTCAAGGCTACTATTTTGGTCCATGAAATGTCTTACAGTTGGTGTCCCTGTCCTTTCTGCCTACAGCTCCAGAAGACTCTGTCGGAGCTGGACGAAGACGATCCCTGCTATGAGTTTCGACGAGAGCGATTCACCGTCCACCGAACACACCTGTACTTCCTCCACTATGAGTATGAACCCAGCTCTGACAACACTGATGTCACTCTGGTGGCCCAGCTGTCCATGGACAGGTACTGTTCCTCTCTTACTGTAAAACTTAGTCCGTTATAAAACTACCATCCATGTAAATGGGCAACTTTCTGAAGAACTCTAGTTCTGAAGCTGTTACTTGGGTGTGGTTGGGTATAGAAGTGGTATTCAGGTGCTCAGCACATTCTGTAGTGTAGTAAAGTGGAAAAAGTTATTTTATACTAACCCTAAAGGTAAAGGTTCCACAAACACCAGCATTTTTGTTTTTTGCTGTGGACTTTTGGACTTGTCAGATTGATACAGGTGTTAGACCTCGTCCAGACCACAGTCCAGACGAAACAGCTGAACCTTGGTGCAACAAAAAAAGATCTGGTCTCAGTCCAGAACAAATTGAACCATGAGTCAGTTTAATTCTAATGTATATAGTTTTTTTGATGGTTCAGACTTTCAGACCAATTAACAGGAAGTTTTTGCAGGCTATCAAATGTTTAACTGACATTTGGTCCAATAACTTTATAAAGAGCAAGAGGGAAAAACTCAGAAATCCAGTCACTTTTTAGTTATTTTCCAAGATGATGAGAGAGAGGAACTGAATTGAACGGTCAACACGCCAATGTCCAACACACCCATCTAGAAATAGAGGCATGTCATCTGTACTTCTTTAGTGTGCATAATTCTGATATGCCACCAAAACTAACCAGATCAAATGTACACAAGAACCTTTAATCCGGCCCTTGACTTTTATTCTACATTTGAACACAAATATCAAAATATTGTCATTACTTTAGTTTTAATGAATTTGAGGGGAATTATTGATAATAATTATAATATTTTTGTTTTGCATAATTGCTGCACCATCTTCCAACATCAAGACTGATTTCAACCTAAATGGACAGAACAGTAACACCAGGACGATTCATTGGTGTATGCATCAGTGCATATCACACACGACAGACGTAACATGACAAAAATGACATAAGACTAAATTGATTTAACAAGACCAAAACAATTTGAAATGTAATAAGATATAACAAGATGAAAGAGACATAACAAGACAAAAAAAATAACGTAAAGTACATGACAAGATAAAAAAAACAACAGTAAAAAGACAAAAAAACATTGTAAAAGACATAACAAGACAATAAACATGATGAAAAAAACATAGAAGACATAACATGAAAAGACATAAGATGAAAAACAAGTTAAAAGATGTAACGAGACAAAAAAAGACGTAACAAGACAAAAGTAACATAGCATATAAGACAAAAAAAGCTAATATGATGAAAAACATGCAACAGCACTAAGAACTACATAAAAGACATAACAACTTTAAAAATGAGGTAACAAGACTAAAAACAAGGTAATGTGAGGAAAAGACACAACTAAAACCGAAATAAAAAACTTAACAAAAAAGATGTGACAAGATAAAGGCAACAGAGAAGATGTATCAAGACAAAAAAAAGATGTAATTCAAAAAATGACATATAAAACATAAGATGAAAAAATAACATGATGAAAAAGACTTAACAGCACTAAAAGATGTAAGAAGACAGAAAAGACGTGATGGGATGTGTGTAAGAGTATATATGAACGATTTACATTTATGTTTCCACATACTGCCACACCTTCGTTTGAGAAGGAAGTGTTATTACAATTGTACCGATGTTACAATTATGTAACAACCAGACAAACAAACGGCACCAAAAACACAACCTCTTTGGTGGAGGTAATTATCCGGGAGACTCCTGTGTTTCTATGTCGAGGAAATCATTGAAAGAAAGCTCTGAAATGAATTTACAATGAGGAGAGGAGTACTTCCAATACTGGTGGCTTCATAGCTACTCTGTCATTTGTGACACAAATACTTGAGCAGCTTTGAAGGCAGTGAAGTAGGTGAAGCACTCTCCCTAAATAGCTTCAAGGAGAAATTGTGAAAGTGCGTGCCGTTATCCCCGACTGTAAGACTCATCATGTTTGTGTTACTGGGGATCCTGTGGAGCGCAGAGAGGAGGAGGTGCAGCTGAATTAGGACCAATTTTCTCTTCATGGTGCTGCTGTGACAACCATGTTGAACATTTTCCACTTTTTCCATGTACTGTCACACGTGAAGGTCCCGCAGAGAATCCTGCCTCAGTGTACATGTGCAACTAATCAGGTTTATATTTGATGTGACAGGGGCCATTAGAAGGCATGAAGCAGAATGGTTTTCGCTGTTCTACTAACACCATGCTGGGAGACAATGGGGCATATTGACAGATCTGCAGTATCTGATGAGCTCGAAAACATTCAGCTTTTAGTGGATTTCAAACACCCCACTGTCAGATTTAATAAAGAGCATTATGTTAGTTCTGGAGATCCAGACAAAATCCAGGGATTTTACCATCAGACATCATCAATCAGCCATTTATATGCTAATGTTGCTGTTTGTTTCATCGTTAACAGTGAGGAAGGAGATTATAAAGCAAACCCAACATCCACTTTCTCCTAAATATGAAAGGTCTATATTCTGCTACCTCTTTCTCTGTTTCTTCTCTCATAATGTTACTCAAGGTTATCCCTGCACACATTTGAATTGAACTGAATTAATGTCTTGATTAAAGTCCTCCAACGTCCTCACTGCTTCGGACAAGTCCCAGGCAGGGAGGACATTAAAACGTCATTTATCTTGGAAACTGCTTATTTTATGTATTTCTTTCCTGTACATTTTGGATCCATCATATTACCAGAGCTGCAGTGCTCGGTCACTCACAAAGTCGCACAACAAAGTTCGTCTGCATGTCTGTGAGAAGCAAAAAGTTCAGTAACATAGTGACTATCTTCTCTCTTGCCTAACCCTAACCCTGTAAGTATGAAAAAGTTGAGAAAAGGTCAAAGCTGGCATCTCTCTCCTCTACAACCCATCATCCACACTGGCAGCTCTGAGACACACTAGGAGTTTTTGCGGAAATTAGGTTCAGACTGTGTGGGTCATTTGGAAAGTTGTGATTGGATTGTTGGATAATTGTGGGCGTTAACTGTGGAAAACAGGTGGGTGGTGATTCAGATGCTGGTCACTGCACGTTTTGAAAAAGTTTTACCAACAATTAATGTTTTGTTGAGATAATTTACTTCTCTTCTTTAGATAAACTTCAGTCTCGGTCAGTGGTCAACATTTTAAAATTTTCAGTTAAAATCATTTAATTGCCAGGCACCCAAATTTTGTTGTTGTTGTTTTTGAGTTTATTAAGTTTATCCAAAGGAGAAAAATAAATTATGTCAACAAAAGATTAGTAGATTGTAAAACTTTTTTGAAAGAGTTGTCTAAATTTTTTTTTTCTTTTACAGTTTGTTTGCTAATCAGACACTAAGATGACACAGTAAACTCAGGAGAACACATCTATATCTGCCACTGGCTGTAAACCACACTGAACTAGATGGTTGTACTCACTTGAGTTAAAAGTACCAATAAAACAGTATAAAAATAGTCCATGACACATTAAAGTCCTGGAATCAAAATCCTATTTAAGGAGGAATATTATCAGAAGAAATGCATGGAAAAAGTAATTATACTTGTCCTTCATAAAAATGACCTCTGTGACTGATATGATTCTATCTGAAATGATTAGATTGTTCATACTGATTTATCGATGTGTACGCAGCATTTTATTGTTAGAGACGCTCAAAGTAGGGTTAGTTTTTAGTAATTTATATGCAGTTAGCTTGTTAAGTCCAGTGGTGCCCGAATAAATTGGGTTGGTTTTCAGACGATTAATGGGCAGGAAACAAGTTCAGATCTTTTTTATCTTTGCTTTTTTCAGACAGAAACAGCTGTCTGATTTCCATTTGCTCCGCTGTAATGAAAATGACATGTTTGGGCTGTCTGACCTGACAGGGTAAGCAGCAGATGTTTGTGAACAAACTGTCTGTTTCAACTCATTTCACCACTGAACTAGTAACCACAATATCCCCACACTCCCTGAGAAAACTGCACAGTGAGGAGAAATTTTATGAACTTTGAGAAACGGCTACATGCCTTCTTGTAAATTCAGCATTAAATTCAATACAATAAGTTCTCTTTTTCTTAGGCTCCAAATAAATGTTTTATTTGTCCTTTTTTATTTTTTAAATGTATTATTTATTGCAAGACAGCATATCAACATCCCAAACATTAGCAGAACAACACAAAGCAACACAAGAGACGATAATAATAGTAGATACAGCACAATAAGACCAGAGCCAGATATTGTTTATCGTGTGTGTGTGTGTGTGCGCACGTGCACAGGAGGAGAGAGAGACAAAACATATTATTAATTAATTACAAAATTAATGGGGGATAGATGGCACAGACGTAAGAATATGTGTTATAAGGGTAATAACATTATGTGAAGTTTATTTTAAACAAAGGATAAAGATGGTTATGTGCACATTTACATTCAGGAACATTACCACTGGCCTTAGAGCTTTAATGCCTCTTCAGAGGAGGACAGATTCTGTTTGTTGTGTGAACTTGGTTGGGGTTACGGTTATGAGGACTGAAGAGATGTACTTTTCACTAAAATGTCCTCTGTCTATGCTGATTTTTTTTTTTTTTTTTTTTTTTTTTGGCTGGATGAGTATGAGAAACTTGAGTTGTGCCTTAGAAAGGGAACCTTTTTTGTGGCAGGTTTTATTTTTCATGCCTGGAAGAGAAGGCAGGATATTCTGTTTAAGACTGGGCTATTAAATGGATTGTAATTTTGTCATGAAATGAAAATGTTTGTGCACTAAAACTGTATTTGGTGTCTTATTAACCCATGAGGATTGGGCACTTTTTGTGCATGACAAGAAAATAAAAGAAAATCAATCAATCAATCAATAATAATAAATGAAACCTGTGCTACTATATTTAATTAAAGAAAATAAATAATAAAGAAAAAAGAGGGTGGGCAAGAAGAAAAGGACATTATTGCTAGTCGGTGGAATCTGCCTGCCAACATTTAGTAGTTCAATATTAAAGGGATAGTTCACCAAAAAATGAAAATTCAGTCATTATCTACTCACCCTCATGCCGAATGAGGAAAACAGTGTCACAGAATCTCCCAAACAATGGAGGTGAATGGTGACCAGTTTTCAAATGGAGAAAACGACACCCCAGAAAATTAAGAACATTAAATGTCTCCATACTGCTCGTCTGGTGTAATCACCTCCGAATGTGGTCTGAGCTATCAGATCTCAATGCATCTTGGATGTGTTCACACCTGAACTCAGAGCAGTTCACTTGTGATGTAATCACCTTTGGGGCTTTTCCACTGGCACTTTTGGCTGCGCCGAGTCAAAGCCCAACCCACCTCCAAGCAGGCTGCGGTAATGTCTTGCCAACTGCGGCCAACCCCCCTCACCTCCTTTTCTCGTGTGTGCAGGAGAGCAGAGAGAAAAACGTTTTTAAAAGTCTCTTGATGTTCAGCTCTCAGTACTTCTGCAGCTTCAAACTGAACCTCTGCTTTGAGATGTAGTTTCTCTCCCGTGTCGCTGTTTGCACTTTCAGGTATCTGCATTTTACAGTTTCATAATTACTTTCAGCTGTGTCGGAGTTGTGATTAAGTTACTGCAGATGAACCCCTGAATGAAAACATTTCCTGTTTGTAGTACTTCATACTAAAAGCATTTAAATAATGAAATACCAGGGGACTTTTATTGTGAAAAACTTGAAGAAACGGTGTGTTTATCCCAGAGACGTGTATGAACGGTTTATCCATCACTTTACAGCCGCTCGATTTGAGCATCTTGAGCTCATGTTCAACTAAAAGACACACCTTCAAGCAGGTAGTCCCGTTCTAATGGAACTGCAAACCCCCGCCGTGCTGGGCTGACAGGCCGAGTCAAACCAAGTCAAGTCAGAGCAGTTCTGTATATGACAAGGGTCACTAGGACACATGTTAAGCAGGTGTAAACAGGGCCTTTGAGGATGCTGAAGGGGACCAAGAAGACTGAGAGCCAGGCTGATAGTTTAGTAAGCTTAGAATCTCAGCAGTAAATTAAAAAAAGAAATAAACATTTAAAAACTTCCAGCAGATACCAGTGCAGTAAAACCAACACAGATTGTTCTCTCAAATAATTTTTCTCATTATAGTAATTTAGCTGTAAATCCCGGCTTCACTGTCTATGTTTTCTTATCCTGTTGTGTTACCAGTGTTTCATTCTGAGTTGTTGCCTCAATCCAGCACCCCACTCGAGGATGATTTAACTCCCACATTATTTAAGGTAATTTACAAAAAAAAAAAAAAGGGTATTGCGTGCTGGAGTGAGATGGGTATCTCACTGGTCCCCTTGGAATTATAAGGTTCTATCTGCATTCTGAGTAGTTTTGAGATATTGAACTTCAAGGTTTTATCATTGCAAATAGCAAAATGAGCAAGTCTAGAGCAAGTCTCTTTCATACATGAAAATGACAGACACCCTAAATGTATTCTACATGTACACTGTATCAAATTTGCAAATGGGCTTTTTAGGAACAGGTCAACTGCAGACAGAACCTTCTAATCCTCAGAAGTAATTTTCTGCTTGGAATTAAAAGATTCTATCTGCAAAGCATACACCCCACAACACACACACACACACACACACACACACACACACACAAACAGTTTACTCTTAAATTAGTGGTGTAACTGTGTGTCTACATATGACCAAAAAAAATGCTTTCTATGACATTTTAAGAGATTTTGTTTTTAAAACAGAAATGTTGAATCTGATGCACCAACTATGGGGCGAAAGAGAAAGTAAAAAAAGATGAATGAGTGGAATCAGTATTTGTGTTGTGATCAAGACCATATCAATTTAAATTTAGACTATTTAATGAATTTTAAGACTTTTTTTTAGCTCAGCTGTTGTAGCTGAGTTGTAATCTAAGGTATTGTCATGAAGGCCAAGAATAAATGTCAGGGAACTTCAGTCTTTTTTATGGTTTAAGATTTTGCTGAGGAGCTTATTTTAATTATTGTCTACCATGCTAGCCATCTAGCACTCAAACTTAATCCATGTGAACATCAATCAGCCGCTGACAGATAAATGGTTAAATTCAACATCCACTCAGTAGTGTCTGAACTCTATCATCACTTTCATGTTTGACCAGTATTTGGCCGGTGGCTGCTGCTGATTTCTCACCCTGCTGGCAGCTAACATTAAGAGACAGAGTCTATAACCTTTATTTCACTCACAGACAAACACCTAAAATTATCCTTTAACACAGCGCTTTCATCTTAACTCTTTGCCAGCCAGCGCCAGCATTTTTTTTTTTTTACAAAACTCTCACAGAATATTCAGTTCTATGAATATGTTAACATGGAATATGTCAAAAGAAGAACAGATCTTCTAGTTTCAGGCACAAGAAAATTTGTTTCAGCTTCATTTATTCTTTTTATAAGCTCTTGAATGTTGGTTGGTTGCATAAAAAAAATCCACTTTTCAGACAAAAACTAGTGACATCACAGTCACCAGTGTGGCTAACATGTGTGCGGTGGTGCTGCAGTGTGACGCCCAGGGACTGCAGCACCAGCAGCCTCTGACTTACTAACATAAGCTATAGACTAACATTAGGAAGCTAGCATTAGAGGGCTAGCATGGCAGCTAACAATGAAAATGAACTCCTCAGTAAGAACCTTATAACACTAATTTAAATCAGAATGCACTTGCCTGACATTTGTACTTCTGTCCTTCAATAGTATAAACATTGTGCTGAGTGACATTTCTCATGTCTTCTCTGGTTTCTTTCATACTTGTTACTGAACAGTGCAGCAACATGACAAAGAGACAGACTGATTGGTCCCCTTGTGGGGATTTAAAGTGCTGGTTGGCTCACACAGTTAGAACCTTATAACACCAAGTTAGAGTTTAACTTTGCATATAAGAACCTTTACATATAAGTTTAAAAAAATGTCAATAAATGGTCACAGAATAAGAATATGTGAATAAGTCAATTTGGTTCGAACCTTTTGATTCCGAGTGGAAGGAATTGTGACACTGGTTCCTCCAAATCGTGTTCCTGCCATCAAACTAAAGGCTTCATTATGTTTGAAATAAACCAGTTTGGCTTGTGTTCCCTTTAGGATGGTTGCTTTCCATAAAAGAAACCCCAGAGCTTTCTTAATGGTCCTCAAAGGTAAAATTTCTACACAAGATTATTCTGTATTTTACATGATCTACTACATTGTCATAGAATTTCCCAGAGAAATAAGCCTGTCGGTTTAAATGATCCCATGATACATTAAATCAGTCAGTGATATGTTATGGTGGAGTGTGTGTAATAAACATAGCTGCCTCTAGGGGTGTTTAGCTGGCTTTAGACTAGACTAGTTTCCTGTTTTAATTAGGCCCGTGGTGGCTCTGTAGAGGGAAAAAGTGGCATATTTCTGATCCAAAACAGTGTCAGAAACTCTGCAAATAAGAAAATCTCACCTTCACATGGAATACCATGAATACCAATGACTAATAGACTGTAGTGGGAACCCTGCAGAGGAACTGGGAGGAGGAGGAGACTTGGTTTAACAAATCAAAGCATAGAAGCTTCAGAGTTCAAAATGGTGAAAATCTCTTCTGCTCTCCAGCATCAACACTTTACAGCAGATGTTTCTTGCAGAGTGACACTGAGCAGAGACCGACCTCTCCACTGCTGACTGTTTTTAAAGCTCCACTCTTCAAAGCAAAGCCAAGTCTCCAGCTAACGCGCTCCGTCTCAAGCTTTCCCCAGTGTAACAAATATAAAACAAATCTCAGTGCTCCATTTGCATATCAAGTCCAAGGTTGAGTAACTCTTTGTTTCATATCATCACAAAAAGCAATTAAAGCTGTGAGCAACAATGGCTCATTTGAATGGTTATGTTGCATCACATGTCTCAGTTTCTAAAGTCACAAAGAAACAGCTGTAAACAGCTGCAGGGCTGGCAGATTCTGTCAGATGAATAAACAGCAGCCACCACAACACATCTTAGATCAAGGACACTCTTAACCCTGATGTATGTTGCCATTTTTGTCACTTACAAAAGCTTTCATGTAATGTGGCAACGCTACATTACGCAGGATGTGCATTCAAAAGCTTAATTAATATTTAACTGTACATGTAGCCCGGGAATCAGATGAATCTGCCCTCCTTCCATTCAGACACAATTCCACCAGCCTTGGATCCAGTTGGGCCAATCACAGGCATTTATTTAATATGGGGTGGGTCCCATACGATGATTGATTGATCTGTTGTAGGTCTATCTAGTTACATCCAGTAAGCAGGCCTGTCCAGCGCAACATTTACCTTGCAAGGCAGCTGGATTCATGAGAGCACACAAGGATGCATCCTGCCAGGCCTCAAGATATCTGTTTGTGTTCCTACCAAAAGTCATGCAGCCAGTTAGCATCCTAGGAGGGACTACTGGTGGCTACGATCGTGGTGCAGGTGTGATGACAGCGAGAAATGTCCATGGAAGGGTTGATCTGATAGGTTGAAATTAGCCCATGTTAGACATGACAGGCAGATGGTTCAGGTGTTTTATTGAAAATGTGTGCCCTTTTCCAAACAGTTTCTAAGGACGACTTCCTAGATGGTTCTGTGCAACAAACCATCATCAAACCACCATGGTGTGACAGGTTAGCACAACAGCTCAGGCTCCTGAAAGTCAGATCAATCTATATGAAACTCTGTTACTGCACTGCCTGTTTCTCACATATTTTTTTTCATATTTTAGTGTACTGTTTATTTTTAAAACAAGAAAGATCACAAGACAGCTGCCATTTTGTGCCCTGCTTGGAAATGAACCAAGCACTGCTTCATCACACATTCCCTTGGTCTGATTGGTTGTAGGTCTATGTAATTGCGCCCAGAGGCATGTTGGTCTGCACATGTTGAAAAGTTAGAAAAGATGAGAGAATGAGCAGGAACGACTGCAACAGCCTGCATGCAAGGTTGGTGCATGTGCATCCTCTCAGCACGACATTCACGAATTACAACAGGTTTGCACATGAGCAAATAACTCAGTTCATTTTGTCACAGACACTGGTGTTACAATCAACCTATCTTGCAGTGTTGTGAAAAATAATTCCTGTATCCGCTCCATGATTTAGATCCAGTGCAAAATGTAACTCTTTCCCTGCCAGCGTTTTTTAATAAAGTTGCCAGCCAGTGCAAGCGGTTTTTGTTTTTTTCACAAAATTTTATTAATGTGGAATATATCAAAAGAAAGAACAGATCTTCTAGTTTCAGGCTCAAAGCTTCATTCATTCTTTTTTTTCTGTAACTTCAATATTGGTTGGTTACATAAAAAAAAAAAACAATTTTCAGACAAAAAGAAAGAAAAGAAAGAGAAAATAGCGTTTTTGTGACAGAAGCATTTTTTAGCAGAATTTCGACTTGCATCCAGGGGGCTGTGGTGTGAGGAGCCTCGCTGTGTCCTGGCTGCTGTGGCAGTCCAGGGACTGCAGCTCAAGCAGCCGCGCTCTGTGCCCAGACTCTGTGCATCGATGGTGGTAACGTCTGACTCGGCTGTGGTGTGACACTCAGGGGTGACGGTGTGAGCAGCCTTGTTCTGTGCCCGTTCTCTTCAGTGGTTCTCTTCTTCTTCGAGTGACAATGTTTTGTCAGATGATGCATCACAGTGTCCCCTACCGCCTAGCAGTGAAAATAGCAATTTACAAGATATCTCGTCAATGGCATCAATGGCGGGTAAAGAATTAATGGGTTCTTCTTCCTTCCCCACCAAGTTTCCACCAAGTTTAATGAAATTTAAGCTGGTAGATTTTCCAAACAAGCAAATCAAACTGAAAACGTAATCTCCTCGGTGGACAATAATATGAGATAAAGACTTTTTTATGTACTTTTTAATGAATAGATGAGTTTTCAGTCTGCGACAGAAGACGTTATCTTGATTACACACGCTGTTACGTTTTGAAGTGATTGTCTTGCTCTAAAAAGAGTCATTTTCACCTCAGGGTCTTTGTTTCAGCGTACAGTGTATAGTACTACATTTTTGTGATGTCCCCGTGTCCCGCCCTCTGCAGGCTCCAGATGTTGGAGGCCATCTGTAAGCACTGGGAGGGCCCCATCAGCCTGGCCCTGTACCTGTCCGACGCCGAGGCCCAGCAGTTCCTGCGCTACGCTCAAGGCTCCGAGGTGCTGATGAGCCGCGGGAACGTCGGATACCACATCGTCTACAAGGAGGGACAGTTCTACCCCGTCAACCTGCTGCGGAACGTGGCCATGCGGCAGGTCAACACGCCCTACATGTTCCTGTCAGACATCGACTTCCTGCCCATGTACGGCCTCTATGAGTACCTCAGGTAAGTGAAAGAAAACACTAGATTTTAGAAAGAAATGTATCATTTTTATTATATTTTTATGAGCTGTTGAACATTCACGCTGCAGAATATACAGTGTGTGATTTCATCTATCATCTCATCTGTGTGTGTAGGAAGTCGGTGGTGCAGCTGGACATGGCCAACACAAAAAAAGCTCTGGTGGTTCCAGCTTTTGAGACTCTGCGGTATCGTCTGTCCTACCCAAAGTCCAAAGCTGAGCTGCTGTCCCAGCTGGACATGGGGACACTCTTCACCTTCAGGTGACCCACCTCTCTGCTCTTCATTCAACAAAAACACAACAGCAGCTCTTTTCATTCTCCTGTCTGTGGTACAAGCTGTGTAGATCAGTAATATCGATTCATCTATTCTTTCACTCATTACCTGAGATCTGTAGTTAATCCTCAGGAGCTCACTTAAAAAGACTCACTTGAACTTGTAATGCTGAGCGGGCATTACAGAAAACACCCGAGTCAGATAAAACTGACAAAAGGTATTAATAAGCAATTTAAAAGATGGACAGCTACAGCGGGATACATAGTTAAATTATCATGAAAAGTAAGCAAACATTTAAACAGTTTCATACAGACATGTTAGCTTGAAACTGATGTTTTGCAGAGAATGTATAGTGACCTCTTTTTTGGTAGGGGAGAGTAGAGTAAGATGAGACAATTTTTTCTTATTTTACTATGTCCTCTAGACAAGGAAAAATGAGATAGAGACATAATGAAAGCATTTTCCTTTATCTTAGGATGTTCCTTGTTAACTGAAATTATAACAATTTATCTATGACAAAAGGCCCTGAAAATATAAGATTGAACAAACAGTGCTCTTGTGGCTCAACTTGCCCCATGTTGAGGGTAGGATGATCTGAGTCAGTGGGTAAGTTGAGCCATCTGACCATCTGACTTTTCAAGTTTAAACTTAAAAAGTATAATTAAAGCATAATTTAAAAAAAATAATCTAAAGTAACCGAATCACACATTTTTCCTTTCCAAATAGTCATTTTTTTGTTCTTAAATCAAAGTCAAACAACATAAAACCAACCAAATAAAGATTAAAGCAACATGCACGCTGTCCCCAGTTTCAGAGTGCATTTCACTTATAACCTGCTGTCATAACTATGAACAGCTTTACACAAGTTTTTTGTTATGATTACATCAGTTATGTTAAAAAAAAAAACTAGTGAGTTGATGCCTTTGTTGAGACAGCCACTAACTGCAGCCTCCAACTTCCTCTTTTATCTCTTCCTCTCTGCCGTGATTTGCACCGAGGTCAAGTCCGGTTCCATTACCATCTCACCCAGCTCTGGTTCTGATGCCCATTCCAGCGTCAGTCAAACAATGTTAATAAAATTATGAAGAAATGAAGGAAAAAGGATGTTGAGCCCCAGTTGGCTTTTCTCTTGTATGTTGTGTCGAATCAGTCCCTCCAGGAAGTTGATCACAACAGTTAACATAAATTCAGCAAATGCCCATGAATTCTTTCTTTCCATGAATTTAAGAAATAATTGTAGTCATTGCTGTCCCTCCACTCTAAAATCAAACATGGACGTATCAGTGAGCCAACTCAGTGTCTTTATTACGTATTATTTTATTGTGTTTTTATTCTTTTTTTTGGTCACGAGTACTGAAGAGGTTTATCATAGTTATTGAAATTCATCAGTGCTCTGTGCACTTATATTTTGAAAAGAATTTTGTACTCCTAAAAGGTTTTGCTTCTTTTTAGAATACCCCAAAAGTGAACATATTTTGTTAGAAATTTTGTAGTTTTGAACCTTTTTGGACAGAACACTTACACATAGTGTGGTTTCATTCTCCCTCTGGAATTAAGGAAGGAAACGATTAAAATAATAAAAAAAAAATCTCAACTTTCTTTTGCAATTTTTACTTCCCCCAATGCTTTTGCAAAAAAGACCTAAAAACACTGACACATGCATCACATTTGTTTTTAGAAAAGCTGCCATGAAATCAGGCATTTTAGGCTACAACAATCCCCCCAAAAGCCTGCAGGATCCTGGAGGGACTGTCCAACATACAATAAACCAAACTAGTCGTGTAATATTACATTGAAATACCATATTATGTTTCAGAGACTAAACTTTGGTGCTTTATAGTGGAAGTTGAACCACTGGCTCAAGTTACCCCACAGCATTTGGCTAACGTGGCTCAAAAAAAAAAAAAAAAAAGCTAAGCACACTTTCCACTTCTCGCATGTGCTTCTTACCATCACAGCCTGATAGAAATGCTTGGTGCTTCCTGAATTTATGCTCACATGCACAGTATTCTAGAAACAGGGGGTGGACCAACTTACTCACTGGTTAATTTTATCCCACTCTCCCCTACACCTGTACATCTAATGTGATCCAGTAAAACAGCTCAACCACAAAGTCTGCATGTAGTTTCGGGTTTGTAGTTAACACTGGACTGTATTATAGTGAAATGTATTTGATATTCTGCCCCCTCATGTTTGTAAATGGAAACACTGGAAATGCTCTCAGTATAATGTGGTGCAGTTCAGACCCCGTTCAGACTACAAGCTCAGTAATAGACACAGTTAAATTAAATCCTCTGACAGGCCACTGAGTGTATAAGAAACTCATTAAAACAAAGCAATATTTTAAACTGTGTGTAAGAAACTATCCTGTAATTCTGACTGAACTGCCATTATATTACACTTTAGTCAAAATCAGCAATTTTCATGTGGATGTCCAGTCACTGCTGATGGGAAATTGAAGCTATAAATACATCACTGCGAGCTGTATTTGCCAAGAAAGCTGAGTTCTCCTGCTCGCGGAGCAGTACTGCAATGACTACATGTACCAGGATGCACTGCCTATGTTTCGGCGCCCATACCAGCATTGCCGTGCATCACAACACGAGCCTATAGCTTTTACTTTACTGGCCAAAACACAGAGTTATGTGACAGAATCACTCATCTAGCAGCCCTACACCGTGCTGCTGGCGGATCCATGGAGCTGTCCGTGGTGCTGAAGTAGTAGAGGTGACTTTATCTCCTGCACTTCTGTCAGTTCCGTCTTGGATCTTTAATATTCTCTAAGCTATATTGTTCATATAGCAGGTTGTTTAAAAGAGGAATCAACCCTCCTGTTAAAAATTAAAAAAAAAAAGATCTGCTGCCTTCGGGGCTCTGGGTGAGTCAGACTGTCTGCAGACTGCAGTCAGTCTGTGAAGGAGAACAACTTAAGCACTTCAGGGTCATCATTACCATCATCAGCAGGGACCAGACAGTGTTTGTTATATCGATGGGCTTTATGAGGCATTTTAATGTCCAGGACTTTCTGTCTAACAGTGTTTATGTTCTCTAAACAGGCTGTTCCGTCCGCTATTACACATATCAGTTATCAATGAACTCTTGTTAAAAGTTTTGCAAACTTAGTTGTGAGTAAGTGCAGCTGTCCTGTGGCCTGAAGCTGGTGGCGCCTTTATTCCGCCTCACCGTTCTGTAGGGGATGAGAACAGCCAAGCCAGGTATTTTGCTCCTGTGTCTTGTCTCCGCCCCTTTTTGGGTGAAAACTACAACTCTAATTCAATTGGTGGTCAATACAAATTATCTTCACCAGATTAAACACATGAAATAAGAAAACCAAACTGCTGTTTAACTGTTAGGCACCTGAAGAAAGCCTTTAATTACAACTGATCAACACACTACCTATATTTCATTTATTATTTCAGAAACAGAATAATTCTATGTGAACTCGCAGTGCAAATTGATGATCCATCACATACACAAAATAACCTGTGAACCTGCATATCTTTCATATATTTTACATGTTTGTCCCACTAGTGTTGAGGTACTCTGTCAGCTATGATTCCCTGCCACTGACAGGATATAAGATCTATTCAAGTGTTAATGTGAGGAGTCAACAAATATGGTGTTAACACCTGGTCATTTTCAATTGTAAACTAAGTTTGAGATTACCATAAAACTATAATTGAATATTTACACTTAAAAAAAGAAGAAAATAATAATAAAAAAAAAACCCATGGGATTCATGTGTACCACTGGTGGTACATGAGCTCCCTCTAGTGGCACATGAAGGAATGTCAGTATTTATTTATTTATTTTTTTTTATGAAATAAGTTAATTTAAAAACATATAATACTATCCAAATACTACAACATTTCAAGTTAAATACATAAAATATCAGATCACTGAAATGTTACATAGTCCTGATCACGTATGTACCGTGCATACATCATCCATTCAGTAGTTACAAGCTTAAGTGTGATGGCAAGATAGTAAGTTGAGATAAAATAATGCCTCACAATACTTTGAGCAGCCATGTTAAAATAAAGTGGACCACAGTGAACCCAGCAAAAGTGCCACTGGCTACTTACTAAGTTGAGTAAAGTATTCACTAAACTTGTGAGCACCAAAGAGCACAAAACAGTAAGGATGTACTCAACATTTTCTGAGTTTGTACACGATGTAAGAAGCACTGGTTTAAACTATTTTAAAAACTTTATTTGTAACGATCTCTCACAGCCAGCCTGCAGTACCTTCACGGCCCACCAGGGGGCTGTGGCCCACACTGGGAATCTCTGCTTTAATGTGATTTTTACTCTACTTCATATGTAGTAGGATGAGTCATTAATCATTATAAGTATATAACAATGGTTACAGTATGTTGTGTTGTTTCTTTGTCACACTGTGGACTGGAGGCAGGAACATGTCGGTGAGATCTTTCTGGTCTGGTTGCAGCAGAGGGGTGTTTATTTTCCTCCTTTGTGCAACCCACACAGGCGGTCACACCTCCTTCAGTCACACTCTCTTTGCTTCACCCACCTGAATCTGCAGTCAGTAAAAACCTCTTATGTCGGAGATAGAACTGTTACGACGGCACAGACACAAAAGGAGACGACACAACTTTTTCCCATCAGAAATGATTTGGTCTGCAGCGTGAGGTAAACAAACAGTCTCTAAATAGAGTCTAGACTTTCAGAGTTCCCGTGATACAGACAGAGATTTGTAATCAAAGTGCCACCTAATATTTTAGAAGTGATAAATCTCACACAGGCTGGATGCAGGAGTTCACAGTCCCTCCAACAACAGTTTGATAAAAAGCTTTTCTCTCCTCCGCTGCAGGTACCATGTGTGGACTAAAGGCCATGCACCGACTAACTTTGCCAAATGGCGGACAGCCACCACCCCATACAGGGTGCAGTGGGAAGCTGACTTTGAGCCCTACGTCATGGTGAGGAGGGACAGTCCTGAGTACGACCGCCGCTTTGTGGGTTTCGGCTGGAACAAGGTGGCTCACATCATGGAGCTGGACGCACAGGTAACCTTATTTTTAAGTGACCATGCTGACTTTTTCTCTAGACTTAACTTCATGCTGTCCCTATGGGAACAATAAAGTATATCGTATCGTATTGTATCGTAAAATGATCTCAAAATACCAAATTAAATTGTTGTAAAAGTTACACATATGTAGCAGTTCTCTTTTCTGTTGTTCTTTAAAAGTTAGTTTTGTGTAATAAACTTTATTGGTGTTGTACAGCTGTATAAAAGTCACCATGCATCTCATTTTGATTAGGCTTTATTATGAATGCTTTATTAAGTTGCCTTAGGTCAGGTTTAAATGAAGTACTCAATATTAGTCTTTGTACTGACCTATTCAATGAAATGCCATCGTCTAATGAAAAAGCAGTTAATAGAAACAGCTTCACTGTGTTTGCTAAGAGTCTTGGTTCCTTATTTTTGCTGGTTCCACAATAAAGGTATCTGAAAATTAGTTGTCATCTTATCATTAAAATTGTTCCAAATAATATTTACTATATTAACAAAGGATGCCATTTCAGTTCCCCTCAGTTCTACAGAGCTTTTAAGCTTCTTTCAGGTCTCTGCTCTCAATTATCATGTTTCTATCAATGTGTCTCTGTGCACATTCTGAAGTATCACATTAGAAAAGTTTGATAGAAATGGCAATATTGCAAAAAAGTTTTACGCTCTCTTAAGTCTTTTTTTTTTTGTTTTTTTGTTTTTGGCTTTTTACTAAAAAAGAGTTAATTTGCTTTATGGGAGATGGAAACATTTTTTCTGAATTTCTGAAGAGCAAACATTTAATTCACATGACTGATCGCCTGTTTCTGAGAGGAGGAGGAGGAGGAAGACAAAGACAACAAAGACAATGGAGAAGAAGTATGGCAAAAAAGTATAAGAAGACAAAGAGGTATAAAACAGCAAAGTCATACAAGACACCAAAAGAAGAGCAGCATGAAGATGAAGAACACCAAGATAATGAAGACCACAAGGATGACGAAGTCCAAGACAAGAAAGAAGGACAAGATGCCAAGAAGAACCACACAAAGAAAGAACAACACGAAGACAAGAAGATCAATACAACAAAGGAGAAGTACAAAACACCAAAGAAGAACAGCATGAGGACAACAAAGAAAAAGAACATGAAGAAGATGAAGACAAAAAAGGAGAATGTGAAGATGATGAAGAAGAAGACAAGAAGAAGAACATGAAGAAGTACAAGACGACAGAGTACAAGACAACAAAGAAAAAGAAGAGCACGGTAAAGAACACAAAGACGATAAAGAAGAACATGAAAACGACAAAAGATGAAGAAGAACAAGATGAAAAAGAAGAAGAGAAAGACAACACAGAAGAAGAGCACAAAAATGAAGAAGACAAGAAGAACATGAAGACAAAAAGCAGATGATGGAAAAGTCAGACTGACAGCATCATGTTTAAACCTGCTCTATGAAGTTTTATTGTTTAATGTGCAGTTGTCATGTTAGAAATAAATGGCAGCATTAAGATCACATCCAGTACATCAGTCATTTTCTGACAGAAGTCTTCTTCTCCTGCCTTATTTGCAGCAACAGTGTTGCTTTTTGCTGTGATATATTTCTTATATTTTCCACAGTTCTTCATTATAATGATTTGTCTGTCTAGACTGAAATCAGCAGCTCATAATTGTTTCACTTTGTGTGGAAGAAGAGTCAGATGACGCACTGGTTTAACAAAACAAGTTCCTACCCACCGTCATGATACCCCTTATCTCTGACTGGGGTTTTAGGATTTGTCATCAGCTCATGCAAATAAAACCTGGTTGTGTTGAGCTTCATTGGTTGTACAGCCCTCAGGCCTGTCCTGAATACCATTTTTTGGTTCTCAAAGCTTCAGGGAGAATTACCCTTGAGTATTCCCAGCTTCATTTGGGGGAACCATCCTCATGAGGGTGGTTTTCTGCCTGCAGACACATTCTGTGGGTTTGAATCACGTGTGTGTCTGTGTTTTAGGTGTGCAGGTTTTGAGAGTAATGAAAAGCTCCATTCTTCACTCTTTATCAGTCTGATGCCTCTTTTTCAGCACAGTTAATGCACCCTCTCTTCCTCTTCCTTCCTCTTGATTCATTCAAATACAGATTTGGACATTAGTCACCATGGCAATGGTAGTTCTGAAGCATTAGGGTCAGCCTAAATATCTGCTGGATGTCATTAAAATCTGTCTGATGTTGAGTTACAGGTCCTCAGCCGTCCTGACACTTCCTCCTGTCCTCATCTCTCTGCAGGAATACGAGTTTGTGGTTCTGCCCAACGCCTACATGATCCACATGCCTCATGCGCCCAGCTTCGACATCACCAAGTTCCGCTCCAACAAGCAGTACCGGGTCTGCCTCAAGACCCTGAAGGAGGAGTTCCAGCAGAACATGTCGCGACGCTATGGCTTCGCAGCCCTAAAGTACATGACGGCTGAGAACAACAGCTAGCCACCACTGCAGACCCTCACACCCCCAGCCCTGAACTACTGACACACACTGTGGGCTGGGGAGGAGGGGGCACAGGAAATGGACAACCCTGTGTGGGACACTTTGAGACTGGAGTCCCTCAAGACATTGTTAGAACATTTGACCCTCAGTGTGATACTGCAAGGGTCTTGATGTCCATCCTTTGTCCTCTGCTGTGGACAGAGGAGATGATCCAGGAGGACGTCTCTTCTGCTGGAATGTTAAAGTTGTGAAAGACGGCTGAGTGAGCCTCGGTCCTGGTCCTGTGTGGACCCTGAGCTGTGACAGACAGCAGGCAGAGGACAGAGACAGTCAATGCCTCGCCATATTTGTAAGAGCAGTGACAGAGTTGTGGGCTGTGTGTAACTTTATGGTGAGTGTGTGTGTGCAGGTAGATGAGAAGTGTGATTGTGTGTGTGTGTGTGTGTGTGAGAGTGTGTGTTTGTGTGAGTGTGTGTGTGTGTGTGTGTGTGTGTGTGTGTGTGTGTGTGTGTGTGTGTGTTCCTTCAGGACAGCGCTTAGCAGACAGCTTAAGGAGAGCTGAAGATGTGAAACATTGTGGGCTTACGTTGTGTTTGCACGCCTTCCAAGTGCCAACAAAGAGCAGCGGCGGCGGTCTGACTGACAGCACACCCCGACTCAAATGCAAATCGTCAGCAGGCGGCGAGATAAGACAAAGCGGTAAACATGTCCACACAGATTTTGGAAATCTCATTGTGACGAGTGACACGCAGTCAGATAGCGAGGCGAGCAGGCAGCCAGCCGACCATCTGCTGCTGCTGCTGCTTAATTTGTTTGATCGCTGATAACAGATCAGAATAAATCCTCCTCCTCATATGACAAGGCGAGTTAAGTGCAAGGATGGCTGGAGGTCGTCCGTGCGGTTGATATTCAGGGTATCTCCACATCAGCCTGAGTGTGCTGCTGCTACAGAATGTTTCCAGAGTTTTGTTACGATGACAGAGTGTGACAGCAGCTGGGCTTTTTTTTTCTGTTTGTTTTAAACTGATGCCACCTGCTGAAGTCCTGTCAGTGTGTGACGCTGCCACCATCCCACCTCACTGAGGCCAAGCACCAATCACTGAGCTTACTGTTTACTTTCCCTCCAACAATCGGGATTATTTATCAGTATGTTTACAGTCCTGATGGGTGGAGCCGCCTCCACACTCACTCCGTCAGGAGGGTTTAATCTCTGTGAAAAGCAACCAGGAGAGTCACAGACTCCTTCTTTCTCTCACTCTTTGTTTCTCACTCTGGCTTCTAGTTTTGACAGCATTACAGTGGCGTCCAATAACACTGCAGCAGTGTTTGTTCTCCTGTTTGTGTTGTCACACACCATCAGGCTGGGTGTGCTGCTCCTGATGATCTGTAGGGTTGGTCTGGTACCGAAAC
Source organism: Lutjanus erythropterus (assembly GCF_056507025.1). Classification (NCBI taxonomy): domain Eukaryota; kingdom Metazoa; phylum Chordata; class Actinopteri; order Lutjaniformes; family Lutjanidae; genus Lutjanus; species Lutjanus erythropterus. Next base: position 3,042,406 of record NC_139338.1, read on the forward strand.
CAGTATCAGAAATGCCTCTGATACAGCCTAACATACTGGATCGGGTTTGCACCACTCCAATATCACATCAGTTAGGCAGCTGCTATATGCACCTCAGGTGAAATAGTCAATGTGGCTATTTAGATCCAGGTGCAAATAGCCTAGCATGGTAGAGACAAGCACCCAGGTGTCCATTGCCAAGAATGCTATTTGTACCTGGGTTGGAATAGCCAGTGTGGCTATTTACACCCAGGGTGAAATTGTCAGTGCATTTACACTGGGTTCTATATAGCCTAGCATGACAATCACCCAGGTGTCTGTAGCCAGCAATGCTGTTCACACCTGGACTATTTGCACCCACATGGCAGATACAAACAAAAATCTCTTCATAAACAAGCAGTTCTGTTGACTAAACCTCCCGAACTATGACTGAAATCTGAAAAATAATACAAAGAAATTGTAAATAAATCAGCTAGGTCTACAAGCAGAGTTAACACTGACTTCTGATTTCACCCAAGACTCAAATTCAATCCCACTCCCCACCAGAGAGTCCTGTCTTTAACCCTTTCATCCACAGCAACCCACACTGAGAATTTGTTGATCTTTATAGTTGAAAGGAAATCAGGTGTGAACAGCTGAATGGCTGCTGTGTGCCTGTTCTCACCTGGGTGCAAATACACACTATGTGTATTAGCATCCTGTAGACCAGTTTTTGAACATCTGACCCAGGTCATGATAGTAATTACAGCACATCCATGCAGAGTTAGTCGTATACAGCTGTCACACTGGTATTTAATGTGTATCAGTAAAATGTTGGTATCAGAACATCTCTAATATTCTGCCCACTGTGCTCAGCTGGTACTGCTGCTGCAGCAGCTGTGACAGACAGCTGCCGGATGAATATCTACCCAGTTATCAACTCCAGACAGGACACTCTGAATGACAGTCACTATACACTCACAGCACATGATAATATAGATCAGAAACACGCTGTTGAGTTTCTACATCAGGAGAAGATATCAAGTTACTGTGGGAATATTTTTTTCAATATGATTTTGATGTTAGGAATTACATTGAAGAATGTAAAGTATGTTAATCTCACAATGACCTGTCAGGGGAAATATTATACAGGGCTTTAAATGATAAAGTAAAAATCCAGATATGATTGCAAGCTGTCCTGGGGCCTCATTACAGAAAGAAATCCTAACTGCTTGTCCGATCTTAAAGGACCAGTGTGCAGGATTAAGTAACATCAAGGAACATCTCATTTCACCCTCTGCTTCCAAAGATGGAGGAGAATCTACAGCGACTGTGAAACATGAAATGGAGACAGTGTCTGTTTGTCTGTTCATTTGAAAGTGACATTTAATGTCCTCCTCAGAGTTCAGTCCAGGACCTCAGATCCAGTAGATCCAGTTTGTGTGGGGGCTCATCGTCTCATTAAAAGTTTGTTAATCTGTGACGAGGTTCATGATATCAGGAGCTGTGATTTCAGTCTGTGTTGTTCTGCCTGTTCATACTGGTGTCAAACTAGAAGCCCCTCTCTCTCTCTGTCTCTCAGTCATGACAGCAGTCTCTCACTCTGTACAGGGCTCAGTGCAGACATGCAGGTGTGTGTATGTAAGAATACACTGTGTGTCTGATTGTACATGTGTGTTCATTATGTGTGTGTGTGTGTGTGTGTGCGCGCTGTTTGACTCTGTTGTGATTGTGTGTGTGTGTGTGCGTGTGTGTGTGTGTGTGTGTGTAGCTTTGCAGGCTGGAGGAGCTGCAGTGTGGAAGTAGGACAGTGCTGACTGATGCTGCTACCTGAATAAAAGCAAAGAGTCAAACACTCTGTTCCTCTGTTTCATCATTTCTGCCTCCATGAATATCAAGTTAGCCTTGTGAACCCAAGTAAACACTGTTCCACCTCACACACACACACACACACACACACACACACACACACACACACACACACATGCACACACACACAGCACTTCAGTACACTTTAAGGAATTCCCAAGAGTCTAAAGTAAAGTAAGATCAAACAGAGGACTAGTGAGACAGTAAAAACAGCTGTAAAATGTTTCTGTGTCTGGAGAGTCAAGTCTGAGAAACCAACCCTGATGATGATGTCATGATGATGTAGCTGTTATCTAGCTCGGTTGTTTTCGTGTCGATGTGATCATCTGAATCAGGTGTGCTGGACTGGGAAACACTGAGCTAGCTAACTTTCGCTCTGCAGTGACACATATTTCACAAATACCCTGTTAGAACAAACCTGCACATGTGGGCACTTACTATATTTACTTAGTCTGACTCACTGGATGCACACAGTGGGTTTAAGGCTGTCGTTGGTCACTTGTTTTAAGCAGCATCGAAGCGTCCGCCATCTGCGTCTTCAAAGTCCCTAGGACACAAGACAAACCTCTGAGCTGCAATCTACATGCTGAAAACTGAAATAGCACAAATGTAAACAAGCTAGTGATTAACTTTTCTTTTGCAGCGATGTCATTTTAATGCCAGAGCTCGCCTCCCGACATGCACATGTTCCACCAAAATAAGTTCCCCCTCAACACCATTTTGCAGCAGCACCGTCGATGCGTCGCCAGGACTGTCCAAGATGTTTATGACTGGTTTAAAGAAATGCAAACAAGGCAGGGCGTTTTTTTCCCCTACAGCAGAATGTATTCATGTGAGTGCTGGAGAGAGGTCTGACTATGTGAGACGATTGTTTAATCAGATAATATTAAGATGTTACAATCAGTGGTAGAGTCAGGTTTTTCTGAGGGGCAGGGGCCAAAAAAATAAGGGCACCAGCTGTGTTTGGTGGGGTACCAGTGCACAGAAAGCCGTGATGCACTTTATCACATTTTGTCTGATAGAAGGGCACAGGGCACTACCTGAGGGGCAACCAAAAGGACATTTTTGCTGTTTTTTTTTTCAAAAAGTTGTTCATGAGGTGGAGCAATAGCCCAACTGTACCATCTATTGGATTTTAAGATGTATGGCATTTATTTCTTCAAGGCCAAATATCCAAATCACAGTGTTAATGAAACTGAAAAATAATTTGTGCACCCTCCCCATGATTTGTATCCACACTTAAATCACACAGGTTCTTCCTCTGCCCTTCCACCAAGTTTCAAATCGGTCCAGGAGTTTTCTGTAATCCCGCTGACAAACAAATAAGAGGCACCTAAAACATAACCTCCTTTGCAGAGGTTATGAATTAACATAATTGTAAATGATCAAAGTGAGGCCGGTGGTCATGGGGGCGTCATGGAGGTCACTACAAATGATTTTTTGTGCTTCTTTTGGATTCGTCTTTATGTAGTACTTTATTGTCTCTGACAGTAGGATTAGACAGTATTATGTCCAGCCTGTAGTCCTGCTGTTGGGACATCTGAAGCTGAGGGGACAATAGGCTGACCTGACACTAAATGAAATGAGAGCGGAGCACCCAGTTTATCAGCTCCCTGGAGTCTGACTGTCCCCGGTAGAGCCATCCCTTAACCTCCCTTTAATGAAGGTCCCACGACACCATTTCTCTTATCGGATAGGCTATTAAAAGTTTTAGTGGAGCCGCTCATTAATTCAATTTAAAATTTAATGTGTGAATTTCAGCTGACTTCTAGATAATAAATTCAGGGGAATGGAGGAGGGTAGCCTTGCAGTGATGTACTGAGGCCAAAGATACCAGAGAGGAAGAGTTTAAGGCTGCACCTACAGATTTTGTTTAGAACAAAGCAAACTGACAACAAAAGTAGAACTTTAAAAGAAAACTTACGTATTGGTCAGAGGGAAGCTGTCTGTACTGTAGCTGACCGAACCATCAAGAATGTGTTCTTGCTCTTTGGCAAAATGGAATTAAGGGTGTCAGTTAAAATGGTGAGGAGAAACTTAAAGGAACAGTTATATTTCAGGAAATGTGCCAACCCAGAGGAAAAGACAAGTTCAAAATAAGATCTCATCTTTGTCTAGCCTGTGTCTTGACATAAATAAGCTAGGTTTTGACTTTGATGGTTTTCTCATACTTCTGAGATTCGGCTCTTGAAAAATAACTTTTGTCTCATCTCAGCCTGAGACTAATTTGAGCCCAGTTGAACATTATAAAATGTTTTGGGTTTTTTTTTCTCACTGCACTGATCTTAAATTTGTCTTTAATAATCAGCTCTTGAGATAACAGTGAGAACTAAAGGGAAACTCTATCATCTTAAATAAGATCTTAAATTTGTCTCAGTGGTCAAATTAAAGTCTTATTGGTCCATGTTCATCAAGGAGAAAATTCAGCAAAAGTTCCTCCTCTCAGGGGGGCATTAGGAGAAACTTCAGTAAGCTCAAAATAAGAATCTTATTTAGACAAAGAAAAGCCGATTGTGAGAAACAAAATTTTCCTCTGGGTATTCACTTTCTTATGTGAGAAGATTGATATCATGCTCATGTTTGTGTTTGAATAGTTGCATTTGAACTGAGAAGTCAGAATTTGCGAGTTCTTAGTTGCAAATTTTAACTGGAACGCCCCTTGAAGTTGGAAAGTTGGAGAAACCTCACCAAGCCCAACCTCAAAATCCAAGATGGCTGCTCCTGACATCAACACTACATGAAAACTACAGTAAAAAAAAAATACAGTGTTTTCCTACGTCTATCTGTTGTGTCTTCTGTGTTATGCCTTGTTTTTCCTAACCGACATGCCAGATGGCTTGTTATACAGAACCACCAGGGAAGCTGGCCTTAGAAACTGTTTGGAAAGGGGCAGGCACTTTCAAAAATCACTTGGCAGGTGGTTGGATGAACCATCTGTCTATTACATCTAATGGGGGCTGACTTCATCCAATCAGATCACAAACGATATGACATACTTGGAGAGTTACCTTGTGAGGCAGCTGGATTTGTGAGATCACATGAGAATCTTTCAGTTATATGTAACAAACCATCTAGCGTGTCAGGTTACGACCAGCTGAGCCAGTCACTAAATCAAACTCTTGCTGAAGCTGGTTGGGAGAAGAGCAAAAACATTTTTTCCATGAAGAAAAGCTGTCAGTGTCATTCTTTGCTCTTCTTTCTATGAAGAATTACTCTCCAGTTCTGATATCACTGATGCTATCACAGTATTTACACTGACCTCTTCAGGAGCTGGCATTATTTGTTCGGGACGAGTTGCTTCCATGGACACTTCGTGTTGTCGTCACATCTAAAAGGACACTCTGACACTTCTTTGTTCCAACTGCAGTGTGTTCCTGATAGTTGTGCTATAATGCCTAAACCTGGCGTGATTTGCGGGTCAACTCTCCAGTCATGGCAACATGCTCCTCTGACAGTGATTTGTGGCAGGCGCAGTAAATCTGCCCCTCAGTATTTTGTCCTAGAACCTCAGAGGAGTTTTTATTTCAGGTGGCAAAGAAAAACTGGCTGAATTTCATTGTTGCATTTATTTTTTTTTTACTGTGATATCAAATTTGGTATTGAGAATCGTGGAAATTCATTGTAACTGGTATTGACTGCTAAATATTTGGTATTCTGACTTCACAATTAGTTATCACAACTTTGTTTAAAATCACAATAATATTGTGTCATGGGGGCTGTGATTCCTACCCATATTAAAACCAGGTGTAAATAAGTCAGCAAAAAGATGAAATATTATTTGATAGATGCAATTTTCACACCATTAGTAATATTTTCCCCTTCTCCTATCAAACAGTATAAATGGGGTAAATTAAGAGGGAAGAGAAGGAACCTGAGGGACTGGACATGTGTGATGTGGTGGTCTCTCTGGTGGCTGCAGGACTCTCAGCAGGCGACAGACTCTCTGCAGCCTTAGGCCAGCTGTGCTCTGAAGGACGACTGCGCTGGACACACACACACACACACAGAGAGAGAGAGAGAGCTGTGGAGAGCCAACTGTGGCTTTAAGACAGCAGATGATCAGCAGCAGAACAGTCTGAGGAGGGACCAAACCTCACCACTGCCTCGTTCATTCACAACTTCACTTCATTCAAAACAAAACACTTAATTCTGAATTCTGTCATTTAAACAAAGTGCTACCAGAGAGCTTTCCTGCTTTCTTAGATCAACAGACGCTTATTCATATCATCATGTACAAGTGTTACTCATATGTGCTAATTAGTTGATTGATATTGTGCTTTATATGCTGCAATTAATGCTTTTTCAGTCCTGAAAGAGAAAACAACAGCCTGTCTTTATGTTCACTAGAGGTTGTTTGGTCTCATGTTGAATCATGGTTCCATACTGACACCTAGTGGTCATCTTTTGTACCTCTGCACATGCTGAATAATCCTGACATAACCTCTGCCACTCCTTCCCTCCAGAACAAGAAAGCAGATAGCAGCTTTTTCTGGTCATAAATGTGTAATAAACATTGTGTTTTCTTTAAGCACCTTCGCATTTTTTTAAAGTTTACAGTGTATAAACACTCAGAACATTATGATGGAAGTATATGATGGTCATTCCCATGATGCTCTATCATATCTCATAAGTTGCTGCAGCATATTTTGGTTCGATACAATTTCTTACACAGATTTGATGCAAAATTTTTATCATTTTTACCACTGGATACTTGATGAAAGTTCCTCCAAAATACCACATTAAAACACCAAGACACACAAAATTGTACTGTGATCTGGGATGAAAAACTTTTGACATTTGGAGATTTCTGTAAGAATTTTCTTTTTTTTTTTTTTTTAAATCAGATGTTCAGTACTTCTATTCTGGAAATTGCTCAGAGACCCAACCTTCAGTAGGAGAGCCATCCATCCTCTGAACACTCCAGGTCTCTAGTTTGTGGTTGTGAAGCTGTTATTATCCTAGAGGTCACTTTAAGTCATTTTGATGAAATGGTTTCAATGAAATTGTTACTGTGAGGACTAACATCATTCTATCTTCACTCGCAGTATCATCACTCCAAAACTGAGCCTGCTACAGCCTCTGAAAGACACTAACGGTGGACATAGACGTGGATGTGGACGTCCTTACTGGGTTGAAGAGGATTAAAAAAATCAGATTGAAAAGTATTCTAACATGGTCATTTGGTATAATCATTTAAATGTTAGAAATAAAGCAAAAAAGCAGAGTAATAAATAAGGCAAATTGATTTAATTAATTAATTCAATTAATAAAAAGCCCCAGATCAGCAGCAAAAAAGAAAGAAATGTGAATTTAAGGGGCAGTCCACCAATTTTACACATAAAGTTCAGTTTATTGGTCCCAGGGAGACCTAATCAGCATGTGATTATAGTAATAATCAGCATCTTCTGCTGATCTGGAGAGGTTGATATTGAACCAGTGTTGGGTCAGTACAGCACCAGTACAGTACTGGGTTAATTTTTTCCCAGTATCAACAGGTAGAAACTACCCAACAAAAGAGTTGTTTTCATCCAGTAACGTAGAGTAATCTAAAAATAACACCAACACAGGGTAAGGCCACCACACTGGGTACTGGGTAAAGTTAAACCAATATTGCATTGGTGCTATACTGACCCAGTGGGTCAGTTTTTATTACAAACTAGTTCTGATGTATTGTTGGTACCAGTTTAAAAATATAGACAAAAATCCCAAACTCTTTGCAAAACAGCAAAGACATGCTATAGATGTTGTCTACTCAAAACACTTCATCATGTCTAAAAGGAAAATGCTGCATTGAGAAACTTATTGCTTAAAGAGGTAGTTTATTCCCATAGTGCTGTTTATCCACTGAGATAGTTTTGGTGTGAGTTGCAGAGTTTTGAGATATCAGCCGTAGAGATGTGTGCCTTCAAAGCACCAAACAAAAGCAACAAAACCTCAACATTGTTCTCCAGGAATCATGACCCAGTTGCTCAGAATAATCCACACAACTTGTTGTCAGCAGTTTTATGTAGGAACTATTTTCTACAGCTGCAACTGTATCACCACGCAGAAGGAAGTGTGCATTTACTCAAGGATCAGAGGCTCATGACAGTGCAGGGTGTAAACATCAATGCACGCCCTCCTCAGCTGACAAAGATGCATGTTTCCTTCTGCACTAACTGAACTGCTTCAAGTGTGAAGTATTTAGAATGTTAGATTTTGTGAGTTTCTCCAAAAATGTAGATTTCTATAAACCACCTTGTTGCTTGTAATGCAAATAAATGAATAAATAAATAAATAATAAATGAATAAAATAAAATAAAATAAAATAAATACCACAATGCTGTTCTATGCATCTTAAAGAGAAAACTAAGAGTATACAAAAAAAACAAAAAAACACACAATTTAAAACTTTGCAAATCTCTGCTGGTTGCATCTGACAGTTGTGGTGACATTGCAGTAGGTGCTTCACCATCTGTTGCATGCCAAAGTTCTGCACCTTATTGAGTGACCTCTAGTAATAAGTAAGAGATACAGATGCCACAGGAGGTTCTAGGTCATAATTACATGATAAGGGAGCTATAATTACAAAAAGACATGCCTTTAGTGATGCAGTGTGCTTCATAGTCTGGGAAGAATATGGCAGAGATCTGTTTTAAAGAAGGTTGGGAAAAAAAAAGCATTTGAAGTGAAATGGAACAGAAGGAAGTTTCCTCTGGCGCAAGAAAGAACTGGTGAAGCAGAGCAGTGAACCAGTGGCTCTGCAGCTGAGGGTTCAGCACCAGCGAGCGCCACAGCCGCCCTCCCCGCCCCTCACTTGACGAATGTTTACAGATGGTCAGGACAGAGGTAGGTAGGGCAACGGCGGCATGACGCTGGGTGCCATCTCCCAGAGGGCCGAGCACAGTCTCCTCACGTAGAGGCATAATGGAGATTGTCTGGAGCGGATCGATTGAGGCAATCAATCACGGTGTGCAGGCCTTCCCTCCATGGACGGCACCGCTAACAGCAACATGCACACAGTTTATTACCAAAGCCAAACTATTCCTCCTACATCTCCTCCCCTGAGACTACAGCAGCACCGGCTCCTGCTGAAGCTCTGATCTGTGATAACTGAGGCCAGGCCTGAGTTTAATCACACAACTGGTAGATTTAGAACAATAAAAAGAAGAAGGATTCTGCAGAAATTCATGAGAACATGTTGGACCTGTATTCACTATCTGACAAACTGCTTTGACATTATTACCACAGGCTGCTGTTCACGGTTACTGCTGTGGTTTTAAGAGCTAAGTGGTTGTCCTGTGTTAAGTTTCCAAGAGAGGAAACATTCGATCATTCTATTACGGAAACAATCCCTAAACTCGTGGCTGTGTCCTGCCCTGTCTCAAAAAAAAAAAAAAAAAAAAAAAAAAAGAGTCATCTTGGATACACACCCAAAATCAATAATATTTGGGTATATATCATTCCAAAGCTTGTAATAGATTCCCCAATCCACCAGAGCAGGGGTGTCAAACTCAGCTTCATCCCAGGCTGCATCAGCATTAATACTGCCACATTTCCATTGTATGGTACAGCTCTACTCAACTCAACCCTTCTTTGTTCAGGTAGTTTGTTTACCATTACAGTATATTATTTGGAGAGTACCCCTACACACTGACAGGATCATCATAGCCTGGTTCATGGTACAACACACTATACACTATACAATATAAATGCATCTTTCTACGTATCATATTATATAATTGCCTCAGCATAACTAACCAGGAAAAATAATGGTAGACAATTACAGTACTGTACATGTTCTTTTTTAAATGAACTGACTAAAATGATTTTCCTGATGGTTAGATTGGGGTACTGCAGTCCATGGTGAACTTTGCATCAGCTTCATGAACAATGTGACAGGAATCATCAGTTAAAGGTGTGAGGAATTAATTGTGACATGCTTCAAGATGTTTGTGTTGTCTTTGTCATCACTGCGATCTCATCTTCCAAAAAGTTCACATCTCTCTTTTGGTCCATGGCTATACACTGAAAAAAACAGGAGAAAGACTCATAATTTCAAAGCAACCATCTTTTTAAGTTTTGAAATAAGCTCAAAAATAGTTTGCCAACCTGCAATCTTTCATTGATTATTGATTACTTTTTTCCTTTAGGTAAAATTGAATTCTTGAGTTTTAGAAACTTAAATAATCCTGTATTTGAAAAATTATTTACCCAATTTATCGTTATTTTGGTGCTTAAAAATTAAATTGTTGTAATTGAAAATATTAGATTAACCATTTTTTACTTTCACTTCAATGAGTTTACTCAGCATTTTCAAAATAGACCCACAAAAACACAAAGATACATCTTGTTTTTTTTTTTGTTTTGTTTTTTTTTAAAAAAAGGATCAGTAAATTATGTCAACAAAACATTATAAGCTGGAAGAACGTTTTCTAAGTTTATATGAAAACTTTGAGTTTGATACAAAAATCTTTATTTGAATGAAAACAGTTGCCTCTCTTTCTTTTCTTTTTTTTTTTTTTTTTTTTTTTACAACAAGCACACTGTCAGAAACGATCTGAAGACAAAGGTCATGTACAAATCTAAGAACATTTTTAGAAATGAGGCCCCTGGTTGTACAGGGTTGTGTCTAGAAGGGAACCCTTCATTTGTGAAACTCATGAGATTTGTACTGATGTTTCTTCATTGTGTGTTTTGTATGAACTAATTATGTTTTCTACTGTAACACTGCTGTAGTTAAGATAGTTATGTTAGTTCAAACACTTGCAAGATCTTTTGCGGGTCTAAGGTTCCCTTCTAGACATGACTATTGTAAAAGATTCTGTCCCCACTTGTGGTGGAATTTTGTTTAAAAGAAAGAAAGACGTTGCATTGCTCTTTAAATTCATATTTCTGTCTTAGTTGCTTCAGGTGTGTATCTTTTCTTAAAGTTAATCTAATTAACTAATTAAATTAGCTGTATTTACTCATGTTTGCTGTACACCACATGGTCATGTTAAAACATTTTTCCATCAGATTCCTAAACACCATTTCCAGTGTTAAATGTCAAACTGCAAAATCCTTAAAATGATGCTACAGAAAAGGTCAGAGAAACCACAAACAGCAAATGTCATAGCAGGTAATTTTTGTTTTGGTTCTGGACCAAAGTGTTGCTGACAGATCTAGAGGTATATGGGAGTGCATGGTAAGATGGTGGATTAGAGACTTTAAAGGGACAGTACCTCTGGCCTGCAGCGCTGTTTATTCATCTAGACTTTTTTGGTGTGAGTTGCAGAGTTTTGAGATTTCAGTCACAGAGATGTCTGCCTTCTCTTCAGTATAATGGGGCTAAATCACACTGCGCTTGTGGTGCTCAAAGCATCAAAAAATACATTTGAAAAATTCAAAACCATCATGGCCTGGTACTCAAGATAATTCGCAGACCTTGTGGTGAGCAGTTTCATATAGGAACTACTTTCTTTCTGCATTAGAATCCACCAGAACTACTTTCTTTTCTACTAGAAAGAAAGAATTTATTCAATGAAGCTGCTCACAACAAGGTGGATTAAGTTGAGTTAACTGGTTTTAATTCCTGGAAAGAGACACTTATTTTGAATTTCTCTAACTTGTCTTTGCACCACAAGCACCACAAGCCAAATGTCATCTATTTATTATATACTAGAGAGAAGGCAGACATCTCTGTAGCTGATAGCTCCAAAACTCTGCAACTCACACCAAACAAACTCTAGATGGATAAATAGCACTACAGGTCAGAGGAAAAATGTGTAGTTTAGATTTTAGGGTGAAGTGTCCTTTTAAAGAGTGGCAGAACTATATGTACTGATTTAATCATAAATGTACATCAGTATTTGCTTGGAAAACCAATCCTATGTCCTGTGGGGAGGGTGGGATCTCTGATTCTACAGGAAGCATCATCTCCTGCTGCATTCACTTGTACTCAGACATCAGAGTTCTGCTCTACTGATCAGCCATAAGTTATATATATATATATATATATATTTTTTTTTTTTTTTTTGGTGGAAGCTGTGGTGGCAAGGCAATTTTTTAGGGATTGCAGATCCACCCGTGCTGGCAGACGTCACTGTCCACAAAATCAGGTTAACTCATGCAAATATCACTGCAGAGCTTTTTTCTGGGAAATCATTTCATTCATGGCATGAATTATTTATTCATCACTACTTTCATAATTACACAGTCCTATTACCAAGGCAACAGACCCTTCAACAATCAGACGACACACAGAGCTGCATACTGAAACTGACTTCAGTCTCCAGCTTCTGTTTTTTTTCTGTGTTAAACATTCAAACAGGCCAAGAGTCAAATAGAGAAGAGGTTGTGGTGCTGAAGCTGCTGCTCTTATTACATTTCCTTTTAATTAGGCTTCACAGCACGCACGCACACACACACACACACTGCAGAATTCAGCTTTGACTGTATCTAAACACACACACACACACAGAGAACACACCCTGCACCTCAGGGAGAATCAATACTGGAGGTAAACAACATCTAACAAATGTAGTTTCTTTATCTCTCATCAGGTTTCCTCACATGCTGCTGAACTGATACCTCATTAAACATTTCCCACAAAGACTTTAGAAAGTTTTGAGATGTTGCAAATATGATTGGCTCTCACAGGAGATGTTAACACAACACTGCTCATGTGTACATTTAAACAGATTTCGCCTCCCATAATCATTCCTCCTGTTCAACTCAGATTTTTGACATCATTAAGGAAAGGATCCCTGCAGAGATAGACATTCTTTTAAAGAGTAAGATATGTTTTGTTTAACCAGAAACAGCTGTTTAAAATAAAAAGTTATAAAACTCACCAGACGCCTTTTGAAAAACTATAATTTTAATGGTCATCTTTCTTCAAACTCAAGAAAACAAAACTAATCAAAACCATCATCTTTCCAGCAATCACCAGCTCTGGTTTGGTTGAAATAAACCTTTATTTCACAGAGTTATGTGTGAAAATATTCTGGCTCTACATATCATCTCTCCCCACTGCTTCTTAGGGGAGGAGTGAAAGAGAGGTCAGACACCGGACCTGATGAATTGGAGCATAAAAACTTGATTTTCAAAAGAAAATACATACATCTATACACACTACAGTGACCTCTGGAGCTGTTTTCATGGGAGAATTTTCCATCCATGTCTAAAAACGTGAAACCGGAGGTGATGTAGATCGAGGCAGATCATTGGTCAAATACTGACAGGAGTATTGATACTTACCCAGAGAAGAAACTAATACACAAGTATCAGCTTCTATCAGTCCTGTCTCACATTGCACAGCACCACAGTGGCGAGAAAGAGAGGGTGAGGGATGAAGAGAGGTAAGAGAGGTAGAGAGAGAGAGGAGAGAGGGAGAAGAAACTTTTTGTTTGCTAGGTGCTTGTGTGGTCAGTGTCAGACCACTGTTTTAGTTATGGAGGCAGCAGTGAAGCCCCACCTCTTCACCTGCAGGAAATGCATCCAGACAAAGGCCAGCGCCTGCTCTTCTGTTGTCAGGAAAACCGTGGACTCGATGTCCTTACAGGCAGGAGTTTGTGCACCTCTAGCTATACAGTGATTCAGCATGGTCACAGGAAGTGACATGCACTGTAAAACTAGCTAAAAAAAATACCAACTCACTGAAAGACAACTGCTCAGACTCAATATGTCCTACTTCTGCACGATGGTCAGAGGCAGACTCAGGCACAGCCACTTCCTCTTCATACATAATTTGATGCAACATTTGAAAAAAAAGGCATTTTTAAGAGCCTTGCTCAAACAGACCACCTTTTCTTCTGAATTTTTGTCCTCATGCCAAAAAACTCTAATAAAAAAGTTTGAAAACTGTCATTTTACACAGTTACATATACATTTCATTAAGAAATTTAACCTGCAGGTTACACTTATTTATTTCAACCAAACCAAAGCCGGTGATTGTGGAAACTGTGGAAAGATGAAGAGATGAATAGTTTTGGTGAGTTTTATTTGGCTTCTTTTGCATTTGAAAGAGGAGGGCAATGTAAAAATGACTGGTTGTTTCCAAGGGGAAACAAAAAGGATCTTGCTCTTTAAAACAAAAAGCTGTATCTCTGTAGGGATCCTTTCCAGACACTTTTTACCACTGAGCCTGTCAGTGATAAAACAAGCCTCTTTGTGGACGCACTTTGACTGTGCTCAGTTGCCAGGAGACGCTGTAGCTCACTGTCACTTCTGCTGGCTGCAGCAGTGTTGCTCAATACTGAACCAATTTTAAAAATTGTTCCCCTCCCTCCAGCCTGCAATATGATGTCAAAAATATAATGGAATCCAGCCCACAAATTTCATTTATTTCCTTATATTTTCTAGTTATTTCATACCAATTTAAAGTAACCCTTCAGTTTTATACAGATGAAATAATACAGATGCCATTCCCTCAACAGCCTTTCAAGAACAGACTGGGTTTCCTGTGGAAAACTTGGCCACAGTGATTTTTCCAGTTGCTTCAATCCATCCAACCATGTTAAGTGCTTGTCCCCAACAGTGTCCTCCTTGGTACATCGCTCCTTTGATGTGCTGCACCAATGCATCATTAGTTGGGGGGATTTGCTCCATTTCCATTTTCTTCTTCCTCTCTGAACAACTCAAGACAAGCATGATCGATGTTGAGTGTGATCACGGTGTGATCCGTAGAAGAGGACTGTGAAGTACTCCCCAATGGAAATGACCTCCTCTGGAGTGCTTCTTAGAGCCTATGACAGTGTCATGAAGACCTCTGTTGCCATGTCATGTCACTCCACGAGGTGTTTTTTCCATGGCTCCATTTCTGAAACTCTTCTGGGCCCCAAACTGTACCAGTGTACTGGGGTAGGGCTGATAATAAATGATAAAAATGAAATTCATTTATACAACTCTTTTCAAAACAAAGTTACAAAGTGCTTTACATGGAAGACCCAATATTAAACCATTTCCAGAGTTGGATGAGTAAAATCAGGCAGATAAAACAAGATGGAGCAAAAATGGAATAAAAGCAGAATATAAGGGATAAATACTTATAATAAAACAAAGAATAAACAAATATGTTGACAATAGGGATGTACCAATACCGATCCCAGCATCAGGAATCGGTCCGATACTGTCCGATACTGTCCGATACTGTCCTCACGTACTCATACTCATACTCATAAAACTACCCAGATACTCCACACCTGATACCACGTCATGAAAAGTAGCCACTCAATACAAGTAAACATCTAAAGAACCGCCATGATGCAGAGTTCAAGGCATTTGCTGATGCTTCCCCTATTTCTTTGGTCATGATGTCATCATCAGCAAGGAACTCGCTGTCCTCAACATCAGCCACTAATGACCGCAGCGAGTTTGGAAACTGTCCATAAAATTCCATGTAAGTCCATGTAAAACTGAAATAAATGCACAGAGTGCAGCTGTAGACCACAGCCAGCCGCTGTCTAATCAGTCCTGGCAGGTGTAAACTAGTTGATGCCTCAGCAAATTCATCCAAAGATGAAGAAAAAAACACTGCAGCCACCAGTCTGTAACCCACTTTTGCTGCTTCGCTGCTACAACTTCTCTTTGTGTAGTCAATCTTCACCAAAACGGCCTGACAGCACTTAATTTAAAATAATTCCTTCTTAGGTGTTTTTAAGCGGACATGTACGGTACCATCATCCATTGTGATGGTCATCGACCACTGAGCCATGGAGCTGTTGCCTAAGTTCTGTTTTTGACATGTTGATGCTGCTGATCACTGCACATCGAAAGTCTCCATGTCATGTTTTTATTTTCTTGTTAAACACAACTAAGTTACAGACATGGTGTAGAGATGAAGACCCTTCTTGGACCCAGCAATGACCTGCAGGTCATGGTCACATATTTACTGACATTCCCAGCCACTTTCAGTTCATTTCAGCCATTCACAGAGCTGACAGAAGCTAGTGAACAACAAAAATATTCAATAATTTCATTGACATCTTTATTCATTACAGAGTTTCTTCAAGGCCGTCTCTTGAGAAGTGAGCAGTAATAACCTGCTGCTTATCTTGCAGAGAGGGCTGCCCAGTATCAGAGTCCACAGACAATAAGCAACAAGGTTGAAGAGAAACACTGCATCACTAATCACACACCGACACACACACACACACACACACACACACACACACACACACACACACAACCAGACTCTGTAAAACTGACTGTTAACCATCCAAGTATGATGAAATAATAATTCAGACAGAGAGCTGGAAGAGTGTCCCAGCAGGATCTGACTGGGTTTGACTGATTATTGTGAACTGCCAGCTCTTCACACATTTTGATATTGCAGAAGTTTAAAGTTGTTGTTTCATCAGAAGGCTCAGAAACAGAAGCAGAGCTATCATGGTAGACTGTGTGTCTGACCTGACTCAGGTGGAGAAGAAAGCTGCTCCATTGGAACGAGACAGAGTTACTAATTCTGTCTTGTGCCTCAAGTTTTTGTCTGAATTTTGTCAGTGTCTTTTAATGTCTAAAAATGAACTGTTCCCTTTTCCTAAATCTAACAGCCAGTGAAAGTTGTTGTATGTGGCCAGCAGCCAGGTGGTCCCCTGGGCTGATTATTCAATGTGTCTTCCTATGTGTATCTTAATAAACTAGCTGCATTAACCTTCCTCTCTTATGTTAATGGGTCGGTTTTGACCCGTGTCTTGAATCAGCCATAAAATACCCTAAAAACAATTATTTATCATCCAATTTGTTTCTTACCTCTTGGTTACCTTGTTAGGCTTCCTTATCCATGAAAAGTTTGGTTTTAATATTTTTGTTGTGGCCCCCTGGGCCTTTCTTTCGACAGCATACCCCTCGTTTTCAATATAAAAAAACTGTCAAATGAACCTCAAGAGAATTATATAAATAAATAAAAGGTTGTTATGTTACCTGACTGTTACTGAGGGGTATTAGAACACATCTCTTAAATGTTCAAAAAAATATATTTTAATTATAATATTATTAACTATGGTAACATCTACGGTGTTACGGGTCAATTTTGACCCATATATATTTACTTCAAGAAAAAAACAAAAACAAAAAACAAATCTTTTTCTTTTCAAAAATAGAACTTAATACAAATACAAAATGAAAAGCAGAACTAGTGTCCATCCATCCATTTTCTGTAATCGCTTATTCCCAAAGGGTCATGGGGGGCTGGAGTCTATCCCAAGTGACACTGGGCATGAGGCAGGGTTCACCCTGGAAAAGTCGCCCATTCATCACAGGACTGACACATAGAGACAGACATCCACTCACACCTACGAGTCACCAATTAACCTAGCATGCATGTCTTTGGACTGTGGGAGGAAGCCGGAGAACCCGGAGAGAACCAACGCAGACACGGGGAGAACATGCAAACTCTGCACAGAAAGGCCCTGCCCCAGCCATTCATTCAAACTCAGGACCTTCTTGCTGTGAGGCAGCAGTGCTAACCACTGCACCACCGTGCTGCCCCGCAGAGCTAGTAATAATACAAAATGTAGATTTGCAAGGTCAAACAAACAACAACCAATCAAGCAAATCAAACCAACAGAAATCAAGTACTAGGTCCATAACTGTGTGCAAGAACATGCATGTGCACTTGTGTATTTTTAGCTGCATGTGTGGCAAAAAGTGACATAAGTGTGTTCTTTGCAGAGCTATTTTTTTTGCAGAAGAGGCACAATTCATTTGTACTAAGTCCATAAAAAGCCTCTCTGTGCAACAACATGCATGTGTATGTGTGTGTGTTTAGATGCATGTGTGGTAAAAAGTGACACTTTAAGTGTGTTCTTTGCAGAGATATTTTTTGCAGGTGAAGCACAATGTGTTTGTCTTTCTGTCCTTACAGTAAATCTTCTTATTGTTGCATGCTGTAAACTGGAGATGTGTACTCTGCAAGTCACCAACTCTAAACTGAATTGGCCTTACGTACCTGGACATGTCCGTCTTTGGTCAAACAGGCAAAGAGAGAAGCCCTTAACTGAAGCTCAAGTGGTTGGAGGAACAGCTGGCTGTGAGCTGCTGGCTGATAGTGTGTTTATGATTTCAGTTTTGGCACTTATTATTGTTTTATAATCTTATATTATAACTGGGTCAAAACTGACCCTAACAACACAAAGGTCATAATTTTCACCAGAGTATTTTGTAATTTAGTTAAATTAATTTTTATTTTATTTTATTTTATTTTGTTTAAATAGAAGTTCCTGACAAAGTCAAAAAGTCTTGATGCAATAAACAAATTTATGTAGTACTTTTATGTATTTAAAATCTAAAAACAGGTCGGTGCCAACCCTAACACTAGAGGAAGAATAAATCCACAAGAAAACAGCTATATTGTTACTAATATTTCAATATGAATATTCATTTTAGTGAAACGACCTACAATTACTTTATATTTTGTACTTTATTTTACTGTAAAATTACAGTGGAAATTGAGACTGTGTGTTATGTGTTTTTTATATATGCAGCCTGCTTTCATTACAGTCTATTGGATGTTGCAATTAATGTTGCAAGTGAGCACTTGCTAATGATTGCCTTTCTAATTGATTTCAACTAAAACCATTCCTGGCCTATGATAATCTATATGTTATACTGACCTATTTGGATTATACTGACCCAGTTGTTTTTGCTGACCATAAAAATGAAAAGGTACCAAACCAACTGAAATGTTCAAATAGCAATGAACAATATTTGTTTTTCTTTCTAAAATAAAAATGATTGTGATGCATGAATGTTCATAAGTAGCTGACATGTTACAAATAAATTCTCATGATATTAAGATGCATGCATATAAAATATGGAATTTTGTAGAATTTTATAGAATTTTCTTGTCAGTTATTTTATGTGTCAGGCTTTACAGGGTTAAAGACTTAAAAAAAAACACTAATTTGTGAGTAACTGCAGAAAGCTGTAGTAATGCATGAACTGGTGGAGACCTGCACTCTTTAAGGTAATGATGACACAGATGACAGTCACACACAGACATGATGACTATTATCATGAGCCTGGAAACTGTTCTGTCGCACTGGAATGATCCAGAATATCTCAGTCTGTGTGTTTACTTTATTTTATTCATGTCTGTCCCTTCATTGGTGCTGCTGGCGTATGAAAACACCCCTGATGACTGCCATACTAGAGCTGATTTTCCCAACCACAGCCTGCATATACACCAATATACCCAGCAACCCCCCTTTAGGCTAAACTACCATTGGCTGGCCACCTGCTATCCTAACAGATGCATCTCTCTCATTTTCAGGATGTACCTACAGTTTGTGAGCAGTTATTAAGCTGCCACTCTAAACTTTAGTACGTCTGCCTTGTTCAGAGCCACTGGATTCAGATTGTCATGAAACTGTTGCAGCGTTTATCTCCCCCTCAGGATGAACAGTTTTGGTGGTCCTGAGGATTCCATAGCACCATCATCATGTCTTATTTTAATGAGTTAGATTTGGTTTATGACCAAATGCCTACAAACATTCCCATCAGCCTCAGCAGCATTCAGCCTCAACTGAGTTTAATTTAATTTAATTAGCAAATGTTATAGTGTGCAGTACTAAAATGTAGAAAAACCGGAGAAGGGTTGGGAGAATTTGTGATTTTTAATAACCTGAAGAACAAAAGTTCAGTATATCTGTCAATATATGTAAAAAAGTTGAGATGAACTGAGTCATATTTCAGTTTCATTTGATTTCCTGTTCAGGTAAAGCCTGAATAACTGTGGTCTCCATGAATATTCATTATCATTTATTATCTTTCTGTCCTCATCTGCCCCCAACAAACCCATTGGAAAGAATTAATACTCTTCTCAAAAGTTAGTTATGGCCAGAAAAAAGGACTTTGGGTAATATGGGTAATAAAATGTGAGAAAAAAATATGGCAAATGTTTGCTAGCTCCACCTCTGTGTGGTTGGAGTAAAGCATACCTGCTTACTGTGAGTACTGATCCTTATGAACTTCCGCCCTCTAGTGGTCAAACCCTCAAACAGTCAGAACTACTGAAACTTAGGGCCATCTTATTTTTTGAGTTTATGAATTCTTTTTGTGGTCTAAGCTTGTCAAATTTTGCAGACAAAAATCTCTCGTCCTCTTGGCTGAACTTCTCTGACTCTTGGGTATCTTACCTGGTTAAGATAACACAACATACAATATAACATATCAGAAACACATCACATCAGCAGATCAACAAACTATACATCATTTATATGAAGCACTCCTTCTCAGAACTAGCAAGGAATTCAAGGACAGAGAGAGATACATTCTTACTAAGTTACTCAAACCTCATAGAAAAAAAAACATTATTCACAAACATTCACACTCACAAACTATATCACCACTTTGACACATACATCAAATTTAAAGGGGAAAAAAGGTTGCAAGTAAATAAAGCCACATGTGCAGCATAAAGAAACACAGGAAGTGTTTCATGTTGAGACAGTCTCTCCTCATGTTGGGTTTAATTGCTGTCTTTGTGTGTTTCCTGTCTTTTTGATTGCTCATTAGTTTCACCTGGCCTTCATTAGCCTCCCCTCCCCAGAGTAATCAGTGTGTGTTTTTCTCATGTCATTGCCAGTTCGTCCTTGACAGCCTTTTTTTTTTTTTTGTATTTTCCCAGTGTTTTGGACTGCTCCAAACATCTGCCTGCTCCTTGGTTTGTTTGCCTTCCTTGGACTGCTCTTCTCTGGTATTAACCTGTGCCTGCCTGACCATCCCTTAAAGCCTTTCTATACATAATGTAATTGTACTGCACTAGAATCATTTTGCTCAATAGAGACTAAGGACAGTCTCCCAGCTATGGCTGACAAAACTGGGTGGAAACAATTAGAGAAGTATTAAATATTGTGGAACCAATCTGAAGTCTTTGGGGAGGCCCTTCATATTAGAGCGATGACATGCAGAAGCCCTGTGTTTACTGCTGAGGAGAATGGAGGGAGAGCATCAAGATGTGTCCTTGAAAGAAAGATACATTTTTAGCAGCTGTAGTCACTGCCGTTCTAGCAGCTACCTTGCATTCACCCAGATGACTGGAATCTTCATTTGTCTGGTAACGCAAGACTACAGACCTTTTTTGGGCTGATGTCATGATTACATCACAGGGTTAGTTGGAGACAAAATGGAGGAAAATCCAGAGCCAAACAAAGTAATAGTTTTATGATATACCAGCTGACACAGAGAGAAAAGAGAAACAAGGAAAATAACAATGGTTAAACATAAGACGAAAGCTTGAAGATCTGTGCATGCTGTGACAAAATAAACAAAATGAACTCACAGAAAGTCAAGGAAGGACATATTCTCACCTGTTTTCATTATTAAACAGAAAAATACAATCGATCACCCTCTAAGTTCAGTTACTGAACTCATTAACATTGATATATTTGTCCAGTTACCCAACTGTATGACGTTTCTAGAAAGTTGGCCTACCGTTGAGGGAACCTGTGCGGGTTGATCAGTCTACTTCCACTGGTTAACTTGAACTTTTTCAAATGGACAGTGAGTGACCAGATATTCAGACAAAAACCTCAGATTTTCTTTAGCCATTGTTAAAAAACAAGCCAACAAAACTTGCTAGTTAGTTAGCCACCTACACCCCACCCACAAAAAACATCAACAAAAAAGGGCTCAATAATGCACCAGCTCTGCCTGAGTCTGAATTTCGGTTGTATTCTTCGTGTTCTTGGTGTCCCTGCTTGCACAACTGTTATAATTAGAAGAAATGTTACAGGGCCCTTTAAAGTGTCTGTAGACTTTTAGCCTTGTTTCCTTGTCTAATTTAGTGGTAGGTTTGAGGGTCTCTGTCCCTTTCAGTAGATATTAGGACTTGAAGAGAACCATGTTTTGAGGAGCTTATCTCAGCCATCCTTCAGGCATCCTGATTACTGCCTGCTCCTCCCACCTCAGCTCCACCCAGGCTTCCTTATCTTTGACAAAAACTGCAGCTTCTTCCTCTCAGATTGAAGCAAACTAAGTGGCCCAATACTGACAGCACGGTGGTGAATAAAATGCTAGAATATGTTTTTGACATGCATACCTTTAGTTAATCCTTCATCACTTGCTTCTTCTGTCTTGCTGGGAGTTGTAGGGCACAGAACATAGTTTGATTAACTGTGTAAGTACTTATATTTAGAATCTAAAGGTCAATACCATTTTGCAGTAAGAACCAAAACCTCCAAACACAATGAGGCTACACACCATGTCTATTTACAAACCCAATTCTGGAAAAGTTGGGACATTATGTAAAACATCAATAAAAACAAAATGATATTATTTGCAAATCCTTTTCAATCTGTAATCAATTGAATACAATCCAATGACAAGATATTTAATGCTCAAACTGATTAACTTAATTATTTTTTGTAACTATACACTCATTCTGAATTTGATGCCTGCAACATGTTCCAAAAAAGTTTGGACAGGAGCATGTTTAGCTTTCTTTTCTGTTGTCATATTTTGTGCTTCATAATGAACCACACATTTTCAATGGGAGACAGGTCTGGACTGCAGGCAGGTCAATCTAGTACTACGAAGACACACTGTTGGAACACGTCCACAATGTGTCTTGACATTGTCTTGCTGAAATAAACAGGGATCATCTGGATGTCAATCTAAAACCTGTATGTACCTTTAAGCATTAATGGGGCCTTCACAGATGTGACACTTACCCATGATGCCGTGGGCACTAACACATCCCCATACCATCACAGCTGCAGTCTTTTGAAGTTAGTGCTGGTAACAATCTGAATGGTCCTTTTCCTCTTTAGACGTCCATGATTAGTGAAAACTATGTGAAATGTGAACTCGTCAAACCACAGCACACTTTTCCACTTTGTGTCAGTCCATCTCAGATGAGTTCAGGTCCAGAGAAGTCTGCAGTGTTTCTGGATGTTGTTGATATATGTCTTTCTCTTTGCATGGTAGAGTCTTAACTTGCATTTGTAGATGCAGAGACAAACTGTGTTTACTGACAACGGTTTTCCAAAGTGTTCCTCAGCTCATGTAGTATCCTTTATACAATGATGTGTATTTTTAATGCAGTTTTTAATGCAGTGCTGCCTGAGGGGTCAAAGGTCACAGACATTCAGTGTTGGTTTTGAGCCTTGCCCCTTAGCTGCAGAAATTTCTCTGGATTCTCTCAATCTTTTAATGATATTATGGAGTGTAAATATTGTTAAATCTTGGATTATTTGCCCATGCAGTTTTTCACAAAGTGGTGAAACTCATCCCATTCGTGCTTGTCAGTGCCTTAGCCTCTCGAGGTGATACTATCATGACCCTATCACCTGTTACCGGTTAAACTTTTCACCTGTGGAATGTACCAAACAGGTGTTTCTGAGTGTTCCATAACTTTCCCAGTCTTATGTTGCCCGCTGTCCCAAATTTATTGAAACATGTTGCAGGCATCAAATTCACAATGACTGTATATTTACAAAAAACAATAAAGGTTATCATTTTGAACATTAGATACCTTTTTCTGTGTACTGTAATCAATTCAATATAGATCAGAAAGGATTTGCAAATCATTGCATACTGTTTTTAGTTGCATTTTACACGACCCCTCACCAGCATGGCTAACTAATTCCCCAAAACCATAAACTAGTCTTTCAAAAAAGAAACCAAAACACCCACATGGCTCCAACACTATCCATTCAAAATCTGTCGATGGATAAAACAGGTAGAAAAGAAAAAACAAACTTGAGCATCAGTAGTTTATTTCTGATTTGAAAGGCAGGCTCTTAGGGGAGGATTTCTGAAACAAACATATTGCAACAACATACCCTTTTCACAGCAGCCACATTGATATGAAACAGTGTAATCGCAGGTGTTACCAATGGTACTAATTAAGGTCCTGTTACATTTGGTGTAGCAGAGCCTTTCCAGTGAGCCAACATGCATAACAGCAGCACCCTGACAGAACTTTAATTAGTATCATTTGTCTACTATTTCATGTCAAAATGGCTGCTGTGAAAAAGGTCTATATTGGTCATTAATTCTCAGAGTAAATCACAGTATCACCCTGACAGCACGGTCTTATGAAATCATTCAAATAAAGTTAATCAAATTTCTTTGTGTCTTCAGTATTCAGGCTCAGATACAAAGTGGTACTATGCAGGTAAACTTGCAGGATGTGACACCTTCATATTTCAGTACTGCACAGTGTGGTGAAGTCATGAAGCGAGTGAACGCCCTTGTTGTGCAGAAATCCACTCATGATCAGCTTTATTCATTGATGAACCATCTAGTCCTTTTCAATTGATATCCAAGATTTTTATCCCCAGACTGCAGCTCACATCCTGTTGGGTCCTGTTGGCTTCAGCTTTTGGCAGTTGAGTGAGTGAATCAGCATTTGTGGATTGATAACAAAAGTCACTGTGGGAGAGCACAGAGGAGCCTGACTGTTATCACGCTGTCTGAAGTTACATCCAAGCTCTGCCAACTAAACAAACACGACATGTTGAATATTGATGTACTGCTAGCTTTTTGCAGCTTTTGATATGATGCTAACAGTCAGTCACACACAACACGTTTTTGGAATGCATTGCTTCAGTTTGTGCTTATAATCCTACAGGGGATTTGTCTTATTTTGTTATGAAGAGGCGGACTTTATGTGTAGGAATAATACATGTAAAATGAAAAAAAAACATGAAGAGATGCAATGCAATGATTTACACAGGAGTTAAAAAGAAACAGCAAAGTTTATATGACGCAGAATGAGGGACAAGACTACAGGGAAATGAGTGGTGGCTATATCCTCGCTGAAGCCAGCTAATGATCTGACCATTGATAATTCAGTGGTGGTAACTAATAGGCCAGGAGTGGGAAATTAGAGGCTGACAGCTGATTCAACTAAGAAACCCATGCACCCAACTGAGTATCCTATGGGATCAACTACTGGCTGGCTGGTAATTAGCTTCTGATGCTGGTTATTAGCATGCTGAGGTTAACTAGATTAGCTACTTTAGAATAGATTAGCTACTAATCTGCCGAGAAAATATGAAATAAGTAACCTGCTAGTTACCAGCCTTGGAAGCAGGAGATTGAGACTGAAGTTTGTGACTTGGACTCAAATCGCACTATGGACTTTGGAAGATTTTACTTGAACTTGAGAATTGAAACTCGTGAACCAATATGTTTGTGGCACATTAACCTTAAGGAAGTGATGAGCTGAATGTCTTTTACTCCTTTATTATCATGCATAACCTTATGGATCTGGTGCTCATGGCCACAGATGACTTTAAGCTGCAACAACAACACATTGGCTGTAATAACCTCACACAAGATCAAAAAAACAGACTTGCTAAATGTCTGCAGTGATAAAGGATCTAAATGCTGTCAGGCACCTGAAAACACACCCAGACACATGAGTCACTTTGTAAGTTAATGTGAAAGTTAATGTTGGCGCAATATGGACAGTTGGCAGATATGTTTCGCTCAGCATCAGCTATTTAATGTTAGCATGCTTGCTTGATAAGATTGCCATTTGCTGAACATTTTGCTTGTTTGCAACACAGAGTGCTGTTTGGCTATGACTGCAAAATAATTTCACCTTTGCCAGCATTGCTGCAGGAATGACAGTGGCTTCTTGGACTTATCCTGCTCTTCCATTAGCTTTCATCTGCGGGTTGTTTTAGTTTTTATTTAATTCATTCTGTACTTAGTGTTTTGTGGTTGCTATCAGGCAGTTCCGTTGTGCACTCTCCCTCCTGCCTGTCAGCGTATGGAAAGCTGTGTTTTTTCTTTCTCTAATCGATACTGACAGCTGATCCAGCTGGTTGTTAGCACTGGCGTACTAGTTACAGCCAGTCATGGAAGCTAATGACAAGCAAAGCCAGTAGCTGATCCATTTGATTGCTATTCCTGGCTTGATTGAATAAATAGATGCCCTCTCATTTGCCACTACCAGCCTCTCAGTTACCAGTGCCAAATCCTCGTTGGCCAGATCAATAGCTGGCTTCAGCAAGAATGTAATCTCTGCCATCTTCTTATTAGTCTTAATTTTGTCCCTTTCCCTATGCCGTATGTTTGAAACATCAAAAGTTACCGTCTATACAGCTGCACATGCTTTATGAAATACACACAAGGGTTAACATACTGCTTTGGTGCCATACTGATGTGATACATAGAAATACACATTTTAGGACTCTACAACCAAATGTTTATGCTAACACACAATGACCACTATGAGTGACACAAAAAGAAGATTTGATTAATTTGATTTTGATGATTCAGAACCCTCAAACTGAATGCATGAATACATGGATACATAGGTACTGCAGTTCTGGAACTGGCTGTGTCAGTGGGTTCATGTGGCTCTGCTGGCAGTAGCAAGTGTCGCAGTAGCACTTCTGCTTCTCTGAAGAAATGTAAGTGTGAGCCAGGCGATCCCTGTAGAGTAGGGGCAATGTGGGACGATTTTCAGGTGGCCGAGTTCCTCTCAACCGAATGTTTGGTGAGTCTTCTGAATCAACGGTGTCAGGGGGGTCAGGTGTTGTGTTCCACAGAGATGGAGGACCCGAAGGGGACTGGGGAAGCCAGACAGGAGGCACTCATGGTGGGCTTCTGCTGAGTGATCCAAGAGGGTTGACACACTGCTGCTGAGAGCAAGAGGTAAAGATCCTGGTTGAGCTACAATGTAAAACACAGTGTCTAGTGGTTTCATACAGACCGTAATGCCTTGCCACCTGCAAAGTAGCATATTATAACAGATTCTTTTGTCTTTTGTAAGCAAGAAACTTCTTTGAAGTAAAAGTCCACACTCTCTACAGTTTTATAACAATATACAGTAGTCATATTGATACACTATTCATGTCATGTGCTGAGAATGGCATTGAAAGTTACACCAACTTTTTACCCATCTTTGTCTAATGTTACCTTGCATATTTAAGTAGACATTTCCTTTTAAGATTCCGAATAAGTGAAATGACCCAGAAGTTTTTAAGTAGCCACAATGATAAGAGCTGGTCCATCTCTGTAAATGATAGGACTGCTAAGTGCTTCAGTGCTTCCTTTCTTGTCTCCTTTATCTTGGTATTTAGACCATCCTTTACTGAGGGAAAGGAGATAATGCTGTCCCACCAGTTCTTGATGAAGCAACATTTTAAGTCCCTGTGAAGTCAAAATCGATGTTTACAGATGTTTACATATATGTATTGCACTATACATCTATGCACCAGTACCTTGGCAAGAAAAGTTGTTTTGTAGACATTCTCGGGTATTTTAAATAGTGTTTTAGAGTTTGTCTTTTCCTGGAGAGAGATTAAAGACTGTTAAAGAATCATTCTGCACTCTGTATGCTGAATTTATGTCCAGTGAAACGCATCTGGCTTATATTGCAATGGAGCATGGAGAGAGTGTTTCTGGTGGCCTCACTGTACAAAGGCACAACTTTATAACTTCATTCACCAATTTGGGTAAAAAAACACAGGAAAATCACATTTTCTGAAAAAACATTTTGTTTTTTCCCTCTGATGTCCCCCAGCTCCTTAGCTTCAACTGGCTGATTTAATTACAGAGTTTCGTGATGGATAGATAGCTTTAGCTTACTTGTTGCTAAAATTGCTAATCATGACTATTAACTGTGGTTAGCTGGCCACAAAACTGGGTTCAGCAGGCTCCCATTACATATGGCCAGTCACTGGGCTCACTGGGAATATACACTGATCAGGCATAACATTATGACCACCTGCCTAATATTGTGTTGGTCCCCCTTTTGCTGTCAAAACAGCCCTGACCCATCCCTGAAGGTGTGCTGTGGTATTTGGCACCAAGATGTTAGCAGCAGATCCTTTAAGTCCTGTAAGTTGTGAGGTGGGGCCTCCATGGATCAGACTTGTTTGTCCAGCACATCCCACAGATGCTCGATTGGATTGAGATCTGGGGAATTTGGAGGCCAAGTCAACACCTCAAACTCGTTGTTGTGCTCCTCAAACCATTCCTGAACCATTTTTGCTTTGTGGCACGGCACATTATCCTGCTGAAAGAGGCCACAGCCATTAGGGAATACTGTTTCCATGAAAGGGTGTACATGGTCTGCAACAATGCTTAGGTAGGTGGTACGTGTCAAAATTACATCCACATGGATGGCAGGACCCAAGGTTTCCCAGGAGAACATTGCTCAAAGCATCACACTGCCTCTGCTGGCTTGCCTTCTTCCCATAGACCCTGACTGGTCTGCAGCTATGCAGCCCCATACACAACAAACTGTGATGCACTGTGTATTCACCTTTCTATCAGAACCAGCATTAACTTCTTCAGCAATTTGAGCAACAGTAGCTCATCTGTCAGATCTGACCACATGGACCAGCCTTCACTCCCCATGTGCATCAGTGAGCCTTGCCTGTCCATGACCCTGTTGCCGGTTCACCACTGTTCCTTCCTTGGACCACTTTTGATAGATACTGACCACTGCAGACCAGGAACACCCCACAAGAGCTGTAGTTTTGGGGGGATGCTCCCATAGCTCAGTTGATAGACCATGTACTGAGGCTGTTGGTCCTCTGCAGCAGTCACTGGTTCAATTCCCACCTGTGATCCATTTGCTGCATGTCATTCCCCCTCTCTCTACCCCCTTTCCTGTCATATCGTCAGCTCTCCCTATCCACAATAAAGGCAAGAACCCCAAAAATAATCTTTAAACCACAAAAAAAAAAGAAAAAAAAAAAGAGCTGCAGTTTTGGAGATTCTTTGACCCAGTCGTCTAGCCATCACAATTTGGCCCTTGTCAAACTTGCTCAAGTCCTTACACTTCCATTTTTCCTGCTTCTAACACATCAACTTTGAGGACAAAATGTTCACTTGCTGCCTAATATATCCCTCCCACTAACAGATACCATGATGAAGAGATAATCAGTGTTATTCACTTCACCTGTCAGTGCTCATAATGTTATGCCTGATCGGTGTAGTATGAAAGTCATTTATGGACGTTCCTGATGGAAAGATAGCTTTATCTGTTGCTAAAGTAGGTTAGATTACTGCTGACTTCCGTTAGCTCATTACACTGCTACTTTAGGTGCAAATCAATGTCTGCAACAAGTACCTCCCCAGCTGCCTGTTTTTGTTTGTTTGGTTTAACTGTTCGACGGCAGCCGACAAGGCTACACACATGCTAGCAGCTCTGTGAGGCTGTACTTACACACAGCAGAGCTTTGATTGAAGATGCTAATGCTAAAAAGGTATAATGTTTACCATGTTCACCATCTTAGTTTAGTGTGATAACATGGTAATATCTGCTAATTTGCAAAAAGAACTGATGGGTATTTGCAGATAGGCTTTTGGGTCATGAACCAAAGAATTGGACTAATTGAAATTAATTTGATGAAGGCACTGGATTAAATGTTTGAGGATCATCAAAGTGATTTCAGTTCATACTGAGAGGAATATAAATGTCTGGCTAATATGACTGTAATGCTGCGTTTACCTGTGAAGGGAGCTGAGGAGGGTCAAACCCTCAGCTGTGTGGAGGAAACGAGGAACGGCACTGAGGCAGAAGGCTACTGACGATCTGCAAGAGACTGACACTGTTAGACAGACACACAGCACAGATAGACATTGTAAATATTTGACATTTAAACCTAAAAAAGTCAGAAAAAATCAAGAACTCAACACTTACCTACTCATCAGTAAAGTTAAGCTTGGGTTGGATTTTTTATATTTTGATGGAAAATTCTTCCTCTCTTTTTTGAGTTTTGTTGTGTTGAAGGAGAACATTGTCTAGGTATACTGTATGACCTTATAACTACCACATACCACCAATACCAATAAGAAAATACGACACACAAAGTAGTAATTCATTGATATTTACAGTATATATTAACATAACACTGTACAGTTAAAGCTTTAAAATACTTGGTATGTACACGTGCATTGAAAGTGGTCAGAAAGCAAACAGGCATCGGACACATTTAGTGGTATGACAGTTAACAGTCTGGATGTTTGCACAGCAGGGCATTAGCTCAGAGGTGCTGCTTACAGTATGCTGGGACACAACTCCCAGTGAGAAAGGTTTGCTCACAGTCATACAAAACTGTGATTTGATAATGTTGATAGTGTGATATGGTCAGTATTTCAAGGTGAAAGAAGATTGGAGTTTAATCTATACAGACATTTCATAAAGATGACTTGATTGTAAATTCTAAGGGTTGGGTGTACAAAGCCACTTTCTCTGGCTATGAGCAAGGTCAGACTATAGACCAAGAAAGATGCAAGGCAAAAAGTGAAGAAAACTACAGTACATGCAATGTTAGCCCTGCAGAGAAACACAAATTCATATATTTTCCTTAGGTAGGTGGGGCTCCTCATTGTTGGTCCATTAATGTCATCATGGATGTATTTAACCATTTCCAATCTAAGCAGTGATAGATGCCAATATTTTTAAGCACTGGTTCCATGGGCATTCCAGGCCCCTTAATTTGGTAGCCAAAGCACATTTTTGGTCAGCCAAATGTAAACTTAGGTTAAATTGGCCTTTGTATATTGTTTTTACATAACTTAACGCAGCCTTCCTCAACTCTGACACTGGGTGGCACTGATTCAGATTAAAAATGAGCTAGACTTCTTGACTAGTTGAGGAAATGGCATCAAAAACTGCAGTACATTACATCCTTAGATATGTCAGATTCTAGCCACTTAAACTCCTGCTACATTTTTGTTGCCCTTTTTTTTCACAATACACCTTTTTTTTATGTAGTTCTTCTCTAAAGATCACATTAGTAGTTTGAGTAGGCTTGATGAACCACCCTGAATCTTTTTAGGTAGCTAGCCAGTGAGAACTACTGTTCACTGTTTTTCTAGACTGTTGAACTAAAAGGCGCAAATGAATCAGGACATTTGTGTAACTGTAATTTTGTGTTGGCAAAGGCTTGCAGTATCGGGACAAAAACATGTAATATTTGGTAGCCACAGAGTAACTTTCTGTTGACATGGGCCATCATATCATGGGTAATGTCAAACCCTGCTAAACATGGCAACTGGTTCCAAAGCTAAAGTGGAGCTCATTTTTGAATAACAATTATATTTGGGGGTACTCAAACCCCATCAAATAAAGATTTCACAAACCAGTCGACTAGTCAACTATCAAAACCCAGAGTCATTACTGTGCATAGTTGCAGACTAATCGTTTATCTGCGGTTTTAGCAGGAGTCAAGGTATTTAGAGAAGGAAATCCTGTGTTGGTCCTGCCTACATTAGCTGGTCGTATTTGAGACCGTAACAATATAACATAACAATAACTCATTGTTATTGAATGAAAAAAACATATCTCCCGTGACTAGCTGACAACTTTTTGGGAATAGTTGATGACTGAAATGCAGTAGTCATGCTTGCCTTACCAGTGGGACTACGGTTCCTGTTCCTCACCAATGCTGGTGAGGTGTGAAGAGACCTTAAAGAGATGTCCACACCAAGCATGATACCTACAACAATAACTGTAAATATATAATTTTAAAAATCATTCTAACTCAAGTGGATGGTGGAATCCACACCACAATTATAAAACTGTGGTTGTCCACCATAGTTATCATTATGGTTATTATTAGCAGTTTGGATGGCCTTGAAGTCCTGATTTCCCCTCACTGTTTCACTAACTCCTGTAACTCAGTACAATCTTTTGCAAACTATATATCATCATAACTGTCTTTCCCTTATCCACAATACCAACCCAGACTTTCTCCTCCTGCCGTCTTTCCAATTTTTAATGCCTTGGTCTTGTAATTGGAAATCTTTAAGTCACTGGGGTTTGCACACATTACAATAACTTTCACCAGGAGCAATAATGGATGTACTGGGGAGAACTAGATACAGTGTTGGAGATGGGCCTACATTGATTCCTATGAAGGCTGCTAATCTGCTCATGAAGACACTTCCACCAGCTGAATCAGCCAATTTCCTTTCCCTCTATTCCTACAGCCTTATGTGGACCAAGAATTGAGTAGCCTGAGGTCAGCCTGCACAGGTCTTGGTGATGTGGTAAATGGCCACCTGAAGTGTCACAAATAAGACTTATTTTCATTCCATTGTATTTACAAGATTTCACAATATGGCATCTTTTGAGGAATGACAGCTTCAGTTTCTTCCATTGACAGACCAACCTCAAGAAGACCCAAATACATAAGGTATTTGGTTCCCTGTGTTTTCACTACAATCTTGATGTACAAAGGTTTCTTGGTTATCTAGTTAGTTTAGCTGCCTTTAAAAAAAATCTAGTTTAGAGCTCTTTCAAGTTATTTAACCGCCACTGTTATGAACTAAGGAGGAGTAATATGCCATGTGTTTTAGTTAGACCTTCATCTATACCACCACTGACTTTCACTCTGAAAAAATGCTATTATTTGGGTCTTCTTCACCAAACAAACTCAATCAATAAGGTAATTTCTGAGAAGACCAGCTCTGTTGCTTTATGAAATGTCTGTATTGGAAAACCCCTTATCTTTGATTATAATAAAGCCAGTTTCTTCAACAACACCCAGTAAATGGGCTGTTTGCTTTAAAGCAATAATGGAAGATTTTTAGGAATACAATCATAAAAAAGCTGTGAAATAAAGACTTCCACAATACAGTATTGCAGGAAGAGTATGTCAATACCAGACTGAACATGAGACAATGCTGGTAAAACTTTATTTGAAGGGGTGTGCAGGAGACTGACATTACACCATCATAACCATGACACGACACCTTTCCTGAATGTCAAGGAGTCTTTATGAATGTTTGGGACTGTGGTCAGTTATGTCATTTCTAATTCAAAGTTCACATTGTTTGAGATGCCTTTGTTATGACATCTTGACATTAAGCTGGACAACAATGCACTTGTCATGACAACTGTCGTTACAGCTAAATAGTTCCTTTAGGTTTGAAAATTAAGCCTGCTATGACATGTTTCTTAAAAGTTATGTGATCTTGGTTAATGTCATGTTGTCATAACAAGGATATCGACAGTGATAACAAAGACATTGTTGTCTTGGCTAATGTGAAGTTATATATAAAAAAAGACATATTAGTCTTGGTCAGTATCAAGCTGTCATAAAGACACTGCTGTCCTAGTTAATGTCAAGCTGTCTTAACAAAGACATTGACCAGTTATGTTGTCTTACTGGTCAATGTCAAGATGTCATAAAGAAATTGTTGTTTTGGTTAATGTCAAGTTGTCATTAAGACACTGTTGTCTTTTTTTGATGTCAAGTTGTCTTAACAAAGACACTGACATACTATGCTGTCTTGACTAATGGCACTTGTCAAGACATTGTTTTGGCTAATGTGAACTTGTCATAACAGAGACATAGTTGACTTGTGAAGTTATCATGACAATGGCATTGCTGCCTTAGTGAATGTCAAGTTGTCATACAGATATAATGTCAAGTTATGTTGTCTTTTTTTAATTTCAGGTTGTCTTAACAAATACATTAACAGGTTATGTTGTCTTGGCTGATGCACAGTTGTCATTACAAAAGCACTGACCTGTTATGTTGTCTTATTAGTTCATGTCAAGTTGTCATAAAGACATTGCTGCCTTGGTCAATGCCAAGTTGTCATTAAGACATTGTTGTCTTTTTAATGTCAAGTTGTCTTAACAAAAACATTGACAGATCATGTTGTCCCGACTAATGTCAAGTTGTCATTACAAAGACATTAACAGGTTATGTTGTCTCATTGGTTAATGTCAAGTTGTCATAAGAACATTGTCATTTTGGTTAATGTCAAGTTGTCAGAAAGACATTGTTGTCTCTTTTCATGTCAAGTTGTCTTAACAAAGACACTGACAGATCATGTTGTCTTTTTTCATGTCAGGTTGTCATTACAAAGACACTTGTCTTGGCTAATGTCAAGTTGTCATTACAAATACATCATTACATTATGTTGTCTTGTCCAATGCCATGTTGTTTTAATGAATATATTAACCTGTTATATTGTGTTGGCTAATGTCATAGCTGTTGTCATGACAAAGACTGACCAAATGACATTTAATGACATTCATAAATGTGTAAGACTCCTTAATATTCATAACAGGTGTCATGATATGGTTATGATGGTGTTATGTCTTATGCACACCCCTTCAATTAAAATACACTGTAATATTTCTCCCCAGCCCTACTTTACCTTTATTCAAACAGTGGAGAAAGTTTTGCCAAATCATTCACTCAACAGATGGCTGCTAATACTAGTACAACAACCAAACTGCAGCCAGCCTAGTAGAAGTTTTGATCAACTTTAACATCTGTCTGTTGCATGAAATGTTTTCCTCTGGGACCCATCTGAGAGAAAGCTCACTCTGAAACAGCATATACATGAAACCCTACAACCATTTTTCCAGCAGGTGTACCATGGGGCAGAAAACTACATTTGACAGACTTCAGGTTGTCTCTTATACGTGAAATTTTCTCCTAGTCAAATTTAGCAGACGTTGTTATCTTGGCGGAGGGTGATATGTGTGTTTGTGAGTTGTATGTCTGTTTGGACAGAGTGAGGGTATCACAGAGAGGAGTTCACAATGGTTTCCTTATTTTCCCTCAGCCAAAATACAGGTTACATCCACACAAAGTGAAATTATTTCCCTCTATTTAACTCACCTCAAATTTTCTTCAACTTCTTGGATGATAATTTGAGATCTAAATAAATGTAAAATACATAGCTACATCCTGCAGTGCTGCTGACTGAGACAAGGGACCCTAAGATATATACCAAATGCATTTCAGCTGGACCAAAAAATATCTCAAAGTAGCATCATATACATCAGATCTTCTTTTAACTAAAGCATTGATGGTTTTGGACCAATTCCACATAGCTGAGGGTTTGCATTTTTAGTGGTCATTAAGGGGCCAGGATTTAGCCCATTAACACTGATAAACATTACTATGGAGAAATTACAAGGTCTCACTGTGGTGTTCTCCTGGAACATGATAATTTCAGGCACTCAGCAGCTCATAACATTTTTAACATGAATAATATTTTTAAAAATGTACAGTAAATTCACCACATGGCACTCTTAATTTCTTATAAGTCGGTAAAAAATATATTTTATAGGAGTACAAAGTCACAAAAACAAAAAAATGACTTCCTCCAGCCGAGACCTCTTACACATATAATATAAAGTGACAACTAGTCTTGCAAAGTCATACCACACATCTCCACATTTTGTTTTAGCACTGTACCAGCGCTAGAGAAAAGTTGGGCTAAACTCATTGTCATGCTGGTATTGTCTGTATTTCTTTTGACCAATTACAATTGCCTTGGGCAGCGTAAAGCCCTGGATACAGCAATGGTGCCCCTGCAAAATAGTGATGTGGGGACTTGACATGTGGGAAGGCGAGCGGCATTAAAGAAAAGGCAAAAGAAAAGGTAACAGCTGCTATCTTGGTTATGTTTGTACAATTGGCAACCAGGTTATAGTAACTTAGAATAGAACATGTAGATAAAAGGAGGGGAGAAAAATGGCAACTGAAATAGTCGTCCATGTTGCAAGTCTTAAACTGCTATTATATTTTCAGCATCTGTGAGTGTGCTGGGGTCAGTTAAAGCTAGAATGAAAATATCATCAGCGGGTGTAAGCACAGGCTCTGTGCAGACATTTGTGTACCTCTAATTTCTTGACACAAGTGGATTTACCCACCCCCTCAAAAGTATTACTGTCCCAATCCCATGAGAGAGTAAAAGAAAATTCCTGTCCCATCTCAATCCCACAAGAGTGATTCCCTTCCCATTCTATTCCAGCCAATCCAGAGCACGACTTTACACAAAACTGTCCTATTGTTATTATGACACCCACTCCCATTGTCTTTTTTCCCGCCCCATCCCAGTCCTGTGATGAATAATAAAATTAACTCCCATCCTACAGGAATCCCATAGGAATCCTATATCGTGTGGGTTTCCCAAAAAAATGTCAGCCACTAATGACCATGCAGATTTGTCTATGCAGCCAATACACCGATCTTGTAGATGCCAATCTACTCCATGTGTGGAATGTGTCCTTTAAGTAGACTCCATAAAGTAGTATATAAATAGAATTATTACCCATCCATGGGGTCCGCAGATGTCCTAGATCACGTCCATGTGGGAGTATATCCCAACGTTTATACCAACAGCCTACTTTCTCTGAATCAGTCAAGAGGACAGCCATTATATTCAGTGGAATTGCTGTAATATAGCTCCACGCCACTAGTGGCAGCACTGAGCACGCTGCTGGCAAGCTCTTCAGTGAGCAAAATTCAATACATCTTGTGCCATATTTCAGTTTACCCAGTTTATAATGACTGTAAACGAGACTTGTCGTGGTCAGGGGAAGTTTTATAACCTGCCTGGCATTGTTTCACATCTTCCCGTACTAATTTTATGAGCTGCTCAGTAACTGAAAATTCCCAAGTTTGAGAGACAGAGCCGCAAAACCATGTAGTAGTACAGTCCTAGACCAGGAGACCATACAGCATTCTTTAGAAAAAGGTCAGCAAGAACATATGTGATTTTGTAAATAGATGTGGTCCTGGAAGGGAAGTATTGTACGTTTCCTACTAACTATCTGATTCAAATTACACACTGTGGTCTGGCTTTAAAGGAATTGATCAGCTGTAGTGCTCACTGTGAGTGCAGTTAAGATCAGGGAGAGACATAATGTGAATGAACATCCAGTCCAACACAAAACAATTTGTTTTACTTACTTATTACTTTTCTTTCTGTCTTACTTCCACCATTAAGAAATAATTGATCAAGTGGTAGCACACTGAAAATGTAAAGACTCTTCCTCGAATGCCATTTGATCCTTACAAATCAGATTGCAGACAAAGAGCTTCAAAAAATAAAGGCAAGATGTGGGCCCATCAGGGCAAACCAGGGCCAGAAATTTAGAAAATAAAGGTACTGTCAAATGAGTTTTTTGCCCCATGTTGCATATTAAAAAGTTGCGTGTTGTAGTCAAGAGGGTGCAGCCATTTACAGTGACAAAAGTCAGTAGTTAACAGACAACAATGACAGTCTAAATTATAGATAAGGACAGAAAGAAGAAAAGTGGTGATTGAAGGTTCCAATGATGCAAAGGGGAAAAAGAAAGGTGTACATTTGAGCAAAGTTGAAGGGGACATTGGCAAGAATATGCCAAGTTTGTACTGGACAGCACCCAGACAAAAAAGATCTACTGACAGTAACAAGTATTGTCTGACCTTGCTGAGTCATTTTCCACCCACTGAAAGCAATCCAAGCCAAAAACAAATACACATAAAATCAGCATTTTAGCTTGAGGTGCAGGTGTGGAAATCAAAAATAAAGGAAGCACATTAAAACAAGGTTTTGTTTTCATTTGTTATTAGGCTACACTGTGTAGGTACTGTATAATAGGCTTTGTAAGGCACACACAGACACAGGGAATACGGTATCATGTGTGCTGAACTGGTACGATCTCAGATATGATCTTAGCCAACAGTTTTTAAGGTACATGTAAAAACATTTAAAGAAATGAATTTGCTGTCAGCTCAGGTCAAATGAGAAGATCAATATCAGCTGTGGATTCAGTACAGAGGTGGATGTACTGGTGACTTGCTTGCTAACTAACCACATATCTTGGAAGGTGTATTTTAAGTTGTATGCACTTATTGTGTATCATTTAGACAGGCAGCAGGGTAGGAAAACGTCTCATCAACCATCTCAGACCTCTAGTTATAATTTCAAGTCAAAGATATTAGGAATCAGAACAACTAGGCTCTAATATCTCCATCGTGTCATCAAACTAGTGGCAAAATGACAACTACCATCACTGGCAATTCCAAAAACATTCAGCTAATAGATTTTAGAATTGTCAACTCTTTGGATCTATTTTCACTATAAAAGTGGAACAAAATAAAAGCAGCTAACATCGTGGTCTAACTAAATGTGAGCATCCAACTACCAGGTTGCATCGCGGAACATTGGACGCTCTCTATCTATGATCAGCTGTGCACTTGAGATCAGACTGGTGAATGTGGGTAAGTACTTACCATCTTCCTACGTACATACTTTTTATATAGAAAACTCATGGTTTTATGAGCAATGGCCAATTATCTTGATAATCCAGGTCTGGATCTGGATGGGTTAAGTTCAGATTTGAATCCAACATTCCTCAGTTTTGCTAAGTTCAAATTTTTAGGGGTTTGGGCAAGAATTTTTGGACATGTGAAGACCTCTAGTTCCAGCTTTCAAATAATTGTTGGGTCTGGTTCAGTTCCTCGTAGTAGGTTTTTTTCTTAGTTTTAGTAGCAAGTGGTTTACCTCTGCTTCCAGTCTTTGTGCTAAGCTAGGCTGCACAAACCCCAGATCCATCTCTGTACTGGACACACAGATGAACTTGATATCAATCTTCTTGTGTGACTTTGGGTAAGATGTAAAACAGGTATATGTTTTTTTTAGAATTCCTTTCACTTGACTAGAACGTAACTCTAACCTTAAAGTCTAATTAGGGACATCTGTTCTCTCAATCAAAACATCATCATGTTAATAGTCAATCTGGTTTGGTTTTTGACTCATTCCAGGTTGAATGAGGTGTGTCACGTTCCCTGAGTTTGGTGCAGTGCTGTGAACAAGCCTTCACATGACCTGAATACATTCATTCTGTGTTAGTGGACAAACCTCTGCAGATGGCCTCAGAGGCACAAGAGGGTGCTACATTGTGATTTTACCAGTGTAACTCTGAAGTCAGCCATAATGGTGATGAGTCAGAATGGTCTTGAATCCCTTCTGCTCCCATCAGTGTGTAGATGTCAAAAGTCATGTGGTTACACTTTTTTGAATCCCATTTATGGAGTAAGTTAATTTCAGCATAGGGTTACTATAGGCTGGGTATTGGTACTCAATACCTTTAAGGCATCGATTGAAATAACCCAGTACTTAGTATCAACACTTTTCCAGTCAAACAATACCCGCCTTCAATCTTTCTGTATTCATATGGATATAATAATTTTTTAGCCCTAATGGTTACTCACAAAAGGTTTGAGGAAAAATATACTTTGAATGATCTTTAAACAGATAGAGATTTAACCACCCAAAACTATCAGTATCCCTCTGTAGTAGTCATCTTATGTAATTTACCAGTAACATTGGGAGACAGAAGTCTGGTTTAGGGTTCAAAAATGAGCAAAAACTGACAATTAG
Source organism: Lutjanus erythropterus (assembly GCF_056507025.1). NCBI lineage: Eukaryota > Metazoa > Chordata > Actinopteri > Lutjaniformes > Lutjanidae > Lutjanus > Lutjanus erythropterus. Next base: position 3,081,298 of record NC_139338.1, read on the forward strand.
ACCACATTGCCCAAGGATTCATATCTTATCTTGCAGGGAAACACGACTTATTTTTAACCTGGTCAAGGTGGTGCAGTACCAAAAGAGGCCATTTACAAATTATTGTGAGATTCATACCCTCCTTCAAAGAGGTCATATTTCAAATCCCAACCAGTGTAAGTGGTTCGAGGAACTGGACATGTCGAGGATTTAATAGTTGTAGGAAATCAGGTGATACAATGTCAGACTATTGAGACACATCCCAGAGCTTATTCCAGGTCATATTGCTTCTTCATACAATGACTACACTATGGGATTCAGCTGATCCTACACTGGTCATATGCCAGGTTTGAGTGCTCCCCACCTCCCTTCCTCCTTCTCATGAGTTCTTCCCTGTCCTGATCTTCTATACAGCCTGCACCTCCAACAGAACAAGTTTTCATATGGAAGGGGAAGGAAGTCTGCAGTATAAGAGCATCCAAACGTGAACATGCATAGCTGTGTACATGGCTATATAAGAACAAACCACTGGGTGGTGCTAGAGATTGACAAAAAACTGCTAAAGGCTGAGTTGATGATAGCAACATCCCTGGACAAAAAATTAAGAATACTCATTGATGTGCACTAATGGATTCCTTTAAGAAACTGTGACACAAAATATACAGTGCCTGCCAATGACAAGTCATCTCTCTTTGCCCACAGCTGTCTTATCATATAAGTCAAGTATGTGTGTGTGGGAGAGATTATAGAGTGAAATCAGCTGAAACACTAAAGGAGTCAGTATGTTTCAAACAAAGCTCTTGTTGGAAGGCCAAGCAGCCTCTCAAACACACTCTGCTCACATCCCATCAATGTTGGAATTTGGGGGGCTGTGTCCACAATTTTGTAACTTTTCTAAACTGACAAGCATGTCGACCTGGCATGGCCACAGTAATTGGTCAGGTGTACACAGGTCTAAAAGACTGCAACCTCATTTTTAATATTCCTCAAATAAGTTAGAGGTCTTCATGGGCCACCTGAACCCTAGAACCCAAGATCCCACCTGCAACAGCTTTGTATCCACCTTGGTCAATCAGGGCCAGGTCAAGTCCCTAATCTTCTATTATCTGTTCAACCTTATGTGCAATACCCAAGTGGATCTGAGATGACCATGATCAGATAGCGTTAGTTATAATTAATGTATTTCACCAAATATATACACACATTGTATGTGTCATGGCCAGACACAGGGGAGAAGACTGCTAACGTTACATAAGACACAGAGTTCTGTTTTGGCAACTTGCAAATTAACATTAATTTGTTAATAACAATCAGCAAAGAAATTGATACCAATTGCGTCTGTGTCTCTGAGTCTAGGTCTGGCATTTGTCAGTTCTGCATGGGTCCTAGTACCAGCTTTCAAATAATAGAGGGGTCCAGTTTGGTTTCAGGTAGTACATTTTTTGGGAGAGGATCCAGATACTAACTTTTGCACATCAAAAGACCTCTAGTTTCAGCTTTCAAATTATAGATCGGGTCACTTTGGGTGTGGGTTTCAGCATTTGTCGGTTTTGCATGGACCCAGACCCAAGCTTTCAAATAAAATATGGGTACAGATTAGTTACAGGTTTGGGCAAGAATTTTTGGACCCATGAAGACCTCTATTACAAGTGCTACCATCACAGACTGCTGTGAGATCACCATGTTTTTTAACCCTGTCTAGGACAAGAAACATCTGACCCTACCTTTGAGTAGAGGGCTTCAAGAGTCCACCCAAACCCTAGGCCCCAAGACCTGACCCGGAACACAAACGGGTTCAGAAGTACTCTATGTTTATAGTATTGTTACTTGGAACATTAACAAGTGGATTAGCAATTAACAAAACAGGAACTGCAAAAAACCTGAACGTAATTTATTGTCTTCTGTGGCACTAATTCTCAGCGTAGAGGATGGATTATATGTTGCATTAAATAAGACACAAGGTTATGTTGTGACAACTTAAAAAATAATACTAACTTATTAATAGCAATCACCTATGAAACTGATACTGACCAGGTCTGTCTCCCAACCAGGTTCAAAACGTTAAGGGGTTCCAGTAAGTGTTTGGGTTTGGGTATGAATTTTTAGACCCGTGAAGAGCTCTACCTTTGAGTGTGGCCACCCAAAACAGCTTTTGCCTTGTTTAGATAAAACTTTGGATAATATATTTCGTGTGAATCATACTGAACCCCTAAACATCCCAATACCTCATCAACAAAGGAGAATGCTTGCACTGAAAGATGTGGTTTACAGTGTTTGTGTATACAGTATATGAGACTCACTAGCATTTAAAACAGAGTGGATATTACATTGAATATAGAGGACAGCATTTAATGTGTCATGGCCCTCATTCAAACTTATGAAAGTGTCCACCAAGTGTTCAGTCAATGTCTGAATGTCTCTGTGTTTTAATCACTTCATGCATGTGTGGTCTCAACCTGAAGGACCTAAAACGCTAAAAACTCTCATTAAAAAGTCTCTATTAACGTCCTCCTGTGGACCAATCAGCAGCCTCAGAATAAAAGGAAGGCGGGGCTGCTTGTGCTCCTTATGTCAAATCCCTGAGCAAAGTCACTGAACATTCAGAACCCATCGGCCAAAGCTTAGGCACAGGAAAAAAGTAATTGGGAAACAGGAAACCACTCTGTCCTCCTCTCTGTGAGCCCACACTCTCTCAGGTGACAAGAAGAGAAGGATGATGGGAGTTGCAGTTTTAGTGTCGATAAGGAGCCTGGTGGAAAAGCCTTCAAAAGGCTTACAGTAAAGGGCTTAGAGTAGGGCATCAGTGGCGGGGCCGGTAAGAACTGTAGTATCTTGGGTAGAGGGGCGTGTAGTGGGTGGAGTGGCTGTAGGAGGTGGAGGTGCCAGATGTGAGGTAGGAGCTAGAGGGGGTGAAAGCAGAAGAGGAGCTGTAGAAGGAAGAGGAATAGCCATGGGAGGAAGAAGGGGAGTGGGTAGAGGAATAAGGGGAGGACGAAGAAGGAGTGTGAAGGACAGAGGAGCGTGTCAGGGTGGACAAAGGCCGAGTTCGGGGTGAGGGGCTCCATGTGGAGCGCCTGAGCCCAAGAATAGGGGAGCGGTATGGGGAGGAGGGAGCAGATCCTGCCTGGGTGGGCCTGGAAGTTGTGGTGGTAGTGGTGGATGGAGTAGAGGTATGAGAGTCGGGGGTGTAGTGCCTGGAGAGGCCAGAGCTACGGGACAGAGTTGGGGAGATGTTGACACTAAAACTGTGGGAGTCAACCACAAACGTCCGCACCCCCAGAGTCCACTGGGAAGCCAGCCTCAGAGGGGTTGAGGGTGGGGTCCGCGCTGAGGGAGAGGAAGGGGCCTCCAGAGATGGAGGGCTCTCTGGCACCGGAGGGCCAGCCAATGAGGCGACCGCTGGCGATGAAGGACTGCGAGGGAGTATGTGTGACGTAGGGGAGGTGAGAGCTGAGGCCAGAGCTGCAGCAGCTGCACTGACCAGAGATGGACTAAGGGGCACAGACGGATCATCAGGAAGAACTGATGTAGGACTAGTAAGGTCTAAAGGGGACTTGACTGGGGCCAAAGCTGAAGCAGAGTCTTGAGCTAGGTTGGAGGCCGAAGCGGAGGCTGGGGGACTTACTTTGGGGGTGCTGGTCTTCCTGCGAGTCAGCCTTCCCCCGCGGGTGCGGTGGGTCTGCTCTTGATCGAAGGCCAGATCCTCCAGGCGCTGGGTGAGGGCCAGTTTCTGCTGGATGGCCATCCGCAGGAGGGAGTTCAGAGTCTTCTTCTCATCCTCGGCTGCAGCAAGCTGCCTCTGCATCTCATCCAGCTGGGTCACATACTCATCACACCTGAAGAGAACAAGGGTTCAACAGGTTGAAAGAGAAACACAATGAAAGAGGGTTAAAAAAAGGAGCAGATACAAATGTAGAAAAGACTATAAAGTTTATAGGAATTAGTTAAATGAATAGTTAGATGTTTGGGGAAATTACTCATTTATTTTTATATATTATGCTTTCTAGTTTCTGGAGAAAACTGATACCATTCTGTGTGTTTCTTGAACAAGCAAAGAACAAGGTTCTAGAACCCTGTGCAAGAGGTGTTGCTTTTATACTTAACTTTTTAAGTTTTTATGTAGGTGGATTTTGTACCTTAAGACAGAGCCAGTCTAGCTAGCCTGTTTCCAGTCATTGTGCTAAGCTAAGCCAGCCAGTGGATACATATTTACCATCCATACACAAGAGGGGTAGCACTTACAAGTAGGTCTCAAGTCTTATTGATTTACAAAGTTCCTTAGCTGTTAAGATAATGTTAGCTGGGCATTAGCTTGCTAACTATGTTAATATTAGCCTCAAGTGACCATTCCTTCAAATGATGAATGAAGCCAACAGTTGTCAATCTTCATCTGTAATTTTCAACCCATATGTTTTGCCTACTGCAATTACTTTCTTATTGAACACCGCATAGTTTTTGTACCCAAATGTAAAATTATCTTTGGTTTAATTTTTTCCCAATTAGGTATTAGCTAGTTATTAATGGTTCTCTCCTGGAACTTGATTGGATGCTACTGGATTGGTTCAATTGGATCTGAGGAATTATTTGCAGACTTGCTGAGAATAACTAGTGTTAACATTAGTTAATTCAGGAAATGAAGAGAAATGAATTTATTCATGGATTCGCACATTTTAAGTAACAGACTTAGGGGAAGGCTTAAGTCCAACTGAAGTCATGAGTCACAGGCGTAAAATTCTCAGCCATGAAGGCAAATATTCTTATTTCCCAAAATGTCAACTTAGGCCCCAAACCAGAGCTGAGGGGATCTGCTCTGTAGCTTCTTCACTGCAAGCAACATGTTTTCACATTGTCATTAGTCATCTAAAATAGTAATCCCCTGTTTTATCTCTGACCTGGTGGCAAACATGGCCCGCAGAGAGGAGAATGTAGCGGCGTCCTCCTTCAGGGCCTTCAGCTCGTTCCTCAGCTTCATCATGGTGTCGGTCACCATTGTCTTCTCTGCCTCATACTTACTCTTCAGGTTGGCCAGAGCCCCCTCTGCTGTCTGGATTAAAACACATGCACATACAGATCATAAATTCTGTTTTCTGTCTTTTTGATTTCACATTCTCTGTGACCACTGCAGTTTATATTTCCCACTATGACATTGAACAAAATGAAGACTACACTGTGCAAATTTGCTGCTATAATAAAGAGTTCTTACAGTGCAGCTGGTGCGAACAACAACAGCTCTTCAAGTGAGTCTTAAGTACCCTACAGAGGAAGCAACTTAGAAAATCAGAAGCACACTGCCACAGTAATTCAGGCTGCACAGGTTTTATAAGTATATTTGTACTCTGTGTTCTGTCAAGAGTTCTGTTTTATTAAATGGACAGACAGTGGGTAATGTTAGCTGTAGCCTCTGCATTGTATCACTGATGCACATGTTCCTTGGGGAGAGGCCATATAAAATAGGCAATTTAAACTAATAGCAAAGGGGTAGGGGTTTGGGACAGCCTTTCAATCAACAGTACTGGTTGTTTCAGAGAAGCATAGGCCAGTAAACAGGACTATAAAATGCTGGATTCATTCCCTAAAGGCATTGTTAAATCCAGCACCGGCTGTCTTATCATTTCCTTCTTTCTTCGTGTCTGGTTAGAGTGTTCCAGCCAACCACAAAGCATTGCAAGCTTGTAAAATCCACTAGAAGATATTGTGTCAGTGTCACTTTTTTCTTCATTTAGGCCTGAAAAGTGCAAAGGGCACATGGGAGACAGGTGTTCAGTTCCTGTGTGACCAATAGTCAACACTGATTGTCAGTTAAGCATGATTTCCTAAACCAAACCAAGTAGTTTCTGGTGAAACTGAAATACTTCAGTTGAAATACTTCTCAGCAAAGTTTATTTTGAAACTCTAACTGGACATTGTGTATGTATTATCGGTAACTTAACTGCAGAATAAGAAAAAGTGTTCTTTCTGTGACTAGATAAGGATGTGATGATATAGTTTATTTTAAAACTGAAAAAAATATCTTGGATTTGACCTTGTTGAGAAAAGCCACTGCCCATAAACAAAATGTCTGTGAAAATCCATAGTTTGGGCAGGAAAAAGAACCATTGTCTCATCTGACTTCATTGCAATTGTTTGGTCATCATCCTTCATTTGACAAGAATTTGATTAGGTAGGAATCTTGGTCTACACCAAAAACATCACGAGGAAGTCAGATGCAACATAGACCATGCATGGTTATTTCCATCATGTTCTCGTTCCCAACTTGTTCAAAATGGCATTTTTCCCCCCATTTTGAACTGCCCTGTCCCTGTTTCCTCCCAGGATCACAATTGTCCAGTATTTCTACCTTTTTCTGCCACTGTACAGCATGTATATTCTCTACAACTCTGAACATCCATTGTATCCACCCACACAGTATAGCAACACCAAACCAGACAAATTCCCATTACTTAAGGAGTTTTAAGGGACAGGAGCATGCATTTTGTAAAATCTGCACATCAATTTTCTTTGATAGGCAGAGCAAAAAGCAAGTGCATGAAAGGAAATTGCTGAATTTTACTATATGCCTGATATTTACAGAAGTTCACACCAGAGGGGCAAATTATTTTCAGACGTTAAAGGTCAGAAAAATGCAAGAAACCAGATCTCTGAAACTCTGATTTTTGGTCCTGTTTCTGAAGTCAACAGGTATGACTATGACACTGCAGGTATCCCCTTGGCATCACTTTTGCACATGTGGCTCTGTAGTCAAGTAAGCAACAATAAATATGCAAAGTCTCAGTACACTTTCCAAATATAGGCACAAAAACCATTTGGTTAATTCCAGGCAACAAAAAGTTCTTGGTCGAGGTTAGGAATTATAACATATGTGACTTAGGTTAGGTTCGTGCAACAAAACTAGTTGGTTAATTTAGGGAAAAAAATTAAGGTTTGGGTTGACATAAGTAACTTAGTTAGCTAAGTTCATGTACGAAATGTAACTTATACATAATGTAACTTATGTACATTACATGAGCTTCTTTCCGTTCATCATCAAATGACACAGTGACATAGGTGTTGCTGTTTTCTGTTACTGTACCACCCTGCCTCTGTTTAAACGTTGGGCCAACAATCATACCCAAAACAATGCCACATTATTTGCATGACCTAATTATTATTACACTTGTCAGCATCACTCAGAACAACTCATGTGTCACCTGTTTGTTGGCCTTGAGCACAAGTCTGAGGGTTGCTATCTGTTCTCTCTTGGTGCTGAGCAGAGACTTGAGCTTCAGGATCTCCTCCATGCAGCTTTCCTTGTCCTTGTCCAGGAGAGGGGCCAGTTCCCTGGCTGCAGCTCTCTGTCTGGACAGCTGCAGAGACCTGTCTACTGCCCGCTGGAGGTGCTTCACCTTGGGGAGGAGAGGAAAGAGATGGAGGAGATAGGAGGTGAGGACAGGACGAGACCAAACGATGATATACAGCTGATACAGTAAGAAAAAACAGAGCATAGTTTTGGGTAGGTGTCATATCTTAGGGAAGAGATTACGAGAGGGAAAACACAGAGGAAGGAAATGTAAATAAAAGGGAAGAAAAGGAAGCAGGGAAAAAAAGTTTAAGACACAAGAGGAAAAAAAGGAGATACTGACACCAGAACTGTGTTTTACCTGGTCTCTGATGATGGCGTTGAGGTTGTAGATGTTCATGGGCTCCCTGCGCAGCTCACCAGCTGGTTCCAGGGCAGGCGATGATGATGATGACGATGATGAAGAGGCACTGATGCTGGGTGAGCGGGTTGGAGGCGTGCAGGGCGGCAGGCTCTGCTCAGATGGCACCTGGAGGCCCTCCCTGTTGTCCTCCTTCTCCTCTCTTCCACCCTCCCCAGATAGGGGCTCCTTGGATGGAGACTCTGAGGGGCTTCGCGACTCCCCAGGACTTGAGGTTGTCGAGGCGACAGAGGCCAGCCGCCTGGCGAGGCGTGGTGTGAGGAGAACTTTGCTGTTGTCTGTAGACATGGCTTTAAGACTGGCACTGAGGCCCCTGAGCCCTCTGCCTTGTCTAGAAATAAAACAAAGTTAGTTATCTTTCCTTCCCCATAACTCCAAGAAGAGACATTCAAGTCATATTGGTCCCAGAGAAGAAGACAGACTAAGGCCAGATTCAGACCAACAACATCACTGCATTAAATGAAACAACCTCTTCACTAAGTCCAGTGTTTTAGAACAATAAGGATGGTACCAGAGAGGCAGAAAGCACAGACTCTCACTGAAAAAGTTGATACCAGCTCTATGACTCAGTTTCAAAGGAGAGCATATAGCTAGAGCCACTAACAGAACAGGCCCAGGAGCTTACCAGTTGCCAAACTGAAAAAAAAAACAACAGGAGGCTGCTACCATATGGAGTCACAGCTCATAATGCATCTTCCTACAAGTGTACGCATCTAGTGCCTTACCAGATGGGGGCCAGGTGAAGATGGGGACCATGGATCACTTAATTTGAAAACTGATTGAGATGTGATTTATGTGCATATTCTATGGATCATGCTTATTTAAGAAAGGTTGAATTAAGGGCAACTGGACTTGGTTGTCAATTTTTGGATAGGGAGAGGCAGGGACAGATGGTTTGAAAGAGGAGTGAAGAAGGGAACCATCCATCAACAGGGAAGGAGGTCTATGACATTACTTTTAATTCTGTTCTTTCATCCCTTTCCAAGAGGCTCAACAACCTTCATACTTGGCTTTGTATGGATGAACTTGAATTCCAACAGCCCAAGGTTAAACTCAGCCCAGGGTTAAAAATTTCACACTGCACTATTAGCTCTGGGTTAACTGTCTTCTCTTGTCTTCTCTTCAACGGTCTTTAGCCCTGTTTTACAGTGACACCCTTTTAACCCAATTTTTAGTCAATTTTCAAAGAATACACACTCGCCCTTGCTATGAGCAAAAGTTGGGGATATCCCACTTTGGAATGTGCCAGGATTGTGCCAATGTAAAAGTTTTCTTAGCCTGAGGCTAACAGCTCTCTTACCCTGGGGCTCTGAAGGTTCTAAGAATGAGGTTCTAAGAAGCCCTTATAGGTGCATTCTTTAAAAAAAAAAAAGCTGCCCTCCCTCTAATGCAGGCACCACAAATAGGGCCTCAATCACTGTAAATTTAAGAATTCTTTCTTCATCTTTTGGTGTTGCATGTGTCCTACTAATAAAACAACAGTCAGACCTGTAGTAGTCCAGCATGACGCGGTTGGGCGTCTCATTGTTGCACAGACAGACATGGTGGTACAGCTGGGCAAGTTCTTCGCTCAGCATCACCAACTCATCCTGAGCTGCATTCAACGCCGCATTGCTCTCATTGGCTGCTGACTGAGCTGACTGCAACTCCAACTCCAAGCTAGAAATCTGAGAGAAGAGAAGAGGAGAGGAAATCCTTTATCTCTGTAACTATAGTCACATTTCCACCTAAAGTACCAGATCTTTCTGTCACAGGAACTACTTTTCCAGGCCTGTCGTCATCTGTGTTTCAATCGTGGTCTGCTGACAATTGAAAATGTGACAGCTATTTTTACAAGTCATTTTGTGTGCAACTATACAACAACAAAGATGCCATAAAAAGCAACACATAGGCATCATTACTTGTGTAACACATGGACCGCTATTTGCAATTCCTGCTGGTTTTCATTTCAGAATAAATGCCAAAGTTCCTGTACTTCTGGAAAGTATTATCCCTGAGCAGGATGTTAAAATAATGTCTCCAGAATGTATTTTCTACCCTGGTTCCTCCAAGGGTTCCTAGTCCCTGGGGAGAGTTCCTGTGGTGGAAACATGGCTTGTCTCTTATTCTGTTCCTACAGACACAGTCAGTATGACATGCTCACCTTCTCCCGTCCCTCACGGCAGCTCTTCTCCAATGAGGCAACCTGCCTTTCCAGCTTCTGGATCTGATTATTTTGCCTTGGCTTCTCCTCCCCTGCTCCTACTACACTCTGAGCCAGTCTGTCATGGAGGGCTTTCACCTCTGCCTTGAGCTCCACCACTTCTGTCACAGCCACACGGTACTTGCATTGCAGGATCTCCAGACCTGGCGTCTGGTATGAAAATACTTGACTTTTGTTCAGCGTCTCACTCTTATTGTCCTCAGTTCGTCCTTCCTCTTCAGCCTCCTCCTCATCCTTGTCCAACTCCATCAAGGCCTCGTGGTTGAGCTGGGCCTCCTGGTTGAGGTGGGCCCTTCGATGAAGACGGCGGAGGGCAACGACTTTCTGGCTAAGGCGGAGGGCCTTCTCATGCTGCTCAGTGAGGGCCCCCTGAGTGTGTTGGAGCTGAGTCTGGGACTCCTGTAGGCTGGTCATCAGGACTACTTTCTCACGTTCAACCTGCAGGGGGCAGCAGCAAGATTAGGGAAAAGAACAGCAAATATGTATGAGATGATTCTCGATGTTTTCAACCCTTTGTTTACTCACAAACAAGCCGACAGCAGCCAGTAAAAGAAATATTGCACAGGAGAATGAAAGGGGAAGAGCTTTAAATCGACCACCACACAAATGTGTCTCTGTGGTATTTTTGTGGATCTTTATAATGTTTTGTGTCTCTTTGTGGTCTTTTTGTGTTTGTTTTTTGGTTTCTTGCAGTCATGTTGTGTATCTCTTCATCATTTTGCATGTGGTTGTTGTTTCTCTTTGTTATCATTTTGGTCGCTAATATTATATTGTGTCTTTCTGTAGTTAGTTTACATCTTTGTGGTTGTTTTGTGCCTTTTGTGGTCATTTTATGTCTCTTCATTGTTGTTTTATGTCTCTTTGTGGTCTTTTTTGTCCCTTTGTGGTCTTTTTTGTCTCTTTGCAGTTGTTTTGCATCTCTTCGTGTTAATTTTGTGTCTCTTGGGAGTAATTTCACATCTCCTTGTGGTCATTTGTGTCTCTGTGGTTATTTTGTATCTCTTTGTGTTCTTTTTGTGTCTTTTGTAGTCATTGTGCATCTCTTTGTGGTCATTCCATGTCTCCTTGTGATTGTTATGTGTCTCTTTGTAGTCCAATTGTGTCTGTTTGAATTACATTTTGCCCCTGACCATTTGGGTCTGCTCCCGGTAATCCATCCTTGGACATGATCATATTCCTGCTGGTAGAGACACTGGCATTGACCTCAAAGACTGGACCTGTCTATGAAATATTATGACAGTTCGTTACTTTCATGCCACACCACCGATCAACAGTTAGTGACAGTAGTGCACCAAGAGATGTAACATAAAGGGAAGGAAATGTCACATGTAAACTAAGAGGGGTTCAAAATATTTAAAGAAAAAAATGTCTTGTTTTGGTTAAGTAAAGATAGCTTTTTGTATACAAGAAAATTCCACAAGGTACCTTTAATCATTTCTAAAATATGTAATAATGTGCAGAACTTGAAACATGTTGTCTGGTGTGCAGTATTATTATCTTGGAGTAACTGAAGTATGTCTGCAATTAATCCAGTCCATAATTAGATATTATGTCATTCATTTAATAGCCGCTGTGTAAAGATTCAAATGCAACTGAACCATAAAAAAAACTCTCAGATCTCTTAAACCTGAATGATACCACAAAGATCTCTTTAAAACATTAGCCCATAGAGCTTTGATGACACTTTTTCTCATTTAAATACTTGAAGTTCCAAAAGAAACAATGCTGTAGCACCAAAGTGGCTTCATTAACATTTAAAGAGCAGCGTGGACAGCAGCAGAGGCAGCAGTAAAACCCACCCATCTCCTGGAGAGTGGTCGATAGTGTAGTGTGTCAGCTGAGATATAAATAAACTCTTCCTGCAGCCCGGCCTATCAGAGAGGCTGCAGGGAGCAGGGATGGATGGGATTACACACCTACAGGAACTGAGGCACATGCACACACACATTGATGTGTGTTTATACACACAATATGAGCTATGTGGTGATTTGAGTATGATGCACTCAGTAATTGATTGTAATGTTCGAGAAATGCCCTGAGAGCTCGGGAACGTATGAGAGACAGGTGTTAGGAAAGAAAAGAAGACTGAGTGTGTGACTGACTGTGTGTGAGAGGAGGAGACAAAGGGAGGAAGTGAGAGACAGGGTGCTGTACGCAATGGGGATACTGTATGGCAGCATGGTTTCACTGTAAATTATTCAAAAGCCTCAGTCTGCTGCTGGATTTTGAGCCCAGCGTACAATGAAAATAATTAATTAATAATAAAACTGGCATATTTTTCTATCACAACCAAAATTTGTCACAAATTAACATTGATAATAATGAAATTGTCATTTATTTTGCACTTTTCAAGACAAATGTCGAAGCACAGCACTTCAGAAGACAAAGTGGAAGACTATTGAAGGAGAGAAGCACAAAAACTACAAATAGTTAAACAGTAAAGTCTTGAATATAATAAAACAAATATGCATAAACACACACTCACGCACACACACATTACTGCTATTGGTTTTATTATCATTATTCCGATTATTGTCCGCATTATCAATACAACTGTTATTGTTACTTTGGATCATAAAGTAAAAGTTACATTGTGCTCCTGCATGTTCCTTCCGTTTCACACTAATCAGAGTTCAAATTAATGCAGAAAGTTCGCCAAATGAGTAAATGTGTGTTTAAATTAAGCAAAATGTTAATGGAGTTTGGCAGCAGTGAGACAGGAAGTCACTGAACTCATCATCCAGAGTGTGTTATTTCAGAGCAGCGGGCTTTTGTTTTTAGGATATCAGGCTGAACTTTAAATTGACAGACCATTGACAGTTATAAACAGCTGATCAACTTACAGTGGAGGACTCGTCCCCACTTGTTACTGTCAATTTCAGAGTTTGCTCGATTCCTGTATTCCTGCAGAGCTCCTGCAGAGCACCTGCAGCCTGCCTGTCTCTGCTGTTTCCGGGAGGTGGGATTCATGCTCCCATTGATCCTGTTGACCAGACTCACCGTCATCAGTTGCTGTTTGAGCTTCTGGATCTCTGTCAAGTTCATCTCGCTGAACAGGTCCGATGATGCCGTCCCCTCAGCTTTCCGCCCCGGCGCTCGGTACTCTCCGTTAGCTCTGGACGCCGACCCTGCAGCCGTCCCTGCTCCAGTCCCACTCTGGAGGTGCCCATTACACCTGAGACAGCAAGGTACATCAGAGTGCATCTTTAAAATCATGAGGATTTACACATAAATACAGAAAAGAGAGATTTATAAACAGCACAAATGCACACCAACATTTACACATTTTTTACAGTACAGTGTTTCTTCCTCCCCAGATATTCACTCTATCCTCATAGTCAGTGGATGCTTTCTGTTATCTGATGTGTAAAGTCACCCAGTGCACATTTTCAGATATAAAATAAAACACATAATTTCAAACCTATCACCTAAACACTGCATTCAATTGTAGTAGAAGTAAATATGTCTCATAGGAAATGTAATGAATGTAAAGTTAACTGCCAAAACAGAATGTTAATATGGAACACATCTGTGAAATCTTGTACAATTCAACAATCTCCTGGCAATGAAAGCATCATTTAAGGTTTTTATGGATCTGTTTCTGCAATGCAGAAAAAGAATGAGTACAGCTCTAATCCACAGGCTTTTTTTCCTGCTGTTAACAAATCCCATGTGCAAAGACAAACCAGCACTGACTGTGTGTGTATCCAGAGCCTGATATATCCCATACTTATACACAGCTCTATAATTCATGTGTGTGACTGTTTCTGGTGTTTGATTTTTGTGTGAACATTATAGCTGCAACACTGTGCATCATAGAGATATTCAGTCATTTTAAGGAACCTATAAATTTAATTCAGTTTCAGCCAGTAGTGGAAACATGAGACATAAATGTCAAATGCTTCGACTTGTGAAGATATCAGATCAGAGAGTCATTAAAAAGATATTTAAATGTGACATTTTTCATGGTCATTTCTAGGTTAATGAGTTGAAATCCTTATTCCATTTGAATGATTTGCCATTTAGTTTCCAGAACAGGTTATTTGGTGATATTAAGGAGATTAGGACCAAACATTTTCTCATGTGTACAGAAAAATGGTGTGTTGATATATGGTATGAACATAAAAAAAAACAAACTTACTGCGCCATAAAGAATAGCTGCAGTCTACATCCTTGTGTGAAGTATAATTTAAATGAAAGACAAAGATCTCTGTGTGCACAGCTCAGAAGTGTCACCATCAGCCCTCCAGGCCACCAGGTTTAATGCCACTCCTCAGGAGGACAGACTTTTGTTTGTTGAAACTGAGAATGCAGTTCTATTTTCTTTTGCTGTCCTTCCTAAGATGATACAAGGGATGTAGTTTTTATTAAATGTCCTCAATTTATGTTGATTTCCTTTGGCTGGATGATTATGAGAAATGTTTCAGGAAGGGAATCTTCTTGTAACTGATCTGCCAAGCTTGAGCTATAAAAAAACTGTAATTTTGTAATGAAAGCAAATGTAATCAAAGGAAGCAAACAACAGTACTTTTGATGTTTTGTAAAGCCAGAAGAGTTGGGCACTTTGTGTGCATGACACAATAATAAAATCAGTCCTTCATGTACATCATATGATATACATACTATGTATCTTCTTCCTCTTTAGTCGTCTACTCAACCACTACTGCAAACACATCAGTAATCACAGTGTTACACTGGCTGTTTCTTTATCACCAACTCACATTGGAGTTTATTTTGATTTAATCCCTAACAAATGCACTATTTGCTCCTTTTTGAATTGACATTTGATAAAACCTTCAGTAGAGAAGTCATAAAGTGCTGACAGAAGAACTAACTCATTGAATTTGTTAGCAGAATATTGATAGTCGTATCCTGGAAGCACTGACTGGTTCAGTAGTTCACTAAAACCACCACCTCTCTTTAACTTTAACAAATCTTTTTAGGAGCCTAAACCTAACAACATGTGGATTTCTGGTATTGACAAAGTCCAGAGTATATTTTGCCCAACCATCCAACAGGCTCTATTTCCAATGACATTTTGGAAAAAACATTCTCTTCGTACATGATCCAGGCAGCCCGTTCTCACTCCCCAAGACAGCTTGGTCAGTGGCCCTTTGCTTCAAACTATGACACTGTGGTAACCCGTCCAGCATCATGTCTGGAGGGGTCCTTCTGATGTTCTGATGTGCTGTTGAAGTTGGGTGATGTAGCATAAAGAGTAAGAAGTGCAACATAGGAGGAGATGGGGTGGATTACTGGGTCAAACAAACAGGATTTTCACCTAGGAGACCAGGGTTTGTGTCCTGTGTGAAACCAAAAGTCAATGTTGACTTCTTCTTATTTAACTTCACTGTTAAATAACCACCTCAGCTGAAGAAAATCTATCTGATGTGACTGAGGCAGAAATCATGTTCACAGACGAGGTAATATAAAAGTTTTATTCATGTTACATTTAGTTACATTCCCTGACATCATCTCTCTCTGATGTATCCGACATATTCTGTGTATCCAGAAATTACAAACAAAAAGTTACAATGCAACAAAATATATGACATATGTCAAGTGTTTTTATATTTTAATGGAGAAATGTTACGTACTACAGTTTTGACTTATGTAACGTACATAAGTTGCATAATGTGCGTAAGTTAGGTAACACGTATAAGTTCCATTATGTATGTGAACTTATTTAACAAAGTTATTTATTCTCTCTCTAAATGGGGTCATGTTTTCAATGTTCATGATAAGAGTCCTTGAATGCCACCATTTTTGTGGTATTCACCTCTAACGTGGAAATATTCTGGAAACTCTAGAAAGACTTCATGAATAGTGCACGACTTACCAGGTTGTTGTAATTTTGTACTTTTCGTTAGTTTTTATTTTTATTTTATTTTTAACTTTTGTTCTCAATTCAGTTTCAGTAAGTTTCCAGAGTCCTCCTCCTTGTTGTGTTGACAAATTTAAGCAAACTTACAAAGACTAAAACTAAAGACATTTCCTGTATGCATGTATTTTAGTTTTGTAAGTACACAATATTGTCTCAGTTTTCACTCTTAAGTCTCCTTTTTATTTTTATTTCAGTTCAGTTCAGGTCTTTTTTACACCTAGTTTAGTTTTAGTTCACTATAATAACCTTGGTTGTAAGCATGAGTTCACAAATTCCATTTGAAGGCAGCAAGATTTTCATGCAAACCAGATATTTTCTTTAAACATAACCAGGTAGTGTTTGTGCCTTTATTTTGAAGGTCTACAAGGAAGTAGTTTGAAGTTATCTGATGAGTTGGGAGAGAGAATGTGTTGCTCTTGTGGTCACTAACAGTGTAAATATCCACCTCATTGGCTCCTCGGTGTTTGGTGACATCAGAGTTGTCGGGGTTGCGTTGCCGCTGGGCGGGGCCGAGGTGAACGTCAGGTGGGCGCTGCCGGTGTAGGCCACGTCACACATGCTGAGGTGGTGGACCAGCTCCCTGCGCAGGTGGTTCTTCTGCTCGCGCTCGCTCTTCAGAGACTCCAGCGCCTCCTCCAGCTGCGCGTCCGAGATGTCCTTCAAACGCAGCGCGTCCTGTAGCTGGCTGTTGAGCAGCTCCGTCTCCTCCTCCAGGACCTTGATCTCATGCTTCAAGCCTTCGTACTCCACCTAAAGACACGGACAGAATCACAGACAAACTGCTCCACAGAACAACTGCAACTAAAAGTCAAAAGAAAGTTGTCACAAATCATCAAATTCTACATATATACATCCCCAAATGTTTACTGTTGTTAAAATAAAATACAGATGAGAAAAGATCAGTATTATCGGGGGAAACACTAAAAGCTGTAGGGGAGACCAGGGGAAATTGTAACAGCTGGTAGTTGGAACACACTCAATTGCTCCAGTCAGAATCAGGCTAGAATCTGCACATGTAAACTTTTTGGATGAACAGTAGTTTAGATGATTATGAATATAAACTTAGATAAATGTTATTTCTATGTTGTTTGTTAAAAATTAACATGAACATGTGTTGCAGTTCCCTCTGAGCCACATGGTCCAATGTAAGCATCCTGTTTGTCTGTGCTGATACACTTCTTGTTAGAAAATAACCACATTTCACTATATTTTTTAATGTAAAATGACCTTTAACTCAATACAAATAATTCAAATCTAGTTACCACTAGAATGTTTGCCCAGTTTTCTAAAAAAAAATAGATATGACTGTCTGCTCTAGCTATGATAGAATGCTGACATTTCTGCTTTAAGTAAATACGTTTAAATTTAATTTATTGGTTACACACAAAGAAGTTCACTGAGAATTGGAGGCAGAAATATAAATTCCTACATTTTCAGTTCAGTCTTCTCACTGAAGAACACAGGACAATAATTTTAGAAGTTCCAGATGCACTGATATTTACTGACACTAAAGATTGTTTTATTTTATTGTTCCTCAATCCTCAGTGCTGCAACTGATGGTGTGGATGATGACATTCTAAACAACAAACTAAATCAGTGTACAGATGGAAACACTTTCTGTTTCCATCAGTAACTATGTGTTTCATCTTTAGCCCCACTTCTGTGTGGAGTGTCACATGCATCAATTACTGATGCCTGATCACTACCTCCTGTGATTTACAGAGCAGATGTATGTGGCAGAAATAAAAATGCACGATTGAAATTCATTTGCACTTGTACATATAACCACCTAAAATATGTATAACAACATTCTTGTGATCAAAACAAATAAAGGACCCATATGAAGTCTGATTCCTTCTCACTTGCAGGTCCAGAGTGTGTGTGTCCATGCGTGTGTGACTGCTGTGTACCTGGTTCTGTTTGAGTGTTGACACCAGTTTCTGCAGGGAGATGTTCTCCTCCTCCAGCTCGGTGTAGTCCTGGAGCAGCCGCGCCTCTCGGAACTTGTACTCCCTGACCTCCTCCCGCATCCGACTGCGCTGCAGCTCCAACATCTCATTACTCTGCTGAGACAAGTCAGAGGACCAAAGCTGGAGCTGCATAGGGCTTATAATACATAGAACTAAACATGACAGAGACGGGAGTTATGACATGATATGACATGACATGATATGACATGATGTAGCGTACCTCCCTCAGCTCCTGCAGCACGGTGCTCAGGTGTTCGCTGTCAGCCGCCGCGCTGGAGGCGGCGGCCCGGCTGAGCTTCAGCTCTGACTGGAGCTCCAGGAGGCGGCCCATGTAGTAGGCCTCCTTGGTGGCAGACTCCTGCAGCAGCGTCTCCTCATTGGTCTCTCCATCCTCTGCCACCTTACGCTGGGTGGAGTAGGCCTGGCCAAATGCCTGGAACAGAACAGCAGAGGGAAGGAAGAGTCATCCAGATATTTTAAGAGATGAAGTCTTTCATATTTCTGTTAGAATAAATGTTCTCGATCAAAAGGGCATCATCCAAATGCTGTATGTGTTGGAAAAAACAACAGTACATTATGATCGTTGTAGGTAAAAACTTATAATAACAAGAAGCCACAGAATGAGGGTATAACATTCTGAGAAAAAACTCAAGTTGTATATTTAGGAGGAGAAAAAAAAGAATATTTTACGAGATTAAAGTTGTAAATTGAGGAGGGAAAAAACTGAATATTTTATGAAATTAAAGTTGTAAATTTAAGAGGAAAAAAGACTGTTTTATGACATTACATTTGTACATTTACAAGAAGCAAAAGTGAATATTTTCTGTTTTTTTCTGATTTTACAAGATTGGAGATGTAAATTTCTGAGAAAAGAAAAAGGATATTTCCAGGACTGAAGTTGTACATTTCTGAGCAAAAACCATATTTTACAAGATTAAAGTTGCAAATTTTAAAAAAAGAAAACCTTTTCTGAGAATTAATTTACTTTTAGTTTCTCTCATAAATTTGTGACATTCTAATATCAGATAATATTCAGATTTTTCAGGTTTCATAAATTTACCACTTTAATATTGGAAAGATTAGAAAGACTAATACATTATCATAGAAAATAACACAGTCCTTTTAACACAGAACAAACAGACCTGTAAGTAAAGATCTAAACTTTGTTGAAAAGTTTTAGTAACATGAACACATGAGCAACTGCAACAAGAATGAAACTCCTGTTCACCTTTTCTGAAGAATAATGTGTCTGAGTTGGGAATTTTCCTTCATCTAAAAGTTTTCTGTCATGTCATTATTTCCTGATCAATCCATTTCTCATTTATTCTACTAACTGTAAATGTATATAATAATTATATTTCTAATCTTATTGTGACAAATCCTCTTGTTGTCACTTAATTTCTAGTGAAGAACCAAAAGTTTCTGGAAAATATATTAAATTGAAGTTGAGTCCGCTTTTGAAACAATTCACACTTATTCACACAAGACTTTTTGAAAGTTGTCATCTGCTCAGTGGTCTGATCTGTTGCAGAGCAGATGTCACTTTCTCTTTTGGGTGGAACAAGCGCTGTATAAGTGCTGCTGCTAAATTGAAGAAACTAGTGGCACCGTGCCTAAAAGCTGCTGTGAGGCATTCTGCACATAAAAGAGTAAAAAAAAAAAAAGGTTTACAGTTTTCTTTACTTCCCCAAAGAGGACAGTAAAAGAAGAGATGTGTGTCTTCTGTGAGACAGAGCCGGCCAGTCAATATGTGAGCGTCTGTGACAAACACTTCAACACAGGTTAGTTAATGATGAGGAAATGACATGATTATGCCTGTAGTTCAAAGTCAATCACACAAAAAAGTCTTAAGGAGATGGTCTAACTCAAGTTTTTACTGTGAAAAAAGGA
The DNA here is from genome assembly GCF_056507025.1 of Lutjanus erythropterus. NCBI lineage: Eukaryota > Metazoa > Chordata > Actinopteri > Lutjaniformes > Lutjanidae > Lutjanus > Lutjanus erythropterus. Next base: position 3,100,921 of record NC_139338.1, read on the forward strand.
GATCCCACCATAAAACAGCCGCTTTCAGAGTGGAGTTTGGTTTAACAGTCTGTAAATTTAAAGACAGCTGGGAGCAGAGGGGATTTTATCTTTAATAATTCACATAAATTGAGCTGGCTTACCTTTCTAACAATGAACCTTGTAAACAACATTCATCATCATCATCATGCAAAGCACTTTCATTTCAGTGTGAGATTTCTAAAGTAGTTCAAATAATATTAATACAGAGGCTATACATGTGATGTCACAGTAGACGGAGTCACTTCATGGTTACTTCCACTGAGTGGCAGAAAGACTACTGAGTGGCAGCGTTACCCGTAATTTACACCAGATGCAGCTTTGTCACATTGCATGTGCGCCGCGGTTTTGTTCCGTCACACGAGCAACTGCAATTTCCACCAGCAGCATTTCAGAAGCATTTCAGCAGCGGAGAGTTTTGCCCGTCTGATTATGTTCACTTGCTCTGATTTTGTTGATTAAGTCCTCTTTCCTTGCTCTTTGTGCTTCTACCATGGATAAGCAGGCTATGTAGTTAAATAGTTATAGTTAAATAGTTAAAAAGTAATAGGTATTTTCTGTCTGTCTTTATGATTGTGAGTCTGTAAGGGGTCTTTTATTTTGAAAATTAACCGGATTCTCCCTGCCTTTTCCATGCTTGACTTCCTACCCGTTCGACCTGCTCTGTGCTAATTGACGCGCCATCCGTCAAAAATAGACTTACTGCGTGTTCTCCGTGGACGCAGTTCCAACGCGCCGCAGTGCACCTGGTGTAAACACAGGCATTGACTGGTGTAAATGCCACAAAAACACCAAAAAACATCTCTAATGGAACAGAGGTGTTATGTGATTGACTGAACAAACAAGATTCAACAAGAGATCAGAATGATATTTCTAAAAACTGCCAAAAGCCAAAGAAACGAGAAGCTAATGGATCACTGCAATTCACAGAAATATCTGGAATCAAGGCACTGAAACATGGATTTATGGTTGTCATTTTGTGTACAGGAACCATAAATTTCTATGGTAGGTATATTGAAATTTTGGGTAAAATCAGACCTTCAGTTATTTACTGTATTGATTAATGTTAGTTATCAACTAAATATTAAGCATCATTCATTTATTTTCTGTGTAATAGTCATGCATCACAGTGTGTATCCTCATATCCTCAATAAGTCTCTGTAAAATATGTCATTAATTAATTGCTGTTTTACTCGTGGTTTTACAGATTCCCCTTCTAACAGCAGTCATGTTGCCAGCCATGTTGTTTCTCAACCTTTTTGAAAATCTGCTCAAAGATTGTAGGCCAAAATTTGGAGAAACTCTGTGAATCATGCTACAATAATATTGTCATAAGACTGGCTAACAACATGTGATTTAATAAAGTTCAACTGAAAATCTTATGCATCAGCCAATCTTAAAAGTAAATGTGCAGGTTCTATGACATTATTGTCTGTTTTTATATTGTTAAATGTAGTGTATTGTTTGTCTCCTGTCTTATTTTTTGTGATTGCAATGTCATGTTAAACGTGTGTATTCTGTTTCTTATCATAATGTTTGGAATTTGTCCTGTGTCATGGTAGCTCCATTTGCAACATCATAGACAACAGACTTGTTCTGCCAATAAATGTCACGGTCGGTGCACTGCCCCAGTTTTCTCCCCAGTTTTCTTGTGTCTCCTATGTCTTCCAGTGTTCCCCTGTCTGTCTCCCTGTGTCTGTGTTTGTATGAGAGTGATCTTCCCATCTATCTCTGCTTGTTCTGTGTGTTTGTGGGCAGCTCCCTCCTGGTCCCTGGCTTGGATCTCTTGCCTCAGATCTGGTAAGAATCACACCTGACTGCCATCAACCACTCACCTCCTCAGTATATGAAGTCAGCGCCAACAACCAGTCGCTGCTGGATCATTGTGCTACTCTTGGTTTGTCTTTGCCTTCAGTTCAGCTCTGAAAACTTTGCCTGCCAGCTCTTGTCTGCCACCCAAACCTGCTATAGAGCTCACTTTCCCTGGATTGCACCAGTCACCCTGCTGCCTTTTCCAATAAAAGACTTATTTTTTTTAACTAACTTTTGAACTTTTAAGTCTGCATTTCAGTTCAATTTGTTGCTCATAACAATAAAAGTATCAATCTGTCCATCTGTCTATCTTTTTATGATCCAGGAAAGTTTAAGAAACTCACTTCGCAACAAACTAATTTACCATGTGTCTGGTTAAAAGAATGTCCCCTTTTGCATCTGATATAAACATCAAAATATAGTCAGTGTGATGCACTGTTTGCTGAATATGAATTTAAACAAACATGCTGTAGCTTATGATTCTTAATGCCATTCTTATCCGATATGGCTTTCTCCTGCATCCATGACACAAACATTGACAGAGCTCTTGTCCAGACTGTACAACAACTTGAAAAGTTCCTTGTTAGCGACAGCTGAGGATGCAGCTCTGTAAGAGTGACAGGACACGTGATGACACTGAGGTCCAACATGTAAAGACAGGTGAGACAGTTTCATGCTCACTGAGGTGTTCCACACGGACAGCTCAGCCCTGTTCCACTGAACACTGAGGAGAGAAGTGAACTAAGAATCAGTGATACAACCATGCAAGGCTGAGCTTACAGTGTAGAGAGAGGTAGGGAAATAATATATAGGAAACTCCCCTCACTCTTCTTTTATGTATTGGCTCAGAGAAAGGTTCAGTCAATATGTGATTTTGCTTACAGGCATGACTGCAGCATCACTGTGTGTACATCAGCTAAATGTGCATTTTCCCACAGGAGTAGAGTGTAAGTACAGTTTAACACAGTCCACTGGGACCTGACTGTTCTCTGTCCCTCTGCTCACTGAGCCATTCTCGCATTACGACTGCACACAAAAAAAACACACAAAAAAACCCACCAAAAAAAATAAAATAAAATAAATAAATAAAAACACAATTTTACAAAATATTACCCTTTTTTTGACCCATATTTTGTTTTTAAAATGTTTTAGGTTAATTTTACTGTTCCTCCAGGGTTTATGATCAGAACTGCCTCCATGGCAATGGTCTGTTCTTCATAACAACGTTCTGTTATACAGAAATAACAGACCTTAGAATACTGTAACTGAGCAGTCAGAATCAAGTATTTCACAAAGCCACGTAATAATGTGGCTATAATCCTGCCATTGGCTGTCTATTTCAAGCAGCAGTCTCCTCCCTTCCCACTTTATGTGCGTGACCTTCTTCAAACTGCCTGTCTCTACATTAAACAGCAAAACCAACAAGCTCTAAGCTTGCGGCCTACACCCTGAAAATGGCAAGTTAGCAGCTGGTAGTCAGAATTCAGTCATTTTAAATCCAGGGTTCACCTCCTCACATGCAAATGTTCCAACAAAACAAGTTGCTTCAACCCCATTTTGTAGGAGAGCTATCATTGCATACTGGGCTTAGCTCCGCCCAAGACAATTGTGATTAGTTTAAAGTAGGGTAACTATATTCAAACCCCCAAAATGAGACCTGTTAAGTGTATGAAGCATGACACATGAAGCATACATTCATGCACGCGCACATACATGCACTTTTGCACACACCATAGGTGTTTTCAACATGATTGGGGACAATTATTTCAGTGCTTTCAATGTTATGAACACTATGAAAGGAGCATTTTCTTTGCCAGGTACTAAACAAAGAAAAGGAGTAAGCCTCCTGAAGCTTTCTCTTCAGCATGACAGTTTTCTGACAGATTCTGTCAGAAAGAGCTGCAAGTACCATAGTCTATGATCAGTGTTGGGAATAACGCCGTTCTAAATAACGCCGTTACGTAATGGCGTTATTTTTTCACTAACGGGGTAATCTAACTAATTATTTTTTCCGCCGTTACAACGCCGTTACCGTTACTGACGGTCAAAAGCGGTGCGTTACTTACTCTGAATAAATTGAAGAAACTACCAGCCGTAGCGAGTCTACTCTGCTCTGTTTATTTGTCATCCAAGACTTGGGGTGCGTTCAGGTTCGAGAATAGCGCACGTACTTCTTATGACTCCAGGCTGTTTGTCCCTGCTCATTCAATTAGACAATGCTTTCCAAAGCTTGCTAACGTTTCTGTGTTTGCTACACCTGAATGCTAGCCTCGTTCCCATCCCCCACTGTCAGCCAGCAAGAATGCTGCTTCCAACTTGAGGACGGCAGACGCTTTGAGGCTGACAGGAGGAGGAGGGGGACGAGGCTACCAGAATGCACCCCCTGGATAGATGCGATAGAAGTGATTGTGATTGGCTGAGGGTTAGAGTCATGTGTCATGGTAAGCCAATTTACTTTTGTTGTGTGAAAATACTTGAAGTACAGTAGCATATGTCTACTTGAGCAGTTGTCTGACTAGAGATTGTGATTTATGCTACAGAGTGAAACTCACTTTATATTGTTTTACTATTGACTTTTGTTGTGAACAAAATACTTGAAGTACAGTAGGCTATGTCTACTTGACCAGTTGTCTCAGGTTGTGAGAGTTAGATTTAATTTATTAAACTCACTTTATATTGTTTACTGCTGATTGTTATTTTATTATATTGTTTACTGTTTATTTTTGTTGCACTTCAAGTGTAGGATAAATCTGTTGCTGGTGAGGTGCAATAAATATTACAAGGTTCTATAACACAACTACCTGTCTGTTCTTCTCTATTCAACTGACTCGAATACTGCTCAGAAAATTTCAAATTCTTTGACATACAACAACTTCTTTTTAAAGTAACGGAAATAGTTACTTTCCCTGGTAACTAGTTACTTTTACTATAGAGTAATTCAGTTACTAACTCAGTTACTTTTTGGAAGAAGTAGTGAGTAACTATAACTAATTACTTTTTTAAAGTAACGTGCCCAACACTGTATGAGAAACATGCTTTAGTGTACTGTTTAGCTGTAATACAAGAGGATCTTAACCAGACAGCCATAATATCCTGTTACCGCATGCAAAATGTTTCTAGACACATATTTCAGGTGTACTGTTCAGCTATAATTGCCAAGTTGTTCTCAGGCACAGTAAGAAGCAATTGTACTTAATGTGAAAATACCCTTATTTCCTCAGATGGTGGTGGAGACTAAAAACTGAGCCAGAAGAGAGTGAATATTGGACTGTACATTGATAACTGTTGCTCTGTAGCTGCTAGAACTGTTTGCTAGCATTTCCACCACATCAACTTTATAAGGTGACAATACATAAATGTTGACAGCTTGTTGTGCTGCCCTCAAAGTCCCTATGTACAGGATCCTTCAGAACAATAAGAATATGCTGTAACCACATAAAAAGTTTTTAATAAGAACACTGACTAAAAAATGTGCCACTTCTAACGTGATGCAATGATGAGCTGCACTTCCAAACATTTACAAAAAGGAGTAGGATAATTTTACAGTCAATAACTGGATGAAATTGTTGTGTTTCAAGCTGTCAGCAGCTCAAAATCATCAGCATACATCTCAACCTGTCAGCTGTTAGAACATTTTCATCTCTCATCTGAGCTGTGATCGTAGAAAGATCCATCCAAAGGCTCCATCAGCATCCAACTGGAAACATTTAAAGGCCAGCAGGCAGTGAAGCAGAGGAACATATCAGGGGCAAAATATTGATTTTACCCTAGAACCCCCTCTGTAACATCCCACAGCTAATAAAAGCTGGATATGAATGACAAGTGCAGTGCAACCATCTGTTCATGGCCACAGCTCTGCCATACGAGTCATTAATTTGACACAGCACACACAGAACAACCATATGTGCATGTCAACATACGGTACCATAACGACACATTCAATACACAAGGCAATAACCTCAGGCTGCAACATGTCATCACAGTGAAATATAGGACCAACACACACATCCAACTGCCATACATCAGTGTGGAGGAGAAACTGGTCCTGGTATCAGACAGGGTTCCACACAGGAAGAAGGAACTTAAATGAAACAAATATTAAATGTTGTGGTCTGTGACACTGAGCTGTAAGTGGAGGTGAAAGCTGCTCAGACAATTTCCTGCTGGCAAAAAGAGAAGTGACAGGGAGACATTCTGCTCACACCAAGGGAGACAGAGCAGAAACACAAGTAAAACACACACATATGGACACACACAAGTCTCTCTCTTTTATTATAGACTAATAAGTGTCTCCTGAGGGGTTTGTACCTTAGCAAATTAGCTAAAGAGTGACAAGGTACATGGACCAGAGGTTTTGGTAGGTAGGTAAAAGTGTTGGGTTTCACTGAGTTGCATTGTGTCAGGGATAGGGTTAGGTAGGTAGAGGACAAGGGTTCCACTGCGTTATGTTAGGGTTAGGTAGGTCAGTAGAAGGTTGTATTTCATTGCATTGCATTACATTAGAGTTAGGTAAAGAGAGGAAGATGGTTGTGTTGCATTTCATTATATTAGGGTTAGGTAGGTAGGTAGAGGTAGAAGGCTGCATTTCATTGTGTTGCATTGCATCACATTGCATTACGTTGCATTGCGTTACGTTGCATTGCATTACGTTGCATTGCATTACGTTGCATTGCGTTAGGTTGCATTGCGTTATGTTGCATTGCGTTACGTTGCATTGCGTTACGTTGCATTGCGATGCATTGCATTGCGATGCGTTGCATTGCATTGCATTAGGATTAGGATTAGGGTTAGGTAGGTAGGTAGAGGAAGAGGGTTGTGTTGCATCGCACTGTATTATGTTATGCACATAATATTAAGTAACTTTAGATTACGTTGAGTCTCTCTCTCTTTTATTTGCTCTAAACACAATCTGAGGGATTTGTACCTTAGCTACCTTGCTAGGGAATGACAAATTACATGGAACAGAGGTTTTGGTGGGCTGGTAGGTGTAGAGGGTTGTGTTGCATTGCATTGCATTTTGTTAAGGTTAGGGTTAGGTAGGTAGGTAAGCAGAGGTAGAGGGTTGCATTTCATTGCATCAGGGTTATGGGTAGGCAGGTAGAGAAAGGTTTGTGTTGTGCTGCATTGTGTTACAGTAGGGTTAGGTAGAAGATTGCATTTCATTGCATTAGTCAGGGTTAGGTTGGTAGGTAGAGGAAGCATAGTGTTGCATTGTTCATGTTACATTCCACCTGCAATGTAATGTTACTTTCTGGTTTCAAACAGGACATGAACCCCAGTCTCCTGGGTCAAAATTCCATGTTTGTTTGACCCATCCATCCACCCCCAACTCCTCCATATGTGGACCTCACTCTTTATACTACGTTACCTGACACAGATGAGTTTACACTGAAGTTAGTTGAAGACCTGGTGCATCTTCTACAGACGCTAAAGGGTATCTTGTTCATCTCTATGAGACACCACGGGGTGTGACAAAACATTGGTATCTGACAACTGGGAGTGAAAACGAGCTGATCCATGAGATCAAAGCCACTTAGAATCCACTGAAAAGAGGCCAAAGGTCATCAGCCAGGAGTCAGGGGATAACTGGAGAAAATCTAGGGTATTAACAGCTGACACCAGGGACCATGTTTGAACAGAGACAAGGGTTAGCAGCTAGACAATCACCTGTTGTCATGACAACCTCGTCTCCATTTGCTAAATGAAGATGATGAGATGAATGACGACTGAAAGAAGCTCAGAAAAAAGCTAGTAAGTGGATCTTTCGGTTTATTTATTTATTTGTGTATTATTTATGTTTTGTCACAGATTATTGTATGATCCTGGAAATCACCATAATTCTTGTTCTGTCCGGTGTCTATCCTGTCAAGTTAAAATGATAAGTTTGACAAGATGTTCTCCAGAATGTAACTGAGATTAACAATGAAAACAACTAAATACTGTGTATACTTAATAATAATGACCAAGACAGAATGAAAATATAAATTCATAAGCAGGATCACAATAAAAATATTATTCTGATCACATTCAAATATTGAGAGTCTTATCGAGCTCAGTGTGGAAAATCACTGACTGTTTGATTAGAGAATCATTCCTTCCTTCAACAGATAAATAAAGGCAGCACTTCATTGCCCTGAGTGAGTCAGCAGTATTATTGGAAAGCAGGCAGACTGAGAGCTGTTCTCACCTCTGATGAAGACAGCGGCGAACATCAGCCCTACACTGACCCTGAGGAAACTAAACAAGACTGAACACATGAGAAAACATTTACATGCATGCTGAGCCCACACGATGGAGACATGTTCTCACAGGAGCCAATCACAGACTCTGCAGTTGCACCATGGCCAGTCTGTATCCTCAGGATCTATTTTGGATTTTAAAGATCTGTTTGTAGTGAAGAGCAGATTGTTCCTGGTTGTTTGAAGCTGAAGAAACTGACAGATAAGCAGGGGATTTTTATGAAAATAAAGCATTACTTTGTGCTTAAATGACTTGTTCATGAAACCGGCAGGTATTACCATCACTTTGTTTTGGAAACACTGTGAGTCATTTAGTCTAGTCATTTTTTTTTAACACCAATGACTCGTGACTTTGTTTGGACTTTAGTCTTTTGATTTGAAAATACCTGAAACCTTCTCCCAAGCCCAAACATGAAAAAGACTGTTCTTTAAAAACTGAGTCCGTGAATTCATTTTCTGTCACTTCCTGAATCAATAACTTTAACACTATTCATTCTCAGCAAGTCGACACTTAATTCCCAGATCCACTTTGTTTGAAACACTCTGACAGCATCCAATCAATTTGCAGGAGAGAGTCATTTAGAACTAATGTTATGTTACTGAGCTCCAGCTGGAAAAACTGAGACCAAAGATCATTTTGTTTTCATACAAAAACTATGAGGTGGTCAACATAAAAATTAATTGCATCATGCAAAATGTGCAGGTTGAGAATTACACACAAAGACACAACAACTTCAACATCCGATGAACATTTAAAGCTGCACAAAGTCGAGGCTAATATAATCATAGTTCATCAGCTGATGCTTAACAGCAAAGTAACTTGAAATCAATGAGGCTGGAAACTCACTGTTAAATTACGACTTGTTTATGACTCAAAAATCAAAGCTTAGGACTTGGGACTTGCCTGTCTTGACTTGGAACTTAAATGCAAAGACTTAATACTTGAAAAACAATGACTTGGTATCTCTGCTATGGCCAAATACAACTAACAACATCCCCATAAGCCGCTAAATACTAAATATTAGCATGCTAACATGCTAAACTAAGATGGTAAACATGGTAAACATTGTCTGCTAAACCTCCACCACTGTAGCATTGTCACTGGCGTAGGCTACCCTGCAGTGGGCATGTGCCTAAAAACATCAGTGCTATGGAAACAACAAAAATCACAGAACTGTGATTGGTCAGCTTAGGATGCCTTTTTTCTTACAAGTGTGAGATGGTTGAGAGTGGAGACAAAATTAAGAGGGTTAAAGAAAAGCTGAATAATCTGCTATTTTTACATTTTAGAGCTGCAATCATTTGTCAATTAATCACTTAGTCTATCAGAAGAAAATAAGTTGTCAACTATTTTGAAATTAATTCACTGTTTCATTCATTTTTTAAGCGAAATTGTCAAACATTGTTTGTATGCACAATTTTAAATGCAAAGATTTGCTGCTTTTCTTTGTAATTTCTGGCAGTACATGAAGAGTCTTTCAGTTGTATTCACACGAAAGAAGCAATCTGAAGACCACACTTTGGGCTCTGCAAAATCAGCTAAGCAATTAATCATGAAAATAACTGGCAGATCAGTTGCAGCCCTACTTTTCATATTTCAGTTGAAATTTCTTTCTGGGCACATAACCTCCATTCATGTGTTAGAATAAAAATGGTAAGAAACTTTTTTATTAATTCATGTGTTGCGTATACATTTTTTGCTCACGTTTGCTGCTGTCCACTTAAAGTGACCTAGATTAGTTTGTTAATTAGTTATTAATTACAATTATTCCTGATAACAAGTCCGGCAAAGACATATTTTTGTGGTTTTAGGGAATTCACTGGTGCAGCAACAAGTCTGAAACAAAATCAATTTGTAATCTAAAGCTTCAAACTGTTTGATTCTACTGGGACAACCACATGAATCTTCACTAGGACTCATGCAGTTGCTACAATAAGCAGCAAGAAAACAACGACCCTGCCCTAGTCTTTTTCACGTTTTAACATAAAGATCACGAACACACAGAAGTCTGGAGATTGACTTCCCAACCTGGGAAATGGCACCATCTGAGGAGCACACGACTGCAGCAAGTGAAGTAACAACACACAACCTGGTGCACATACAAGAGCAGGACCAGCTGGTTATCAGGAGGGAACATTTTTGCATAAGAACCCCTGAGCAGTTATCACCCATCCTGTATGTAGGTCAAGAGCGAAATGAGCATATGTTAAAGAGTTGGAGGTGATTTTGAGGAGATTCTATGTGGCCAGTGGTGATGTATATTAATCTGCTTCACTGTAGCTCTGAGACCAGTGTCCTACTTAGCTGACACAGTGCCTTACTGCCAACTCTGACTTCATCCTGTCTCAGACGGAATGAGACAAGGACGAGGACAAAGCAGACAGAGAGAGAGAGAGAGGACAGGGAGAGGCAGAATGGTGTCCTACTAGCCTACTGTGACAGGACACACTGGCCTCACAGGACAGAGATGAGCAATGAGAGTAATAAAAGAGATTCACGTACATAAGAACACCCACAAAAACACTATTCATTTTTCCACCTCCTGAACCTTTATCTATTTCTCCTCCCCCTTTCACTCTATCTTTCTCTCTCATTTCTCTCCGTCTGTCTCCGCCTGTGTCTTCGCTCGGCTGCTCTGTCAGCATACTAATGCACCCGGACTGAAGGTTTTCCCATAAAACTGTCCTTGGCTGAGTGACGCTGTGGGAACGGCTCAGACATCAGGGGGTTTATGGTGCAGCAGAGCTGGGGTTTAGCTTTGAAAATGGAATATTCACCCCCTGTGAAAAGCGATACCTGCTCTCGGAAAATGGTTGACGGTGCACAATCTGGCCAAATATTTAGATTCCACACTGTCCTGCTTTGATAGACACCAGGGATCATTCATTTATCCTTCAAGAAGCTCAAGCTTCAAAACTCTCTGCATAGCAGCTTTTAGGAAAGAAGAGGTGGTGATATGTTGTAGTCTTTTGGTTCACATGATGTTCATTTGCTCAGATATTTGTCTTAGTAGCAGACCGATGCATCACATAGCTCTTCTGTGTAATTCAAGTCAGCACAGACATATTCTGACCTTCAGTCAGACAAAGGTAGTCAGTTAGTCAGTTTTTAGCTGGTATTTCTGCCTCATCCTCCTAATTATCTCATTCACATGCTCAGTCTATCACCATTTCCTTCATTCTTTGGTTGTTTTACTCCCTGAGGTAGAGGATGTTATCATCCTGCAGACAGACGTGAGCAGCAAACACTCCAATACTTCAAATATTCTTCTCCTTCATACTGTGAACTTTTTCACAGTACCTGCTGAACACTTTCATATTTTATAGTTAGTAAAATCATTTACAGAAACAATGAGTACAAATACAATTTTGCACTTATCAGTAATATTCAGTATATTAAGGTGCTAGTAAGAAGCGTTAGTTGATAGGTAATAAGGAACTTATAAGATATTTATTAACATTAATGTATTAATTAGACTGAATGTTTATTGTGAGATTATAAAACATTTATAAGCACCTACAAGCAATGTGTAATATGTTATGACTGCTTAATAAAAGCCCTATGTGTTTTGTTGCTGCTTTAGTAAGATTTCTAAATACTTTATTAAGCATTTATTAACAGTTAACTATGCATTTGGGGAGTACCAGATCTACTGTGTGAGTAGTGCTTATTAGGGTTAATTAATTAATTCTTCATCATGCACTTATTAACAGTTAACTATGTGCTTATTAACAGCTCAGTATGCATTTTGTCAGTACTGGATCTAAAGAATGAACAGTGCATATTAAGGTTAATTGATCCTTTATAATGCACTTATCAAAAGTAAACTATGCATTTTGGGATGATGGATCTAGAGTGTGAGCAGCAGTTTAATTAATCATTAACTCTGCACTTAGTAACAGTTAACAATGACATTTTGAAAAATTATTTTCAAGTACATAATCAGTTATATTTTGGTAGGTTCTTTTTTTAACGGTCATATCTGAGGTATTATCTGTCTGTCGTTCTGTGTGCTCTGACAAACACACCTCTCCTTCTGTCCGCACAACATGGTTGTTGTCAGGAAATTGTGACTAAGACTGAAAATGACACTTTTTAATATCCAGTCATTCCATGTAAAAACGTTGACATCCAAATAAAGTGACGAGTCAAAGTCGGGTTGTCTGAAGTCATCGGCTTAATGACTCAAGTCTGACTTTTACAACATAAACAACAGCCACAAACAAAGAAATGAATTGAGGATTAAACGGAGCACTGAGTTCATTCAGGCAGAGCACTGTTGGCATAAGTTGATTAGTTGATCCCTAACTGTGTTTACATTATTCCATTCACTTTGTGATATGAAGTAATGTAGTCTGCAACTTAACAACGGCAGCTGTGTATGTAGACTCCTGCACAACTATAAATTCATTTACTTAATGGTCAATGAACTGTTGAATGTATACCAGCCACGGTGTCATATTCATGTGGCTGAGGGTGTGCTCTGTTCCTGATAGAAGTGTACTGTCTTAAAGGTGATGGAGCTAAGAAAGAGAAGATACTGAAACAGAAGAACCACCAGCCTTCTACTCATGTAGTGCTTGATGTTAACTTAAAGCTATGTTATGTAACATTTCCACATGAAAATGTCTAAAAATGCCAGATGCATATCAAATAACGGTGTGTCAAGGTGTTGCTTGGTATTTGCTATAGCTTATAGAAAAACACAGGATACATCGTATATGTCAGAGTGAGGACAGAAGTTGGTGAACGTGACTAAACAGAACTACAACTATGCTGTGAAATGAAAAAATGTAACATTTTATCAACTCCGTAAGAGGCCATCTCCATTTGGAGTTAACATCTGTGCTGACAGATGTGACAGAACTCGCAGTTCTCCTTTATAATTAAATAATGCGTTCAAAATTAGTACTTTTTCAATTTAATTTAAAAAAATAAAATAAAAATAAGTCAGTGCCCATTTGGGTCACCCAGTCAAAAAAAAGTCTGGAAACGGGTCTAGACAAAACCCTTAGAACCCCCTAGGTGAGCTCTAGGTTAACTATTGGAATATAACAAGGTTCTCTGTAGAACCCCCATCATAGGTTCTAGATAAAACCGTTGGAAAAAAGATAAAAAGGTTCCCAGTAGAACCCCTTAGTGGATTCTAGATAAAACCTAGATGCCCCTTGGTGAGGCCTAGATAAAATCTTGAGAATGTTAAAAAGTTTGTGGTAGAGCAGCTTGGGCGGGTTCTTGTTAGCATCCTTATAAGGTGGAAAGGTTCTGGATAGAACCAGCACACCATAGATCGGTTCTCTTTAGAGCTTCTTATCACGGGTTCTGTGTGAAACCTCCCTTTATGGTTGTATTTGGCACAAGAGTGTAGCAGCAGTGGAAGCTGCAGATGAGCCGCCTGGAGAATCAAACAGTCCAGCTCCACACTCTGATTATGTACCTGTTTATAATAACCAGTGTAGATGTGACGGAGACAACAGTAACACAGACTAAACCCCGACACCGATGTGTTGGAGGAGTGTAGGTGTTTTCTCCTGCAGTCTGCTGTGTCATCCCACCATGAGTCTGCTCAGATCAATAGTCAGTGCATGCTAAATATCACCGCCAGGCAGCTGGATTACTGTAACTATGGACTGTGTTGATGCCAGTGTGTGTGTGTGTGTGTGTATGTGTGTGTCCAACCCCTGCTGGGTGAGTAAATGCAGACATGCTGCCAGTATTGTGAATCAAGGTCAGTTCACTGCCAATTATACTGCAATAGAAGCAAGTGAAACACACATATTCACACACACGCACACATTATTTAAAGCCTCAGCCTCCATGCAGAGAGTCTGATTTAAAAAGCAGGCAGACAGCTAGCGTTCCTGACCTTTATCACCTCTTTTTGTCATCTGAACACACTGCGCACACGGGCACCTCCACCAACAGGTTTTCACACAATCAAAAAGTTGTACTTTGGTGACCCAAGGTTAAAGGAGAAACACATTATTGTTCTAATTCAACTTTTCTACAGAATGCAAATTTTAAAAGTATGCACATTTTTACAACTCATCCACCCAGATGAGGTGTGGACTCGTGTCACATGACTCCAAGTCCAGTCACAAAGTTGATGACTTTAGATGCAATTTCACAAAATTTTAAATAATGTGCAATTTCACTTGGACCAATGACACAAAAATGGTAGAGCAACAATAAATGTATGTTCTAAGTTTGTCATGCCACAGAAACATGTGTTATTAACAACCCAGCCGAATTTGAATGATTAAAAAAATTGCTATGTATTAAAATTTGGTATTCTCTTCTCTGAAACTCTGGGGGTGTGTCCACTTCACTGTCACAGTGTCAAACACCACTATAGCCTGAAAACAACCTGAGACATGGATGCTCTGTCTAGCAGCTTTATTGTCTACACATGTTTGAGCCACCAGAGCCAGAGGACGGTGACAGGATGGTATTTTTTTCTTCTGTGTCAGGTTCTTAGAACTGAAGTGAGCTGAAGTGAACTGCTGGGCTGATTTGGACTGAGAGAGTCATTGAAGGTACATTTGTAACTGACTGTTTGGGAGAGCAAGGCAGTGTCATTCATGTGTTGGTTTGTGGGGGACCATTGCTCTGACGCATCACCAAGCCATGTTTCAGGTCCGCCCAAAAAATCCTGAACACTGAAATCATGAACAAGAGCTTAATGGTCTAACTCCACAGTTCAATTAAAATTATACCAAAGGTCATTTTATTTGTGTACAAAGACCAAAAGAAAAAAAACTAAATAAAAAAAATAAACTAACTGCAATATGCAAAACGTGTAGGTCAGAAATTACAGAGACACTTCCAGCTTCATTCAACATTTAAAGTTGCATAAAGAATGTTAAGTTGAGGTTCTGTTCTTAAAATGGTATTACATCTGGTGAGGAGACATTATGACTTGTTCAGGACTCAAAACTCCAAAAGTTTATGACTTGGGACTTGCATGTCTTGATGTGCAAAGACCTGAGACCTATTTGTGACTTGCACACAATGACTTGGTCCTCTGCCCAACAGTCCAATGAGGTTGCATTGTCCCAGACAGAACCAGCCAGTCTCCACTGGGAGACGGTGATGAGTAGTGACTTTGTCCTTTAGCAGAGGCATTCTAAAAACAGCTATACAGGGACTGACTTAAGTTGGCTTCCCACACACAATATGTGTGAAAAGGCTCAAAAATAATCTCCCAAAATCTGCTTAAATACTGACAACATATGATCTAAAACCCAAATGATACTTTCCGTATGTGTGTGCCCACAGAGGTCTGCCTGACACAGATTTTTCATCTGCCCTGCCCTGTGACCAAGTGTATACAGACAAACATGTGAACTCATGTGTATGCACCAAATTTAGTGTAAACAGAACCAGGTCTGCCTGTTTTTGGACTACATGAACATACACTTGGTAGAACTGCTGTATGTTCAATGATTCACAATGAGTCATAGTTTCAGACTTTCAGACTTTGTCCCACAGAGAAAGACTACAGCCCTGAACCAGAAACTACAATCATGATCCATGAAATTGTTACGGCTTTTGCTGTACCTGTATGTTGAAGAATTTTACTGTCCTTCACTCATGGCAGACTCTGGGTGTCTGGAGTAACAGAAATCTTGAGCCTTGGATAAATTCCTAATAGCTTTTGTGACATTGACATTGTAGCTTAAAATAATACCCTCCAGTTGAGTTGTGGTGATACATAATTCTGTATGATGTGAGACATTGTATAAAATTGAGTGTTTCTATTGTATCCTTAAGCTTTTGGTATGAACTGTATCCATGTGTACACACTGTTCCAAGATCTTTGTCGTCGATATGTGTTGTATTAAACTCATATATTCAAATAAGATCAAATGAGGCTCCAGTAGTTTATTCTTTTGTTCATAAAAGTGAACAAAAGTGACCAGAAGTACACATTTTACTTCAGAAATTTGGCATTGTCTGCAGGATCTGAACCTGTGCAGAGAGACCCCAGTTCTTTCCCTATGTATAGATATTCACAACTTTGTTACAATTATCTGCTGTCTTGCATAGATATTCACAACTTTGCTATGAATACCTGCTCTCTTGAGCCTGAAAAGAAAGGCTCACTCCATTCCTGTGTGAAATACCTAAAGACAGATTGCTTTTGACAAATACACCTCTTGGTTATTTGAGTGTATGAAAGTATGAAATGAAAATTCCTCCTTGTTGTCCTGCATATTCGCAATTCTGTTTCAAAATGACATAATTGAAGCCTGTGTGGTGTGATTTCTCAGTGAGCCCCTGAAGAAAAAAAGCAGAATTATAGCATTAATTTGCAAGCGAGGATCTTTCTTTCTCTCCATCCTTTTTCTCTTTCTTTCCACATTAGCTGTTATCTGTGTGAACAGCTTGAAGACGCATGGATCAATATAAGCCCTGCAGCCGTGGGAGAACTGTCCGCTTTAATGTGGGACCAAGAGACAAAGACAGACAAAGGCAGCTGCAGAGAGGGAAGGAGAGCCAAGGAAAGACAGAGAGAAAAGGACATGATATAAGATTCTAGGTACAAGACAGGTGTACTTGTGGATAAAGATTTCAGTTTATAGAAGTGAGGATCTACGTAAACCCAAGAAGAGCTGATATATGCAATATATTTTGTTCCGTGTCAGTGCTTTCCTTTAGATGGTCTGATGTAGTTTCCATGGTAGGACCGCCTTCTTTATCTGCTAAGCTTTCACAGATCCTGCTTACTGTCCAGTTTGGCTTCAGGTTATTCAAAACATTCATTGCATCACTTGCTGTTAGACAGGTTTAACCCAGACATGTAGAAAATTAAAATGCTGTCATCCAGATGTTGTCAGGACTCAGTGTTGTGGCTGATCAGTCATCACTTTTTACTCCCAATGTCAAAAATAACATGCTATGGAATCCTGTTTCTGATCACCATTGACTGGGTGAAGCATCAGACAACAATACACCTTCTGGAATCCAGTGGACCTTGTTCACACACATGGAAGACCTTGACTTTGCAGACGATCTGGCAGTCATGTCATCCACTTGAGTGTTGAATGTTTGAGTGTTTACCCAAAAGGGCTACCCACTTGAAGGTGTGTCTTTTAACCTAAGCCAAGTTAGCTCGAGTCAAACACTTAATTTCCTATAAATTCATCACAGTAAAAGTTCCTTGTTATTTTGTTCTTCAAAAGCAGCTAAATCAGGACATGTTTGGTTTTCCTCAGCAGTAATGTCCTATACGAATTCCTGTACGGCTGAAAGTGGACATAAAGCAGTAAAATAAAGCAGATATCTGAAAGTACAAACAGCGACAAAGGAAACTAAACTTGAAACTTAAACTAAACATCTTTCTCTCTGTTCTTCTGCACACACATCCGTCACAGGTTGGCCACAGTCAGTGAGACATCACTACAGTCCACTTGGAGATGGGCTGGGCTTGTTTTTTGGCCCCAGTACAGAGAAGATCCATCTCAGGTGTGACTTGGCACAGCTCGGTGCGTTAAAAGTGGTAATGGAAATGCAAATCAGGACGGCACAGTTTGACTCACTGCAGCCAAAAGTGATAATGGAAAAGCCCCATTAGTGAGTTCCAACACCGATAAGGTCTGGTTCTCAGCTGGTGTTCCAGTTCACCCAAAAGGTGCTGGATGTGCACTATTGTCTATCATAGCAGTATTGTAAGAATCCACTTGGACTGGAACCAAAGGAACCAAGGCCAACACATGGCAAACAGCCCCAGACTATCAGTCATTACTCCACCAATATTTACAGTTGGCACTCTGCATTCAGACAGGTGGCATTCTTCTAAATACGTACTTAATGCCAGCTCACACAGTTGACTGGGCAAACGGGCAGAAATTTGACAAACTGACTTATCACCAAATCATACTACAGTCAGTGAGCTCTTCAGTACAATCCATTCTACTGCAATGGTTTGCTAGTGGCTGTATGCTTTTCAGCAGGGGTGCAGTGGGTCTCATTTTAAGCCCAGGAGTTACAGTAAATGTGGCAGAGTTGCCCACCTCAAAGAGGAAAACGTTGCTGAGCTTTAAGCTGACACAGCTCTGACAAAAATACATTCAAGTTGTTGAAAAAGTAACTTCACATCCTACAAGGACTCTTCAGTCACACTGTCTCTCTGCGTCCTCCTGCCCTGTCTGATAATCACTGGGCTGACACTACTGTGCAAATTCACACTTCACAATTTCTGGCTCAAAGTTCAGTTCACAAAGACTGAAATGATGTAGTTCACATTCATACTTCACATTTTTGAATTTTGATCCAAGGTCACAGTTCCAAAAATGAACTAATTTCTGTTCATTTCCTCTGTTTTTGTTGTTGTTGTTGTTGTTTTTCACATTTGAATTTAAGTAGAGCCTCATTCTACCAGGGATGCTGGTTTATAATAATGACAAACTAAGTGGTGCATGATATTCATGTTTTAATTAATGTTTTAATTACTCATATCTATAGTTATTAACAGCAGTTCACAAACAATGTTGAATGTTTTACATTACAGAACACAGCAAACTTGACCATCAACATACTGTTGAAATTTCCATTTGGGAACTCGAAATTCTGACTTTTCAGCGCAAATTGAACGCCCCATAATACATGAGAACTGCAGAGAGATGAAGAGGGAGATGAGATGGAGGAGAAGAGTGAATATAACAGGGATCTATCAGTCTGTTTATTACTGTAACACAATCTCCAGTCTGCATGCTGCTTGATCAACCAAAGTTTTTTATACCACGCCGACATTTCTATCCATGTCTGCATAGTCTGTCAGTTCATAAAGCCAACCTGATCTTCATCCAACCGCCACAACAATGAACTGCACCTCTTTGTTTCATGCCTCAGTCCACCACCATGCCATGTGATCATTTGTTGTAATCCTAATCAAGTTTACTGGATAATTTTGTCACAGCCATTTTAACTTTACTTTATCTGATCAGATTATTTGAGGTTGATGACTAAGCAGGAAAACTAATGATTAAGTGAAAACACGAGAGAGCCTTTAATCTAGTTAGATTTGTGACCTGTCCAGCATGTGTGTTTGCATGTGTTGACAGCCTGAAAGTGTGAGTGCATCCATCTGTCAGCCTGCACACAGGCTTAACATTGTTAGCCAAGCAGTGATTTGAGGGAGGATGAGGGGGCATCTGCCTTGTTAACCAGCCACCCCCCTCAATCCTCTAGTAGAAGAGAGAGTGCAGGGGCTCTCTAGTCTGTCTGACTTATTGATTGTGTATCTGACTGAGGTTTGTGACAGTTAGAATCTGAGGTTCCGACTGTGGCTCTGAAATATCAGCAGACTAACTGTGCTGTGTTGATAAATCCATGGAGCTGTTCAGGGTGTTTAAGTAGCAGACTGATTTCTAACACCGACCTTTTTTCTCCATCCCACTCTTCTGTCGGTTTTAATCTTCGGTCTATAATACATCATAAAGTCTCTTTACAATTTAACAAATTTATTACAAAAGCAAATGAATAGACAAATCTGTGGAAATTATTACAAAATGAAAAGTAGATACTGACGTTTTTTGCCTCATTCACCTTTATATGGGCACCATTAGTTGCACGAAGCACATCAAGACGGTACTCGATTTCTTGCCATGTTCGTTGTAGCATCACCTCATCAATGGTTGCAATGGCATCAGTGACCTTTTGCTTCATGTGTGAAACATGAATGTGATTAAAAACTCTGATGACCACTGAGTACATAGAACAAATCTGATTAACATATCTCATCAATTGCTTTTGTAATACATTTTTGAAATTGTAAAGAGACTTTGTGCTAACCTCCTGATCTCTAGATGAAGTGTGGCGAGAGCAGCGCCTGACCAGTGCATGAGTCGCACTGCTCAAGTGGGCTGTGTGGACGATCTAACTAGTTAATACGGGCGCCAAAATGAAAACCAACAGGTAACGCCACACACACACATGCTGCTCAAGTGTGTGAACCAGCTGTTACTCACAGACCTGTGAGAATCAAAAATTTTATGCCTTTGATTTTGTTGATTTTCCGTGTGGTATCAAAAATGGTGTCAGATATCAAAATCCAGTATCAGTGACAACACTAAGATGCAGCCCAAAACTGTACAAGATTTTTCCCAGTCCTCTAAGTTACCATTCTGCTGCTTCTTCTCTGCACCTGTTAAATGGAACTACCTCAGGCAGCTAAACCAAACAGTTAGAAGTGGTCTACATATATATTTTATATATCTGATATATAGAACTATAGTCTGAAAGGGGATTTTATGGAGAACAGAAAAAGATGTCCTGATAAGAAAATATCTCAAATCTTCAGTAAATACAAAGAATCCTAGAAGAAGGCAGCTATACTTCTTTACTAAATTTACTGTATAGTGCAGCTTCTATGACAACATGTGCAAAGAACATAATGATCAGCGTTCAGCGTCGTGTTGTAGTGCAGAAGGAATGAAACACAATATTACTCTCTGGCTTCCTTCAGTTCACTCTGCACCTCTTTGTTCTCTAGTCAACACAGCCGAGGTGAGAGGTGTGTGTGTGTGTGTGTGTGTGTGTGTGTGTGTGTGTTAGCTGTGGGGAGTGGCAGCGCTCGTCACATATGCAGTAAAGATTGTGTAATCCTTGTGGGAAGAGCAGGACAGAAGAAATGAAATAAATAGCCAGACTGCTGCATCCATGCCTTCCTCTCTCACCCCATCGACGCAGCTGTCCAACAACCTCTCCTCTCCTCCTTTTACAATCTGTTCATTTTAGGATGTAGAAAAGAACAACAGAGCTTGCCAAGGGAGAGATGGATGGATGGATGTAGTAAAAGAAGGAGAAGGAGAGGGGGAGGGGAGGAGACGGAGGACAGGGAGGAGGGATAATCACATTTATAGTGCCTCGTACTGTACCACTCCCTTGGCACTGGTCCTATGTTTTACTTTGATCCAATCATTTCATCCCTCTCTTATTTACACTGCTGCCTCCTTCTATGACTCCACCTTTACATCCATCACAACTGCATCCAAGAAAAGAATGACAGGAAAAACAAAGTACCCTGTCAGTGAATTATGTATTATAGACATCAAAACGAAATTAAAAGAATCACAAAGAATCTAAATCACACAACCATAAATTTCATTATATCAAACTGCTACATAGTTTGAGCGTCTGTATTTCTGGTCAGAAAGGCAACAAACAATATAATTTCTAGTATTCAGCTACCTTAAGTTTTTCAGGAATATTACAACATTTTGGGAAATAAGCTTATTCACTTCCTTCCTTCCTTCCAGAGTTAGATTTCACCTTGTAAACAGTGTTATTTATTTACATCAGAGTAGGGCTGCAACTAACAATTACTGTCATAGTCGATTAATTGGTTGATTACTAGTAGTCATTTACAAAGTTAAAAATAGGTCAACACTGACTTTTGGTTTCACATGGAACATGAAACCTGGTCTCCTGGGTCACAGGGTTTCATGTACTACAAGTGTAATGACTAGTCTATTAATTGTTTAAGAAACAGGAATTTAATAAGCAACTACTTTGATAATCAATTAAACATTTTAGACACTTTCCAAACATTCTCTGGTATCCGCTTCTCCAATAATGAGCAGATTGATCCACAATGGAAATTAAATTAAAGGAGCAATATGTAGCCATTTCACATGCAAAAATAAGTATAGCAGTCCAAATAGTGAGTTGGAGCCATAAACTGTATATTGAATAGGTTGTAATCCTGTTAACTATACCATCTGTGGTTCAAGTGACTTGTTTCCCCCTGCACCCTCCTCCCCAGACATAGCAGAGACAAGCAGGCTGCAGGAGCTCTGCAGGAGCTCTGCAGGAGCTCTGCAGGAGCTCTGCAGGATGCGCACAACCTTGTAAACTGAAAACAACAAGCAACAAGGAGCCCTCCACTGTAAGTTGATCAGCTGTTTATAACTGTCAGTTGTCTGTCAATGTAAAGTTAAGCCTGTTATCCTGAAAACAAAAGCCAGCTGCTCTGAAAATACACACTCTGGATGATGAGCTAAGTGGCTTCCTGTTTCACTGCCGCCAAACTCCATTAACAGCAAATTAACGGTTATGAACATCTGCACCTTCTACAAGCTTATCAAACATTTCTTACAACTCATAAACACACACTTACTCATTCTGTGAAAATTCAGCAGTGATTTGAACTCTGATTCATGTGAAACAGACATACAGAACAGGTATTTGGGTCCAGAATGCAAATTTGAAAGGAGTACACCGCGGCTGCAGCATTCATGTCAAGTGAGGCGAATATTTCAACTTCTTTGATCTCTGATGACACATCATGTTCATTTTCTAACAGTAAATATATTACAGATTTCTCCTTTATTTAATCAACCTTCACACAAACCAGCCAATCTATGATACACCAATCAGGAACACCAGCAGGAAAGATGGAAATTTTGGAGTGCAACTGACAAAGCAGATCCTAGCTGACATCATATCAGACGTGAAGAGACTTAAGACGATGTTGACGAGGAGAAAAAGAGAGTGAGTGTGGGCGTGGCTTTTGCATTGTTGGTGAGAGCTTGGTGAAATAAGTCTGACAGACAGATGGCGAGCTGCCCATTTTGCTGTTCGTAATATTAGCTTCTTGCTGTTTCCTGTGTTGTTGTATTTTTATCACAGTGGTGTAAGAGAATTGTGCTCAAACTGTAGGGGGTGCTAAATCACAAAAAATGCCAAATTTTACATAATGTCATGTCATCTGATGGAGGCACAGAAGTCACCAACCCATCATCCAATCACTGGTGGTCAACAAATTTGTAATTGTGCTTAATTGTGCTTCCTCCTCTTCATTAAAAGCTCCATTCACAGACAGGAAACAGTGAAAAATGGAGCTCTGTGTTCAGGAATCATCATGAAATCATCATGACCTCATGGCTAATGAATAATTTACCACGTCCTCTCTGCTCTGTGTGCCTGTGTGTGTATGTGTGTGTGTGTGTGTATGTGTTTGTGTGGGCGCACATACACACTTTTCCAGACATGCATCTTTTAGGCCTCCGGTCTGCTCTTAAGTGCTTTTAAGCATGTGGCTGTCACATTCAGAACTAACAGAGAGCAGAGACCCAGAGTTCGTCTGAAGCTCACAGACTGTAGGGAGTGCACCAGATATCTGATACAACTTACATAACACAAATACACACTACAGCATCAACAATCACCATGAAACTGAATCAACAAGCTGAAAACAACCTTTAAAATCAGAGCTGAACCTCTGCTTAACGTTTGTTTTCCGTGAACCTGCTCCATCCTAAGCCCTGGTGGTGATGGAGGCAGGAGGCTGACTGGCAGTCGGTGTCCGGTGACAACAACAGGACGAGGGAGGCGCCCCATTGGTTGAGTGACATCACAGAGGAGTAACAGAGCGTCCCCGGGGGGCGCTCGGTCCCGCTCTGTTTTTAGCCTCGGCGGCTGCTCTGATGCTCTCACTGCATTTTTCATCACTGTCATCACACACACATACATACACACACGATTCTCTCTGCTCTGTGTGCAGTTAATTCAGTGTTAGGAATTTTGTAACTGTTAGCAACATTATGATTCATGATTCACTCCGTCATTTGAACATGACATTTGACATTTATTTTTATCCACTTTTTCCTTCTAGCCCTGTTATTTCATATATAACATTCATTCTTGAGAATTGGGACAAAACTGTATTTTGAGGGGGATGTTTACTCTTCAATTATGCTGGAAAAAAAATACAGTATAAATATATTTTAATATATATATTATTATATATTTATTTATTTATTTATTTATTTTTCATTTCACAGCATAGTCGTAGAGAGCAGCCATTTTATTTTTGACTTAGAAAGGCTACAGAGTTGACATGTTATGGTTGAGACACATCTGATTGCAATATTGTTGAATGAATTTGTCTAAAAATAGAAAATTTACCAGTGCTTGAGCAGTATCCCTGACTTTTCTAAACCAGGAAGTGAGACAGGGGTCTTTAAAGTATAGCTAACCCTTTTTATGCCTGATTAAATCATGTTTTTTGTACAAATCTGACAGAGTTGACAGAAACCGGGCACAACTTTTAAAAGACCAGTGTTTTCAATAACAAAAGTGATTTTAACACAAAGATAATTATAATAACACATTTTCATACCTATGTTATCTTTAGTTAATTATTATTCATTTTAGATTTTGCAGGTTTTTAACACTTTTTTAAATTGTTGCAATTTAAAAAAAAAATCTTGTCAGGGATAAGGGGCTGTCTGGCATAGAGCAAGTTTAGAAAATAAAGCAAACCAAAACATTTCATAATTAGAGTTAAAGTACTGAAATTTATATATTATTTTAAGTTTTTTGGTAGGACATGATTTGTCCAAATTCTAAAAATGATAGATATGTTTATATGTTTATATTTATGCTACACCAAAAAAGTATCAACTTATAACATGAAAAGTTTTATTGTTATAATGTGACATTTTTCATGTTATGACAAGAGACTATTGATTAAACTGTAATGAAAATTAGTTGCAGCCTTGTTCCTGTCCTGTCTGAAACCAAAAGTCAGTGTTGACTTATTTAATACATATATTTCATCTTACCTGTACTATTTATCCATCTAGATGGTTTTAATGTGAGTTGTTGTTATGTAATGTAACATACCTATCTAAGTGCAAACACTGATCTTATCTTCAACCCAACCATGTAATACTGTTGTCTAAAACTAATCACACTGTCACTGTGTCACAGTGTATAAGAGTTTATGTCACATGACTCATGTAACAAACATGACACATGTATGACAACCCTCACAGTTTTCCCAGGGGAGACCCATTTTTCATCGATCTCTCCCATTTTCCTCTCAGGGTCACACTTGTCCAGTTTTCCTCCCTATTTGGACAAATTTGCACACCTGTTGTTCATGATCACAAACTGTTTCTTGCTTTACAACAACACAGCTGAACATAACACAGGAGAGGATAACTTAATATCGGGTTCCCCCTAATACACTCATCCTCACATCTCATGTGTGAGAGGAATGAAGAGGAAGAATCAAGAAAGAAAGAATCAAGAAGAAAGAGGGATCCTGGAATGATGAATTCCTGTGTCCTGTGGACAATTTTAAAGTAAAGGTGCACATGGTGACATGACACCTTCCAATCATTTCATTTCATCTGAATGAAGTGATTGGTCATCACAGAGGCTTCACTGAGGCTCCACACCACTAACAAAATTTGACCAGTGACCTCTTGTCTCTCTAACATCAGGCTGTTGTTGCTTCGTGTCCTAATATCAGTCCTTACTGAGGTCATCTCAGCTTAATACGGTGGCACATTTTGAGGCTAACACAGCAGGAATTGTGTTTCCAGAAGATCCCCTCCATCCTTGACCATCTTCACCTTTAATAAACTCTCTCCCACACACTGCATCCATCAGCACTAGTCTTCATCTAGTCTCCATCCAGCCCCCCTAACTCAATACCTCTCATTTCATCTCATTCCAGCTCATTTCAGCTCATTGGACTGATATCGATCCTCTCTGTCAGAGGCCGACTGCCTGAGGAAAACAGCTCTGTGATGTGACAGGACTAATACCTCATTTATTATTAGTTTTTTTCTCATTATTAGTTTCTGTGAAAGACAAATGGCAGAATTATAATCTGTATGACACTTTGATGTGAACTGTGACAGTCTGAACAGAGAAACTATCTGACATATCAGCCTGTACTGAGAATGAACTGAAGAAAAAGTAAATGGGATTAATTAAAAGGCTGAAAATGAACATCCTCTGTGTGTGTGTGTGTGTGTGTGTGTGTGTGTGTGTGTGTGTGTGTGTGTGTGTGTGTGTGTGTGTGTGTGTGTGCGTGCGTGCACGTGCATGAGTGCGTGTGTGTGTGTGTGTGTGTGTGTACTCTGGCATATCATTTACACTTGAAGATGTTCCTACAGTGTGCAGTCATTTGCACAGCACCTTGTGTAGGACACCAAAGTGCAGCCTCTTCAAAAGTGAAACTGTCAACTTTGCACAATATTGTGCTTTTGATTTTTATTAATGATGCAGGTAACAGTGGGTTGACACGCCCACCAGTCTTTGCTCCTACCTCTCTGTGATGGATTGACCAATGCCAGCTGTTTTTAAAGGTGAAATCTGTCATACAGTTACTGTAATAAATCATAAAATGACCATGATGTATCATCAGAGATTGAGGAAACATGAAATACTCACTACTCTGACAACAATGCCCCCCCTTTGAAATTTCTACTTTGAATAATTTTTGATTTGCCTGTTTCACATTAATCAAAGTTCAAATTAATGCTGTATGTTTGCAGAATGAATAACTGTCCGTTTATGAGTGATAAGAAATCATTAATGATCTTGAAGAAGGTGTAGATTTTTATAATAGATAAATTGAGCAAAATGTTAATGGAGTTTGGCAGCAGTGAGATAAACAGCCTAACTGGACTTAACTCCAAGTCCAGAGTGTGTTATTTCTGAACAGTGGGTTTTTGTTTTCAGGAAAACAGGCTTAATTTACATTGACAGACAAGTGCCAGTTATAAACAGCTAATCAACTTACAGTGGAGGACTCGTCCTCACATGTTATTGTCACTTCACAATGTTGCTTACATCCTGCAGAACTCCTGCAGAACTCCTGCAGAGCTCCTGCAGCCTGCAGAGCTTCCCTGAGTCTGGAGAGGAGGAGGTGGGGGGAAACAGCTCACTTCAACCACAGATCGTATATTAAATAGGATTATTTAATATACAGTCTATGACTCCAACTCACTGTTTGGATGCTGTACTCATTTTTGCACATTAATTGCTACATATAGCTCCTTTAATGGGGAAATTCAAATCACTGTTACTGCTGCTGGGGTACTACAGTTGATGTGTTTGACAAAAAAAAATTAACAAATTAATATCAACACGGGGGAAAATGTCCTAATAATGAATCCAGCATGCCAAATGAAACAATTAAAATAGCTAATTAGCACTAAACAATGTCACCAGTTTTGCAGGTATTTGGACATAAACCAAAGTAATGGACACATTCCAATGTTGACCTGATGATGGAGCTACACCAGTGGCTCTATCTCTTCATTTTCTTTATTTATTCTTCTATAACAATGTAGAACTCTTAATGTAGTAGTTTGTGTTTTTCATAGTCACTTCCTCTTTTATTTTGGTATATCTTCCCTTGTGTGTCCTTGCTGGTTTTTTACATTAGTTTGCACTGACATGTCTCATATCTCTCTTACTTTCCTCTTTTGTTGTGCTTTCATATAACTACGTAAAAGTGTAAAAAATATAATCAGCCCTTATCAAATCATATCATGAGGGGCAGGGGTGGAAGTAACTAATTACAAAAATTCAAATTATTGTAATAAAGTACTTTTTGGGGGTACTTGTACTTTTATGAGTAGATTTTCAACTTTGTACTTTTACTTGTACTTGTCCAAATAAGGTGATCTGATCATAAACAGGCCAATGAAAACCAGGACATATGGATAAAAAAAAAAAAAACAGGCTTAGCTTCAGCAGCACAGGTTTGGAGTAAGGATGTTAATGATTAATTATTAATCAATTAAAAGCCATTAAGAACTGTATTATTAATGTATTAATGTATTAATTGATATTTAATCAATATACTGGAAATGGCAGTAATTGTACCTCATTTATCATTGTTTTTTTCTGAAGGAGCCATTTGTTGAATAAAGAAACTTAAACTTTGAAAATTACAAAAAAAAAAAAAAAACTGAAAAAGAGAATTACAAAAAAAAAACATGCATTTTTTTCTTTTATCTAAAAGAAATATGAATAATTGATTGATTGTTAGTGTTTTCATCAGTCAAGGAAAATGCACAAAATTTGAGAGTAATTTAGACAGAAGATTTGGACATGCAATGCTACTATTGATAATGCTTTAAATATCACAGTTAAAAAGCAACTAATACTCTGAGTAGTTTTTTAGAAGAATACTTTGTACTTTTACTCATGGGTATTTTTGTAAAACTTTAGAAAAATATTTTTCTAGAAATAAAGATGTGGACTGACCAACACTGTCATCTCCAGAGCCTGTACACCTGTATAACTCAAAATACATCTGTGTACACAGGAACACTGCATATGAGCATATATTACAGTATACATTAAAGTTCAAACTCAGAGTACAACAGTACTACAGAAATGGTTTGTACAGAAGACATAGTAGGTTATGTGCTCTAAATAAACACCACATGCTGTAGCTGCTGGTTCAGACAGTACCTGCAACTGTTATGTTCCAATTCAAACGCAGATTAAAACCAACATTTCAAGTTTTGAGAGTTTTTCTACCTTGGATTTACATTTGAAGTGAAAATAAGAAACCAGAAATGATTTTCTGTTTCATCAGAGCACAATCTTGACTCTGAGCACAGTTGACTGTTAGGTCATGGAGTGCAGATCTAAGGTTATATAAACGGTTTCTTCTATAAATGATTCACTGTTGCATGCTTTCTACACTGGCTGAGCGTTTGCTCCACAGAAACATTACTATTTCATGGACATGCAAGCAACTCAAGAACTATTCACAATCTAATGTGGACCTACTGTCTGTGTCAGTCACTGTGTCCAACAACCAATAAGTCTCACTACTGTATGTGAGACAGTCTCTGTTCATGACGTTCTTTCTTTCTTGTCCTTGTGATAGATAGTGGTCAACAGAACAGGAAACACCAGCGGTCCAACAAATCTCCATAGCTGCTGTAGCTTCAATCTAGATACATTTTTAAGGAGCTGCACATCAGCTGTGGTGTAGCTCCAGGGGTCACATACACTGTAAAACTGAATAACTCAGAAAAAAAAACTGAGTCAATCAGTTGACACAATATTTTTGAGCTGATAAACTCAAACATTGGAGGCTGTCAGAGAGTAAATATAGTTAGTGTTAGATGTACTTTTTCATTACAGTTCAATTAAAATGATTGATAAAGCCAACTCAAATATCTTTAGTTCATGTAACTCAGAATTTTAATTTATCTCTCTCACTGCAACAAGTTAACACACTTTAAACACTCAACAGTTAATTACTTCAATAGATTTTTGAGTTTTAAGCCCAACTCAAACTGTTGAGTTTTACAACCCCCCTACACTTGTCAAAAAGTTTGAGTAAACTAAGTAAAAGTGAATACTTATTTCAACCATTAATTTTCACATGCAACCATTTTATTTTCAGGCAGACGAATAATGACAAATCAAGGTCACAGCTCACTGTGAACAGTTTCTCAAACTCAAGAATTCAAGTTTAAAAAAGAAAAGTTAACTATTTCAACAAAAGATTATAGCATAGCAAAACTGGAGTTTGAGTTTGATTTAAAACTCAAAAATCTAGTGAACACATTTGGCTTTAAATTGCCTCTGGAGAGTTTCTTTAAACTTTTTTTTGCAGTGCAGAATAAGGCTGTACAATAATGCAATTCTTCTAATACTGCAAATCATATCATAATCAGCCAAAATAATCACAATTAGATATTTCTTCAAAATGGCTCAGCCCTCGTTCAGAACTTAATAATTTTAAGTATAAAAACTCATTATTTCCTGTTCAGTTAAGTATATTATATTTCATATCAATCAAAAATGTTAGTTTAATAACCACAAAAAAGAAAATGCTTCTGGAGCTCAACATCTTTAAGTTAGATTAGGATTTCCAAACTAATTTCAAGTTTTCACTGCTTATGAATCAACTCATTAGTCTGAGCATGCAGTTTTACAGTGTATTCATCTTCTAATTTTGGCTCTGTGGGCTCATCACTACAAGAGACACTTATCACATTACACACACTCACTAGATCCACTGTTCAAATAAGGATTAGTGCATCATCACTATATACAATATAAAAAAGGATTACAAATGTCTGATACTGTGGCTTGTTGAAGTAGCATTAAAATACAGTGTGACAGTCAGAACTGCACACTGACACTCAGACTGTAGTTTTTATCAGGACTGATTCAGTTTTTGGCAAATAAAAATGATCACAAACTTCCAGACATCATAGGTCCAGACAGGTCTTTCCTGTAATGATTATTTTAGTATTGATTAATCTGAGCATTTCCTCTATTAATCAGTTAAATGTTTGCTCCATAAACTGTCTGGAAATGGTGAAAAATGTTGATCAGTGCTAGTCCAAGATGCCAGCCAGTCTCAATGGCAAGATTTATAAATATAGGACAGCTAAAACGCAGTAAATAAGGTCATATGTTTTCACTCTCAGTTGTTTAGTGGTTGTCATGTGTGTTATGTAATTGGGTGATGTGGTGTGTCTGCTTTAATGTAATAATCATGGCTCTAACAGCAGGACGAGGCCTCAGATGACTGCATCAGCAGGCTGTAAAGAAGTCGCCACAGTTCTTTGCTAATTAGCTCAACAGGAGTCCATCACACTGATTTGTACAGTGAGCCTCTTCTCCACTCTGCTGGGAGTAAGAAGGTTCAGAGCAGCTCAGTGTTCCACAGAGAGCACCTACAATTATGATTCAACACAGGATTTAGGCATCTTTGTCAGGGCCGGCCCAAGCTTTTATGGGGCCCTGAGCAGTCTTTCATTTATGGGCCCCCCACTGCCTCAATGCTGCCACTACTATTGACTATTGTTAATATTTGATCATTCACACACCTGCTGTAAATGTAACACACCCATGATCAGTTTTATTCCTTGTAGCTCTGTTTTTTACATCACACAAATGTTTTTACCGTTTTATGGTTTTTAATCTTAAAAAGGAGCAAACTCACAGGACTGGTGTTGATTTGCACTTTAATACTCACAGTAACAGGCCTTCACTGTGGTCAAGAATGTGACAGTATTAGCTATTATTAACTAGCCAGGTGTTGTGTTTTTCTATAATTTTTTGTATGATTACCACAGACAATACTACACCACAACAAAACAACAATTCAAGCTTTTTTTGGGGGCCCCCTGGTGCTTAGTTCACTTATGCCTCACAATGGTATGGGGGTGTGTTAGCACCCATAGCATCATGGGTAACTGTCTCATCTGTGAAGGCCCTATTAATGCTGAAAGGTACATAAAGGTTTTGGTGCAACATACGCTGCCATCCAGACGACGTCTTTTTCACTCACACATTGCTTATTTCAGTGAGACAATGCAAAGACACATGTTCCACAGTGTCTTCATAGTAAAAGAGTTCAGGTACTAGAGTGACCTGCCTACAGTCCAGACCTGTCTCCCAATGAAAATGTGTGGTACAATATGAAGCACAAAATACAACAACAGAGACCCCGGACTGTTGAGCATCTGAAGTCATATATGCAGATATCAAATTAATCAAAAACAAGGAAGTTAATCAGTTTGAACATTAGATATCTTGTCTTTATACTCTATGCAATTGGATGTAGGTCAAAAAGTTTTTGCACATATTTGTATTCAGTTTTTATTTAGATTTCACACAATGTCCCATCTTTTTCAGGAATTGAGGTTGTACTTGGTTAGGTTTAGGAAAGGTCACAGTTTGGATTATAATAACTATTCCTTAAAAACAATCAAAACTGACCATTGGTCTCACACAGGAAGTGAAACCTGGTCTCCTGTGTAAAAGGCTCACTTTACACTACATTTGTCCTTATTATTTGCTCTTGGGGGCCTGAAGCTAGCACTATATTTCTTTACACAAATCCAACATGGACATGATTCTGTTCTTTTAATTCCTCCATGGTGTAACACCATCCATGTAGCCACTTCTGTTGTTGTAGCATCACTTGTCTGTCAGTGTCAACATGTGGTCATCAAGCAGAGACAGAGACAGAGAGGTCAGTCCAGGGCTCACTGGCTTAAGCAACAGAACAGGTCGATTGCCAGCGACATGCCGTACATTAATCTGTAACAACAATATTACTTGCAGCCCTCAACGAGCCAGCTGCTCAGACAGATTATTTAAATCACTTTATCTTGAGGTAAAAATAGAATAAAATGATAAAACAAGATTGTCTTTGGCCTCTGGGCCTCATCAGACTTTGCTGTAGTGATGCTGATGTGTCCCCAAATCTCAGAGATTAGCACAGTGAGTACAATGTTATAATTACTGATAGAACTGATGTTCATGACTAAAAATATAAGACCTGAAATGTAATAAAGCAGAATTACAATATGTCAATCAGTAAGTCATATCCTCCAGGAAGTTGTGATGTTGTGATCACAAAAAATCACACAAATTCAACCAATCCCTGTCAATTCTGTGCAACCTTGTGATTTTGTCCAAACTCTGCAACTTTTCAGCAAATTTGACCAGTCATCTGCGATTTCCACCAATCACAGCAGCCCCCTGTGCCAACGTCGTACATGAACCAACTCAATGTTTTATTTTATTATTCACGATTTTTTTTATTTTGTCACAGGTGCTGAAAAGAACATTTGTCATTGTTATTGACATTTATCAATCCTCTGTGAGCTTTTATTTTATCAGTTTGTGCTGTTTTGACTGAATTTGATATTCTCAAAGATTCTGCTTCTTTGTTGCATACCACACTTCTGCACTTCTTCATTTACAAAGATTTTTTTTATAGTTTTTGTACCTCTGAGCCTTTTTGGTGAGGCTACTTAGAACACTAAGAACAGAGTGCAGTTTTGTTCTTCTTGAAGCAAGTTACCTATGTGAATGTCAATTTTCACTTGGTCCTGCAATTTCATTGCAAAAAATGTCTAAAAGCATTGCAACATGCATCACAATTTATTAGAAAAGCTGCAGTGAAATCAGGCATTTCAGGCCACAACAATCCCAAAAAGGCCTTTGAAATCCTGGAGGGACTGATCACTGAACACGTAACTTCTCCACCTGAGCTGCCAGAGGCCAACAGCACTGTGGTTACTGGGAAGCTTCCAACTGTGAGTTTGTTCTGGCTGCCACCAACTCCCACAAAGCACTGCTGTCAATAAAAAACCTGTTCATAAATGACTCTTTAAATAAGTGTTAAAAATAACATACTGTTGACACATCATATGGATGAACTGGTACTCCTGCCTGCTTCGCACACACACACACACACATACACACACACTGACCTTCAGGGTGGAACTGCACAGTCAGCATTCACCACCCCCCCGATCTATGTGTATTACAGCTAACAAACTGGTGGGTGAGTGCTGCCGTACATCAGCTGACATGCTGGAAAACGCTGCTCTGATTCATATCGATCAGAAAAATGAGTTGATCACAAGTGAGGCTGAAGCAGCTCATTAGCTCAGATTGAGTATCAGACTGGAGATAAATCACCTCCTCAGGCCAGAGGTGAAACAGAATACTGTGCAGATTTAGATGAACGACGTCACCACATACAGTAGAATATGCTATATGTGTGGAGGGCTTATGAACACAGCCAAGCTTTCATTATGTTGCTTTTACTTATAAGAATCAAGAG
The DNA here is from genome assembly GCF_056507025.1 of Lutjanus erythropterus. NCBI lineage: Eukaryota > Metazoa > Chordata > Actinopteri > Lutjaniformes > Lutjanidae > Lutjanus > Lutjanus erythropterus. Next base: position 3,134,366 of record NC_139338.1, read on the forward strand.
TTTAATGCTGTTAAAGTGCTGTGTCATAAACCAGCTCACAACAGCTACAAATAGTGACCAAACATCAAGCAACCATCCTAACATACATGAACACACAGTGTGTGTGGTGACTGTACATCTCTGTATGAATGACTGGTGCTTAAAGCTGCACTGATCAATACTTTTATTAGAGACGGGACTGAGCTGATCAGATAACAGTATAGGGTACCAGTACTGACATAATCCACTTATTTTTGGATGTCAGACTGATGTCACTGATCCATGTGTCGATCCATATTCCATAGTCTGTTTTTATGAATAATAGATATCTAATACACCATTCAATGTTAATGATTTTTTTACTTGCCTAGTTGGAAAAGTGCAGAAATCTACTTGCCCAAGTCAATTTTTTACCCCGTAGTGCCCAAACATTCGAAATATTTTAGTCTTGAAAACATATAAAAGGAAGCATTACCAACAGAATTAAAGATCTGTGTGAGTGAACATCAGCCAACAACCAAGAAGACAACTCCAGACAGCAGACACTCACTGATGCTTTTCAGAGACACAATAATTTGAGGCAGACAACAGGAAGACAAAAAGGATTCCAGAGAAATTATCTGGATAAAAGTGGATCAGCACATCTTTAACGTTTAGATGAACAGTGGATCAAATGACTCTATGTGTAATATAATAGAACCTGTTCATAGTTTCAGCTCATTCTTTTAGTGTTTGGACCAGAAACTCTGCTATAATCAACGCAGCTGTTTTCAATGAAAGAGGTCTGATAAATCCCCTGTACACTACCTGTTCAGTCCTAAACAGCAGGCAGACAGTCAGAGACTAGCTGGTGAACATACTGATAGTGAAGTTTCATTTCGGTCGATATCGATAATTATTGATCATGTAAGATGTTGTGTACTCCAAAGGGTGGAAGTGGCTGAGGGGATAAAATAAGTTTGTTGTATTATATATTACAGGGTTGACTATTGGTGCTTTCACAAAGTGTGAGATTATTTGATAAATAATCATCAGTAATGTGGATATAATGCCTAAGTGAGTAAAGGCAAATAATAGATCAGCTGGAACAGTCTGGTAAATTCTCAAAATGACAGCACTGTCTGACAATTGTTCTAACTTAAGTAGATGAAGGTGTTAGGACTGTAGATTTCTACTGTAGCTATGGTTTGGACTCCATCATCCACTTAGTTTTAGTTACACTGTAGTTACAGGTATAGTTCTTGGTGTGGACGGCCCTAAACTCTGATGAACTGATGTTACTTTTAAATGAATCATAGCGTGACTTTTTAGAGTAATGAAAACCAAGACTTCTTCATGATGTTTAACCAAAAGGGAGAAGTCTATTCCCAACAAAGGGACTTGTGAAAGCCAAAGAAACTACAGTTCTTACTGGTGTCTCATAATCATGACATTGGTCACAGGACCTGTGTTTTATTATTCATATGCTATTTTCTAAGAAAAGACAAATTAGGCCTGAGCGATATAGCAGAAAAACCTATCACGATAGTGAAGGTTCATACTGTTCGATATTGATAATTATTGATCATGTAGATTGTGACTGACTACATGTTGTATACTACAAGGGCTGGAAGCAGCTGTGGTGATCAACTTAGTAAAAATCCCAATATTTAGATTTTTGAGCAAATGCCTCAATGTTGTGACAATATTGTAAGGATGTTTGGTGCTTTCACAAAATATTACCCAGCAAGATTTCTTTATAAATAATCTTCAGATTAATAATAAAACAGTTAGAAAAGTTGATATAACAATATCCAACATCACCATATCTAGTATCATATTGCCATACAATATAATATTGATATATCGCCCAGCCCTAGGACACGTTACTATTATAAGTTCTAATGAGAACATATGCAATTTATAAATATAACAAGATAGACCACCATAGACCATATCACGTAGGGGAGAAACAAACCAGAGGGAAAACTGCATTGTTAAAGTTATCAGTCCTGTATCTTAATTAAAGTTTGTTTATTCTAGTCAAGACAAGGTGGCAAAGCAGTGCAACAGAAAGACAAATATAGGCTCAGCTTCCTCACATGGTCTACAGCAGGGTTTCTCTTTGTACACTGTGTTCCACCTCAGAACATATTAAGCTCTCTAAGTACCATCATTATGACTGATGTTAAAATACAGCAGTGTAGATCTGCCCTGTTCACACAGCAGACGGTTTTATCGCTCATATTTATTGTTGACTGTTATCAGACACAGACACACACTGTAATATGGAGAAGCATGACAAGCCCCTCACACACACACACTCACACACACACACACATTCAGTTTACACATTCAGTTTTACCTCTGCTTACTATATTTCCACCACAGTTTAGCTTGTAAGTGGTCGAGGATGAAGCATGCGTACACTCACGTGAATGTGACTGTGAAGCAGGCTGATACTGAAACTAAAATATTACAGGAAAGACAAAACTTTTTAATCACAATTAGTTTAAGTATTTTCATTTGAAATTTTGTCAGATTTTGATAATATGTTTTAAATTAATTGATTTCCTTTTAAAAAATTTAAGAGATTCCTCGGTGTACCACTAGAGGGAGCTACCACAGTTTGAGAATCTATGGTCTAAAGAGAGCAGCAAGGCGAGTGTCAGAGGGGACGTCCACACAAGGAGACAGAATGAATGATATTTAGATTATAAAATATTTATAAGCCCTTATAAGAATGACAATAAAGGCCTTATGAGTTTTTTTTAAGACTTATTATAGTATTACAAACATAGACTGAGTTATGCAATTAAATATTTCTTAAAAATCATCAAGCCATACTTTAATTGGCATGAGGGTGAGTAGATAATGACTCAGTTTTTATTTTGGGGTGAGCTATCCCTTTAAGGATGTCTGTATAATTGCAGAAACACTCCTTTATGCCACGTAAGGGCAACGTCAGCGGCTGCCGCTGCTGAGAGCTGATTCCTGGCTCTCATTCTGTCCTGCTTGCCACAATATTCTATTTATTTTATTCTCCGCAACCATCAGGCGACAGAAAATATTTTGCGACCCTTTTGGGGACCCCAACCCCCAGGTTGAGAACCACTGCCCTAGGCTGAGGAAGAGGACAGTAAAAACAACCATCTGTAGTTTGTTTTGAGACAGTATGGTTTTCCACAGTAGCCTCAGTAAATAATATAATCTTTATAAAGTGTCTGTATTGGCTCTATGTCTGTCTATTGTTCTCTGTCCTGCAGGTGGAACTACAGAATCATTACAACCAATGTAATGAATTACATGTAACAGGATTATGTCATCTGGATACAAAAAGGTACAGTTACAGATAAAAAGGAAGTAATCAGATTACAGATACACTTACTGCCAATTCATTATCATGACCTCTAGTGAAAAAACATCCTTCAGTGGGTGGAAATTTCAACTTTTTTTGTCTTGATCACAACAAAGGAAGGAACAGCTGGACAAATCTAACAGCAAACAAAACACTTAAACCTGCAATGATTAATTTATTGTTAATTGACTATTAAATTAATCTGCATCTATTTTGATGATCAAATAATTGTTTAGAGTCTTTTTTCAGAACAAAAATCCCAAATTCTCTGATTTCTGTTTCTTAAATATGAATATTTTCTGGTTTCTTTCCTCCTCTCTGACAGTAAACTGAATATCTTTGAGTTGTGAACAAAACAAGACATTTGAGGACGTCATCTTGAGACTGGATCAACATGTTTCACCATTTTCTGACATTCTATGGACCAAACCACTGATAGATTTATTAGAAAATAATCGATAAACATTAATTGATGATGAAAATAATCGTTAGTTGCAGTCCTAAAAACAGTATTTTATATTGAGCAGTTACATAAGTAGTTACATTTTTAACAGGTAATTAGTAACAGTATCAGAATACATTTTTAAAGTCGCCCTGTAAACCTGACTGTAGGAAGATATTTTTATGACAGTTATGGTAAGTAGCCTCAGCATATGTTATAACATTTATAAAGTGGCTGCACTGGCTCTATGTCATGTTATGACGGCTCTGTGTATTGTTCTTTGTCCAGCAGGTGGAACTACAGGTAACCTGGTGAATCATTACAGCACAGAGGTGCAGGAAAACAGTATGAAGTGATGTATTTATATGATCAGAACTTGTTTGTGTGGTGAGAACATCTCGTGTCCTGACAGAACAGAAACAAACTGTTGGTCCAGGCGTCAGTAATGACATTAACCTACTTGTGACATGACTCATACCAAAGTACAGCTTTACTTTGTGGAGTAATGAGCCCTACCCCTGCTGAGCCCACCTCCTGCAGCTGCTCCAGCTCCAGCCTCAGCGCCTCCTGCTCGGCCTCCAGGTCCGCGTACTGCTGCTTCAGGCTCTGGTTCTCCTCCAGCACCACCAGCCCGCACTCCGCCGCTCGGACCTTCTCCCGGTTGGCCTCCGCCAGCTCCCGGGTCAGGCGCTCCACCTCCAGCCGGTACTGCTCCACCGTGTCCCCGCACCCTGCTGCGCCTCCGCCGGCGGCCATCGCCCCTCTGTCCCTCCCTCTGCCCTCTCCTCCTCCGCCCTGCGTCGGCCGAGCGCCGAGCCCCGCCGGCCGGAGGGAGAAACAGCTGAGGTAGACAACAAACCCCCACCACCACCACCTCCTCCTCTTCTCCTCCACCGAGGAATCTTTAAATCTCTGCTGCTTTAAATCTCATGGAACAAACAACAAGAAGAAACATCCGTAAAATAGATCCACAGATGTGTCATCATCTTCAGCCATGTGATGGTGTCAGTGATGCAGCTTCTCTTCTTCCTCTCCCCTCCCTCTGCTGCTGCTGCTGCTTCTTGTTTTTCTGCTTATTCACCGGCATCAGGACGCCATCTCTGCCCGCAGCCGTGAAGCAAGGCAGCCTGTCCGAGCAGGCTCTCTGTCATCCTGCTGCTGCAGCCTCCTCTCTCACACGGTGGATCCTCGTCAGTGTGATGAGAGAGCAGCTCTGCTCCGCATCACTTACTGAGTCCACAGAGCTGCAGTCTGCGCCCTCTGGAGATCACACTCCCATCACTACTCACAACATCTCCTACACTCTGCTCTTTACTTTATTCTAAAACATTCACAAAAATATATTTTTAAAGTGTTTCAAAGTTTTTAACATTTAACCATTTCAGCCAGTTTTGAGGATTGGATGTCCTATTGAATTTGATTTTGGGGTGAACTGTCCCTTTAAAACATTAAGTCAACATTGACTTTTGGTCTCACACGGGACACGATTAACCATTATTTTCATTATAGTTTAGTATGTCTTGTTATGACATAAAAAACGTCTCATTATAACAACGAACTTTTCACGTTATAACGTGATACTTTTCTTTGGTGTAATGCAAAAATAAAGTATATTTATCACCCCAAAAACAATTTTTAAAGGATTAATACCAACACTCTAGTTTGTTTTTTTTTTTGTTTTTTTTGTAGAAAATGTATTATTTTATTATTTATGTATATAAAATATATGCAGTTTATGAAATGTTTTGGTTAGTTTAATTTTTTGAAAAAGTCTAAACCTGCTCTGTGCCAGAAAACACATTTGCCTAAGACAAGAATTTACAACTTCAAACAATTAAAAAATGTGTTTAAAGTCTTCAAAATCTAAAACTAACAATACTGATAACAAATATAAAAAAGTTGATTATGATATTATATCTACTGCCTTACACCAACGATGAAAAACAGTCTTTGGCGAAATGGCCTGTAATAAACCACTCAATTAATGATTGGATTATCTCTAAAGCCTGATCAGTTGATATTATTGGCCCATATTGGCCAATCACAGCTATATTATCTGAGACAAGAATTCACAACTTCAAACAATTTAAAAATGTGTTAAAAATCTTCAAAATCTAAAACTAACAATACGGATGACACAGGTATAAAAATGTGCTGTTGTAATCATCTCTGTTTTAAAATGAAAAAAAAAAAAATGTTTTAATCCTCTATCATAGTAGACCTCTACAGTATCTCTACAGATGCATTTTGTCGTGAAATGTTTTTTTTTTATTATTGAACACAAGATAAGTAGCAAGTGTATCTTGCTTTACAAACATAAAATATAACCACAAATTTACAATAAACATGACTAACACAAAACACATACATACACATATGTACATAAAGTACAAGTGATTGTTAACTTGTTATGAAATCTTTGTAGTATGCTTCAAAACAATTTAACAGGGTTAGTATATAATCCTGTCCTGACAAACACAAATATTCAGTATAAAAATAATTATTTTCAAATATTTTGAGAAAAATGTTTTCAGGCATGAGATAATATAACACAGATAATATAATACAGTTTAGGATGAAAATGTTGATATCATTCATATATGAGGAACTGGTTTTAAAGTCCTGCAGGGGGCACCAACACAGGTGAGCTGCTTTTATCCTACTATGAAGCACATGAAGAAGTTGTTGCTAAAACTTCAAAATAAAGCAAGGAACGTTAATAAATAAATAAATAAATAAGCTGATTTATATTTCATTGAAATTTTCTCAAATAAAGCCTAGTTTAATATAATCAAAATAATTATGAAATATGCTATAATGCATCACTATGTAGTGTCTATACGTTATTGAAAAACTATTGAAGATCACAAGAGTTATGAACCCCTAAATTACCTTGTCATAGAACTACTGAAAACATATAGACCAATCCAATGACTGCTTTGTGTGTTCCACCATCTTGCGGCGCCGCCATGGCTGCGGTGAAGCGTCATGTCCGTCACTCTTGGTGTCTGCTGGTTGGGTCTAGAAGAGAACACCAAATCTGTGAGACTGTTGCGAGATTTTTCATGGTTCCAGTTAAAATGTTCACTCTCTCGAGCTGCTGTGGATGTGGGGTTCCCTTCCAGACACCGTGTCTAATGTTACTCGCTAAGAGTGATTGACAGCAGCGCTCAGTAACTGGTGAAAGTTCCTTTTATTAATGTTATTCAAATGTTACATAGTAGCTAAATGTTGGTTGTGACAATAGCCAGAAATAGATAATGAAGAAGAGAAAAAACTGACCACCCCCACCACATTTCAGTGATAAAGTACTGATACCACAAGTGTAATCATATAAAGACATTATGAAATCAATTATCATATGACTACAGGTAAAATACATATAAATATATGAGTTATTTATTCATTCTGTTGCACTGGGGCGCAGTGATTCAGACACATACATCTGTGTTCAAAACAAGAAGCTACATTAAATTTAAAATGGTGCCACTTGCTTTTTATGTCCTCAAAAGGAAAAACCCATCTCAATCATGGTTTTTATTTTTGAATTTATTGGTAAAATAGTCAGTAGCAGTCCATAACAAAACTATATTGTTATTCTACATCAACTCAAACTTAAAATAAAACTTCAATTAAATTATTTATTTGGTATTTCTGTCATATACAGAATAAATGTGAAATGACAGTTGGTGGGTAATATGTGTGCTGAATATCAAGTCACTTTATTCTGCACTGGAGTATAACTGCCTTACACCACTGATGAAAAATTTAAAAAACAGTCTTTGGGGAAATGGCCTCCAATAAACCACTGGATTAATGATCAAAATAATTTATTATCTCTAAAGCCTGGTCACCTGATTTTACTGGCCCATTTTGGCCTATCACAACTATATGGGTATATCTATATTTGGCCATGATGGAAACATTTTTTTAGAGTACATAATAAAAAAATTTATTAATTAGTTTTATATGTAGCATTATATAGTTTAATCCTTTTTCTTAATTCAAGTTCTGTTTGCTTGTTGTTTTTTTTTTTTAAATTATTTATAGTTACTGATATTTATCAAAAATGCTAGTGAAAGTATTTCAGTCCCTTGATGTTGTTTTGGACAATAAGATTAACTGTAAAATATCCTGACTCCACTTCATCGGCTACATTTGTTTGTTACAAGTGTATATAGGTGTAGTTCTGCTAGAGTACACCAGAATCCTCCAAGTGAGGAACATTTGCAAGCTGTGTAAAGATTTATGTTGCTGGAGATCCAATCCTCACTAATATGTCATGCAAGAGAGCCAATAAAAACACATGGAATGGTCAAAGTTGTCATATTGATGTTAAATTGATAAGAAAAGTGTGATCCAGACTCACAGTCGCAGAGACACAGAGAGCTCACGTGGACTGACAACTGTTTAATGTTCTCAGAATGATCAAACTATTCATAAGGTCAATCTAACATTCACTTATGTGCAGTCATAGTTGACTAATGTATGTAAAGTTGGAACAGTGGTCACATGACCAGAAATGAGCCATAATTTAAGTGTGCATATTGATATATCATTATTTTTTTAACTCCCTAATTTGGTATCAGCATTGGTACTAAAAATCCAGTATCACTCAGACCATAATATTTATTTTTACGATATCTATTCTATATATCTATCTCATAATGTATTATACATTTATTTTATATAGAGCTGCAACAATTAATCAAACAATCAATTTCTAATCAGCTATTAAATTAATTGCTAACAATTTTGATAATCAATTAATCAAGAAAATGATTGATTGATTAATCCATAATGAAAATAATTGTTACAAGAAAGACCCGAAAAATAGGTCCAAGCAACATGTTTGGATCTATTTTTCAACTGACAAGATTGTGACAGGATTTATTAATCAATTGACCAACTTAAAAAAAGTCAAAATTCTCTGATTTCAGCGTCTTAAATCTTCACTTCTCTTTGACAGTAAACTGAATATTTTTGTGTTGTGGACAAAACAAGACATTTGAGGACGTCATCTTGGACTTTGATCAACATTTTTTGTCACTTTCTGATATTTCATGAACCAAACAATGAACTAAGCAATTCATTGCTGACAGGATTAATTGGTAAATTAATCGAGAAAATAATCGACAATGAATATAATCGTTAGTTGCAGTCCCACTTTTACATTGAACACTTGAACACATCCGTCGGCCAGTTTGAGGAGGTAGCGCTTTTATTATGAAAATCATCACAGCGGAAGTATTATCCCTGTTGTGGCTCGCGGAGCACCGGTTGCTATATCATCTGTGCGGTAGTTCCGCCGCGTCGCACGTTGCTAGTTAGTTGCAATGTTGTAGCTATTAGCACGCTAGCCATTCCTTCGCTGGGGGGGAGACCCGCCGTTTACTTTATAGACCTCCGTGTTTAATTTTCATTCATTTCAGCTACAGTCCAACCAGCTGCCGACAGAGAATACCGGACTTAACACCAGCTAGCTTGTTGTCTGTCGGTTAGCCCGCTAGCCCATCCACCCAGCCAGTTAGCTCAGCTAGCCGTTAGCGTTCTCCCGTCCCCTCCCTCAGTGTGAACCGTCTCCTGCCGGCTAGAGGACCATGGCGATGAGACAGACTCCGCTCACCTGCTCCGGTCACACCCGGCCTGTGGTGGACCTGGCCTTCAGTGGAATCACCCCCTACGGCTACTTTCTCATCAGCGCCTGCAAGGGTGAGACCAACCGACAGTCTGTGAGGGGGATGAATGAGCTTCATTATCGGCCGGGGAGTGACTTAACGGTTAACGTTAGTTTCAAGTGGTTTAAGACGTAAATCCAACAACGTGACGTCACTCTACATCCTGTGAGCTCTGACAAACAGATTTCTCTGAATCTGTGGACTTAGTAGTCATGTCCACTGTTAGGCTTTATTTGGTTACTGTTATAAATGTTTCTAAGCTTTTGCATTAATATGCAGTCTCTGAAGATGTTTCAGTTTCTTCTAGTTCAGAATCAGGCGTTGTCATAATGAATCAGTCTGAGACACCTGTTGACTGCAGGATCCACAGGTTGTGTCTCAGCTGTCACAAGCTGGTACACTGATGTAACCTTTGTGTCCTCCCTGTCTTTCTTCTCTTCTGTCAGATGGCAAGCCTATGTTGCGCCAGGGAGACACAGGGGACTGGATAGGAACGTTTCTGGGTCACAAAGGCGCTGTCTGGGGAGCCACTCTGAACACAGACGCCACCAAGGCAGCCACCGCCGCCGCTGACTTCACAGCGTGAGTGGACAGTCCAGTCCAGTAGATGGGGACAACACACCCTGTCTACAGTGGCTGTCTGACAGTGTGTTTTGAAACAAGTCTAAAATAGTCCAGTCATCCTGAGTACTTCTCTGTCTCTCTGACAGTTTTACATGATCGGATTATTTGAAGTGTGGTTGTATGAGGTACTTCTTCACAGTCAGTGTATTACCTACAGTGGATGGACGTCAACACGCCCCCAGTTTAGAGAGGCAGCAGGAGTACTGGTGTAGGAAGCTGTGGACAGGGTCAGCAGCAAAATGTATTGTAGACACCTAAGAAAAAGAGCAATATCACTTTAAGTGTACACTATATTTAGATTATTTTCTCTGCCTTACCTTGCTGTCAGACAGCCTTTTCTGATAGGAGTGTAGTTATAGATGACAAATATCACTCTCTTAAAAGCAATCAAACTCCACAGGCAAAATCTGTCATTTTTTGGGCTGCCCTCTTAAAGTTGAAGATTCAAATTAACAGTTGTAGATCCCTCAGTCAACTTAGATTCTTCTGGTTGAGCTGTCTTTTTTTGTTGCTTCTTTTCCTTTGTCAGTCAGTGAACATTACAGTAACAGATAAATCATATAGAAGCTTACAGAACTGCACAGGGAGAACATTTCAATGAGAAATTATAAATATATCTTATATTAGCTGGCACACATTAAAAAAAATCTTGGTGACAACATGCGCTGGTGCTTAGCTGAGAAAAGAAATCTGTGAGTGGTTGGTAAACAAGCTTCAGCTCTTGTCTTTTTTAACTGTTATTGTACACATAGCAATGCAACAGCATGATAGGCTGTAAAACTTTATAAACTGAGTCACTAAATCATCACAAAACTAACTGTGATGGAAGCAGAAAAGAGTGATAGAAACAGAGTGCAGGTGATGCGATTTTATACCTGATCTATCAACAGGACACATACTTTTTCTCTGACTATGTGGCAGTCTGATGTTTTCACATCAAAAATGCTGATTAAAACATGAGTCTTAGTGGTAAAACATATTCTTGTAGGCTGATAGAGGACTTTAGTATGGTGCTGAACTGAAAAGAAGAACAAATTGTCGTACCTTGGTATTAAACAGCCAAATCGGATTCAACTGACAAAATCCTGAGTCAGCTACCATCCTTGTAATTTCACCTCACCAGAACGTGGGAGTTGCAGGTGTACCGCTGCCTTGATCTGTTTTTATTTCTTTGTATTCTTATATCAAAATCCAATCATATTTTCTTCCTTTTAAACAAAATATGATGTGTGCTTTTGTAGGATTGAACCAACCAATTTTAAACAATTATATCGTGGCATTCTCCATCCTGTTTTCACTCAGAAATGCGTCACAACGTATTTTCAAAATGCTGTTTAATCTGGACTTCGGTTTGCTTTTTTTAGAATCGGGTTTACTACAGATTAGGTTTTCACAACACAGAATTTGTATTGGTGTTTTGGTGCATAATAATAAACATGGTGAGTAGAAAATAGAAAGATACAAGCAAGGTCTGCAAATCAAAAAGCATAAACAGAAACTAGAAAATTGATAAAATCTGACAAAATATTATAAAACTGCAAATCCCCAAATAATCACACGTTATGAAATGACTGCAGCTGTATTAAAAGCTGACCTGTGTACTTTTCAGAAAGGTGTGGGATGCAGTGAGTGGAGATGAGGTCCTCACACTGGCACACAAACACATCGTCAAGACTGTCAGCTTCACTCAGGTCAGTGCAGCGTTCCAGTAACATGCTGATGAATGTGATTTTTTCTGTACACATCCTGCATGTGATGAGTTTGAATATTTCTAAACTGCCCCTCCCTCTCCACTCAGGACAGCAACTGTCTGCTGACTGGAGGAAACGACAAGCTGCTGCGCATCTACGATCTCAGTAACCCTGAAGCAGGTAAGTGAATGTATCGAAGACATAACTCTGCCCATCATTAGGGACATAGATGAGAGCAGGCGTACATCACGTCCCATGACCATGTCTATCCTGGGTTTAAAAAAAAAGCACTGTAGAAGCAGCTAGTCAGTATGTAAACTCTTTATCACAGGTTAGTTAATGATGTTACTGAGTAAAAGACATGGGTGCTGAAGTTTTTACTGTTAAAAAATATCACAGTATCATAAAACAGCTGCTTTTCGAATGGAGTTGGGTTGAATAGAACCAAAATGGCAAAATATAGTGTCTAAATGATTTGAAAAGAAAAAGAAGAGGCATTAAGTTATCCCAGTCAGACCCTGATATTTGTGCTGTGTATCATTTTTGTCTTTTCATGTAATCAGCTGTCTCATCTTTGTGTCCTGCAGCCCCTCAGGAGATCGCCGGTCACACCTCAGCCATCAAAAAAGCCTTGTGGTACAACAATGACAAGCAGATCCTCTCTGCTGCCGAGGACAAAACCATCCGGTCAGTGAGGCCCTGTTTTTCATTTGTGTGTGAAGGGAACAGTTCACACCTAAGTCAAAAATGGAACTGGATATCACCTGTCCTTGTGGTGCTTAAATTGCTAAAAAAATATATTTGAAAAATTCAAAATCAGTCTCTCCAGAAATCATGACCTGGTTAGTGAAGATAATCCACAGACCTTGTTGTGAGCTGTTTCATGTAGGGACTACTTCCTTTCTAGGAGATTCTACTGAAGAAAGGAAGTAGTTCCTACAGAAAACTGCTCAAACTGTTGTGTGTATAATCTTGTGTAACCTGGCCATGATTTCTGGAAAGATGTATTTTGATCTAAGGTTGAACTCCTCTCTCCTTTTTTAAGGAGGAAAAAAAAGGGAAAAAACATTTGAACTCATCATCCTGACTGTGATGCAAATCTCTGCTGTCACACAGACAGTAAACACACCAGAGACCTTTTGGAAGTTATAGCATGTGTGTGTGTCTCTGTGTGTGTCCAGGCTCTGGGACAGAACCTCAATGCAGGAGGTGAAGACACTGACGTTCGACACGACTGTGAGCAGCATGGAGTATGTGGCTGATGGAGAGATTCTTGTGATCACTTATGGAAAGACCATCGCTTTCTACAATGCTCTGAGGTACATTGACATCTCATCATACACATCCTGGATACTGCTACTAACATGTTAACAACAGCTAGATCTCTTATTTTTTTATTCTTTTGGGTGGCAAACAACAACACTGTGTTATAGCCAAAGAGTGTAGCTGAAGGAATACAACTATGGGGCCCTAGTTATAGATAAAAGTGGTGCCACAACAGGCAAGGGGAAGTATGGGAGGAAAATTTTTATTTAATCAACAGCTGAAAGAGCCATTTCCTGCGATATACAGTGGAGCCTTCAATCCTTTCCGGGAGCATCCACTGCACAGGCCGTTCTGCTGTGGTATACTTCCTGCCCTGCTATAGGCTTTTTGTAGTTCAAGTGTATCATTCAAATGATTTTGTGAACATTCCAGTCTGGACTTGATCAAGACAGTGGAGGCCCCAGCTCCCATCAACTCAGCCTCCCTCCACCCAGAGAAAGACTTCTTTGTTGCCGGTGGAGACGACTTCAAGCTCTACAAGTTTGACTACAGCACCAAGGAGGAGCTCGGTGAGGAGCAGAGATGAGCTTTTTCTCAACACTTTGGATCATTTTAGACATGTGATGTGTAAAAATATAGAACAAAATATATATGAAACTTATGACTACTGCAAAAACTAAGAAAAAACACATTTTGTACCACTCGTAGCTAATGCTATTCTCTTGTCTGCAGAGTCCTATAAGGGTCACTTTGGTCCAGTGCACTGTGTTCGCTTCAGTCCGGATGGTGAGCTGTACGCTAGTGGCTCTGAGGATGGAACGCTCCGACTGTGGCAGACGGCTGTAGGGAAAACCTACGGCCTGTGGAAGTGTGTCCTTCCTGGTAACACTCTTTGATCACTCATTTATGTAGTCACTCTTCTGTGATCTGGAACAAGCTACATGACATTGATCATAAATCAAAATCTTATCTTCTCAGCAAATGGCTACCTCAAATGCTAATTGGTGAAGGCGATGTCAAAGTGTCTGTGAATGCAGTAAATCTAATAGTACTTAACTGATCCCAAACATGGAAATTCTTAGGTTACATCAGATATAGCATGTGGACAAAACATATGATGGGAGGTGCTGTAACAGGCAGCCACCTGGCATGGTACCATCCTGCTATTTTATGCAAAAACCCATGTAGTACTATGAAAATCTGCTTCACTGACAGTATTCAAGTTATTGCATTTAACCTTGTTGGTTGCCATGTGATTATCCTGGCCCAGAACCACTTACATTTGGGCAAAAAACGGATCAAATTATGAGCAGTTAAGCAAGAATCCAAATTTTAAACTGTCTGGCCAGAAAGCTGTGGCTGGAAAATGTCATAGAAAGTGACAGTATCCTGCCGTCAGCAGCTCTGCTCGTTTGTATTATGGTATATCAAAGTATCTGTATGGGTCCTCTAATTCTTGCTGTGTGTCTTTGTCTTGCGTTCCTCCTCAGAGGACCTGGGGGCAGAGAACTCTGAGCAGCTGTACAACTCGCCCCCTGAGATCAAAGCCTGAGGAGAAGCAGCGCTCTGTAGAACCGGGAAGAGAAGAAAAAAAAGACGAACGGAGGGGTGTTCCAGCGTTCTATCAGGCCCCAGCAAGGAGCAGAGTCCAGAACATCTCCATCCATCAGGAACTGATGTGGATATTATGACTGCCCTGTCTGTCATAGACCAACCCATCACACGACTTACACACACAGACATGCACATATATACACACACATACATACACACACTTATACACACACTGATCTGATGCAGTCACATGGACAGTGTGGTCTGCAGAGTAAAGCAGTAGAGCTGTGAGTGTGGGCTCATCGCTGCCTGCTTTCTCTCTGATCAGTCCACTTCTGTCTGTCTGCTTACACTTATTTTAACTTGTTTAAAGCCTGGAGCCTCAAACCTTGCCGAACATGATGCTACAATTGGTTTTGGTTTCTAAATTAAATTAATGAGCTGGTACCAAGGCTTTAATTTTCAGTTCATGGTTACAAGATACAAGCGATTGTTGCACAGTTTGTGCTCAAGATAAGGCGCTTTCATTTCTTCAGAAGCATTGCTTTGAGTATTCGCTGCTGTTGTACTGGTTGAGTATATAAAGTTAAGTATCCAAAAAATGAAAAGAAAACATTGTTTTGTGACAAAGTGGAAAGGGAAGAAATGTCAGGTTGTTTTTTTTTTTTTATTTTGGTTTCTGTCTTCATTTGTGTCCAGTGATGAAATAAACAAACGCATTACAGTTTTATTTGTAAGTAATGCACAAAGAGCAAACTGGGTTTGGTGTTTTTAATTCTTTTTTTAACCTCTGCCTAATGTGGATGAATGGTGTGTCATGTTAATTTTTTTTTGTTTTTGCACATTTGTTACGTACAAACACAAACATGTCTTTTACTTGCTTTGCAAAACTGTCCTGTCATAATGTAAATCAAATACAAAATTTAGTGAGAACACCATCAAACATACTGTCTTTCACTATCCATTGTCTTGGGGTCTTGTCTTCATGTATACATTCTTCTCTCTCCATGTTACATGCTACTTAAACAGGGTTATGGAGGCCCATTTCCACCAGTGTGATGAGAAAAAAGATCCTGTAATTCATTAAATGAGAAACTCCAAATGGCTCAAAATATTGAATAGTCTTAAAATGAAAAACTTTTCCTAAGCTATTATTTAGAGACAACCATTTTGAGATAAGTCATTATTTTGAAATACTAACTCATTTTGAGATTAATGTGTAATTATTTTGATACTAAATACTAGTTTTTGGTACTAAACTACTTTTTTAAATACTCATTTTGAGATATTAACCTAGTATTTTGAGATTCAAAACCTTTACTTTGAGATACTAAACCATTATTTTGAAATACTGAGTCATTGTTTTGAGATACTAAACCTTTATTTTTCAATACTAACTCAGTATTTTGAGATTTTAAGCCATTATTTTGAAATACTAACTGGTTTTGAGTTTAGGAAATCATTATTTGGGGATTTTTTTTTCCATCATGTTGGCACAGGATGACTGAACGGTGACACAGACTGGTGCCATGCAGTTGACTTCAACATAATTTTCAATAGTTGCGTGTTTGTCCCGCCAATGAGGAAGGTCCTTGTGACAGCAACTGACCAATGGGAGCCCGTCTCTACAGAGTCACTTCCTGCCCGGGTGAGGACCATCAGCAGCAGCAGCGGCGGCGGCATCTTAGTGTAGAACAGATTTTACCTAAGAAGGTACACACTGATTTCATTTCTCCATTTTTCTGCGTGCCGTGGAGGAGGAAGCGTGAGCAGCGACAGAAAGTCATTATTTTTTTGTCCTTTTTCTTCTTTCACACCCTTTATTATCCCTGAGCTGCTAGTTGTTTTGCGAATAAAGTCCAGTAAGAGGCGCTGGTTAGCCGCTCCAGCTAACACAAACCTCTCCTCTCACTACATTCCGTTTCCCTCTCGGTGTTAGCCAGCTAACTTACCCAGGCGACGCTAACAGTTAACGGAGAGTGTTCCTCCATCCGCACGCCGACATGCCGGAGTACCTGGACGACCCGTCTGTGCTCACCAAGGACAAGCTGAAGAGCGAGCTGCTGGCCAACAACGTGGAGCTGCCGAGCGGCAACCCGACCAAAGACGTGTACGTCCAGCTGTATCTGAAGAACCTGACCGCTCAGAACAACAAGCATGTCCCGGCCGCCACTCTGGACGCTTTCTCCAGCGACGAGGAGCTGCCGCCGCCCGTCGTGGTCTCCAGCAGGAGCCGCTCCTCCGGAAGGGTCAGTGGGACTTTTCTCTAATTAATTTACATTTCATTTGCAGAAACACGACATTCCACAGCTATGAGAAGCATGGTGCTCCAAGTTTCTGTAACTGCACTTAAAAGTAGTGAATTTGCTTTCTGCCGAATACCACAATTCTGTGATTTACTATGTTAAACAAATCAACTACGACTGCAACGATCCATTTACCCCCTGATTATTTTCTGATCAATAGATTACTCCTTGCTTAAGTGTCCTGTCTCATCACAAATGCACATTAGAAGTTTACAGATGTTTCAAACTACTTAAAAACTTTGACCAACACTCAGTAAACCTCATCAATCAGTCAGCTTCTTTTAAGTATAGAATATCTGAACATCTGCTCTGTGTAATGAAAAAAAAATCCTGCAAGTCATTATGAAACTATCAAAATGAGTTGGTAGCTCAAAATGTTGAGTGAGAATCTAAAAGTAAAGAGTTAATTTCAAAATAATGAGTTTATATCTCAAATCGAGTTAGCGTAGCAAATTAATGAGTTAATGAATATTGAGTTAATGCAAAGTAATAAGTTAGTTAACTCAATATTTAATTTGAAACTCAAAATTGGAGTTGGAATCTAAAAATAATGAGTGAACTCCAACATAATGACTTCATATCTCAAAATAATGAATAGTTAGCATAAAAAAGAGTTTGTGAGTTTGCCCAAAATATTGAGTTTATCTTTCAAAATAATGAGTTAGTGCAAAGTGTTGAGTTAGTTAGAGCTGACACAAAATAGTTAACTTAAAATAATGATTAGCTCAAAATATAGTTATTTTCTTCAGGATTAATAAAGGTTCTATCTAGTCTTATCTTAGTATGTAAGTGATTATTGTGAAAAAGTTTCTCATAATTTTCAACAGGGTCTTTTTTTCCATCACATTGGCACACAGTGGCTTCTTTAGCTTCGATCACGGGCTACCATCATGCACAGGTTGTGGTTTTTTGCCAAGCGACCCCACCCAAAACAGTCCTGTTGCGTTCTATAGCACAGCCCAGGATGGAGCCATATGCTTCAGTTGCCACCATTCCTTCTATCCCAGAGGACATTATTTTAAATTGGACTGTCAATCATTTTCCTCTGGGACCCATTACATTCTTTAAGGCCCTGTTTGTAAATTCATAACTTTAAATCACAGCGTCATGAATGAAGCTGTGGCCAAACCCTGATCACTTCACACCCAGAAACCACGCTCACATGTTTGAGCTTTCACTTCCCCCCCAAAACTTCAGTCTGGTGTAACGTGCTGGAGGAGTGTCCTCACTGTTGTCAGTAACAACACAACTACAATGACTGAATGAAAAAGGCCGTTATCAATGTTTGGGTCTGGATTGCAGACAGAGTGGGTTTCTCTTTCTCTTAATATCATCTCTTTGTCATGATAATTTCATCAGATTGTGTTTTGGGTGGACAAATAGAGTATTTGCTGATTTACCTGTTGTTACATGAAATGAAATCGCTCCCAGATACAGATACTGAAACACAGATAACAAATGAATGCAGTTTCTGTTGTTGTTTGTTTGTGTGTTGGGTGTAGTAGTCTCAGTGTCCCAGCATTCCTCCTTTGTTTAATGATAATAATCCCCTCCAGCCGGCAGCTGTCTGCATACTTGAGAACGCTCCTCAAAGAAGCTCGACTTCTAAAGTCTGCTAACTTTCTGATGTGCTCTCAGAAGTTAGCTGTACATACTGCACTGTTTACATGCTGAGCTGTCATGCATCAGAAAAGTTTAGTTCACTGTAGAAGACTTAAGAGTCACAGTACGACTCCACAGTTAGGAATTGGTGTACGCCAGCAATTCATGCAGTGACAGAAATGCGTCGTTTGCGCAAAGAATTACAAGCTGTCATGTAGGGCTGCATGATATAATAAAAAAGTCACATTGTGATTATTTTGATTGAAATTCTAAATTGTCACATGCAATACAGTTAGTGTGAGTGATCAGTTTGGCATTACAATTTAAATTTTTACTGAAAAAAAAAAACTATCATGACAATGTGATATCTGTGGATGTTTACTACAGCTGCAACGATTAATCAAATAAACAACTATGAAATTAATCACCAACTATTTTGATAATAGATTAATCAGTTTGAGTCATTTTTTTCGGAAGAAAAAAGTCAAAATTCTCTGATAACAGCTTATTAAATGTTAATATTTGACAGATATTTGTCATAGAGTAAACGTGAAACGTGAGGGTCATCGTAGGCTTTGGGAAACACTGATCAACATTTTTCACCATTTACTGACATTTTAAAACAAACAACTATTAATCAATGAATCGAGAAAATAATCAACCGATTATTCAACTATTACAATAATAGTTGCAGTCCCTAGTCTGTACTATGGCTGCAACTAACGATTATTTTCATTGTCGAATAATCTGTCAGTCATTTTCTCTATTAATCAGTGTTTTTTTTTGGTCCATTAAAAAGTCCGAAAATGTTGAAAAATGTTGATCAGTGTTTCTCTTATTTTGTCCACAATTCACACTGACTCTCTGAAGTGTAAAGTATGTGATATGACACACAGATAGAGTAAAGGTGAATGCTGGGAGGTGGTGGGCTGACCCTAATGCTGCTTAAACACAGGTTTCACCCAGGTTTACTGTTGACATCACGTTAACGTGGTGTGTTCTGGGGCTGCACTATTCCTGCTAAAATGTGAATCACAATTTTTTCTCCCTTAAGAACTGAGATCATAATTCTCTCACACAACTCTGTAGGGCTGCAACTAGTGATTATTTCCATAGTTGTCAGTCAGTTGATTATTTTCTCAATCAATCCATAGCTGTTTGCAAATAAATGTCAGAAAACAGTGAAACGATTTGATCAGTGTTTCCCAAAGTCTAAAATAATGTATTCAAATGTTTTGTTTTATCCACAACTCAAAGATATTCAGTCTATTCTCAGAGAGGAGCAAAGAAACCAGAAAATGTTCACATTCAAGAAGCCGAAATCGGAGAATTTTGGCTTTTTTTCTTAAAAATGATTCAAACCGATTAATCAATTATCAAAATAGGTGGAGATGAACTTTATAGTCGATTAATCATGTGCTCTAAACTGGAGTAACAGTATGTATGCCACCTGTCTCTCCCTCTGCTCCATTCTGTAGTGGAGGAGAGGAAACAAACCCCCAAGGCAGTGGTAGGGGAAACACTGCATTGGTTTCTGAATGAAAGGATATTTTGCATTATTGTTGGCATGTAAGAAGAAATAAAAAGATTGTTTTTGCCTTTCAGGTCTGTACAGTTGCCAGGGAAACACTTGACTTTTGATGCACTGTGCTTCAGTGCATCAAAAGTCCTCAATGATATAAGTTGCTTATATATCACTGTAATGATGTGTGCTACCTATCGTGTGCTGAGACAAACTCATTGTTGATCTGGGTTTGGACTCAAACAGGTGTGCAGCAGGACGTGTCAGGCCTGAGCTTGTTGAGGGGGAGGTGTGTACACGCTGACTGAATGATTGGAGTCAGCAGAACAAAGGTGGTGACTGAGAAACGACATGTCAACATGTGGGAGGGGGCAGTGTGCACAAACAACACAGTGTGCAGGTGTTAGGCTGCATATTTCCTGCGCGATTTACATTCTTGCTTCTCCTTCTCTGAACTGGCTGTCAGGTAGAGTTCACGTGAGCAGCAGGTCTGCGGCGAGGTGTGGACCGTGAAGATGTTTGTGGTTCATGAGTTTTCAAACGATGAATCAAATCTGACAGGTTGGGCAGAGGGGATGTTGGTTATCATTGATATCAAACCAGACAAGTCCCACCAGTCAATCAGGCACAGGTGTGTGTGTGTGTGTGTGTGTGTGTGGAGCACTGACTCTCTGAAGTGTAAAGTATGTGATATGACACACAGATAGAGTAAAGGTGAACTCAGAGGAATGCTGGGAGGTGGTGGGCTGACACTGATGGTGCTTAAACACAAGTTTCACCCAGGTTTACTGTTGGTTTACATCATGTTAACACTGTGTTCTAGGGCTGCACTTTTCTGCTAACAAGGATTTATTTTTTCCGAAGAACGGAGATCATAATTCTCTCACACAATTCTTGAGGGCTGCAACTAGTGATTATTTCCATAGCTGATTAGTCAGTTGATTATTTTCTCAATCAATCCATAGCTGTTTGCCAATAAATGTCAGAAAACAGTGAAACAATTTGATCAGTGTTTCCCAAAGTCCAAGATGATTTACTCAGATGTCGCAAATCAAATCAAATTTTTTTCAACAACACACTTGCTCTGTAGACAGGGCTTTAAACAGATGACATAAACTAGAGCTGCAGCGATTAATTTATTATTTTGATGATTGATTTGAGTAATTAAAAAAAAAAGGTCCAAAATCTCTGATTTCGGCTTCTTAAATGTGAATATTTTCTGGTTTCTTTACTCCTCTCTGACAGTAAAGTGAATATCTCTGGGCTGCTCATGATGAGATGCATGAATTGAGATCACAGTTTTTTTTTCTTCTGATAAATTGTGCAGCCCTGGTGTGTTCTGGATATGTTTGTATGTGAAATAACAAACTCAAGCGGTGGAATTAAAGGGTTAATATCTAGTCAGTCACATGGTAAAGAAGTTACCATGACAATTAAGTGAGTAAAGGAAACTTGGATGGTGTTATTGAGGTCGTCTCAGTGCAGACTTGGAGGTTATTAGTTGGTTATTTCTTGGATTACAATCATTAGGATATATCTGGATGTGACATAAGTGTTGTCTTTTCCTGGTTTTAAAAGATACATTACAGTAAAGTGATTAATGCCATTTTCTGAACTTACCAGACTGGTCTTTATATCCACATTACTGATGATTAGCCTATTTATCAAATATTTTGTGAAAACACCTATAGTTATGCCTAGAATATTTTCATCCATAGCAACCAGCCCTGCATGATAGAGGATTGATAGTGTCACTACATGATCACAGGTGACTGTGTGTCTGCTCTCAGGTATCTGACATATTTAGTTTTGATACCCATAACAATACAGTGGAACTCTACTTAAGATAAGATGCTGCTTGTATTGATCCCTTGTAGGGAAAATTCAGTTCAACACAGCAGCACATGGCAAATATAGTAACACGTGTCATAGGATAGAATAAAGTAAAACAGGAATAATATATATGCAATAAATACATCTGCTTGTATATACACATGCAAACTTTCTAAGACATGAAATAGTACAGTGACCCAGGTTTATAGTGTGAAATGGTATCAGAATGTAACTAAAACAGTTTCATTCACTCCTGCAGCATAATGCACTTTTTCTTTGTCCCTCTGTTGGCTCCATACAGGGTTTCCCCAGGAAATGATTTAGCAGGGGTTGTAACTTAACCAGATCCTGATGCGTCTCGTCTCGTGATGAGTTTATTAGAACACAGCCAGCAATAGTCACGCTCCACACTGTCTGCTAAATACCTCGGTACTTCTCATAACAGTGTAATGATTTTCAGTTGTTTCACAGTAACTTTGTTTGCTTTTGCACCAGAGGTTGCTGTTTGTACTTGTACTTGGATGTTATAGTCAGTGGTACTGTGTGCATCATCTGACTATCATGCAGAGCATATGTGTGAATTTGAGCGGTACAGAATCAGATATGTTACGCTGACTGTCTGGTTCTGGTCTCTGGCTGGTCGATAGGTGCATCCCTGTTGATTATTTTCTCACTTGATTAGTATTTAGGTCTGTAAAAGTCAGGAAATGCTGACATATGTCAATCAGGATTTCCAAAAGTCCTCAATGACATCCTCAAATGTCTTGTTTTGTCCACAACCCAAAGATATTCAGTTTACTGACATGAAGCGGTGAAGAAATTTAAGAAGCTGGAATCAGTTAAATTTGACTTTGTAAACTTATTTAAATGATTAATCAATTATCAGTGTAATTGGCAATTAATTTGCTAATTGATTCATAATCACTTAATTGTTGCAGCTATAAAGTAGAGTAGTGTGTTTGTATAAAATCGACTCATTCAGCTGTAAGGTTGGAGTGGTTTTCAAGCAGCTGCTGCTGTCGTCTTAATGGGTTTCATGTCTTCATTGAGGAAATACTTTTCTCTTAAACTTTTCTCAGTGTAAAAAGTCAAGGGCTGTGGACAGATGTGGCTCGTGTGTAATTAGTTTGTCCTTTGTTTTCTGCAGCATCGTAGTGTTTAAGTTGTTTATCATGTGAAACCTGACGCTCATGTCTGAGAGATTCTTAGCTGCAGGTGAGCTGGAGGTGGGCTCAAAGATCCATTCCGTACATTTTTGAGATGTTTAAGTGAAGTTAGAGTGAACCTCGAAGGCTCACATACTTGGTGTCTCTCCTGCAGGAAGTTTTCCCCCTGGTGTTTGTGAGATTCAAAGGAATGAGCTGTAAGTATAAAGAATGTGTGACCAGTAATGCAAACAGTTGTGTGGTTAATCTAAGAGTGTGCACCGTGGCTAACCACACACAATCCATTGTTAGTGAGGCAGGCAGCAGGTTACATCATGCAGCCACAGGTCCTGGCAGATCTCGTCCTCACACTACTCCCTCCAGGCTGCAGTGAGGAGTTGTAGGGGAAAGTGTGACGGTGTTTGTAGTGAGTTTTACTCCACAGAGCCGAGGCCGAGCTGGGCTGTGAGCTCAGCCTTCAGTTATGCCTTTAAAGGCCAGGGTGTGGTCTGGATCAGACGCCTTCTTCCCCTCCTCCTCTTCTCCCTCTCTCTGCTGGTATTATGAAACAGCCTGGCTACCGTCCAGACCAAACCCCGCCGAGGGCCCACTGAGAGCCAGACGGCCTCTCTCTCTGTGTCTCTCACATTTATTCCACGCTGTGAACCGTGGCAGCAGCTCACCACTGAAGCTGAGCACATCATCTCTGCATTCCTCACATTTTCTGCTCATTTGCTTCCAGATGAATAAGCTACAAAGAGTCACTTTACAAAATTAGTGTGTATTGTGGTTTTTTTAAACAAGGGTTAACCTGTTAAAAATAGGCAATTGACTCCTTTTCCGTTACGAGTAGACAGTTTCTGTTTTTTTCATAATGTGCACTGGAAAGACTCAACACAGAACAGAGTTTCAAGTGTCTGTGTCAGAACTTTGTAGCTTCTAACTGAATCTCTGGTTTGAAGTTTAGTTTCTCTCCTCTTTCACTGTTTGTACTTTCAGGTATCTGGTGAAAACCTAACATTTTCTAAGTTTGCTGCTTCATAACAAAAGTTTTTAAATGACAAAATAATGGGGTACTTGTATAGGGAAGAATTTAAAGGAAATGAAATGCGTTTCTTCATTTTACAGCCCCTTGACTCAAGACAAGCATGTCAAGCAGGTAGAAGCAGGCTAAATCTCTGCCATGCTGGAACATCATTTTAACTGAAATTGCATTATGATTAGTGGGAATTTCTATTTTTCATCACACTTTTCACAGCAAAAAACAATCATCAACAATCATAATGATGTGACATTTGTTGAAGTCTGTAGAAAACAAACAACACGTTTCTTACGTCTGGAGAACAAGATTTGTAGTCCAGAACATCTCTGCAGCATTGTTACAGTGTTTTGTCGTACTTTTTTCTTTATCAGATAATTGCAAGACTCTGCAATTTGGATATTGCACTTGGCCATGTTGTGATTTTAATAATATCATGATTAACTGAGTAGCCCTCTTTGGAATGAATGCTGATTCTTCCCTTTCCCACTGAGGACAAAAGTCAGATGTTAGCAGGTGTGACCAGTGTAAAAGGAGCTTAAGAAGGCGGTAGTGTTTTCTTAACACAGCTACATGTTTGTGTAAATCAAAGATGCTTTAACATAGATTTCATTATAGTGTGGTTTTTGGTCATGCCATTAATTTAGGCATCGCTTAAATCTAATGAAAATTATAGGGTGTCAGTTGAATTCAGGGTGTTCCAGTGGTATGACAGCGGCCGGCGGCCAAGTGTCTTTTTTGGTGACAGAATGATATCAGCATTAATGGCCAGAATCACAGTATTGAGAGTTTAAATTGGTAACAATCCAGGTATCATAGAGCCCAACATTAAGTTGGTGATAAAAGCTGACTGGAGATTTGAAAATATTTGGCCTACTATGTAATGTTTTGTTGTTAAATCAACCTTTTCTTGTCCTTTCCACCTGAACCACCTCAATGTATCTTTTGTTAAGAGAACACATGGTTGGATGGTGAGATGAAGATGTATTTACCGTTTTGCTGCCCACAAAAACAATGTTAAATGAATTTGATGGAATTTCTATAATTTGGGCTGTGTATTGGCAAGAATCTGGCGATCTAGTACGTATCAAGATACAGCGGTTACAATTCAGTATATTGTGATATACTGAAATAATGTAAACAAGACGATATTTTTAATCTAATTTTAGGAAAACTGTCATAGTAACACCACTATATACAGCAAGTAAGTCAAATATGGACTTTTTAATGTAATCAGAACAGATACTGAACCACAGCCACAAATCTTTGCATGTAAACTATCAATTCAATATCGATACATGTACAATCGATAGTTTATTTGAGAATCAATATGGCATCACAACACATATTAGGGCTGAAACGATTCCTCAAGTAACGTAATTACTATTTTTTTAATCAAATATTTATTGAAGTTTTTATTATGCATAACAATTAGTAATGTAATTCACAATAATAGTGAGCATAACGTTAATAATTAAAATGAAAACAAACAAAACAAACACAAAACAAATAAAAAATAAATAAAAATAGTAATTTGATTACTAGTAATGCAGAAATTTGTTTCCAGTGAGATATTAATGAGATATTGTAAACATTACTGTTGCTTCTCTTATTATTTTTAGTTATAAAATTAATGAGTTCTAAATTGTATTTCTTTTAATTATTCTTATTTTCTCTTTTGTATATTATTATATTATATATTATTATTGGTCTTAAATAAAGCAGACTTTACGATCAGATTGCTTAATTGATTGCCAGAATAATCAGTAGAATGCTGGTTGACTATAATAATCAGTAGCTGCAGCTCCACATAATATTGTGATACTCAAGTGTGTTGTTTTGTTCTTCCAGCCCTAATGCTACTCTGATTGACAATCCTTAACATATTAACTTTTTTCCTGTGTGTTTGGTGCAAATTCAGATGCAGGAGGGATTTCATCTGTAGTTCTGGATTATCAGTGGTTTGCGGCCTCATCTCACCTGCTGCTGGTTCAGCAACAACATAGTGCTGAGGCTAGTGTTCATATAGAGCTGCTGCAAGGAGAAGTCAATGTGAGGTCACATAGAGAAGGAAATGAAGAGAAAACAGCACATTCTTGTGGAAAAGCAGTCTGGTGGATGTTTGGCATCCTGCCATCTTCAACTTGTGGCTAAAAAATTCCTCAGCAACCAAAGTAAAAGATGCACCGATTGTACTTGTCAAAGTCTAAAAGCAAAGAGACTGTGGTGACTTTCCTGTGGAGCAGCTGAGTGTTGTAGCCTGGGCAGTCACATGATCGACCGGTGGCACTGACTGCACACTGACCCCTGTTTGATTCTTTTTGCACAATTCAGTTCTTTGAGGAGCTGGTGGTTCAGAACATGGCAGCCTGTGTAGCTGCTGCGTACACATTGTGTCTGAGTAAATAAAGCATGCGTGCATAATATTTGGTCTGAGGCAGAGCTTCCTCTGGCTGCGAGCCGACGAGGAGACACAGGGCTTCATTTGAGAGGCAGCTTGCTTCAAACATGCAGTAATTTCCTGTAGGCTGGTGTGTGAGGGCAGCCACAGCCCAGCACAGTGTTTACTATCAAGAAACGCCTGCAGCGTGTCCTCAGACACCGCCACTTTCCCTCGCTTTTTTCTCCCTCTGGCTTCACTACATCAGGAAATTGAAGGAAACTCTTTAAGCTGAAGCTTATCTCCCAACTGTGTGTGATCATGTGCATGATGTGTGGAGATGAGTGGAGATGCACGTGAGACATGCATCTCCACTCATCTGTTCATAGATCATGGATGATGGAGGATTTACCTTTAAAAAAGGTCAAACATTTGCATATTTTTCCCGCATTTTTTATGTAGCCGTTCAGTCATGTAATGTGTAATTAGCAACCTGGTAAACAGGTTTCTGTAACGGTCTGAACGCTCGACAAACACAGCTGTCCTCTGAAAGAGAGGCAGAGGTTCACAGGAGGGTGTTTGGAGGTGAACGTGTGGGCAGGGTGGGACAGTGTGGGTTTGGGCTTTAGGGTGTGAACCGAGCAGCTATTGTGTTATTGACTTATCCTCTGTTTTTGTCTGTCCCTCACAAGGCTTAAAAATAGGATTATCACATCATTCCAGTGAGGGCTGGGCCACATATCAGGGCTGTGACAGTAGTTTATTTCCAATATTGCAGTAGAAAATGTCTCAATAGAAAGGTTGTCAACAATATTGAAGTATCAATACTTTTTCAGTACCGTATGCTTGCAGCAGCAAAACCACAGTGTGGAGTGACTTTTACTGTGCCAGCACTGTGGGCAGGTTGTTCTTTTTTAAAGGGAGAAAATCCTTAACCAAACTTATTTGTGTGCCTAGGACTTTTTTTTTCTTTTTGCTGTGATATTGAAAGACGTATGGAGTATGGTATTTTGTATTGTTCAGTATTGTGGTATCATGACAACTGTACCAGACTGGAGTACCAGACTGTGTCTACTGTGATATTACATGGTTAATTGTTTCATTTTGTTATTTTTATGTATATAAGAAAGAACTGCTATTGATTGATTGTTTTGCAATTTTACATCAGTTTTGGATACTGAACTTTTAAGGGTGCTGACCAAACTACATTGGTACTACTGCGTACAGATTCACAGTAATACAATTGGTGCTAAATTTTGGTACTTGAGAGTGCATCAGAGTGAGGGAGTAATGGGGAGTATAGAAAAGAAGAGAGAGAGTGATGTTACCCAGCCTGTTCTAGTCACAGCTTGTCAGCAATAACGAGCAGAAAGGCGTCACTTTGAGTGGTTAAACTTTTCAAAAGTCGACACAGACAACACTCACTTCACTGTTTTGGATGATATTAGCTTAGCATTTTTACCAGTGCTAGCCAACACTAACTCAGTGGCTGCATCCAAAACTTCTTATCAACATGATGTTTAGTTCACTACAACAGTATGTGAGATTTGTCAGTATATGAAACCTTACTATGAAACCAGTATTTGTCAATTGCAGACTAACCATTATTTTCATTGTTGATTAATCTGTTGATCATTTTCTCGATTAATCGATTTGTTTTTTGGTCTATAAAATGTCATCGGTATTTGCCAAAGCCTGAGAAGACGTCTTCCAATGTCTTGTTTTGTCCACAACAAGATATTCAGTTTACTGTCAGAGAGGAGTGTAGATACCAAAAAAAAAAAAATCAGAGACTTTTGACTTTTTCCTTAAACAAATTTATCAAACTGGTGAATCGATTGCTTATTAAAACAGTTTGCAGCTTTAATGTGGATATCATGACTAATATATTGTGAAAGCACCAGTAGTCGTTGCCAGAATTTTGTGAAGAAATCTTGTGATATTTGATTTTGTCCATATCCCAGAGAAGACATAGTGCTGCAGAGATGGATATGAATTATCCTTTGGACTTATTTAGCATTAGACAAAGTAAATTTTGTAAGTGTTTGTACTTTAAGCAACACAATGTCACATGTCTACAGCGTATTATCTCAGCAGGCGGTGCACAAACAGCCCACACCCACAAATATACCTGTGTCGGACGACTCTTGTCATTAGTTGCTGATTACACGCCTCAGGACAGAAATAAATCCATGATAGTCCCTGGCCTGAAAGTGACCTGTTTTTTTTAACAGTACACTTTGTTTATCATTTCATCATTAACTGTCTGTCCTGTCCTCGCCCCACAGAAAGCCACCAGGAAAACAGACAAGGTTCGGCCAGACGAGCTGGACGTGACCGTGCTGAGCGACCAGGACCTGAAGGACGAGCTGCTGAAGCACGGAGTGGATGCCGGGCCGATCGTCGGTGAGTTCTCAGAGCAACAGAACCAGCAGCAGCTGGGTCACAACAGGTTAAAGACTGAGGTGACATCTGCCCTCAGCACACAGCTGTATGACCACACTTCACACACAGGGATGTGGTGTGCTGGTGCTACACACTGCACACAGGTGATGGAATTCACAAGTGGATTTGACATGCTAGTGAACAGCACTCCATATTCAACCCAGTCTGGAAGTGATTACTCTGGAATGTGTTGGCAAGACGCAGGTCATAAATTCACAAGGAAGATCTCAGCCAAATCTTAAATAACACTCGTCACAAACAAATACAAGCAGGTTGCTACAACCGTTGTGTCATTCTTACCACTCTGCTTACTTTATCTCACTTTCATTCATTCATTAAATCCAAACTCCCCTTCTTTGCTGTTTTTTCTATCAACGTTAAGATACACCGTATCTCTGCACTTCCTGCAGATGTTTCACATTAAAAGCCTGCCATGCAAGCTAAACCAGTAACTACCTGCAGAAATTATCAGGAAACCTTACCATAACATTACTATAGCAGCTACCTAACGCTTCTGTAGTCCTCACAAAACGTTTAAAAAAATATACATACAGAATTTACAGCTTGAAATAGAAGCTCCCTGTGCTCTCTGGGGAAAATATTACACCAAATTATCTCTTAAAATATATATGTTACAATTTGTCATGGTGTCCTCCAAAACACATAACTGTAGAAACACAAGAAAAAAGGTTTCATGTGTGGACAGTGTTCTTGTCACTTCAACATCAATATAATCCATCCAAGATTACCTGTTCTTCTGTACGGATTTTTTCACTGTCTATCGTGTGTGTGTGTGTGATAGTATTTAGTTTTTTGGCTATCACCAAAGATTGCTGCCTTGTTAACATGCTCATGTATTGTTTTTCATGTTACAAGACATATCAGGAGTGAAATCAGGACTGAAGATGGACTTTAATACTTAGATCATTTTAGCTAGCAGATTAGCTCTTAATGTTTTGTTACATATTTGAGGGAGCAGGACAACTGTCAAGTTACTGTTGATGTCCAGCGTGACGATAGATAATCTGGAAAATGTGTGTCTGTGTAGTTGGTGTGTCACATTTAGTTTTAAATGAGGAGATGCACAACTTTCTTTTACAGGGACAGTTCACCCCAAAATCAAAATTACAAATGTGTCCCCTGCTGTTTATCCATGTAGAGTGTTTCGTTGTGAGTTGCAGAGTCTGGCCATAGAGATGGTTCTATAAGAAAACAAAGTTGTTCCGGTAGATTCTGAAGTGCTTTGTGGGGATTGTACTGCAGAAAGAAAGTAGTTCTTACAGAAAACTGCTCACATGAAGGTCTGTGGCTGGAGAAGGCAGACATCTCTACAGCTGATATCTCCAAAACTCTGCAACTCAAACCAAAAAAAGCTAGATGGAAAAACAGCAGTAAAGGTCAGTCGTGAAATATGTAATTTTATTTTTGAGGGTGAACTTTCCCTTTAAGGACACATTGGCCAGATCAAAACAGGCCATGTCAAATTGGCTGTGTGTGGAGTTAATTGACATTACGGCCACAGCTGCACTCTGGGGCATCCACAGCACTGACTGTTGGATTATGATATAATTCCTGCCCTGATATACTTATTTTATCGTATTTTTCTCTGTGTAATGGATGCAATAATGAAAATCAGTAAATAGTATCAGTATACAGTAAAGGCCTGTATCAAACAAAGGTCTGGCTCTCTGCTGTTGAGGTTTGTTATTATTGTAAAGAAGTATTTCCTCTTTGGCTCTGGATGTCACTTTATGGCATCCTTCCATACAAGTAGTGAGCTTCCACACATCTGCTGCCAGTGCTGCAGTTTAGTAATTTAAAATGGCACTAATATCACCACGTACAAAACACTAAAAACTAAATATATAACCACAGAAATAATATCACTAGTGTTTGCATTGCTGTAGCTAATCTGTATTCTTCATTCTTAGTGTTGCTTTACACTTTTGACTTGATCATTGGTGACAGTGTAGGGTTACACATCTGAACTCCAGGTTCTCCAAACAGCCCGTCTACAGCTGACAAGTTGAAAGCCCCCCTCTAACAGAACAGACACACATCCAGCAATAATAAAGCAGCTGTCCACGCTGGCCACACTACGGCACGTGTGCACTTGTTTCTCTTTAAGTGTGTACATGGTTGTGTAGTGGGCTGTGACTGCAGGACAGATGCAGAGAACACACAGACTGAGGACTGCAGCTGTTGCACAGCCAATGTAGACGAAGTTGAACACACATGAGGTCATATTACCAAAGCTTCAACAATGATAGGATCTACGATAATTATTCCTGATAAATATTGCCCAATATTTGGCTATTCAGCAGTAACAGTCTATATCGGTATGGGCCTTATATTGGCTGAAAAATCTCAATAATGGCAGTGGTTCCCAGACTTTTTCTGGTGTGCCCCTTTTTCAAAAGCCGAAAATAAATTGTGCCCCCACCAGTCCACAAATTTACCAGTTATTAACAATAATTGGGCATGGAACTGATTTTTAAAAAAGAAAAGATTCAAAGGTTTAATTTTAGTTAAATAAAGGTTAGCAGGATAGAATCAGCAAACTCGTGTTTGTGTATTTTCAACTTTGTTTCATTCTGTATGTGTCCCCTGGTTTTCTGCACTCCTCCCCAGGGGGGACTGTAAATAATAACAGTGAAGATTGAATATAAATAAAGAAATCACTATGTTTACTGTTCGTTTCTTCTTTGCTGCTCAGTGTGTAAATGCTGAAATTCTACTGGATGAAGTTAAAGTAGAAGTTTGTTGAATGCTGACTTGCTCACACACTAGGGCTGCAGCTAACAATCATTTTATTGTTGATCAATGTGTCAATAATTTTCTCAGTTGTTTGGTCCATAAAATGTCAGAAAATGTTAAAACAAAACAAAAAAAGGTGTTTCCCTTAAAGATAATCAGTTTACTGTCAGATAGGAGTAAAGAAACCAGAAAGTATAAATGAATCGATTACATGTGAAGTTGTAATCAAAACGTTTCCCCTCTGCTCCTTCTCCCAGCCTCCACCCGTAAACTGTACGAGAAGAAACTGCAGAAGCTGCTGGACGACGGTCCTGTACAGCCGGTGCTGACTGAGCTGGTCGTCACAGAGATCCAAGTGAACCACAACGGCAACTCTGAGTCAGACCTGTACAGTGACAAGGAGGACGGTGAGAACACTGTTACACCATTCAGACTGATTATATCTGCACCAACACGGCACATTAAAGGCTTACATGTTGGAATGTATAGGTCACCCTTTTACTGAATATGAACAGTATGTACTCACTTTGTTGGTACTATTGCTTTGAAGTGCTTTGATATAAAATGTGATGTTTACTGTCATGGCACTGATATTATGAATTGCCACAGTGGTGTTATTATATGAGAATGTTATTTCAGGGTATCCATATGGTCTTCCAAGCAGTCAATTTAAAAATCCATAAATCACGGCTTTATAAGAAGCATTTAAAACTCCCAAATTAAGGCGTTCATTTCCTTTACAGAGTTTTACATTTTGCTGACAAAGAGCTGAATTTTTTCTTGTTCTTGCGCAGGATTAAATAAGTACCATCTTAACATCATAAATAACTCTCAAATGCATATGTTTTGGTGTAAATTATCGTACACACATAGACACAACCACAGAGTTGATACATATAATTATAGATGAAAACTCTAACTAAAGATGAAACTCCGCTTTGCATAGCCTTTTTTATTTGCTCTATTAGAATCAGAGCGCTAATTCTAGTTTATTTGCTCCAATGGAAACCAGCCTAAATCACACTTAGTTTCTTTTTTTGACATTGACATTTTGCTTCAAATTCACTTGACAAGAATCACAGTTATTGACAACCTCTTTCCAAAGCATGCCGTACTTTTTCAGTTTCAGTAGCAGCTGCTAGGACGCAAACATGGAGGACTTCTTGCTTTAAACACAAATGCACTGAGAGGACCTGCCTGCATTAAGAGACAATGTGTCTCTGAGAACCAACATGGAGGTGGATGATTTGAAACAAATGTAAACTAACTCAGACTGTATTTTTGTCAGAAGTGACAGCAGAGCCAGAACCAGAGCCCGTGGCAGAACCTGAACCTGAACCCGAACCAGTTCCAGTGGTGGAGAGACCGCTGAGGAGTCGAGGGAAGACGCCCGTCTCCTCCCGCACCAGCAGCAGCAGCAGCCAGCACCACAGGGTGAGAACCTTGAGAACTGAATCTGTACACCTTTATGTGCACCGTCTGCTACACTGCATGTTGACAGTGTGTCATTTCACTGTGTGGCCAACTGTAAAGCTGAATGAAAGAGGAGCTGGGGAAATGACGGGTTTGAACAGCCTGTGATTGAAAGCAAATTGAAATGTTTCCATTCTGAGACACCTGCAATTTGCCACCTTTGAGTTTCCTGTTCCACAGTGATCACAGCTTCACTGGTGGATTGCATAAAAAGCCTGATACTATTTCATATCTGAAAGCAAACAAACTGTTTTCTCTTTTCCTTACCCATGTTTAGTAAATGAACTCACGAGGTACAGCTACATATTCAGCAAGGGAACTTGAATGAACTCCGTTGTGAAAGCGGTCACTAAAACTCTGGTGCACATGAGACAACCAGACTAAAGCTGAGTGAAAAGGAGGGTCTCAGTCTGGAGCCGTCTCCGTCCAGTGTCCAGAGGTTTGGGTGTGATGTGAAGACAAAGCATACTAACCACTGTATTTTGTTGTAGTACATTTTTGATTGTACCTTGAATTTAAAACTACTCTTAAATCAGCTGATTGTATGAATAGTCACAATAAATAATATACATAAAGCATAATTACAAAATAAACCCTGACAAATTGTCCAGATTCTCCGATGTCAGCTTCTCAGATATATATTTCCTGGTTTCTTTGTCCTCTGTGTCAGTAAACTGAATAGCTTTGTGTTTTGGACAAAACAAGACATTTGGGGACATTATCTTGGTGAAAAATGTTGATCATTGTTGTCCAAAGCCCATTTTAGGGACCAAACCACTAATTAACTAATCAATTAATCAAGAAAGATTAATCGATGATGAAAATAATTCAAACATGAAGGGGTCTTGAATTATCCTGAAGGGGTTTATTTCACAATAATGACCTGCTGACTGTGCTTTATCCTGCTTATTACATGGTTAATTACCAAAAAAAAAAAACAATAATTTGAGACTAAACCGCTATAAAGAACTAACATACCATAGAATGTTTTTATTGACCAATCAGAATGGAGCATTTAACAAAACCACGTAATAAATTTACATTTACATTTACTTTGTTGGGCTCATAATTTGATTCAGCAGCACAAATTAAAATGAATCTTTTTACCCAAGAATCTATCATAATATTTGATTTATCATATCATTTTATTGTTATTCAAAAATGAGCCAAAGTCATAGTAAACTGAACTGTGTGTAACTGATGTCCCAGGCACAGTAAAAAAAGATATGGTGTCTGGGTTAGCAGATAAACTTCCTTAGAAATGTAATGTAATGTAATTATTATGTTTATGTGTGTGAAATATAGACTTCTATCATTTTTATTGGAAGTGTTGAACATTTTTAAAAAGCTCTACATCATAGGTACAAAGTGTTTATTATAACCCTTTCACACAGGTACTGCAACTGCAATTATGTAGAAACTACCCAAAGAGCTGTGTGTGAACACAAATCCCTGGACCTAAGTCTGGATGAGCTGCATGTGTGAATAGAGCAGGGCAGTGTCTAAAGCGAGTGAGTGGGCGTGTTGATGATGCTGTGTGGCGTGCAGCTGCAGCAGCTGCAGCAGTTTTGTTTCGTTTTCATACAGACTTTCGATTGCTATCAGCTTACATGAGTCTAATCTATTTTAGTTTTAATTTTAGCTCACATTTTTATGCCTTTTTTTCATCATTTGTGATGTGAAAACATCAGAGTGAGTCTGAAACAAAGTTATTGAACTATATTATCATAAAGAATATAAAAAAGAAAAAGAATTTCAGTCTTAGACAATGGCTATTCAGGCTGGGACATTTAAAAATAGAATTCAGTTGCAGGACACCGAGGAAATAAGTTAATGTGGAGCCCTGTTGTGTAACTAAACAGACGAGTCTCCACTGTGCAGGAGAACTGATCTAATTAGTGCTGCTGTGTAAACAGCGGTCAGTGTTTGTCAGACTGTTGTCGAAGATCCCTCACGCTGTACATTATAATACTGGTCAGATAAAAGGTGATAACCAGCAGACATCAATCTACACAACACCACTGAAAGGAAGTCGAGACAAAATCAGTCTGAGCACTTTCTGTTCAAACACATACAGTCAGTCAGTCAATGTAAGTTATCTCAAGGCACTTTTAGCACAGTGTTTATTTTTTCCTTTGGGCTGAACCAAACGAGCTGAACTATGGGGGTGGAAGAGAGCTCAGAGTAGCTGCAGTCCTCAGGAAGAGAGCTTCTTTCCTTTTTTGGGCCTGTATTTTAAATAGAGAAAATCAAATTTCCTCAGTGTTCTTCCTCATTGTTATCATAACCATTATACTATAGTTAGGTCTGAAGATGTGTGTGATGGGAAGAGACACACGGTGTGAGTGCACACAGCTGGTCCATCAGTGTCGCTCTGATTGGTTTCCATGTCATTAACCACATTCCAGCACGTCACTCTCTGTCATCACAAAAAACAACCATGACAGAGTGTTTAACACCAGCAGCTGCAGACAGAGGGGTCAAAGGCATAATCTGCATCAGGGCTGCAACTACAGATTATTTTCAAATCAATTAATCTATCGATTATTTTTTCGATTAATCTGTGAATTCATCTTGTCACTTAAAAAGACGCCCAAATATGTGGGGCAAAAAGTTAACCAAAAGTTACATTATTAGCCAGCTTATGTTAGCTAAAACTTAACAAAACATGACATTGTTTGCTGTCTAGGGTTAGCTCAAAAGTTCAAATCTTCTCAGTTGAAAAATAGATTTAAACATGCACATTTGGATCTTTTTTTTTGACTCTGTCCTCTTGGGATTATTTTCATTATCAATCAATCTGTTGATCATTTTCTTGATTAAATGATTACTTGTTCGGTTCATAAAATATCAGAAAATAATGAAAGATTAATGTTTAATGAACTAGAATCAGAAGGTTGACTTTTCTTAAAGTGACTCAAGTGATAGATCAATTAACAAAATAGTAAATAGCTCGTTTTCTCAAAAAAAAAAACAATGTATGGATCGTACATAATCCCTTTCAATCATCACTTATGACCCAGTAGAAGTTTGTGTAGGTGTCTGTAGACCCTGCTGCTCTCTGCCTCTGTTTTTTTTTTTTTTTTTTAGATTTTCTCATTGTTTTGTTGGTATTTGACGTCCAGATGCGTTAGGAACAGCTTGGACAAATCCTACAGACTATACCTTTAACTCTGAGCCACATACTACAAAGAAAGCTAAATCATTTTAGCACGTCAAGCACTTTTTCCACCTCCTGTGTGTGGAGCAGCAGGTAGGATGGGACGGCAGCAGCTGGAGTTGATTACACAGTTTCCTGTGACACTGGCAAAGGAAGCAGTCTCTCATTTTATTGGAGCGCAGTCAGTCACACCCAGCTCAGTGCGAGCTGTAGGTTTGAGTCTATCAGCGCTGCTCTGGAGCACATGATGTGGATTAGCTGCTGCCATGCATGTGCTGGATGCCTCAGACTCCTTCACACGCTGACTTTTCTCCTCACTGCTTCAGCCCTCTCCTCCGTCTGTTTGCTTCTTTTTTTAAAGATATTTGGGGTCCGCCTCTACATACAGTTGTTATTGTAATCATAAGCTCCCCCCACCCACTCTACCATAAAACCCTCCGCCCTCGCTGTTCACTTTTCCAAAGTCACAAAAGTCCAAAGTGTTTGAATAGCTTCTTTTGGGAGCTATCAGATGAACTGTCTCACACATGTGAGGCAGTGTTCCAGCAGTGGTTGTGATTGTGAGCAGCTCCTCCTGCTGTTCACACTGCAGCTGTGCACCTGTTGAGCTGAGCTCCGAGGAACGACTGGCACGCCAAAGCTGGGGGGTTGCCAACAATGATCTGATGTTCCTGATGAGAGCTGTGGAGGAGGAGCTCCCCGCTGTGTGTTTTCAGGTGTTTCCCCTGCTTTCTTGCTAACTTTCCACTGGTACTCTACATCGTAGGTGGATGACTTCTTCTAATGATGTAATCACATTAAGTGAAGGTACTTAATTGTCATGTGACCAAGCAGTTGAATTCCCTTCCTGTGGTAAAAGAAATAGTGTTGTTTGTGAAGATTCTCAGTCATCCAGGTCGTAGTGTTTGTAGAAAAAGTTGTTGAAGGCAGCTGGACTCTGTAGAGTCCTTGAAGATGTTTCACCTCTCCTCCAAGAGGTTTCTTCAGTTCACTGAAGAACTGAACTACAACCTTTTCTAAGAATAGGAAATAGTGTTGTGTTGATTTTAATGGCATTCTGTTTCCTTTAAATTCATTTAAGCTCATTTATACATTTACAGTTTTCCTCATTTCAGAAAAGATTTTTTTTTGGTTGTATAATCACTCATTCTTGAGAACTGGGACAAAACTGTGTTTAATTTCTTCAATTATGCTGGAAAATATATTTTAAAAGATCAAACTCTTTGCCATCAAATCTTATAATGGGCCAACCTTCTAGCGATTAAATTCCATTGAATGTATGAAATAATGTATGAAAAGTGAGACGTGGTCCTTAGGGTATAGCTGAATCTTTTTATGCCTGATTAAATCATGTTTTTGTAAAAATCTGATGGAGTTTATGGAAATCTGGGACACAACTTTAAAGAGCCAATGTTTTCATTAAACAACAGTTGATTTTAAAATAAAGATTATTATAACAACACATTTTTACATCTATGTTATCAGTAGATATTGTAAGTTTTAGATTTTAAGGTTATTTCACATTTTTAAATTGTTTGAAGTTGTGAATTCTTGTCTGAGAGAAGGCTGTTTCCTGGCACATAGAAAGTTTGTTAAGTATGTAATTTGTCCCAGTTCTCAAGAATGTGCTATATTCTGCATTTTGCATGTACATGAAATCATTTGTGGTATATATTAATGCTGCTAGTTAGTGTTGGTTGTGTATTTCAGTTGATAGCACATTGTGATGTTGCTGTCTTGGTTGTACAAAGTCTTTTTTCTCTACAGTGTAACCTTCCTCCTGGTCCTTCTGTCTTAATCGAGTGTTGTGTCACATCAGAGCAAAGTTTACTTCAGGCTCAGTGATTATGTGCATGAGGAGGGAAATTAGCATGTCACAGTGCAAACACACAGTTGGTTGTGGTGTTGTATAATCCACTAAAACAACACCGTCTACACCCTCATGAATTAGAGTTGAATCAACTCCACACTCACTGGGTTCCATCCAAATGTATCACAAATTTGAATTAGTTTTCCTGCAATTCAGTGTAAAAACGTTTTGCGATATGTCGATGGAAAGTGACTAATGTCTCCACTAAAACTGCCCATCAGAAGTCTCACATGGCAGCATGTGAATTGATCGTAGTCTTATGTTTGGGTGTCCGTCCGTGTTATTTTTTTAAATATACAATATATACAACAGTGGTACACAGTCTAAAACAACAATAATGCTGAAGATGGGGATAATAAGGCTAGTAAAGTGGCATGTTGGGCAAGTAAAGCTGGCAACTTACTGGCAAGTGGTTAATAAAAAGAACCATTTAACTTCTCCATAATTGATGAATCATTAATATGGAGATTTCCCACTTTTCTTCATTTATTATCATATTAAACTGAATATGTTTAGGTTTTAGACTGAGAAAAATGTTAGTCCTAGTTTTTTTTAAATGTCTTGTTTTGTCAATTTTCAGACATTTTATAGACATTGCAGTCCTAGATTAGATATGACAATTAATTAAAAGTTGACCAAAAATTTAAAACATAAGGCAATTGAAAACAAAGACAGGACTTTAATCAACATGCAAACGTAACATCAGCAGCATTAAATGCAGGCTGGTGCAGCACATGTGGGCATGCATGGAACAACATCTGGACTGAAGGTGAAACAGACAGAGGTGGTGATGAGTGGGCTATAAGTCAAACAGTGGTATTCTTATTGTGTGCTGGTATGTGCGTGCCATGTGTGTAGAGAGACCAGCTAATGGATGAGGAAGATGATGATGAAGAGCCTGTCCTGCAAGTAAAGCGCAGATCCAAGAGGTTATCCCACAGAGCGGTGAATATTGTCCCTCCACACAGCAACACTGCAACTGATTAAACCCACTGGTGTTCAGTTCCACACCCACTCCGTCCACACCATCAGTCTGACCACTTTCTCCTCTGGTCGGAGGTCTTTGTCAACCTGCTCACCTTCTTCACACCTGCCTTCAAACAAGTGGATATATGTCACCCATTCTTGAGAACTGGGACATATCATTTTCTACCAAAAAACAACAACTTATTATTAATACCAACACTCTAATTTAAATTTTTGGGGATTATTTTTTTCAAACTATTTAATTTAATTTGTGTTAAAAGCCTCCAAAATCTAAAACTAACAATACCTACTGATAACATAAGTGTAAAAATTGCTCTTGTAATCATCTTTGTTTTAATATTGATTTTTAATGAAAATGTTGGACCATTAAAGTTGTGTCCCATAATATTTCTACCAGATGTGTCTCAACCATAAGATGTCAACTCTATAGTCGTTCTAAACCAAAGCTAAATAAGAATTATGGTTTAAAAATGTGTATGTTGATTAACATTAAGGGAACTCAGGTACTTGAATAAATAAAATTGCTGCTCACTATGACTACTATGAAATGAAAAACATGTAACATTTTGTCAACCCCGTCAGTTGGAAAATTGGTCCGAGTTCATGTTTACGTGTAATAAAAAACTAGGCGGCTGTCCCGTTACAAGGTTTAATAACAGAGTTTGATCTTCTAAGATATATTTTTCAGCATAATTTAAGAATAAATCCCCCTCAAAACACAGCTTTGTCCCAATTCTTAAGACTGAGTGAGATGATTTTCTTCTTCATGTATTCTTCCATGTCTGCTTAAGCTACTGGACAGATGTCTTTAGTGCAAGATGGAGAACAAAATGACTGAAAAGCAGATTTGCAATCTCTAGCTTGCTCAACTTTCTTTACCTCTCATTCTGTCTTATTCTTTGCACCTTCTCTGTCTCACTTGTCCACTTTCTTCCTGTAATTATGGCTTCCTGATTCTGTCCTCTGTCCTTATCTCATGGTCTTTCTGTCCCAGCAGATAGTGCCTGAGGAGCTCAGGCCAGTATTGACAGACCAGGACCAAGTTCAGTCTAACAGGAGGGTTCACCACAGGCTAGACAGTCCAGCTCGGCCTGAACCTGCTCAGGTAGCTCTGGGCTGTGGCCACTGGGAGACACTGTTGGTTCCTTCACTGAGACTTGCGTGGACTCACTGGACTGTTGGTTCCAATGAGCTGTTGAAGAGATGAGTGCTTCCCAAAGCCTTGTCTCAAACTGCACCTATGGGTGGTTGGCATACTATTTGCGTTATCAACAGGGGTTGTAGTCACAAGCGGGTTACATTTCATCTGTTTCTTTGTCACAATGAAGGACCAGCGAAGCACTGAGGACATTTTGGGGGGTGGTTTGGTGCTCTGCCACTTTATTTTCCTGTATCACCCTGTGGTGCCATTCATTGCAAGTTTTCACGTTTGTTTGATTTGCTGATGTGACTACCTCAGAGTCCAGCAGGGGAAACTCTGTCCCGTAATCTGGGCCACAAACCGAGGCCTGATCCAGTGAAGATGGCTGCCCAAAACACAGCCGAGGTCTCTAGAGTTCCTGGAAGCCCCCGCTGGAAGGTGCCTCACTCGCTCATTTCTTGTTTATGTCATGAAGTCACATAGATGATCACATGCAGCTCATTGTTGTCCAAGTAGTTTTTGTACATGCACAAAAATATCTTTGGTATCACTTTTCCAACTGGAGCTCAGTAATATAACAGTTCCTCATAGTTACTGGTTCTTCAAGTATCTGCTCACTGAGAATGAATAGTGTGAATATTAGCTGATTCATGGATTCACACTTTTTTAATAACAGTACTTGAAAATACTCTATGTTCCCCTAAGCCCAAAGATTAAAAAAGTCTATCCTCAAAAGTGAAGTCACAAGTCATTGATGATAAAGTCTGCATCTGTTGCAAGTCTTTTTATGATCTTGTCAAGCCTAAAGTTCACACAAGTTCTTCGAATCCTACAAGAAATCATTTGCCCACTGACCTTTTTGTTGTAACTTGTAGCTCCAAGAAGAAGAACTGGGGCTACGTCTTCCCAAACATAGTAAAGATTTGTCTAACAAGCCAGTCGCTCAGCTGAACACTGCTCTACTGGAGGTTAGCCTTCCATCTACCATCTGTCTTAACCAAAACATGTTACACAGACATCACATTCAGCATGTTCTCAATGGTGGAATTGCACTCAACTAAAGGTCAAACGTGCAACCAAATGTCCGTATACTCACTATGATTGGGTCTGCTCACTCAAGAGCAAACTATTAACACTAACACACTAGGGCTGGGCGATATGGACAAAATCAGATATCAGTATTTGTGACCAAACTTCTCAATTTTGATACTGCATCAGTCTTTGATGACTATTGGTTACCTTGTGAGGCAGCTGGATTTGTGAGATCACGTAAAAATCCATCTTACCAGGCATCATGTTATCCATTTGTGTCAGCGTCCAGTAAGGAGTAACTGGCAGCTGTGGGCATGGCTTTAGGTGCGACGACAGCGGAAAGCGTTGATCTGATTGGTTGAAGTTAGACCGTGTTAGACATGATAGACAGATGGTCCATCCAATCAGCTGCCAAGTACTTTTTGAAAGTACTTGTCCTTTTCCAAACAGTTTCTAAAGATGACTTCCCAGATGGTTCTGTGTAACAAACCGGCGTGTTAAGTTAGACTATTTTGGCTTTCATGCAGTATTAACACAGTGAGGTTTTTAATAAATAATCAACAGTAATGTGGATATGATGACTAAGTGGGTAAAGACAAAACTTAGAACAAGTAGAACATCCTGGAAATTTCAGAAACAGTTACATCACCATATAAGGAGCCAACATTTAAGAACATATCTTATATTATGGTATCTGTATAATATCCATATCTTGCACAGCCCTACAGCACAATCATTTGATCAGTCAGCACACTGGTGATGCATTGTGGGGAATGGTGTATTGTATGGTGGTGAACAAGACTGTGAAAATGTGAAGTTT
This sequence comes from Lutjanus erythropterus, assembly GCF_056507025.1. NCBI lineage: Eukaryota > Metazoa > Chordata > Actinopteri > Lutjaniformes > Lutjanidae > Lutjanus > Lutjanus erythropterus. The sequence continues at coordinate 3,176,449 of NC_139338.1, forward strand.
GATGTTCAGCTGACCATCCTACACACAGTACACTGCTTAAAGGCTTTGTTTTGAGGCGTCTAATCACAGGTGCTGCAGTGGATCAGTGTTGCATTTCTTTACTTGTGTGTGATTTTGTTGCTCACATGTATCTAAACTACATCAGCCATGCACACTCTTAGCAGCAGCTGAGTTCACTCAGTTCATGTAGTTGCTCAAGCTTCAGTGAAGTTTGCGCAGCTACATGTGTCAGCTACCCTAGAGGATTACTGGTACCCATGATTGTTGAGTGTGACATGGAATCACGGTGTTGCTACAATTGGCTGTTAAACTTTACTCCCATCTACTGGTGTTTAAGATGTATGGGATTTATTCCTCCAAGGCCAAGTGACCTGTCTCACAGTGTTAAAGTCTGAGAATGAAAAAGGGAGTTGTTCTTCTAAACACATTTTACATATTTTCAGCAACTATTTTATAACATGTTTAGACTGAGAACTATCTAGCACTGAATTGTGGAGTTAGACTGTTAAACTGTTAAACTCGATTTCTGTGTTCAGGGTTTTTTGGGCAGAGTTGAAACATGGCTCTGTGATGTGCCGTAGCCATGGTCCCCCAACACTATATAAGCCCCATGAACCAACACACGAATGACACCACCTTGCTCTCCCAGACAATCAGTTATAAACGTACCTTCAGAGACTCTCTCAGTCCAGATCAGCCCTGCAGTTCAGTTCAGCTCATTTCAGTGCCAATAATCTGACACAGAAGGATAAAAAAATACCATCCTGTCACTGTCCTCTGGCTCTGGTGGCTCAAACGTGTCTGGACCGATAAAGCTGCTAGACAGAGCGTCCATGTTTCAGGTGGTTTTCAAGTCACAGTGGTGTTTGACACTGAGACTTAAGAGTGGACACACCCCCTGGAATTTTCTTCATGATTTTGAGACCTAATTTTATGTACTTAATGATTTTTTTTCCCCTAAGCATTCAGATTTGGCTTGGTGGTCAGTAACACGTTTCTGTGGTGTGACTAAGTCTTATTGTTGCTTGTTGTTGCTTTAGACAAACTTGAACAAAAGTGAAAATTAATTTGATGATTTGGATCTACTTAAATGTAATGGTTTCTTCCTTGGCTCATGCTACAGCCTTCCTCCAAGAATGTTATATCATGTATGCAGCTGTCAGGTACCTTTAAATACTGTATACACTTTCACAGGGTTCTTTCTTTAAAACGTGTCAGATGGAAACAGTAAAACATCAGCTGCAGATGGACTTCTAGGCTGACTCGGGGAGTTAGCACTAGCTTACATTAGACTGCTACAATTATGAAATCTGCGTGTGAGAGTCGTCATTTTAGCTGACAAAATCCACGGTTGTGGAAATGAGAAGCTGTGTTTGTTTACGTCTCTAAGGAATCACAGACGTCAATTTCGATGTTAAACCTGCCACCGTTATCTCTGTAAACTGCATAAAGGCAGTGCAAGAGTGGAAAGCTTGACAGGTGTAGCAACAGCAACTAAGGAGCTTAGTGAAGGGTCAACTGTGATTCATTCTTTCTGGTCTTGTGTCTCAGGAGCCTGAGCCCATCAGTGAACCTTTACAACCAGCAGCTAGGGTGCGTAGAATTACGCTCGTATCACGTTGGAATCAGTTACTTTATTATGATTTATTTTTTATTACTATAAAAATCGTCTGTGATTAAAAATGTGAATGTAATAATCTAGTGTGTGTTCTGGTCAAAGAGTCTGCCTGAAGAACAGAGTCGTCCACTGGCGGCCCAGCCGTCTAAACTCCCCAGAGTGGACCCCATCACCTTTAGCCCCATGTGTAACATCTCACCAATTAAGAGACACGAGTCCCCCTGGTCTCTGTCAGAGCCTGGAGGTGTCTCTGCAGCACGGGTACAGCTCCACTCAGACTTCTTCTGTTCTCTTTTTTTCTGTCCTCGTGCTTCTCACGCTTCTCTCTGAATGGTGCATTGTTTGAAAGCGTCACCATCTATAGTTTATGGTATGGGGCTGTTAAATGATGAATTGTTCAGTTGTGTGTGTGTGCAGCTGTTGGGGGTCTGTGCAGGGACAGTTGTGCGACAGCTGGACTGTTGACACACACGTGTCTTCTATGAGCAGGAGGAGTGTGTCTCTCCAGATGTCCTGCTGCAGAAAAGGAGGCAGCAGAAAATCACCAGCTTCATGTCCACGTGCGACCCTGTGAGGACGCTCGGCTGGACGTCTACACTGTCCAAGGACGTGTCAGTGAGACAGGTAGACTGCTGGGAACAGTCCTGTGTCACATTCACTGGGTGGTTCACAATTAAACAAGGTGGTTGGCCCAGGCCTTTGTTTGAAGTGGTCACATGGTGAGAGGTGTCTAATATCAGGCAGGGGGCCCTCTGCTGGGCCAGACACGCACCTGCAGGTGAAGGAGTCAAGGAGTTAGGGCTTTTTTTCCTTCACATCAAAAGTCCACTGGTGAGGTGTCCTCATGAATCACTGGTGTTTGCTCTTTAACTCATGCTCTCCATGTGTTCTTGTTTGTGTGTTTAGGTGGAGAAGATCGCAGCCAGTGAGCAAACCCCCAAAGTGAAACAGAACGACGTTCTGAAGGAGCTGTTCCCCAACGACATCAACAGTCCAACAGGCATCACGTAAGTTATATTATCAGTTACTGCTTTTTTATTGTCAATAAAATGGTCAAACATGAGGACAAAGACTCATCAGAAGTTACCAGAGCCTTTGTGATGTTTTCAACCAGCAGTCACATATCCTCAATTATTCATTAATGATATCTAATGAACAAAAGGCTGCTAGTTGTCACATTTGTGAGGCTGTACACAGCTCTCTTTTGAACCTGTGAGCTAACTGCTGAGGGTTCCTACTCTAATTTGCTTCCTTCATGGATTTCACATGCAAGTTTTTTTATTTAGACTGATGAAATGAAAAAGAAACTTTAGAATTAGGGTGGAAGTCAGACTTCCAAATTTATTATGAGTTGTGCAAGTGCAAGGTAGTTGATAGAACAGCAATGAGAAAAGGACGAGTACAGGCCTTACCGAAAATTATGCTCTCCCCCATTAGGCGCACAACATCTGCATGTTACCTCCTGAATATGACCTATAAGATTGTTTGCTGTGTTTTCACCTTCCGCTAAGAAAACACTGATTGTAACCTCGTCTCCTGCAGCGCCACCTGTCGACGACCCATTAAAGGTGCTGCCGACCGCCCAATCAAATCCAGCGAGCTGTGGAACAACGAAAACTTCCTCTTCTCTCCAAAAACCACCAAGACCACCAGCTCCTCCTCCTCCTACACAGAGACCCGCACCGTCAACAGAGTCACCAGCCTGCCCCCTTCCGCCTCCTACAACTCCACCTCCTCTTTCTCCACCTCCGCCAGGCCTCCTCTGTCTGCAGCGCCCCCTGCAGCTCAAACCAAAGCAGCGAGCCGCAGCAGCATGTCTCTGTGGGTCAAGGTGTTCCTGCTCGCCATCGTGGCCGCCTTCCTGTTCCTGGTTTACCAAGCCATGGAGACCAACTCCAGCAGCCCCTTCGGTGGCCAAGAAACAGGAGATGCCACCGGCAGCACAGCATAGAGAAGACAGACAAGCCTGCCTGCTTCCATCTGTTCAGTTTTCAAAGGGATAGTTCAGATTATTTGAGATATGTTTGTATGAGGATCTTATCCATGCTTGACACACTTCCAGAGAAGCAGAGAGGAGCACCAGCATGGAAGCTAAGCACCTTTTTTAAACGGGTGAAATGCCTGCCAAATACCCCTGTCCACAGCAGTACAAGTCAAAAACAAAATATGAAGAAATAACAGTTTGTTATGTCAAAAACATCTATGTATTTATTGAAGAGAGATTTGCTTAAGATAGCATGCTAACTACCTAGCTTCAGCCTGTTCAGTCTTGTAATCACTTTTTACCAAGGTGTCCTGTCAACAGAAAGCAAAACTGGAGGCAAGGCTGAGTGCCGACACTTGTTATCTATGTCCTAAATGAGCTAATTAGCTAACAACAGCTACAGTTAGCCACAATTAGCAGTTAGTTTGGTGATATGGCTCCCCCCTGTTTGGGGTGTTAATTCAACAGGTGGCCAATTCTTACATATTGCACGCTATATTTAGAATATTTTCATCACTTTACTTGTGGTCAGACAGCCAAATATCGCTTTCCCATGGACGAAATTAGTCATTTTACCTCAAAACAGGAGTTGCTGGTCTACCACTGGTTCAATCTGTGAATTTGTTTGTGTTATTGTGTGACTTTGGTGAATCTTAACTAACTCTTTAAAACACCAAAGTCACACAATAACTCAAACTAATAGATTGAGGCAGCAGTGGACAAACAACAACAACTCCTGTTGTATGTGAAATAAAATTGGTGATTTTGCCTATGGAGTTTGGTTGGTTTGGAGGGAGCAATATTTGGCTTCTAAAACAGCAGTTTCCTGTCAGAAAAGGCTAATATAGGTACTGATATTGACCTTTTGAGGTGTCTAAAATACCTTTTGCTGCTGATCCTGTCCACAGCAGTACATGGCTTAGCTTCCTACACCAGTTCTCCTGCTGCTTCTCCAAATTAGCAGTGTGTCCACCTCCATCTACTGTAGGTAAAACATGGACTATGGAGAAGTACCTCATACAGCCACACTTCAAATAATCCAAACTATCCCTTTAAGTGTGAATCTTCATTGTAGCCATTTTGTTCTCGGGCGCTGTGAAATGACCTCTGACATCTTCGCCCTCTTTTTTCCTCAATATTTGATCTTTATCTTTTGTTCTAAATGAGTTTTCAGTGAATCCCGTCAGAGATGTGACGCGGCCGTTTCAGTGAACACTTCAAGGATCTCTGTGACACGTTGTGAAAGGACAGTATCGCCTCTGCTGTTGTTGTTTTGGTCCATTCTGTGAGGTTACGACAAAGCCAGTCACTAATCAACTCTCAGAAACACAAAGTAGCTTTCATAGAAAAATGTGGACTTACTTTTTATTGACTTGTTTATTTTTATTTTTTTTTGTCATATTTGCATGGTGCGTGTGAGAGTGTGTTTGTATTGAGTGTGTGTTTGAGATTTTTTTTTTTTTTCACACTTTGCCTTAGTGTCTGTCTCTGTTAGTCATTAACAGCCTTGAAGATGGAGTTTGAATCTGTCATGCTGTTTTGTATGTTACTTGACCATCTTTGTTAATGAGACAGGGAGGCTCGTTATTATAATCCAAATACTTCTAAATCTTCTTAAGACCCTACACCAATATTTTCTTAATGTTCTCTTTGAATAAAAGTCTATGTCCCTGTGTATTCTACTTAATTATGTATTCACTGTCACAAATATTGAATATCCACTCAATAAACTATTATGTTGTTAGTGTGTCTCTGAGGGTGTTTTTATACCTGAAGATGTAACGTGTGTGTGCACTGTAAACATTTCAAGGCAACCGAACTTTAATACATTTTTATACGGGTTAACTGAATTTCTTCAGGATGAAACGGGCTGCAGGGTTTTGTAACCTTTACAAGCAAAAGAGCTGTTTCTGGCCAAAACACAATCTGTCTGGAGCTGTAACAATTAAATTCTCTATTTTTCCTTAAAGAGATAGTGCCGCCAGTTTCCTCCAGTGGCTGAGAAATTGAGCTTGTTTTTCATTACAAACATCACATCACAATTCATGTGAAAAACGGAAAACACAAGTTGTCACAGTTAAGGAAGGCTGATTTAAGTTGAATAAAACGCCTTTTCTGTATTGTTTTTACAGTTAAGTTTACATTGGGCCACCAAAAATGTACTTTGGCCACCAAATGTAGGGGCTTGCTGGCCCTGTTGCATCTAATCACAACTGCTACAGTAGAGACTCAAAATAGATACAAGTGTACCACCATCACAAATAGTACTAATTGTTCATTGTCAGCAACACACATGCAGCCACAACACGGGTGTGCACTTTGACATTTTACTTCGCAGATTTTGTCTGCAGTCAACAAAAGACATTTCTCACAGGCACATTTTGGCATGAGAGAGTGGAGAAATGCAGGTGTTACCAATCATACTAGTTAAAGTCTCATTCCATTCAGGTCAGGGTGGTGCTATTGTGTAGGTTGGCTGCAACACTAAATGGAATGGGAATTTACCTAGTAACATTGCTAACACCAGTGTTTACTCTATTTCATATCAATATGGCTGCTGTGAAGAAGGGTGATTGTGATTTCTACATTACCAACAACACAATGACTTTTCCTTGTAACAAGTGGAGTGCCACTCCATGCATCATGTGAAACTACATGCACCCAACTTTCAGGTAGCTCCACCCCCACCTCAGGTGTGACCAGGTGTGCAGTGACATCACTAAGTGATCATCTCTAGAGGGTGGGGGGGCTTCACTCTCAAAGGCATTACAGAGGACAAGAATAGAAGCAGCTGTCAACAGCTAATCCACTTAGTGCTCCTCTAAGGGTCACAGTAGGAGTCATTCTCTGTCACACCCACATCACTGTTATTTACATGATTGCCACACACACAGGCATTCATTCATCTTAGAGGGAAAACATTTTATTTTTTTTTAAGTAAAAATTATACAACAATTCATGGCAAGTCATACAACATTCCAGGGACACACACTGAAAACAGAAATATAACTTAGTTTAAAAATAAATGAATAAATTAAACAAAGAAACTAACTAATATTCAGTATTTTTTTGCTGTGTTCGTTTTCATATATTTAAGCAATTTGCAGTATTATTCTAGTTCTCTTTTTAAAAAGTTTGAAAAAAGAATTGAAAATAAAAAAGTCACCAATACATCCACAATTCAGAGGAAATGTTGCTTCGGAAGTTGCTACAAGCACCGCCTTCATTTAGTCACAGACGAGTTTTGTGATTGGACCAGAAAGTGTTGATTGGCAGCTTTGGGGCGTCCTCTTACGGGACAGGGAAGCGGATGGGCCCGCCCAGGCTTGCTGATGACGTCACGAAAGGACAAATTGATTTACCGCGAGGTCATTCGGCCTCTCCGAGCAGCCGGCTACAGCCAAGCGGAGGCGCCATCTTAAGATTCTGATAGAGTGAGTGAAATTGCTCATTTAAAATAGCTCATGTGCTACATTAAGTTGGCATTTCTTTAAGAAGGACATCTTTTTGCGGACATATGATTTCTTTTAGCTGCTTTGTTCACGCGACTTCTCATCCTGCTGTTAATAGAAGACCTTCCACCTTTTAGCGGTCAAGTTAGCTTAGCACGTAATGTAGCTAGCGTTTTAGCTAGGTCAGGGTCGTGCCTAGAAGAGTACCTTTGGTTTGCGAAAATCTCGCGAGACATGTGCATTATGTCTTAATTGTGCAGCCTGTTAAAACTGATTACGTTTGACAACTATTTTGTTGAAGTATGGGCATGTTTGAGAACAGAAAAAAAAATAAGTAGGCTTAGAGCAGGATCATGGTTTGTGTAATATGATCACTCTCGCGAGATTTCAGCGGATCTGGAGTTATCTTCTAGACACGGCCTTGTCAGCTAGAAAAGCACATTTGAGACGTAATATAAATGTGTAGACAGACAATTTTGGGCTTGTTAGTTGGATCTTAACTTGCTAAGGCTAACAGCTGTCATTAATGTTCTATACAACATATAGTATATAGTTATTCGAATAGTTAGCTTAGCATTAGCTTTGTGTTCATTCAGCAAACTTAGCATTTCCTGGTCGCGGTCATTCAGACTAGCTAGCACGTGACATGGTATCCATCAGTTCGGGTGTCGGGGTGTCTGTGTGTGTGTGTCGGAGGTGCTGTATTGTGTTCCCAGCAGTCACCGCGGGTAATTAGCCGGCGCTAACACGAAGCTAACTTGTTGCTTATTGCAGCGCAGCTCCGCCAGCAGGCAGGACTCCAGCATGTACCCGACCTCTCTGACGCAGCTGGCCCGGGCCAACCCGTTCAGCGCTCCCCTCTTCACCCTCCAGAAAGTGGAAGAACCCCAACAGAGCCTCCATGGACAGAGGACCCGCAGACTGGCAGCAGCCGCCACCGTAGACGGTAACCCCGGCAGAGTCTGCAGGCTGCCTGGCTGAAGGGCCGGCGTTAGCCGCATTAGCTTAGCCGAGCAGAAAGGCCCGGTTGCAGATACTTTCACTGCGTAACTCAGCAGAGATACATTTATTGCTAAGGAAATTTGCATTAAATTACATGTACGTTATCGCCACCCGCTTTTCATGGTTCGGAATGGTTTTCGATTAGTTTTTTTTAGGCAGTTAGCCGCTAGGCCTGTGCTGCATACAAGCTGCCTGTGGAGGACAAGGAAGGACAAAGTGGAATCTAGCCTTTGCACTGCAGCAAACTGTATGTGACATGTCGCACTTGTTTTAAATAGAAGAAATAAGATGATCAAAACCGTTCAAGCTGGTTATCTGTTATGTTACATAATAGCAAACTAGTAAATGCATGTGACCCCTGACTATGAGCTACTCATGGCTCGTCAAGTACAAATTGTCCTAGCCAGAAAATGATAGGGCAGGTTGTTAAAACAGTCTTAAAATTACTTTGGCATTACACAGTGGCTATGTTTCTATGCACACTACTTTACTACTATAATTCTGAATATGACAGTATTCTGAATTTGATAAAGGTCATGTGAACAGCATATTCTGTTTGGGCATTTCAAATTGGACCTTATACTGAGTTTAACATTTTGTTGGATATGCTGGTATTATTTAGGATGTAGGATCATTCTTTGGACATGTACACAGTGCATTTAGAATATGCATTTCATTTGGGGTTTTTACCACAGTTTGCAAGGCATGCGGTAGAGATGCATGCACAAAAGAGAAGCCCACAGTCAGAGGTCAGAGGGAGAAATGTGACCACTTTTAAACATTAGGAAAGACTTGGACATCAACAGGTTTTTGGATTTGCTCAAATACCACGGCTTACTTTTTTGACTTTTTTAAGTGGGGTTTAGCAAATGAAAGATGGAGGCTGTGTTTGCATGGTCAAACAAGTCAGCCACCAGTGGGAAACTTCCTGTTTTAGGTGCTAAGAAGCAGCCACTTTTTCGTGTAAACAGCTTGGTAGGAATATTGTCTTTTTCTGAACAAGGGGTGAGGGGAAACAGAATATCTGGGCATGTAAACAAAGTCAGTGATACTGCTAATGGTCTAGTGTTAGTTGGGTTCTGAGCTTGAGGCCAGTTAGTTTTGTTTTAACAAGTCTTAAATGTCCAGCAGGCTTCAGACACTAACTTTCATCACCTCCACTTGCTGAAGGCAGTCTATGACCAACCAGTTGTTTGAGACGGTTAACATTTTTTTGTGCCTCAGAATGCAGTGATGGAAGTTCTAAAAGTGCTTCAGTTGAACATTTATTGTATGAAAACAGCAGCGTGTGGAATGAAGTCCATGTGCTCATTTCAGAATTTCCTTCTACTCTTGTCCCTTGAATTATAAGTTTGGTTCTATCCTGACAGCACAGCTAGCTCATTACTGTAGTGGTACATGTCGGTTGTTTGTAACTTAAAGGATTTTAAAAGGCTTATGTGGCTTTGTTTTCAGGTTAAATAGTTGCGGTTGCAACTTCAACCACTGTCTGTTGCATAATGGTGAGACTGGTTAAGGTTGTCACCTTAGTACAGCCTTTATCAGTATCAGATATATAGTTAAATTACAGGCACATAGCATGTTGATTAGTCAGTTAGTTCCCTCCTTCCTGAGCTGAGAGCTGCCCTATTCTTACAGTGTCCCCTGTGTTTCTTCAGAGGGAGACAGTTGTGAGTTCGGCTCTCAGAAGTATTTCGTCCTGTGTGGCTTTGGTGGGATTCTGAGCTGTGGCACCACACACACAGCTGTGGTTCCCCTCGATCTGGTCAAATGCAGAATGCAGGTCTGTCTCTGTGGCTCGGTGCCTTTCTACCGTCTCATCCACCCATAACCGTGTTCTTTTTGTTTTGAAAATTCACCAATTTGCATGGGAGAGATAGTGTGAGCCCAGCTGTGGTCAAGTTGTCATTGTGAATTGATTCCCATGATTCGAATGTGTTGGAGTGATCATAACATGGCTGCATGATCCTGCACCAGTGTTCCTATGTGTTTAATGATTCTACCCGCCTCGCCACCCGCCTCGTTGCCCTCAGCCCCAACTCAGTCCACAGTAGAGGACACATGTAGATGAAGGTCAGAGCCAGACCTGAAGGAGAATATGTCCTGAATGTTGACAGTGTTATTTGACACCATCAGGTGTTTCTGTATGTCAGGACTGACTGAATGTATAGGTGATGTATGACGTATGTAACGCATTAAAGCGGACTTTATCTGACAGCAATTTATTGTTCATTAACACACTCACTGATTAACCTTGTACTGGCAGGTAAGAATGTAGAGTGAAAAGTCAAAAGTACATTTGATAAAGTCCAGACATTGTGGTGATCATTCTGTAGGTATGAGAATAAGATGTAATAAAAAAATACCTCTATTGCTGTTAGTCTGTTACATGAACTTTAAGTATTTCTGTAATAAATTATTTCTTTCACAAATTGTAGGACCACAGTGTTGTTTTGCAAGTGTTTCAGCCACTTATCCTGAAGTCTTGCACTACTACTGCTAGATTTGTACCTATAGGAGACTGCTGATGTCCTAACTATAGTATAAAAACACAGATTAGTTGTCTGTTAATTAACTTGCTTAGTTCACTGGGATGAACTGAAACCAGTCTAACCTGTGGTTAGTCAAGTTATTTAGTGACTGACCAAACTTGCAAAACAACACTCTGGTCCTGTTTTAAAGTTCCTACTGAAATCACATGTTTACATTGATTTGATCGACCTTTGGTGTGTTTTCCTAATAAATGGTGGCATGTTAGTGGCAGAGCTATCTATAATGGAAGAGTCCTGACACTGAACTCAGACTGTCCACAGATGGGACATGGAGAAACTGTCCTCAACAAAGGTGTGGTACTTTTCTTCCCACAGTGCAGGCTCTTCCATTACATGGCTCTGGTGTGGTGTTGATTTTTGTCCTGTGTTGCATGTGACCGTGCATGTTGCATGTTTGTGTTCCCTCCCTTCTACCACAGAGGATGTCAGCTGCGAGTTTGGCTCCTCAAAGTACTATGCCCTGTGTGGCTTTGGTGGTATCCTGAGCTGCGGCATTACACACACAGCAGTGGTGCCCCTCGACCTTGTCAAGTGCCGTCTGCAGGTTTGTATGGAAGCTTAATGTCACAGCCAGCAGCTCCTCCAACCTCTCAGCCCCACAGCCTCATGTAGGATCTTCAGTGATGTAGTTCGGCACAAAATGAATGATTCCTAAATAATTAACAAGTGCTGTCAGAGTGCCTTTTAAAAGAAACCCTGTTCAGCATTTAGACGATGGAATGTCAATAAAACCTGGAGGTTGGCTTTGTCTCTCCTCAACTGTCCTGATTTAAATGACTTTAAATTGTAAAGTTTGGGATTTTCTAGCAGTTAATACTCATAAAAAGTAAAATACTTGTAAAATACCATCAAGTATCACTGCTGAAAATGTTGAGACATTATGACTAACAACAGGACTTGTACTTGCCCCAAAGGCATCTTTTTCTACAGTGCAATTTAGATTAGAGAAAATCCAGTTCCCCCCAGTGCACTTAGATGTGAAGAAAAACACCAATTTCCAAGTGATTTATTAGTCATCCCATAAATCTCTAAATATCTGCTTAGAACATCAGAGCTGCCAGTAGTGTGTTGCCATGTTACCTCACACTTTTCTTTTTTGCCCCTCAGGTGAACCCAGATAAATACAAGAGCATCGGCAATGGCTTTGCAGTGACAGTGAGGGAAGATGGTGTCAGAGGCCTGGCAAAGGGCTGGGCCCCCACTTTCATTGGCTACTCCATGCAGGGACTCTGCAAGTTTGGCTTCTACGAAGTGTTCAAGATCTTGTACAGTGACATGCTGGGAGAGGTGAGGCACCCTCACACAAAAGAATACATGTTGCTTCTTGTCTGCTAGGTTCAGTATCTCCGTCTTCGGTGCCAAGGAGTTGTGTTCAGGCAAAGGGGTCGAATTGAATTGTCTCCACAAAAGGTTGACATCTTGTTTTTTGGGTTGTGCTGCAGTGAATACCATTTCTACATTTACTTCTCAGCGTGTACATCCTTGATTCCTTTTCTTGCCTCCAGTCCTCACACTCAAAAATGTAAAGTAATATGATGAAATTAAGGTTTGAGGATTTTCTTACATAAACTGAAATAAGTTGTTAAAGTGTTTGTTAAGAAAACTAAGGCACCAAACCACATCATTTATAGAGACGGTGTGATAAATGTGTAACTAGTTGCTGAAGTGCCCTTGTTTTGATGTGTACCGTCACATGTTTATGTGCCATATATCAGCTGTCTAGTTCACACACACTTGACCTGCAGGAAAAGATGAATGCATGAATTTCAGAGCAAAGAGCTTCATTGTTATCCAAACTGAATCTGTTACAGTTGTTTAGAAGTTAATCTAATCAAAGTTATCCTCTAGCTGATACATGAGCGAGGCGCAGTGATTAACAATCATCTTGGTAAATCAGAGCTGTTAGCTTTTATTTTTGTGTGGAGTACCCTGAATTCAACAGGGTGTAGTCATTACAACATTATCTGGAAACCTTTTTTAGTCTTAAGTCTTGCATTGGATTTGAGAGGCAGTTTTCTTGAATACTGAAACTGAAACCTGACTTGTGCATGTGTCACCTGATCCGTCTGACCATTTGCTGTGTGGTCTGACCCAACAGGAGAACACCTACCTGTGGAGGACATCGTTGTACCTGGCTGCCTCAGCCAGCGCAGAGTTCTTTGCTGACATCGCTCTGGCTCCCATGGAGGCTGTCAAGGTTCGTATCCAGACCCAGCCAGGCTACGCCAACACCCTCAGACAGTGTGTACCCAAGATGTTCGCAGAGGAGGGGCTCTGGGCGTAAGTGTCATACCTTCTTACTTTTTCTCACCATTCAGTTTTATTATCACTGAGGTTTCTTATAAATTAATGGTTGCATTAGAAAATAACACGCTCCTTAGATCCACCTCTGGAGGGCGCTGTGCTCTGCGCAGAGCTCCTCAGCAGCTTTCTGGCTGTACAGTTGGAGGTGCTTGAGTCATTGGCGTGTGAGAACAGTCTACCTGTCCCTCAGCCCACCTGCAACACTGGCAACCCTGTCCTCTACAGACAGGGTGCTCCCAGAGCTGCAAGCCTGAGGGACGGACACACTGAACATAGTCACTGTGTGTGTCGTCATGTTCAGCTTATCAAAGTTGGATAGAAGTTGATTATTGTACTATGATTTTTTTTGTCATGAAACAAGATTTTTTTTTTCTTAATGCAGTGAACACAGTTTGTTCTAAAGAGTGTTCTAATGTAGTTAGAACTGTAATGTCCTCTAGGAAAATGAGATTTTAAATGTAACTGTCATTTGGACGGTTCATAAAAACTCATTTTATTTAAGTCATAATGTGACAGCCCATTTAAAAGCATTTAATTTTCAAAACACAGTTTCATTAACATACAGAATACACAGACAGGTGATGCATTTAAGGGCACAGAGAGAAGAGATGAATGGAGGCACTGACAATGTGGTCATGTTTCATGTCAACAGTGAAGGGCTGCTTATAAATGTAGTTTTAGTCACTTGCTTGGCCTTCATCCTCCACTATCAACCATGTCCTAATTATTGAAGCTAGAGAGGGAGGAGCTCAGTGCTGCCAATTTGGTGACTTTGTTATTACATTGAGGACTTTTCAGACCCTCTGTGAGAACTGATTTCTAAAAAAAAATGACTGGCGACAAATTAAGTGACTTTTTCACACCATCACAGGAATATATTCAATACACTTTAATTCATTCCCATGCATACTGCTAAGAGTAATACAGTTCACGGCTCTTCTGTGATCCTCAGTCAGATCTAGCTTGTAGGACAGAGGCCTCCCACTTTCTCTCAAACATGTAAAAAGTAGGCTGTCACAGTTCTCCAAAACTATGATTTGACTTTTAAATTTAAGGTAATGATTCTGTTTGATTTTCAATGTAAATGTTTATTTTACATCAGCAGTTCTACCATTGTTGGACTGTCATTTACATTTTCCAATTCTTGAAAATGTTTGAAGTGTTTTATTTTTTCTACTTGGAGAATCACCTATTTGCCCATTTGATTGAGATTTAAAGCTTAAGATCAATTTCTGATTGAACTGATTGTAATTGAATTGACACCCCCAGTAAATAGTTTGTTTGATCTTCTACCTCCCTTCATGGATTTTTAAAATCCTTTTTACTTGAAACATGATGTCCTTATAGTGAGTTTGATATTACTTTTGTGTAGTTTAAGGTGATCTCTTCTGCTGTAACCAACACAAGCACTAGTTACAGTAAATCATCCTCAGCGTTTTAATCTGTAACAATGGCCCACAGCCTTCAGATTTTTCCCTCATTGTTTAAAACAAACTGGTCAGTGACATAAAATATTTGATTACGGTGACATCTATTAATAGGCACAAGAATGGTCCTCCCATAGACTTTGGAGATAAATTTTGGTTCTGTTTTTCCTGTTAAACAATCATGCTCAACAAGCTCAAAGTACTTGCATTGAGATGGTGAAAAGTTAAGCTAATTTTTAATCAGAAGTACTCTGACCCTAAAATGAAGGCAGTGTTTTGATAATGCATAGACAGTGGTTCACAGAGGGGACTACAAGGAGAAAAAAAGTCCATAATTGTCCACATCTGTACAAGAAAGTAGTTGGAAATGTTATGGAGATCTCTGGATATTTCTCTTGACTTCATGTCTCCACTCCTCCCTCCCTTTGTCTCCAGTTTCTATAAGGGTGTGGTTCCCCTGTGGATGAGGCAGATCCCCTACACCATGATGAAGTTCGCCTGCTTCGAGCGCACAGTGGAGTTGCTCTACAAGTATGTCGTTCCCAAGCCCCGCAGTGAGTGCACCAAACCTGAGCAGCTGGTCGTCACGTTCGTGGCTGGTTACATCGGTGAGTAATGCAACAGCTCAACAGAACACTGCGCAGAAAACACAATCCAGTTACTTTTCTCAACACTGCAAGAGGTGATATTTGAAGATGGAAAAACTAATCACATAATGAAGATTAGAGTTTAGATGATTTAAAAGCATGGCTGCTGTTGAATATTTCTTAGTATTGTAGCTCCACATCAGCGGTATTAATCATTTTCATCTGATTCCAGTAATCCTGCCTCTTTTTGAACTGGTATTAAATGTGCTGGTGTACAGAGCACTTATTTCAGCTGTGTGTGTGTGTTCTCTGTGCAGCTGGTGTGTTCTGTGCCATCGTGTCCCACCCTGCTGACTCTGTGGTGTCTGTGCTGAACAAGGAGAAGGGCAGCACTGCTGTCCAGGTCCTCAAGAAACTGGGACCCAAAGGTCTGTATCATAATAATTGCATGGTAATGTATGACATGAGGTTCAGTTTAACACGCTCCTTAGATCCACCTCTGGAGGGCGCTGTGCTCTGCGCAGAGCTCCTCAGCAGCTTTCTGGCTGTACAGTTGGAGGTGCTTGAGTCATTGGCGTGTGAGAACAGTCTACCTGTCCCTCAGCCCACCTGCAACACTGGCAACCCTGTCCTCTACAGACAGGGTGCTCCCAGAGCTGCAAGCCTGAGGGACGGACACACTGAACATAGTCACTGTGTGTGTCGTCATGTTCAGCTTATCATATATGAGTTGATTATCTTAATGCAATTTCTTTTTTTAGTTTGGTGACAAAACCAGAAATTTTCTTTTTTCCAAATGCAGTGAACACATCTTGTTCTACAGTGTTCTAATGTAGTCATCTTGTTCCACTTTTGTCACAATCTGTGGTTTAAAACTGAAACACCCTCCAGGAAACAAGTGTCCAGGTTGTGTTAGACTTTCTCAGTCAGACAGCTGAATTAAAACAGGACTCAGTGAAAAGTTAAATATTGTTGACAGTGTTCCTGTGAGGCTGGAGTTGCTCTTGTCTTAGTTTCTAATAGAAGGTGGGGCCGGGTAAACAGAGCCATAAAATTGTGATAATATTCTGTACAGTTTATACTGAAATGACTCTCCATTTGACCATCTTGAAGAGTGATCATATTCAGCTGGTTTTCAGCTTGACCGGCTATGACTACATCAGATAGATCCAGTTTAAAACATGAACCGCACAATGGTTAACATCACACACACAGAAAAAGACTGTGTCAACTATAAGGCCTCTGTTATACTCTTCAATGGATGCAAAAACTAGACGCCTATTTCTGTTTATGCTACTCTCTGGAGTCCATTTAGAGGACAGGTTCCACACGTGCACTGGATCAGTGTCTGTAGTTGCCATAAGGACATGTCCACGGACGAGTCGCAACAAATTGGAGGTGCGCTGATATCTAAATAGCCTTGACATGCTTGCTTGATCTGGGCGTTAGTGATAGCTGCATCTTCAAGGACTTTAAACACAATATGCAAATTCATTTTTCTGACCGAGAAGAAAGTGTCTCAGCATCATTCCAGGGCTGTCCAACAGCACTACATCTATGACCATAACATGACAGCAATATTCAGTAGTACTGGTCACAGCCACACACGTGTCAGGAAGAGTGATAGACTCCAATAACAGGATCAGAAGAAGATATTTAATGGTCTGTATATGAGTTATACAGTGAGTACAAGTGAAAAATGTTTGTGTGCTGTCAATTATAATTCTTACAAAGAAAATCAGAGCTGATGTATTAGTCCTTTAGGTAATTAGAATTGGCATAGACGGTTGCAGTCAGTGCATCTCTAATGTTCACAACCCCTGGTTCGAGGATATTTTTCCATCCAGTCTTAAAAAAATAGTTTCCAAATTCACAAGAAGAGACAAAACTAAAAGTACCTGAGGAAGTAAATGCTGAAGTGCTCCCAGCCCTGTGTGGAACGAGGTGAGAACTAGACTGTGCTGTCTGACTTATGTTGTGTGTGTGTGTGTGTCTGTCTGTCCAGGTGTCTGGAAGGGTCTGGTCGCCCGTATCATCATGATCGGTACTCTGACCGCCCTGCAGTGGTTCATCTATGACTCTGTCAAGGTCTACTTCCGCCTGCCCCGCCCACCTCCCCCTGAGATGCCCGAGTCCCTGAAGAAGAAGCTCGGCCTCACAGAGTAAAGCCCCTCCCCTCCATCCCTCCACTGAGCCGCAGCAGTCTCCATTCGACACCTCTGAACCCCAAAGTTCCACAGCGCACACAGCAGTTTTCTATATTTATGTCCTCAGCTCCTGCTGCCCTGACAGATCAGAGCTCAGGGCTGCTGCTACTACTCATGTATATTTAAAACAAGCGAGGAGAGAAGATGGAACTGTCACTCTTGGCTGACCAAGAGTCAGACAGCAAATATTCTTCAGTAGAAACACTTGTCTGGTTTTATCAATTCCTGTCATTAGAAAATTGTTGAAATTCTAATAAAAGAATTAAATTCCCTGGAAAATGCTTGAACTGTTTCTTTTGAACTTGGTCTTTACCTTTGTTTCCTTCTAATTAGTTCAGTAGACTACAGATCTTATCACTGAGGTGAAACCGTGTTCTGTTAGTACCTTCATTGTACAACAGTTCAGCACTAAAGGAAAAGTCACATTTCTATTTATAATGAGCAGTTAGATAATGAAGTACTCAACTAAAACTCTTGTAGTAAACTTGTTATATTCAATATTGAAAGAGAACTTAATTATCCCTGTACAGTTTAGATGTTTTTGATTTAGCCTACATGGTGGTTTTCATTGATTTCCAGATCTGTGCATGTCAGCACAATGAACTACAGCACTGCATCAATGGTGCAGTTTAAATCAGTTGATTAACAGTTTTATCTTAAGCATCAAAATCTGTAATACAGTTTATCTGACAATTTTTAGTAATTAACTTTGGAATTTTACCATTTGTGTCATGTTCTAAACCTTTGCAGGGTTTTCTACCAGTCATTGGTGAGTAATTTCCTTAAAGGGATAGTTTACCCCATAATGAAAATTAAGTCAGTATCTTCTCACGCTCATGCTGACTGAGGGTTGGGTTTATTTTGTTAGTCCTCAGAACACTGCTGGAGTTTTACACGAATCAGGCAGAATCTCCTAAACAAATCAAGTGAATAGAAAGAAAGATTAAATGCCTCCATACTGCTCATCTGGTGTAATCCAAGTCTTCTTAAGTCCCGACATGCCATTTGCACAGTCAGAACACACACACACACACACACACACAGTTCAGACAGTGTGCACATGAACGTGGCTCCAAGCTAAAGATGTACAGTGAAGATTGAGACTAAAAACATGGTGTCAATAACATTCTGTAGGAGACTTTGATTACACCAGATGAGCAGTATGGAGGCATTTTATGTTTTTATTGTGTTGTTTTTTTACATCTGAAAACTGGTTACCACTTATTTCCATTGTTTGGGAGATTCTGCAACACTGTTTTCCTGTGAAACTTCAGCAGTGTTTTGTGGACTAAAACTGAACTCGACTCAGTCGGTATGAGGGTGAGTAGAGAGTGACTGAAGTTTCATTTTTGGGTGAACTAATCCTTTAAGGAGTGAAAATCAGAGTGAAACTGTACTACTTCTATAATCCATCAGAGTGAATATTAAAGGTAAATACTGCAGGATTTCAATTATCTTTACTAACAGCAACCGATAAATCCCTCTGATTCTGTCTATGTATGTCTTAAAGGGTCCCTGTGGAGTTTTCTTGTAAACAAATAAAGTTATGTTTACAGTCAGTGTGCAAAACCGATGTCACTTCCACCATCCATGTTTACCAGCTTGCAGTCTTCTTCCATGCTTTTCTTGGCATATTTAAACTTTAAAGTCAGAACTCTGATTTTTCCCACATGGCCTTAATCCTCTTCCATATCATACCATACAGAAATGAAATGGATGGATGTTACAGTAGTAAAAATACATCCAAAATCTAAAAAAAATCTATATAGAATGCCTCATATGGTCAATAACAGTGTCTCGAGTACATGTATATTTTCAGTTGAGGTTAAAGTTTTAAAACAGTCATATGGTCCTTTAATTTTAAATATGGAATTTTTCTGGTGTTCTTATGTCAGAATTGTAATTCAACACATTACTGGGCTAAATTAGTTTCCACCTTCGAGTTGCCTCTGTCCTTACAGGTTGTTCTTGTTTTCTAGCACTAGAGGGGGTGCTTACTCCACTGTTTACTGTTTGGTGGACAAGAGACTCAATCCCTCAGTAAAGTGGAGATGCAAGCAGTATTCAGGTCCTGTCCTTAAGTAAAATAGCAACACTGTAATATTACAAGTATTTGCATTTATTCTTTAGTCTTTTTTTCATTCTTTATTCTTTATTTGGATCCCCATTAGCTTCCACAACGTGGTCACTAGTCTTCCTGGGGTCCACTCGCAAACCATTAGAAATACAACAATTTAAAATCACAGAGATAAAAGATCAAAGAGACAACATAATTCAGTATCAACCCAAAATAAAATTCACCAAAATGTTCCAGAACTGCCATAACAAAATTTACATGTGATTCATCAAGTTGAGTTTTAGTGACTTCTTGAAGGAATATCTAATTTTAATCTGTCTAATGCTGGTAGGGAGCATATTTCAAACTGAGATGCCTCTATAAAGAACAGTTCTCATCATAAAATTTGTTTGTGGACGCTTACTTGATGTGTCACACACCCATGACAAAAACCACTATATACTAATTTATCACCAAAGAAATGAGGTGTATTTTTCAAGATGACAGTATGCATGAATAACAAAAGACTAGATTTTAGTTTAGCCTTTTAATTTAGCTTCCACAGTCAACAAAGATAGTCGCATTTAATATCTTACTTTTTTGTCAGTTAATAAAGAATATTTCAGTTCAGTTAACTTGTTACAGGAGAGATGGGAGTGTCTGTATCTTGAGAGAGAGGTTGGTAAAAGCATTGGTGGACGTCTGAGGGGCAGGAGTGAAAAAAAAAAGCTTGCATTGTGTTTTCTTCACTGTATGCAGCCTAGAGGGCACTTCATAGGGCACTTCATCATGTTTGCTCCACTGGAGGGCACCCTAAAGGCCACTTTATAGGTCGCTTCATGTTTTCTCCACTGGAGGGCACCTTAGAGGGCACTTCATCATGTTTGTTCCACTGGTATGCAGCTTAGAGGGCATTCATAGGGCGCTTAATGCTCTCTCCACTGTAAGGAACCCTAGAAAGCACTTCATAGGGCACTTTGTCACATTTGCTCCACTGGAGGGCACCCTAAAGGACACTTCATAGGTTGCTTCATGTTTTCTCCACTGCAGGGCACCTTAGAGGGCACTTCATAGGGCACTTCATCATATCTTCTCCAAGGTACCCTAAGAGCCCTGCATCACATTTTCTTGATTAGAAGGGCACCCTACAGAGCACTTCATAATGTTTTCTCCATGTGAAGGACATTCTAGAGGACACTTTACAAGGTTCTCTACACCTATAAGGACACTTGATCACACGTTATTCACCTGAAGGACTCTTTAGAGGGCTCTTTACCACACTGTCTCTGGATGGTACTTCCTCATGTTTTATCAACCGTAGGGGCATTTTTGCAGCATCTTTTTTTTCAAACATGGGGACACTGGGTGGTGCAGCTTCCCCTTTGAGTCCACCAGTAGGTACAGGTAAGAGTTATGAAAAATGAAACCAAACTGAACAAACCCTTATTTAAGATGAACAGGTCCGTCTCAGGTTTCTGTAGCTTTAGCTGAATTCCAGTCAGTATTTTTCATTTGCATGCATCCACTGTACCTGTGAGTTTATGTTGTAGGCCCATTATACCAGCACCTCCTCATGATGCTGGTAGTAATGGAGCAGGGGGGCATCATGAAAGTCACACACCACATTTCAAACTGGGTTAGCAGCAGCTAATGTGCGTGTGTGAACTGTAATGTATCACAGAGCAGATTTAGCTGCTGCTGCGGTCATTAGAATCCATTTGTTTGCTCATAAAATAGGCAGTTTATACACAGGCAACAACAGCGCTGTCTTCTGCTGGAAACAGGATGCATCTCAGTGCCTGTGTTTGCGCCTAACAGGGCTTGATGACAGGGTAAGGTTGCAAGGGGCCATGGGAAATGGATTCCATTTATGTGTTGCCTGTTTGTGAGATCGTAGTGTCATTTCTGTCACTGAATAAAACATCTACACCATGAGAGATAAAAAGGTTTCACAGAGCTCTCATCACAGCAGTCATTTCCACATGTAACCTGGACATTTGTTCCATATTTGAAATCTGCGAGCCTGACAGCCTGTCCGTCTGTCCGTCCACCCTGTTAGCATTGTTCTTTCTGCTGACTTCCACACAGCTTCAACAGTATCTGTGCTCTATTTTCAGGCTCCATCTCCTGCACGTCTGCCTGCTGATGGAAACAGCTGTGGGCTCCATCAGGGACAGTTAGGCTTCAGGTCCAGTACAAACAATGTTTCCACCACTCTGTGCCAAATCCAGACAAGGCAGAGCAGAGTGAGATATATTACACCCCAACGACCCCCATGAACCTCCAGCTTTAATGTTTTTCAGCAGCATTTTTGCTCCCTTCCAAGGATGGATGATTTTTCTCTAAAACAACAATCTCTATTTTGTACTATGGTCATGACTATTAGTGCTGACGTACCAAGGAAACTTTTAATGCACTCAGATCATTTTCAGCCACATCCACACAAGTGTTAAGACTGACAACGTGCTTAGACTTTTGTATTATTAAGGGACTGCATCCAAGAAAAAACGCAAAAGGACAAAGGTGCAACTAGTCACATTTCTTTCCATAAAGTTGAACAGTTTAATAACAAATGACAAAAGTTAGTGAATCTTAATATAACCAGAAAAAATAGGCTACAAATACAAGGGTCCAAACTCACAGGGGGTCAACTAAGCAACAAAGAAAAAGATTCAAAACAATAAAACTATACAGACCTAATCCTAATTATAAATGACATATGGTGGGTTATGATCAGACAGACTTAGACAGGAAAACAAACAGCATTAAAGATGTTACAGACTTAAAGATATCCAAGCATAAACAGCCAATCAAAAGAAGTAGTGGAGTTGTGTTTGTCTGGGATGTTTTGTCCTCAAAATTAAAGGGATACATTGCAAAGTATCAGCGGGTGATTCTGTTGTTTGAGGCCATCATCATCTCCAGCCTCTTCAAGGTCTTGTGTACCTAAGAGGTAGTATCTTAGAAAGTCAAAGGCCCATTTGACAGACTGGCATTCCTTCTCTATCTTGGGGTAGAGCTTCAAACTTATAACTGCAATGCAATTGTGATCCTCTGAAGGGCCTTGAAGGAGCAGTGTGCCAAGCCTCTGATCTGAGGCACCTGTTTGCAAAGTGAAGGTCTGCTGAAACAACACAGGGTGTCTGCTCAAGGCATGCTGGATCTTTCTGAAGATAATCTTTACTCCCTCTGACCAAAGTAGCTGATTGGACCCTTTGAGATTGGTCATATTTATAAGCAGCACAGCAGCCCTGGTAAAAAAAAAAAAAAAAAAAAAAAGAAGTTAGAAATAAATCTGTGTACCAACCTGCCATCCCTGGGAAGGAATTGAGTTGGGTTCTGGTCTGGGGCAGAGGGCAGGATCAGATGGCCTGGACTCTCTGGACCTGAGGGGTACCCTTGACTGGGTTATTTGTGGGACCTGCAGTGTGGAGACACTCAAAGACCACCTCAATGTTCTAGGTGTTTTTCTCAGCTCTTACTGCACACTGCAATATCATCCAAGTAAGCAGAGGCAAAATGTGACAGATCATTCAGTACATTATCTTTGAGAGTGTGTAATGTAGATGGAACTCCATGTAATCGGAAAGGCATGACAGTGGGCTGGTCAAGCCAGGGTCAAGCAGTCTTGTGGACAGTCAGCTCACAGGACCTACCTGCCTTTACAAAAGTCAGCAGTGGTGAGATATTTTGCCTTGCCTAGTCAGTCAATCAGGTCTGATGTGTCAAACTTGGAATTCAGATGACGAAAATGTGCAAAACTTGATCATGCCATCTTTCTTTGGAACCACAACAATGGCGCTGCACCACTCCCTCTCAGGGGCTGGCTTCAGTGATGTGAGGGAAAAGAATTAGCTGGATTTCCTTTCTAAGGGATAGTGGGCTTTATCAGACTGGTATAGCCTGGATTTTTCCTTGAACAAATCAGTTGTACAAAGGTTGCTCACCTGTGACTGCTGCTGTTGGGACAAGTGGTCCAGACTGACAACAGGTTGATGTTGGGAACCCGGGGGGTACGGCTCTGATCTGGACCAGAAATGTTGTAAGTGGTAGGACCTTACCTCTGAGTTACCTTGCTAACTAGCCAAGAGCTTGCGCTTGTCTGTGGGTATCACCACTACTTCCTGGCCAGGATGAAACTTCCACTCCTGGATGCCTGGATTACACCAGATTTTCTGATGTTGTTGAGAGGCAACATAGCAAAAAAGAGACAGGAAAGCGACTGGTCCCAATCTGAGACAGTTTCATTGACAAATTTCCAAAGCATTTGCTTCAGTGTCTGGTAAAACCTTTCTGCAAGTCCATCAGTTTGTGGGTGGTAGAGTGTTCTCCATCCCCTGATGCAAAATGCCACAGGCTTGGCTTTAATTCAAGGGTATTTTGTTGCATAATCTGTATTAACCAGTGTGATGGAGGCCACAATATTGATGCCCAGGTTCAAAATGAGGTGCTGACGATGCTGACTGTGAACATGGTTTTTCTGGCATTGAGGGCAACTCCTACATCTATACATAAACCAGACCTGGAAAAGCAACAATTGATAAAATGTCACCCAAAGAACACTGGTAGGAAAATTATTCGGGAGAGACCACAGTTGGAGGTATTTTTTCTTTCTGTTGAAAAGAGGATAGTCTGACTTTTTTAGAGGAGCTGGGGAGTTTCCAAAGACCCCATAAAGTCACGAAAGATTGTAACTTTTCATCTTGTGTGCAGAAGGAACAAACTGATTCATTTATAATTTTAAGAATACAGGGTTGAAATGATGCAACTTAGAACAGTAAAGCTGTAAGCTGAAGCACATGATGAGTCACAGTTATTAATGTTGCTGTGGTTACATTTCACGTTCAGGGAGCTCAGAGTTTCCACAAGGTTGGAGTGGCAGCTCTGTGGTTTTGAACATCTTTGGAAATGAATAGGTTTTACTGAGAGTACAGTAAAACTGGGTCAGTTTGGTGACTCTATTTGCAGAGCACCTTTCAAACACAAGGGGGATTCAGAAGGCTTTACAGATGGAATAAAAATGTGTTCTAACAACGTTTACAAAGCACTGACATGGCAGATGCCTTGGAATTATGAATTATGAATTATGGAATTATTTGTTTGGGTTTTTTGTTTGGTTGGTTTTTTTACAGTGCAGAACAGAATCATTTTAAGCACTGTTTCCCAAACTACATTCCTGGGGACACACAAAAATGACAAACCTGTCGTGACCCAAGTCACAATAAGCTTCACCAAAAATAAATTCTAGGCAGAGTTCATTGGTGCATAAACAAACACTCCTGACCATTTCCACATCACCTTATATTATCGCAACACTTCACTGAAAACAAATACATGTTAAAACTTTAGAAATGATAAATAAATATATTTTAGTCTGAGTTAACAGGCCAGCTCATTGTTTTATTTAGCCTACTTCATAAATGAGTCAAAATAAGTATATTTAAACAAAATTAACAGGCTCTTGTTTTGTCTCTCAGTATCAGTAAAAAAAGAGGTAAATCTTAAATTTCCAGAATTCCCTCCATAGTCTTTCATTTATTTGGGGACCCCACAAAAACCTCCTGCAACCCATCTGTGGGTCCCAACCCAGTATTTGGATATGACTAATTTTAAGTAAAAAAAACAAAACAAAACATTATTTCATGTTTATTGTAGTTCCTGATGATTAAAAAAATGAGTTCAATAAACTGCAACTCAACATTTTAAAGTTAGCAGAACTTTGAAACAAATCTTCACAACTTATTACAACTAATCAATGTGAGCATTTAGTTTTACAGTGCGTATATGTATAGATGTATAGAAATAACTATATACAATTATGTGTAAATGTTTTATGTGAGTGTACGATGAAGGGACAAACTTTCTTTTCGTTGTGCAACCTAGTGTTGAAGAATGAATTATGAAATGAATCGCCTTGATTCTTTGATGAATCATGTAGTCTGTAAAATAACAGATCACAGTGAGGGCGGTGCTGCTGCATCTCCCTATAAAGGCTTGCTTTCAGAACTGGTACCCTTTTCATTGAGCTTGCAGGTCCGACTTTAGTGACATAAATCCCCCAACAAATTAATCAAATGACCAAATCCAGCTGCCATGCAGTGAACCCGTCTCTTTAGGAGCCTCTGGGGTTCTAAAGCCACTTGTCCTCTTTTCCTGGTTCATAATCCAGCGTTGTCACAGAGGCAAAGTAGGGCCCACAGGCGGTTTCGATATTTACATTATATTTGGAGTGTAGTTTATACCTTTAATACCTACTTGACAAGTTCCTGAGTGAGGTGGGGGAGAGAAAACAGTGGCTCCACAGAGACAAGGAAGAGGGGCTGAGGAGACGGCGTTGGCGCATGTGCAAACTCATTCATCCGTGGATTCATGCATCCAGCTATTGTCCTTCCAGCCCCGTCTGGAGTTCTGGAGGTCACTCTGAAATAGCAGCTAGTGTTCCTGGTCACATGGACGAGGGGGCCTGGCTTGGCTCGCTGTGAGGAATTTGCAGTGGGAGGAATCCACTCCACAGCAGGCCTGCCTGGGAAGTAGCAGGGAGGGGGCTGGAAAAGTCAGACTGAACACGGTCACCACAAGGACGAACTTGTACTACATCTATATTACATCTGTTTCTGCATACAGCTGGATCTCTGTGGGCCCACAGCCAAGATCTGTGAAGATTTTACAACCAGGGTTTTAGAAATGATTAACCAACGGCTGAATGTGCCAAGAGTACAGTGAGGTTTGTTAATAACGCTGTGGATCACAGTTACAGTGTCACTGTGGCTTCATTAGGGAACTTAAAGAGGTCGCTCAGTGCAGCTCTCCACCAGGCAACAGATGGTGAAGCACCTACTGCAGTGTCACCACAACTGCCAGATGAAACCAGCAGAGATTTGCAAAGCTTTCAATAAAGTGATTTTGTATTGTATAGCCTCTGTAGATGCATAGAATAGAGTAATGGTGATGTAACCAAACGTCCTGGCTTCACCTAACTTCATAAGGAAACAAAAACTGGACCATGAGTCCAGACTTCTTCATTTAATCATTGTTATTCATGTAGAACTTTTGGTTAATCATTTAGAACTTTTTATTTATTTAGAACATTTTGATATTCATGTAGAACAATTTTACTCATGTAGAATATTTTGTTGTTTATTTAGAACATTTTGTTATTCTTTTAGAACATTTTGATAGTCTGCATCTTTCATTTGTTTATTAGTGACTCCAATATGGTGGCTGCATAGACAGAGAGTGGAGATGGCGGTGAAGCAGATGCTTGAGCCACGACAAAGGACGAGCAGGTAAGCCTTGTTTTTAGCCTAGCAGTTGTTGATGACTTGTGGCCCCTACAGAGGGATGAGGAGTCAAAAGAGAGCAACCAGTGAAAAAGGTTGTTCAAGGGTTTTCAAAAATCGTGAATCAGCACAACCACATCCTTGGTTGTGCAAGTTTGTGCAGAAGTCCATCCAAGATATCCTTGAGCATACAGCCATAAATGTTCACAAAAATTATGAGGCTGTTGGGTCCAGCAGTGTGAGAGATTATCTGCAGACAGTAGCTCCAGTCCCATTGGTCATGCACACACAGGACCTATTGCAAGATCTCTCCTGGGCTTTTGCCTGCTGGAGATAACAAAAGTGAAAAACCGACACACCCTAAACTGACCTTTCACCCGCGCTAAGAGCAAGAAAACACCCAGAAATCAGTAGAAAAAAATGGATGAAATGTTCGACACATTTACACTATTAGTTTTTGAACTGTATAAAGCCTCATTCACACATGCAGCCTTTCCCAGAAATGTTCCAGTATTTTCCCTAGAAGAGGTTGTGTATGAATAAGCACCAGAATTGATTTTCTGAGAAATCTGCAGTGGCAATTTCTCACCTCAAGACCTAATAACATTACAGGGAACATGCCAGGAAGGCTGTGTTGTGAATGAAAGCAGGTACACTACTGGTAAGGGCCTCGTCCCACCTGTTAGATCTAGGCTGTCCACTGATTATGGTCATTTTGGACTTGAATCATTACTTTTATTAAGACAACCCACTGGGTGCTAATACTACCTTTAAGTGAGTTCAGAGTAAATGTATTGTCTGTGCATAAAATTACTTGCAAAAACTTTAAAGGAGCAATATCTGTTTTTCAACTGCTGGAGCTTTTCACAAGGACTAGGAACCTTTGGAGGAACTGTGTTTCCCCTGCATAAACTAAGTTAAGTCCCTGGACATTATTTTATCCCCCAATAAGTCCCTGCTTGGTGGTTAGTTCTTTCCAAAAGTACAGGAACTTTGGGAGTGGGGCTTGCAACACTGAACATTTTTTATGGCAGCCACTATTTTTAAAAGTCTGCAGCTAAGAACAGTTTGTTGTTTTGTTCATTGTGCTTCAACACTGTTCTGGGGATTAAAAGGTACTTTGGGTGGAAACGTGGTTTGTGTTGCAGGGATATCTATTAAAGTTAGGATACTACCTTGCTATATCCAGCCCGTCCTGTCTCATAATACCACTTTGTAGCTCAAAAGGCAATGGTGAGCCAGTCTACCCTAAATCCAAAACCACCAAGGTGGTTTTCTTGCTGGGGTTGGCACCACAGGGCTGACCGCCAGTAACCCCTGCTCAGGCCTGGCCTCCGGCGGTCTTGGATGGTTTGTTTGGTCCCAGTCCAGCCCTGTTCACTGGAAGGCTACTGAGTAGAGGGTGGCACAGGAGTGGATTTTCACTCCTGTCCCATCCTGCTTCTGCTACAGTACTCCTGTCCTGTCCCATCCCAATCCCATGACAGAGTGGAAAAAATTCCTGTCCTGTCCCAACCCCACAAGAATGACTCCTATTAATGTTTAATGTTTTTTTAGACACCCAAAACTATAACAAAAAGAAAATTGGAGATGCAGCTTTTTTTCAGCTATGCTCCCAAACTGTGGAACAGCCTACCCAAACACATCAGAGAAGCAGGCTCTGTTGAGATGTTCAAATGGCAGTTAAAGACACATCTTTTCTTTTTAGTTGTGCTATTCTTGCTTAATTTTTACTGTATGTATATATATTTGTACTTTTTACTCCTATTCTTCATAGTCCCTATTATGTGAAGCACTTTGAGCTGCATGCTTTGTATGAAAGGTGTGATATAAATAAAGCTTATTATCGAACTAATGACTGTTATGTTTCCTGTCCTGTCCCAGTCCTGTGAAGAATAATGAAACTGACTCCATCCCAATCTCTAAAAAATGTCACCCTCTACTGCTGAGGCCAGTTCTGGTGCTCACACTGGTGCTGCACCCCATCAGCTTTGCCCACCAGCATTCCTCTGCAGTCCAAAGCTCCTGTGCTAGCAGTGAAAACACCAACACTCCACCAGTGGTCTGAGCTCCTGGTCCATGCAGAATCGGCTAGGACTAACTATGGCAGCTGCAGTTTGCAGTAGGGAGAGGTTACTCTGGTAAAACGCTGCACCCTATCTGTTCAGAGTATGAATTTGACACCTTGACCTTTGAAGGTCCAGTGAGTCCGATTTAGGGGGATTTATTAGCAGAATATTGAGGAAACTGAATAAAATATACATAAGTATGTTTTCATTAGTGTATAATCACCTGAAAATAAGAGATGTTGTGTTTTTGTTACCTTGAGGCCACCAATGAGGCCACCATGTTGCTCCACCATGTTTCTACAGACAGACAGACTAAATAAACTAAAGAAAAAATGGTGTTTTAAATGAGTTTTGTGGCCACTGTAGGTTCTCCTACACATTTGGAAGGGGTGAGACAAGGTGTTTGCAATATGCAAATTCACCATTAGGTGCCACTAAATCCTACACACTGGTCCTTTAGGTGAGCAGCACAGTAACTTCCCACCCTGAGCTCCATTTGTGTAAGGTTTGGTTCTCTAGTAATGGAATTGTTCCGTCTGACCCAGTTGGCCCCCTCAGCCTGCCAGACTTTATCCCTCACTGACAAAAACACAATTGGTGCTTTTGTCCACGTGCTGCTTTATGATTGGCTGCTGCTTCTGCTGCCTGGGAACTGGCTGCATCCTGATTGGTTCGAGGCTTTAACGTTGCCTCTCCAGGTCAGCGGGCTGACCTTGTTCAGTGTTAGTAAAGTGTAAACATTGGCACACACACTCCACTTCACTTCCTTATTTACAGTCATAACTGCACTGACTGTTGTTCTCAACAACTCATGCTGCTCCTCATTATGTAATCCTCTCTGACCTGTACGTGATTTAGTTTGTGTTATTCACTCTGCTGGTGACCTTGCTGGTAAAGGCCACAGTGGAGATCACAGGAGGTGGTTATAATGCTGATCTGACTGTCTGCATGAAAAAAAACAAAGACACCACAGAGTCAGTACATTTAAATTCCAATGTTTTTAACAGTTTCATGATTAATAAAGCCACATTAGAATGTGAAGTGTGAAATACTGTTTTACATAATACAGAATTCAACAAACAAACTGAATAATCTAGAGTTATAGAGTGCATTATCCGGTAAACACTGTGCTTTAAAGGAACAGATCAACATTTTGGGAAATACATTTTTTTTGCTTTGTTTCTTCATATATCAGCCAGTCTGTGAGTGAAGTGTAGAGCAGGAATGTATGTATTGTTGAACTTTGGACAGAGCCAGGATTCTAGTCTTAATGCTAAGCTAGGCTAACCACAACATGACTCCACCACTGTACTTAAAACGGACATGAGATTGGCATCAATCTCAGGACATGATGTTGAAATCCAAAGTGCCATCTCTTAAACTCCTTTTCTCCCAGTGGTGTTAGAAGGTGTAAGGACTCACCTGTGCTATTCCGATGTTGAGAAAGGCTGAGCAGACTTGTCATTGGTGTTGTTAAATGGATTCCTACCACAGGTCCAGTTTTGCAAACCTGCCTCTGCCTGCACCTGCAAAGCCAGAACCAGAACTAACCTGTGACCCGCAATTATCTCTAAGTCAAATACACACCCACCTGGAACCGTGATTATAAGCCCCACGGCCCGACCCACACACAGTCAATCACTTGTGTTCTCAACTGGCATAGCACCTGTGATCCTGCAGCTGTTGATGTGTTTCCATAGTGAGGACAAGCCTAGCTTGTGGCTATCAAAAGCTAACAATGGTTCTTGACTGCTGCCCACCCACAATTATTTAATTTTTTACCTGTGCCTGCACTGGGGAATTTATATTCATATATTCTTTTAACTATTACACAATGTTTTTGCAGGTCACCTGTGAGGTACTCATGGATACCTGACCTGCTGCAGGACTCTAGTTCCTACCTTCATCACCATTTTGCAGACTGGACCCACACGGTCTCCAGTAGGCTCAGCGATACATCCTGGCTATTACCAGAACCAACCCCCTCTCCATTTGCCTAGTCGGCTTATTTGCCATCAGGACCTGACTCAAATGGTTTGCTGATGTGCATGATCACCATATATACCATCAGAGATCGCCTCATCAACCTGAGGTCTGATCTGGTGTTGTTGTCCAACTCTCAGCAGATGTTGTACTTTGTGAGGCTCACAGTCCCTTGAGAGGATGCTGCACAGGAAGCCTTTGAAAAAGAAACTCTGATGCAACGGAAGCAGAACAGCGGGGCTGGAGAGCAAAGATCTGCACAGTAAAAACTGGATGTCAGGGCTTTGTCGCAGGTTCAACTGTCAGACAGATGAGTGACCATCAAGAAAACATCTGGGGAATAGAGTGGAATAGTCAGTGGCTCTGGCTGCCCAATCCACAAAACGTTGATGAATGTAGACCCACTTAACAACCCCAGTGTGGGCAGACCTTTTTCTACCTTCATTGCAATCACTGATTGAAGCAAAAACTGTTGGCCTACATCCATGTAGGCCATTCATGTTCAAGTTGAGTTACTTTTTTGATTTGATGCCACACTGTTTTGGAAGATAGTTGTTTAGAGTTGACCCACTAAGAGGTCAGAAGACATTCAAAAATAATTATTTCCCCATGGTTGGACAAAAGACTCCCAGCCATCGCACACATCACTGATGATGTTTGATAGAGCCTGTGAGTGTGTCCGGTCATGACACTGTTCATGGTCATTAAAGATGGAGATTGCTGTGCAAATACATTGAAGAATGTGTTTTGTTTTTGACTCCTGCATCAGTAAAATATTCACACTGCTCTGTCTGACTGACTGCATCACCTCCATTCACATAGACCAAACAGTCAGACAACACAGACTCCAGCTGCACTCACTGACCTTGCAGCTGTGCATCAGCATGTGCAGTGGAGCTGCACAGAATTGGTTTTTAATTTGGTTTATATCTGATCCACCAAACGTCTCTCATTCCCACTGTTTTCTCCCACTAAAATAGAGCTGCTAACTAAAACAGGCTCTTATATTTGAGGCAACAAATTCCAAAGTGCAAAGTTTGTGCAGAAGTCCAGTTTAGTGTAATATTCTCCCTGGAGAGCACAGGGAGCTTTACTTAACTCAAACTGGTAATGTGTATATTTTTTTTAACATTTTGTAACCACCGATGGAAAAAACATCCTGCAATGTCTCCCCTTGCCTGGCACTAATCTTGTCCCCCCCAATTTTAACTATACGTGGCAACCATGCCTGCATGCATGACTTTATATTATCACACAAAGTTTACATTTTGTTGAAATGTATGTTTGGACCAGCCTTCAATGTTTACGACTCAGATCGTAAGTTGGGGGAAATACAAGTCCAAGGTTGCCAGATATGAGGACAGACTAAACTCATCTTGGGCTGATAGTTCAGTCTGCCTTTATTTTTGCCATAATGTGGTCAAGTGTCAGAAATGATGGAAGCCGCTCTTCATCACAGCTATAGTTAGTTGGGAAATGAAATTTTCTGTGCAGTTTTTATGAAGTCATAAAGGTTTATCTGATGATTATAAGCAGGACAGCTGTAGCGTGCTGAAAAATGACAACGATCATAAGCATCATATCAGTCGGCACTTGTCAACATGTGATATATTTAACAGGAGACTGTGATCAGTTTTGACAAGGACAAAGCAGCCTCAGGGCTCCACAGCTGACCGTGTGACTGTTTTATCTGTGACTGTTCTGTGAATACTGCCTGCATTACTACAGCAAAGTACCAAATGACCCAAGAAATAGCCATGAGGCCTGTTCAGCCCAATCTGACAGGCTGTGTATGAGTTCATCAAAGACCACACTCAGACCTGGACCAAGGTTGTAATTCCAGAATAACAACACTGTATACTGGATACTGTAATAATGTACAAATTCTTTCCCTCTGAGGATCAAAACTACAACTTAATAGCGTGCCACGGGGCTAAAAACAAACAACTCTTCTTTTATTAAATGCAAAATGGTACCAGGATCCCTTAAATTCATTTAATTGACTGACTTCCTGTGCTAAGTATGACTCAGCCTGCTGTGCTCAGATTAAAAAATGTAAATATTTATGTAATATCGAGCTGAAGTAAAATACCTTTGGGTACCTAACCCTCCTCTTGTGTTCAGAAAAGGGTTTAAACCCTTTGTTAGGTCTAAAATAAGTACATGTGATCTGATTGGATAATGGCTTTCGCAGTAACCAGAAAAAAAATGAAAATCTTTTGACTGGTTTTGGAAGAACCAGTCATGGAGAAGACTGCAGAGTGCTACACTGAGGTGACCAGGTGTGGTGCTGTAGCTGATGTTGCCTTCAGTGGCCTTTCCACCCACATCAAAAACTAAATTCTGGGAAAACGGAGAATTTGTACTTCAGTGTGGTGTAATAGTCCCACAGGGATCCTGCAGGGCTGCAGTCTGAGCTCTGAACACTGTTCTCACTCACAGCCATGACGGCTAAACCACAAACTGAAACTCTCACATACTCAGATTTTCAGATAACACAACAGTTCACGTCCTGGTTCACAACAATGACAACTAAGTCGACTGAAAGTTGTAGGTCATGTGATGACAACTAAATATTAGTTTTTCTTGTTTGTTTATTGTTTTTTTCTTTTCCTCTTTCTTTTTTCAAAATGTGTGACCTGAATGTACAGTCGTGGTAATAAAGGTGCTAACTAGAACTATTAATTGTTCTATAGCCTGCCCATAGAGAACAATTTTTGGTTCCTGTAGAATTTTTATGAGGTTCCACTAGGAACACTTTTAGACGATTCTAGCATAAATCATTATAGCCAGAACCATCTCAGAAAGGTTTCAACTAGAACCCATTATAGAGGTTCCACAGAGAACTATTTGATGATATACTGGTTCAACCCCCCCAGAACCCTTTCCGGGGATTCTATTCAGAACATTTCCACCCTCTAAGGGTTCTACTGAGAAATGTTTTATATTCCACAGGTTTCATGTAGAACTCACCCAGGGAGTTCTACCAACAACCTTTTCATATCCAGAACCTTCCCTTAAGGTTCTACTGGGAACCCTTTTATATTTGGCAGTCTTGGAGACAAAAGTTCCCAAAGGGTTATTCCTGAAGGGCCGAGGTTCTACCCAGAACCATTAGCTTCTGGAGAACCTTTTTTTTTTTTTAGAAGAAAAGGGTTTGGCAAGGGTTCTTTATAAGACTAGGGGTTCCTATAATCTTTTTCATTCAAAGAGCCATTTTTGGAAGAAAGGGTTCTTCAAGGATTGTTGAAATCTTTGAAGAAGTCTTTCACCAAGGATTTTTTGGACTGTAATATAAAAAAGGTTCCTGATAGAACCACCTGGTTGGGCTCTTCTTATCGCCCTTAGGAGGTAGAAGGATTCTGTATTTCCTGCTTTTTGACTTCTGCTTTAAAAAAACAAAAGGTTCTCCTTTAGAACCTCTCATAGGAGGTTCTGGTTGAAAGCTTTCACAGTTGGTTTGAGGCATCACCCTTTATATTCCACAGTGGAACCTTTATAAATGGTTCTACCAGTAACCAAGAAGGGTTCTCCTATGAGGACAAGCTGAGGAACCCTTTTAGGTTTTAGTTAGCACCTTAATTTCTAAGAGTGTAGGGGTGGATGTCATTTTAAAATATGATACCAGTACAAACATCAACAGAGAATTTTCTTTTCTTTCAGATCAGCACTGTAACTGAACAGTTACTGTTGATAATCTGGTCAAACAGCTGCAGATGAAACTTTCTCATGTTAAACAGGAAGAGAAGAACAGTTGGAGCTGTATTAGTCCCTGTATTGTATTATGGTGATGTCATATATAGACATGCAGCTGTTACCACTCTTTAGCCCCTGGATGTTATTTATCACTCTGCTCTGATTTATTACTGCTGCTTCTTACAGTACACATCATTGTACTATCTATAAAAAAGTTGGCTGGCGTTCTATCTGTGACACAAGACCAACAGTGGCATAGATTAATTTTATTTACACTCAACAAAAATACAAATGCAACACTTTTGTTTTCACTCCCTTTGTCATGCATTGCAGTCAAAGAGCTCAGACTTCTTCTGTGCACACAAAAGATTCAGCTGACAGGTGTGACATATAGAGATGCTGATTAAACAGCAGGGTTATTACACAGGTGTGTTTGGACTGCTCACAATAAAACGATGAAAAAGAAACACATTTATTAGACGCTGAACTGTGGCTGTTAGTCTGGTGCCAATATGATGGAAATGACACATTTTCTCTAAATGACTTTCCTACTATGGGCATTATTTTGAGATATTAAGTCATTATTTTCATAAACATCCATCCCACCAACGGTTCCTGTCTGCAGAACTGCCACTGATGGAAGAGTAGAAATATTTGTATAGTTGCAGTGTTACAAATTGAATGTTTGTGACAACATTTGTGGAGAAAATGCAGTATAAAGTTACTGTTAATACAAACTAAACATTTCCTTTGTCTGCAGCTCTTCCCTAGCTGTGCAGTGCTGCCTGCATAATAATGCAACTGCATTATATCATCACAACCAACATAATCAACAAACTAATGAAAACATCTCCTTCTGTAGGTATAAAAGGCTCATTCTAAGGAATGAAAACAAAATTCTTCTTATTTTCAGGTGATTATGCAGTAATGAAAACATACTTATGATTATTATATTAAATTCCTGTTAAACTCTGGCAATAAATTCCCCTAAATCTCACACACTGGCCCTTTAATTCCAACCTGGCAGCCTCAGGATAAATCAGTCTGTGTTCTCATCACTGAAGAGCGTGTGTGCAGAATATAATGAGAACTACGTGAGGCAGTTGAGGATGTTTGCATGTCAGAGATAAGAAGACAAGAGGGAGGAGGACAGATAAAGACAGAGAGAGTGAGGCAGCTTCGCAGGGGGGGGGCTTTGTGTTATGCAACAGCCTGTTAGCCCCGCCCTCTTCCACTGGCCAATGTAATCCCTCCGCCACTCTCCTCATTCTTCACAGACGACGGCCTCCCCTGCCCTCACACACACACAAAGGCCGTTGACGCAGCTGAGTGGGCACCTTCAAGGGATCAGCATCCCATTGGATGAAGAGAGAGGCACGACTGCAGCGACCCTATTGGGTACCAGCCTGTATCACCACCGCCGCCATCATTATCATCATCGTCGTTGTGTGTCACATGTGCAGCATCAGCAGGGGGATGCAGGGAACAGCATGTTCACATGAATGTGGGCCAGTGCTGCTGCATTTCTATTGTTGCAGAAAAGTGCAATGAGTTCATGTTGCAAAATGTAATAAATGTGTAATAATCCTGACATAATTACCCCCATCTTCAACATCATTGTTGTTTTTGTGATGTCTGCCACTGTTGTTTATTTTGTTGTTGACATGTTTTTACACATCTTATTTCTGTTTTTAACTATGTTGTTGTATATAGTAGTAATAATGCACAAATATTTATTACTTATTTTTATATATTCATATTTCTATTTCTATTCTTACAATTTCATCATGCTTACATATACTTGTATTCTTGAATATTAGCAAGTGTGATGCAATCAATCTCCCCTGAGATCAATAAAGTATATCTGATTCTTATTTGTATTCTTTACAAGTAACCAAAAAAAAAAACCTACCTAATTACAGTAATTTGATTATTTGTAATTAGTTACTTCCACCCCTGGCTGCATACATTGTTGACCACTTGTTGACTGAAAAGATAAACTTGTAACTCTACTGAGGAACATTTACTTAACCAGGAACATACAAGTGAAAACTTGTGCAACATCAATGAAAGAAATAAAGTATATACACACTAAAACATTTGTTGAACAGTATGATGTTTGACATTAGATTACCATTAGAATGTTCAACAAAGATTAATCAAATGTTTCACTAATTGTTGAACATTTGTATCGCATATGTTGAGTGACAAGTTCAAGTTCAACAAAATGATTCTGGGAACATGTAGGTAGTTTCATGCATTGTCACCTAGACTATATAGATAATCTGTGAAGCATCTGTAGATAAAGTGAAGCAATTGAATTGTGGAATGTATAAATCAAGAGTTTGTATGACAGGATCATTTTTGAATAAATGAAGGTGAATGTTAACCTTGTGAGGCAGCAGTGAGAATCCATCTAGCAAAGCTTCAAGTTATGTTAAAGTTAATCAGAATCAGAATCAGAATTACTTTATTTGCTAAATGTACAAAGTACACAGGAATATGACTTGGTGATGCAGCACGGTCAGACAAGAAAGATAAAAAATTTAAAGAGATTAAGTTAAAATTAAAAACAAGAATTATATACAAATAAGAATACTATACAAATTGAAAATAAAAGGTACCAATAAGATAGGATAGGAATAGTAAAGTTAAAGTTAAGTTAAAAGTGATGGCGCTGATCAGCATCAGCTAGAGGCATGGATTTAGCTGTGATTACAGCAAGAAACATCCATGGAAACATTGATTTGATTGGTTGAAGTTAGCTAATGTTCATCCATCACGTCTAACATTAGCTAAGCACCTGCTAACTGTTTTTTGAAAGTGCCTGTCCTTTTCCAAATAGTTTCTAAGGACAACTTCTCAGATGGTTCTGTGTAACAAACCATCTGGTGTGTCAGGATAGATGAATGTAGCTGGGCTGCACGATTAATCACAATATTTTTGTAATCATAATATCCAAATTGCAGAGCCAAATTGCAAGTTTATTTTTAAAAAAAGTATAAATGTGTAAGAAAATAGTATTAAAATGAGGTACTGTAGTGCTGCAGAGATGCTCAGGTGTAAAAGTCTTACTCTTCAGATGAAAGAAAACATGTTTGTTTGATTCAGAGCCCCAACCAATCTCACGTCATCACGACTTTAATAGTTTTTCTTTTTTCAGTAAAAATTAAAATTGTAAGGCAAACGTATTGTGTTACATATCACAATTTTAGTCAAAATAACTGCAAAATGACTTTTTTAAAACCATGTCATGCAGCCCTGACTGTAGCAAATGATTAAAGCAAATGAACCAGAGCTGGTGTGACGCAGGCAGGAGGAGAGAGTTGAATCTCCGTTCACAGGCGTCCTCTGTTTCTCTGTGACCCAGTGACCGTTGAGCCCATAAATCGCTTGAGACAAACCTCGTTGACACTGCACTGCTGGCTCAAAGCTCAGAAGAGACTGGATATTGTGCTATGGAATAACTCAAGGATAATCAAGTACCCACCATGATGGGGTAAAACAAACTTTTGCAGGAGGACGTGGTTCCAGAGGAGGACGTTATTGACTTGTGTAGACTTGCACAGTCACGGTCCACGAGAGGAAGAATTTTCCCTGCACTGAGCGAACAATGAGCATCCACAGTCAATATGTATATGCATAGTGTTCAGAATTAATCAGTCTTCTGACAGGTTTTTTGTCAATTCATACACACAGGTCTTATCACCCTGAAGATATTGAAAACTAGGTTATCAGATGTAGTAAAAGACTCCTGATCTGATCATGAAACATAATGTAGGTTACATGATATTACAGTAACAGGTTTAACCAGACTGGACAAAGTTCAGCACTCAGCTGAGATAAATATTTGATACAGTAACTCTCTCCCTGAAGCATAAAGGATGTTTAATTTGCAGGTGAAAGTCCATCTGTGTCCGGGTCCACCCAGATAAGGTGTGAACACACCTGTCGAGTGTACAGTGAGGAGGTCTGCCTTTGTAAAGCCGTCTTAGAACCTCCGAAAGTTTAGAGCAGGGTGTCAAACATATGTCCTGTGTGCCAGAACCGGCATACCAAAGAGTCCAGTCCAGCCCAGGTGGCTTTGCAAAGTGTCAAAAATTGCAGAGCAGTCAATTCCTGACCACAATACAGTCCTCTGCAAAAACAACACAACTACAATTAATTATTGTAGTCATATTCAGCCAGTTTTGAGAACTGGGAGAAATTATGTCCTACCAAAAAAAATTGCTAATGCTAATATTAATACTGACACACTACTTGTGATTTTTTGGTGAAATTCCTTTTCTAAACTTGCTCTGTGCCAGAAAACAGCATTGTCTCAGACAAGCATTAACAACTTCAAACAATTTAAAAATGTGTTAAAATTCTTCAAAATCTAAAACTAACAATACCTACTGATAATAGAGCTGTAAAAATGTGCCAGTATAATCATACTTGTTTTGTTGTTGTTGGCCCTTTAAAGTTTTGTCCCAGTTTCCTGTCAACTTTGTCAGATTTTTACAAAAACATGATTTAATCAGGCCTAAAAAGGGTTAGCTATACCCTAAATTTAAACTTCCTGGTTTAAAAAACGCAGGCATACTGCTCAAGCACTGGAAAACTTTCTATTTTTAAACAAATTCATTCAATAATATTTTTATCAGATGTGTCTCAACCATAACATGTCTACTCTGTAGCCCTTCTAAATCAAAGCTAAATAAGAATTATGGTTTAAAAATGTGTATTTTGATTAACATTAAGAGAACTCTGAGACACTTTAAAAAATAAAACAGCTGCTCATTATGACTATGATTTGAAATGAAAAAATGCAACATTTTGTCAAGTCTGTCAGATGCTATATTTAATAAAACAAATCATCACTATGAGGTTGTCCTGTTATAAGGTTTAATAGCCAAGAGTCTGATCTCTTAAAATATATTTTCCATCATAAGTAAATTCCAACCCCCTAAAAATACAGTTTTGTTCCAATTTTTAAGAATGAGTGAGTGAATGATTCATAAATCCTGAGCATTGTGCATGTTACTATCAATCAGCAGCTTCCATATAAAAAAAGTCTGCATCAGACTTCTTGTTTTTTGATTACTTATTAACTTTTTTATGCCTTTTATTTGGTCAGGGCAGGACAGAGGAAGAGACAGCTCAACTTCTGTCTGAAAATAGTCTTGGTGGAAACCTGTTGCTAAGGCTTTAGAGATATTAATCGTTTGACAGCAGGAGATAACTTCATCTTCTTCCTCTTCAGTTGTTGTTGTGTGGCAATGCAGTATTACTACACAGGAGTGGAAATTAAAAGAATTAAAATAATTTCTAGATTTTTACCAGTTTGAATCATATAGAAATAAAATATGTACAGGTCTAAAATACATACAATGTCTTGTGTAGATGCACTGTCATCTGTATATTGTAATGCACTGACTGAATGTGGAAAATTGTTGGAATTGTTGAAACTGTACTTATATAAGATGGAAAAACAGTTGGAGTTATTGTAATTTAGAGGTTATTATGCAGTGATTTTACTGGTCTGGGCCACTTGAGCTCAAACTGGGCTGTATGTTGCTCTTGAACAAAAATGAATTTGACACATCTGGTTTAGAGATTGAAATGAAAATGAAAATGAAAATGAAATGAAAACCAGCTTCATAATAATAATATAGTAAAGGAACTATAGCTGATAGATAAATGTAGTGGAGTAAAAAGTTTACCCACCTGGCAAAATTTGGTTGAAAAGACATTAAAAATGGTTTAAGAAATGTTTGATTTTAGTTGAAAGTGAAAGAAAAGTAAGAGAGTAGAAAACGTAGAAAGAAAGTAGTTCTGATAGATTCTAAAGTAGTTCTGGTAGATTTTACTGCAGAAAGAAAGTAGTTCCTACACAAGACTGCTCACAATGAGGTGTGTGTATTATCTTGAGTAAATGGGTCATGGTTTCTGGAAAGAGACTCTGGTTTTGAATTTTTTTAAATGTATTTTTCAGTGCTTTGAGCTTGAGTGCCATTTAGTCCCATGATGATGGAGAGAAGGCAAACATCTCTATGGCTGATATCTCGAAAATTCTGTAAGTCACAACAAAAGAATGAAGGTGGATAAATAGCACTACAGGCCAGGGGGAAAATATGTATTTTTGATTTTTGGTTTAACTGTCCCTTTAACTAAAATTATTATTGTAGGTAGCACAGCAGTAATGGGAATACTTTAAGGTATGATTTTATCTATAGTAATTCCTCCCACCAAAACTGAATAATTTTGTGAGTTATCAAGGAAAATGTAAAATTAAATGTTACAATTGTCCCCAGTCTCCCCTACTCATGCATCTGCCTATGTGAGCAGTGTAAACTCGCGGAGGAAGATTAATGACAGTGTTGCATATAATCTCCAGCTGCCCATATTTCCTAACCTTCCATAACACAGGGCTATATTATATAAATGCCACACGGAGAGCTTGGCATCCTGCTCTGCACCCCTCCTCACATGTGAACCCAGCCTGGTCACATTCATCCTCCTCCTCCTCCTCCTCCTCCTCACTGCAACCCGTTCAGCTCCACACTCGCCTTCTCTCCATCTCTCTGCCAGCCGCTGGACGCTGCACCGCCTCCTCCACCCGACTAGAAAACCAATAATTACTAAGATCTGCAATAATGTAAGTGTAATGCTTTTATTTATTATTATTTTTTTAAAATCATTTTCTTTGTGGGGTTCGGCGCTGCCGCACAGCGGTGCGTGCTGAACGCGTGAGCAGCAATGGATGCTTACAGTTGAACTGCCCGCTGCAGGAATCCATTTTCAATTTACACGAAGTTATAAAAGAATATATGTAAAACTGTTTGAAACTACATTGAAGCGGGTTTTAATGTGTGATGGCGACAGATTGGATAGCTCACAACCTGTCGGGTATTATTTTGAATTATTATTCATTTAATTACGTGTGAAATTTGAATTATTTCAGCTTCTGTTACAGTTAATAGAAAAACTCGGCAAAGTGCGGCTACTTTAGCTCATTAAGCTAAGTCGTAAAATATAATGTCGGGTTATTTTGTTACATTCCACCACTATAACGTCGACGTATGACTAAAATGTAACTGTATTTCCCGACGCGCACTTGACTTTGTAAATTTGTAGCATTTTCTTGTAATGTCGGACAGACAGGAAACACCTTTCCTGTGAACTCGCAGTGAACTTGAACTCTTCGCCTCTCGGAGTTCGCTGTGTTCACATTCACTTTCATTTTGGAGCATTTCACGCCGTTAAATCTGTGTCCTCTGTGTCTCAGCATCCCTAAAATGAAGGGCACCACTGGCAGGGTTCAGGCCCGGCCTCTTACATAACCTCAATTCCACTAAAATCCCACTAAGAGAGGAACAAAAGCAGCACATTACTTCAATAAACGCTTGAAATGTGCTGACAGGACACCAGGACCCAGTGCTATTAAGCATTGTCATGTCCTTTAATATGTAATTGATTTTAGGAGGCTAAAATGAGGACATTGTGTTGTTCAGTGCCCCCATTGTCTCCCGAAGTGAAGTGGTAGATAGCTGCTGGACAGCCCACTTTATAGAGACACGAGGTGTGTCCATAGAGGGACACAGCAGCCTCCCCCTGACCAGCAGTCTGACCTTCAGCTGCATGATATCTGTGCCTGTTGGCAGGCTGTGTGTGCCAGCAGGCTAAATATTACAGGACAACATGAGCCCACAGCTGGGCTTTGTTCTTTATGGAGACTGATAAGTGAGCTGAGGCCCTGCAGGGACCTCTGGCATCTCTGCTGGGATTCTAAACAAGTGGTTTCCTATAATATACCACTCAATCTACTGTTTTAATATAGCCAGACAGATACATCGGTTGGCGGATATTATTGGTTTATAAATTTTTTGGTAGACTTCTTTCTTAATTCAAGTTTTCATCTACAGTTAATTGTATAATGCTATTTTTATATCTAGAGCTGGTATACAGATATACTGGTCTGTTGCAGCTATATTGGTCAAACATTTTTGTAACTGAACATAATTTTTCTTTGATTGTTTGTTGTTTTCTTAACTCAAGTTTTCCTCTACAGTTAGTTGTATAATGATACATTAAGTCTAGAGCCAGACAGATATATTGGTCAGCTGATCTTGACCTATCATAGTTATATTGATCTATATTGATTGTCTGATATGCACAGATAAAAACCTTTCTTTTGGTAGACAGAACATAATGCATTTTTTTATAGGCAGCATTTGATGTATATTTGACCCCTCTTAATTCAAGTTTTCATCTACAGTTTATTGTATAATGGTATTTTTATTTCTAGAGCTGGACAGATATATCGGTCAGCTGATATTATCAGAATGATCTATTTCAGCTAGATTTGTCTAATCATGTTGCCTAATATATGCAGATATGAAAACTATTTTTACAAGGCAGATTATTTTTTATTATTAATATTTTTTTAGTTATAGGCAGTGTTTA
The DNA here is from genome assembly GCF_056507025.1 of Lutjanus erythropterus. Taxonomy (NCBI): domain Eukaryota; kingdom Metazoa; phylum Chordata; class Actinopteri; order Lutjaniformes; family Lutjanidae; genus Lutjanus; species Lutjanus erythropterus. The sequence continues at coordinate 3,219,114 of NC_139338.1, forward strand.
ATGTATATTTGACACTCTCTTAATTCAACTTTTCATCTACAGTTAATTGTATAACGATATATTAAGTCTCAAGCCGGACAGATATATTGATCAGCTAATATTATCAGTTGATATTGATCTATCACAGTTATATCAGTCTGTACTGATGCCTGATATGCACAGATATGAAAACATGTTTTTTGTAGACAGAACATGATGCAGATTCACTGTGAACCTGATTAAATTAACAATACTCAATAAAGCTGAGGCAATCAGTTGCTACTTTAATATTTTCAGCACATGCAACTTTCATTCACTCCTCTCATTGCAATAAGTCAATAAAACTGAACAATTTTTTGGTATAAAAACATTATTTCATGTTCAGTAAAGGTCACATTAATTAAAAATGATGGACACAAAAGAAAGAAAATTCCAGTGAATCTCAACATTTTTAAGTTAGTAGAACTTTTAAACTAATTTTAAGTTTTCAAAACTTATTACAATTAATTAAACTAATTAATTAATTTGAGCATTTAGTTTTATAGGCAGTATTTAATATATATTTGATCCTCCTTCTTAAATCAAGTTTTCATCCACAGTTAATTGTGGTGATATATTAAATCTAGAGCCAGACAGATATATTGGTCAGCCAATGTAATCAGTTGATATAGGCCTATCACAGCTATATTAGTCTGTATTGTTATTAATGTATATGTTGTCTGATATGTGCTGGTATTAAGAGCGGACCAATACTGGATTTCTGGGGCCGATATCAATATCAGGCCTAAAATAATTTGATATCAATAACTTTATAACTTTATTGGCCAAAATGGCATCAGGGAAGTGAAACAGTAAATGTTCATTGGTGTTTTGAATAATTATAAATATCTGTATATGTATATTTACTTATGCTGGAAAAATCTATTTAAAAAAAAATACAAATAGAGCAAAATTCTTGAGAATTGGGACAAAACTGTATTTTTAGGGGATATTCTTTACTTATGCTGGAAAATATATTTAAAGAAATCTAACTCTAAATTCTTTATTAAATGTTTATTTGCCCCAAACATCCACTACCTGTCGTGTTCTAATTATGTGTTTCCTCTCAGCACAGTTTTATTAAATAAGACTTGACAGTGTGTTCTGTCTCCAGAGGCTGGTGACATATAAAAGTTGGGAAAGCCCTGGTTTCAGTTGGACTCTGTGTCCCAGTTTTTGTCAACAGCACCTCCGCCATTTTGAATGCTAATTTGACCTTGATAGATGTAAAATCTGCCTGTTGCTTCTTGCATTGCTACCAGCTGAACACTGCTGTGTCTCAGCTCTGCAGAACACCATCACTCCATGTATTGCTTACTCTGTTCAGTTATTTTTTGTGTCTTGTTTGAATAATTTTTCATCTCCGGCCTCCTTTGAAGAATTGTAGGTCTACTTGACCTTTATAATGAAAGGCTTTCTTCCTGCTGATATTGAAACTTGTTGACAGAAAACCACATGATCCGCACTGTTGTCTAGGAGGAAGTTTAACTGAAGGACAAAATGAACTTGTGACACTCTGACCGAGCTAGAACACACAAACAGAAACCAAACTTTCTCTTGTTATGTGGGAGTACACCAGAAACATGTCGCTGTATGTTACTGATTATACATTTTGCAATAACTTTATTGATTTTTGTCACACAAATACAGTGTATTGTCCTGAGTATCATCAGTTGGTATATGCCACTGTAAACTGTGAATGAAAGAAAGATGGACAGAAAGAGGAAGGAAGGAGAATGGGAAAATAGTACAGAGTCATCAGATGGAGGAGGGGAACTGACAGACTTCTGTGTATGTTGTTGATATGGCCCTAACATAATATAACAATATTTCAGGGTATTCTGTGATTAGGGCTGCATTTAATGATTGTTTTCATAGTCCATTAAGTGGTTATTTTCTCGATTAAAGAGATAGTTCACCCAAAAATGAAAAGTCAGTCATTATCTACTCACCCTCATGCCAGTTGAGGGTTGGGTTTAGTTGCCAGTGTTTTGTGTGTGTATTGTGTGTTTAGAATGTGCTTTGCAATTACTGTATTTTGTTATGGTCATGACAGCCAAGCCTCTCTGATCAGTTTACTGTCAGGGAGGAGTAAGGAAAGCAGAAAATATTCACATTTAAGAAGCTGAAATCAGAGAATTTGGACTTTACTCAAATCGATCATCAAGATAGTTGGCATTCAATTTAATAATTAATTAATGGATCAATCATTGCAGCTCTATCTGTGATAATAATAACATTCTTAGTCTGCTCCTTTTGTTGCTGCAGTCTTCTTGCAGATTTTAAGGTCATCAAAAGTATCAATACTTTAATACTTTTTCAGTACCAGATAATTAAAAACAATACAGTACTAACATTCTATAGTTATGAAAATATCAAAGCCATAAAAAAGAACTGCAAGATGGCAAAGGTGGATTTGGACACACCTTGAATAAATTAAATCCACTGTGCCTCACGTTTTCCACTTGTGCTTTAGATCAGTGTAAAATAGGACCCTATATCTTGGTACAAGATGTTCTGTATCTATTCATGCAGTCTCTGCTTCATTATCATTGTTCCTTATGGGACTGGATAGCTGCTTTTCTGTCTCACCATCATGACTATAACTCCATGTTCTTCCTCCTTCCTGTAGTGCTATTTATCCATCTAGATAGTTTTAGTGTGAGTTTTGGATGTATCACCTGTAGAAATGTCTGCCTTCTTGCCAATATAATGGAACTAGGTGGCACACAGTTTTCTCAAAGCAGCAAAAAAATACATTTGAAAAACTCAACAGTGATGTTTCTTTCCAGAAATCACGACCCGCTAACTCAAGATAATCCACAGACCTTGTTGTGACCAGTTTCATGTAGGAACTATTTTCTTATTGCCAAACCACGCCCGCCAACCCGATCACTGCGCATCTACTCATGGACAAGAGGCTCATGCTTTTGACAGCGCCAGATGTAGAGATTAATGGTGTCCTCCTCAGCTGAGTTGTAACCAGTAAAAGTTACCAGAAGCTTATTTGCCTTTGTTTTTTCCCCCCAGCTCTGTATTTGGGACCAGTCTTTATTTGTTCATGGGAACAATCCACCCAGCTTTTATCTGAGAAAATAATCAATCTTATACTTTAAGAGAAGCATGGCTTTGACAAGACTTTTTAATATATCTAAATATATGTATATAATATGCCTGTCCTTTGTGATCTCAGGATGTTTACAATTTTACTGTTATGACACAATTTTTCCTGTGCTCAGAGTTGATACTCACTGTGTACCTGGAAAAAAAAACTCACATTTCTTTCCTCTGATGATTCAGATGCACTCTGTGTGCAGCGTTGGTGGAGAAAATACACTTAAGTATTCCACATATTGACACACAGACCTGAGACCTGTGTTAATACAACAGAACCCAGTGGACTAAATATAATTTGGACCTGGCCTGAGATGAAACAAAGAACTGAGAGCTCCTGTGAACTCATAATCTCTAAACTAGCATGAACTGTAATACTGAAGCTGCAGGGAAAATGTAAAATGATGTGACATAACTTGAAGTCTTCAGGGGGACACAAGTTTGACATTTCCTAACATGGCTTTAAGCCATACAGTGATTCTTGATCTCTCTATGTACAATAGATGCCACATGAGGACAGTAAGTATTTTATTATTGTGTGATCTGTCTGTCCCACATATAGCACCAGTCAAAAGTTTAGACAGCCTTCTCATGCAGTGTTTTTTCTTTTTTTTTAATAAGAAATGGGTCAGATTGTACCAATAGTGTAAAAAAAAGCTGCTGTCAAAGCAAAAGGTGGCGACTAGGGCTAAATGTTTTTGAAAAAATATCTAGTTGCAGGAATTTGTACCAAATGAAGATTTATTTATTTTTACATCTGTTGGACCTGATCAGACAGGACATCTCATTAAGTTTTTTGACCCATTTTGCCTCCTGTGATTTGAAAATTGCAGAAAGTTACATTGCAATAACATTTTAATTAATTTTGCAGCCATACAGGTGTTTTAAGGATGTAAAATATCAAAGAGCTTAACAGGAAGATCATGGGTTGACAGTAAAAAGCAGAAAGACTCACACTGCACACTCTCCTCTGCACTTGCAGTCATCTTTGATTGCAAGTGCAGTGGACAGTGTGCAAGAGTCTTTTATATTTTAGAACCTTAAAAAGCAAAAGTATATTTTGGCATTTTGTTTTCACATATTTTTCTTACTACATAGTTTATAATTCCATATTTCATAGTTTTGATATCTCCGGTATTAATCTATAATGTAGAAAAATAAAAATTAATAATGCGAAGATGTGTCCAAACGTTTGACTGGTGCTGTATTTTCATTTAGATTTAGTTTTGACACAATAACCAGGCTTGGATTACCTGCACCAAGATTACATAATCTGGATGCAAAAGACGTAACCAGATTAGATTATTTAAGAAACATGTAGATTATTAGTAGAATCACAATTGTAAAATAAAGAACGATATCCTACCATGCACAGTGCAAACAGCTGTCAATTCATATCATGGCCTCTAATGAAAAAATGCTTCACTGGGTGGACATTTCACAATTTTTTGTTTTTAAATTAATCAATTATTTGTGCACTGCACACAACAAAGGAAGACAGAGCTGGACAAACTAATAAACCTAATAACCCACATAATACACTTAGAGCTACAACAATTAATCTATTATTGATTGACTATTAAACTAATCTGCATCTATTTTGATAATCGATTAATCATTTTGAGTAATTTTTCAATATAAAAAAATCTCAATTCTCTGATTTCAGCTTCTTAAATGTGAATATTTTCTGGTTTATTCCTCTTGTGGACAAAACAAGACATTTTAGGACTTCATCTTGAGCTTTAGGGAACACTGATCAACATTTTTCACAATTTTCTATCATTTTATGGACCAAATAATGAACTGATTGATGGAAAAGATGGTTGACAACTTATAGAATCTGTTAGTAATTGCAGATTGCAGAAAATAATAATTACAGACTTGAATAATAGGTCAGGTATGTCTATGTCCTCCACATGTTTGGACCAAGACATTTGAGGACGTCATCTTTGACTTTGATTTGACTTTCAACATTTTTCACAATTTTCTGACATTTTATGAACCAAACAACTAATTGATTAATTGAGAAAATAATGGACCGATAAATTGATGATAAAAAATAATCATTAGTTAGTTGCAGCCCTAAAAACATTTTATGAGGCGGAACAATTTCACCAAATTTTACATTCAGGTAATCCAAAAGTAAAGGAAAGCAATCAAGTTACATTACTTTAATACTTGTATTATGTTACTGATTACATATTTTAATGGGTAATTAGTAACTGTATCAGAACACATTTTTATTATAACCCCCCCAACCCTGATGATAATGAACAGAAAGACGTTGACATGAGCCCTCAGTGCAGGTTACTGACACAGTAGAAACAGTTGTATCTCTCATGGCTTCATCAGGCCTCATGCAGCATCATAAAGAACATGATATCTCTGTGATAAGAGTCTGAATCAAGCAGCTGGTGTCAGAGGATGACAGCATCAGAAATGATAATCATACACAGCACAGATTCTGCTGCAGGATGGACGTGATAACAGCCATGATAACCTGCACAGAAACATCATGTATGTACAGATTAACATGATGCTCAGACAGCTGTGTGCTGATGTTGGGACAGTGATGATGCTGTCAGTGACAGTGGAGAAAATGATGGTCCTGATAAGACTTTAGTATTTAAAACGGACTCTGGACTGAAGTCAGTCGTCAGTAGTTTTCTGGGTTTGGTTCCTGCACTCGGATCCATCATGATGTCTCGCTTCTTGACACCCATCCGCTCGTCCTCCTGTAAGTGTTGTGACCTGGTCCTGGACCAGGACTGATTGTGTTGTGTTGTTGGTTGTGGACTTTATTTTGTCATTATTTACACTTGGACTGATTCCTCCTGAAAAGGATTATGTGTGCTGTGCAGAGTTACTAAAACGTAAAAAATAATGTAGAACTATCTTATATAATGTAAAAAACATCTTGTTATAACAATAAATATTTTACGTTACAATGTGAAAGTGATCTTTGGTTTGGCATGGCAACAATATGCTGCTGTAATTGACAATTTTGGTCATGATTAATTATTTTAATTAAGATTTCTTTTTCTTTTTTTTTTTAAGATGCTCTTTTTATTGGATTGTATTAAGGTCCATACAAACTTTGTAAGCATTCTCATAGGACTTACAATAAAAGCTGAATCGCTCCAAGCCTTCTATAATGTCCGGCAGTAACAGAAAGCTGTAATACTGAAATAAAATAATCACCATAAAAGTACAGAAATCTGATTTTCAAAAAATCAAATACAGCACAGAAAAACAAACTTACTAAGGAGACCCAGGGTGTTGGGTGTGCTTTCATTATACTCACTTTACAGGAATTTAAAAAACAATTAAATGCATTTAACAAGTGATGGTTGTACAGGTGTGATGTACTTGCTGCAACTTTCCTATGTTTTGAAAACTTGTCCTGCTGCAGTTTGATAGAAGAAGTGACTCTTTCCCTCCTGTATATGTCATCAATAATGTCTATCCAATAGCTAACTGTTAGTATTTCTGATTTTAGACGCTTTCTAGTAATGTCTGTCCTGCCAGCTGTACTTGTCCAACATCCAGGCAGGTCTCCAATTTAAAAGGAATGTCCACTTGAAGTACTTTTTGTAGACCTTTATGAACTTCCTGCCAGAAAGGGATTAATAACAAGCAGGACCAGAATATGTGATAATGAGTTGCCTCAGAGAAGCCACACTGTGTCCAGCAGTTAGAAAACTTGCTGCAGTAATGAAATTTTTCCAACAAAACTCTCTCCATGAAGATGAACATACATGCTCTTTGAATTAATATAATAATATATAAAACAATAATTAATATTTTAAGCAAATACTCTGTGATCCCAGCCTGTCCAGTGTAATGATTTCCTCTTTTTCTCTGTTTGACTGAATCTCTTTGGGTGTTGACCTGTTAGTCTTGTGAAACAAGACATCTGAAGACGTCACCATGAGCTCTGAGAACTTATAATGGACTTTTTTTTTAGTTTTTTAAAAGCATGACTCACCAGGACCTGTCCCCTGTGTGTCTCCCCCTGCAGCTGTGATCATGTCTTCAGTGCTGCAGAAGCTGATCAGCCCTCTGGCCAGCAGCCCTGCTGAGCCCCCCAGGAACAAGGTGACGGTGGTCGGGGTGGGACAGGTGGGCATGGCCTGCGCCATCAGCATCCTGCTGCGGGTAAGACATGACAGCAACATGGTCAGCACAGGCTTTCTGACAGGAGAGAAGAGGACAGACAGAATCAGATACAGCCATAAGTGTTAATCAGTGTATGTTTGATAGTTTTATGATGGTTTGAGTGAAATTCACCTCTGTTGTGTACAGCATTATATGACAGTCCAGAACACATCCTCACTTTGCCCCCTCCTCCTCCTCCTCCTCCTCGTCCTCCTAAAGTGTTGCCTGGCAGCTGCCCCATCCCTTCTCCCTCCTCCACCCCTCTCTTCCTCTCCTTACGGACAGCGAGGCCTCTGTGCTGACAAGTTAATGAAATCAAAGTTGTTGTGTTGTTGTGTGCACGCACACCCGCCAGCAAGGACACCCATCAGTTTTTTAGACATGCTCCAACAACAACAAAAAAAACAACAGCTGAAGGATGATAAACAGTGGTCGCTTGTTTATCAGTTAGTAAGATAGAAGAATATTTTTGCCCAACACTAATTATTATTCCTTCTCCTCCTGTGGACAGGACCTGTGTGATGAGCTGGCTCTGGTGGACGTGATGGAGGACCGTCTGAAGGGAGAGATGATGGACCTGCAGCACGGCAGTCTCTTCCTCAAGACCTCCAAGATTGTCGCAGACAAAGGTCAGGACCTGCTGCTCACACAGCTGTACTGTATGAGAGAAACATTTCCAGGCATGATTCATCAGATCTCATTTGACCTCCTCTCCTCCTCCTACAGACTACGCAGTGACAGCCAACTCTCGCCTGGTGGTGGTGACAGCTGGCGTTCGCCAGCAGGAAGGAGAGAGCCGCCTCAACCTGGTGCAGAGGAACGTCAATGTCTTCAAGTCCATCATCCCCCAGATCATCAAGTACAGCCCCAACTGCACGCTCATCGTGGTCTCCAACCCCGGTGAATAATACACACATCATCATCTCTGGGTTTGTTTGTGTGTGTGTGTGTGTGTGTGTGTGTGTTACATATCACTAACCTATGCTTGTTACACTCCCTCCACAGTGGACGTGCTGACCTATGTGACCTGGAAACTGAGCGGTCTGCCCAAACACCGCGTCATTGGCAGCGGCACCAACCTGGACTCCGCCCGCTTCCGCTACCTGATGGCCGAACGCCTGGGCATCCACGCCAGCTCCTTCAATGGCTGGGTGCTGGGAGAGCACGGAGACACCAGTGGTGGGTACAAACGCACAAGATCCACAATATATGTCAGATATGATGTCTGCAGGACATTGTAGTTAATTAAGACAGTTTTTCTCTGTATTAACTGTGTGTTTGTGTGCGTTTGGATTTCAGTGCCAGTGTGGAGTGGAGCCAACGTGGCAGGAGTCAACCTGCAGAAGCTGAACCCTGAGATCGGCACTGACTCTGATAAGGAGCAGTGGAAGGCAACACACAAGGCGGTGGTGGACAGGTATGTTTGTGTGAGTGAATATTGGAGAACTATGGTAGGACTGAGCTTCAGAAGACTCTGTTGAAATATCTCACCTGAAGCTATAATATCTGGCATGTCCATCTTTTCCACATTCATCACACAAACATTAAGGTGTCATATCTTCTGAGTACCTGCTAAACTTGCAGTTAAATATCCAGTAAACTGGACTAATCATATCACAAACATTTCTATAAAGAGCCACAGCACTGATGTCACACCTTGTTTAGCCTCTAGCAGCTGTGACTCAGCACAATCTGTCATTCAGGCTTGCACTCAGTGTTTTTTTCTATAAAAATGTGAAGTGGGATTCTGGGCTTACTATCCATGTTCTCAGATAGATGAGTATCTACTACAGCACTTGTAATGGGAATTTAAACCAACCTCTTCAGTTCCACATAGAGTGGACGCCCACGTCTGTGGCTGACTGATTACTGTCTTTCAGAGGCTGTAGCAGACTCAGCATGACCATTTTTCAAAGGGGTCCCTTGACATCTCACTTCAAGATGTCTTAATTAACGTCTCTATGCATGTGTTAAACACATGCAGTTTCGGGAAAGTGAGTTTATAAGTCATTTTATACAGTGAGGTCAGGACTAAAAATGTCTTATTGTGACCTCTAGGATAGTCACAGTCTCATGAAACTTCACAACCACAAACTAGAGACCTGGAACATTCAGAGGATGGATGGCTTTACTATGTATATTGACAATAAGGAGGTCTCTGAGCAATCCCCAGAGCAAAAGTGCAAAAATGCACAGCATGATTTTTTCTGTGGTGTTCCTCAAAGTCTTGGTCTGCCTTCTACCAAGAATAAAGTGCTGTACAGCACAGAGCAGCTTTCATTATTATTTTTGGACTGACATAGTTGTCATTTTCATGCCAAGCACCCACGTTGTGCAAATGTACTTGTGCCCATCTGTGCGCCCATGGGTGTGTTGATCTTAAAATAGGGCGTGTTCATGTATGTTGTTGGTTTTTGGCTGTCTTGAGGCAGCAGAAAGTGATTGATACACTGACCGACAAAAACCCGGTCTAAAATCAATTGCCAAAGGACACGTTATTCAGACAGTACAGTGTGCCTACGCAGGCGGGTTGCACATATGCTCTGCTTCTATGACATTGCAGTTAATCCACAGGTCATAAAAAGGAACATTCTGATTAATAGCGGATAGATGACAAGTTGGTGAAGCAGGGTGAAGCATTATGAGAGGCACTGTTAGCACTTACGCACAGCAGCTGTAACTTCACTGACTGTTTTAATCTGACAAGATTGGTGAGGAGCTTATTTTAATTCATGTTCTGTGTTCTTCTACTCATCCAGAAGGTCTCTCACACAAAGCTCATCTAGTAAAACTGAAGTTTACTCTGTCTACTCAGGTTCATAACTATAGTCTTCAGTTTTGCTGCAGTGACATTACTGCACATATGGAAATATTTAAAATGACTGAACATAGCTCCTCTCATTGTAAAATCATATTTTATTTTAGCTTGAGCATTCCAGGTATTTTCTTTAATGTGTGTTGTATTGATGTCTGAGTGTTTTCTTTAACAATTTACTGTAATAATTAAAGAGGTCGCTTTCAGTAATTAATGCGGAAATGTTTCCATGCATGCAGTATCACTACAGTCATGCTGCTGTGCCTCGTGCATAAATACACTTACAGTGTCTTAACCTTCTTTCACCCACCTGCACATACAACCCCTTTATGACGTACTTTGCATCCAGATTATGCACGGTTTAAGTAGCAACGTGGAGTTGGACACAACCTTAATACACTAGCATTATGCACTTTAGTCCTGGTAGATCTATAGATCATCTAGATAGTGTCCGTGTTGTCTTAATGTGGTATTTTGAAGGGATTTTTGACTGTTTTCAATTCTAAAGTGGTAAAAATGGTTACATTTTGCATCAAATCTGTAACCAAAAACTGCTGCAACAACTTACGAGACATGATAGAGTATCATGGGAATGGCCATCATATACTTCAACCATCATATTCTAAGTTCTTATATACAGTTTTAACTTTCAAAATGTGAATAGGTGTCTAAAGAAAGCACAATGTTTGTCGCAGATTTATGACTTGAAAACTTGACACAGTCCTGAGCTGCATCTCAAATAAATCTTCAGGTTCATCTTTCAGATGATGAATAACACTTCTATGTGACATATACTGTTAACCTGCCACCTACTGGCTTCTTCAGAACCTCCAACACATCGCATCACACCATCTTCTCTTTGGAAGACTGTTGGTTTTGAGGTTGTTTTTAAAGCCTCCAGCTGCTGAATTCTTGCTCCTTGCAGCTAAAATCTGCTGCCAAATGATATTAGCCAACACTCTGCTTACATCAGGGACTTGTGTTCATTGTCCGGAAAGTTGAGCTTACCCTGATCTGGCCTCTTGTCAGTTTACATACCTCTGAGAGGAGAGGAGACAGAGCTGCCATTTTCTTCTCTGTAATAGACCAAAGTACAAATCCTTTCTGTGCAAGTTAGTTGATCTAGAATGATCCATCTGTTCTTCACATAAAGCCAGTGTAGATGAGGGACACAGACAGAGATTTGGAGCTTCAGGTCTGTAGTTTTATCTCTCAGCACACTCACTGCCTCCTGTCATGGCTGTTTACTGAGATATGACCAGCAGATTTAAGACATTTCCAACATTAACTCTGGTAATAATAACTGCTACCACGTACATGAACGTTGAGTTTCCGTATCAGTATTTAACGTTGAGTGCCAGTAGCAGAGCTGTGAGTGCAGCTGTTATATGAGCCATCCGTGATTACAGTTTGAGTTCAAGTGTCCCAGTGGGATGTAACCTCCAACTCTGGCAGTGTTAATGTGAGCTTCACTCACTAACTGTCTGTCAGCTCTCACCTAATGTGCATTAAGTGCTGTGCATCAAACACAGACACTCACTAATGTCAGTCATTGTACACTGAGGACCATCAGCAGTCTGGGTCAGCTTAAATGGATCAGGCATAATATATTGACTTAATTGCCAAGTACCACAGACAGTAGAAATAGTGGATGCACTAAAGCCAATGAGGTCTGTTGTCTCAGGCACCTAATACCCCTCATATAGCTGTTTTTAAATGCTTACATAACATATCAATATATACTGTCACCCTTCATATAGCTTTCTTTAAATGCTTATATACTGTATCAGTATAAACTGTGTCTGGCACTTAACACCCCTCATACAGCTGTCTTTAAATGCTCAAATACTGTATCAGTTTATACTGTTGCTGGTATTAAACCCCCCTATAGATATAGATTTCTTTAAATGTTTATATACTGTATCAGTATATTCTAAACTTTTTTTGTCAGGGGCCCACTCTTTTAAAATAACAAACCATGTCAACCCAATTAAAAATAAAGTTAATTTGTGCTGAAATTAACATTTTGGACCATTTTACTGCCATTTCCACATCAGTTTATATTATCCAGTCATATTTTGGTTTTTAATACAGTAACTGTTACTGAAAGGAAAATCCAATATTCAAAAGATACACTGACCCTGCGTTAATAGGTCATCTCATTGTTTTTATTTGCTCTCATCAGTAAAACATTAGACACATTTTGAATGCTTTACAAAAGGTGGAGATATAAATCTTCAATTTGCAGAATTGAATTCACAGTCTTATTTATTTGGTGATCCAAAGAAAATCTACTATGACTGTTCTATCAATTAGTGTCACCTTTATGATCAGAAGAATGATCACAATGTCAAGTAGCAGCATCAAGCTGCAGAGGAGCCACTCCCTCTTATTAAATATTAACAAATCACACTGGTCACATCTGCTATTTATTGTACAGTCTGTGGTTTTGATGGGGTTATAGTAAGATCACCTTATATCATGCAAGTTGTTGCTAGAGCAATAAGTTTGCTTCTATATGTTTTAATATATAGTGTTTTTATACAAGCAATTTTCCTCTAAGATCAGGCTTGTGCAATAACATTTTACACACACACACACACACACACACACACACACACACACACATTTATATGTAGAATTGAACACATTGCTGCTTTGCGTTTCAGTGCCTACGAGGTGATCAAGCTGAAGGGTTACACCAACTGGGCCATCGGTCTGAGCGTGGCCGACCTGACTGAGAGCATCGTCAAGAACATGAGCCGTGTCCATCCCGTCTCCACCATGGTCAAGGTCTGACACACGCACGCAGGACATACACACAAGCATGGCCGTGTTCATCTACTACAGTGTCCTGGGGGAGGGAAATAAGCCATCAACCACACTTGACCCATTCAGTCAACCCCTTCCTCCTGTTTGCAGTAATTTGGTTTACAGTTTAACAGTGCATGGTATCTATTACCCATGATGCAACAGCTTGATACGGTTCCCCCTGGTTTTCAGTCTTTCTGCTAAGCTAGACTAATCACAACCTGACTCAAGCTCTGTACTTCACTCACAGACATAGATTGATATCCATCCTCTCATCTCACTGTCAGAGATAAATCAAATAAGTAATAAGTAGTAAATATTATGGATTTCCCAAAACAGTATGCTTACATTCTTTATCAGTATATACTCTCTCTGGCACTTAACACATCTCATATTGCTGTTTTTAAATGCTTGTATACTCTGTCATTTTATACTGTCTCTGGCACTTTACACACCTCATATAGTTGTCTTTAAATTGTTATAGTGGATTAGTTTAAACTGTCTGTGGCACTTAACACTCCTCGTACAGCTGTCTTTCAATGCATATATATTATGTTGAACTTTGTGTATTTCTTCAAGCTTCTTCCTCACCTAACTTCGTGTCTTTGTGTGTGTATTTGTGCAGGACATGTACGGTATCGGTGAGGAGGTCTTCCTGTCCCTGCCCTGTGTCCTGAACAGCACCGGTGTGAGCAGCGTGGTCAACATGACCCTGACGGACGCCGAGGTGTCCCAGCTGAGGAAGAGTGCCGACACGCTGTGGGGCATCCAGAAGGACCTGAAGGACATCTGAACACTCCGGCGCACATTAAACACAGCCATGACGCAGGGAGGCTTGTCGACACGCACACACTCCTTTTCTAACGTCCCTCTCTCTTAGACCGTATCGCTCTTATTTTGAAGGACAGTACCAGTGTTTTTTAAAAATTGTGCCAGTGAGAATTTCAGTTTTACATGTAATGTACGTCACCCGGCCTGATATGATTGTTTTTATTTGAGTGCTGCATTATGTTACCACCTGATACCTTTAATTCTAAAAAACACTGGTATGCTCCTTTAAAAAATAAGCTCATTTGCTCCCAACAGCTTGTAGGTTGCAGTTGCTGTGTTACTGTGTTTGTGTTAGGAGATGTAAGCTGACCCGTGTTAGTGTAATCTGTATGGATTCTTGTGTTTCAGCTGTTTGGACCAGGATCAAACACAACCCTCAAAAAAAAAGCCAAAAGTGTCAGTGTCCTCCTCCACCACTCACTCCACTGAGTCGTTCACTTAGTCCCTGCAGGGAGTCACTGAGAGAAAGACCCTAAACGCCTAGAGAGAGACCCCAAAACTCCTAAAGGACACTGTTCTCCTCTTGCCTTTGTCTAAAAGTGGTACTCTTCAGCAGACAGACGGCTGCACACTTAGGTCAACACGATGAAATTGTGACATTGTGAGTGTGAATGTGGGTTCTCTTCCCCTCCTGTTTCCTCGGTGTTAGTAAAGGGAGATGGAGCAGCAGGGGAGAGCGGAAACGTCCAGCTCCAGTTGTTTTTTTTAAACAACAGTTGTGACTGTCTGACCTTGTGTTGTAAACTGTTGGAAACAGCAACGTGTAACTTAAAATAAATTTGATTTGTGAAGGGTACAATGTGTCTGTGAGTCTTTTTCTAAATTTAAAGAAAAGTGTCATCTTTTATTAATGATGCATCCTGTGAGGAGATTAATCATTCAGAGTGTCTGTTTGCATCCAGGTATAGAATAATCACAGGGCAACCAGTCCCCTACTTTGGCTTTAACAGGACTTTGAGACAATCTTGGAGAATGGGGGAAACAAGAGGTCAGTGTTGACTTTATTTTCCTGTTTTTTTTATTTTATTTTTTTAAAATGTTATTTCAAACTGCAGTTTGGTTAGCTTTGGGCAACAAAACTACTTAGTTTTAGAGAAAGATCATGATTTGTCTGCCATGGCCATGTTGGCTATTTACACCCCAGGTGCAAATAGCATTGTTGGCTATGGACACCTGGGTGCTTGTCCTTGCCATTCTAGGCTGTATATAGGTGGAAAATAGAATTTTTAGCTATACATTTTTTATTTATATATAGATGGGTTAGGGTATATTTATATAGATATATATGGAGATATATTTTTCCCCAGTAGTAAGAATAACAATTCAGGTTGCAAGCAGCATTGAATGGTCCCTCACACTCACTGGGATGTGCGACCGCCCCATCGCTGGACTAGACAACAAGACTCTTAATTATCACGCTTTGGACACCACAGGAAGAAGCTTGATCCCACTTCCTGTTTCCACTAGGTGGCACTATAGAACAGCCACTAATTATGTGTTATGTTCCAGTGTATTAAATGTAGACAGCACTGAAAATTAGATAAATCAGATGATGATGTCACACGAGGCTTGCTTCCTGTTGCCAGTAGGTGGTGCAATGAGTATAACTCCTCTCCATGTGAAGGGGCTGATGGGATCGTTTATACTCAAATTACATTAACGTCCTGTTTTATGAGATCAAAATGTGATACCATGCCACACCCTTAAGCAATAACCTAATCTTGTAATAACTTTTGATCAAACTATTCTTGATGACACACCAATTTTGAAGTCAATCTGATCAGTTTTCTTGGAGGAGTTTGTTAAAATACAGCGTGTGAAAGTGTCAAAACTGATCACGAAATTCATAAATGGGAGACTTCCTGTTGGGTTTTGGCTGTGGCTCCAAGAAGCTTTTTTTGTGCGCATGGACATGAAACATGTCCTGCCTCATTCATTTACCTCAGTCTACATGAGTTACTACAGCATTCAAAGGACAGCAGGAGAAAAGAGAGAAATCAGTACAAGTAGAAAGGAGGACATTTGGTCTCACTGGTTTCAACAGAACATTAATTTGTAAACCTGCTACAGGTGATGTGGACATTGTGGACTACAGGAAATGATGGAACATGTCATTTTATACTGCCTGAGACAAACATGAGACACTTCAAACAACACTTCAAATAAACTAAATGTCATGAGACGTTAGAGTATGATGAAGTCTGTCTTGTGCAGACTGGACAAAAACTTTAAATAAACACATGAGTTCAGGATAGAGAACCAATAACATTTGGGAAAACTACAAAAGTAAAAGTACAAAAATGGTTATCCTCCATTTGTCTCCTCTAACACTGACACTTATAAACATTTCATACAATAAAATGATTAATTAATTCTTAAACATGGGTCCATAAAAAGTCTCTCGCACAGAGCAGCTGTCTCTGTGACTGAGGAAGGAACACTGTTGTGGAGGCAGCAGTGAACATATATAGTGACCAAGTCAAACCAAATAACAGACAAGGTGAAAACAAGATGGACACCAACTACAACAAATACAAGGCAAAAACTAGGTAAAGCCACACAGACACTAGCATACACACATGTATCATGCCCAGACGCACAAAAAAGTCTCTTGGACCCATCGCCTAAACCCAACAGGAAGTCATTTTGAATTCTGTGGTCATTTTTGTTGTTTTCAACATGTTGTATTTTTCTACATAATTAAATGGACTGACTTCAAAATCAGTGTATGTCGTCTAGAAATGTGACCATTTCAAAATGGATTCATGTCAATGATAAATGTACGTCTTCTGATGTGGAGCCGGAGTTTGAGAGTTTCTGTCATCAAGGAGGTTTTGGATATATTAACAAAATTTGGGAAAAGACATAACCAAGTATGAATGTAATATTAAGTATTGGTCTTTTATTGTAAATATCAGAATTTAATTTAATCCTAAATTCTTTAAGACCAGCACAGTGTTTTCATAGCCTACATGACAGAAATAGTAAAAGTTGTTGGTGATGCAACTTTTTAAAAACTTTTTTTTAACGTAAAAATTATTGTGTATATAATTAATTATTAGTTTTGTTAATAATTATTTTCTGTTTGTTGTTTGTACTGCTGATGGATTTGTGTATGTTGTCAGTGTAAAAAGGCACTGCAGTGCCATCTTATGGTTGCAGAAAATTACAATTGAGCCTTTTTAATTTCACCATTAAGTACTTTTATTGTGAAAGGAAGGATGCTTTTCTCTTCATCATAAAAGTCCACTGGACCATTTGATTTGGATTCCTTAAATACTGAGAAGAGAAGAGAAAATGGTACAAAATGTACAGTAAATTGTTGTAGCTCTTCAAATCATTTCACAGTAAAGGTTGGTACAAAAGTTTTATTCACAGAAACATTCTATCTTAAGGAAAAGACCTATTTTAACACATGTAAAGACATGTTGACTTGTCACCTATGAGACACTGGTCCTCAGTGGACACGTGTCTCAGGTAGGCACCTCCAGTTCTCGTGAGAACAGAGACAGGGGTGAAAGCAGTTTGTTTGTCCTGGCTCTTTTCACAGCTCTCCTGTAAATGTAGCCGTTGTAGCGTTTCCCGAAGCGGAGGCCGAACGGGTTGAAGTTGAATTTACTCCTGCGGTCGTTGCACAGGAGCTGCCGCTGGTCTTCATTCTCTCTCAGGGACAAACACGGGTTGGAGTCCTCTGCCAGAAACTCTCCAACACTTCTCCTCAGTGCAGAGAGGACTGATCCTGAGGAGAAGAGCAGCAAACATCAGCTCACATCTGGACACATACCGACATCAGCAGCCTTCTGCTGGGAGAGCATCACTTTATTTGTTTCTTTATTAAATAAATACACAAAATGAATATTTCATATATAAGGATTACACCAGAAAAGAAAAACAGATCAGTATCATGTTAGAATGTGAAAAGTTTAAGTTATGACAAGATATTTTACATTACTATGATTTATAAACTTTTCTTGTTATAACATGAAATATATTATTTTTTTAATATTGTTATAAAATGTTTAAATTTAATGTCTGAAACATTTTGTTTTAAGAATGCAAGTTATGGAAGTTATGACATTAAAATTTGAAATGTTTTATATTGTAATGTGATGTAAGATGTCATGTTATAATGTGAAATGTTTCATGTTTCCACAGTGAAAGTTATCACGTTATAACATGAAATATTTTGCATTTAAATAATGTTAGTTATCATATTAAAACATTAAACATTTTATGTTTTAATAATGTAAGTAATCATGTGACAGAACGAAATGTTTTACGTGTTACCAATGAAAGTTATCATATTTTAACAATATAAGTTATGGAAGTTATGAGACTATAACATGAAACGTGTTACATTATAATGTAAGTTGTTGTGTTATAATGTCAAATGTTTCATGTTTTCACGATGTAAGTTATCACTTTATAACACGAAACATTTTACATTTTAGTAGTGTAAGTTATCACATATGAAATGGTCTAAATTTTAACAATGCAAGTTTTCATGTTATAACGTTAAATTTATTCATTTTTTTGGTATATATATTGTAATAATATAAAAATATCTTGTTATAAGAATAAACTTTTTACATTATAATGTGATACACTTTCTTTTTTTAGATGTGGCAGCTGTGGCGCTTCTGTAATGGAGTAAATCAATATTTCTAAAACACATTCATATTATTATTGTTGTTATAATGGACTGATGCACTGCAATTCATGGAGCATGTTCCTCAATGTGTTTCAATGTGAGTGTTTCCACATGTGCAATATACATTTTTTTTTACTGTTTCCAAACACTGTTTTGTAGAGAAGGCTTTGAAACAGAAGTTTATGTTTGGAAATAAAAAGTTTATCATATGTTTTAGATGTAAAATCATTATCAGGACAGTAACTGTGGCTGTCCAATTAGTGCAGTGAACTTAAAAGTACAATAGTCCCCTATGAAATATAGAAAATATTATAAAAAGTACCTCAAAAATGTATTCTGTACTGTATTTCTATACTGTAGGCTTCCACCTGTCCATTATTTTTGATTTCAAATGGATCTGATTAGGTTTCTCACCTGTTGCTTGTGTCCTCTGTGAGTCAAATCCAGGCAGAGCTGCTCCCACACTCCCTCCATCCTGACCTACAATGAGCCCACACACCACGACCAGAGCCACCAGTCTCATCCCGTCTGCTGTGTGTCCAAACGCTGCACATTCAAGTGTGAATCTCCAGGTAGTAATGCGTTCACTCCCATCAGACCTGTTTTATATTTTCACCAGGTGACCTTGTGCTCCTGGAGCTCACAGCCAATCACAGTCACCTGCGTCTCTGTGCTGTAAATTGCAGAGCTGTCCATCGCTGGAGGTTCTCAAATGCATCATTCATCAGCTCTTCCGGGAAATGTTGACGGCTCAGTTTGCTGTTGATATCATTCATCCGGTAAAAGGTAATATGTCAGTACATGTTGGAAAATGGTAAAGTGATGAACATTTTAAAAACAAGTAAGTGACGGAAACAGGGCAAAAACCCCGGCAGTGTAATTGCACAGTCCTCTCTACAGTGATACAAAGACCTGCAACAGGTTGGACTCTTTTTTATTAGCTGATCAATTTTGAAATTTTGGTCTATTTTGCTTCTGCAACACGTCTTCTTTCAGACTAGTGGAAAAAAACATCCAAAATACATATTTAGGCTTTTATTTTACTGATGTATGTCGATCTGCATCTGTAGATTTCTCATCAATTTAGCAAAAGTTAGCAATAGATGAGAAAAGGCCTCGTTTTAATAATTCATGCATGTCATTTTCATAAAACTCTTTTACACTCTTCACCTTTTTCATCAAAGACTTTAATGTGTCAAAGGCTCAAAGTTCTGTCAGTATCACACTGTTGATGGCAGAGTGTTTGCCGTGCTCCTGCATGTTATGGTGTGTTTGCAGACTCCACAGGGGTGAAACACAGCTGAGTGTGAAACTGGGACACAATATGACAGATAGGTGCACTCATCACTATTAGTAAAGATCTGATGATGATCACCATGGTGATGACAGTCACTATGATGATGATGGTCACTATGATCATAAGGATGATCACTATAATGATAATGATGTTCACTATTATAATGAGGATTACCACTACAATGATGATGATCACTATGATGATGATGATTATCATGATGATCTTCAGGAATTAGTTCATGAGTCATTGTAACAACTTAAAATATTAAAGGAATGAGAAGAGACAGGATTTGTCATTGAAATCAAAGGATACTGAAAGTGAAAATGCAGACAAGCCTTGTGTGTGTTTTTGTTACTGAATGAAGCCTCAGTATCAGCCCTTACAAATATTGATCACTATTTCACAACTTGACAATCAATACAATCATTAACCTTCTTGCTGCAGCTGGTGTAATGCTCTCATATAGAGGTGTAGACGGGCTCCACTGGACTGCTGCATTAGGATATAATGCTGCATTTATGACAAAGATATATAATGGAGGCAAAATAATTTACCACATGACATCAAGGCACTGAAACAAAAGTTAACTTTCACCAGTATTTTTGATTTTTATAAATTGATCAAATACACATAAGATGCTACATATAAAACTAAAAAATAAAAACATTATGTTCAAAAATAAAGTTCTGTGTTGGCATATCTTCTACTTTTAAACATCTGGTCATGGAAAAATGGTTCTATAGACTACAACTGGGTCATTTAGATTTTTCCCCTGTAGATCAATAAATGTCTCTGTCAAATAAACAAAGCAATAAAAAAAACTCAAATGCAGGCAGAAATAATAATCTAAAAAAAAAAAAGTTGTTTAAATTCATGATTGGATACATCGCCATGGTGACATCCTTTGATAATATCTGTCAGTGAGAGTTCTCCCCCCGTCCTTGTTGGCAGAGCTGCTTTCATTCATCTAGATTTCACAATCACATTCAGTTCATCACCCTGGTGTGTGTGTTTGTGTGTTTGTGTGTGTGTGTGTGTCTATGGAAGGTAAATGTCCCCTCCTGCTCTCTGGAGGTCAGCCTCAGTAGGCGGGGTGGAAGCTCTTTGCCCCCGTCAGTCCCTTTTATCTTGTCCTGCAGTGTCCTGGAGGACTGTCCCCGCTGAGCCCAGGACCTCCACCTGCAGGCCCGTTTGAAGGACCTCTCCTCAGACCGCCACAGTTGTAGAATCCAGGTCCAGACGTTTCGAAGATGCCGCTGTCTCGTTCCCTGTCCATGACGTCCCTGAGCGGGGTGCTGCCGGCCTGGGAGGAGGACGAGCTGCCTGTGGAGGACCTGCTGCTGTTCGAGGTGGCCTGGGAGGTCACCAACAAAGGTAAGATCAGCAGTGTGAGGATGCTTTCATTTCTGAAACACATTAGATGTTTGCACTGATGCATTGATGCAGTAAAGTATAAGTCATTTCAAAGAATGGCAAAAGTGCAAATGCAAACAATGCAAATGTTGTATTTTTTGTATATTTCATGACACAACACAGGCAGACCTCTCATTTCACGTATTTGTCACCTTCAGTTTGGATAAGAATCAGCTGTAATGATTAGAAAATTGAAAACATGAATGAACTTTGGCAAGAGACTAAAATATTTCTCTGAATGCATAATAACAAATTAAAATAATGCATTGAATTAATTCAGTATGGGGCATTTTAGTAAACGTAGTAAAGGAAGTCTCATGTATGCTGTGGCTGGCAGTAGGCCTGCAGTATTGGTTTTATTTTGTGTAAAACTGTGTCTCTTTGCCCTGTGAAGAGCAAATATTGCAACCCAGCGAGTGAGTCTGCTCCCTCTGCAGAGCTAAACATTAAACTGCAGATAAGTGCTGAAAGTGGAGCAACTACTGCCTTGGCTGATGTGTCAATAATGAGATAGCACAAATATGGAAAATGTGTGGTGAACAAACTGGATGAATAAATTACACCTTTTATAGAGGTAATAATTGTGTCTGCAGGGTAGTAAAACAGAATCAATGTTCACTTTATAGGTCGACTTCATTGTCAGTCATACAGAGAACAACGTACAGTGAGGTTTAGTGGCTGCATTCAGCTCGTCCTGCTATCAGGAGCAGTGGACAGCTGCTGTGCAGCGCCTGGAGACCTGCTCCAGTTCTAAACCAGTACCTTGGTCAGAAGTACTGACTGGAAAATTACTGAATTTTGATGATGGAGGAAACTTGAGCACCTGGAGGAACTCAACTCAGACATCACCTTTCATACAGACATGCAGCCCAAAGGGCTTCATATGGTAAATTTAAAATAACAACAAATAAAAACCAACAAAAAATAATAAAAATACAAATAAAAGGAGTAAAATTACAACAATAAAACATAAAAGACAGCTCTTAACTTTCCTCTTAAAAATACAGAGAGAGCTTGCTGTTCTAATGTCTACAAGCAATGAGTTCTATAGTTTAGGGGCATAAAAACAGAAGAAACTCTCACCAGTATGTTTATGGGACGTGAGGAACATTTAAAAGAAAGGTGGTGGAAGACCTCAGTGATCCAACTGGAACATAAAATGAAAGAAGATCCTTGTTGTTTGGAAGAGTGAGGACCTGCCCATCACCATCAAATCTAATGTCAGTAATTAATAAAGGAAACGAGAGCACACAGATTTAAAATGCTCTGAAATCACTAAGTAATCCTTATTTAAACTTTTGTAATCTTTTCGAATGAAAATGGAAAGTAATGCTGCCACTGTGTAGTACATTCATTTAGGCTCTCACACACGGGTCCTGGTTGGTTGCAGGCTCTCATGCAGATCTCATGGTAGTTCTGCAAGATCGTTCAAAGTTTTATAAACCAGTAAAAGAACTTAAACACCAATTCTAAAAGAAACAGGTAGCCAGTGTAGTGTTTTAAACGGAGGGGTCATGTGATCAGTTTTCTTGGTTTTGGTTAAAACTGTGGCTGCAGCATTCTCAACAAGTTGTAGTTTTCTTACCAACCAGTAAAGACGGAGTTACTGTTTAAACAGCTAGTAATATCAGCATGAATGAGTATTTCAGCATCTTTCATAGTTAAAAAGGGTCTAATTCTGGGATGTCCTGGTAGCTCAGTAGAGCTGTGAATGTGACCTTCTGCTGCATGTCACCCCCCCACTCTCTCTCCCATTTCTTGTCCAATGAATAAAACTATAAAATGGCTAAACATATTTTTTTTAAAAAGGGTCTAACTTTGGTTGTAATTCTAAGATAAAAAAGGAAGTTTTAATAAAGGTTCTTAAAATTAACATAAAAATTTTAAATCAGGGGAAACTCACACAAGCATAGGGAGAAGATGCAAACTCCACAGAGAAAGGCCGTGTCCGAACTGGGATCAGAACCCATGACTTTGTTGTTGTGAGGCAAAAGTGTTAAACACTGCACCATCATTTTATGCACCAAGGTGGTGACATACTGAGTAACACTGATCTTCATCAAACTACAGTGACATTATCTTATACACATGAAAACAGTCAGGTGATAATTCACATGAAGAGCCTCTAACAGAGGACTGGACATCCATTAATAAAT
Source organism: Lutjanus erythropterus (assembly GCF_056507025.1). Classification (NCBI taxonomy): domain Eukaryota; kingdom Metazoa; phylum Chordata; class Actinopteri; order Lutjaniformes; family Lutjanidae; genus Lutjanus; species Lutjanus erythropterus. The sequence goes on from NC_139338.1 coordinate 3,242,378, forward strand.
ACAGTTATACACATAGAGTGCATGCATATATAAATAATGGAGTGTCTATTTGCACTCAGGTGAGAATAGACACCTGACCCTCTTAGTTAAGCTATGAAGAGTGATACATTTTCTGTAGATAACGGGTGGTGGTGGATGAATGGATAAAGCACAGGACTCTTTCACATGTGATCTGAGACTTGTTCTGGAAAACCAGAATTTTAGTTAAGTGTGAAATTAGAAGCTAACTTTAACTTCTAATTTGTCTTATTATTTAGTTTATTTTTGTCTAATCATTTTCAGTTTGAGGTGTAGTTTGGTTAGGTTTCGGCAACAAAACTACATACTTAGGTTGGGTGCAAATAGCATTGTTGGCTACGACCACCTGGTGCTCATACTGATCTCTGCTCTGCCTGACATACACCTGATTGCAAACAGCTACAGTGGCTATTTCACCCTGGGTGCAAATAGTATCCATTGTGCAGTTTCAGTCTGATGAGGAACAGTGTTGCTCAATACGTCACTACTTTGTTGCAGCAAAATTAGTAACATATTGAGCAACGACTGTGTTGCATTAAATGGACATTGGAGCCCTGCGGTTTGCGAGCCGTTTATTTGTTTATTTCATGATTTGCTCACTTTCGGACCCTTTTTTAGTCTGGATGTGTGTGTGTGTACTCCTGTTTGAGCAGTGTAGTTTTAATCTGCTTGATTCTGTGAGACAGACACTGAACCACACCACTGAAGACACTGAGCAGTGGTGGACTTACCAATCCCTGGTTTAAACTAACATTATTTTATTATGTGACTCAAGGTACACCTTTGTAATAAAACACACAGAGAGTTATTAACTATTTAACCATTTAGAGGCATGTAGAGGCCAATTCATTTTCTAGCCATCAGGTCACTTACACTGCATTGTGTTTTTTCCACTGGAAGGGCAGACTGTCTTGGACATTGGACCACTCTAGGGTGCACTTTATCGTGTTTATCTACCCTAGGAGCATCCAAAAGGGCACTTTTGTATATTTCCCCCTCCACCATGACCAGTGAGGTCGTGACTGAGGTCAGAGTTTTTTTTGCAACTTGTTACTGTGTGTAACATTTCATTTTGGTGGACATCAGATGTGATAATAGTCTGCCAGTGACTGCAGTAACTTACTTTTTGAAAGTTCAGGCACCTGTGATGTATAAGGCCTTATATAAAAAATATTTAAAGAGGTACTGCACACAAAACATGTTTTTAAGCTGTGAACTAAATGATATGACTGTACTGTGATGAACTTAACAAATTTATAAAAATCTGCATTTAAGGGTTTGAAAATGACTCAACAACAGAGGAAGGAAGTAACAAAGTACAAAAAATTCTTCACTCTACTTAACTAGAGTTTTCAGGTGTTGGTACTTTAATAAATTATTATAATTATAATTTATTTTTCTGACTTTTTTCTTTTATTCTAAACTTTAACACAAATATCTGCACTTTTTATTTCTAACATTTTCCAAACAGGCCTGTTAATTTAGTTTCAATACATTTGAGAGGAACTATTAATTATTTTTATTTAGTGTCACTGCCTTCCAACAGCAAGACTGATTGATTTAACCTGAATAGATAGGACAATAACAGAAAAGACGATTCACTGGTGTGTCCATCAGTGCATTCCGTGCACGACAGACATAACAAGACAAAAACAACATTAATACATAACAAGACAAAAATGATGTAAACAGATATTACAAGACAAAAACATTGTAACAGATGTAACAAGACAAAAATGAAGTAAAAGACCCCATAAGAAGAAAGCAACATAACAAGACAAAAACGATGAACCAAGACAAAAAAAGAAGGTAAAGAAGATGTAACAAGGTGAAAACTATCAAAATGACGTAACAAGACAATTAACAATGTAACAAGGCATAAAAAGACAAAAACTCAATAAAAGATGCAACTAAACAAAAACAACATAATGAGACAGAAACAATGTAACAAGACAAAAACAACATGAAGACATAACAAGACAAAAATAATGTAACCAGACATAATAAAACGAAAACAAAGTAAAAGATGCAACAAGACAAAATCAAAATAACAAGAAAAAATGATGTAACTAGACAGAAACATTGTAACAAGACATAACAAGATGAAAATTATGTGATATGATGAAAATGACAAAAGGTGTGAGGAGACAAAAAAGACGTAAGAAGATGAAACAGACTTTACTTCAGAGAAAAGCTGAGGATCACAGACTCAGTCAGTGGAAATGTCCTTCAGAGAGCTATGTTTTACTTTTGCACTCTGAGGACATTTCAGAGCCTGTACTTTTTCACTTTTACTGCAGTAAAGAAGTTGAATCAGTACTTCTACGTCTTTTTTTTTTTCCACAATAGAATCTTTACTTCTACTTGAACGCAGAATGTATGTACTTTTTCCACCTTTGCTACACAATATATTTAATTGGCCTGTACTCAATCTGGATGAGAAATGTGGTGAGTAGACTCCATCATGACGCCATCATGTATAAGGAAGGAGTTAATGTAGGAAACCCGTGATGGGGTGTGGTGGTGAAGGGATGGCTGAAGATCAGGATGTGATGAGGGGTGGACTTGTGATGAGCTCAACCTGGGCTCTGGATGAGAAGAACTGGAGGTGAATTTCACACAGAAATGACAGAGCCTTTCTTTCCTGTACACTTTGATTCTGACAGCAGCACAGTTCCTGCATGTTCAATACTTCATATGAGTCTGTGTGTTTCTCTGTTTCATGGTCATCATGTTGTCAAACAGTCCAGAGGTTATCAGTCTCTCTGCTGTTGTCTCAGCTCTTATACAACTCCTGCTCTCTGATGCAGTTCAGACGTCATTATGAGCTCACTGATTGTTGATAGTCGTTCATATCAATATTTGTCTTTTTGTTGCCATGTGAGAGACAGAAAACATTTCCACGTGTTTTGCTCTGCTGTCTGTGTTTGTCTGAGTCACAAACTACACTAAATCGCCCCGCATCAACCTTCAGGTGCCTGCAGTCACATCTGAACGTTTGGAATTTATGGGCAACAAGTGAATTATGAAACAGCCTGCATCATCATTTCATATTTAAAAACTTCCAGGGGTAATCAGGTTATCCTGAAATGTTCAAAGCAAAGAGGATGTGGAAAGGGAAATTTCACGAGATTGGTTTCTCTTTTAAATGTCAATTTTTTGCTTCTTTCTGCATGAAATGATCCCAGACTTTTAATCTAACAGATAAATGAAAACTCCAGTATCAGATATGACCTCTTCTCACAGCGACAGTATCAGTGTGCTTTAAATGCAGAGAAGTTAAAAGTGTGCCTTCAGGGCTGTTGATTTGTCTTCACTGTGTGTGAACAGTTGGAGGAATCTACACAGTGATTCAGACCAAAGCTAAGATCACAGTGGACGAGTGGGGGGAGAACTTCTACATGATGGGGCCGTACTTCGAACACAACTTCAAGACGCAGGTGGAGGGCTGCGAGCCACCGAACCCCGCCATCAGGAAGGCCATGGACACTCTCATCCACAATGGCTGCCAGGTAGGACAAAGTGTGTGTGTGTATGTTTTATTTTGTTCTATCTAGAGCTGGTGGCTGCAGCTCTAACTGCAGCTCTAAACTGATAAGTTCTTCTTTATCAGTAGTAGGGTTGAACGATTTTGGAAAAATATCAAATTGTGAATATTTTTACTGATATTGCAATTGCAGTTTAATTTGCAGTATTTCAGAGAATGCTAATTTTGAGAAACATATTAAAAGATATTAACGGTCTGATTTTTGCAGTGATCTGTACCACACAGTGTAGAACTGCAGTGACTTGTTGATTAATCAATTAGTTGTCAACTAGAAAATTACTTGGCAACTACTCTGATAAATCTGGTTTCTTAACTCCTCTGACAGTAAACTGAATATGTTTGAGTTGTAGACAAAACAAGACATTTGAGGATGTCATCTTGAACTTTGATCAACATTGTCTGATGTTTTATAGACCAAACAACTGATTGATTAGTGGGAAAATTAATGACAGATTGATCACTAGTTGAAAAATTGGTCCAAACAGGTGGAGCCTGTGGAGGACAGGTGGATGTGTTTTCACGTTTGGACCTTTATCTTAAATTGGAGTCTGACAGAATTCATTTTCATTTTCATTCTTTTTTTTTTCTCTTTTTTTTTTTTTTTTTTTTTTTTTTACCATTTTCTGACATTTTATGGACCAAACAACTAATTGATTAATCATAAAAATGATTGATAATGAAAATAATCTTTAGTTTCAGTCCTACAAAAAATGTTTTCTTCAGTCTGTAGATCTGATGTATAGGTCAGCACATCTCTGCAGCAACAATCATTTTACAAACAAATATTAGGTTTCAACAAATATTGCACCTCCTGTGATTTGAAAATTGCAGGAGACTATATTGCAGTTTCGATAAAATTAACTGTTCAGCCCTAATTAGTAGTATTACTGCTATTAGAGCTACTACTGCAGCACTAATTCTACTACTACTGCTACTGCATATTATTATTAATACTAACAATACTGCTGCTGCCATTACTACTAATAATCAATAGTCTTATCAGTATCTTCTCTCAGTAGTTGTGATGCACTGGTCTCATCAACAGTGAGCATTCAACAAGTTGGTGTTTTACGATCACAATTATGCATGTTATTCATACATGTATGAATACATGCATATGTTTGCATGTATACAAAATGAAGTGGAACTGCTCAACTCACAGCAGTAATAATTTGATTGTGTTATCTTGGCAGTGACACTGTGTATTGTGTGTGCACTTTACTGTGCAGTCTGTTTACACTATGAGGACTGATGCAATCCAGCTCTATCCTCCAATCACTGGCCACTAGAGGGCGGTCATATACCAGAGAAACAGCCTGATGATCCAGGACAAATTACACAGAATGTGGCCAACATGTTATAAGCAGCTCATTTGTGTGTTTTGTTTTGTTTTTTTTGCTACATTTAAGAGCCCATTATTTGCTTGAAAATGACCTGAAATGCAAAACCTGAGGATGAACTCTCGTCAAGATCCCAGATTTCCCAAAGGTGACACACAGTTTGTCAGCCTAAGTTGCAGGCAAATGTGTTTGAATTATACACAAAGCATTAAAATGTTTTATTTGATGCTGTACTGCAATAACAATAATGGCTTCCCAGGTTTTAAAACTCAGACACTCAGGACTTGTACTCAAGTCAAGAAACACAAATCCTAAACTCTGAGTTTCAAGTCCTTAACAAGTCATAACATAACAGTGAGTTTCCAGTCTCATTGATTTACAAAGTCACTTTGTTGTTAAGCTAAAGTTAGCTAAGCATTAACTCACTTAACTACGCTAATATTAGCAGTGACTTATTCTTTGTGAAACTTCAAATGCCAAACGAAGTTGTTGAATCTCCATCTGAAATTTTCCACTGGCATGTTTCATACAGAAATTCATTTTTGTTCACCACCTCATAGTTTTTATTTGCAAACAAAATGGTCATTTTTCCAACTACAGCTCAGTAACGCAACATCAGTTCTTCATGGTTCTCTCCTGCAACTTGATTGGATGCTGTCGTATTGGTTCAAACAAAGTGGATCTGGGGAATGAAGTGTCGACTTGCTGAGAATGAACAGCGTTAAAGTTGGTCGATTCATGAAGTGAAGGGACATGAATTGATTTGTGGATTCACACTTTTCTTCTTTGGGCTTGGGTAAAGGTTTCAATATTTTCAAGTCAAACAGCTCAAGTCCAAGTTAAGTCATGAGTCACTGGTCAAGTTACAGAAGTACGTAGAGTAAGTCTTTTTTTTTATTTTGTGAAGTCAAGTCTAAAGTCATTAAATTGGTACAAGTCTGACTCATGTCTAAATGGTGTGACTCAAGTCCACATCTCTGACATCAATTCTACTTCTACTTAGACACTGAGGTGAACCTTTTCCTAAAGTGATTCTGTCAACAGCTGAGTATGTTCTGACCACAGCGTGCATTCAGTGTCAGGCAAACTGGAAGATGATTTTAAAAACTGATTTCTATGACTGTACACCTCTCAGTGGGCTTCCTTTGCTGACGTTGCTGCTGCAGGTTCATTTTGGTCGCTGGCTGATCGAAGGCAGCCCCTACGTCATCCTGTTTGACATCGGCTCTGCAGCCTGGAACCTGGACCGCTGGAAGGGGGACCTGTGGGAGACCTGCAACATCGGTCTGCCCTACCATGACCGAGAGGCCAACGACGCGCTCATCCTGGGCTCCCTCATCGCCTGGTTCTTCAAAGAGGTCAGCTGCTGTTCGTCTTTAAATTTCAGCTTCACAGCTCTCAGTCAGATACAGTATAAACTCATGTAAACGCTGCTGTTTCTAACTCCAGCTCATCTTTTGTCTTCCAGTTGACAGACCAGCTAGGAGACAAGCCCAATGTCATTGCTCACTTCCATGAGTGGCAAGCGGGTCCGGGGCTCATTCTATCTCGCTTCCGTAGGATTCCCATGGCAACCATCTTCACCACACACGCCACCCTGCTGGGACGGTACCTCTGTGCCGGGAACGCCGACTTTTACAACAACCTGGACAAGGTGAGAGTTTCAGGAGGGTTGGACATGCACTCACTACAGAGACACATGCATATAGTGACTGTTTAAATGATACATCATTTGTCACTTTTCTAAGTTCTTCTCAGAACCTGCCTAGACTTACTATGTAGTATGGTACTGGAACACAAATGTGCATGAAAACAAGACAGATTTCATGATAACCAGCACAGGAGATAAATCTATATGTCACATATGAAAAACCAGCCCTTAACTAATTTTTTAGTTTACCAATTTATTTTGATTGGAAACACTTTATAGTAAGAACCATGTCAAAAGTAGATATGAGGACATTGATACATACTTTATTATGCATTTATTAGCAGTTAACTATGCACTTATTAACGATAACTATACTGTTAGATTATAACACATTTATTAGTACTATTAGAAACTTAACTTAGTTTATAGACTGCTTAAAATGGTAATAAAAGGCTTATGAGTTGCTTATAGTTGTTTATAACAGCATTGCAAACACATTTAACTTAACTTTGTTCATTGCTTTATTAAGATTGATACATACACACATATTTTGAACTTGTTAATTAAATATGCACTTATTAAAAGCTAACAATACATTTTGCAGCTTCTGGATCTAAGCAAGAACAATTCCTTGTTCTTTTTGTTGACAATGGTAATAAGCTTCATATAAGTACTTAGGGCATTATTACCTATTAACTTAAAGGAGAAATCTGCAATATATTCAATGTAATAAATCATAAAATGACCATGGTATGTCATCAGAGATCAAGGAAACATGTTGCCACGATGTCCTGTGAAATGTCTATTCCGGGTGTGAGTAACTGTTTTTGTTTCCCCGTTTCTCGTTAATTAGAGTTCAAATTAATGTTGAATGTTTGTAAGAATTCATTAATAATCTTGTAGAAGCTGTAGATGTTTATAAAAGTTAACAAAATGTTAATGGAGTTTGGCAGCAGTGAGACAGGCAGCCACTTAACTTATCGTCCACAGTGTGTTATTTCAGAGCAGCAGGGTTTTGTTTTCAGGATAACAAGCTGAACTTTACATTGACAGACAACTGACAGTTATAAACATCAGCTTACAGTGGAGGACTCGTCATTGCTTCTTATTGTCAATTTATGTTGTTGTTGTCCTGCGCTCCGGCTGAGCTCCTGCAGAGCTTCCTTGAATTGGGGAGGAGGGGGCAGGGGGGGAACAACTCACTTCACCCATAGATCAAATGTTATTTCAACCTATATAATATGCAGTCTATGGCTCCTTGACTATTTAGACTATAGTACATCCAATTGTTACATATTGCTCCTTTAAACATAGTATAAAATGTTACCTTTTTTGGATAAAGTTTATTTCTAGGGAAAACTACAGCTCCTCGTTTTCTCTCTCCTGGCTGCAGATTGTGTCACAGTCATCAAAGCAGAAAATGCATATTGATATGATTCCATCGATAGAACAGATGAGGTTCTTGTGGGCTGGCTGATGGTTACAAACACCTGACCATCTGTCAATGATCCAGTCAGCCAGTGAGTGGCCTTTAGTTTCACACTGACCTTTAGGTTGAGAGCAGCGAGAGCCAATTACAAACATCCCACTGACCCCTCCACACAGAACTCCACATCACTAATGATGCGCTAAGTGGCTGTAAAAGGCTGTGATTTTCGGCCTGAACCTTTGAATGTGAAAATGAATCTGACGGAACAGAAATGCAGAAATCTTCCAAAAACTTCTGAACTTTTAAAAAAATCTACCTAAGAAGTTCCGACCATAGACAGACTGTGAGACAATGAGTGTCTGGGCATAAAGGATGCTAAGTTCCCGAAGCCAAGCACATTTGCCATCGCACAAATTATACAAACAAAAAGATGATAAAAAGAAATAACAGCTCTTAGTGTGGGCAGATACTCAATATTACAAGCATGAACTTTGACTCCCCAACAAGAGCAATCCCACAACAGAGACTCTGGCTTAGGGGCCCACCAACATCTGCTTCTGGGGCCAGCATCCATCCATGACTCCACAGGAAGCAGCACCCATAGATATATTATAATGAACTAGATCATGAAAGCAAAGATGGCACCCATTCGGTCCAAACAGAGCTGCTCACCTGGCACATAAGCCAAAAAATTTTTCTAGTTTCTGAGTTTAATTCTTGGTTATAAAGCCTATTGAATATACACTATAGTGTTTGCCTCCTTGCCCCTGTCTGCAAGTTCCAGCTCAGCCCATAGACTTTACATTGTGATGACTTTTTTCTTTCAAAAATTATAATAGGAAGAGTCACTTGTTTGCAGTTCAGGGTATCCTTTCAACAGTTTTACAGATGTCTCTTAATATAAGGGTTGCCTATGGGGGGAAATGCTTTTTGGGCCAGTGGCAAACATTTTGTCACAATATCAAGAGAGGCCAGTTGTTGACAAGTCTGAGCAGCAATGCCTAATTTGATTCTATTATAAGTTTCTTGCGGCTCCTCTTCCATGGAGTCCTCCATGTTGAACTGCCATGTTTCTACAGTAGCCCAGAACAGACAAACCAGACTCTGGCTTTAGATATGACCTGTTTTTTGGCAGGTTTTGCAACAACCATAGGTTCTCCTACACGTTTATAAGTGGAGAGTGGTGTTTGCACCACTAGATGCCACTAAATCCTCCACACTGGTGTTAAACTAGTGTTTATTTGACATGAGCATGGACCTATCAGAGCCAGATTTTTTGCAACAAACAAGCTGTTCCAGTAAATATGGAGACATGAGTTGAACACGAACTCCAGACTTAAAAATGTTCCTTCAGAAACCCATGACTTGATCTCATTGATGTATCTTTCTATTAACTGTTTGTGTGTACTGCAGAAGTGGGACAAAGTCATTGTTTTGCAAGTCACTTTGCACTCAAGTCCCAAGTCAAGACTGACAAATTTCAAACCATTCCCAAATTCAAGACTGATAAATCCATAAGTCAAGCCCCAAACCAAGTCAAGACTGACCTAAACTAAACTTAAACTTAACTCAAGTTTGAGTTTTGAGTCCTAAACAAGTCATAACTAAATGTAATATCATCTTATCATTCTTTGTGCAACTTCAAATGTTGAATTAAGGTGAAAGTTGCTGGGTTTAAATCTGTAATTTCCAACCAGAACTTTTTGCATACTGCAATTCCGTTTTTGTTGACCACCGCATAGTTTTGGTATATAATTATCTTTGGTATCATTTTTTCCAACTGGAGCCCAATAATGTAATGCTAGTTCTTCCAAATTCTCTCCTGCAACTTGAATGGATGCTGTATGATCCCTGTGTGTCTCTGTGTGTGTTGTAGTTCAACATTGACAAGGAGGCAGGTGAGAGGCAGATCTATCATCGATACTGCATGGAGAGAGCAGCGGTCCACTGTGCACATGTCTTCACCACAGTCTCCCAGATCACTGCTGTGGAAGCCAACCACATGCTGCACAGGAAGCCAGGTGGGGAAGTGTTTCACTGCTACACCTTGATGCTCCACACTGTTAATGAATGTTGATATCAATCGGTCTATTCATGCAAGTGACACAAAACCAGTCAGACACAACAGACATGACAGTGTCAACTATTTTGGTCTCCAAAGGATAAAGTCATAGATTTTTTGTTACCTGTCCTCCAACACCACTGTGAAGACAAACCTACCAATGACTTAACTATCCATTAAAGCTCTCCTGCTGTTGTGTTGATGGTACAGATGTGGTAACCCCAAACGGCCTGAATGTGAAGAAGTTCTCGGCCATGCATGAGTTTCAGAACCTGCACTCCACCAGCAAGGCCCGCATCCAGGAGTTTGTCAGAGGACACTTCTATGGGTGGGTGAATGTAGTTCTGATCCATCACGTGTTGAGGCAACTAAATGTTTTTGGTTTGACAATTCTCATCACAGAAAGGAGACTTTCAATGTCTGAAGCGATGCTCCTTAGAAAAAGAGCTGTTCCCTTTAAACATTACTGTAATTCTCATTCTTCTGGCAGTCATCTGGACTTCAACCTGGAGAAGACCCTCTTCTTCTTCATCGCTGGACGCTATGAGTTTTCCAACAAGGGAGCTGATATATTTCTTGAATCACTGTCCAGACTCAACTACCTACTACGGGTGAGGTCTTTTAGTCCTCTATTTTCAGTAGCACAGTGCTGTATGAGTCAAATGTGTTAAAGTTTCAAACAGAACAGAAAGAACTATGACCTTGTGAAGAGAAAGTTATTCAGCATGTCTAAATGCCTCATTCATCCCGCTCCCCTTTTTTTGTTTCCTTTGTCACTCTGTCCACAGGTACACAGGAATGATATGACTGTGGTAGTTTTCTTCATCATGCCAGCTAAAACCAACAACTTCAATGTGGAGTCACTGAAGGGCCAGGCAGTACGCAAACAGCTCTGGTATGGCCTCATGTGGTTTACATATTGTAACAGTCCAATACCAACATAAACAGATGACATGCGGTATACTGTATGTAATACAAAGCACTCTAACCCATACTCAATGCATATGATGGAGGCAGCAGACATCCTGTTAATAAATTAGCCTTCATTTGAGCAGGATAGATTCAGTGACACCAAAGCTGTCTTTTGCTCAAACCCGTACTACACAGATTCAGAAGAAAACTGCTCACTACTAACCTGGTAGACCAGATGGACTGGACTGAGAAGCCATTGATAGAAACTGTTTGGAAAAGGGCAGGCACCTTCAATAGTACCTGAGAGGTGACTGGATCCATTTGTCTATCATTGTCTATCAAGGGTGAACTACAATCAGCCAGATCCATGAACCATATGAACCATCTTTTGTTTTAATCAACAAATACTCTCCAGTTCACTGTCATCACATCTAAACCAAGCCTGTAACTGCCAGTAGTTCCTCATTTGCTGACTGTTCTAAACCACTGTGGTTCAGACAAATGTGCATAGCTTCAAGCCTGCAAAGATGGATTCTTGCTTCATCTTGCAAATCCAGCTGCCTTGCAGGGTTAGCTGAGTACAACTACAATCTGATCTGCTGGCCTCTGAGCAGCTCTATTTGGATAATGTCTTCACCTGAAAACCAACAGCAGGGGTCCACCTACTGTGCAAATAGTGTCATCTCTAAGAGACAAACTCAAAATTGGCTTGATGTTGCCTTAGGGAGTAGGTTTGTGTGGGTGGTTGGGTTGACAAAGTGTGTGGCTTTTACTTGATATTGTTGTTCACTTTCTATTTCCAGTCAGTGTTAGCCATGTTCATAATCTCTCCCCAAACTTAAACAAGTAATTTCGGTGCCTAAATCTAACCAAACCTGGCTCACAGCAGTGGCAGATCAGGAAACAAACCTAGGAATTACTTTTAGTTTTGAGGATCCTGAGATATCCTGGGAACTGGAACATGAGAAGATGAGATAAGGTGGGGTGTCAGCAATAATGATGGCATTGTACTGTACCACTGTTGTTCAGAGGGAGCTGAGCCGGTAGGCAAAGCTTTCGATTTACCAGTTGATGTATGTTCCAACACTATGGTCATGGGTAGTGACCAAAAGATAGAGATTGCCGATACAAGTAGCCAAAATGAGTTTCCTCTGTGTCTGGGCTCAACCTGAAAGAAAGAGTGAGCAGCTTGGACATCTGAAGGAGCTTGGAATAGAGTTCCAACCAATTCTTTGCATTAAAAGGAGCCAGTTAGGGTGGTCCAGTCATCTATTTGGGATGTGCCGTCCTTTGAAGCTTTTCCAGGCATGTCCAACTGGTAGGAGACCCTGGGGTAAACCCAGAACTTGCTGGATGGATTACATATCTCATCTGGCCTGGGAATACCTCAAGATCCCTGAGGAGGAGCTAGAAAATTTTGCTCTGGAGAGGGACGACTGGAACACCATTCTTAGCCAGCTGCCATCTCAATGCAACCTTTACTGCTCACTGTATCTGATGAGCAGATACTATAGGTAGCTGGGCTTGTATAGTACCATTTATTTATTTATTTATTTATGTATATTTATGTTTGTATTTTACAGGGATACTGCTCACACTGTGAAGGAGAAGTTTGGCAAAAAGTTGTATGATGCTCTGTTAAAGTAAGTATATGGACAGTGTAAGTGAACCCAGGGCTTTATTGATTTGACTGTGTGTGTATATTAGCACTGGTTCTCTTTGATGAATGGAGACCAGGCATGTTTAATGTTGTGTGTCTTATTGTTTTCTCTGTCATCAGAGGGCAGATCCCTGACATGAACTCCATTCTGGACAGAGACGACTTCACCATTATGAAGAGAGCCATCTACGCCACACAGGTGCAGGAGCCTTTCTCTCATTCTTCTGTTTACAGGAAACAGCATTCTTCCTTAACTTTCCTCCTCATTCGAGGGTCCTAGAGTTCTGGGGCCCCAAGGCTTTCACTGTTTTGACTGGTTAGCAATCCAGCCTCATTTTCTGAGTAATATGAGTCAGCTAGTATCAAAATCTGTGGAAGACACGCTATTTCTTAACCATGGGGTATCACTATTATGTTCCCCTCTCCCTTAGATGGACATTTTGAAACATTTTTTTTTACTTCTGTCCACACCCAAAGAAGTGACGTTAGTTAATTGGAGTTATTCTTCTAAACATATCTAAACAACTGTTGGAAAATAGTGGCTGAAAAAACTGAGAACTGCGTTGAGGGTTTTTGGGGCAGACCTGAAAAAATGGCTTGGTGATGTGCTAGAGACATGATCCCCCAACACTATGTAAGGACCATGAACAAAGAACAACCCTCCCCTCACCCTCCCTGGATGTATTTTTCATTGACACAGTAGTTCACTTCAGCTCACTTCAGTTCCAACAAACCAACAAAGAGGAAAGAAAAATACCATCCTGTCACTGTTCTCTGGCTCTGGTGGCTCAGACATGTCTGGATACGCAGACTGCTGTTTCAGGTGGTTTTCAGGTGATGGTGGTGTTTGACACTGATATAGCAGAGCAGACACACCCTCAGTCTTTCAGAGCAGAGAAAACTGCTCATATCTCATGATGTTGAGACTAAAGTTCATAAACTTGGTGATACTTTTTAGTCATTCAAATTTGGCTGTATGGTTAATAATATATGTTTCTGTGGTGTGACAAACTCAGAACACATATTTATTGTTACTTTACACAAACTTCAACCACACAGTTGTGATGGAAGCACTTTTCAACCAATTTCAAGGTACCTATATCAAAAATTTCCAGGCTCTCCAGCAATTATTATCACATCTAAGTTGTTACTATAATATGCAATTGCCAAAAATAAAGTGTAAAGCATTCCTTTATACCTACAGCAAAAACTGTATGGACACTGATATTTTACCAGCTGTTGATATTAATTTTGCATGTTGTGATCACAATTTTTTAATGCTCGCTAATTTTTGAGAGTCAGGTATCGACAGAGCACTTATCTAGCCATTTATTTTTTGTTAGCCAGGCAGTTATTATTATAATGACAGCATGGAGTTTTGCTCAAACGATAACAAAATCGACTTGTTCGGGTACTATAGGTAGCTGGGGTCCTTCAGTCAGTCTTGGAAGTTGCAATGTTGCAATTGCAATTATTAATGCAAATTCAACCAAGCCCCATAAATTTTGCACGGCCTTGCCGTTTTATCCAATCATAGTGACTCTTCTGCAAACTTGACCAATCATCTTACCTTCTAACTATTTCCAAACCTGCCATTGTTATTGGCATTTATCAATGCTCTGTGTACTTTAATATTTTTAATTAATTGTTAATTATTGTTATATTAAGTTTAAGCTACAAATTTACTTCTCTGTGTACTTTTTGTATTTGATTATCCTGAGCCTTTTTGCTAAATTACAGCTTTTTTCTTTTGGTTTTTGTTTTTGCAGTTTTCGCTTGTTCCCATAATTTTATTGCAAAATTACCTAAAAACATCACAACATGCATCACAATGTTTTTAGAAAAGCTGCTCTGAAATGATTGATTTTGGGTTGCAGCAATCCCCAAAACAGTCCGAAAAATGCTGGAGGATTGAATTGGGTATCAATAATAGGTTCAGTGTGCATGTACGCACAACATCAGAGGGCATGTGCACATTCTGAGAGCAGATGGTTGCCCTCATGATATCGAGCAGAATGGAAAAACAGGAAAAATGCCAAAATGGAGAAATGCCACCTTTTAATTTTGGCACCAATGTCTTTTATTCTGGAGTTTGTCTGGATAATAGTACTCACTGTAAACAGTTTTCATTGGAACTTCATTGGAAATAGAACCTGATTTATAACTGTGTAAGTATAAATAAGTATAAACAAGAAGTATAATAAGAATAAACAAGTCTACATTAGGTTTCTGTGGCTTTAATCTTAAAAATAGCAAACAGAGAAAGTGCAAATGCTGTAAAAGATAAATCTCCAGCAGCACCATCACATGTGCTCAGCTCTGTTTTTATGAATGGATAGGGCATTTCTCTAGGAGTGATCGATGTGAGCGATGGTTCCTGCTGGAGATGAATTACAACAGGACAAGAGGGGGTTTCCCCTGAGCGGAGAGCATGAATGAACATCAGAGCCATAACCAAGCTGAGTGTTAATTAATTACCTTTCTACAGCTCAGACCACAAGTCAATAGATGGGCTGTTATCGAGCTGATGTATGTTAGAGAACGGTGCTACAAGAAAAGAGCTTATACAAAGGTCGTTCTCAATTAAATAAATTTATGCCAATGTCAATATTTCAGTTGTGGGAAATGGAGTAAGAGTGGTATCGATTGCCAGTGATGGAACACAGACTCTCCTGATCTGATTGGTGATTGGTTGAAGTGTGTTTGTGATTATTTTTCATGTGTACATTTTCCATTGATCCCCACTTTTCAATTACCTTGTTTGTCTTGTTGTCTTGTGGTCAGTAGAGTGGAGTAGAGTCTCTTACACCATTTTTACACCAAATTTTGCATGTATATGCCTTTTTTTTTTTTTTTTAAATGTGGGTAAACCCACTAAAAGTAGGCACTTGGCCCTTTTCAGACAGCCAGTAGACCTGTTTGCCTTTCTGTTTTTTTCTGATGTGCACTGAGACTCATGTGTGTGCAGGAGAGCAGAGAGGACAAACCTGCTGAAAGGCAGGCAGTTTGACTTGTGTGTGAATGCTGATTGTACCCCTTACTACTGAAGAAAAAAAGCTTTTTTTACCCCAGACTTTTATATGCCAAACCAGGAGTTTTCAAAGTTTTTCAGGACACAGATCCTTAGCTGATAGAGATATCCTGCATTGAATATTTTAAGTGATCTCTGATCCCAATCATTCAAGATTTTTTTTCTGAGCACATTCCTTCCTGGAAGATGATGGTTCATCACTATCCTTCCAGGTTTTAATAATGTGTTGGACAGTTCTTAACCCAGTTTTAGTAGTTTCATCACCTTAGTTATTTTCTTTGCTTGATGCAGGTCAATAATTTGACTCTTCTGAAACAGAGTAACATCTTTTCCACGACCACAGGATATGTCTTATGACATGGTTATTTAAGAAATGAGAAGCTGATCACTGCATCAGTTAGGCTTCAATAACTTGTTACCAGCTGAAACATATTAATCACTGCAGTCATTATCCAATAGAAGGATCTCACCTGTTTTGCTTAGTTAAATCCAGGTGGTGACTTTTTTTTGGCCAGGCAGTGTATCTCACCTCATATACAGTCACATAGTTTAATAATGACATAACTCAACAGCATTTGTACCATGATGTGTTTCAAGTATAAATCATGAACTACTTTTGTGAAAAAGAAAGTTGGAAAGGTTATGATGAGCCCTGGTAATCAGACATCTGCAGAGATGAGGTCTGTATGGTTATACTGCAGCAGAATAGTGTTGTTTTCAGCTGATGTGATGAAGGTAAACAGTGAGGGCTGTGTGTAACAGTGCTGTGCACACCACTGCAGAGGCTGCAGATATTGTTATATCATTGGTGTCATTCTGAAGCAAACTGTTGATGAAAAGGAGTGACATGCTGTATAAAGTTTTTTGTTGAACTGGCTGTACTTTTCCCACTTCTGTTCCAGTATAATCTGTTTATCAGTGGCTGCACAACACAAACTATTTTGCATTGATGTCACCAGCCTGCAGTGTAGTTACGAGTGCACCCCCACTAATTTCAGATGCACCCCCAGTCATTTCCTTCTGGGACTGGACCTGTCCTGACATGGTGTGAGACAGTAAATCCCTGCAGGGATCGATACTTATTAGACTAACAGTCTGACAAGTTACTGGTCACAGACCACTGAATCAAACACTCATTATGTTGTTTCTCCTCACTGCACTGCTTTAGGCAGGTGTGTTTATGTGTGTGTGTGTCTGAATGCAGTCATGGAGATTTACATTTATGGAAATTCATATAAATGGAAATTCAAATACAGTCTTTCATCCAGGTGAGGTGAACATAAGCTATATTGACTTATTAACTGAAAGGAAACTGATTTGTTGCTAAGCAACATCTGAACAAAGATCAGTTAAAAAAAATGGTCAGAACCAATATCTTCAAAAAAAACTGTCAGGATATCATCCTGTCAAACACACAGTGGAATGATGAAATCTATCACTTGAAAATGTGCAGAAATAAGAGTTACCTAGAACCATAAACGGTTCTTTGGCTTGTCCCCATATGAGAACCCTTTTGTGGTACTTGGTAAAAACCTTTTATAAAGGTTTCACTTGGAATTCTACCTAGAACCTAACATAAAATAAATTAAATTATACCAAGAATCATCCTAGAATCATCTTTCATCTAAAACCCTCTATGAGAGGTTCGACAGAGGACCCTTCTCTAGTGTAATGGTTACACCCAAAACCTTCTCTGGGGGTTCTATTCAGAACCATTCCACCTTCAAAGGGTGCTATTAAGAATACACCCAGGGGGTCCTACTGACAACTCTTTTTATATTCCTAGGGTTTTATCTAGAACACACTTGCAGGAATCTACAAAGAACACTTTTATATTCTTAGGGTTTTATCTAGAACCCAGCAAGGTGGTTCTGTTGAGGACCATTGTAAATTCCTGTGGTTTTGTCTGAAACACACTCAGGTGGTCCTATTTAGAGCCTTTTTATATTCCAAGGGTTTTATCTAGAACACACTCAGGGGCTTCTACCAGGAACTTTTGTATATTCCAGGGGTATTATTTAGAA
The DNA here is from genome assembly GCF_056507025.1 of Lutjanus erythropterus. Lineage (NCBI taxonomy): Eukaryota > Metazoa > Chordata > Actinopteri > Lutjaniformes > Lutjanidae > Lutjanus > Lutjanus erythropterus. Next base: position 3,260,052 of record NC_139338.1, read on the forward strand.
CCCACCTATGGAGTTCTATGGGGTTTTTATATTCTGAAGGTTTTATCTACAGCCCACCAAGGTGGTTCTATTGAGAATCTTTTTAAATTTTGAGGCTTTTATCTAAAGCACACTCATTGTTCTACCAGGAATCTTTTTATATTCCAAGGGTTTTATCTAGAACACTCTCAGGGGGTTCTATCAAGAACCTTTTTATATTCCAAAGGTGTTATTTAGAACACATTCAGGGAATTCTCAAAAAGAGAGCTGTAGATTGTTAATGGAACCCTTAGTCTAACAAAGTCTTTCTTCAAAAAATGATTCTTCAGAAGCAACTGATTCTGGGAAGAACCTCAGGAAGAACCCTTATTTCTACAAGAGTGGTGACTGAATATTCCATCCTGCTAACTGATCCATCTGCTCTTTCAAACAGAGACACAGCCTCCCTCCAGTGACCACTCACAACATGCTGGACGACTCAACAGATCCCATCCTGTCCAACGTCAGACGCATCGGTCTCTTCAACTCCAGGAACGACCGCGTCAAGGTAGACTTCATTTCCTGTATACTTCCTTTATGTGTTCATCATCATTGCAATTTCTTATAAAGTCAGTTTATGGAAATTTCTTAGTCATGTGTTGCCTGGTGATGATGATGTGCAATGTTTCATGATAATTAGGTCAGCAAATTTTAGGTTTTAAATAATTATTATTTCACATACTGCAGCCAATGATCAGTCTAATCTGTACAATAAATAAATGACAAACAATTTTAAGGGGTGACAAATATTTTTATTTCCACTACATCATGTTTCTATTCAGTATTGCTCTTACAATGTCTTCCTGTCTGTCCTCTAAGATTATCTTCCACCCTGAGTTCCTGTCCTCCACCAGTCCTCTGCTGCCGATGGACTATGAGGACTTTGTTCGTGGCTGTAACCTTGGAGTCTTTCCCTCTTACTATGAACCATGGGGATACACACCTGGTAACCTTTTACCACCACATTATAAAACAGTTAACCCAGGGTTAAACTAAGTCATGTGACTAATTGTACATTCTAGAATGACATGTGACTCTTAATGCACTGGCATTTAGTCAATTTTCAGGAGATAACCATACAAACCTGGGGCTAACCCTGCTCCAGTGCAGGGCCAGTGAGCCCTGGGCTAAAGTTGGGCTTAGCCCAGTTTGAAATGTGCCAGTGTGAAAGCTTTCTTAGCCTGGGGATATCCTTAGACCAGAGTTAAACCTTGGATACTGCTGTGTAAAGTCAATGCTAACCCTGTTTCATAGTGGGGCCAGCAAACCCTAAGCTAAAGTTGGGGTTAGCCCACTTTGGAATGTGTCAGGATCATGCAAATGGGAAGGCTTTCTTGGTCTTGGGCTAACAGCTCATGTAGCCTGGGGCTAAGAAGGTTCTAGAGATCATTTCCCACTGCATATTCTTATTCCAGGGCTATCCTTAGGCTTAATATTATTATTATTATTAGCTTACTATTTGTGTTATCCTTGGATAGGACTTAACCCTTGGATAACCAAACCTTGTTTCAGACAAGCATTGTTCAACCCAGGGTTAATCTCAGTCCAAGACTATAGTATTCACACTGTACTTGTTAACCTTCGATTAAATGTCTTTTGGAAGATGGAGTTAATGTTTACATTCTAGAATAAAGTGACTACCCTATAGGGTTTTTCATACTGCACTTAGCCCGGCGCTAAAAGCATTCTTAGAACCTTCTTAGTGCCAGGCTAAAGGAGCTGTTAGTCCCAGGTTAAGAAAGCTTTCACACTGGCACACTCCTGGCACGTTCTAAAGTGGGCTGGCCCTGACTATATCCTAGGGCCTGCTTGCCCTGCCCTGGAGTAGGGTTAGCCCCATATTTGTGGGGTTATCCCCTGGGGCTAAAAGGTGCCAGTGTTAAACAAGGTTAAATTCTGTTAAAGAGTAGTCACAGAAAATTCTAGAATGTAAACATTTCACCCTGGGCTATAAGAAGTGCAGTGTGACTCATATAGCCATAGTCTTAGATTAATAATAATCTGGTTTAAGTATGTCTGTGTGAAAAGGAGCTCAGTTATCCAGGGTCAGCTTTTAGCTCAGGGCTAAACTATCCCTGGGTTGAGCCTGACTTTCAAAGTCAGCTAACACTGACTTTAGTTTAGGGCTTGCTTGCTCTGCTCCAGAGCATTGTTATCCCTAATTTGCATGTATTTGTGAACTTATCCCCTGAAAATCCACTTAACCCAGGACTAACCCCGGGTTAACAATTTGTGCACAAAAAGGGGCTGAGGATATCACTGTGTGAAGGACATGCAGTGGAACCTTTTAGCCCCGTATTTAGTCAGTTTTCAGCTGCTAATCCTGCTCCAGAGAGGGGCCAGCAAGCCCTAGGCTAAAGTTGGGGTTATGTCACATTGGATTGTGCCAGTGTGAAAGTTTTCTTGACCTGGGACTCTCCCTTTAGCCCAGGGCTAAGAAGGTTCTAAGAATGTTTTTAGACCTGGGCTAAGTGCAGTGTGATAAGTCCTCATGTCAGCAGTTGAACTGTTCTCTCTACAAGTCAGCACACTCATCATATTTAAAAATGCAATCAGTTTTACCAGTTATTCGTGCCCCAATGTGCTGAGGACCTACAACATGGCTGCTATGTGGTGCATTTTGTCACCTGATACCTGATAACACACATGACAACACACATACGGCACCTTCTCTGAACCCGGTTGTTCCTCTCCAGGTGAATGTACTGTGATGGGCATTCCCAGTGTGACCACCAACCTGTCAGGTTTTGGTTGTTTCATGGAGGAGCATGTTTCTGAACCCGCTGCCTATGGTGAGGACACACACACACACACACACACACACACACACACACACACACATAAACACTCATTGATTTTCATTGCTAATCATTGATGCCGTCTCCATCAGGTATATATATTGTGGACCGCCGGTTCCGTTCAGCTGAGGAGTCCTGTAACCAGCTGACCCAGTTCATGTTCAGTTTCTGCCAGCAGTCTCGGCGCCAGCGTATCATCCAGCGGAACCGGACAGAGAGGCTGTCTGATCTGCTGGACTGGAGATACCTGGGACGGGTCTGTTTCTGCACCAGCACCAAACAGAGACAATACAACATGATCTCTGTCAGGCAGAATCCTGCATTCATGTGTTCATATGATAGGAATCAAAAATAATAATAAAGTTTGCATTCATGAAAATCCTCATTTAAAACTATAACTGAAGTGCACATGAGGTTTAAAACATCAAACACATGATCCTGAAAATCTTAAATCAAAGGAGATAAACTTGCTGGTTCAGGTTTTGATGTACATGATGTCTGACTTGTGATTTGCAGTTCTACATACACGCCCGCCATCTTGCACTTAGCAGAGCTTTCCCTGAAAAGTTCAAGCTGGACCCCATGGCCCCTCTGAAGGTGAGGAATACTGTACAAGGAGATGAGAGAGTTTGTGAATGAATGATTGAACTAGAGAATGAAAACCCGGTACTAGTGGTAGTTGGCTTGTCTGTGTCATAACCTCTGTATGAAGGGACTGTTTCTTATTAGAATGTCAAATGACCACAAAATTACGCAAAACACACAAAATGACTACAAAGAGGCACAAAACAACCACAAAGAGACACAAAGCCACTTCAAAGAAATGCAAATCACCACAATGTGATGCTAAACAACAACAAAGACACACAAATAATCCACAAAGACTCAAAATGACTACCCAAAGGAATAAAATAACCACAAAGAGATACAATATAACTACACATAAAAAAAATCCAAGCCACTACAAAGACATACAAAATAACCACAAAGAGAGACAAAACAACTATAAAGAGGGGCAAAAAGACCATAAAGTGATGCAAAATGACTACAAAGAGACACAAAACAACCACACAGAGGCACAAAGCCGCTACATAGAGACACAGATCACTACAAAGTGACGCAAAGCAATCACAAAGACACAAATAATAATTCAAAAAGACTGAAAATGACTACAAAGACAAACAAATCACACAAAGTGACATAAAAACACCAAGAGAAGAGACATGAAACCACTACAAAGACATGCAAAACAACAGAAAAGAGACACAAAATCACCATGAGATGTAAAACAACCACAAAATGACGAAAACATTTTGCAAAAGACTGCAAAGAGGCACAAAACAACCAAAAAGAGATACAAAGCCACTGCAAAGACATGCAAAATGATGATGAAGAGACACAAAACTAATGGAGTGAAGCAAACTGTCAACAAAGAGCCACAACCTTGCCACACCATGCCACTGCAAAGACCTGCAACACAACTACAGAGATACACAAAATGACCATGAGATGTAAAACACAGTGGCGCAAAACAACCACGAAGAGAGACAAAAGAACTACAAAGGGATGTAAAATGACTCCAAAGTGAGATGTAAAAAGCCCAAAGAGATGCACAATGACACATAATGACCATGAGACCTATAACAACCACAGTGATGCACAACCACGAAGAGAGACAAAACAACTACAAAGGCATGCAAAATGACCACAAATTGATGCAAAATGACTATGATTTTATGTAAAACAACAAAGAGAGTAAAAAGAAAAACAAAGAGATTTGAAATGACACATAAAAACTCCAAAGAGATGCAAAACAACTACAAAGACACACACAAAACAACTACAACAACATGGTGGGTGTCTGGGTGTCTTCCTCTTATATCGGTTGGGTGGAGACCCTTTACATTTGTGTCCAAAGGCCCAAAATCTGTCCATGGCTGTAGCTCTGTTTGTGAGTTTGAAGTAGTAGCTATTTATTATTTCATATTAACATATTAAAAGTTGTTTATTTGGCATCCATTTATTACACTGGATAAACAAATTAACTCCTAATAATGTACAATTTAATACTGCCAAGAACCAGAGCTTTAAATTTGAGTCTATTCATTTCTAAAATATGGCCCCATTTTTGAAAGAGTTCTAAACTGTCCCTTGACAATGCTATCATGTCTGCCAGGCTGATTCTTTTTATGTGGCAGAGGTCTCATTGGTAAAAGTGAGCAACAACTTCACACACCTTTTCATTGTTAAGCACAGTTTCTCAATGAAGAGAAAAACAAATGTACGCAACAAACAACTGAGTCCTAACATTTCTAACCCCGTCCAAATTTACAAATCTAAAGTAACTCTTTACCAACACACCCTTCGAACAGTGTCAGTTATTAACAATATTACTAACCTCCTAATGGTGCAACAAACTGAAAATCATCTTTGTGTGGCTCTCAGAGAGATGCTGTTTTAGAGCCTTTCTGTGGGAAGTCTTCCTCTAACTGCACATGCATGTACATGAGAACACGTGTGATGTACTGACTGACACACACACTGGAAACTGATGGATTTTACCCATTTGCCAGGTTTAATTGACAGCCTAACATTTGGATGAATGACAAGACATCACATGGTGTGTGCTGATGATGCTGATCCCTGTACTGCTACATGAAATAAGACTCCCTCCTTCTCCTGCTCTTCCTTCTTTGATTCAAGGACTTTGGCTGATACTATATCTCATACCTGGTTTTAGTTTATCATTGATATGTGTCTGGTTTGAAGTCTTCAGTTAGGAAGTCAGGTGGTTTTCATAGAGCTGAAACTGAAAGTCTTGTGGTTTACTTTTGTCATCCTTTGTCTCTGCAGACGGATGGTTTCCGTTATCCCCGGCCCCTCTCGGTGCCCCCCTCTCCCTCTGCCTCCGTCCACTCCACGCCCCACCACAGTGACGTGGAGGACGATGATGACAATGAACCCTACGATGAAGACGAGGAGGCTGAGAGGGACCGGCTGAACATCAAGGCTCCCTTTGTGCTGGGCGCCGTGCCAGAGGGCAAGAAGAAGCAACCAGGAGAGTCAGGAAACTGAAATTTAACACGAGTACCTGCAGACTAGGGCCAGATGTTATGATACCAGTACCAATACCAGTACTCTTACAATGAAGGTGATACCAGTACTTACAAGACATGAGTACTTCATTCAGTGTACTTTCAAATGTTTTGGTGGCACTTGAACACACTTAACAGCCAACCTTTGTCAACTTCACCACCACAGGCTATATGTAGCTGCTAGCTTTAGCTGCAGTAGTGGGCCAATTACATGTCATATTAAATCAAAGAGTGCTGACCGTTCTAAAAATATCAAAAAACAAAACAAAGAAAAAACACAAATTTAAAAGGATGTGCATTTGAGACTAAACTTTGAACAAGTCATGAAAATTATATTGTAGCCCTGATTTATGTCCATCATAAAACCCAGACTCCTCTTCTGAAGCTGTTTAATTTTGGTGTTACCCAAGGCTCCATTCTTGGCCCACTGTTGTTGAAAATGCATGCTTCCTCAGTAATGCAACAGCAGGATATTGTCTTCAGTTGCTAGGCAGATGACAGTGTGACATGTTCTAATGTGATCCAATGATTCTATCTACAGTAATTCAATTCAGGAATTCTAGCAGCCTAACTGATCTAGTCTGCCTTAATGACCGTGAAATAAAAAATGAATTTTACAAGTTCTAATTCTGTGTTCCTGTGTCACTAACTACACAAGTTTGGGTTCCCACAGTACCTGTGAAAGGGGAGCTTGTGAATCTTGTGAATCATTGAAAGATACTCAGTTAGATTCTGAGGTTTTGCTGAAGCTGTGCACGAGACAAAATCGACTTGAAGTCTCCAAAATTTTCTTTTGATCACCAGAGATCAGATGAGTTGATTAGACAAGTAACAACCTCAGTATGTGTTATTTCTCTGTGTAGTACATTATTAACGTATAGTCCAGGTGATATGTACCAGATCTGAGGTGATATGGTCACTTTTTCATAAAAGCATGGACACTTGGTAGGCTATGCTTGTACTGTTTGGGGTGCAGGACATTTTCAGAAATTGAACTATCACAAAAATGTTTTTTCCTTTTTCTTTCCAAACTGTGACTGAAAATAGAAAATAATAAGTCAACAAAGTCTAAAAAACTATAATTTAGCCTCACACAGGGCACAAAGATGAATCTAATGTTTTTCATCTATTCATCTCCCTGCATAACTGCTTGTGAGGCGCCAGTCTACACTCATGCTCAGAGCCAATCAGAGTACAGTAGTAGTGGCCTGTCACAGCAAAGTTGGGTAGAGGTGTGGTGGAACAATCCTGTGTTAAAAAAAAAAAAAAAAAGCCACAAAAACAGCTTGTGGGAGTCAGTTTATTTTCCAGCATCTGAATAGTGTACTTTCCATCATATCTCCTGAACCAAACATGATAACACAGGAGAAGTGTTTCCAGCCCCCCTGGTTCAGTGGGTAGTGATTACAATAATACCAGCAACATCATTAACTGTTCAGATGAAGGTGAAGTGGTGAATTCAGTGATGTGAGAAGGACACCACAGTATGTGATAACCTAGTCTAGACCTTATCATATCTGTTGCATGCATGTTAACAGATTAATCCTTTTTTCATTAATCTTGATAATAAATACAGAGATAAATCTTCTTCTTAGTATAGCTTATAAATGGAGATCATGTTTCCTTACATTTTTGATGTGCACCACGCACAGCAAACTAGATATCTTCTCACATTACCATTGGCAACACTTCCTGGATCCACTGAGTAAAGGAAGCGGGGGCCACTCACTTTAAAATTATGCAAAAAAATTCACCGGGCCAGCAAGGAGGCAAACACGATTGCATTTCTTTGGTGAACTGGAAAGCTGTCCTCCGGCTGGACTGTCCAAGAGATGTCAGTGAGGCATAACTGTTTTATTACTTAGTGATGCAAAACAGTCAAAAACATTGGAACATTGATGAGATGATCCCTTTTTTCTTATTGAAATCCTTTTTTAAAAAGTTGGACCGCCTAATTTCTACTTTGATCTGGCATAAATCCCCCTCATGTATTAGATGAGTGAGTCTAGAGAGATCACAGTTGGTGGGCAGGTTAGGGCTGCCCAACTTTTTGCAATATTATTGGTCAGTAAATATCTAATTAATGTGATTAATCTAATTTAAAGATGGAGAGGGACCCTTATGGTCAATCATGGAATTACAGTCTAGTCTTCCTGTCTGTCCATTCTCTTTGCTGGTGTCTTCACTACCTATTACTCTAAAAAACAATCTTAACCCTGTGGTCAAAACTGAACTCAATTTAGGAAACATTTCAGCCTTACACAATGATGATGGTGTCACCCCACTGACTTCCAACCATCTCTTCCCACCCTCACAGCTGCTGACCTACTTCATGATAGTGATGCCATTTAACTCTTTGTGTGTGCTCCACAATATTCCACACACTATAAGCCCAGCCTTCAACATTTTGTCATGGAAGTCATGAAAGAACTCAGACATTCTCAGACGAATAGTGCTATGAATTCAAACTCTTTTTATTAAAACATCACATTTCAAAGTCATAATTCATATTTACAAAACAGCTGCTCCTCTCCCTCACACAGAACCAAACACCTCACATTCAAAAACAAAGACCGGGTTGTAAAGTTTCAAATGTATGAAAGACTATTAGAAGTATTCTCTCTTCCACACCGGCAGCTCCTGGAAATACACCTCATCTGGGTTTTCATCAGCTGCATGAGAGAAAGAGAAAATCAACATGAAGTTATGGAGTTAAAATGTAAGTCTTGAGTTAAAGACATCACAATTCCCTTAAAGGTGCTAAAATATTGTGGATTAGAGGGGGGATGTTTTAAAAGTGAATTTGACAGTGAGAATGAATTTCAAATGAACTCATTTCCACTCATTAAAAGTTTGTCTAAAAGTTTTCTCAAGCAGATGTTCAGAGAGCAGACAATACACAACAGGATTATGGCCATTATGGCCAAAAATTTGAGTTTTGAGTCAGAATTTTACATTTTAAGTCAGAATCCAAAGGATTAAGTCAGACGTCTTAGAATAAACTTAGACTCCAAAGAATAAAGTCAGATTTCTAAGAATAAACTCAGAATGCAAAGAGTAAAGTCAGAATCTAAGTTTAATGTCAGAATGCTGAGTTTAAAGTCAGAAATCTAAGAGTGTAAAATCTAAATTCTGAGGAAAAAAGTCAGAATTCTGAGGGGAAAAAAAGCTGAAATTCTGAGAATAAAGTCAGAATCCTAAGAATAAAGTCCACAACAATCCACAAATATACTGTGATCATAAGTAGGATTTAGTGTCTTAATAATATGGTTGTCCCAATACAGATATCAGTATGAGGAAAACCTCTGATGCAGCCTAAAATGCTGGATCAGACATGGGTGACTATGTGAATCTATGCACTGATCTGATATTTAGTGATTTATTAGCCCCAAGACAGGACACTGAGCCAGGCCATACAACAATACTAACAATCATAAACTTCATCAGTACAGGGTTAGTAACATACAGCTGTTGAAAGAGGACTATATGTAGATATTTTTGATTGATACTCTGTGTTTAGCCAATACGCAAAGTTCAGGTGCAGGAATCAGTATCAAGATGCAAAAACTTGTATTGGAACATGCCCAGTTAATAACACAGCAATTTACAACAATTTGTATTCTTTTTTCAAATTATAATGATGTGACAAGCACAAATCATTGGGATCATAATATGCTATGTGTGTATATGTATAAAGACTCCACTGCACCAAAAGTCAGCCCTGCAGTATGACCTGCATGTGTGTTCCAGCTGCTGTGTGTCAGCTGGTCCAGATGCTGCTCACCTCCCTCTCTGGCTTGCTGCAGGAAGTTGAGCAGAACAGTGGCGGCCTGATCCACACTCAGCTTCTCCGTGTTCTGACTGCGGGTCTCTGACAGCGAACAAACACCAAACAACACACATTAACTGATGGCTTCATGGACCAAAGGTGATTCTAGCTCCACCACAAACGATCGTGTTCAGTAATGTTGGTTGTACCTAAGTGTAACGTGTCGTAGACATCTCCTTCTTTTCGGTCCTCTGAGATGAACCTGCGTCCCTCTGGGAAAAACACAAAAGAAAAAACACGTTTCAGGGCTCAGTCTTTTTAGAATGCTGTGTCTAGGAACTACGAATGCACCAATTATTTGGCCTAACACCAGTACATCAGTATAGCTTTACCCTTTTTATGCCCCATTAAATCATGTTTTTGTAAAAATCTCACAGTTGAGGAAGTCTGAGACTTTATAGGGCCAACATTTTCATTAGAAATATTATTAGTTTTAGATTTTAAAGGGTTTTAACACATTTTGGAATTGTCTGAAGTTGTGAATTCTTGTTTGGGACAAGAGTGTTTTCTGGCACAGAGCAAGTTTAGAAATTAAAGAAATTAAAGCAAATCAACACGTTATGTAAATTACATATATTTCATAGACATGAATCCTTAAATAATATATTTTCACCAAAAAAAAAAAATCGGAATTAGAGTGATGGTACTAATAATTTTTGATGTTTGTTTTGGTAGAACATGATTTGTTCCTTCTCTAAATACTGTGTCTGTGTTTATTTATCCGATTAATTTTATAAATTTTTATTTAAAAAAAAATTAAAAATGTCGTAATTATAGATCACTTTGGGTCTCTATACAGGTATGGGATCAGTAAATACATACGAGTTCCCTTGAGGTACAACATAGCCTGCGGAGTCCAGTTTCTTCTTTGGAATGAGCCCTTTAATGAAGAAACAAGGAAAAGGATTTGGTTGCATTTTAAAGCTGGGCAGTAAATGCATATTAATGAACATAAACACTTAAGTCCATCATGTAAATGTGCCAGATTTAGCCATACATACAGAAACACATGAGCACAACCAAAAAATAGATAGAGAGAAATCGAGCAGCTTTACCTTCGGTGCGCTCCACGACTGTGAGATGAACGACGCCAGTAGTAAAAGGGTGAGGACATACGTTAATGTGATGGTCCTCAAACCCTGCGGGAGGTGGGAACAAAAGCTTAGAATCACAATTTTAAACGCAGCAGCAGCAGCAGCAGCAGCAGCATCCTTCCAGACTAAATCTGACGTGCGTTTCCGTGCGTAATGGACACATTACGCACAGGGTGCACGCCTTAGGAATCATTTCAACACGCCTTAAATTCATCGAGTAACTTTGAAAGTTAAGTGCAAAGTAGAATATTATGAATATAATTGGTGATACAAAACTTGTAAAAAAAATACAAAAACAAACAAGCATGGTTTCCTTGAAAATTCGCTGGTGCGTAAAAATGCCAGAAAATCATTGGCTTAACTTCAGTATAAATGGTTTCCAGATAATTTGGTCGAGTCTTTTGAACCAGAACCTGGTTTCCTTAACATAATTCCGAGAGAAACGTGTATTTCACTGTATAAAAGCGCAAACTTGTCCGGATAATGCCTCTAGAAGAAGGTGAAACTAAGCTGAAAAAGGGGAAATTACTCAACAGGCAAGATGTTTCCACCGAACTAAACACAAACTGATTGTACTTACTTTCATGGTGTCGGAGGTCCTGTGAGTCTGGTGTCCAACAGAGAGGATGAGAGGAGGTAATTTGCGTCGGTGATCCCTCTCCCTGTATTTATATCCTCCGGGGCGGGGAACCCTGTGCGCTCCGCTCCTTCATGACGCGAGCAGCGATAGGTCACGCCAATTTGATGAAACGGGGGCGGTTAGAGTGAATGAACGGAGCAGCCGATCGATCCTGCTCCCTCCATTGAGAGCAGTACTGTACAGTAAATATTTCTGAATTAAAACAGCTGCCATAAGCACTTTCAGTTGTTCCAAATGACTCCTGTTGCAGCTGCAGCAGGTCGTTATTGTAAAATGTGGCCTGGCTCTGGTGTTGTAGTCACTGTTGATATGAGCAGTAATATTTCTCTCCACAGTGGGCATATTGATATGTTTGCACCTCGCTCACTGGAGCAGAACGCAGAGAGATGAGAGTTGGATTTTATGAATCAAAAGGCCACACTTCCAATAATGAATGAACCACAAGAATATCATTAACTGCAGGGCAGCTACCCAACATTCTTAGAAATTCTGAGGGGCATTCAACCCAGTCACATCCAAGTCTTTATGACAATTTAGGACACTTTCTCATCTTGGCACTGAATATATGTGTAATCTAAAAACTGTTAAACCTCAATTTAATTACTATATTGTCAACGAAAAGTACAACCTGATTCCAAAAAAGCAGTGACTGTGTAAAACGTAACTAAAAACATAATGTGATGATCTGCAAACCATTTTAGGTGTATATTCAGTTGAATGCACTATAAGGACAAGGTATATTATATTTGAACTGATAAACTTTAATGTTTTATACACTCATTTTGACTTTGATGCCTGCAACATGTTGGAAGGAATTTAGGGATTTCACCATCTACAATCCATAATATCATTCAAAGATTCAGAGAATCCAGAGAAATCTCTGCAGGTAAGGGGCAAGACAGAAAACTAATATTGAATGTCTGTGACCTTTGACCCCTCAGGCTGCACTGCATTAAAAACCCACATCATTGTATAAAGGATACTACATGAGCTCAGGAACACTTTGGAAAACTGTTGTCAGTAAACACAGTTTGTCTCTGCATCTACAAATGCAAGTTAAGACTCTACCATGCAAAGAGAAAGACACATATCAACAACATCCAGAAACACTGCAGACTTCTCTGGACCTGAACTCATCTGAGATGGACTGACACAAAGTGGAAAAGTGTGCTGTGGTTTGACGAGTTCACATTTCAGATTGTTTTCACAAATCATGGATTTCTAAAGAGGAAAGGGACCATCCAGATTGTTACGAGCACTAACTTCAAAAGACTGCAGCTGTGATGGTATGGGGGTGTATTAGTGCCCACGGCATCATGGGTAACTGTCACATCTTTTTCAAGACAATGCAAAGTCACATTGTGGACGTGTTCCAGCAGCATGTCTTCGTAGTAAAAGAGTTCAGGTACTAGACTGACCTGCCTGCAGTCCACACCTGTCTTCCACTGAAAATGTGTGGTGCATTATGAAGCACAAAATACAACAACAGAGACCGGACTGTTGAGAACCTGAAGTCGTATATCAAACAAGAATGAGACAGAATTTCACTTTTTCAAAACTTCAATAATTAGCGTCCTCAGTTCTCAAACACTGACTGAGTGTTAAAAGAAAAGCCGATGTATCACAGTGGTAAACATGATCCTGTCACAACTTTTTTTGGAACATGTTGCAGTCATCAAATTCAGAATGAGTGTTTATTTACAACAAACAACAAGGTTTATCTGAACATTTATCTTTTTTAAAAGATAATTTTTTTTGGCTCTTTGCCTTTATTTGGATAGGGACAGCTGAAGATATGACAGGAAAGGGGGTAAAGAGAGAGGGGGAATGACATGCAGCAAATGGGTCACAGGTGAGAATCAAACCAGCAACCACTGCAGAGGACCAACAGCCTCAGTACATGTGGTGAGCGCTCTACCAACTGCACTGTGGGAGCATCCAACATTTAGCCTTACATCTGTATTCAGCAGAGTATAGGTTGAAAAGAATTTGCAAATCCTTGCATTCTGTTTTCATCTATCTTTAATACAGCTTTTTGACTTTTTTGGAACCAGGGTGATATTTCATAGCCCCCACCAACTCTGCAATCATAAAACTGTCTTGAGTTGATGATCCTAAGTCAAGCTTTCTTACCAGTGAATTCATTAAATGGAGCAAAAGGGCTAAAACTCGTAACTACAATATGGTTTTAAAAATAGCTCTGACCCAAGTGAATGAATCTGAGCCACATCTTTGTAATTCTTAATTCTTTGTTGCTATGCAGAAAACAGACACTTCATTTGTTCATCTGGCATAAATTTCAACTGTCATTAATGTGAAACGGGCAAAGAGAAAAGGACAAATTACAGGCTGGGATAGAAATTTTAAAGGACACTGCAATGGTACTGTTGTTGTCAGATAGGCCAGTATACCAATTTAGCATGTTTTCTTAATCTTGGATGACATCATAGTCATTTTATAATTTATTACAGCAAATATATTACAGATTTCTCCTTTAAACTTTAGCAAATACATATAATGTAAGGTATATTGATGTTGAAAAATCTGAAATACAGTGTATGTAAAGAGTCCATGACCAGACAGGAATAAATGACCAGGTACAACAAGAATGGCAGATACAAAGCGTACTTCTATAGTATATTTACAAAAGTGCCATACAAGAAAAACATTGTCATTTTCATTTCATCAGTTTTCTGGATGCTCTGAACAGAAAGACCCACAGTTAAAGAATTCATGTATTCAGTTCCTGGCTTGTGGTGGCTGATGTCTGCCAAGAAGACATTTCTCTCTCAATAAAAAAAAGAAAGAAAAAGAGGAGAATTTGAAGATTTAAAGCTCAACAGAGAGTTTAAGGACACTGGATGAACAGAGAACTGCAGAGAGGTTTCTGGGGATTCTCTAGGAGGTGCGATCTGATAAAACTAATGCTCATGTAGATAGAAAAGATCTGTAGGTCCAGAAAAATGTAAAGCTGCAGCTGCTTCACATCTTACAGTTTGATGGGGTCACAGGCAGAGTGTGAGTTCTCCTTTTCAGCTTTACAAGGAGCACACAAGTATTTAACTTTTTTTTTTTCTTTTTATACAACTTGGGTCTTATTCTTGAAGTTTTGGCTTTAAGACCCAAGTTGAATTCAGCCAATAAGCTTTAAAACAAATGGTTTATATCGCTTTATAGTGTTGATCATTTTCCAAAGCATACTACGCATTTTTAGATTAGATTTCTACCTTCCAGGCAGCCACTGGTTGCAATTCATTTCTGTAAGCTATGAAAATCAAATTGCAGAGGATTAAACCACACCCCAGTACAATGAACATTATATTTTGATGTTTTCTTGTTGTTTGGTAGGGAATGTCTCTTGCATCAAATAGGTTGCTACTCACCATGAAATGAGCTAACCTGGATAATAAAAATGACTAAATGTTTCTTGTGACAGACTTGGAAGATAGGAAGTCCAAAAACCTGATGGCATGCTTTGGAAAACAGCACAGCAGGCCTGGTCACACCAGCATTTTAAAACAGCAGAAGACTGCACTAAGTGTTCAACTTTGGTCAACTTTTACATGGCAGCAAACTGTCTTAACAGTGCTGACCTTTGGGGGAATGGAGAGCTGAAGCCATCATAACCTATTAGTGGCGCTGCGTCATCCACTTTGATTTAACGCTGCTTTGCTCGAGTACACATTGCTCTACAAAAGACACTCGGAGTGTAGACAGTTTTGAGACAGGTACAGAAGCCAAGAACAGCTATGGTTGCAGTTTTTTTAAATGCCATCATCTCAAGATCACATCTGATTTATTTTATTATCTCAAGATAACAAAGCTTGTTTTCTTGTGCTGACAAATTAATTTATCTTGTTATCTCAAGAAAACAAAAGACTGATTTCCCAAAATAACAGCATTAAAAAAATAAGTGCAAACACAGCCGAAGGAGAAAACGGTACAAAGAAGTTTCCTGAATAAACTGTGTGAACCTACAGTATTTTCCGGTTAACCAGTGAGTGACCTAGCTTGCTTGGAGAGCTTTTGTGATAGGTTAGCACCAGCATCTTCCTGGCTGGCTAGAACTGTTAGCTCGCCAGCTACAGTAGTTTGCCTGCTAGCCTTGTAAGTAGACGCAACATTAGATTAGATACATTATATTAGGCAGCTGTACAGGTCGTCAGTACAAGCAGCTTATTACAACCCATATTTATGTTTGGTATTGGCCAGTGACCTCTAGTGGTGTAGTAATAAAGAGCTGGAATCACTCCCCCCTCTGGTGGACCACCATGGGACCTAGCTTTGGAAAAAAAATATCAACTGTTTGAATTGTGCCACCAATTATACATCAGTTTAAAAGGCAATTTTTCAAGTCAAGTAAGTCGCAGTTTGTCATTAAACAGTTGTGAAGATACATAATTAGAAAGATTACACACCCAGAAGTTGGGTGACGTCATGACTTTCACCTTCCAAAAGCTGTTGTTCTTTCTCTTCGCGATAAAACATGGGACAGATGATGACGTTTTTCATTTACTGCGCATGACAAAACATGTAGTTCACGGAGTGGTTTCACATAAAACTAAACTACAACAAACGGAATCTTTTTTGACTTGTAAAGTTATAGTTTTAATGTATTAATGCTTTAAACAAACAACATATGTGTAATTCATGGCACACTTCAACAAGGATAAAAAAAAATTATTTGTCTCTTGCTGCAGACTACTTTTTTCCGAATCAAGTTCTCATGGGGAATGACTTTGCCTCTCTACTATGACTGGAGAAGTATAAAGAGTGAGAAAGTCTGCAAAGGGAGGAAGTCAAGGTTGATGGAGGAGTCAAACAAACACAGGACTTTCACCCACGAGACAAGGCTTTATGTCCCATGTCAAACGAAAAGTCAACATTGAGTTGATGTTAAGTTTTGCTACGTACAAGACCTCCGTCACATCATTTACATGACTTCTGTATGCAACATATTTATTTTACCCCGACCATGATCTTTTTCTAAACCTAATCAAATAAGTTTGGTGCCTAAACCTTAATAAACTGCTGCCATTTTTCAACATTAACTGCATGTTTAATGTCATGTGACTTAAGTCACATACTTCCAGTTCACTACACCTATTACTGGTACTCTCCAGCAGTTTTATGTATATTTTTGTGAGTCACTGGTAAATGACCTATCCTGTAGTTTAGGTTTGATGATCTGTTGGAATTAGATGTAGCCACTTTCTGCTGTGACCAGACTTTAATAGTAGTAATAATAATAATTGTAACAAATACTAGTATGATCCCACAGCACCTCACTTTACATGAAGTGAAGCACTTATCTTTTTAAAAAATAATTTATACTGTAGTACTCATTAGCCATCCGTAAACAGAAATGACATGTAACAAAGGGAAAATATTACAATAGCCACACTTGGTATTCAAATAGCTGCAAGACAAAAAGAAACAAAGTGTCACAGAGTAACTGCAAAGAGACAAAATGCTGGACTCAAAAAAGCTTTCGTCCAAATAAAGTTAAAGCACAGGCACAGAAATGTGACAATATGGCAAGCTGTCGGTCCACTTCTCGTCCACGTGGAAGGTTGGTAGTTTTGTGTTTGTCCCACAGAACAAGAAAGTCACGTAGACAGAGTCGATGGCGCTTTGAGGGAGTCTTCCATCCTCCATTTTCATGCCAGATGCACTGAACGGCGAAGGGATCAATAGCATTTGAAATATTTATTGTAGTGACCTTAGTAACTCCACCCTCTAGTAACAGACTGGTGGTGCAACGCTCTGATGAACCTTTGATTGGTAGCGCTGACCAGTGAAATTACAGACAGACAGAAAGCAGTCCTTGCCTGCTGGAGGGGGGAGGAATCAGAACGCTTTGAATCAGCCCGATGGGACATTGTGTTGCTTTATAAAACCTGCTGTAGTCAAACAGCCTTCTCTGGGTACAAAAAGTCACTGTTATACCATGGTGTTGCTCTCTCCCACTTTGTCCACATACTGAAAGACAAGAAAGAGACCGTGTGAAAAGTGTCATCTGGTTGATTTTCAGTTGCTCTCATGTATAAAGCACAAGCTGACAAAGACCTGTGAGTAGAGATGTTCCGACACTATCAGTTCCTTCCTGATACTGATACCTACACTTCACATATGGACTGATACTGAGTATCAGTCCAACATGAGTGTGTTAAAAATCTGTATACTGCTAAACTTAATGTAATATGAATGATATCTGTATGTCCTGACTCAGGTTAAAAATATTTATTGTGTGGGACACTGCTGGGAAGTAGCAGGGTCCTGTTTTGGAGCTAAAATAAATGATGCTGGATTGTGCATAGACTTGCAGATACCCGATGCAGCATTTTAAGCTGCACCAGAGGCATCTGTGATACTGATATCAGCGTCGGAACAACCCTACCTGAGAGCTGTCAATGAGATGTTAGGAGTTAGTGTGAGTTAAATCGATACCTGGACTGCACCGTTTGACCACTATCCTCAAGCATTTTATTGTGGAAAGCATGCATGACTTAAAGGGGACACACCACAGGACAGCAGGACAGACAAAGTCACTCTCTCTCGTTTTTGGTTGCTATGATTTGGAAATATTTTGGTCAGGATTTCATTAAAAATGCGCAAATTTGTGTACAACTTCAAAAATCTCCAATTTTGATAGGGGATTTCTCAATTTTACTATTTAATAAAGCAAGCAAACAAAACCATTGATGACTGTGTCTTCAAATTAAGGGCCACCAGTGTTTCATCCATTCTGGACAATTGGGACAAATAATGTCCTGCCATTTTTTTCTCTATATTTGTTCTGCGCCAGGAAACAGTCTTGTCCCAGACAATAATTCAGAACTTCAAACTATTTAAAAATGTGTTAAAATCCTTCAAAATCTATAAGCAACAATATCTACTGATAACAGAAGTGTAAAAATGAGCTATTATAATTATTTTTGCTTTAAAATATATATTTTATGACAATATCGACCCTTTAAGATTTCTGTCAACTCTGTCAGATTTTTACAAAACATGATTTAATCAGGCATGAAAAGGGTTAGCTATACCCTAAGAACCCCTGTCTCACTTCCTGGTTTAAAAAACGCAGGAATACTGCTGAAGCGCTGGTAAACTTTCTACTTTTAGATAAATATCATTAAACAATATTTCTATCAGATGTGTCTCAACCATAACATGTCAACTCTGTAGTCCTTCTAAATCAAAGCTAAATAAGAATTATGGTTTAAAAATGTGTATTTGATTTGCATTAAAAGCAACTTTAAAACTTTAACATTTTCCTCCAGTTCTCAAAAATCAGTGATTTATGAAATATGAAATTTGATTCATCTGAATGTGAAAAATATGACAGATTAATACATTCGATGCCTAGAGCTTTCTGCAAACAGTCCACAGTTCTGATCTCTGAGGAACGACACCCAGGGTGCCAAAAATGGGAGACTCTTGAGGGACTACTATACTAGACTGTTATAACCCACAGGGCGAGGGTCAAGAGAACGGCAGGCATAGCTGAGCTAGAACTACTGCCAGAGAACTGTTATTACAATGTTTTTCCTCATTCATGACATTTCTTTTAATGGGTTTTTATTTTAAAAATGTTACTATGTATATACTGCAGTGGGAATTGTTCAACTGCATATTAGGGCCATTGTAGGATTAAAAAAAAATACCCCCCCCCCCCCAAAAAAAAAAAACAAAAAACAAAACAACTATATATAATGGATCTGAATTGCTTCACTTTGCAAAGTATTTTCTCAGAATGTTGGGGTGAACTGTCCCTTTAAGAGCCTCCCAGCCCACAATAGAGGAAGCTGTCATATTGTTGTAAACCCCCTTTTGCAAGAGAGAAGCAACAACCACATCCACTTTAATATACAGAAAGTGTGAGTGTGAGCTTACAACTTACTCCCAATTTTGACACAATATTTCATGGTACCAGTGTAACACTGGTATTAATATGTCTCTTGAATGGAGTATTTTACATTTTTGCCTGGTTATTTACCTTATCAAATAAGCTGGCTCACTAACTAGCAGTTAGGAAGAATTTTCCAAACACAAATTGTCAAAAAACAACTGCATTAAAATGCTGTTTTGTACAGTTAATGAAATTGTGTTTAATGGTATATACAAAACAAAAAATCAGATCTTACGATGCACCAATTCACAAATCACCATATTTACCTGTAGTGTGTGCCTTTAAAGTCAAATAAACTAAGATAAAAGCATATTTAAAAGAGGGATTACCGGTTCCCTAAACAAAATAGACATGTATGCTTTCCCTTCTATCATGAGACAGGTGTTTTCTGAATATTGTAAAGCGTGTTAAATATGTTAGCATGCAAGGGAAAATCGGCAGTGACTGACCACGACTGCTGATTGTCCTCAGAGCCTTACGAAGGCTTTAATAAAAAACAAAGACAGAGAGACATTCACCTCAAAACAAAGCTTCCCTCACAACAGCATGGTAGGAGCATGTTCATTAGCCACAAAGCTAACTGTGCGTCTGCTAACTTGAAGTTCTGGATTTAACAGTAACAGATCTGATAGGTCTTACAGACTGGAGCCCAGATAACCCCGACATCATCTGTTGTTGAAATTCAACAATTCATCTGCTTTTCCCGGCAGGTGGATTACTAAAGCTTTGTCTTATTAAACGGGCTGAGGTGTGCAGGAGCTGATCTGACATTTGATCGGGGCAGTTTGGTTAATCTGTTGTGGCTGTGCTGTTTGAACAGGGTGATTAATAAACAAGAAGAAGAGCCATGCTGCGTGTAAACAAAGCAGAGCTGCAGGGTTGCTGCAGTGCTGAGGAAGACTTACTGCACTGATGAAGGGCAGGTTGAGGATGGAGCCAAGCACAGGTATTCTTCTGATAAAGCCTACTACAACTGGGAAGAAACCCCTGCATGTGATGAGAGGGAGACAGACAGAGGGAGGCGAAGAGACAGAGACATGGAGAGAGAAATACTATTAACATCAACAAATCATAACACGTACAATCATACAATCAGTCATCAGTCAGTCAGTCATACTAGCAGACCCTAGTTACTACTAATATTAGCATAGTTAGCAAGCTAATCAGGACTAAACAATAAGGCTTGCCCACTTGTCTGGGGCAGTAAAATACCATGTTAGACAAGTAAATAAAATATATGTATTATATATTGTTATCTGAGTAAAATGGTGGGGCTGTTTGTCTATGTTTGAGTTTAAGACTGACAAAACAAGACATTTAAAGACATCAGCTTAGACTTTGTAAAACTGGGATGGACATTTTTCATTACTTTCTCATATTTTATAGTTGTTGCAGTCCTATATTAACCATGACAGTTAACTTTAGCCTGTGTTGTTATTTGATAATCACTAATAAATAAAACAATTTTCACAAGGACAAGTAAGCTTAAAGTGATAGTTCACCTAAACATGAAAATTCACTCAACATCGACTCCCCCCTGTGCTGATGTGAGGATGGGTGAAGATCTCCAGTTCACAAAACACTCCTGGAGCTTCAATGGAAAACAGTGCTGCAGCCAAATCCAGTACAACTGAAGTGAACAGTGACCAGTTTTAAAATGTAAAAAAAGAACACAAACAAAACACAAAATGTCTCCATACTGCTCGTGTGGTGTAATCCAAGTGTCCATAAACCACGAAATTAAAATTTGAGCCAAAAAGACGCCATTTACACCATGTTTTTAATCTAAATGTCAACTGTAGCCTCTCAGACCTGATCTGTGTACTCACGCCTGAAGCAGGTACACAGGCTCTTGCCCAAGCTCTTGCAGCAAAGAAATGATGATCCTCTTCTATGTCGAAGTCCTCGGACATTTTCTTCTTTGTTGAAAGTTTGCAAAGTCAGCTGTGTGCATAACAAGTCACTATTTCTGAGCAGATGTCTCTGTGACGGGCTTCCAGGAATCATGTAAACACAGATGTGAAGGTATCGTGAGATCTTGTATATCTCGTGTCAGACCGCTTGGGTGAGAGCCTGTGTACCTGCTTCAGGCGTGTGCACGTGGAAATGTTGTGCCATACAGACACTTGGATTACACCACACGAGCAGTATGGAGACATTTTGTGTTTTGTTTGTGTTTTTTTACATTTTAAAACTGTTCTCTGTTCACTTCAATTGTACTGGATTTGGCTGCAACGCTGTTTTCCAGTATTTTGTGTTTTGTGAACTGGAGATCTTCACTCATCCTCACATCAGCACAGGGGGTGAGTAGATATTGAGTGAAATGTCATTTCTGGGTGAACTATCGCTTTAATGGCTCAGAGGGTGAGCAGCCCGAGCTGCATTGCTATAGGTGTAGCTGCTTCAAAAATGCCTCAGCAAAGTGTTGGGCAAAACAGATGGTGCACCTGTGGAGTGGGGCTGCATGCGCTACCTGATGAGCGGTGCAACTCCACGGTGTGCACTGCAAAGCTGATGACATTTAAACTTTTGTTTGCATCTAGAACCTGCTAGAAAAAAGTGATGTGCGGCTCCAGAGAGGAGCACAAGCCAGGCGCTCTGTACCAGAGGGTTAGGGTTATGGTTTTGCTGGTGATGTGTTTCTAGCGATGCGTCAGTGAGGCTGGAAAATCTCTGTAACATTATGACTTGTTTAGGACTCAAAAACCAAAGATTAGAAATTTGGACCTGATTTGGGACTTGTCTGTCTTGACTTGGGACTTCAGTGCAAAGTCTTGAGACTTAATTGGGACGCGCAAACAATAACCTGATCTAGGGCTACACAATTAATCCCAACGTTATCAAAATTGCAATATGGCCAAATGCATTATCCAAACTGCTGTTTTTTGATAAAATGTGTGAGAAAACTGCATTATAGACAACCTGGCCTAAGTGTCTTGTTCTTCAGATGAAAGAAAACATGTTTGTTTGGTACAGACCCTAAAAAAAATAATAATACATTATCATGATATCAATAGCTTTTTTTATGGTAAAAATGAAAACTGTGATGCAGTGTTGCACACGACAATTGCAATTTCAGTCAAAATAGTCCCAATATGACTGTTTTTTCACCATATGCAGCCTTAACTTGGGCACACCTCTGGTATTATATAGCAACAAATTTTTGGGAAAAAAAAAACTGAACTGCATTTGGGGAACTTTGAAATGGGTTGAGCTAGTACTAGAGTTGACCGACATGGTAAAACCTTCCAAACGATCATTGTCAGCCCATCCATCGGCAACTGACGATATCATCATCCCCCCTCCCACCTCCTCCCATCCTCTCCAGTTTCAGCTGGGAGATGTGCACAAGCTGTGTACGTTCACTATGTCCAATAGACAAAATAAACTCAGTGTGTCTAGAAAATTGCATGTTCTCACACTTATTTTCCATTTTAAACAGAGAAATACAAGAGTACACCTTCTGAATTCAAGTTTCTCTTTTTTACTGAACTAAGGTGACCTTAATTGGCTTGTTAACGCCTCGATAACATACTTAATTCAAACTCGACAGGCTGTTTTCCTCTCACTCCTCACCCAGCTCAGATCACTCATGGTCAGCTGAGTGGGTGTATACTGCGCCGCTGGATGATAGCATGGTGCAGAGTAGAGGCTGTCACTCTGCAGACTATTACATTAGCAAAATAAAATGACAAATATCACCCTAAACATCAGCCAAAAAAAGCAATCGGCGATGGATTCAGCCCATCGTTGATAGATGATATATTTGTCCAATCGGTCAACCCTAGCCAGTATCTCACATTTTACTGCTTCATGGGACCTTCAGGTGCGCCTGAATTGTCAGTGTTCTGTCTGTTTCTCATCTCTCACCTGAACAAGAGGAAAAAACCGTAGATCTCCAGCACAACTCCGATGATGGGCCAGCCAATCAGCACCACGAACACACCTCCTAGGAAGAAACTGGTGGCCTTCATCTTGTGCTTCTGGAAGAAGAAGCGGAAGGTCCTCTCTAGCCCGATGACGAAGGCCAGTCCAGCAACAAACAGGATCTACAGCAACAAGAATCAGTGTGGTCCAATTATTACTTAGTCCGCTGAAACTAAAGGAGGACCCTGTCCACAGCAGTACATGGCTTAGCTTCCTA
The DNA here is from genome assembly GCF_056507025.1 of Lutjanus erythropterus. NCBI lineage: Eukaryota > Metazoa > Chordata > Actinopteri > Lutjaniformes > Lutjanidae > Lutjanus > Lutjanus erythropterus. The sequence goes on from NC_139338.1 coordinate 3,283,585, forward strand.
CACTTGTGCTCCTGCTGCTTCTATAAACTGGAGGCCTGTTGATCAGCATCTACTGTAGGTAATACACTGACTGTTTAGAAGCACCATTAATCAAATAATCCAAACTAGACTGAAACACACTTTCCCACCTGTATTTGAACTAAAATCTCTTCTATAGTCAGCAGAGCTAATAAGGAGAACAGAAAGCAGACACACTCACATTTCCAATAGCCAGGAGTGCTTTGTCAAAGAACAGGATCATCCCGAAGAAGAGGAAGAACACGCCGAAGCCTGTTAATCCCATTCCAATCTCTGCAGGACACACACATACACGCAGCACAGAACGCGTTAATTACAGCTATTATGATAAAAATTTGACTGACAACACCACCCTAAATGTTCTTACATGTTACTGACTGTGTAAATCACAATAAAATCACCTAAAAAGTAAGATGTGCATTACTGCTGTATGTGCAGTGTTGGACTGTCAATAAATACTTTTACGCAAGTGCTGTACTTAAGTACAAATTCCAGGTACTTTACTAGAGTATTTCCATTTTATGCTACTTTATACTTCTACTCCACAACATCTCAGAGGCAAATACTGTGCTGTTTACTCTACTACGTTTGTCTGACAACAGTTACTTTTCAGATTATATTTTTTATATCCCCTTCCATCAATATCAGTACCAGTGGCTCTTTCTAAAAATCATGACTTGGTTACACAAGATTATCCACTGGCCTTGTTGTGAGCAGTTAATATAGGAACTACTTTCTTTCGGCGGAAGAATCCACCAAAACTTTCTTTCTACTACAGACTGCAAGCTGAGTGCCATTTAGTCCCATTATATTGGAGCACCATAGAACTGCAGGCCAGAGGAAAATTATGTATTTTTGATTTTGGTGTGAGCTGACCCTTTAAGTACATTTTGCTTAAAATACTTCAATACTTTTACTTAAGTAAGGGATAAAATAAAGGAAACATCTACTTGTAATTGAGTATTTTAAGAAGGGTGATATTAGTACTTTCACTTGAGTACAGGATCTGACTACTTCTTCCATTACTGGCTATGTATGGCATCCAGACATAGAGGTGTTCTAGAGAGGAAGAGATGATGTCATGTTTCACATTTTTTTCTGGGTGACTGGCTGACAAAGCTATAATCTGTTTCTCATCTCGATAAATATGTGATAAATACAGGCTCAGGGAGTAATGCATTTGCATGTAACAGGATTAGTCCACTATTAAATTAATCTGCCTATATTTTTATGATCAATAATGATAATCATTTTGACTCATTTTTAGTTTAAAAAAGTAAGCTTTCTACTTTCTTTACTCCTCTCTGACAGTAAACAGAATATCCTTGAGTTGTGGACAAAACGAGACATTTGATGACATCATCTTGAACACTGATCAACATTTGTCACCATTTTATGACATTTTATGGACCAAATAATTCACTGATTAATTGAGAAAATGGTTGACAGATGTACTGATAACAAAAAACAATCTTAACAGAAAAGACTTGATAAATAGATATTACTTATATCGATATTTTTATTTCAACTTACAAGACTGTGACAGAATTAATTAATTGATTACTCATTTAGAGCCATATTTAATAAAAAAAAAAGGGCAAAATTCTGATTTGAAAACACTGCTGGAGCAGTATGGAGGCATTTTATGTTTTTTTGCCCTTGTCTTTTTTTTTTTTTTATAAAATGGTCACCATTCACTTCCATTGTTTGGGAGATTCTGCAACACTGTTTCCCTGTGAAACTCCAGCAGTGTTTTGTGGATTAAAAAGCTAAACCCAACCTTCAAGAGCATGACTGAATGTTCATTTTTGTGTGAACTATCCCATTAATATTGTGATACTTGGATTAGGTTACTGACTACATTTTTGAACAAGTGGTTGGAATACATTAAAGCAACCCACCCAGCCTTAGATAAATACAGCCCAGTGACAGACGTTTTGCATTTCCTGCAAGTCATAATTGTTTATAAAAGTATTCAGTATTCAGATTTATCTGAATGGATTATTTTTTTTCAGTTTACAGTACCTCTATAAGTAACTCATTAATACAAATGACAACAATAAAGTAAGTAAATCTCTCTCTGATAACCACAATGAAACTGAAATAATTAGTTATCATGAACTTGGTTGTTCACTCTCTATTTGATGTTGTAGATGTTCAGAATTACAACATAAATGTACAGCCTGTTACTCTCAAATCAACGGCTTGTTATTGGAGTCACACAACTAGTAGTAAGTGTTAGCCGGTGGCTCTTTGGGCCACAGGTTCCTCTCCTTTCCTAGCACTGAATGCTAACAGCTAGTTAGCCAGCTGCTGCATATAAAGCCGGGTTGACAGAGAGGACAGAACGCTAACCGAGACATATTCAAGTACAAACACGGGCGCTTACTTTGGGAGTCCGTTAGTGAAATCATCTTGCCGCGGAAGAACCGGGTGAGGATACAACAGAAACAGACTTAAATGTTAAAGTATCTACTGAATCCTCCTCTCTGGACAATTTAGATGACAGCTGCCACTGCAGCAACAGCCACGTCTTCCGGAAACACACCTTCTCGCGATGTCATCTTCCGGAACAGCGCCGTGTCGCATTCAGGTACAATCTTCACCGTCGTTAATTACAATTGCCAAGTGAGAGGATTCAATCTCCATTAAGTAAAATTTGTTCCGCCTTAAACATAGGTATGAATTCAAGGATCACGGCTCTGTTTCAAGAATATTTCTGTCCCTTCTGCAATATTTTATTTTTAACTGCTGTTGATGTGAGAAGATTTAGTCTTTAGCACAAACATACCTTATAACAAGCAACGTGAAAGAAGTTTCATTTAAGCAAAGATTCTATCCAGTGAAGCATTTCTTTCAAAGGTTAAAGAGAAACATAGATATAAATTTCTCCTGTGAACTAAATCCTGAAACTTGCTCTAATTTATTTCGGTCTAGCAAATTTACACATTAGTTGTGGAAAGATATTAATAATTTCTTGCTTGACAACAGTTTCTCAGATTTTGCTCCTTACAATAAGATTACATTAAGTTGTTATTATTATTATGGTGAAAAGATGTTAAAGCAGCCCTGGGTATCATCATTTTTCACTTAATTTCATTTTCTTTTCAATTCCAGTTTCAACGTATTTCCTGAATGCGTCATACATCTTTTATGGGCTACAGTTGCCCTGCTTACAATTGTCAGGCATTATCAGGCAGTGCTGATGTGGATCTGAGATAACAGGACGTTTGTGCTTTAGACCAGACCTATTAGGTTATGTACTAAACATAGCTTGAATAAGTTATATTGATGAAAAACATTAAAAACGAGCCACAGTTTGTGAGGTTTGTTAAATCCACAGTAGAAGGCAGAATCTGTCAGCAGCCTGGCAGTATAAATCCAGGGCAAACAAAGCTTTGCTAAACCTCTCACCCTTAGCCCTACAGTGTGTTTGTGCCGTGTGGCGCGGTCTGCTATAGCAACCGTGAAGTGGGTTCAGAAACAAGAAGGGCCAGGACGTGGACGGAGCCGCTGAATGGTTGGTCATCCTTATTTTATGTTTTTTCAACGCCTTGTCCCAGACGAACTGAGCTAGTTTAGCTCACAGCGCAGAGGGGTTTTCAAGTTGCGAAGTTTAACAAGCTAGTTAAGTGGACATGAGTTTAAAGACACGAGACTGAGATGCTGCTTAAACCTGATGCTTCAGTGTCCTTTTTTGGTGAAAGTTTCCGTGAACAAGCGGAGCTCTGTGGTGAAGCAGGTGCGGCTGTAGAGTGGAAGCTAAGTTAGCTTCATGTTAACATTCACTGTGACCAGCTGGCTCTGTGGTGTCATGTTAATGAAATAAGATGGAGAATTACATGTTACTTTGTGACTGCACCTAATACTGAGTAAACAGAGGGAGCCTCGATTATAGAAACGTTTGCCTTTGTATGGAAGCCAGTTTCCACCAATATGATTCTGCACGTCATTAAAATGAGACACTTCTCAAAATATTGACTTAGAGACTAATTTACTTTACAAAAGAAAGAAAGAAAGAAAGAAAGTAAGAACCAAATAAAAAAAAAACCTCAGAATATTTTTAGACGCCTTTTTGATGTTCTAAGTCAGTATTTTGAGACACAAACTAACTATGAGATACTGAGTAATTTTGAGATTGTAAATCATTATTTTTGAGATATTAACTCAAGATTTTAGGAAAATTTGTGGTTTCTGAGTCATTTTGTCTGACATTTGAAGTCATTATTTTGAGATTCTAAGTATTTTCTTTAGATAATAAATCAGTTTTTGAGAAGTAATTCTTTTAAATTGTAAGTTATTATTTGTGAGACATTCAACTAATTATTTTGACACATTAACTTGAACACTATGAATGCTCCATTGGAAGGAAAAGTGAAAGTGGAAGTGATGCTCAAAGATACTCAAAGATATTCACTTTACTGTTGAAGAGGAGTAAAGAAACCAGATATTATTCAAAATTAAGAAGCTGAAATGAGGGAATTATGACTTTTTTCTCTTCTAGAAAAAATACTCAAACTGATTAATCAATTATCAGAATAGTTGGAGATCAATTTAATAATTGGTAAATCATTGCAGCTCTATTTCAGTCTAATACAAAATAGTTCAAAATAAGCTTCACTTCAACCAACCACAACAGTAAAATCCTGCTTTTACATTACAGTCGTTTGTGATCAGAGAGAAAGTACAACGTCCACAAGGGACATTTTACTTTTACTTTTGGTACTTTAAGTATGTTTTTCTGATTATGCTTCCTTTCATTTACTTAAGCACCATTTTCAGTGGAGAACCTGTCATTTTTACAGTGTGGTATTAGTACCACATGTAGTAAAGGACCTGATTACTTGCAGGACTACTGCACTTTGTAGTTGAGCATGTAAATTAGAATCGGAATTTTCCACTGTGACAAAAAGTGAAAGTAGAACTCACATAAAAAGGCAATGACTCTGAGATAGCACATAGTGTGTTTGATCTCTTATCATTGTGATAACAGTTGAGACACAAACCGAGGGGAACCAGTCAGAAGATGAACAGTGTTTCTTTGTGAAGTGGAGATTAAAGGTCGTAAAAGGTTACAGTGCTTCAAAACTGAGTTTGTTGAATGTGTTTTTCTGTCTTACAGGGAATCACACACACACACATCGCACAACATCTGTGACAGTCTGAAGGTTGGCTGAGCAAAGAAGCAGCAGAAACATGGAGGATGGAGGCAGGAATAGTGGTAGGTCTGCTCTGGTCAAACCGTGAAACAAACTGTTCATATGTATTCACTGAGCTGTCTGCATGAGAAATGAGCCAAACGTCAGGAAAGTCCAAATAGTGCAGAGATGTAAACAGTCCCACGGTCCTCTCTCTGCTGTAATCCTGCAGCTGCTTTTGTATGAAAGGAGGGTGAGGGCAGATAATAAGACTGTGCGTCAGCTCTGAAGGGTCTCTGGGGAGGTACAGAGTGAAGGAGTGACATCATTAGCTGTGGAGGTGTAATCCTCAGAGGTCTGGTACCTCTGCAGGTGTGAGACCTGACAGTCTCCTCCCTGTTGACACTGTCAGGAGAATCCACTGACGTCAACCTGCTGCACATGGTATTCTACAAACATCTCTTCTATCCCTCTAATGTGTCCTGATTTTACACTCATGACATGTGTAGTTCCAAACATTTCAGTAGAGGGGCAAGTATGATATCTTAATTTCAGTAACCATTCAATGTTTTTTTCTACTTAACACTTTTTTTATTTTACAAAATTTGCCAACTTACAAGGAAGCTGGAAATCAAGGTTGGGGCTGCTGAGAAAACAACATCAAGGCACAGTGCACAATATGTATTTTTTTTTTTTTTTCAGCTAATACTGATAACAGATCATTACCTGCTTCTCATGGCCAATACTCAGGATAATCATTCACGTTTTTTTAGATTAAAAAGAAGTTCATGTAATGTAGTTTATGCACACCTGAGATACGAAAGGCTAAGATGATTTAATATTAACAGCTCTGACTGAACAAAATCTGACATCACTATGACAACACAATTGACAGTTCTGACTGTTCAGATGTTGATTTAGGTTTTCTAGTAAAGTACACTGAAAATTTTGACAAAAATACTTGCATTTTGCATAATACAAATTAAATGCTTTGACAGTATGTCAAATCACTTATTGTTATAGCCAATAGTTATTAGCTCATATGGGCTAATACCAGTATAGACCAATATAAGTGGGTAGCCCAGTATCAGCTGATAATTTACCAGGTGCAGTATTTATTGTGTATCCTGAGCCCAAACACACTAAAAACGATAATTGATGTTTTTCTTTTGATGTGCTTCAATTTGTAGCTGCAATGATTAATTGCTCAATCGATTATTAACAGATTATTAAATCAATAGCCAACTATTTTGATCATTGAGTAATTGTTTTGAATAATTTTTCTAAATGTAAAAATTCTCTGATTTCAACTTCACAAATGTGAGTATTTTTCTAGTTCCTTTACTCCTCTCTGACAGTAAATTGAATGTTTTTGTGTTTTGGACAAAACAAGACTTTGATACATCATCTTGGATTTGGAGTGATCAGGATTTTTTTTTTTTACTATTTTCTCACATTTTACAGACCAAACCATTATCGATTAGTAATTGATTAATCTAGAAAATAACTGAAAGATTAATCAACGACTAAAATAATTGTTACTTGCACCCCTACTTCAGCTGATGTTCCCATAATGCACAGGAGGCATCAGATTGAAATACACCACAGAATTAGCAATAAAATTGCTAGCAAATAAATTGTGTCTTTGTTTAGTGATAGTATTATCAATAATTTTTTAAAAATAAAATATTGTCCTTCTTAGGGATTAAAGTTCTCTGCTTTTTCAGGTCAGTCTATATGTGTAATAGCTACGATATTCATGTTTTTTTGTATTAGGCAGACAGGATAACTTAGTTATTAACACCCATATGCAAGATGGTTTTACACATCAGCAGACAGCAAACTGAACACCAACATACACCGACATTAAGACATGAAGAGGAGAGACAGTGCATAGACACTTCATTATAATAATTGTCACCGTAACAGAGACTCCAGTCTGCAGTGTAGTAATAAACCACTGAGCTGTGCAGCAACATCAGGATTCTGATCAAAAAGTTGGTTGGCATCAGCATCCACTTCTCTTTACAACCTTATTCTCATCGTATCTGCTCAGAACCCAACCCATCTTTTGTCCTGTATGCAGCCTGGTGTTCCCCAATGGGTCTCTGCCTCAGTCTTTAGATAGTGAGTCAGTTTTTCCACTCTTCTATAGTTGGAGGGTCACATTTCAACCAACTCCTTATAATGACCACCTTTTTACATGCAAGTGTCAACATTTTAAGAAGACAGATTTCCTTCTATAGAATTATCAGCTGGTATCAATCCCAGGTACACAATCCAGGGATCCTTAGGAATCATATAACAGAAAACATCCTTTGAGTTTGACCCTGTCCCCTGTCCTGTCCCACATGGTTGTATTTTTATACATGACTAGAAAATATGTGAGTGAATGCTGTTCATCTGTCCACAGTGCATCCAGAATTGCTGTGTGTCTGTGCCTTTTTAGCTTCCTCTAAACAGGTACTGCAGCTGCAGAAAAAAGCTTTGGTCTTCATTTGACGATCTAGAATCAGATTAGGTGGACTAGAAATATCACCCGCTGCCAAGTCGTATCCAAGTTTCCTGTTTCCTGTTTACTGAGGGAGTGAATAACATTTCTGTTGCATGAGAACCTTACGGGATGGTCATGATTGTTCCAGTTATTAATCAAACCCTCAGGCGTTACCAGGAAACAGAGATATGACTGTGAAACACTTCAGATTTTGATTGCAAAATGCATAAAAATATAAATGAATGGCTTTATTTTAATGATATAAACATGATAATGCCCTTTAATGTGTCTGTAATGAGCACATCTGTTCTGGCCTTACAGAAGATTCTGCCAGGATGATCAGTGCCTCATGTCTTTGGTTACTTTGATTCACTTGAAAAGTTTAAAACTCTCAAATACCTCAATGTGTTTATGAACTCCAACCTGCTGCCAGTGCATCACTTTGGAGGAAGTATTTAGAGCTGCAGCAATTAATTGATTATTTGCCAACTATTTTGATAATCATTTAATCAGGTTGAGTCATTTTTTAAATCAAGAAATGTTCTGATTTCAGCTTCTTAAATGTGAATATTTCCTGGTAAACTGAATATCTTTGAATTGTGGACAAACAAAGACATTTTAGGACGTCTTCTTGGACTTTGATCAACAGTTCTCACAATTTTGTTTTATATTTTGTAGGCCAAACAACTAATTGATAAATGCAGAAAATGATTGACAGATTAATAAATGAAAATAATCATTACAGGAAGGACTTGAAAAACAAGTCCAAACATGTTTTCAACTGAAAGATTGTGACCGGATTGATTAATTGAGAAAATGATTGACAGATGGATCGATAATAGGACTGAATAATTGGTCAAAATTTTATCAAAATCACATGGTCTACTGCAATTTTCATATCACAGGAGAGACAATATTTGTTAAAGGCAAAATGTGTTTCAGAATACCTTTTTTATTAAATTCTTGTCCATCTTTGTCAAACTGTTTTCATTATTGATTAGTTGTTTGGTCCATAAAATGCTGAAAATTGTTGATCAGTGTTTCCCAAAGTCTAAGATGACGTCCTCAAATGTCTTGTTTTGTCCACAACTGATCCACACTGATTAATTGATTACCAAAATTGTTGCTAATTGTTTTAATATTGGACAACTAATCTAAATTAATCAACTAATCATTGTAGTTCTACATGGTTTGGGACAAATTACGACAAAAATCAGACCTTTAATAATTTTTTTTAAATGAAAATGAGAATAGAAAATAATCTCAATGAGGTTTTTCAGAATCATTCCACTCTAATTGATAATGAAAATAATTATTACTTGCAGCCCTGAAAGTATTAGAAGGAGACTATATTGATAATTAATGGACTAAAAACCTGCCATAGATGCACCACACCTATATATTCCTAAATATTATACTTTATTGATCCCTGAGGGAAGTTCAGACTTTTTCATTAGCTGATGGTTTTTATTAGGCCTCATGTTAGGGAGCGCCTCTACTTCCTGCTTCCACAAAAATCTACCAAACAGTGTTTAATGCTTTGCCTGAATAATCTGAATTGTATTAAGATAATTTATTTGACTCAGGTCAAGACTTTTATCAGTTTGGACTTGCTAACAGTCCTCCTGATGTTTTGTCTCTGTCCAGATGTGCAGGAGGAGCTGGACTCAGTGGAGGCAGAGCTGGAGCTGGTGGAGCTGCAGATCACAGAGCTCCTGCAGAAGCAGTCGGAACTGACCACTCGTAAGAACTCACTGCTGCAGCAGCTGGAGGAGGCCTGTGGTGCTGCACAGCCTTCGTCCTCCTCATCCTCATCTTCCTCAAAGTCATCCTCAGCGGGTTCGGCGATGAGCAAGCAGGAGATGCAGCGCTATGATGGGACAGGTACTGTACACACACGGCCGTACAGTTTGTCAGGAGGTGAGTGTGTGCTGCTGTGTGTTAACCTCTTGATGTGTGGTAGATTTCCCCTGGTCCAAAGAATTGGGGCAGCAGCTCAAGGACTCGTTCCAGCTCTCCAAGTTCAGACCTCTGCAGCTGAGGGCCATGAACCTGACCATGTCAGGCAGAGACCTGTTCCTGGTGATGCCCACAGGCAGAGGGAAGAGTCTGTGCTACCAGCTGCCTGCAGTCTGCTCCAAAGGTCCTCACACTGCTCATCATCACACACCGCTTGACACTCTATAACATAACACTGTTTGTTCAGTTATTTAATCACGTTGTGTGTGTATGTGTGTCAGGTTTTACACTGGTGATCACTCCCCTGGTGTCCCTGATGGAGGATCAGACCATGTACCTGAAGTCCATTGACGTGTCAGCAGTCATGCTGAATGCATCCAGCAGCAAGGTAATGACTGGTGGCCGCATTCTGTTTAATTTGTTCCACTTCAGCTCACCTTCCAGCCTGCTGATCTCTTTGTCACTTACAAAACTGCATGAACCTCAGATTCACCAGAACCCGCTAAAGTAAATGTTGACATTGAGGACTATGGATCACTTAGATTAATAGGAATGATTTTTCTGGAAGGATGTTGCTGAAAACATGTCTCAGAGAGGATTGAAAATTAGGTATGCATGATTAAATATTTGGGCTGGTAAATTATCAGCCAATATTGGCCTATCCAGCTATGACAGTCTTTATTGGTATCAGCTTATATTAGCTGGTACATACTGGCTATGTTTCTATCTGATCTGATGGATTGTCAAAGAATTTCATTTGAATTCTTGAACAAAAAAGCTGGCTGTAAAAAGCCAAAGTATATCTGTGAAGTTTTTTGATAAACTTTAGAAACACTAACTGAACATTTGAAGAGTCAGAACTGTTTTTGTGATGCAGTTACATTTTGTTCTGTCAGAGTTATAGAATATTAAATCAGTTATCTGTACCAGCTGAAAAAAATCCACTGCAACGTAATACTACTGCTACTACTACTACTACTACTACTACTAATAATAATAATAATAATAATAATAATAATAACAATAATAATAATAAAATAATAGAATAATCATAATAAAACCATAATAAAATAATCTGAACTGTAAAGTAAGTCTGAGCCTGTGTTTGTAAGGCTTTACTGCATTTGTATTACAGTTTATTGTGCATGTTTATGTCTTTTGTTGATGCATGTGTGTTTAGGTCTGTATTTCTTGAACACTTGTGCTTTGTCTTACTTCAGGTTGGCTACACTAGACTTACACTAGCTTTGTTTTTGATGGCCAATATGCCTGTTTATATTCAGAATGCTAGTGATTATAGAAGAACCACTGGACATATGAAGTGCTTAAATCATGGCTTGTTTCAGGTCCTCTGTAACCTCTGTTCCTTCATACATTAGTCAACTATAATTGAGCCCACAGTCAAATGTTAGACTGTCTTTATGAGTAATTTGATCATGCTGACAATATTATCAGTCCACGAGTCCTCACTGTCTGTGCGTGTCACTCTCTCTGTGTCAAACTGCATATATGCAGGAAACAACTGGAAAAACACACCTGTCACTGCAAAAATTGCACTCTGACTTCTGTCTACACTTTAGTGATGATTTGGTCTTCAAACGCACCACAACGACAAAAAACATCATCCTCCTCTTTTAGAGAAAAAAGTGGCAGCACTACACCTATGAAGTCAAGTTCATTTCTTTTTCCTTTCCTCATCCCAGAATTAGATACCCAGTTCTGCTGGATGGATACCATCCCTCTGCTACATGTGCCAGTTAATGACATTCTGCAAGTCACTGTTTAATTCAGCTCTGTGTGTAGCAGGTAGCAAACTATGATATTGAATAGAAAATAATTCACTTAGGTTTTCATTATGCTATTTTTATTTTATATACTTTATATGATTTATTTGGCATACAGACATTTTGACCGTTTATATTTTTAGTTCTGGGACAACTACACATATCAGTGAATCACTTGGACCAGTATGACCTTGTGGTTGCCTCGACAAAAGAAGTCCATGATCACTTAAATTTGCTGCAGTTACATTTGTAATTGAACAAACTTGACTTGGGTTGAATCAATTGTTAAGAAACACTTGGACAAATTAAAAGAATCAGAACAGCGCTTTTCCTGCACTGTTTTTTAGTTTGTCAAAGTAGTCTTAAAAAGCAATTTTCTAGATCTATTTACATCTGTATAGGTAATAGTCATGTTTCGATGTGAATTATCATCTTTTACAGTGTGAAAAAATGACAACATTTTTTATTTAAATAGGAGCATGCTAAGACGGTCATGGCTGGAATGACGGATCCCAAGGCCACTTTCAAGCTGGTGTACGTGACTCCAGAGAAGATCGCCAAGAGTAAGCTGCTCATGTCTCGTCTGGAGAAGGCCTACAATGCAAACATGCTGAGTCGCATTGCTGTGGACGAGGTGCACTGCTGCAGCCAGTGGGGACACGACTTCAGACCAGGTGAGAGGATGGAGGGTGTGGCAGTATCTAACCAACCACCTTCAGCTCAATTCCAGGTTTATATGCAAAGTTGATAAATGTGTGTTTGTGTTCTTGTGCAGATTATAAACTGCTGGGCATCCTGAAGAGACAGTTCCCTAAAGTCCCGCTGCTCGGCCTCACTGCCACGGCAACCAGCAGCGTCCTCAAGGACTGCGAGAAGATCCTGTGTGTCAAACAGCCAATCACACTCACAGCATCCTTCAACCGAACCAACCTCTTCTATGAGGTGGAAAACACGACAACTACACTCTCTCTCACTTTCAGCTACCTGCTTCATACACACACACAGATACAAACACATGCTCCCACCTGCTAACACGCCTGTCTAACCTTTCACAACCATCTGCACTGCCACAGGACAGACTCTAATGTTAATTCTGCATGTTAACCTATTATTAAGAATGTAATCTATAAATACTAACTCACCCCTGTCAAACTGACAAACTGACAGGTGTGAGTAACATTATTGTAAACAAAACAGAACAAATTTAACATCTCACACCTTAATAGAAAATGCTCCATTGACATTAACCATCTGCTTGTTTCTCAGGTTCGTATTAAAGAATCTGACGATGCATCGATAAATGACATCTGCTCTCTGATCAAGAACAGATACAAGGACCAGTCAGGTACTGCAGCAAACTACACTGACAAAACTAAAACAGACAATATGATGCATCATGTTAAAGGCATAGTTCACCTTATTTTAAGTGGTTTGTGTGACGCACTTATCCACAGTCAGTGTATTACCTACAGTAGATATTGGTCGACACACCCCCAGTTTGGAGAAGCAGCAGGAGTACTGGTGTAGGAAGTTAAGCAATGTACTGCTGTGGACAGAGTCAGCAGCAACATGGGTTTAAGACAACTAAAAAATCAATATCAGTTTAAGTGTATGCTATATTTAGAATATTTTCACTGCTGTCAAACAGACTTTTGTGATGGGAAATTGAAGTTGTATCACTCTCCTCAAACCAACCAGACTGCACTGGCAAAAACAGTAATTTTACCACAGGAGTTGCTGGTCTACCGCTGGCTCAATTGGTTTGTTTGTTTGTGTTATTGTGTGACTTTGGTGAATCCAAGCTAACCCTTCAAAACACCATGGTCACACAACAACATAAAGAAACTAACCAATCAAGGCAGCGGTACAGAAGCAGCTCCTGTGATCTGCAAGGTAAAATAACTGATTTTGCCTATGGAGTTAGGTTGGTTTGGAGAGAGCGATATTTGTCTTATATAACAGCAGTTTCTTGTCAGAAAATGCTGACAAACTTGGGGTGTGCTGACTGCAATCTGCTGTAGGTGAGACACTGACTAGTACCTCATACAGCCACACTTCAGATAATCCAGATGTTCCCTTTAAGACTGATACGCTCAGATCTTATTAGACATTTAAAGCAGATATGACTGAATAGATGATTTGAACTGTAGCACTCATGCTCTGATGTGTGTGTGCCGCAGGCATCGTGTATGTGTTCTCTCAGAAGGATGCAGAGCTGGTGTCATCTGAACTCCAGAAGAGAGACATCCTGGCCCATCCCTACCACGCTAACATGGAACCTGAAGACAAAACCCGCGTTCACCGCAAGTGGACCTCCAACAAAATCCAGGTATTTGGGTGCGACACACCTACTGGTGTTTTTGGGGAGTTGTTTCTAGAGGCATTGGGTTCTAGAAGATTTGCTTTGTTATTTGGTTCATGGTGACTTGAACTTCATCCTCAGTTTAGCAATCACTACACTGTGAAAACACAGTAACTTCTGACCAAAAACTGACTTCTTCTTCTTCTTCTTTTTTTTGCATTTGATTTACCTTGTAAAAAATGATGATACCATAAGAATAAGTTTGTACTTTTCATTTCAATTAATTCATTTTTCATTTAATTCATGAAAAGTCCACATAATAGTGAATATAGTCAAAACCCCAAAGAGATTCACTGTGCAGTGGCAGAAAATAAAGAAAATACAGCAATTTTGGGGCATTTATGCTTTATTAAATGAATTAATTTAAGTAATTTTCATCATTATTTTTCTGGCATACATACATACATACATACATACATACATACATACAGTAACTACAAATTGTTGGATAATTGAAAAAGATTGAAGAAAAAACATTCTGGTGTCCTGTTTGAACATGTTACAGTCCATGATTGTGTTGTCCTCTAGGTGGTGGTCGCCACAGTGGCGTTTGGCATGGGCATCGACAAACCCGATGTCAGGTTCGTCATCCACCACACCATCAGCAAGTCCATCGAGAACTACTACCAAGAGAGTGGACGCGCAGGTAGACTTTTAGCAGGACTCCACACCAGTTTATACCGCTTGTGTTTTTGCAAATCTACATGAAAACCCTTCTGTCTCTGTGTGTCTCCAGGTCGAGACGACAGTCCAGCAGACTGCATCGTCTACTTTGGCTTCTCTGATATCTTCAGGATCAGCACCATGGTGGTGATGGAAAATGTTGGTCAGCAGAAACTGAAACAGATGGTCGACTACTGCCAGAATATTGACAGGTAGCCCGCACATGTTGACTTCAGTGGACATTGTAGAGACTTACAGTCATTTCCTGGAGACTTTCCCTCACCCTAAACCTGCAGGCAGGGTCACTTAGGGTTTTTTACATGGTCATTTTGTGGGTGGGGACAATATACAAATCCCAGAATTCAGATGTGCCAAGAACCATCTGATATAGGAATTGCTGAATAAGTACGTACCAAGAGGTTTCGTAGCCTTGCTCCCCTGCCAGAGAACCAGAGGGGGTTCTCAGATATGAATTCCTGAATTCATATAGAGAGCTCTTAGATATACAAATTCATAAATTCTGAGAGCCCCAGCACACCTTCTCATGCTTCATGTAGCTACTCCTTTTAACACTGAAGGCCAAAATGCAATAAGGCATCTGACGTACACCCACTGTTCTAAACGGCAGAACATGCACTGAAAGCATCTTGATGTATGTCAACCAGCCTTTACTCTCTCATGGGCTCTCCATCATCCCTATAGAGGAAAATATTTCAACTTCTGTTTCTAACTCACACAGATTTATGAATTTTGGTTCCCAGAATTAATATACCTATATTATAGACCACAGACCCCCCACATGTATTGAGGTAAATCCTCAGATTAATATTGATCATATTTATGATTTCATACCCTGACCTCAACCTAACCTGAACAGTAACTACTGACCCGAAAATCAGCCTTTACTGTTTTGGGACACAGCTTTTGTCCCCCAGTTAACACAGTGTGGTAGATAATGGCTTACACATCATGACCTGAATGTCTGTTGAGTCTCATGTTGATTGTGTTTGTTGAAAAGGTGTCGGCGCTCCCTTATGGCTGTTCATTTTGATGAAGTGTGGGACGATGAAGGATGTAACCAGATGTGTGACACTTGCCGTCATGCAAAAGGTGTGTTATTATGTCATGTGTCTTAACAAAGTTAATGACTGGTTGTTTGAATGTGTGAGCTAAATATTCTTTATGGATGTGGAAATCTATCTCAACTAAATTTGAACTGACCTCTCCCCCTCCAGACTTCGCCACGGTGGACATCACGGAGCATGCCAGGCAGGTGGTGCAGATCCTGGAGCTGGCGGCGTCTAACGATGAGAAGCTGACTCCTCTGAAGCTGGTGGAGGCGTGGATGGGGAAAGGCCCTGCCAAGCGCAGGAAGATGATCCAGACCACCATGCTGTCCCGGCTGCAGGCTGAAGCGGTGATCGCACGGATGCTGCTGCAGGATTATCTCGGGTGATTCATCCTGCTCTGTTATTCTTGTTACATTATTGATTTTTTGGTTTGTGTTCATTTGCTTTCATTACTGATTGCTTCAAATTTCTGTTTAAATCCATTAGTGGGATAATATAGACAAGACATATCGATCTATGTTTTGTTTTTACCACTGGATTGTTCAATTATTGGGTAGTTAATTAGCTACCAATTGTACTGGGTAAGTTATTTCCAAAATGCAATATATTAAATATTGCTGCTTTGATTTGAAAGTAATAAGTTACTTTACAGTATTTTCTGTCTGTCTAGAACAGGGGTCTGCAACCTTTACCATCAAAAGAGACATTTATGGCCAAAAAAGGGGGAAAAAAAATCTGTCTGGAGCTGCAACTATTAAATGCTCTTTTCCCTGAAGACTTGTTGGCGGCCATAGCTTATAGAGACTCAAGAAGATGAGCCACCATCACAATTTAGAGGAAAAGACACTGAGCCATAGACACAGTCTTTGATATTTTAGTTGATGAAATATTAACACTTTTTGGAAATTTAGTGTACAACATACTGCAATAGATTTTTGAGGTTGGGCCCAACTCAAACTTTTGCAAACGTTCTGCTGACCTTTAGTTGAGATAATAAACCATTCTTCCTTAGATAAATTTATAGTAAAAGTTAAAGTTAGAGAAACTCAAAAAAATGTTCAAAATTTGGTCACAGTGAACCTGATTTGTTACTATTTTGTTGCCTTAAAAAAGGTTTAGTGATATTTTTTTAAATACAACATTTTGAGTTTTCTAAAATTGAAATATTTAAATTTATCTAAAGATGAAAGGTAAATGATCTCAACAAAAGATCAGCAGTTGGTAAAACTTTTTCCAAACTGAAAAATTTGACTTAGGCTCAAAACTGATGTACATGTATGTAGTATGTTGGCTTGAAATTTTGAGCAGTCTCAACTTTTTCATAGACCTACAACAATGAAAGATGACAACTATTTAAAAAATATAATGTCATTCATTTCCATATCATTTTTTGTCAAAGTCACAGGGAGCCACTGGAGAGGAGCTGAAGAGCCACATGTGGCGCTGGAGCCTCAGGATTTAAGAATAGATACAAGCCTAATATTGCAATACTTAATATTTTAATATTTTCATACACCCCTATACATTGTA
The DNA here is from genome assembly GCF_056507025.1 of Lutjanus erythropterus. NCBI lineage: Eukaryota > Metazoa > Chordata > Actinopteri > Lutjaniformes > Lutjanidae > Lutjanus > Lutjanus erythropterus. The sequence goes on from NC_139338.1 coordinate 3,300,603, forward strand.
TGTGAGCCAATGATATGGTGTTTCTTGGAAAGTTTTTTACCAATTACCATTAGATGAACTTGAGTCTTTGAGTTGTAGAGAACCCAAAAATTTAAAAAGTTTATCTAAAGAAGAAAACTCAACTAGGTCAGCACTAGGTCATTTCAAAATCTGTTACAGTAAGTTGACTTGAAATGTAGAGTTTTCTCAACTTTTTTTTAGATTTGTTTGTTTGATGAGAGGAAGTTAAAAACAATGAGATGACCTGTTAACTCAGCTGTGATGTATTTATTTCTCATTTATAAAATATTCATGTGTATATTCATGCATCAAGTTAATATAAGACGATGTGGAAATGACAGTAAAAATAGACAGGAATGTTCATTTATGCATAAATTAACTCTCCTTAAGATTTATTGATGAAGGTTATTGTGAACTGGGTTGAGATGGTTTGTCATTTTTAATAAGGGGTTCCCAGAAAAAAGTTTGGGAAGCTCTGATTTAGATTCTTCTCTGTGTGTTTGCTTCAGTGAGGACTTCAGCTTCACCCCGTACACCACCTACTTCTACATGAAGCTGGGCCGCAAAGCTCCTCTGCTGAAGAGCCAGACTCACACAGTCAGCATGAAGATGAGGACAGGGACTGGACCTGCTGGGGTGAGTGACTCCTGCCCACCGTGATATATCACTGTGTCCACTAGATTAGATCATACATATAGATTGCTGGCTGTGATTAAAGAGGCTTTTTTAAAACTCAAGTTCAGCTTTGGTCTGAATCAATCCAAAGACTACATTGAAATTTTTCCAAATTTTTCACCCTCCACTATTTCCAGCAAAGTTACTCTGCCAAACTTGTCCAGGACTCCCTTTATATGCTCATGTTGAGAAAACACTTTGTGGTTTGAGTGAGTTTTAAAAAGCCTCTCTTCAGTTAGGGTTGGGCAATATAAAAAGAAAAGGTCAGCATGAGACCACTTAAATAGTATTATTCACTTAATCTGTTTAGATAATCAACTGGGGTCTAACAACAGGTTCCAATTCAGACCAGAGCCTGTATTTATCAAGCACCTCTGTTTTCTGATAGCAGCACAAAAACACTTTTTTAAAGATGGTATTGGTGCCAAAACGGTGCCTGAATTGATACTTCAGTACACACAAAATGGTAGTTGATGGCATTAAACACCAGTTTTTTTATTGCTAAAGCAAATTTGATTAAATTAAAATTGAACAATATATTAAATGTTTAAAGTTTACTTAAATATATAACTGTAAACACAAAACCCTTCACAATTTTACAAAGCAAATTGACACATTAAGTAAAACCTAACCCATCTACAGTCAACTTGATACAAAATATCAGTTACAGTACTAAAAACAGCAACATAAATTGAGTTGGTATTATACAAACTCCAGCTCAAACTTTAGCAATTCTTTTGTAGAACTATGATCGTATTTGCTAACCTGTGAAAGGCTGCGGTCCTCATCGTCAGTGCTTTCATCAGACGCGTCTCATCTAGTGTTTTATATCTCTGCTCCCCATCTCCGGGGTCAGGGACGCCCACACTGCTGGCTGGTGTGCTCAATGTGTGACCCTGAAACCAGAAAACACTCCGTGTCAGAGTAGCAGCAAAGTTGTGTGTTTTTTTTTTTTTTGTTTTTTTTTTAATTTTAGACAGTAGTACAAGTCACTTTTTCTGATAAAAAGATATTGTCTCAGCAATATCTAGATTTTACCTGTTGGAAGGCTGTGCAGCTACACATAAATAAAAAATAAATAGACCAGATATAAAAATAAAGATAAGCTCTGTGGTCAGTGTAGCAGCGTCAGTTGATTATAATGGACGTGCTGTCTTTGCCCATGTATTTCAGCCGTAGGTAAATATTAGAAAGCCATTCATGTAGTGTGTAATGTACTTCCAATTATTTTTTCATTTAATCTAATGATTACTTTATCGATTAATCTAACAATTATTTTTAGATTATTTGATTAATATGACAATAAATTGACCTAAAATAGATATCAAAAACTTGTTTCATTATTTCAATGTTTTATTTAATCATAATAAAAAAAATAAATTTGACACTAACCATGTGATGTTTCTGGCTGCATGACCATGAAAAATTATTTATTAAGTGTCATTTCCAGCTTAATTTTCAAGCACATCAATCAGAAAATCACTGTGGAAATAGTCTGATTTAACAAGTGCTTTGTACACCAGCAGTATTATAAATGTCATACTATTGCCCAACCCTACTTTATATAAAATAAAATCATTTAAAGTGAACATCTGACCTGGTTCAGACATTTTAACCCACTGAATGATGACGGTATTTGAGCCAGTTTGATAGTTCACATGAGTTCTTGAGCAAAGTGATGAGTCAAACTGATACTGCAGTTGTAACACAAACACTAATTTTTGGTCGTAAAAAGATTCTGATTATGTATTGCACCTCTCTGCCAGTTTACACACCGCTATAAACTGTAAATACATTTTATCTGTGACAAGCAAATACTGAACAAAACTATTATGACTGCAGTAGAAGTTGGACTCTTGTCATTAGTTTGTTTCTGTATCTCCTGTGTTTGTGTATTAATGTGTTGTTTTCTTCGGATCCTCTGTGTTCTGTGTGTGAAGTCTCTCTAACCAGTTTCTTCTTCTTCCAATGTGTGGCTGATGTGTCTCTCCTCTGTCATTTTAAAATGTTCTTACATGTTTTATAATTGTTTCTAAAAATCCACAGAGGTAAGTCATGCTTGAATTGAAGCTAAATGTTGTGTACGTTTGTCCACATAGTGGTGACAGGATTTTTGTGTTTTTATTTTGAAGATTTTATAACCTTCACACCACTACCTCATAACTGCTAATGTGATCATTAGCACCCTAACATGATCAATCATAGACGTAGTTGTAGTTGATGTAGATTCCACTGCTGCTCTACACATAATAAGAAAATCATTATTTCTGTTTTTGTTTTTTTTGGTCACTTCATTTTTCCCCTGTGATCATCACAGCTGTTAAGAACATATGAGGCCAAACAAGTGTTACTGGCACAGATCAGTGCACATGAATGGAGAAAAACAGCAGGTGTGACCTGGAGGTTTGTGCTGATCTCAACAGATGTGCTGTTAGAATAGATCATTTATATATTCATATCATGATATACAAACAGTGATTCTTAAATTACTACTGAAATGATCAGTTAAGTAATTTGACAGAAGTGAATGATTTGTGATCATATTTAAGATGATCAGTTTTAGACAGTGCATTTTTGAAAGTGTGATTCACTCTTGTGAATAGTAGTTTGACAAAACACTCTTTAGTCAAAGTCGACTCACTACTGATATGAAGTTGTCTCAGTATAATGGATTTGTATACAGTACAAGTGTTTAACTGGTTGTTCTACAGAAGAATTGAGGCGATGCATAAAAGTAAACAATGAGAAGAGTGTTGAGAAACTCAAACTCTTGAGAAATGCAGAGAATAAAGTTGAAATGTTGAAGTTGAAATGTCAAGAATAAAGTCAAGAATTATTTATATTATTGTTCTCGCCATTTCAACTTTGCTCTCAACATTTCAACCTAATTCACAACATTTCAACTTCATTCTCACAATTTTGACTTTATTCTTGACATGTCAACTTTATTCTCGATATTCTTTTCAGCGTGTCAAATGTATTCTTGACATCTTGACTTTATTCTCAAAATGCTAAATTTAAAAAAAAGTTCAGTCATTTTTTTCCTTATGCAAGCCTTCATACTCTCTGTTCTGACCAGTTAACCACTTGTGATTTTTTGATTATCTGTATCCTATAATGAAATTGATAATTCATCAATAATGCTGTTGGTAGTTGTGGACCTAGCTTTGTATTCATTGCATTAAATACTGACTGGTAGTGCAGGGATCCTGATCGAAGTTTCAAAACTCAAAATTATCAGGTCAGATCCAAAAGCCGTTCCATATAGATCTGAAAAAAATGAGCAAGGAACCTGAAAAATGATCTGAATCCAGAGTGGCCCTGGGATCCCCAGCCTCAGCCGCTGTGCTGATGAATGGAGGATCCTTCTGTTTCTGTCCTTGTCTAGACCTGAGTGTCCCATGTCCTCCAGCCTTCCCCTGTTCCCTCGTCCAATCCAAGTAGGTGTGTGAAGCCTCTCAGGTAAAGCCTGTTGTTAATGACCTGCAGGTAAAAGCTGTGAGTGGCCAGGGCAATGCCAAAGAGGGAAAGAGATCAGGTCAAAGTGCTGGAGACGCCCCCGTGTCCAAGAAAGTCAAGAAAGACCGCCCCTAACCCCCCACCCTGTCCAGAGGACAAGCTGACAAAGTACAGTCCATCATTCTTTATTCTGTTTACTACTGCTTCTGTTGCCATGGCACTGTCCGCACTTTGACTTCATGCTGAGGGACTAACAAACACTGAGAATCTCTTTGATTTCATTTCACATGCTTTTATAAGTTGTCTGATGAAAAGCATGAGATCATGTAATCGTTCCTAACCGGCAGGCTTGGGCGATAAAAAGACGTTATTGGCAGCACAGCCTCTTGTTGCTGTTGAATTGTCTAATTTGATTGGATGGTGACACTGATTGTAAGAAAATATAAGATCTGCTAATCTATTTCTTCTTCATTCACTCTGCTCACTCTGTTAATGAATGCAGGATGGTGCACTCTTGCTAGCTAGCTTGCTGCTGCTGTACAACTTGATGAAATGATGTGCAGCTGCATGTGGCCGCTTAAAATTTGAATGAAACTCTTATGTAGTGTTACTTTGTGGACAAACAGACCCAGAGATCTTAATCCTCAAAAGCCTGGTTGTGTTTAGAAAACATTTCCAAAATCATACATTAGTTCATAGCTCGTTGATCGGTAGTCTGATAAAATGATTACAATGTCACTGCACATTAGAACTGAATATATAGCTCTATTTTAAATGTGATTCAGCAGCATTGCCCTCCTTATCTAACCTTTAGATTGCTCTGAAGATGTTTAAGATAGGACTGTCACTTTTTAAAAAATAGAATCTAAAACTATACTGCAGAATTAATGTTCTGTTCATTTGTGAGGCCTCAGCTGCCAATGTGATCTGATGGGATGCTGTATAAGTAACATCCCACCTTTAAGGACATTTTGTGTGTCATGACTTTGTATTTTAAGCTTCTCGAGTGGCCATCATCATCATGATAATGACTAACATTGTAAAACAGTTTGGTTATTTACACAAGTTTTCATGCATACAAAAGTTGAAATAAGTCATTACTGACTTTTGGTTTCACACAGGACATGAACTGTGGTCTGTGGGATGAATCCATCCACCCTGCCTCCTCCGTATGTGCTTCTTATACAACCACATCTGGCATTTTTTTTCTGTGTAAATGTGCACACGGTCTCTTGTTATGAACAGATACTTAACCCTGTTTCTCCCACCTGCAACTCATCCGCATACTCAGTTGGAAACTAGTAGTAACTGTTGTGCAGTGTTGTGTGCTGCTTTGCACTAGGTGGTCACGTTTTCAAAAAAGACAGTTAGCTTGCAGTTTATTCAAATGAATTTGAAGTAAACCATAAAGCTTAATCCTAAACAACACTGTAAAATGGATGTTGCTCCGTCCACTTTCTTCTGCCGCTGCATGAAGCCAGGCACACATGCACACACTTACATGAATACTATAGTGACAACACATTTCAACTCACAGAATATTTAGCCTGGGGCAACATAGAAACAAGAGAAATTATTCATCATTACTTTTGTTTTTTTAATCACTCTCCACAGGCAGCATGTGGTGCGTAATGTATGGAGAGCAGACCCAACTGCACTGACGCCACAGAAATGCATAAATACAACTTGAAATCTGAATAAAAAGTGACAGCCCAGGTTGGGCATAAATGACTGTAAATAACAAAAAATCATCTAATTTTAGTATCGCCCAAGCCTATAACCATTACTCATGCAAATGTCCACACTCAGGAGCATGCTGCCACTAACTCACTAACATTTCATCACACTGTCTCTACTAATATGGTCAATTTGTTCTCACTTGCTACAGAGAGAGGTAGGATAAACTGTACATTATGGATTTTTTTTGTCTATGTTACTGTACCTGTAGTAAAATATTACTCTAAAAGGGACAGTGCGTGGTGAATATTATGGTGCTGTATCCTCTGCGTTATACCAGGATGATGATCCACTGTTGTTCACTTACACTAGTTCTCCTGTTATAGGACACATCTGTTAAAGCCAATGAGGAGGAGACTGATGTGACCTTTGACCCCGTTGTCATGGACAACAGCTGTCCCCCACAACCCAAACAGAAACTTATCAAAGAACAGAGGAACCTATCCAGGAAACAAGACCTAAGACCAGTCAGCCAGACAGACAGACGGACAGAGAGAGCAAAGAAACAGCTGGAAGAGGAAGAGGAGGAGGAGGAGAGGTGCGTCATGCCACGACATGTAATCGAGGTGGATGTTGAAATTAACATTATAGATAAAAGTGACGATCAGAAAACACCATCACATTCAGTTAAACCCTGCTCCAAACGCAAATCCACCACCCCTCAGAGAGGGAGGAGGAAACCCCGTGCTAACACAGCGGCGGCAGCAGGAAGTGTTCCCTCTCCATCTCTGGGCAGTGACTCTGCCCCCAACACTGTACCCAGCTCTCCATCTCAGGCCTCCATCATCTCTGAGACGGCAGCCGAGGAACTGTGCAACCTGAGGAACTACTACAGCAAACAGCTCAGGAGGATAAACTACGTTTCCCATGAATACCTGGGGCAGCCCACAGAGCCAGGAGTCTTGGCATGCATCAGGGAGCCTCTGAGGAGCCTCCGTCTACCCCACAGGGCAAGCATCGCCCAGACGGCCCGCAGCCTGTGGACACGAGTGAGCGGGCGGAGGAAGTTGCTTCAGCGGTGACATCATCACATGATGGTGTATCATATATCACACATCGTTTACAGCTACTGTTGTAATCACAGCTGATTTATCTGCTGTCACTGTTGAAGAAGCCACTATGTGAAAGATTTAAGAAGGCGTTGGAGCCACCTGGTGGTGATACCTGTGTCCTACCAACCCCACAAATCTGACCTGGGAACATTGGGCCTCATGCAAGAACCAGTCGCAGGAATAAAACCAAAGTTTTTCACTTTTTCACTAATGACTGTATATTTCATTAGTTTGAAAAATAATTACACTTCATAATTATGTCAACATTATCCTGTTTGACTGATTTTCAAATTATAATGACATTGTACATATAGAGTCTACGAGGGTAATTCAAAAAGTTCTGAGACAAATTGAAAAAAAACTTTATTTATGAAAGATACAAAATTATTTTTCAACATAAGATCCACCTAACTCAATACACTTCTGCAAGCGATGTTTCCACCGAGAAATTCCTTCTTGATAGAATTCTGGAGCTTGTCTAGTCAACCAGGTCACAACCTCCCTCTTCGCTTCAAGTATGGGCTGAAATCTTGTTCCTTTCAAAAGTTCGTTCAACTTTGGAAATACAGCTCTAGAAGGTGAAGAGTCTCCATAAACATTTTGCAAAGCTTCAATGATTTCTGTAGGTTTCCATTGAAGTTTTGTTAGAAATTTGATGTTTGCTCGAACTTCAAATTGGCTCATTTTGGACGGTCAAAAAAGTTGGTTTTGTAATATGTAACCTGGAACATTCAATAACAAAGTTAGAATGCTGTAACTTGTCAAATTTGTTTATAAGTCATCAGTGGTACGATTCAAGGTCATTTTATTACACTATTTTGACTCAGTTTGAATTTATGTCATTTGTCTTAGAACTTTTTGAATGCCCCTCGTATCTTTAATTCTGTGATGTATTAATTTTATGTTTTTGTGATGGAAACCACAGTCATCCATCACATTGCTGTGGCAAGATGTTTTTTTCCTTGACGCCATTTTCAAATTGAGACATTTCTAAACAACACCACCTCACACTCCCCTCACCCTCCCTAACGGTCAGTTATGGACATACCTTCATTGACTCTCTCAGTCCAAATCAGCCCAGCAGTTCACTTCAGTTCCAACAACCCGACACAGAAGAAAAAGAAAGTACCATCCTATCACCATCCTCTGGCTCTGGTGGCTCAAACATGTCCAATAAAGGTGCTGGACAGAGCGTCCATGTTTCAGGTGGTTTTCAGGTTGTAGTAGTGTTTGACACTGAGACAGCACAGTGGACACACCCAAAGTGTTTTAGAGCAGAGAAAACTGCTCATTTTTTCATGACTGAGCCCTAATTTATATAATAAGCATTTTTTTTTTTTAAAATCATTAAAATTTGTCAGGATGGTTAATAACATGTTTCTGTGGTGTGACAAACAAAACATTTTTTATTTTATATGAACTTAAAGTAAATATCAGGTTCTTTCTGTCACCACACACACCTGTAAATATACAGAAGAGTATTAGTGCCAGGCATAAGGAACAAAATAGAGAAGAAAGATTTTTTTTTTTATTTTGCATTTTGAGAATAAAGTGGACATATTGAGAATAAATTTGAATTACTGAGTTGAATTTTTAGTATTACGCTCGCTCTGTCAATTTGCAAGACATTTGCACAAGTTAATTCAGAGAGAAAAATTCTGCCCTTCACATGATTTTATAGATATGACATACATATGACTGTTGACAGATCATTTTCACTGCATTTTAGCTAAGAATCACATTTGTCACGTGGGAAGAATAGGCGAGATACTGAATCTAATGATGCTTCACTGCAGCTGCTCTGTTCACGTGTCCTGTGCAGCTGCTCTAACCTGTTATTGTGTGTCGGAATAAAAAGCAAGAGCTTCCACAACCAGTATGCACTGCTCAGGTAGGCAGTGTGGTCTGGGTGTTAGTGGATGTCAGGCTTAAGAAAAATAAATCCTCTGATTAAATTGGAGAGTTTGCAGGAACTTTGTTCTGAGTCTTATCAGATAATTTTCCTATAATGAGTTTTCTGTTTCTTGATTCAGCAGGTTTCCCTGGTGGGACTCCAGTATATTCACTGTCACATTGTTTTATTTTAATTTTATGACAACAAGCACTGATGTTCAGAAGAAATACTGTATTCTTTGATTTGTATTCCTGTCTTTGACCTTTTTTTCTATTAGCTGTAACCTAACAATAAAAATTTAAGATCTTTTGTCACAATAACAGTATATGTCTGCATTTATCCTCAAAAATCTAAAAACAAAATCTTTGCACACCTGAACATGGTGACTGAACACTTCAGGGACAACTTGAATAAACGTGAACTTAACATTGGTTTATTATTTTTTTAAAAGATCTTTCAGTCTAAACAACCATTAAAGCATAGATGATTTAGTAGATTATGGATAAACTACCTAAAACTGGCCCAAAATTGCCAATTTATGGCTGATGCACCTTGAGAAAACACACTGATATCCAAGTAATGGAGAGGGAACAAAAGCATAAAACAGACTGAGATCACTTTAACAACATCCATATAACAGAAACCAGAAATGCCTCCTTGTGTTTGAGAAAACAGCTGATGGTAAATAAAATGTAGATTTATGAAAATTCAACTCACAAGTTAAAAAAAAGAATTTTAAATAAAATGTGTTTTAGATATTTTCTTCTGCTTGACAAGCATTTCTGCTAGAAAGCAATTTTAAATTTTATTTATTTATTGTTGTTATTCTGACTCTTTAGTAAGATTTCTTTGAAAACTCAGAACAGTGTCGTTTATTCTCCCTGGAACAACTCGCCTTTGATTTTTAAGAAGTTATACAAATTCTGATGGCTCTTGCAATTTCTTTGCAAAAAATACCTGAAGACATTGCAACATACGTCAGTGTTTCTTTGAAAACCTGCAGTGAAATCCTGCAGGGGCTGTTGAATCCATACCCTGACCTTTTTTTGTTGTTGTCCATAAATCAGTGCTCTTGGTCACCTTTTATGTCTGTCTGTGCATTTTATTAATATATTACCTGTTGAAAAATATTAGAGCTGCTGTCTTTGACTTAGCAACATTTAAAGAATTTAAAAACTTTTCTTCTTTTCATTCCCTGAAAAGTTACCGTTTTGGACATAGAACATTTCTGCCTGACAGTGATTATATGTGTAATATCAAACTTAAATGAGTTGGGCAACTATTAATCAAACCGAAAGCTTGCAAGTATTGTTTAAAAACCCCACAAGACCTGTAAGAAGTCACATATATGAGACTTTAAAAAAAAAGAAGTAAAAAGCACTTGTCCTTATAACTGAGACATATTTAAACTGAAGACATGGAGAAAACTGGTAACTGCATTTGACTTAAAAAAAAAAACAAAAAATGTATATTTAAAATAATTGATTCATACTGAATTCTTACTGAATTCCTATTATGTCATTATGTCAGAATCCATTTATTCACCAAATGTACAAAGTACACAGGAATTAGACTTGGTGATGCAGCGCAGTGGACAAGAAAGACAAAAAGCTTAAAGAGACTAACTTCAAAGGTTAAATTGTTTAAGTTAAATACAAGAATTATGCACAAATAAGAATATTATATACAAATAAAACTATACAATCAAAATAAAAGGTACGAGATAGGAGATAGGAGTAATAAAGTACAGTGTGAGCTGAGAATAAGACGTATAGAACCAGGAATGTGTTTGCTGCACTCTGCTACACATTATAATGACATTATGATTATGGGATGATGTATCTACAGGTTATTTCATTGGTTAATTACAATTTAAACCAAAATTCTACTGTTGGAGGTGATGAGGACATTACTCAGACAGGAGGAAATGGTGCTTTTGTTGGGGACTATTTTCAGTGGCGGTTTAATCCACATCTGGGGCAACAGGATGGTGTGTGTGTGGGATTAACTCAACATAAAGACATAAAAACAGGAAGAAACTGTCAGACTGAGGATCCACACATTAGCAGATAATTCAGTGTTGATTTGAAGTTTCATGGCATTCATTAACAATATCCTCTGACTTCTCCTGTACAGATTAATAATCCAGTGGAATTGATAAAGTGGAGGCTCCATGTTTGTGCATGTAGCAGTTAGTCTGCAGCACCACCTGCTGTCAGAGGTGTGTATGTGTCATCACCTGCCTCCATCCTGAGCCGCTGCACAGAGACGCACTGAGTGGAGGCCGGGCCAAAGCATGAGCCTCGATGCTGTCTTGCTGCAGATCACGAGTGCCACAGAAACACTAATAAAACATATGAATAATTAATAACTAATTATACAATAAAACAGGCATTAATAAATTGTACAACTTCATTTCTTCATCTATAAACAAATAGAATATATTACAAAGAAATTCATTATTTGATGTTTTCCTGGGCAATAAAAAGAGGAATCATAAAAAAGAATTTTCAGTGGAAATATTCCTAAAAAAATAGTTCAAATTAAGAACAGAGTAAAAAAAAAAACATTGAAAAACAGTAAGTGCATCATTTAAAATTACATGAATGAATTCATAAATGAATCGTTTGATTTAAAAATCCATTTGAAAAGGCAATTTAAAACATAATAAATAAATAAATAACTGGATTCATAAGTTGAATTAAGAATACAGATTTAAATCAGTAAAAGGGAAATTTCCTTTTTCCATTTGCATTTCAACCATGTTGGAAAAGATGATATGAGGAAGGGTGACCTGACCAATCAGAGAGCTTCTTACATCTCATGGTAAATTTATGTTGTTTTACCTCATTTTACTATCACAGTTTATTTCCAAGTGAAATACAGGGTTCCTGCAGGTTTCAACATGTTAAATGTAAGAAGTTTGAAAACCATTATAAATACAATTTACAACATATTTTACATCCATACTCGCAAAACAGTATGAACGATATGAAGGACAATCAGATTAAAGTCACATAGTAATATATAACATATGTACATATATATACATATGTATATGTATATATACATATATACATATATGTATGTATGTATATATATATATATATATGTCATTTTCTTTCTGTTCAGGGTTTTTAAGAATTTTGTTTTTTGGTGTTTTACCCCAAAACTGACAAAAGTGTTAAAATACCTGAAAGTGACAGTGTCATGTGGTAGCAGTACAATAGAATCATATAACATATAACTACAGAAAAAGGAAAAAGAAAAGGACCAGAACATATGCACATGGTTTGCAGCTGTTTTCACAGGAGGGATCAATATTGTCATAAATTTAGAAGACCCTAACTTTGGTCCAATGAGCGCGGTGGACAACTTTACATTGAGCTAACTTCTGTAGACAGGTAAGGTATGTACACATTAATAATACCCTCCCAAACCTGGACAGTTTTTAATTGTTTAGAATTCATAACATGTTAACAGGTTCCCTGCAATTTCATGTGTCATCTTTTTTTTCTTGTGTTACTTTACTGTAATAATAAACTGTATTTGCCCAGCACCTTTCATGCAAGAAATGCAGCAAAAAGTGCTTTAAACCAAAGAAAATATATGCAACACATTAAAAAAAGATATAGAATGAAGATAACAACAGGAATATAATGCCATAATTAGTGTAAAATGGAATAAAGGATAAAACCCAAATGTAAAAGTAAGATAAGATGAGAAAAGAGTAGAATGCATCGTCACATGGATAAAAGCCACTGGATAATTTTAGTAAAGGTATGATAAAATAAAGATGAAAATAGAATGCATAACACAAGATGGAAAATAAAACCCACTGAGATGATAATAAGATTTCAAGTTAAAAATACAGTGTATAGAAGACATAAAATCAATCAAATCAAGCAGAGTTTCAGGACTGTATCAGGAATGTCAGAGCTAGTTAAAGGCTAAAATGAAGAAAAAAGTTTTGAACTTTCTTTTAAAAATATTTTGCAAACTGGCCTCCCTGACATCCGTAGGTAGTCTGTCCTGGAGCTTTGGGGCATAAGAGACAAAGGCTACATCCCCGACTTTGAGTTCTAAACACTGCAGGAGGTGATGTTTGAAACAAACATGAATAAATAAATAAATAAAGAATCACAGCTCTTAGCTTCTAGAATGTGAATGTTGTTCTTATTTTTATCTGATAAACAGAATATTTTGAGGATTTGGACGATTAGGCATTAAAAACACAAATTAAGTCATTGTACTGAAAATTCTGAAAGATTTATTAAATTGAATTATTAATGTAATTCCCAAATTATTAATGTAATTTTATGCAGAACTGAACCATCCAACCAGTAGCCAAAAAAAATCATCCAGGCTTCAAAGGTAGCCCAATTCTGCAGGAGAAATGCAGACCTGTCAACCCTAAGCATGATTTAAAAGTCAGATTGTGGTGAATTCAATGTAATAAAAGTAACATGTAACAAGTAACACAATGTCATGATCCAAACAATTTTAAGACCTGTCAAAATTAATTTAAGTCCTAAAATTCAGGTTATTAGACCTTTGGGAAAAAAACCCTTTGTGACGCCGCAGGACCTCTTAAACACCATGCATTGGCCGGGAATCAAACCCGGGTCAACTGCTTGGAAGGCAGCTATGCTCACCACTATACCACCAATGCTCGCCACAGCAAGCTCAGTGCCATGAGACAAGACGTTGCATGACATTTACGTGCCTGACTGGATCCGATTCCGACATCCAGATGGCTTTTAGCCAGCCATGGCACTCGTACATGTTTGCACGTGGCTGAGCGCTTCAACAACATAACCCAGCTGGCTCAAGAGTGAAGGGAAGAAGAGCTAAAAGTTGAGACTTGCCGTGGTGCCAAGGATACCAACCTGCACGGGAAAAGCGGGCAATGTGGTGCACGCAGCCCGGTGTAGCGAGGAATGCACAGACCTGTAGACTGGGGAAACTAAACAACCGCTGCATAAGCGCACGGCACAACACAGGGGAGCCAATTCCTCTGGTCAGGACTCGGCAGTCCACCTACACCTCAGGTGACCTTAACGACACCCGCTCACACATTTAGTCAGGTGACCCTAACGGTTCAGTTGATGGAGGGGGGTGGGTCCATGACTCACATGCCTCTCAAGCTGTTAACGACCCCGAATACCTGGAAGTCCCCACTAGTCAGTTAGAACCGAAGAAGCCTCTTGGGTGAGAGGCAGAACGTCTTCAAGAGACAAAAACAAGCCCAGTTTCCTACCGTGACCCTTTTTGCGAATGGAGCTCCCCGGATGACTGAGAACCTCTTCACCGACACTAATGGCCCTAGATTTGAACGACTTCTGTGACCTCCCAGTTGCAAAGAGCGGGTCCCTGATGGTCTAGTGGCTAGGATTCGGCGCTCTCACCGCCGCGGCCCGGGTTCGATTCCCGGTCAGGGAATGGTGTTTTTAGCACTGGGATGCCCTCGGGACTCCAAAGAGCCCCAGTCACCTCGAGAAAGAGTGAGTGTGCAAATAAAGACGACCGATGAAGGCTTTGAGACACGTAGCGAACACGCCTTGTGGATTGCTCCAGAGTTTAAGTTTAAGCCTAAGCCAGACCAGCAGCAGGGCTCACAACTGTCGCAGGCCCTCAGTGCAACCCAGCGTTCCAGGTGTTGTCACAAACTTCAGACACTTTCCCCACAGTGGCTGGAAAAACCCTCCGTGTTCGCACAAAGCCTTTGTGACGCCGCAGGACCTCTTAAACGCCATGCATTGGCCGGGAATCGAACCCGGGTCAACTGCTTGGAAGGCAGCTATGCTCACCACTATACCACCAATGCTCGCCACAGCAAGCTCAGTGCCATGAGACAAGACGTTGCATGACATTTACGTGCCTGACTGGATCCGATTCCGACATCCAGATGGCTTTTAGCCAGCCATGGCACTCGTACATGTTTGCACGTGGCTGAGCGCTTCAACAACATAACCCAGCTGGCTCAAGAGTGAAGGGAAGAAGAGCTAAAAGTTGAGACTTGCCGTGGTGCCAAGGATACCAACCTGCACGGGAAAAGCGGGCAATGTGGTGCACGCAGCCCGGTGTAGCGAGGAATGCACAGACCTGTAGACTGGGGAAACTAAACAACCGCTGCATAAGCGCACGGCACAACACAGGGGAGCCAATTCCTCTGGTCAGGACTCGGCAGTCCACCTACACCTCAGGTGACCTTAACGACACCCGCTCACACATTTAGTCAGGTGACCCTAACGGTTCAGTTGATGGAGGGGGGTGGGTCCATGACTCACATGCCTCTCAAGCTGTTAACGACCCCGAATACCTGGAAGTCCCCACTAGTCAGTTAGAACCGAAGAAGCCTCTTGGGTGAGAGGCAGAACGTCTTCAAGAGACAAAAACAAGCCCAGTTTCCTACCGTGACCCTTTTTGCGAATGGAGCTCCCCGGATGACTGAGAACCTCTTCACCGACACTAATGGCCCTAGATTTGAACGACTTCTGTGACCTCCCAGTTGCAAAGAGCGGGTCCCTGATGGTCTAGTGGCTAGGATTCGGCGCTCTCACCGCCGCGGCCCGGGTTCGATTCCCGGTCAGGGAATGGTGTTTTTAGCACTGGGATGCCCTCGGGACTCCAAAGAGCCCCAGTCACCTCGAGAAAGAGTGAGTGTGCAAATAAAGACGACCGATGAAGGCTTTGAGACACGTAGCGAACACGCCTTGTGGATTGCTCCAGAGTTTAAGTTTAAGCCTAAGCCAGACCAGCAGCAGGGCTCACAACTGTCGCAGGCCCTCGGTGCAACCCAGCGTTCCAGGTGTTGTCACAAACTTCAGACACTTTCCCCACAGTGGCTGGAAAAACCCTCCGTGTTCGCACAAAGCCTTTGTGACGCCGCAGGACCTCTTAAACGCCATGCATTGGCCGGGAATCGAACCCGGGTCAACTGCTTGGAAGGCAGCTATGCTCACCACTATACCACCAATGCTCGCCACAGCAAGCTCAGTGCCATGAGACAAGACGTTGCATGACATTTACGTGCCTGACTGGATCCGATTCCGACATCCAGATGGCTTTTAGCCAGCCATGGCACTCGTACATGTTTGCACGTGGCTGAGCGCTTCAACAACATAACCCAGCTGGCTCAAGAGTGAAGGGAAGAAGAGCTAAAAGTTGAGACTTGCCGTGGTGCCAAGGATACCAACCTGCACGGGAAAAGCGGGCAATGTGGTGCACGCAGCCCGGTGTAGCGAGGAATGCACAGACCTGTAGACTGGGGAAACTAAACAACCGCTGCATAAGCGCACGGCACAACACAGGGGAGCCAATTCCTCTGGTCAGGACTCGGCAGTCCACCTACACCTCAGGTGACCTTAACGACACCCGCTCACACATTTAGTCAGGTGACCCTAACGGTTCAGTTGATGGAGGGGGCTGGGTCCATGACTCACATGCCTCTCAAGCTGTTAACGACCCCGAATACCTGGAAGTCCCCACTAGTCAGTTAGAACCGAAGAAGCCTCTTGGGTGAGAGGCAGAACGTCTTCAAGAGACAAAAACAAGCCCAGTTTCCTACCGTGACCCTTTTTGCGAATGGAGCTCCCCGGATGACTGAGAACCTCTTCACCGACACTAATGGCCCTAGATTTGAACGACTTCTGTGACCTCCCAGTTGCAAAGAGCGGGTCCCTGATGGTCTAGTGGCTAGGATTCGGCGCTCTCACCGCCGCGGCCCGGGTTCGATTCCCGGTCAGGGAATGGTGTTTTTAGCACTGGGATGCCCTCGGGACTCCAAAGAGCCCCAGTCACCTCGAGAAAGAGTGAGTGTGCAAATAAAGACGACCGATGAAGGCTTTGAGACACGTAGCGAACACGCCTTGTGGATTGCTCCAGAGTTTAAGTTTAAGCCTAAGCCAGACCAGCAGCAGGGCTCACAACTGTCGCAGGCCCTCGGTGCAACCCAGCGTTCCAGGTGTTGTCACAAACTTCAGACACTTTCCCCACAGTGGCTGGAAAAACCCTCCGTGTTCGCACAAAGCCTTTGTGACGCCGCAGGACCTCTTAAACGCCATGCATTGGCCGGGAATCGAACCCGGGTCAACTGCTTGGAAGGCAGCTATGCTCACCACTATACCACCAATGCTCGCCACAGCAAGCTCAGTGCCATGAGACAAGACGTTGCATGACATTTACGTGCCTGACTGGATCCGATTCCGACATCCAGATGGCTTTTAGCCAGCCATGGCACTCGTACATGTTTGCACGTGGCTGAGCGCTTCAACAACATAACCCAGCTGGCTCAAGAGTGAAGGGAAGAAGAGCTAAAAGTTGAGACTTGCCGTGGTGCCAAGGATACCAACCTGCACGGGAAAAGCGGGCAATGTGGTGCACGCAGCCCGGTGTAGCGAGGAATGCACAGACCTGTAGACTGGGGAAACTAAACAACCGCTGCATAAGCGCACGGCACAACACAGGGGAGCCAATTCCTCTGGTCAGGACTCGGCAGTCCACCTACACCTCAGGTGACCTTAACGACACCCGCTCACACATTTAGTCAGGTGACCCTAACGGTTCAGTTGATGGAGGGGGCTGGGTCCATGACTCACATGCCTCTCAAGCTGTTAACGACCCCGAATACCTGGAAGTCCCCACTAGTCAGTTAGAACCGAAGAAGCCTCTTGGGTGAGAGGCAGAACGTCTTCAAGAGACAAAAACAAGCCCAGTTTCCTACCGTGACCCTTTTTGCGAATGGAGCTCCCCGGATGACTGAGAACCTCTTCACCGACACTAATGGCCCTAGATTTGAACGACTTCTGTGACCTCCCAGTTGCAAAGAGCGGGTCCCTGATGGTCTAGTGGCTAGGATTCGGCGCTCTCACCGCCGCGGCCCGGGTTCGATTCCCGGTCAGGGAATGGTGTTTTTAGCACTGGGATGCCCCCGGGACTCCAAAGAGCCCCAGTCACCTCGAGAAAGAGTGAGTGTGCAAATAAAGACGACCGATGAAGGCTTTGAGACACGTAGCGAACACGCCTTGTGGATTGCTCCAGAGTTTAAGTTTAAGCCTAAGCCAGACCAGCAGCAGGGCTCACAACTGTCGCAGGCCCTCGGTGCAACCCAGCGTTCCAGGTGTTGTCACAAACTTCAGACACTTTCCCCACAGTGGCTGGAAAAACCCTCCGTGTTCGCACAAAGCCTTTGTGACGCCGCAGGACCTCTTAAACGCCATGCATTGGCCGGGAATCGAACCCGGGTCAACTGCTTGGAAGGCAGCTATGCTCACCACTATACCACCAATGCTCGCCACAGCAAGCTCAGTGCCATGAGACAAGACGTTGCATGACATTTACGTGCCTGACTGGATCCGATTCCGACATCCAGATGGCTTTTAGCCAGCCATGGCACTCGTACATGTTTGCACGTGGCTGAGCGCTTCAACAACATAACCCAGCTGGCTCAAGAGTGAAGGGAAGAAGAGCTAAAAGTTGAGACTTGCCGTGGTGCCAAGGATACCAACCTGCACGGGAAAAGCGGGCAATGTGGTGCACGCAGCCCGGTGTAGCGAGGAATGCACAGACCTGTAGACTGGGGAAACTAAACAACCGCTGCATAAGCGCACGGCACAACACAGGGGAGCCAATTCCTCTGGTCAGGACTCGGCAGTCCACCTACACCTCAGGTGACCTTAACGACACCCGCTCACACATTTAGTCAGGTGACCCTAACGGTTCAGTTGATGGAGGGGGGTGGGTCCATGACTCACATGCCTCTCAAGCTGTTAACGACCCCGAATACCTGGAAGTCCCCACTAGTCAGTTAGAACCGAAGAAGCCTCTTGGGTGAGAGGCAGAACGTCTTCAAGAGACAAAAACAAGCCCAGTTTCCTACCGTGACCCTTTTTGCGAATGGAGCTCCCCGGATGACTGAGAACCTCTTCACCGACACTAATGGCCCTAGATTTGAACGACTTCTGTGACCTCCCAGTTGCAAAGAGCGGGTCCCTGATGGTCTAGTGGCTAGGATTCGGCGCTCTCACCGCCGCGGCCCGGGTTCGATTCCCGGTCAGGGAATGGTGTTTTTAGCACTGGGATGCCCTCGGGACTCCAAAGAGCCCCAGTCACCTCGAGAAAGAGTGAGTGTGCAAATAAAGACGACCGATGAAGGCTTTGAGACACGTAGCGAACACGCCTTGTGGATTGCTCCAGAGTTTAAGCCTAAGCCAGACCAGCAGCAGGGCTCACAACTGTCGCAGGCCCTCGGTGCAACCCAGCGTTCCAGGTGTTGTCACAAACTTCAGACACTTTCCCCACAGTGGCTGGAAAAACCCTCCGTGTTCGCACAAAGCCTTTGTGACGCCGCAGGACCTCTTAAACGCCATGCACTGGCCGGGAATCGAACCCGGGTCAACTGCTTGGAAGGCAGCTATGCTCACCACTATACCACCAATGCTCGCCACAGCAAGCTCAGTGCCATGAGACAAGACGTTGCATGACATTTACGTGCCTGACTGGATCCGATTCCGACATCCAGATGGATTTTAGCCAGCCATGGCACTCGTACATGTTTGCACGTGGCTGAGCGCTTCAACAACATAACCCAGCTGGCTCAAGAGTGAAGGGAAGAAGAGCTAAAAGTTGAGACTTGCCGTGGTGCCAAGGATACCAACCTGCACGGGAAAAGCGGGCAATGTGGTGCACGCAGCCCGGTGTAGCGAGGAATGCACAGACCTGTAGACTGGGGAAACTAAACAACCGCTGCATAAGCGCACGGCACAACACAGGGGAGCCAATTCCTCTGGTCAGGACTCGGCAGTCCACCTACACCTCAGGTGACCTTAACGACACCCGCTCACACATTTAGTCAGGTGACCCTAACGGTTCAGTTGATGGAGGGGGGTGGGTCCATGACTCACATGCCTCTCCAAGCTGTTAACGACCCCGAATACCTGGAAGTCCCCACTAGTCAGTTAGAACCGAAGAAGCCTCTTGGGTGAGAGGCAGAACGTCTTCAAGAGACAAAAACAAGCCCAGTTTCCTACCGTGACCCTTTTTGCGAATGGAGCTCCCCGGATGACTGAGAACCTCTTCACCGACACTAATGGCCCTAGATTTGAACGACTTCTGTGACCTCCCAGTTGCAAAGAGCGGGTCCCTGATGGTCTAGTGGCTAGGATTCGGCGCTCTCACCGCCGCGGCCCGGGTTCGATTCCCGGTCAGGGAATGGTGTTTTTAGCACTGGGATGCCCTCGGGACTCCAAAGAGCCCCAGTCACCTCGAGAAAGAGTGAGTGTGCAAATAAAGATGACCGATGAAGGCTTTGAGACACGTAGCGAACACGCCTTGTGGATTGCTCCAGAGTTTAAGTTTAAGCCTAAGCCAGACCAGCAGCAGGGCTCACAACTGTCGCAGGCCCTCGGTGCAACCCAGCGTTCCAGGTGTTGTCACAAACTTCAGACACTTTCCCCACAGTGGCTGGAAAAACCCTCCGTGTTCGCACAAAGCCTTTGTGACGCCGCAGGACCTCTTAAACGCCATGCATTGACCGGGAATCGAACCCGGGTCAACTGCTTGGAAGGCAGCTATGCTCACCACTATACCACCAATGCTCGCCACAGCAAGCTCAGTGCCATGAGACAAGACGTTGCATGACATTTAGGTGCCTGACTGGATCCGATTCCGACATCCAGATGGCTTTTAGCCAGCCATGGCACTCGTACATGTTTGCACGTGGCTGAGCGCTTCAACAACATAACCCAGCTGGCTCAAGAGTGAAGGGAAGAAGAGCTAAAAGTTGAGACTTGCCGTGGTGCCAAGGATACCAACCTGCACGGGAAAAGCGGGCAATGTGGTGCACGCAGCCCGGTGTAGCGAGGAATGCACAGACCTGTAGACTGGGGAAACTAAACAACCGCTGCATAAGCGCACGGCACAACACAGGGGAGCCAATTCCTCTGGTCAGGACTCGGCAGTCCACCTACACCTCAGGTGACCTTAACGACACCCGCTCACACATTTAGTCAGGTGACCCTAACGGTTCAGTTGATGGAGGGGGGTGGGTCCATGACTCACATGCCTCTCAAGCTGTTAACGACCCCGAATACCTGGAAGTCCCCACTAGTCAGTTAGAACCGAAGAAGCCTCTTGGGTGAGAGGCAGAACGTCTTCAAGAGACAAAAACAAGCCCAGTTTCCTACCGTGACCCTTTTTGCGAATGGAGCTCCCCGGATGACTGAGAACCTCTTCACCGACACTAATGGCCCTAGATTTGAACGACTTCTGTGACCTCCCAGTTGCAAAGAGCGGGTCCCTGATGGTCTAGTGGCTAGGATTCGGCGCTCTCACCGCCGCGGCCCGGGTTCGATTCCCGGTCAGGGAATGGTGTTTTTAGCACTGGGATGCCCTCGGGACTCCAAAGAGCCCCAGTCACCTCGAGAAAGAGTGAGTGTGCAAATAAAGACGACCGATGAAGGCTTTGAGACACGTAGCGAACACGCCTTGTGGATTGCTCCAGATTTTAAGTTTAAGCCTAAGCCAGACCAGCAGCAGGGCTCACAACTGTCGCAGGCCCTCGGTGCAACCAGCGTTCCAGGTGTTGTCACAAACTTCAGACACTTTCCCCACAGTGGCTGGAAAAACCCTCCGTGTTCGCACAAAGCCTTTGTGACGCCGCAGGACCTCTTAAACGCCATGCATTGGCTGGGAATCGAACCCGGGTCAACTGCTTGGAAGGCAGCTATGCTCACCACTATACCACCAATGCTCGCCACAGCAAGCTCAGTGCCATGAGACAAGACGTTGCATGACATTTACGTGCCTGACTGGATCCGATTCCGACATCCAGATGGCTTTTAGCCAGCCATGGCACTCGTACATGTTTGCACGTGGCTGAGCGCTTCAACAACATAACCCAGCTGGCTCAAGAGTGAAGGGAAGAAGAGCTAAAAGTTGAGACTTGCCGTGGTGCCAAGGATACCAACCTGCACGGGAAAAGCGGGCAATGTGGTGCACGCAGCCCGGTGTAGCGAGGAATGCACAGACCTGTAGACTGGGGAAACTAAACAACCGCTGCATAAGCGCACGGCACAACACAGGGGAGCCAATTCCTCTGGTCAGGACTCGGCAGTCCACCTACACCTCAGGTGACCTTAACGACACCTGCTCACACATTTAGTCAGGTGACCCTAACGGTTCAGTTGATGGAGGGGGGTGGGTCCATGACTCACATGCCTCTCAAGCTGTTAACGACCCCGAATACCTGGAAGTCCCCACTAGTCAGTTAGAACCGAAGAAGCCTCTTGGGTGAGAGGCAGAACGTCTTCAAGAGACAAAAACAAGCCCAGTTTCCTACCGTGACCCTTTTTGCGAATGGAGCTCCCCGGATGACTGAGAACCTCTTCACCGACACTAATGGCCCTAGATTTGAACGACTTCTGTGACCTCCCAGTTGCAAAGAGCGGGTCCCTGATGGTCTAGTGGCTAGGATTCGGCGCTCTCACCGCCGCGGCCCGGGTTCGATTCCCGGTCAGGGAATGGTGTTTTTAGCACTGGGATGCCCTCGGGACTCCAAAGAGCCCCAGTCACCTCGAGAAAGAGTGAGTGTGCAAATAAAGACGACCGATGAAGGCTTTGAGACACGTAGCGAACACGCCTTGTGGATTGCTCCAGAGTTTAAGTTTAAGCCTAAGCCAGACCAGCAGCAGGGCTCACAACTGTCGCAGGCCCTCGGTGCAACCCAGCGTTCCAGGTGTTGTCACAAACTTCAGACACTTTCCCCACAGTGGCTGGAAAAACCCTCCGTGTTCGCACAAAGCCTTTGTGACGCCGCAGGACCTCTTAAACGCCATGCATAGGCCGGGAATCGAACCCGGGTCAACTGCTTGGAAGGCAGCTATGCTCACCACTATACCACCAATGCTCGCCACAGCAAGCTCAGTGCCATGAGACAAGACGTTGCATGACATTTACGTGCCTGACTGGATCCGATTCCGACATCCAGATGGCTTTTAGCCAGCCATGGCACTCGTACATGTTTGCACGTGGCTGAGCGCTTCAACAACATAACCCAGCTGGCTCAAGAGTGAAGGGAAGAAGAGCTAAAAGTTGAGACTTGCCGTGGTGCCAAGGATACCAACCTGCACGGGAAAAGCGGGCAATGTGGTGCACGCAGCCCGGTGTAGCGAGGAATGCACAGACCTGTAGACTGGGGAAACTAAACAACCGCTGCATAAGCGCACGGCACAACACAGGGGAGCCAATTCCTCTGGTCAGGACTCGGCAGTCCACCTACACCTCAGGTGACCTTAACGACACCCGCTCACACATTTAGTCAGGTGACCCTAACGGTTCAGTTGATGGAGGGGGGTGGGTCCATGACTCACATGCCTCTCAAGCTGTTAACGACCCCGAATACCTGGAAGTCCCCACTAGTCAGTTAGAACCGAAGAAGCCTCTTGGGTGAGAGGCAGAACGTCTTCAAGAGACAAAAACAAGCCCAGTTTCCTACCGTGACCCTTTTTGCGAATGGAGCTCCCCGGATGACTGAGAACCTCTTCACCGACACTAATGGCCCTAGATTTGAACGACTTCTGTGACCTCCCAGTTGCAAAGAGCGGGTCCCTGATGGTCTAGTGGCTAGGATTCGGCGCTCTCACCGCCGCGGCCCGGGTTCGATTCCCGGTCAGGGAATGGTGTTTTTAGCACTGGGATGCCCTCGGGACTCCAAAGAGCCCCAGTCACCTCGAGAAAGAGTGAGTGTGCAAATAAAGACGACCGATGAAGGCTTTGAGACACGTAGCGAACACGCCTTGTGGATTGCTCCAGAGTTTAAGTTTAAGCCTAAGCCAGACCAGCAGCAGGGCTCACAACTGTCGCAGGCCCTCGGTGCAACCCAGCGTTCCAGGTGTTGTCACAAACTTCAGACACTTTCCCCACAGTGGCTGGAAAAACCCTCCGTGTTTGCACAAAGCCTTTGTGACGCCGCAGGACCTCTTAAACGCCATGCATTGGCCGGGAATCGAACCCGGGTCAACTGCTTGGAAGGCAGCTATGCTCACCACTATACCACCAATGCTCGCCACAGCAAGCTCAGTGCCATGAGACAAGACGTTGCATGACATTTACGTGCCTGACTGGATCCGATTCCGACATCCAGATGGCTTTTAGCCAGCCATGGCACTCGTACATGTTTGCACGTGGCTGAGCGCTTCAACAACATAACCCAGCTGGCTCAAGAGTGAAGGGAAGAAGAGCTAAAAGTTGAGACTTGCCGTGGTGCCAAGGATACCAACCTGCACGGGAAAAGCGGGCAATGTGGTGCACGCAGCCCGGTGTAGCGAGGAATGCACAGACCTGTAGACTGGGGAAACTAAACAACCGCTGCATAAGCGCACGGCACAACACAGGGGAGCCAATTCCTCTGGTCAGGACTCGGCAGTCCACCTACACCTCAGGTGACCTTAACGACACCCGCTCACACATTTAGTCAGGTGACCCTAACGGTTCAGTTGATGGAGGGGGGTGGGTCCATGACTCACATGCCTCTCAAGCTGTTAACGACCCCGAATACCTGGAAGTCCCCACTAGTCAGTTAGAACCGAAGAAGCCTCTTGGGTGAGAGGCAGAACGTCTTCAAGAGACAAAAACAAGCCCAGTTTCCTACCGTGACCCTTTTTGCGAATGGAGCTCCCCGGATGACTGAGAACCTCTTCACCGACACTAATGGCCCTAGATTTGAACGACTTCTGTGACCTCCCAGTTGCAAAGAGCGGGTCCCTGATGGTCTAGTGGCTAGGATTCGGCGCTCTCACCGCCGCGGCCCGGGTTCGATTCCCGGTCAGGGAATGGTGTTTTTAGCACTGGGATGCCCTCGGGACTCCAAAGAGCCCCAGTCACCTCGAGAAAGAGTGAGTGTGCAAATAAAGACGACCGATGAAGGCTTTGAGACACGTAGCGAACACGCCTTGTGGATTGCTCCAGAGTTTAAGCCTAAGCCAGACCAGCAGCAGGGCTCACAACTGTCGCAGGCCCTCGGTGCAACCCAGCGTTCCAGGTGTTGTCACAAACTTCAGACACTTTCCCCACAGTGGCTGGAAAAACCCTCCGTGTTCGCACAAAGCCTTTGTGACGCCGCAGGACCTCTTAAACGCCATGCATTGGCCGGGAATCGAACCCGGGTCAACTGCTTGGAAGGCAGCTATGCTCACCACTATACCACCAATGCTCGCCACAGCAAGCTCAGTGCCATGAGACAAGACGTTGCATGACATTTACGTGCCTGACTGGATCCGATTCCGACATCCAGATGGCTTTTAGCCAGCCATGGCACTCGTACATGTTTGCACGTGGCTGAGCGCTTCAACAACATAACCCAGCTGGCTCAAGAGTGAAGGGAAGAAGAGCTAAAAGTTGAGACTTGCCGTGGTGCCAAGGATACCAACCTGCACGGGAAAAGCGGGCAATGTGGTGCACGCAGCCCGGTGTAGCGAGGAATGCACAGACCTGTAGACTGGGGAAACTAAACAACCGCTGCATAAGCGCACGGCACAACACAGGGGAGCCAATTCCTCTGGTCAGGACTCGGCAGTCCACCTACACCTCAGGTGACCTTAACGACACCCGCTCACACATTTAGTCAGGTGACCCTAACGGTTCAGTTGATGGAGGGGGGTGGGTCCATGACTCACATGCCTCTCAAGCTGTTAACGACCCCGAATACCTGGAAGTCCCCACTAGTCAGTTAGAACCGAAGAAGCCTCTTGGGTGAGAGGCAGAACGTCTTCAAGAGACAAAAACAAGCCCAGTTTCCTACCGTGACCCTTTTTGCGAATGGAGCTCCCCGGATGACTGAGAACCTCTTCACCGACACTAATGGCCCTAGATTTGAACGACTTCTGTGACCTCCCAGTTGCAAAGAGCGGGTCCCTGATGGTCTAGTGGCTAGGATTCGGCGCTCTCACCGCCGCGGCCCGGGTTCGATTCCCGGTCAGGGAATGGTGTTTTTAGCACTGGGATGCCCTCGGGACTCCAAAGAGCCCCAGTCACCTCGAGAAAGAGTGAGTGTGCAAATAAAGACGACCGATGAAGGCTTTGAGACACGTAGCGAACACGCCTTGTGGATTGCTCCAGAGTTTAAGTTTAAGCCTAAGCCAGACCAGCAGCAGGGCTCACAACTGTCGCAGGCCCTCGGTGCAACCCAGCGTTCCAGGTGTTGTCACAAACTTCAGACACTTTCCCCACAGTGGCTGGAAAAACCCTCCGTGTTCGCACAAAGCCTTTGTGACGCCGCAGGACCTCTTAAACGCCATGCATAGGCCGGGAATCGAACCCGGGTCAACTGCTTGGAAGGCAGCTATGCTCACCACTATACCACCAATGCTCGCCACAGCAAGCTCAGTGCCATGAGACAAGACGTTGCATGACATTTACGTGCCTGACTGGATCCGATTCCGACATCCAGATGGCTTTTAGCCAGCCATGGCACTCGTACATGTTTGCACGTGGCTGAGCGCTTCAACAACATAACCCAGCTGGCTCAAGAGTGAAGGGAAGAAGAGCTAAAAGTTGAGACTTGCCGTGGTGCCAAGGATACCAACCTGCACGGGAAAAGCGGGCAATGTGGTGCACGCAGCCCGGTGTAGCGAGGAATGCACAGACCTGTAGACTGGGGAAACTAAACAACCGCTGCATAAGCGCACGGCACAACACAGGGGAGCCAATTCCTCTGGTCAGGACTCGGCAGTCCACCTACACCTCAGGTGACCTTAACGACACCCGCTCACACATTTAGTCAGGTGACCCTAACGGTTCAGTTGATGGAGGGGGGTGGGTCCATGACTCACATGCCTCTCAAGCTGTTAACGACCCCGAATACCTGGAAGTCCCCACTAGTCAGTTAGAACCGAAGAAGCCTCTTGGGTGAGAGGCAGAACGTCTTCAAGAGACAAAAACAAGCCCAGTTTCCTACCGTGACCCTTTTTGCGAATGGAGCTCCCCGGATGACTGAGAACCTCTTCACCGACACTAATGGCCCTAGATTTGAACGACTTCTGTGACCTCCCAGTTGCAAAGAGCGGGTCCCTGATGGTCTAGTGGCTAGGATTCGGCGCTCTCACCGCCGCGGCCCGGGTTCGATTCCCGGTCAGGGAATGGTGTTTTTAGCACTGGGATGCCCTCGGGACTCCAAAGAGCCCCAGTCACCTCGAGAAAGAGTGAGTGTGCAAATAAAGACGACCGATGAAGGCTTTGAGACACGTAGCGAACACGCCTTGTGGATTGCTCCAGAGTTTAAGTTTAAGCCTAAGCCAGACCAGCAGCAGGGCTCACAACTGTCGCAGGCCCTCGGTGCAACCCAGCGTTCCAGGTGTTGTCACAAACTTCAGACACTTTCCCCACAGTGGCTGGAAAAACCCTCCGTGTTTGCACAAAGCCTTTGTGACGCCGCAGGACCTCTTAAACGCCATGCATTGGCCGGGAATCGAACCCGGGTCAACTGCTTGGAAGGCAGCTATGCTCACCACTATACCACCAATGCTCGCCACAGCAAGCTCAGTGCCATGAGACAAGACGTTGCATGACATTTACGTGCCTGACTGGATCCGATTCCGACATCCAGATGGCTTTTAGCCAGCCATGGCACTCGTACATGTTTGCACGTGGCTGAGCGCTTCAACAACATAACCCAGCTGGCTCAAGAGTGAAGGGAAGAAGAGCTAAAAGTTGAGACTTGCCGTGGTGCCAAGGATACCAACCTGCACGGGAAAAGCGGGCAATGTGGTGCACGCAGCCCGGTGTAGCGAGGAATGCACAGACCTGTAGACTGGGGAAACTAAACAACCGCTGCATAAGCGCACGGCACAACACAGGGGAGCCAATTCCTCTGGTCAGGACTCGGCAGTCCACCTACACCTCAGGTGACCTTAACGACACCCGCTCACACATTTAGTCAGGTGACCCTAACGGTTCAGTTGATGGAGGGGGGTGGGTCCATGACTCACATGCCTCTCAAGCTGTTAACGACCCCGAATACCTGGAAGTCCCCACTAGTCAGTTAGAACCGAAGAAGCCTCTTGGGTGAGAGGCAGAACGTCTTCAAGAGACAAAAACAAGCCCAGTTTCCTACCGTGACCCTTTTTGCGAATGGAGCTCCCCGGATGACTGAGAACCTCTTCACCGACACTAATGGCCCTAGATTTGAACGACTTCTGTGACCTCCCAGTTGCAAAGAGCGGGTCCCTGATGGTCTAGTGGCTAGGATTCGGCGCTCTCACCGCCGCGGCCCGGGTTCGATTCCCGGTCAGGGAATGGTGTTTTTAGCACTGGGATGCCCTCGGGACTCCAAAGAGCCCCAGTCACCTCGAGAAAGAGTGAGTGTGCAAATAAAGACGACCGATGAAGGCTTTGAGACACGTAGCGAACACGCCTTGTGGATTGCTCCAGAGTTTAAGCCTAAGCCAGACCAGCAGCAGGGCTCACAACTGTCGCAGGCCCTCGGTGCAACCCAGCGTTCCAGGTGTTGTCACAAACTTCAGACACTTTCCCCACAGTGGCTGGAAAAACCCTCCGTGTTCGCACAAAGCCTTTGTGACGCCGCAGGACCTCTTAAACGCCATGCATTGGCCGGGAATCGAACCCGGGTCAACTGCTTGGAAGGCAGCTATGCTCACCACTATACCACCAATGCTCGCCACAGCAAGCTCAGTGCCATGAGACAAGACGTTGCATGACATTTACGTGCCTGACTGGATCCGATTCCGACATCCAGATGGCTT
Source organism: Lutjanus erythropterus (assembly GCF_056507025.1). Taxonomy (NCBI): domain Eukaryota; kingdom Metazoa; phylum Chordata; class Actinopteri; order Lutjaniformes; family Lutjanidae; genus Lutjanus; species Lutjanus erythropterus. Next base: position 3,329,177 of record NC_139338.1, read on the forward strand.
TTAGCCAGCCATGGCACTCGTACATGTTTGCACGTGGCTGAGCGCTTCAACAACATAACCCAGCTGGCTCAAGAGTGAAGGGAAGAAGAGCTAAAAGTTGAGACTTGCCGTGGTGCCAAGGATACCAACCTGCACGGGAAAAGCGGGCAATGTGGTGCACGCAGCCCGGTGTAGCGAGGAATGCACAGACCTGTAGACTGGGGAAACTAAACAACCGCTGCATAAGCGCACGGCACAACACAGGGGAGCCAATTCCTCTGGTCAGGACTCGGCAGTCCACCTACACCTCAGGTGACCTTAACGACACCCGCTCACACATTTAGTCAGGTGACCCTAACGGTTCAGTTGATGGAGGGGGGTGGGTCCATGACTCACATGCCTCTCAAGCTGTTAACGACCCCGAATACCTGGAAGTCCCCACTAGTCAGTTAGAACCGAAGAAGCCTCTTGGGTGAGAGGCAGAACGTCTTCAAGAGACAAAAACAAGCCCAGTTTCCTACCGTGACCCTTTTTGCGAATGGAGCTCCCCGGATGACTGAGAACCTCTTCACCGACACTAATGGCCCTAGATTTGAACGACTTCTGTGACCTCCCAGTTGCAAAGAGCGGGTCCCTGATGGTCTAGTGGCTAGGATTCGGCGCTCTCACCGCCGCGGCCCGGGTTCGATTCCCGGTCAGGGAATGGTGTTTTTAGCACTGGGATGCCCTCGGGACTCCAAAGAGCCCCAGTCACCTCGAGAAAGAGTGAGTGTGCAAATAAAGACGACCGATGAAGGCTTTGAGACACGTAGCGAACACGCCTTGTGGATTGCTCCAGAGTTTAAGTTTAAGCCTAAGCCAGACCAGCAGCAGGGCTCACAACTGTCGCAGGCCCTCGGTGCAACCCAGCGTTCCAGGTGTTGTCACAAACTTCAGACACTTTCCCCACAGTGGCTGGAAAAACCCTCCGTGTTCGCACAAAGCCTTTGTGACGCCGCAGGACCTCTTAAACGCCATGCATTGGCCGGGAATCGAACCCGGGTCAACTGCTTGGAAGGCAGCTATGCTCACCACTATAACACCAATGCTCGCCACAGCAAGCTCAGTGCCATGAGACAAGACGTTGCATGACATTTACGTGCCTGACTGGATCCGATTCCGACATCCAGATGGCTTTTAGCCAGCCATGGCACTCGTACATGTTTGCACGTGGCTGAGCGCTTCAACAACATAACCCAGCTGGCTCAAGAGTGAAGGGAAGAAGAGCTAAAAGTTGAGACTTGCCGTGGTGCCAAGGATACCAACCTGCACGGGAAAAGCGGGCAATGTGGTGCACGCAGCCCGGTGTAGCGAGGAATGCACAGACCTGTAGACTGGGGAAACTAAACAACCGCTGCATAAGCGCACGGCACAACACAGGGGAGCCAATTCCTCTGGTCAGGACTCGGCAGTCCACCTACACCTCAGGTGACCTTAACGACACCCGCTCACACATTTAGTCAGGTGACCCTAACGGTTCAGTTGATGGAGGGGGGTGGGTCCATGACTCACATGCCTCTCAAGCTGTTAACGACCCCGAATACCTGGAAGTCCCCACTAGTCAGTTAGAACCGAAGAAGCCTCTTGGGTGAGAGGCAGAACGTCTTCAAGAGACAAAAACAAGCCCAGTTTCCTACCGTGACCCTTTTTGCGAATGGAGCTCCCCGGATGACTGAGAACCTCTTCACCGACACTAATGGCCCTAGATTTGAACGACTTCTGTGACCTCCCAGTTGCAAAGAGCGGGTCCCTGATGGTCTAGTGGCTAGGATTCGGCGCTCTCACCGCCGCGGCCCGGGTTCGATTCCCGGTCAGGGAATGGTGTTTTTAGCACTGGGATGCCCTCGGGACTCCAAAGAGCCCCAGTCACCTCGAGAAAGAGTGAGTGTGCAAATAAAGACGACCGATGAAGGCTTTGAGACACGTAGCGAACACGCCTTGTGGATTGCTCCAGATTTTAAGTTTAAGCCTAAGCCAGACCAGCAGCAGGGCTCACAACTGTCGCAGGCCCTCGGTGCAACCCAGCGTTCCAGGTGTTGTCACAAACTTCAGACACTTTCCCCACAGTGGCTGGAAAAACCCTCCGTGTTCGCACAAAGCCTTTGTGACGCCGCAGGACCTCTTAAACGCCATGCATTGGCCGGGAATCGAACCCGGGTCAACTGCTTGGAAGGCAGCTATGCTCACCACTATACCACCAATGCTCGCCACAGCAAGCTCAGTGCCATGAGACAAGACGTTGCATGACATTTACGTGCCTGACTGGATCCGATTCCGACATCCAGATGGCTTTTAGCCAGCCATGGCACTCGTACATGTTTGCACGTGGCTGAGCGCTTCAACAACATAACCCAGCTGGCTCAAGAGTGAAGGGAAGAAGAGCTAAAAGTTGAGACTTGCCGTGGTGCCAAGGATACCAACCTGCACGGGAAAAGCGGGCAATGTGGTGCACGCAGCCCGGTGTAGCGAGGAATGCACAGACCTGTAGACTGGGGAAACTAAACAACCGCTGCATAAGCGCACGGCACAACACAGGGGAGCCAATTCCTCTGGTCAGGACTCGGCAGTCCACCTACACCTCAGGTGACCTTAACGACACCCGCTCACACATTTAGTCAGGTGACCCTAACGGTTCAGTTGATGGAGGGGGGTGGGTCCATGACTCACATGCCTCTCAAGCTGTTAACGACCCCGAATACCTGGAAGTCCCCACTAGTCAGTTAGAACCGAAGAAGCCTCTTGGGTGAGAGGCAGAACGTCTTCAAGAGACAAAAACAAGCCCAGTTTCCTACCGTGACCCTTTTTGCGAATGGAGCTCCCCGGATGACTGAGAACCTCTTCACCGACACTAATGGCCCTAGATTTGAACGACTTCTGTGACCTCCCAGTTGCAAAGAGCGGGTCCCTGATGGTCTAGTGGCTAGGATTCGGCGCTCTCACCGCCGCGGCCCGGGTTCGATTCCCGGTCAGGGAATGGTGTTTTTAGCACTGGGATGCCCTCGGGACTCCAAAGAGCCCCAGTCACCTCGAGAAAGAGTGAGTGTGCAAATAAAGACGACCGATGAAGGCTTTGAGACACGTAGCGAACACGCCTTGTGGATTGCTCCAGAGTTTAAGTTTAAGCCTAAGCCAGACCAGCAGCAGGGCTCACAACTGTCGCAGGCCCTCGGTGCAACCCAGCGTTCCAGGTGTTGTCACAAACTTCAGACACTTTCCCCACAGTGGCTGGAAAAACCCTCCGTGTTCGCACAAAGCCTTTGTGACGCCGCAGGACCTCTTAAACGCCATGCATTGGCCGGGAATCGAACCCGGGTCAACTGCTTGGAAGGCAGCTATGCTCACCACTATACCACCAATGCTCGCCACAGCAAGCTCAGTGCCATGAGACAAGACGTTGCATGACATTTACGTGCCTGACTGGATCCGATTCCGACATCCAGATGGCTTTTAGCCAGCCATGGCACTCGTACATGTTTGCACGTGGCTGAGCGCTTCAACAACATAACCCAGCTGGCTCAAGAGTGAAGGGAAGAAGAGCTAAAAGTTGAGACTTGCCGTGGTGCCAAGGATACCAACCTGCACGGGAAAAGCGGGCAATGTGGTGCACGCAGCCCGGTGTAGCGAGGAATGCACAGACCTGTAGACTGGGGAAACTAAACAACCGCTGCATAAGCGCACGGCACAACACAGGGGAGCCAATTCCTCTGGTCAGGACTCGGCAGTCCACCTACACCTCAGGTGACCTTAACGACACCCGCTCACACATTTAGTCAGGTGACCCTAACGGTTCAGTTGATGGAGGGGGGTGGGTCCATGACTCACATGCCTCTCAAGCTGTTAACGACCCCGAATACCTGGAAGTCCCCACTAGTCAGTTAGAACCGAAGAAGCCTCTTGGGTGAGAGGCAGAACGTCTTCAAGAGACAAAAACAAGCCCAGTTTCCTACCGTGACCCTTTTTGCGAATGGAGCTCCCCGGATGACTGAGAACCTCTTCACCGACACTAATGGCCCTAGATTTGAACGACTTCTGTGACCTCCCAGTTGCAAAGAGCGGGTCCCTGATGGTCTAGTGGCTAGGATTCGGCGCTCTCACCGCCGCGGCCCGGGTTCGATTCCCGGTCAGGGAATGGTGTTTTTAGCACTGGGATGCCCTCGGGACTCCAAAGAGCCCCAGTCACCTCGAGAAAGAGTGAGTGTGCAAATAAAGACGACCGATGAAGGCTTTGAGACACGTAGCGAACACGCCTTGTGGATTGCTCCAGAGTTTAAGTTTAAGCCTAAGCCAGACCAGCAGCAGGGCTCACAACTGTCGCAGGCCCTCGGTGCAACCCAGCGTTCCAGGTGTTGTCACAAACTTCAGACACTTTCCCCACAGTGGCTGGAAAAACCCTCCGTGTTTGCACAAAGCCTTTGTGACGCCGCAGGACCTCTTAAACGCCATGCATAGGCCGGGAATCGAACCCGGGTCAACTGCTTGGAAGGCAGCTATGCTCACCACTATACCACCAATGCTCGCCACAGCAAGCTCAGTGCCATGAGACAAGACGTTGCATGACATTTACGTGCCTGACTGGATCCGATTCCGACATCCAGATGGCTTTTAGCCAGCCATGGCACTCGTACATGTTTGCACGTGGCTGAGCGCTTCAACAACATAACCCAGCTGGCTCAAGAGTGAAGGGAAGAAGAGCTAAAAGTTGAGACTTGCCGTGGTGCCAAGGATACCAACCTGCACGGGAAAAGCGGGCAATGTGGTGCACGCAGCCCGGTGTAGCGAGGAATGCACAGACCTGTAGACTGGGGAAACTAAACAACCGCTGCATAAGCGCACGGCACAACACAGGGGAGCCAATTCCTCTGGTCAGGACTCGGCAGTCCACCTACACCTCAGGTGACCTTAACGACACCCGCTCACACATTTAGTCAGGTGACCCTAACGGTTCAGTTGATGGAGGGGGGTGGGTCCATGACTCACATGCCTCTCAAGCTGTTAACGACCCCGAATACCTGGAAGTCCCCACTAGTCAGTTAGAACCGAAGAAGCCTCTTGGGTGAGAGGCAGAACGTCTTCAAGAGACAAAAACAAGCCCAGTTTCCTACCGTGACCCTTTTTGCGAATGGAGCTCCCCGGATGACTGAGAACCTCTTCACCGACACTAATGGCCCTAGATTTGAACGACTTCTGTGACCTCCCAGTTGCAAAGAGCGGGTCCCTGATGGTCTAGTGGCTAGGATTCGGCGCTCTCACCGCCGCGGCCCGGGTTCGATTCCCGGTCAGGGAATGGTGTTTTTAGCACTGGGATGCCCTCGGGACTCCAAAGAGCCCCAGTCACCTCGAGAAAGAGTGAGTGTGCAAATAAAGACGACCGATGAAGGCTTTGAGACACGTAGCGAACACGCCTTGTGGATTGCTCCAGAGTTTAAGTTTAAGCCTAAGCCAGACCAGCAGCAGGGCTCACAACTGTCGCAGGCCCTCGGTGCAACCCAGCGTTCCAGGTGTTGTCACAAACTTCAGACACTTTCCCCACAGTGGCTGGAAAAACCCTCCGTGTTCGCACAAAGCCTTTGTGACGCCGCAGGACCTCTTAAACGCCATGCATAGGCCGGGAATCGAACCCGGGTCAACTGCTTGGAAGGCAGCTATGCTCACCACTATACCACCAATGCTCGCCACAGCAAGCTCAGTGCCATGAGACAAGACGTTGCATGACATTTACGTGCCTGACTGGATCCGATTCCGACATCCAGATGGCTTTTAGCCAGCCATGGCACTCGTACATGTTTGCACGTGGCTGAGCGCTTCAACAACATAACCCAGCTGGCTCAAGAGTGAAGGGAAGAAGAGCTAAAAGTTGAGACTTGCCGTGGTGCCAAGGATACCAACCTGCACGGGAAAAGCGGGCAATGTGGTGCACGCAGCCCGGTGTAGCGAGGAATGCACAGACCTGTAGACTGGGGAAACTAAACAACCGCTGCATAAGCGCACGGCACAACACAGGGGAGCCAATTCCTCTGGTCAGGACTCGGCAGTCCACCTACACCTCAGGTGACCTTAACGACACCCGCTCACACATTTAGTCAGGTGACCCTAACGGTTCAGTTGATGGAGGGGGGTGGGTCCATGACTCACATGCCTCTCAAGCTGTTAACGACCCCGAATACCTGGAAGTCCCCACTAGTCAGTTAGAACCGAAGAAGCCTCTTGGGTGAGAGGCAGAACGTCTTCAAGAGACAAAAACAAGCCCAGTTTCCTACCGTGACCCTTTTTGCGAATGGAGCTCCCCGGATGACTGAGAACCTCTTCACCGACACTAATGGCCCTAGATTTGAACGACTTCTGTGACCTCCCAGTTGCAAAGAGCGGGTCCCTGATGGTCTAGTGGCTAGGATTCGGCGCTCTCACCGCCGCGGCCCGGGTTCGATTCCCGGTCAGGGAATGGTGTTTTTAGCACTGGGATGCCCTCGGGACTCCAAAGAGCCCCAGTCACCTCGAGAAAGAGTGAGTGTGCAAATAAAGACGACCGATGAAGGCTTTGAGACACGTAGCGAACACGCCTTGTGGATTGCTCCAGAGTTTAAGTTTAAGCCTAAGCCAGACCAGCAGCAGGGCTCACAACTGTCGCAGGCCCTCGGTGCAACCCAGCGTTCCAGGTGTTGTCACAAACTTCAGACACTTTCCCCACAGTGGCTGGAAAAACCCTCCGTGTTCGCACAAAGCCTTTGTGACGCCGCAGGACCTCTTAAACGCCATGCATTGGCCGGGAATCGAACCCGGGTCAACTGCTTGGAAGGCAGCTATGCTCACCACTATACCACCAATGCTCGCCACAGCAAGCTCAGTGCCATGAGACAAGACGTTGCATGACATTTACGTGCCTGACTGGATCCGATTCCGACATCCAGATGGCTTTTAGCCAGCCATGGCACTCGTACATGTTTGCACGTGGCTGAGCGCTTCAACAACATAACCCAGCTGGCTCAAGAGTGAAGGGAAGAAGAGCTAAAAGTTGAGACTTGCCGTGGTGCCAAGGATACCAACCTGCACGGGAAAAGCGGGCAATGTGGTGCACGCAGCCCGGTGTAGCGAGGAATGCACAGACCTGTAGACTGGGGAAACTAAACAACCGCTGCATAAGCGCACGGCACAACACAGGGGAGCCAATTCCTCTGGTCAGGACTCGGCAGTCCACCTACACCTCAGGTGACCTTAACGACACCCGCTCACACATTTAGTCAGGTGACCCTAACGGTTCAGTTGATGGAGGGGGGTGGGTCCATGACTCACATGCCTCTCAAGCTGTTAACGACCCCGAATACCTGGAAGTCCCCACTAGTCAGTTAGAACCGAAGAAGCCTCTTGGGTGAGAGGCAGAACGTCTTCAAGAGACAAAAACAAGCCCAGTTTCCTACCGTGACCCTTTTTGCGAATGGAGCTCCCCGGATGACTGAGAACCTCTTCACCGACACTAATGGCCCTAGATTTGAACGACTTCTGTGACCTCCCAGTTGCAAAGAGCGGGTCCCTGATGGTCTAGTGGCTAGGATTCGGCGCTCTCACCGCCGCGGCCCGGGTTCGATTCCCGGTCAGGGAATGGTGTTTTTAGCACTGGGATGCCCTCGGGACTCCAAAGAGCCCCAGTCACCTCGAGAAAGAGTGAGTGTGCAAATAAAGACGACCGATGAAGGCTTTGAGACACGTAGCGAACACGCCTTGTGGATTGCTCCAGAGTTTAAGTTTAAGCCTAAGCCAGACCAGCAGCAGGGCTCACAACTGTCGCAGGCCCTCGGTGCAACCCAGCGTTCCAGGTGTTGTCACAAACTTCAGACACTTTCCCCACAGTGGCTGGAAAAACCCTCCGTGTTCGCACAAAGCCTTTGTGACGCCGCAGGACCTCTTAAACGCCATGCATTGGCCGGGAATCGAACCCGGGTCAACTGCTTGGAAGGCAGCTATGCTCACCACTATACCACCAATGCTCGCCACAGCAAGCTCAGTGCCATGAGACAAGACGTTGCATGACATTTACGTGCCTGACTGGATCCGATTCCGACATCCAGATGGCTTTTAGCCAGCCATGGCACTCGTACATGTTTGCACGTGGCTGAGCGCTTCAACAACATAACCCAGCTGGCTCAAGAGTGAAGGGAAGAAGAGCTAAAAGTTGAGACTTGCCGTGGTGCCAAGGATACCAACCTGCACGGGAAAAGCGGGCAATGTGGTGCACGCAGCCCGGTGTAGCGAGGAATGCACAGACCTGTAGACTGGGGAAACTAAACAACCGCTGCATAAGCGCACGGCACAACACAGGGGAGCCAATTCCTCTGGTCAGGACTCGGCAGTCCACCTACACCTCAGGTGACCTTAACGACACCCGCTCACACATTTAGTCAGGTGACCCTAACGGTTCAGTTGATGGAGGGGGGTGGGTCCATGACTCACATGCCTCTCAAGCTGTTAACGACCCCGAATACCTGGAAGTCCCCACTAGTCAGTTAGAACCGAAGAAGCCTCTTGGGTGAGAGGCAGAACGTCTTCAAGAGACAAAAACAAGCCCAGTTTCCTACCGTGACCCTTTTTGCGAATGGAGCTCCCCGGATGACTGAGAACCTCTTCACCGACACTAATGGCCCTAGATTTGAACGACTTCTGTGACCTCCCAGTTGCAAAGAGCGGGTCCCTGATGGTCTAGTGGCTAGGATTCGGCGCTCTCACCGCCGCGGCCCGGGTTCGATTCCCGGTCAGGGAATGGTGTTTTTAGCACTGGGATGCCCTCGGGACTCCAAAGAGCCCCAGTCACCTCGAGAAAGAGTGAGTGTGCAAATAAAGACGACCGATGAAGGCTTTGAGACACGTAGCGAACACGCCTTGTGGATTGCTCCAGAGTTTAAGTTTAAGCCTAAGCCAGACCAGCAGCAGGGCTCACAACTGTCGCAGGCCCTCGGTGCAACCCAGCGTTCCAGGTGTTGTCACAAACTTCAGACACTTTCCCCACAGTGGCTGGAAAAACCCTCCGTGTTCGCACAAAGCCTTTGTGACGCCGCAGGACCTCTTAAACGCCATGCATAGGCCGGGAATCGAACCCGGGTCAACTGCTTGGAAGGCAGCTATGCTCACCACTATACCACCAATGCTCGCCACAGCAAGCTCAGTGCCATGAGACAAGACGTTGCATGACATTTACGTGCCTGACTGGATCCGATTCCGACATCCAGATGGCTTTTAGCCAGCCATGGCACTCGTACATGTTTGCACGTGGCTGAGCGCTTCAACAACATAACCCAGCTGGCTCAAGAGTGAAGGGAAGAAGAGCTAAAAGTTGAGACTTGCCGTGGTGCCAAGGATACCAACCTGCACGGGAAAAGCGGGCAATGTGGTGCACGCAGCCCGGTGTAGCGAGGAATGCACAGACCTGTAGACTGGGGAAACTAAACAACCGCTGCATAAGCGCACGGCACAACACAGGGGAGCCAATTCCTCTGGTCAGGACTCGGCAGTCCACCTACACCTCAGGTGACCTTAACGACACCCGCTCACACATTTAGTCAGGTGACCCTAACGGTTCAGTTGATGGAGGGGGGTGGGTCCATGACTCACATGCCTCTCAAGCTGTTAACGACCCCGAATACCTGGAAGTCCCCACTAGTCAGTTAGAACCGAAGAAGCCTCTTGGGTGAGAGGCAGAACGTCTTCAAGAGACAAAAACAAGCCCAGTTTCCTACCGTGACCCTTTTTGCGAATGGAGCTCCCCGGATGACTGAGAACCTCTTCACCGACACTAATGGCCCTAGATTTGAACGACTTCTGTGACCTCCCAGTTGCAAAGAGCGGGTCCCTGATGGTCTAGTGGCTAGGATTCGGCGCTCTCACCGCCGCGGCCCGGGTTCGATTCCCGGTCAGGGAATGGTGTTTTTAGCACTGGGATGCCCTCGGGACTCCAAAGAGCCCCAGTCACCTCGAGAAAGAGTGAGTGTGCAAATAAAGACGACCGATGAAGGCTTTGAGACACGTAGCGAACACGCCTTGTGGATTGCTCCAGAGTTTAAGTTTAAGCCTAAGCCAGACCAGCAGCAGGGCTCACAACTGTCGCAGGCCCTCGGTGCAACCCAGCGTTCCAGGTGTTGTCACAAACTTCAGACACTTTCCCCACAGTGGCTGGAAAAACCCTCCGTGTTCGCACAAAGCCTTTGTGACGCCGCAGGACCTCTTAAACGCCATGCATTGGCCGGGAATCGAACCCGGGTCAACTGCTTGGAAGGCAGCTATGCTCACCACTATAACACCAATGCTCGCCACAGCAAGCTCAGTGCCATGAGACAAGACGTTGCATGACATTTACGTGCCTGACTGGATCCGATTCCGACATCCAGATGGCTTTTAGCCAGCCATGGCACTCGTACATGTTTGCACGTGGCTGAGCGCTTCAACAACATAACCCAGCTGGCTCAAGAGTGAAGGGAAGAAGAGCTAAAAGTTGAGACTTGCCGTGGTGCCAAGGATACCAACCTGCACGGGAAAAGCGGGCAATGTGGTGCACGCAGCCCGGTGTAGCGAGGAATGCACAGACCTGTAGACTGGGGAAACTAAACAACCGCTGCATAAGCGCACGGCACAACACAGGGGAGCCAATTCCTCTGGTCAGGACTCGGCAGTCCACCTACACCTCAGGTGACCTTAACGACACCCGCTCACACATTTAGTCAGGTGACCCTAACGGTTCAGTTGATGGAGGGGGGTGGGTCCATGACTCACATGCCTCTCAAGCTGTTAACGACCCCGAATACCTGGAAGTCCCCACTAGTCAGTTAGAACCGAAGAAGCCTCTTGGGTGAGAGGCAGAACGTCTTCAAGAGACAAAAACAAGCCCAGTTTCCTACCGTGACCCTTTTTGCGAATGGAGCTCCCCGGATGACTGAGAACCTCTTCACCGACACTAATGGCCCTAGATTTGAACGACTTCTGTGACCTCCCAGTTGCAAAGAGCGGGTCCCTGATGGTCTAGTGGCTAGGATTCGGCGCTCTCACCTCCGCGGCCCGGGTTCGATTCCCGGTCAGGGAATGGTGTTTTTAGCACTGGGATGCCCTCGGGACTCCAAAGAGCCCCAGTCACCTCGAGAAAGAGTGAGTGTGCAAATAAAAACGACCAATGAAGGCTTTGAGACACGTAGCGAACACGCCTTGTGGATTGCTCCAGAGTTTAAGCCTAAGCCAGACCAGCAGCAGGGCTCACAACTGTCGCAGGCCCTCGGTGCAACCCAGCGTTCCAGGTGTTGTCACAAACTTCAGACACTTTCCCCACAGTGGCTGGAAAAACCCTCCGTGTTCGCACAAAGCCTTTGTGACGCCGCAGGACCTCTTAAACGCCATGCACTGGCCGGGAATCGAACCCGGGTCAACTGCTTGGAAGGCAGCTATGCTCACCACTATACCACCAATGCTCGCCACAACAAGCTCAGTGCCATGAGACAAGACGTTGCATGACATTTAGGTGCCTGACTGGATCCGATTCCGACATCCAGATGGCTTTTAGCCAGCCATGGCACTCGTACATGTTTGCACGTGGCTGAGCGCTTCAACAACATAACCCAGCTGGCTCAAGAGTGAAGGGAAGAAGAGCTAAAAGTTGAGACTTGCCGTGGTGCCAAGGATACCAACCTGCACGGGAAAAGCGGGCAATGTGGTGCACGCAGCCCGGTGTAGCGAGGAATGCACAGACCTGTAGACTGGGGAAACTAAACAACCGCTGCATAAGCGCACGGCACAACACAGGGGAGCCAATTCCTCTGGTCAGGACTCGGCAGTCCACCTACACCTCAGGTGACCTTAACGACACCCGCTCACACATTTAGTCAGGTGACCCTAACGGTTCAGTTGATGGAGGGGGGTGGGTCCATGACTCACATGCCTCTCAAGCTGTTAACGACCCCGAATACCTGGAAGTCCCCACTAGTCAGTTAGAACCGAAGAAGCCTCTTGGGTGAGAGGCAGAATGTCTTCAAGAGACAAAAACAAGCCCAGTTTCCTACCGTGACCCTTTTTGCGAATGGAGCTCCCCGGATGACTGAGAACCTCTTCACCGACACTAATGGCCCTAGATTTGAACGACTTCTGTGACCTCCCAGTTGCAAAGAGCGGGTCCCTGATGGTCTAGTGGCTAGGATTCGGCGCTCTCACCGCCGCGGCCCGGGTTCGATTCCCGGTCAGGGAATGGTGTTTTTAGCACTGGGATGCCCTCGGGACTCCAAAGAGCCCCAGTCACCTCGAGAAAGAGTGAGTGTGCAAATAAAGACGACCGATGAAGGCTTTGAGACACGTAGCGAACACGCCTTGTGGATTGCTCCAGAGTTTAAGTTTAAGCCTAAGCCAGAACAGCAGCAGGGCTCACAACTGTCGCAGGCCCTCGGTGCAACCCAGCGTTCCAGGTGTTGTCACAAACTTCAGACACTTTCCCCACAGTGGCTGGAAAAACCCTCCGTGTTCGCACAAAGCCTTTGTGACGCCGCAGGACCTCTTAAACGCCATGCATTGGCCGGGAATCGAACCCGGGTCAACTGCTTGGAAGGCAGCTATGCTCACCACTATACCACCATAGCAAGCTCAGTGCCATGAGACAAGACGTTGCATGACATTTAGGTGCCTGACTGGATCCGATTCCGACATCCAGATGGCTTTTAGCCAGCCATGGCACTCGTACATGTTTGCACGTGGCTGAGCGCTTCAACAACATAACCCAGCTGGCTCAAGAGTGAAGGGAAGAAGAGCTAAAAGTTGAGACTTGCCGTGGTGCCAAGGATACCAACCTGCACGGGAAAAGCGGGCAATGTGGTGCACGCAGCCCGGTGTAGCGAGGAATGCACAGACCTGTAGACTGGGGAAACTAAACAACCGCTGCATAAGCGCACGGCACAACACAGGGGAGCCAATTCCTCTGGTCAGGACTCGGCAGTCCACCTACACCTCAGGTGACCTTAACGACACCCGCTCACACATTTAGTCAGGTGACCCTAACGGTTCAGTTGATGGAGGGGGGTGGGTCCATGACTCACATGCCTCTCCAAGCTGTTAACGACCCCGAATACCTGGAAGTCCCCACTAGTCAGTTAGAACCGAAGAAGCCTCTTGGGTGAGAGGCAGAACGTCTTCAAGAGACAAAAACAAGCCCAGTTTCCTACCGTGACCCTTTTTGCGAATGGAGCTCCCCGGATGACTGAGAACCTCTTCACCGACACTAATGGCCCTAGATTTGAACGACTTCTGTGACCTCCCAGTTGCAAAGAGCGGGTCCCTGATGGTCTAGTGGCTAGGATTCGGCGCTCTCACCGCCGCGGCCCGGGTTCGATTCCCGGTCAGGGAATGGTGTTTTTAGCACTGGGATGCCCTCGGGACTCCAAAGAGCCCCAGTCACCTCGAGAAAGAGTGAGTGTGCAAATAAAGACGACCGATGAAGGCTTTGAGACACGTAGCGAACACGCCTTGTGGATTGCTCCAGAGTTTAAGTTTAAGCCTAAGCCAGACCAGCAGCAGGGTTCACAACTGTCGCAGGCCCTTGGTGCAACCCAGCGTTCCAGGTGTTGTCACAAACTTCAGACACTTTCCCCACAGTGGCTGGAAAAACCCTCCGTGTTCGCACAAAGCCTTTGTGACGCCGCAGGACCTCTTAAACGCCATGCATTGGCCGGGAATCGAACCCGGGTCAACTGCTTGGAAGGCAGCTATGCTCACCACTATACCACCAATGCTCGCCACAGCAAGCTCAGCGCCATGAGACAAGACGTTGCATGACATTTACGTGCCTGACTGGATCCGATTCCGACATCCAGATGGCTTTTAGCCAGCCATGGCACTCGTACATGTTTGCACGTGGCTGAGCGCTTCAACAACATAACCCAGCTGGCTCAAGAGTGAAGGGAAGAAGAGCTAAAAGTTGAGACTTGCCGTGGTGCCAAGGATACCAACCTGCACGGGAAAAGCGGGCAATGTGGTGCACGCAGCCCGGTGTAGCGAGGAATGCACAGACCTGTAGACTGGGGAAACTAAACAACCGCTGCATAAGCGCACGGCACAACACAGGGGAGCCAATTCCTCTGGTCAGGACTCGGCAGTCCACCTACACCTCAGGTGACCTTAACGACACCCGCTCACACATTTAGTCAGGTGACCCTAACGGTTCAGTTGATGGAGGGGGGTGGGTCCATGACTCACATGCCTCTCAAGCTGTTAACGACCCCGAATACCTGGAAGTCCCCACTAGTCAGTTAGAACCGAAGAAGCCTCTTGGGTGAGAGGCAGAACGTCTTCAAGAGACAAAAACAAGCCCAGTTTCCTACCGTGACCCTTTTTGCGAATGGAGCTCCCCGGATGACTGAGAACCTCTTCACCGACACTAATGGCCCTAGATTTGAACGACTTCTGTGACCTCCCAGTTGCAAAGAGCGGGTCCCTGATGGTCTAGTGGCTAGGATTCGGCGCTCTCACCTCCGCGGCCCGGGTTCGATTCCCGGTCAGGGAATGGTGTTTTTAGCACTGGGATGCCCTCGGGACTCCAAAGAGCCCCAGTCACCTCGAGAAAGAGTGAGTGTGCAAATAAAAACGACCGATGAAGGCTTTGAGACACGTAGCGAACACGCCTTGTGGATTGCTCCAGAGTTTAAGCCTAAGCCAGACCAGCAGCAGGGCTCACAACTGTCGCAGGCCCTCGGTGCAACCCAGCGTTCCAGGTGTTGTCACAAACTTCAGACACTTTCCCCACAGTGGCTGGAAAAACCCTCCGTGTTCGCACAAAGCCTTTGTGACGCCGCAGGACCTCTTAAACGCCATGCATTGGCCGGGAATCGAACCCGGGTCAACTGCTTGGAAGGCAGCTATGCTCACCACTATACCACCAATGCTCGCCACAACAAGCTCAGTGCCATGAGACAAGACGTTGCATGACATTTAGGTGCCTGACTGGATCCGATTCCGACATCCAGATGGCTTTTAGCCAGCCATGGCACTCGTACATGTTTGCACGTGGCTGAGCGCTTCAACAACATAACCCAGCTGGCTCAAGAGTGAAGGGAAGAAGAGCTAAAAGTTGAGACTTGCCGTGGTGCCAAGGATACCAACCTGCACGGGAAAAGCGGGCAATGTGGTGCACGCAGCCCGGTGTAGCGAGGAATGCACAGACCTGTAGACTGGGGAAACTAAACAACCGCTGCATAAGCGCACGGCACAACACAGGGGAGCCAATTCCTCTGGTCAGGACTCGGCAGTCCACCTACACCTCAGGTGACCTTAACGACACCCGCTCACACATTTAGTCAGGTGACCCTAACGGTTCAGTTGATGGAGGGGGGTGGGTCCATGACTCACATGCCTCTCAAGCTGTTAACGACCCCGAATACCTGGAAGTCCCCACTAGTCAGTTAGAACCGAAGAAGCCTCTTGGGTGAGAGGCAGAATGTCTTCAAGAGACAAAAACAAGCCCAGTTTCCTACCGTGACCCTTTTTGCGAATGGAGCTCCCCGGATGACTGAGAACCTCTTCACCGACACTAATGGCCCTAGATTTGAACGACTTCTGTGACCTCCCAGTTGCAAAGAGCGGGTCCCTGATGGTCTAGTGGCTAGGATTCGGCGCTCTCACCGCCGCGGCCCGGGTTCGATTCCCGGTCAGGGAATGGTGTTTTTAGCACTGGGATGCCCTCGGGACTCCAAAGAGCCCCAGTCACCTCGAGAAAGAGTGAGTGTGCAAATAAAGACGACCGATGAAGGCTTTGAGACACGTAGCGAACACGCCTTGTGGATTGCTCCAGAGTTTAAGTTTAAGCCTAAGCCAGAACAGCAGCAGGGCTCACAACTGTCGCAGGCCCTCGGTGCAACCCAGCGTTCCAGGTGTTGTCACAAACTTCAGACACTTTCCCCACAGTGGCTGGAAAAACCCTCCGTGTTCGCACAAAGCCTTTGTGACGCCGCAGGACCTCTTAAATGCCATGCATTGGCCGGGAATCGAACCCGGGTCAACTGCTTGGAAGGCAGCTATGCTCACCACTATACCACCATAGCAAGCTCAGTGCCATGAGACAAGACGTTGCATGACATTTAGGTGCCTGACTGGATCCGATTCCGACATCCAGATGGCTTTTAGCCAGCCATGGCACTCGTACATGTTTGCACGTGGCTGAGCGCTTCAACAACATAACCCAGCTGGCTCAAGAGTGAAGGGAAGAAGAGCTAAAAGTTGAGACTTGCCGTGGTGCCAAGGATACCAACCTGCACGGGAAAAGCGGGCAATGTGGTGCACGCAGCCCGGTGTAGCGAGGAATGCACAGACCTGTAGACTGGGGAAACTAAACAACCGCTGCATAAGCGCACGGCACAACACAGGGGAGCCAATTCCTCTGGTCAGGACTCGGCAGTCCACCTACACCTCAGGTGACCTTAACGACACCCGCTCACACATTTAGTCAGGTGACCCTAACGGTTCAGTTGATGGAGGGGGGTGGGTCCATGACTCACATGCCTCTCAAGCTGTTAACGACCCCGAATACCTGGAAGTCCCCACTAGTCAGTTAGAACCGAAGAAGCCTCTTGGGTGAGAGGCAGAATGTCTTCAAGAGACAAAAACAAGCCCAGTTTCCTACCGTGACCCTTTTTGCGAATGGAGCTCCCCGGATGACTGAGAACCTCTTCACCGACACTAATGGCCCTAGATTTGAACGACTTCTGTGACCTCCCAGTTGCAAAGAGCGGGTCCCTGATGGTCTAGTGGCTAGGATTCGGCGCTCTCACCGCCGCGGCCCGGGTTCGATTCCCGGTCAGGGAATGGTGTTTTTAGCACTGGGATGCCCTCGGGACTCCAAAGAGCCCCAGTCACCTCGAGAAAGAGTGAGTGTGCAAATAAAGACGACCGATGAAGGCTTTGAGACACGTAGCGAACACGCCTTGTGGATTGCTCCAGAGTTTAAGTTTAAGCCTAAGCCAGAACAGCAGCAGGGCTCACAACTGTCGCAGGCCCTCGGTGCAACCCAGCGTTCCAGGTGTTGTCACAAACTTCAGACACTTTCCCCACAGTGGCTGGAAAAACCCTCCGTGTTCGCACAAAGCCTTTGTGACGCCGCAGGACCTCTTAAACGCCATGCATTGGCCGGGAATCGAACCCGGGTCAACTGCTTGGAAGGCAGCTATGCTCACCACTATACCACCATAGCAAGCTCAGTGCCATGAGACAAGACGTTGCATGACATTTAGGTGCCTGACTGGATCCGATTCCGACATCCAGATGGCTTTTAGCCAGCCATGGCACTCGTACATGTTTGCACGTGGCTGAGCGCTTCAACAACATAACCCAGCTGGCTCAAGAGTGAAGGGAAGAAGAGCTAAAAGTTGAGACTTGCCGTGGTGCCAAGGATACCAACCTGCACGGGAAAAGCGGGCAATGTGGTGCACGCAGCCCGGTGTAGCGAGGAATGCACAGACCTGTAGACTGGGGAAACTAAACAACCGCTGCATAAGCGCACGGCACAACACAGGGGAGCCAATTCCTCTGGTCAGGACTCGGCAGTCCACCTACACCTCAGGTGACCTTAACGACACCCGCTCACACATTTAGTCAGGTGACCCTAACGGTTCAGTTGATGGAGGGGGGTGGGTCCATGACTCACATGCCTCTCCAAGCTGTTAACGACCCCGAATACCTGGAAGTCCCCACTAGTCAGTTAGAACCGAAGAAGCCTCTTGGGTGAGAGGCAGAACGTCTTCAAGAGACAAAAACAAGCCCAGTTTCCTACCGTGACCCTTTTTGCGAATGGAGCTCCCCGGATGACTGAGAACCTCTTCACCGACACTAATGGCCCTAGATTTGAACGACTTCTGTGACCTCCCAGTTGCAAAGAGCGGGTCCCTGATGGTCTAGTGGCTAGGATTCGGCGCTCTCACCGCCGCGGCCCGGGTTCGATTCCCGGTCAGGGAATGGTGTTTTTAGCACTGGGATGCCCTCGGGACTCCAAAGAGCCCCAGTCACCTCGAGAAAGAGTGAGTGTGCAAATAAAGACGACCGATGAAGGCTTTGAGACACGTAGCGAACACGCCTTGTGGATTGCTCCAGAGTTTAAGTTTAAGCCTAAGCCAGACCAGCAGCAGGGTTCACAACTGTCGCAGGCCCTTGGTGCAACCCAGCGTTCCAGGTGTTGTCACAAACTTCAGACACTTTCCCCACAGTGGCTGGAAAAACCCTCCGTGTTCGCACAAAGCCTTTGTGACGCCGCAGGACCTCTTAAACGCCATGCATTGGCCGGGAATCGAACCCGGGTCAACTGCTTGGAAGGCAGCTATGCTCACCACTATACCACCAATGCTCGCCACAGCAAGCTCAGCGCCATGAGACAAGACGTTGCATGACATTTACGTGCCTGACTGGATCCGATTCCGACATCCAGATGGCTTTTAGCCAGCCATGGCACTCGTACATGTTTGCACGTGGCTGAGCGCTTCAACAACATAACCCAGCTGGCTCAAGAGTGAAGGGAAGAAGAGCTAAAAGTTGAGACTTGCCGTGGTGCCAAGGATACCAACCTGCACGGGAAAAGCGGGCAATGTGGTGCACGCAGCCCGGTGTAGCGAGGAATGCACAGACCTGTAGACTGGGGAAACTAAACAACCGCTGCATAAGCGCACGGCACAACACAGGGGAGCCAATTCCTCTGGTCAGGACTCGGCAGTCCACCTACACCTCAGGTGACCTTAACGACACCCGCTCACACATTTAGTCAGGTGACCCTAACGGTTCAGTTGATGGAGGGGGGTGGGTCCATGACTCACATGCCTCTCAAGCTGTTAACGACCCCGAATACCTGGAAGTCCCCACTAGTCAGTTAGAACCGAAGAAGCCTCTTGGGTGAGAGGCAGAACGTCTTCAAGAGACAAAAACAAGCCCAGTTTCCTACCGTGACCCTTTTTGCGAATGGAGCTCCCCGGATGACTGAGAACCTCTTCACCGACACTAATGGCCCTAGATTTGAACGACTTCTGTGACCTCCCAGTTGCAAAGAGCGGGTCCCTGATGGTCTAGTGGCTAGGATTCGGCGCTCTCACCTCCGCGGCCCGGGTTCGATTCCCGGTCAGGGAATGGTGTTTTTAGCACTGGGATGCCCTCGGGACTCCAAAGAGCCCCAGTCACCTCGAGAAAGAGTGAGTGTGCAAATAAAAACGACCGATGAAGGCTTTGAGACACGTAGCGAACACGCCTTGTGGATTGCTCCAGAGTTTAAGCCTAAGCCAGACCAGCAGCAGGGCTCACAACTGTCGCAGGCCCTCGGTGCAACCCAGCGTTCCAGGTGTTGTCACAAACTTCAGACACTTTCCCCACAGTGGCTGGAAAAACCCTCCGTGTTCGCACAAAGCCTTTGTGACGCCGCAGGACCTCTTAAACGCCATGCACTGGCCGGGAATCGAACCCGGGTCAACTGCTTGGAAGGCAGCTATGCTCACCACTATACCACCAATGCTCGCCACAACAAGCTCAGTGCCATGAGACAAGACGTTGCATGACATTTAGGTGCCTGACTGGATCCGATTCCGACATCCAGATGGCTTTTAGCCAGCCATGGCACTCGTACATGTTTGCACGTGGCTGAGCGCTTCAACAACATAACCCAGCTGGCTCAAGAGTGAAGGGAAGAAGAGCTAAAAGTTGAGACTTGCCGTGGTGCCAAGGATACCAACCTGCACGGGAAAAGCGGGCAATGTGGTGCACGCAGCCCGGTGTAGCGAGGAATGCACAGACCTGTAGACTGGGGAAACTAAACAACCGCTGCATAAGCGCACGGCACAACACAGGGGAGCCAATTCCTCTGGTCAGGACTCGGCAGTCCACCTACACCTCAGGTGACCTTAACGACACCCGCTCACACATTTAGTCAGGTGACCCTAACGGTTCAGTTGATGGAGGGGGGTGGGTCCATGACTCACATGCCTCTCAAGCTGTTAACGACCCCGAATACCTGGAAGTCCCCACTAGTCAGTTAGAACCGAAGAAGCCTCTTGGGTGAGAGGCAGAATGTCTTCAAGAGACAAAAACAAGCCCAGTTTCCTACCGTGACCCTTTTTGCGAATGGAGCTCCCCGGATGACTGAGAACCTCTTCACCGACACTAATGGCCCTAGATTTGAACGACTTCTGTGACCTCCCAGTTGCAAAGAGCGGGTCCCTGATGGTCTAGTGGCTAGGATTCGGCGCTCTCACCGCCGCGGCCCGGGTTCGATTCCCGGTCAGGGAATGGTGTTTTTAGCACTGGGATGCCCTCGGGACTCCAAAGAGCCCCAGTCACCTCGAGAAAGAGTGAGTGTGCAAATAAAGACGACCGATGAAGGCTTTGAGACACGTAGCGAACACGCCTTGTGGATTGCTCCAGAGTTTAAGTTTAAGCCTAAGCCAGAACAGCAGCAGGGCTCACAACTGTCGCAGGCCCTCGGTGCAACCCAGCGTTCCAGGTGTTGTCACAAACTTCAGACACTTTCCCCACAGTGGCTGGAAAAACCCTCCGTGTTCGCACAAAGCCTTTGTGACGCCGCAGGACCTCTTAAACGCCATGCATTGGCCGGGAATCGAACCCGGGTCAACTGCTTGGAAGGCAGCTATGCTCACCACTATACCACCATAGCAAGCTCAGTGCCATGAGACAAGACGTTGCATGACATTTAGGTGCCTGACTGAATCCGATTCCGACATCCAGATGGCTTTTAGCCAGCCATGGCACTCGTACATGTTTGCACGTGGCTGAGCGCTTCAACAACATAACCCAGCTGGCTCAAGAGTGAAGGGAAGAAGAGCTAAAAGTTGAGACTTGCCGTGGTGCCAAGGATACCAACCTGCACGGGAAAAGCGGGCAATGTGGTGCACGCAGCCCGGTGTAGCGAGGAATGCACAGACCTGTAGACTGGGGAAACTAAACAACCGCTGCATAAGCGCACGGCACAACACAGGGGAGCCAATTCCTCTGGTCAGGACTCGGCAGTCCACCTACACCTCAGGTGACCTTAACGACACCCGCTCACACATTTAGTCAGGTGACCCTAACGGTTCAGTTGATGGAGGGGGGTGGGTCCATGACTCACATGCCTCTCCAAGCTGTTAACGACCCCGAATACCTGGAAGTCCCCACTAGTCAGTTAGAACCGAAGAAGCCTCTTGGGTGAGAGGCAGAACGTCTTCAAGAGACAAAAACAAGCCCAGTTTCCTACCGTGACCCTTTTTGCGAATGGAGCTCCCCGGATGACTGAGAACCTCTTCACCGACACTAATGGCCCTAGATTTGAACGACTTCTGTGACCTCCCAGTTGCAAAGAGCGGGTCCCTGATGGTCTAGTGGCTAGGATTCGGCGCTCTCACCGCCGCGGCCCGGGTTCGATTCCCGGTCAGGGAATGGTGTTTTTAGCACTGGGATGCCCTCGGGACTCCAAAGAGCCCCAGTCACCTCGAGAAAGAGTGAGTGTGCAAATAAAGACGACCGATGAAGGCTTTGAGACACGTAGCGAACACGCCTTGTGGATTGCTCCAGAGTTTAAGTTTAAGCCTAAGCCAGACCAGCAGCAGGGTTCACAACTGTCGCAGGCCCTTGGTGCAACCCAGTGTTCCAGGTGTTGTCACAAACTTCAGACACTTTCCCCACAGTGGCTGGAAAAACCCTCCGTGTTCGCACAAAGCCTTTGTGACGCCGCAGGACCTCTTAAACGCCATGCATTGGCCGGGAATCGAACCCGGGTCAACTGCTTGGAAGGCAGCTATGCTCACCACTATACCACCAATGCTCGCCACAGCAAGCTCAGCGCCATGAGACAAGACGTTGCATGACATTTACGTGCCTGACTGGATCCGATTCCGACATCCAGATGGCTTTTAGCCAGCCATGGCACTCGTACATGTTTGCACGTGGCTGAGCGCTTCAACAACATAACCCAGCTGGCTCAAGAGTGAAGGGAAGAAGAGCTAAAAGTTGAGACTTGCCGTGGTGCCAAGGATACCAACCTGCACGGGAAAAGCGGGCAATGTGGTGCACGCAGCCCGGTGTAGCGAGGAATGCACAGACCTGTAGACTGGGGAAACTAAACAACCGCTGCATCTGTATCTATGGAAGACAATTTCTTCCAATATGATAGAAAAAATGTGCATGTGCCTCTTCTCAAGAGCTTCGTGCACAGCGTGTCAACATGTAGAGAAACTGAAAGCTTCTTTTAGTAGCCATTACTAAATTATGAGTTGACAGTTGCTGTAGGAGGTGGGGCTAAGTGAAGGGTCACTTGATACTTATTGCTCTTTTGAATGATTAGAGAGGCTGCTTTCAGTCATTTCTAACGCTTTCATGTGCGCAGCAATGTCAGTGTTCCTTAAGTCATTACACACATTTTCACAGTATGAACTTTAGCTTTCTCGTCTCTTCTCCTCTCCTCTCCTCTCCTCTCTGGTCTGGTCTGAAGGTTTGTCTTGTGACTCTGCTCAGACACTCTCCAGCTCCTTTCACTGATCAGGGCTGAAAATCGTCCTCCCTCTGTGATAAGTGCTGCTGTCGGCTGCACACACACACACACACATATAAACACACACTCACGTTTGAGTTCAGCTTCTTTTATTTCATTTATCCAACTATGATCTTATTTACATAAATATACATAATTAGTGTGCGTTAGTCAGTTCATGCATATATAACTACCACACACTTCTCTTCTAATTGCTTTCTTTCTGTCTCAGATTCACTCGCATACAACAGCACACAATGCAATTCCCCAAACTGTGTTTAGTGTAGATGGTGCATTCAGCATGGAGCTTCCAATGAATAACTAATGAGATGGATTTTGGAATCAGCTTCAAAGGGAATCATGTAGAGCACAGGAGCAAACACACTCCCCAGAGTGTGTTTAATAACTTGCTTTAACACACTTCATGTCTGTCTGTCTCAAATTTAACTTTACTCTCTGATTTTCTTTCTGTGATGTTGCATCATTCATGCCGCGAGTTACAGAGTTTCTTGTTGTGTTTAAGTGATTCATCACATTGATCTCTCCTGTTTGGTGACTGAGGATTTTCATAAGTCACTGAACAGTCAGCAAAGATAAAGATGAGGACTAATTTACTGCACTTTGACTGCTGGCTGTTTGTTCAGTCTCCCCGAACAATCAATGGCCCAACTGTGCAGATGTTAGCTGTAAGTTAACTAGAAAAGTACACACCTACCATGCGTGTTTTCTTTTTATCATCTTTACTTTCTTTAGTTTTTCACTCTAACTGGCATAAAGAATGTTTAAAGGTTCAAGATGGAACTTTCAGGAAATCCTTCAGTCAACTGCAGTGAGCATCCTGTTGCTCGCACTCCTGAACACCGAAATGAACCCTGATGACTGAAAAGTAAATCATATTTAGAACTATAAGAATCCCACACTGTAAAATCTGGCTGAAAAGACGTTGATAAAAAAGCTTTCCCAATGTCTAAGAAACATTGATTTTGGTTGAAAATGATAAATGAAAACACATGTATTTCATGTTGCTGAAGACCATCCATGTTCAGTTTTAGTTGAAAGTGAAAGGAGAAAAGTTGTCGCTGAAATTGCAGATGGACTAAACACAGCCCAAAATATAAGCATCTATTTTTGGGCTATATTTGGACCAAATCCAATGGACCAAACAAGACCCAGATTTCAACATCTAATTTTGAGCTACATTTGGACCAAATCGGCTGGACTAAACACGGCCCAATTGTCAACGTCTAATTTTTTGCTAAATAGAGATCACGGTGGACTGACCAGATTTAGCTTGGAAGATAACATTGAACTGATTGTTGCTTGGTGAGATGCACTCGGCGTGATGTACAGAGTACAGATCCCGCCAGGCAACAGATGGTGAAGCATCTACTGCAATGTAACCACAACTGCCAGATTGCTCTACCAGCATTAATATGACTCCCACATACACTGTCTCTAGCTGAAACAAGATTTCAAACAAAGATGATTATAATAGTTCATTTTTATACCTATTTTTTCCATAGGTATTGTTAGTTTTAGATTTTGAAGGCTTTTGATACATTTTTAAATTGTCTGTATTTGGGAATTCCTGTCTGATACAAGGGTGTTTTCTGGCACAGAGCAGGTTTAAACCAGAACATTTCATAAATTATATATATTAATAATTTCCAAACATTAGGCAATTGGTTTTAGTATTGTTTGTTAAGTAATTAAAGGCATAATATGTAAATTTTAAAGTGGTGTGGGAACATGGAAGTTAGTTATTCACATTTAAACAACAACCAAAGCTTTTGAAAATTGATATGGTATGATATTTAAGTTTTTACTCATGTTACCCATGTGTGCCCTTTTCCTGGAAATTATAGCAACTAGCAACTAACTAGTATTGGCTAGAAGAAAACACAAATAAATTACAGATTTCCCTGTTTGAACATTGTTGGAAACATTTGGGATAATATAAATACACAACTCAACAAAATATACATCATAGGTCTCGCCTTTTTAAACATTTTAATACAGAAATATTACATATTATACTGAAATATTACATATTATACCCTTAATCAATGGGCAATCTTTGTTCTTTCTCTCACCTATGGTCATGAAGGGTGGGTCAAGACTGGAAGAACGAGATTGCGGATACAAGCGGCCAAAATGGGTTTTCTCAGGAGGGTGGCTGGTATCTCCCTTAGGGTTAGGGTGAGAAGCTCAGTCATCCGTGAGGGACTTGGAGTAGAGCTGCTGCTCCTTTACATAGAAAGAAGCCAGTTGAGGTGGTTCGGGCATCTTGTAAGGATCCCATCTGGTCGCCACCATAGGGAGGTGTTTCAGGCATGTCCAGCTGGGAGGAGGCCATGGCGGAGACCGAGGACTAGGTGGAGGGATTATATCTCTGTCCTGGCCTGGAAACGCCTGGGGATCCCCCAGTCAGAGCTGGTTAATGTAGCCAGGGAACGGGATGTCTGGAGTCCCCTGCTGCAACTGTTACCCCCGTGACCCAATTTTGGATAAGTGGTTGAAGACGGATGGATGGATGGATGGACCTTTAATCACGCTATACAAAAAAGTTTTTAGGGTAAATAATGGTGAATGTTCATTGTGTGAATCGTCATTGTGCACATGCACACAACAGCAGCTGAGATTCAAATATTGCAGCACTAAGAATGTTCAAATGCCCAGGGTGCCATCTCACATCTCACATTTGATGGATTGATGGATTTTTTTGGTTTGATCTGTAGTTCAAATTACTAAGGGGGAATTACTCCCCCAAAAAAGACATGAGCACCCCTAAAAACCTACTTGGAGAAATTTGAGGGGAGCTCTAAAACATAATGTTCCTGCAATAAATAATAGTACATATATTTCAATCTTCTGTGTTTATTCGGTCATTACAATTTCTGAATTATTGTCTTCACTAATTGTTAATTGACTGTCTCTTGTACAGTAGAATGTTTTGTGCACTAACCCTGAAACTGACCTGTTGCGCACTTCCATTTAAGTGCATACATGTGACATGTTTTGTAATGGTGTGCATTCATATCCTGTATTGATCCTACTGATGTGAGCATTGTCTCAAAACTAGACTTTGTATTGGTAGTATCAATACTTGAGGGATTGATCTGCCCAGCTCTCGTCCCTGCAAAATAGAGTCAGGGGGAACTTATAGAAATGTTTACATAGCACATTATCAAATGGGGATGCAAGCCAAGGCCATTAACCCTCATGAGGGGTTCAGGTCAAGGTGACCCCTTTTAATTTTTATTGAAAATTTATTTTGTTTTTATGTTTCTTTGTTTGTGTCTTTATTTAATGAATTAGGCCTACTTTCACTACCACAAGAATAATGTTCTGTTCACACACAGAGACTTAAAGTATACTGGCTTCTGCTCACTTTACTGTTACTACTGTTGCTCTACATTGAACCAGAACAGTTCAAACAGTGTTTTGGGAAAATGTTTCACCAGCACAACCTCTCAGAATGCATAAAAAAAAAAAGTTTTTCTTTATGCTGTACTTTCAAGTCAGTCCACATGTGGCATCTCAGCTGATGTGTGAAGATCTGAGTTCCAGCATCTCACCTCTTGCTGTTTCAGAGTTCGTATTTGTGCTGCCATCACGCTTTGACTCCTTATCCTGCCTGGCGCCTCCCCCTCCTCTCCTCCCTGCCCAGAATCTCGTGTCTGGAGTGTGACGGAACGTTGGAGGCCTCAGTTCTCGCCATCCTCTCAGCTCCCTGCTCTGTCTCACCTGCTGACACCTGCCAGCGCAGCATCAGTATCCACACAAACCAACAATCCCCAGGAGGTGAAGGCACGCAGAGATAATTCCCTCTTCCACACTCTGACAACCGTTGATCTCTGTTTTACATTTCATCTTCTTGTATCGTGCTGTTTGAGAGCATTTCTTCACTTTTTGATCTGTTGTTTTCTAAATTCCTTTTGTTTTGCTGCCGTCTGTCTTTTCTTCTTCCAGTATTTCTCCTCCTCGTTGCCTCAGGAGGCTCCTGGCTGAGACGCTGAACGCTGCAACTGTCAAGACCATAAACTCCCTTAAAGGTAGATGAAGCTGCTCTGGTGATGTGAGGCACATCACACACACAAGCACACACACACATACAGTCTGTGTACTCATTGGTTAACCCTGTGTACTCCTCTCCTGCTCAGTCATTAAAGAAATCCATATGCTAAGATAACAATCCACAACTCCACATGTGGATTGTATAGATTAAACAGATGATCCAGTTATCATCCACTCACCTGTCACTCATATAGCCAATAGTTATCATGAAACAGATATTTAACACACCAACAGGAGCTTGCATACCACCATACTGTCCACAAAAAGTACATGTTAAAAGCCCTCATTATCATTGCTTCATTATTTAGTTTTCAGGTCACCCCATTCTTCTGAACCTGATGTCAAACTCAGCACAAATGTTCACATTGGCTCACTGAACTGATTTGGTGATCAAAGGTCACAGTGACCTCACTAAGAATATTTTTGTCTATAATTCAAGATTTCATATGCTAATTATGACAAAATTATACACAAATATCTAACAGAATAAAATGATGAGGTGATTAAACTTTATATTCAAACTGTCAAAGGTCAACTTCACTGTGACATCATAATGTTCAGCTCTCTATCAGTCCTCTGTCCTCCTCTGTAAAAATAGTCTCTAAGTGCAGACAGCATGTTTCTACCTGGAAATGATTCACTGAAATCACACATGTATGGTGAGAACTTAGAGAGTAGTGGTAGGTTCTATATTAAATTCCTTCAAAGTCTTCACTACATACATTACGTGAGTCTGAACAGACATGAATGTAGAATATAACTTGACTGGTTGGTGGAGACAAACAACTGTGAGGCAGTAATTCTGACTTCTCACTCTTCTTAACCAGCCAATAGGGGCCGCAAATGATGAACAACTGCTTCTATTTGAAATCTTGTTTCAGCTCAGGACAATGTATGTGGAACTCATGTTAATGTTGGCAGAACTTAACAAATCTCTGTTGGTTGCATCAGTTGTGGTGGCATTGCAGTAGGTGTTTCACCATTGGTTGTCTGACAGGGATCTGCACTTTGCTGAGTGACCTTTTTTACTTTAATTTTTGTTTTTTGCTTGTACTGAAATGGTGCGACAGGGCCTGTAAGCCCATCTCTGTGATAGATATTTTTTATTGCTTTACACAAACTTCTGTTTCTGCTCTGTTCTGCTCTTGTTGCCTTCAGTCAGTGTGCTCCAGTATACTTTGGATTAATTTTACAAGTCTTTCTTGTTACGAGAATATCCTTACCTTCAGAGAAGGCCAGGCCTGTGCTTCCTGTGAGTCATTAGTATGGCAAAGATCTCACAGACTGTCACAGGCACTAAGCTCAGGAACAAGCATGATGATGAGGAGAGGAGTTTGTCCTGCAAGCACTGCTGCCATCTTGGCTCTTTATACAATTGGCAATCTTTCTGGAGGGAAAATAAGATTAAATGTGAAAATTAAATAATTTTTTAATTTAAGTGTGGTAAAGCAGCATTTCATTCAGTTCATAAAAGGTGAGAGATCTAAATTTGCACTGGCCTTCTTTTCAGCTCATCACCAACACTTACAGGGTTAGCGATGACTTCAGTGATTACTATAGCGGCCACTGGAGTGGCATAGGGTAACTAAGGTTAAGTGAACAGATGACCTTTTTCTGCCTTGAATATCTACGGCTTCCTTTTCTGCATTATAGATAAAATCAAACATATGACCAGTCAATTGCATTGCCTCTGCAGACCCTCACAGGTGTTATATTCTGGCTCATTAGAGCCATGGTCAGGTTGAAGAGTTATGTTGCCAAGAGTGTGAGGGAAATGTCAATCACAGCCCACAAAGTTCAGAAAAGATATCTACTCAGTTAAAATGAGAAGATGAATGTGCCATGTCACTAAGATGGACTTTGGACTGTCATTAGTAATACCCCTAAATGTTTTAGTTTTTATAACATTGGGATGATTCATGCATTGTCTGTGATTGGCCCTTCCTAATTCCGACCCCCTTTTATCCTGTCCTCCAATAACAGTTGAGCAAGCTTTGAACCACGGTCAACTTTCTCCTTTCCTTATATGCTATGTGCTTGGCTTGTCTATATTGAAAAGAATAAACAATTTTGAAGGTGCTTAAACTGTTGCTGGATGACCACATATGAATGGTCACATCTACCGTTAGCTAATGTTAGCAAAATGCTAACTAACAAACAAGCTAATCAAGCTGTCCAGTTAGCTAGTGTTTTGGTAAAATCAGCTAATGCTAGCTAACTAATGAGTTGATATACATCATCATTAGCTAGTTAAAAGAAAAATCTGTAATATATTTGCTGTAATAAATCATAAAATGCCAATTACATGTCATCAGAGATCAAGGAAACATGTTAAGGTGACATACTTGCTACTCTGACAACAACACTGCAGCTGCAATGATTTCTATTCTGAGCCAAAATAACTTTTTGGACGCCCATTTCATGTTAATCAAAGTTCAAATTAATGTTGAATGTTCGCCGAATGAATAAGAATCAGTTTATAAGTCATAAGAAATCATTAATAAACTTTTAAACAGAGTAGAAGTAGTACCTCCTGCTGGCAGTCTAAGCATCCCAGAGTCTGAGGAGAAGGGGACTGGGGGGAACAACTGACTACAACCATAGATCATATATTAAATAGGATTTCAACATATTGAATATACAGTCTATGGCTCCATCTCATAGACTGCAGTACTAATTCTTGCATGTGCAATTGTTACATACACCAATCAGACATAACATTATGACCACCTGCCTAATATTGTGTTGGTCCCCCTTTTGCTGCCAAAACAGCCCTGACCCGTCGAGGCATGGGCTCCACTAGACCCCTGAAGGTGTGCTGTGGTACCTGGCACCAAGATGTTAGCAGCAGATCCTTTAAGTCCTGTAAGTTGTGAGGTGGGGCCTCCATGGATCAGACTTGTTTGTTCAGCACATCCCATAGATGCTCAATTGGATTGAGATCTGGAGAATTTGGAGGCCAAGTCAACACCTCAAACTCATTGTTGTGCTCCTCAAACCATTCCTGAACCATTTTTGCTTTGTGGCACAGAGCATTATCCTGCTGAAAGAGGCCACAGCCATCACGTAATACCATTTCCATGAAAGGGTGTACATGGTCTGCAACAATGCTTAGGTAGGTGGTACGTGTCAAAGTAACATCCACATGGATGGCAGGACCCAAGGTTTCCCAGCAGAACATTGCCCAAAGCATCACACTGCCTCTGCTGGCTTGCCTTCTTCCCATGGTGCATCCTTGTGCCATGTGTTCCCCAGGTAAGCAACACACACGCACTCGGCCATCCACGAGATGTAAAAGAAACGACTATTCATCAGACCAGGCCACCTTCTTCCATTGCTCCGTGGTCAAGCTCTGATGTTCACGTCTATTGTTGGTGCTTTCGGCAGTGCACAGGGGTCAGCATGGACACCCTGACTGGTCTGCAGCTATGCAGCCCCATACGCAACAAACTGCGAAGTACTGTGTATTCTTACACCTTTCTATCAGAACAAGCATTAACTTCTTCAACAATTTGAACAACAGTAGCTCATCTGTTGGATCGGACCATACGGGCCAGCCTTCGCTCCCCATGTACATCAATGAGCCTTGGCTGCCCATGACCCTGTCACCGGTTCACTATCACTATCACAATTTGGCCCTTGTCAAACTCACTCAAATCCTTATGCTTGCCCATTTTTCCTGCTTCTAACACATCAACTCTGAGGACAAAATGTTCACTTGCTGCCTAATATATCCCACCCACTAACAGATGCCATGATGAAGACATAATCAGTGTTATTCACTTCACCTGTCAGTGCTCATAATGTTATGCCTGATCGGTGTATTGCTCCTTTAACTAGTGTTTTGCTATTAGCTAACTTAAGGTGTAAATATATGTTGCTTTTGCAAGAAAAGAAGAAAGTTGACCAAGGTGACATGCTTGCTCAACTGTTATTGGAGCACAGAGAAAAAGGGTGTGGCATAGTAAGGGTTAATTATGCCTACCTGTGCATTTGACCCAGTCTCCTCTCTCTGTGAACAAATAATTTGACTTTTGACTTTCAAATTGCATTCTGTGCACACACTTAAGTCCAATTTTTCTTGTGATGTTCCAGCACTTGCCCTTAAACTTCTGTTGGGAGCAGATCGATAGTCAGTTGACCTTCATATTCATGGTGACAAAAATAAACACAGTTAAACTAATGTAACTTATTTAATTTACGTATCATAACGTTATATAATTTAACTGTGTTATGTTGTTGACTTACGGATGTATGTTACAAGAAGTCTATACTGACTCTTGCACCATGTTTACACCTAGTATTAAAATGTAATCTGTATCTGGGTAAGTTATCCAGATTGATGTATGGATTGCATTTACATCTACATAAGATCCAAACACATTGTAAGCTGGACTACCTCCAGATGTGGTCAGGCAAATCTGATCACATTCTGATCATGCAGCATTTACATTTTGCCTTAACCTGCATTTTTCCTTATCTGGATAACTTATCTAGATACAGACTGCATTGTAATACCAGGTGTAAATGTGGTGTAGTTTTTCCCATCTCCTGGGTGAAGTCCTGTGGTTGTCTGACCCATCCATCAAACCCAGCCTCCACCCTTTGTGGACTCTTTACACTACGTCACCTGACATTTTTTCTGCATGATGTTTGGACACATCTGCTCCCCAGAGATGTTAATGAAGGACTGATAAATTGAACTTGTAATATTTGTCCACAAATTGAAGAGACAGCAGTAGTTCATCAGAGGCTTTGGGCTTCACTGCTGTGATGATCAATGATCCTTCCTTATTTACAGTATAAAACATATAGACATGTTCTGCCTGCCGCATGTTCAAGTTAACATATGGAGCTGAGAACATCAATACATCAATACAGTTAGATTGATGTACACTTAGACTTCCTGTGTTTAACACCATATAACCGTGTGTGTGTGTGTGTCTGTCTGTGTGTGTCCTCTGTGTGAACCCCTGCACTGTATTTCACCCTCACTGCAAACCCACTGATCTCAGATCTGTGTCAGAAGTGGAATCAGTCAGTACACGGTGTGTCTGATGATGTTGTAGCTCTTCCCTGTGGTCATCCTGCACAGAGCATCAGATACTGAGTGGTCCTGCTCAGTGTTTGATCTGACCACTAGATGGAGCCGTTGGATACAGAACCCCCAGAGTGCCTGTCTGCTGAACTGTCAGACTGGATGTGGGTAGAGCACATTCAGCAATCGGTATTCAGGACATTCAGCAATCGGTATTCTGCTGCTGTGCGAGTAATTGTTTTGTATTTTAGGTATATTAGAAAAATGGAATCAGACAATCAGCACTGACTATAGATGCAGTGAGAGTCATCACTGCAAATCAGGGACTGCATCAGGACTTCGGGTTCTGTATTTTAATGACTTCTGCCATTATCAGTGGGCTGAACTGCAAAATACTCAGTTATGTTGGATTAAATGCCCACCTACTGGCTAAAAGGGTTCCCCAGTGATTTGGGATTGCTCTTTAATAAAGTTGGGGGACTCATAAGAGACCAGTTTTAACAAAAAATTGTCAAAATGAAAACAGATATCCTGACTTTTAGTCCCTTGTATGGATCAAGAAACGCTGGATCCTACATTTCCCATAGTGCAGCTCAATATCATCTTTCATTTGACCTTCTCTGCCTGGTAAACATCTCCATCTTTCAAACTCCAAACACCATCCAGTCATTTAAGGACACAGGGAAACTAGAGGCCTGATTGATCCCATTCAAGCTCCATCACTTCTCCTTGGTATCCCGATTGCTCAGGTCTGAATTTTATATCTCGAGTTTTAAGATGGGTATACGCTACGTGTCCCAGACAACAAAATGACCAGTGTGAGAGAAATGTGGTGATATCTGTGGCCTTGGCTCTGAGTTTGACTAAGCCAATCTGACCAACTGAATATTTTGACATGCATGATATTTTCAGACCGTTCTTTGTCCTGTTACATCTATTTCATCATTCCTGTCTCATTATGTCTTAATATGTCTTGTCACATCTTTTATATTGTTTTCGTCTTGTTATGTATGTCATGCATGATATGCACTGACGGATACATTAAGGAATCATCTTTTCTATGTGTTATCGCGAAGGCGGCGCACAATGATGCAAAATAAAAATAATCAATAATTCCCCTCAAATGCATTGAAACTAAGTAATGTGTCTGTTTTGAAAATGTGAGGAGGTGAAAGTACAGATTAAAAAAGTAAAAAGTTGTCAGAAAAATCAAATACTCAAGTAAAGTGCAGATACCTGAAAAATCTACTCAAGTAGATAAGTACTAGTAAGCATTAGTATTAAGTTATTTCCTGCCTCTGCTATCTTTGGACATGTGCAATACAATGTGTTGTCATCATCCATTTTTGTTTTCTGACTTGTGCTGGAACGTGGTCAGCTCAGGTGTGACGGTATTTCCAGCTACAACTTTGAAGGAAAATGGAATGCAGCATATGTCCACTTAAAACTGAAAGCAGTATACCAACATAAATCTAGTTAATATTATGATTAGATTACTGTCGATTGAGTGCTGGGTCTATTTGGTTTGGGCATACTCAAACCTCTACAATGAAATGGAAAGAGATGGAGAGAAAGACAGATGTTCACTAGTCCGTGATAAAAGTGAGTTAGCAGGAAAAGAACAGATAGTCATTAATCACTGTGACCGCTCTGGACAGGACTGACTCTACCGGACACTGCAGCTCTGCAATGTATAGATAGTGTCTCCACACACACACACACACACACAGTGTAGTTCATCTCTGTGTCCTGAATGACCTCAGAAGGAGGCCTGTTGCTGAGCTCTTACATAACGCCTGATGCCTCCTGACCAGGCAGACCAATCAATAAGAGTCCAGCGCAGAGGGAGAAGTGTCGGCTGAAGCAGAGCGGCCTGATGGGAAGATGAGACAGACCTCGATGAGACCTGCTCGAGGGAGTGACAGCCAACAGGGGGAAAGGATTAGCATGGCTGTCACTAAATATGACAAGGCATGCTAATTAGGCATGACTGGTAAGACAGATTAGCAGAGGCAGTCAACTGGGCAGTCAGTCACTGCTGTCAAGCATTGCAGACAAAATATTTGACCAGAAAGACTGCATTTTTCTGTGTCTTTTATCATTAATGGGGAAAACATTGCCTTAAATGTTCCCAAAAAGAATATGCACTGATTGCAAGTTGCTTTGGATAAAAGTGTCAGCTGAATAAATGTAAGATAATGTAATGAACAGCTTCACCACAATGTCCACCCAATGCTACCATGTGCCAACTCACTACCCCTGCATGTAGACAGTTGCAGCCATTAAAACCACAGCCTGTCACAGCCCTGGAAGCAGTCAGTCATACCACTGTGTAAACTAACAAGCTGCTAGTTATCTTAACATAAGCTGCAATTATACAGACTTTTGGCTGAGTTACAGACCATGGAGACAGCCCTCCTAAGAAGAACTCCAACTCATCCAGACTGCAAAGCAGCAAAAATTTAGTTTTTAAATGAATCACATCAAGGTGTGCTTAGTGGTCTATTCACAGTACAACCATAGGTAAACAGGTTGAATGCAATGGGCTCCAACCACAGGACAGCCTTTATCGTGCAGACTATGCTGCCATCCTTTATATCAGAAAAAAAGTGGCCCCATCAAGGAAAAGTGGAACGATCATTCAAGTTGGAATTACATGTTGGAAACTCAGGCAAGATCCATCTAGCCCACTAGAGCAAAATAGAAGCACACACACACCAGCAGTGTTTCCTTTTAATCAATTTTTACTTAACTTTTACTAATATCACTTGGGTGATATTATTATAGAGCATTATTTCCTTTTAATTTAATAGGATGCTACAAGGATGATGTATTTTGTGGAAATTAGCAGTGCCCCAATTTCCTGCACAAAAACCTAATGGTGTCTTTTCCACTGGGTTTACTGCAGAATTCAGCTCTGTAGCAACAAAAGTTTATGATACTGACACATTTTGTTCAGCAAGATAATTGTCACTACCTAATAATTCTTTAATGATTTTTGAAGCGATTGCTTCAAGGTTAGCCAATGATAAGCTATAAATAAACTACACTGATCGCTTGACTTCAACATCACCACTACTAAGCTTCCAACTTATAATTTGATTTCACTATAAATAGATATATCGACAAGTTTGAACGTTTGACTTAGAATATTTTGCAAGAATGTGACTATGAAACACCACAAGCTGTAAAGGTGGACTTGCCAGTAGATGACTTTTACTTGGTGTGATGATGTTTAATGTCCTCTGTAGTCTCATTTAGCCATCTGTTAGCAACTGCATGTTTTACGACATGTAAAAGCTTCAAAATCATGAAAGGGGTATTAACTGCCATAATCTCTTAAACTTGTTCAAACCACACACCTTATTTTAGGCAACTAACCAAAGTCCATTCAAAAATCTCACTGACTTCAAAACAAAGCAACCAGTGTGAATATGCTAACTCATTTCCAGTTTGTCAGACTCATTCCTGCAGCACTATATGACTCATTAATATTTATGGATTTCTATGTGCATTCATTTTGGAAAGTTGTGAATAAAGATTGAAATAAAAACTACCACTACTACAATGAGTTTGCATAGGAGGTGGATGGATGGGTTAACAAACTGTCTGACTTTAAAAGATACACCATTGATCACTTCTTGTTTCCTACCTACAATTAATCACTCAATCAGTTCAGTCAATCAGCTCCTGAACCAGTTGTAGTAGGTTGTAGGGCATTGCAAAAGTTGCATTGCAAACTGCTTCTTAGAACAGTGAATGAATTAAAAAAAAAAACAATTGCTATTGCCATAAAGATGCTGGTAATTTGTTCTGCTCACTGAACATAAAATAGCTTTAACATTTGCTCAACTTATTACCTGTCGTAGCAGTGACATTAAACAAACAAGCTTGTTTGTATGATTAATGGAGACACAGTGCTGATGGGTATACACTGCAGTACAGTAGAGCTGATTGTGGAGGGTCAGGCTGTGGAGATGATGGAACCTGTTAGATGGAGAGCAGGGAACACAAACCACCTGGGGAGGATTTAAAAGCCTCCTAACAGTACGCTGAGACTGGCTGCTCGAGCTCTGCAGAAACACAAGTCAACATGTGTGTATCTGTGTGTGCGTGTGAGTGTTGTACTTTAAAATCTCTGGACATTATTCAGGCATGGTGAATACAGTCCACTCTGACAGCAGTAAATACGGCTGTTGAATGTGACCATGAGTTTGAATGTGAGAGAAAAAGAGACCTTTGTGTGTTTGTATGGACACGGGCTTTTATATGTACTGTCTTTGGGGGATAGAGGGAGAATCTTGCTGGGAACGATACACATTCCTTTTAACCTTGCTGACCAATGCTGCATGTTGCCATGTATTTCCCATGGTAACACTTAAAAACATTTTTTTTAAAAAGCTGCTGACTTTTTTCACTGTGATAAAGTTGACAACCTAATAACAGAGAAAAAATGTCATTTTACACGGCAGTAATGTGTTTTAAATAGTAACATTAGGAGAGAAAGAACTTAAATGAGAACATAGATATTTATGCTAATTTTAATTTTTATCATATAAGATGGTTGACTTAAAATGCAAAATATATTGATGTTCCTTAACTGCCTGGGCAAGAGACCCAAATGTCACCCAAATTATGTGAAATGAAACCACAAAGTACATACAAATTTAACCCATCTGTCAATGCAAAATGTAAACACTGTGATGTAAACAGAGAGGAGTTGTTGAACTTGCCCCCACTGGACCAACAGGTAATGAAATAAAGAACATCAGGTGTGAGTAATTGCGCAGCCTGTGACTCTGGGGCTAAAGAGGAGAGGGTCACCCATTGTTTGTGTGTCTGAGGAGCCTACTGTTGAGCTAGTGGCTGTGATCAACCTGGGAGAAGGAGGGTGTTGTTCATGGCTGGTTAGGGCCGCTGGTGACAGCCATGAATAGGGGTTTAGCATGTTCCTGCATGAGGAGGGGAGGTCTTCTGCCTCCTTTAGGTAATCAAGGCCAGGGCTTTAGGAACGCAAGCCGCCACCACTCTCTAGCTCTGCCACTAAAGCTCCTGGCCCAGATATCGTCAACACGGATGTGACCAGGCATGATTACTGTTTCAAAGTCCACTCAGCAACTGATCATGCTGGAACTGACAGTGCCCTGGGAAGAACATACGGACGAGGCCAACAACAGGAAGCGCGTCAAATATCAGGAGCTTGTGGATGATTTAAGACTGCAAAGCTGTGAGTCTGTGGAGGTGGGCTGCCAAGGATTTGCAGGACGTTCACTCTGCAAAGTGTTGATGCTGCTGGGCATGACTGGGCAGGTGAATAGGAGGGCCATCAGATCAGCTACAGAGGCCGCAGAGAATGCTACGAGGTGGCTTTGGATCAAGAGGGCAGATCCCTGAGCAAATGCTGCTGGGATGCAAGCCGGGATTTGATCTACACTGGCTGGGTCACCTGGGTGAGGGTGTCTGATGTTGAAAGACCCGAAACACCCGATGACCCCAGATTACATCACTGATGATGCATTTCAAGCACATGTGCGAGATGTATCTGTATCTTATTGCTATGTTATTTTTAATAAGGTGAGGTGTGCTTTTCAACGTAAAATAAAAACTCAGTGTGATGTGATTTAGACGAAAAAAGTTGAAATTTAGGAATGAGTGACTGACAGGCCTTTGAGGGTTTGTTCTAATGCTGTGCTACTTGAAAGAAAATAATAGATTGAGGGAATGATGTGTCTCAGTTGTTTGATATAAAACCTCACTGTCAGCTGTAAAAGTTGAGTGGGTTTTTAAATAACAGCCACCCAACAGCCACCTGCCACTCTGACACACGCTGATGTCTCTGCTCCTGGTCAGTTTGAGATTGATTGCTGTGCAGCCTGCAGCCAACAGTTAAAGTAAAACAGAAGCAAAGCCTGTCCCCTGCACACGTGATGAAATGAAATCCTGATCCGGCCAACTTGACAGCTGAATCATTTGAAACATAGCAGGAGAGCAGCGACTCAGCTCACCCTCTGGGATGTTAGACTGTGGGAATATTTTAAAAATCTCTCTCCAGAGGAGGAAAAGCAGATTCTGCTCACACCCATGAAGCTGACTGTCTGCAGCAGGCTCCATCCTCCTCTGTCCAACTGCCACACACAGGAATACACACACACTTACACAATGTACTACCAGCCCTGCATTCAGAGCAAGTCTTTGTGACCGAAAATAAACAGACTGTAATCATCTGAATGTGTTCTCAGCCACACACTCGGCCTCCCTGCAGTCGATAATAATCCTCTCTCAATGCTGCAAACATGATCAATATTTTTACTCTGACACGCTTCAATTAATCTTCTACCTTATTCCACGCTCTGCTCCTGGAAAATAATAATATCCTGAGGAGAAACTTCTATGCTGCATGTACACGTGAAGATAGATAGATTGAAAGAATCACAGAGAAAAGCATCCTCTGCTGGCATGATAAACTCACAACTGTTCTCTTCTCTCTCATTCAGAAGTTGCCGCACTGATTCAGTGAAGGCCTTGTGGGCAGATGTGCTCCACATTGGGTGATGCCAAGCACATTTGGCTCCCCGAAAAACAATCATGTAAAGTAAAGTCTTTTGGCATGTAGAGACGGCGTGTGTTTTTTTGCACATTCTGCATACAAATATACCAAATTGGTTCAGAATACAAGCCAAAAGCTGTGTTATAATTACAGCATCTCTGCGTGTTCAGACCGCAAAGTCTGCTGCACAAATCAGATGTCCGAATCGGCATGGCAACAGGTGAGGCTGTCCTCATCTGAGAAACAACAGCACTGGCTGTTTGTTCAAACCCTTAAAGTCTCACCTTGTGAGCCAGCTGGATTGATGAGATCACTTGAGAGTCTATCTTGCCAGGCTGACCCACCAGATAGTTTGTTACAAAGAACCACCTGGGAAGGTCGTCCTTGGAAACTGTTTGGAAAAGGGCAGGCACTTTCAAAAAACACTTGACGCTTAAACGAACTGTCTCTGTATCACGTCTAAAAAGGGCTAACTTCAACCAATCAGATCAAACTCTATCACAATATTTACATTAACCTCATCAGGAGCTGTCATTGTGAGTTTCTTTCATGGATGGTTCTCGCTGTCGTCACTTAAAACCATGCCCATAGCTGCCAGTAGTCCCTCCTAGGATGCTGATTAGCTGTGCCACTTTTGATGTGGACACAAACAGGTAACTTGAAGCCTGGCAAGATGGACTCTCATGTGATCTTGCAAATACAGCTGCCTCGCAAGATGCCCCAATATTGTCACCATTAAAGTTTGTGTAAAGCAACAATAAATGTGTTCTGAGTTTGTCACACCACAGAAACATGTTATTAACCACCCAGCCAAATTTGAATGATTAAAAAATAGTCCATAAGAAAGTCCATAAAATTAGGTCTCAAGCATGAAAAAGTCACTAAGGAGTGTGTCCACTCTGCTGTCTCAGTGTCAAACAACACTATGACTTGAAAACCACCTGCAACATGGACACTTTGTCCAGCAGCTTCATTGGACATGTCCACACATGTTTGAGCCACCAGAGGACAGTGACAGGATGGTATTTTTCTTTTCTTCTGTGTCAGGTTGTTGGAACTGAAGTGAGCTGAAGTGAACTGCTGGGCTGATTTGGACTGAGAGAGTCACTGAAGGTGTGTTCATAACTGACCGTTAGGGAGGATGAGATGGTGTTTTTTGTGTGTCGCTTCATGGGGCTTATAAAATCCTGCACACAGAAATAGTGAGCAGCAATTTAACAGCCTCCACAATTCGGTACTACATAGTTCTCAGTCTTTTCACATGTTTCCAGCTGTTACTTTCTTACATGTATTATATGTTGAAAAGAAAAAACTCTTTTTCCTTTACACAGACTTCATGGTTTATTCTTTGTATGGTTTAATTGACTTCCAGTCATTCCTGTCCATCCATGCAGGGTTGCTCAGCTGTGTCTCACGGGCATAACATATCTGCAACCTGAAGTGCTTATTTATACTTCAAGTCTTTTTTTTTGGTAATATTTGCATAAATGCGAGTTTGGTGCCCTGTAAAATGTACAGAATTAAATATATTTATCTACATTTTCCAACCTAAAGGGAGAAGAGTGTGCTGCTCTCTGGCACTCTGCTCCAGTTTTTAATGTAGGTTAAAATCTTGTAGCATGGCAGAAATTATGCCAAATGATCTCAAATGTTCTCTTGCAAATTGCAATTACATTTTCAGGTCCTACAGGTCCCTTGTATGCTCATGCATGGGCCACAAGTATGGTCTGTATCAATGAGTGGAATCTGAGAAGAGAAGCAAGAGGGAGTATTGCTGATTGTAGCGTGCATGTTGAAAATTTGATGAAAAAGGCCCCAGGTCCACAGCTTGTTGATATACTGAGTGTGCCATTAACTATTAATAGTGAAATGTGAAGGTTAACAAGGCAGGATGTTCTGCTGACACTCAGATTCAAAACATTATTTAGTAATCAGTATACACAAGGTTATTTTTGAGCAGGCACTTTAATGTGGAAATAAAAAAACAAGGGATAACGCTGGTGTGATTGTGGTCACTAGAGAGACTTTAAAGTAGGTGAGAGTCTTTCTAGAGAGAAAAGGTTGCTGTGACCTGCTTTCTAGAACATTCTGTTTTCTCATTTCCTGTTCTCTTGTACCAACAGTCAGGGACTGGACATATCAGGCTCTCTGTGCCACAACTCTTCTCAGACAAATAGGTTTTATCCTCTCTTCGTTCAGTCATCTTATCTTTCTGTCTTCCTTCACCTGTTCATTACATGGCCTCCTCTTTGACTGACAGCTAATATTGTCAGCTCTGACATTCATTCCGCTATTCCCTGCTCTCTCCTGGATCCCTCCATGTCCAATGACGAAGAAGAAAAGAAAGGATTTTCACACCAGCCAGTCGATTTCTGAAAGTCTTTGTCCCTCGTCCATGGGCGCAACTCCAAAAAGCGCCTGGATGCTCCAGGTTTCCCCGGAGCACGATCTAGATCCCTCGGCGAGCTTGGCCATCACCGGCCAGTTTTCATTAAGAAGCCTCTCGGTTGCCAAGCAGGAAGCGGAGAGTTGCTGTGTGGCTCTGCTTGTGGATGTGTTTTAATCTGCTGACTCCAGAGACTGTTCAAACTAACATCTTCCTTCCAAAAAGAACAAACACATTTATATTTAAACACAGCCATTCTTGTGCAGAAGAGTAAGACTTGACAAGCAGTGAGCTACTTGCTATGCACCGAGCGGAACAGCACAAAGCCTCGGGGATCAAGGCTGTTTAAGGAGTTCGCTGTAAACTTTTCAGATCAAGTAGAAGGAAATTCACTGAAGGTCTTGCGCTGAAAAAATGTACAGAGTGCAGCCCCTGAGAGGCACATTTATCTGCTGCTGAGTTTGGTACATCAGGGGGGTTGTGGTAAAGGCTCCAAATGTCACAGGTACAAAAATAAAAGCAAGACAACATTATGAGAGTCCATGTATCCAGCTGGTGGTTATCTAACTTAACTTACATAACATCAAGTGCCCGCTGGTGGCACTCGCTGTAAAAGTCAATAAGACTTTTCTATTGAACTAAAATGTCTGATCCAAATTTAATGGCAATCCATCCAACAGTTATCAAGATGTTCTAGTGTCGACTAGAGGTCTTTTACTGGTCCATTCGAACACTAGGACATGAGACCCGACAATCAAATCAGGAAGGATTTTTCAACTCTACCTTCTACACCCTCTGCTGTTCAATTATAGCTCTACTATGTACAGTGTACTATGTACATGTTTTGGGGTTTTGTCAGACAGCTTACAGTTACTGAAAGCGCATCTTGCAGCAACTTTCTGATACCAGTGAAGTCAATAATGTGCAGATTCTCAAAGATAAAAAACTGTAAAAAGTTAAACAGTGCAGCAGCTCTTGCATCAATAATCACAGCAGAGAGGAGGCCTGTCTAACGAGTGCAATCATTATATTCTTTTGGCATCGTGATGAGCAACATGACCAGCATCACTTTCAGTGCTGTGAAAACTAAAACTAATCACATAAAAGCCTGCTTATTATGCCTTTCACCTAAAGGTTGTCAACAAATCCTCTAA
Organism: Lutjanus erythropterus; assembly: GCF_056507025.1. Classification (NCBI taxonomy): domain Eukaryota; kingdom Metazoa; phylum Chordata; class Actinopteri; order Lutjaniformes; family Lutjanidae; genus Lutjanus; species Lutjanus erythropterus. The sequence goes on from NC_139338.1 coordinate 3,370,886, forward strand.
ATGTTACAGTGTACATTTACACTTAGTGCTTAGTTTATGCACAATATGTCTACATGTACAGCTGCTTTCATCTGGATCAAAACAGTCATAATGTGCAAATATTAGGATTGCATATTGTAAGCACTTTACTGCCTGCCAAACTCCATTGACAGTTTGCTCAATTTAACAGTTATAAACATCTACACCTTTTACTAATGATTTGAATGGTATGACTCATAAACACTTACTCATTCAGTGAATAATTGGTATTACTTTGAACTCTGATCAATGTGAAACAGACAAACAAAAAAGTTAATCCAGGAATGGAAATTTCAAAGGAGGACACTGGCTGTAGTGTTCTCATCAATTGAAGACAGTATTTGAACTTAACAGGCCGTATGTTTGATCTAAAGTAAAAGCTCGAAGTGCAAGGTGCAGTGGTTTTAATTTATTCAAGATGTGTCCAAAGCCACCTTTGCCATCTTGCGTCAGGGGAGCAGGGGTATCCTGCTTTGTCCCGCCCCTTGCGCCTGCATCACACAGCAGGATACACCTATCAGCTGTGCACAAGTCCATTAATTAATTCATTGGCTGTACATACAATAAAGAAATCAGAAAGTCAGTTCTCATGACCTTTAAGAGGCAGGTGTGCCAGGAGAGCAAACGATGGTAACATGAAGGTGGATTTACTAGAAGCAAACAAGGAGAACAGCAAGGAGACAAATCTCCTGTTTAGAGAAGTGAAAACACAAGAGCACACAATATAAGGAGACAAAAGAACACCTCCAAAGCAATTTCATGTGTAAATAGTTTATTTTACATTATCACGTGCAAAAACTAATACAATACATGAGCTATAAAGGTCATGCAGACATGCAACAGCTTGTTTTACACTGAAGCACCTTGAAATTAGATTGTATTTTACATTGAGAGACAGACGAAGCTGTTCTTCATCACCCTTTCCTCATCCTCATCTCCTATTCCCATCCTTGCTTCTCGTCCCGCTAACACTACTGTGGATGGAGGAAATGGAATTGGAAAGTGTTTCTTAAGTTTGATAACCTGTGCACAAAATTACGAACGTGTTATCCAATGGATATATCCAACCAGCCTCAGGCTCTGACAGAAGTACACATACCTTTTTCTCCACGGGTTGGGCCGGTCTCGCGGTCAGATGTAACATCTCCTGGGCGCGTCGCTTGGGGCCTTGGGGGGACGTGGGGCTGCTTGCCTCTCCGATGGCACGGTATGTTCTCACCCCGCACTGCTGCAACATTAATTATAACTATTATAACTAAAGAGTATTATTTCATTATTACAATGTTTTTTTTTTTTAATATCTCTCCTTCTTGGTGTATATATACACGTTAGGGGTGTGTATATGTGTATATAGGTATATGTTTGTACTTATATATAGGTAAATGTTTACTTTTCAAATTGGGTTATTACTATAATTATTATTATAATTAATGGTAATAGCATCAATATTTTATTCTATCATATTTGCAGTTGTTATTATTATTATTATTTTTATTGCTGTTTTGTTATGAATGTATAGTAATACTAATAATTATTAATTATTTTGAATGTTATGTATTTATTTATTTTTCCTCATATACCCCATGACTGCGTCACATCACGGAACACCGGTTCACACCCTCTCATACATATGGTTAGACACACACGTGCACGCATGCGCACAAGCAGACACAAACACTACAGTTGCTCCAGCTGTCATGTTGATTGATCTGTTAAAGACGATTTGACAGCTGTGAGCCGGTTGCTGTCTTGTGCAGACAGACCTACTGTGCCACAAACTTTGTGTATCAACCAGGTTTTAGCCATCTAAGGTGCAAGTGGTTTCGACTCCAATGTACTGTGCACAAGATACCACATGCACCTGGCCACGTCTTCGTTTTTCCTTCATTTTTTGACCTCCCGCCTATGGGTACACTGACTAGGTACAAGTTCATTTGCTATCTTGCAGGTGTAGCAAGAACTCTTCTGGTGTAACATAGCAATGCCACCTGCACCTCATCCACTTTGCACGGGGCGTAAAATATGGTCCCACATGTTTCCTTGATCTCTGATGACACATTGTGGTCTTTTTAAGATTTATTACAGTAAATATATTACAGATTTCTCCTTTAATGTGCAGATCTTGGTCTCTATCTTGCACATTGCAAATATATATAATATAAATTATACTTATTCTGTGAACTCTGGCATATTCCTGCACAAACTGTAAAGCAATTTCAATAACTGTACATATAGTCTTTTATTTTGACAATACTTTTTCATTTTATCCACAATTTTCTATTTACACATTGTGACTTGCAGGACTTACTTTAATATTTTTCTGATATCATGTTAATTGGTATGCACCAGTTTACCAAAGCAAACTCCTTGTAGGCTATATGAAAAGCTATTTGGCAATAAACCTGATCCTGATTCTTAATGATGTAACTTTTATCTTCTGTGCTTGACGTAACTCAGTTTCTTGATCTGCATGTGTGTGTGAAGGGGAGCTGGAAGAGAGGAGTCAAGAGCGGTGAGACACCGCCGCTGAGGAAACAGGAGCGCTGCCAAACAATGTGTTTGTGTTGCTTCTTCAAAGTTAGCTTTGGCAACAGAAAGAGGGAAAATAAACTGTATGCAGACTGCGTTCTCTCCCAGCATCTGTGCTTGTGTTTGTAGTGCTGGTGACAGTGCTGCACCTCCATCTGACTCTCCACCGCTGACCCCCGTCTGCTGCTTCACACTTCCTCGTACCAATTAAAGATACCGATGTACATGAAGCATTTTATCTTTATTTTAATCTCATGTTCCATGTGAGACATTAATTACAGTGAACAAACAAGACCACAGCTCAGCAGCCTCCACTGTGACTCCTTGTGATCTCCAGGGTATCGCCAGGTTGGTTTCGGGGGAAATCTGCAGGTTGCTTGACAACAGAAGAAAAGTGGAGAGGTGGTGTGCTTCATAAACATGCAGTGTTGCAGTAGTAGATTCATTTTCATGAGCTGATCCTTTTCTCGGCCTCCAGGATGTAAGGAAATTGTGTGATTTTACTAACAGTGAGCTATTGTGTGAAGTAGTTGTGGCACAACAGGCAAAACACTCTGAGTTTTCCAGACTATAGTTGTAACCTGGGTGTGAATTGCTGGGGGGGATGGAGGGGGATTTCCCCCTCTCTCCTTTTGATATCCCTTCCTGTGGTCATTCATTTTTAATCCCCAGTGGGGATACAAGTTATCCCTGCTTCTGATCAGACTGAATTTATAAATCCAGGGCCACACTAAGCAATTTTAGCCCTGACCCCCCTTACCAACAAATTCTGGATATTGCCGATAAACCACCCCTGATCTGAGGCAAATCGAAGTGCAATTTGCCTCGCTGTTCAGGGACCTGATCCTCAGCTGGACGAAAGCTCACTGGTGACTCACTGACACCCAGATGGATATCAAGCAGGTTTAATATCTAATATCTAACATGTTTTCTCAAAAGCCCTGAATCTTTTATGTTTTGAAAATGACATTGTACAAGTAATTTTTCTCAGTCTCTCTGTGATTGCATCTGTGTATCTTCTCTGTGTGTGTGTGTCAGTGTGCAGTACTGAAGAAGAAGTAGGTGTGTTCGAGATGAGCCAAGGTGAGCTCACGCAGAATTGATCCCCGGCAATCACCGCACAATGTATGCTGGTTAGATTTGTGTCTGGCTTGAGCTCCACTTGCTCAGGCGCCATACACATGTGGGCAACAATAACCTGACAAGATCAAGGCAGAGACAGTTTTTAGAGCCAGGCTTCACAGCTGCTCTCCACCGACTGCAAGCGCTTGGCTGTCACCTGATCGATGAGCTGACAGCCTCTGATTGGCTCTTAATTTTGACAACAAAAAATAAAAATAAAACACTACTTTTTGTGTAATTGTTTTATTTAACTAAATATATTAGTCCTCTGTTGTGCAATGGAGTTTCAATCTTTTAATAAGCATATATTCTGTGGCTGATCATAATAATAATAATAAAGGTTAGGTATATGACTTCTTAAACGAACAGTTACAAAGTTCAGATAAAAGAACAGAGGACCATGTGACAGTAGGGGGATCACTTCTATTTCAACTTCAATCAGCGATCAAGAATACACTTTACTTCTTCAGCTATGACCGTATTCTGTAAACTACAGGTAGCCTACAGGTGACCTACCGGGACGTTAGTGTCTCTTCCTGTTTATTCTCTGAAGTCTGCATCTTTTTGTCATTGCCTCCTGCTGATCTCATCTAACTCCAGGTGAGGTGCAGTTCACCTTGAAGGAGCCTAGTGTTTCAGTCTCACTCACATTTGTTATTGAGCATGGACATCTGCATTTTTTTTTCAAAAAGCTACCACTGCCACCATTGACTGAAAGTGGTACATCAGCTGCAGCATCAGCCATCAGTGAACTGCGGTGAAACTGCAGGTATGACACTTAAAATAACACATAATGGAAATGCTTAATACAGTATTTCTGGATGGTTCATGGCTGTTACATGTTATAAATTCAAATTCATTAATTTAAAGTTCAAAGTTGGTCAGTTTACAATGATAGAAATACGCAGAAAAGAGAATGAGGTGAAGAAAATAAAGGAGGAAGGAGGACGATATTGATGAAGGTGGATCAAGAAAATAAAATACATGTGAAAATGAGCCAGGAGGGAGAATGAGTGAGAGAGTGAAGAGGAAAGGACAGGAGAAAACCTGTCACAACACTGCACAAAGCAGAGGAGGGAGCAGGACAAGAGGAGACAGATGAGGGGAGTGAGAAAGGAGTGAAAGAAGTTAAGAGGAGGAGAGAGGAGAAAAATGTTTGATGACGACCCAGGAGGAGAGGAGTGGAGAACTGGTGAGAGGAGGACAAGAAGTATTTAAGGAGTGAGGAGGAGAGAAGAATGAAAGAGAAAGCGAGGGAAAGAATGAAGGAGAAAAAAACAGGAAATGAGATGTGGAAACTTGTGGAGAAGGCAGGTGAAAAGGAAGGGGGCGAAAGATGAAAATGTGCTGAGAAGAAAGGAGTGAAGAACAGAGCAGTAAAGGAGAGCAGAGGAGTAGCCAAGAGCACTTGTAAGAGAACAGATGTGAGGCAAGTCAGTGATCTGACCAGTGACTTCAACCAGCTGCTGACTGAATCATGAGTGAGTTAAGACATTTGTCTGCATGATTAAAGGATGTGAAGTTATGTGTGTAAATAAGTTCTCCAGTGCCTGTTGTCCGCCTTAAGTTCTTAAGGCATTTCATTAGGGCGCAAAATATTTTGGTGTGCGCTTAAGCAAAAGAAGAAGAAAAAAAGTTATTGTGTGTGTGGAAGCCAAAAAAAAAATTGTTGCAGTCTCCTCAAGTCCTAGATCCACCAATGAGAGCAGACGCAGAGTAATGGCAGAGGAGGGAGAGATGGAAGAGCCGAGGAGCAGCAGACAGAAAATCCCAAATGCAGAACTACTACAAGTTTTTAATATATATTTATATCCAAGAATGAGCAAGCAGCAGTAATGGCAATAAAGTTATAAAGTAGTTCAAATGAGCTCCACCTCCAGTGCTGACAGGTCTGACTGTGCACGACAACAACATGCTGTACACTGATGCTGCAATACTAATAATCTCACTTCCTTGGGTCAGTATTTATTTTTTCATACCTTCATACCCTCCTGACATTTTACCAGGGTAGACAGCATTAGGTGGTATTTGAGTAAAACTTTACTGTACTCCACTGTACTGTTGTACTGTCTCAATGTAGGTGGAGCTGATCAGTAGAACCCCCGGGGTGGTTTCTTGCAGGGGCAGACGTAACTAATTACAAATACTCAGTACAAATACTCATAGTAAGTTGTCAAGTTTAACCAATTAAAAAATTATTCATGGATATATAATCAATAGTCTAGAAATGAATTTTTAAATGACAAAAAAAGACAAAACAAAACAGAAAAAAATGAAAATGAGAAAATAAAAATAGCAGGAACATGTTTTGTATCTTGTAATCGATTGCTAGCATTTCTAATTATTGCTAAAGTGGTGAATGGTGAAGGAACAGTGAAGGAAAAATTGATAATATATTAAACACCAACAGTTAAAAAGTATTACTCAGAGTAGTTTTTGAGACGAATACTTCGTACTTGTACAGATTTTTAGTACTCTCTCCACCACTGGTTTCTTCTTAGCACCACTTGAAAGGAGGTTCTGCATAGAACCCCCCAGTCAGGGTTCTGGGAGGAACCATTACACCTGAGAAGGGTCCTCTGTAGAATCTCTCATAGCAGGTTCTGGGTGAAACCTTTCATAGATGGTTCTAGGTATGACCCTTCATGTTGGGTTCTAGGTAGAAGACTCTGGAAGCGCTCTGAGTTAAAGCATTTCTACAAGGAACCAAAACTGATTGTCCTATGGAGACAAGCTAAGGAACCCTTTGTGGTTCTCATTAACACCTTTATTTCTATGAACGTACAGTATACACAGATAATTACATTTAATAATTTATGGTTATAATGTGTTTCTAAAAGGTGTTCAACAAGTGATATTTTGGCTTGTGTTCTCATCTTCATGCTATAAAAACCCCAAATATGGAGGATGAATTTTTAACTGAGATCTGCAGGTCTGCAGGTAATTGTAGTCCAGTGTGACTTTGGGACCTCACAGAGGACTCTTTGAAGTCTTCCATCTACAGTTACCTTACACCACCATTTACAAAGTCGCCCGCTCCAGCTTTAAAGTGTTCAGAGAAAACTTCATGCTGGATAGAGAAAGCAGCGGCAGTGATAGTAGTAGAAGAAGTGAATACTTCATGCATTTTACAACAGTTGTGGATGCTGCTTTCTCTGCTCAGAGAATTAGAGCAGAACATCCTTGAGTGAAAAAGGCACTTTGAGGATCTGACCTGTTTTCATTCTGTAACACACTCTCATCTGTCTGAACTACAGTAGCAAGGTGCTACTCACCCTTTGGGAGCTCAGGCCTGGGCTGTGTTTAAATGTGTATCAGAGTGTGTGTGTTTGTCCCGACACACACTCTTTGTTCTTGTTACCACTTGTTGAATGTGTTACCTGCAGGTGCTGGCTCGGTGACGCATCCTCTATCGTTGGTGTAAGAAAGCACTGGCTTAAAACACATGGTCTCAGTCGCACAAACACACACTTGTCACATGGACTCCAATCATTTCAACAATCCTAACAAAATTAAAGGGAGATTCCAGCTCTTTTTGCAAAAGTTTTTGATTCATGGTATGTATTGTATTTATTGTTCACAAGCAACCATCAAATATTGAACTTTTGAATTGTTTGTTTAGTGATCTGTCACTCAAATGGCAGCGTATAAAAAGGTAATTCATGTATTTTTAAGCGTGGGCCCTATTTTTACACATTTGGGGATCTAAATAAGTAAAAAGTACAAAGTTTCGCCTCAGCCAACAGCAGTGAAATGGGCTGTCATGGGTGCAACATAATCCTTGGAGGCAAATGTGCCTGTCAAAGTATGTCCACTAAAAGTACGCTTTTATCAAATTCCAAATGGATGCTGCAGTTAATTGCATCTCACTGAGGTTTTAGTTGCATGTCATCCAAGCATTGTTTGTGTCTGAACCAGATGGTAATTGCATCTCATTGAGGCATTTATTACATCTTAACCGGGTGTTACTTGTATTTCAACCAGGTTTTAATTGCATCTCAACCACACAATATTTGCGTCACACTGAGGCGTTATTGGCATCTCAATCAGGTGTTATTTGCATCTCAACCATGTGCACCATGTGTAAATTGTCTCAGCTAGGCATTATTTGCATTTCAATGAGGTATTAATTACATCTTAACCAGGCGTACATTGCATATCAACTAGGTGTTAATTGTATCTCAACCAGGTGTTATTTGCATCTCACTGAAGCATCTTTTGCATCTCAAGTAGGCATTATTTGTGTCTCCACCAGGTGTTATTTGCATCTCAGTGAAACGTTTTGTTGCATCTCAGCCAGGCATTTGTCACATCTCAACCGACATTATTTGGATCTGAACCAGGCATTATTCACGTACCAACCAGGCATTATTTACACCTCAACAAGGTGTTAATTGCACCTTAATGGGGTATTAATTATGACTCAATGCTGTGTTATTTGCATGTCAACACCTCTGTGTTGTCCCTGTAAAAAAACTTCAAGAACTTATGCAACTTACTGCAATAGATTTTTGAGTTTTGAGCCCACTCCCCACTTCCCCACTCCCAAGGATGACCAGTGCCACAGCAGGTGCAGTCCGACAAAGAATGATTTATTCATCACTCACATAAGAAAACATGGTAGAAACATCAGGGTGAGCATGGCCCAAAATAACAAACAAAACGATCTGGGGTTAAATTAACTAACTTACCTACCCATAAAATAAAGTAACCGAAATACAGGTATCTTACCTGACTCCCTAACATAAACAGGAGAAAAAGGGGTTACAAAATAAACTTCTCACCCCTACCTCTCTGTTGAGTATTTACATTTGGCATAAGGCAACACATTAATCACAACGTCAGCCTTCTCAAGGCTGCACGGCACAAACGGATGGAGTGGCACGGTCTGGTTGGGAGTCGGGAAACAGAGGAAACGCTCCGACGCTGGCAGGTGCCATTTTAAAGTAGGCGGCCTCAGCCTCAGAGCCAATCATCATCCGATGCCCATGCTGAGGAAAGAGCACAAATAGAAACACAACACCACCCTCCAGCAAGGAGGGGAAAAGAACATTGACATAATATATTGCCATACAATAACACTCTTCATGACCTGGGTCATAACAGTGTTACCAGTTACTTTGGTTTAACAAGTTTTGGCTAAACTGTACTTTTACTGTGAGATACTTTTCTCAAGACCAAAGTGTTGGACGGGCAGACTAAGCTGCAGACCTTTGCCATCCCTCGTCCCAGCCAACAGTGGAGCAAAAGCCTCCAGAGATTGTAGATAATATCATTTGGCACCATCACATAAAATACACATCATATGTTGCAGATGCTGCCTCATACTTAAGCACAATCCACACGGCAGAGTTTTATCCTCCTGCAGGGTGTTATCAGTCTGCTGTCAGGAGGGGTTTAAATCCTGTCCATGTGGCTTCTGTCCCCATCTCCCGTCTCCACAGCCTGACCTCTGCCATCAGCTGCTCTACAGTGGCAGCATAGAGCTGTCAGCAGTGAGCATCCATTATTCACACTGCTGCCATCTGAAGGGGAATCCACCCCCAGCATCACACTACAAGTGAAACATAGAAGCATGTAAATATACAGAGAGGAAGCGAGAGATGAAAGGGATAAAGGCAGGATGGAGGGAGTGATGAGAGATTGAGACTGGGACTGGGTGATGATGTGCCATCCCATCTTTCCATTATTTATATATGCATACATCATGTCACAGTGGTTATGACCCAAAGAAGAGACAGTGCAGAGGGAATCTCACACATTAGGCAAAGAAACTGAACTTTGAGCCATTCTTTATAGTGTTAGCTCTTTGCACCATTACCACAATAAGGCAGGATGAGATTTCTGTTTTTGTTCTATGAGAGGCTTTAATGTAAAGAATCTAGAAGCCAATGTCCAAATTTGTTTTTGATATAGTTTACATACCTCCTGTCCAACCTAAAATAAATGTAAGAGTTGATGAGTGTTCATGAATATCTGCACCAAATGTAGCAGTTCTCCATCCAGCAGTTATTGACATATTTCACCTGCAGGAGATCCCACAGGGGATCACTGAAGCCATTAGAATACATGAGATGAATGAAATACAGTGTTGCAGACCCTGTTTTTGTACAGTGAATACACAGTCTGTGATTGCATTCACCCCTCCTCTCCAATCACACAGCCACAGCAATCAGCGTCCCCAGAGTGCTGTGAAACACAACATCTCATGTCTTTCACTGTATTGCCAGATGTCTAACAAGAGAAAACGGCAGAGTAGCATGAATGAACAAGCAGAGAATTCATGCTCAGTTTTTGGGGGAAATGGGATGTGTTTGTAGAGGAACAGTCCAACATATGGGGGTTCAGAATATACTCGTTTTCCATCTGGCTCATCAGAAAAAAGGTGATAGTCAGAGACTATCTGCTATCTTTCTTTTGTCTGGGATCATATCACAGACATCAGGGATCACGATACAACAGAAAAAACATAAGCAATACACACAGAAGGACTACAGTTGTTTCCATCAGTGTAAAGTCTCCTCACACTAAGATTACGACAGGACTCTTCCCTGCCTGGTTAGCAAACACACTAACCTTTAATCATGTGTCTGGATGTTCTGTCGTCTTTTTCAGGATTGTCCCTTCCATCTCCTCAGTGTGTTTACTCTGAATCAATATGATTCTCTCTCTGTAAATGAGATGGATCTGTTTGCTCAGACTAGTTAAGGACACCAGCTGTTGTTGTCCCTTTTGTTCTTTCTCTGAAATATCTCTCTGAAGGAAACATGGCTGCAGACCTGTTTCTACAACAGGGACACAAAATTACTGAAATACATCCTATTGAGAGCTGTTTCAATCTGGTATTGACGGGATAGTTCATGCAAAAATGAAATTTCAGTCATTATCTACTCACCCTCCTGCTGATGTGAGGTCAGGTTTAGTTTTTCAGTCCACAAAACACTGCTGGAGTTTCACAGGAAAACAGTGTTGTAGAATCTCCCAAACAATTTAAGTGAATGATGACCAGTTTTCAAATGGAAAAAAACAACTGAAAAAAACAAAAAGTCTTCATTATAGATCCTTACCATGGAGCCATGTGGTTCATGTGCACGTGCACACTGTCTGAACCAGGTGTGTGCAGAGTGACAGTGTGTGTGCACAAGTGAATGACGTGTACATTATCCCAAATGTTTTCAACAATGTTTATATGACCTGTGTGGGTCAGGGAGATCAGATGCTATTAATTAACTATTCTAACCAGTCGTGGACTGCGCTTCTTCCAGCATATCTATCTAACCATTTAAAGTCTGAATAATTTTCTGGTGTGAAAGGACACTCTAAAGGACACTTTACTACATTTGTTCCATTAGAAGGGCACCCCAGAGGGCACTTTGCCACATTGTGTCCACTGGAAGGGCGTCCACTGAGGGCTTTTTTGCAACCGCTTATTCCATAACGGTCGCGGGCTGCTGGAGTCTATCCCAGCTGACATTGGGTGAGAGGCGGGGTTCACCCTGGACAAGTCGCCAGTTCATCACAGGGCTGACATATAGACAGACAACCACTCACACTCACATTCACACCTACGGGCAATTAAGAATCATCAATTAACCTAGTATGCATGTCTTTGGACTGTGGGAGGAAGCCGGAGAACCCGGAGAGAACCCACACAGACACAGGGAGAACATGCAAACTCCACACAGAAAGGCCTTGCCCCAGCGAGCCGGGGATCGAACTAAGGAACTTCTTGCTGTACTGTGCCGCCATAATTATTCAATATTTTTGATTATTTCATTATTATTATTATTATTATTATTATTATTATTATTATTAGTAGTAGTAGTAGTAGTAGTAGTAGTAGTAGTAGTAGTATTGCTATTATTATCATTATCACATTACATTACAACAGTGATGACTACAGACAGAGAGAGATCAAAGCCAAAAATAAAATAATATAACCCCAATCCCACCTTTATTTCTTTTTTGCTGATCCGAAAAATGATCTGATCCATGACTGAAAACCACGATACGATCCAAATCGTGAATTTTTTGATCCGTTGCAACCACAGAATTTTTATATCAAGGGTGTAGAATTAGGGGGGACCATAGTGATTACTGAACTGCTTCCCACAATAATTTTGATCAAAAAAATATAACTACTGTTGTCTGTCAGTGTCTACTCAGTGTAAACTAATGAGATTGAGTATTACAAAGCACCTGTGCTACATATAGACATAAAATAATAAATTTTTAAGCTTGTAAAGATTGCATACTCCCTCTCATCATGCCTCACACTGATTTGGTCCGCTAACTATCATTAGCCATTGTTCTCTTTTTACTGCTAAAATATGTATTATATGAATTAAGTGACTAGTGACATATCTAGTGAGTTATTCACACTATCAAAGGGAAGGTTATTTTATGTTAAGGATCTAATAACAGTGTATAATCGAAGCATTTTGCTTGTGGTGGCAGACCCAGCTCTGCAGTTAATCAGCTCTCTGGAGCTGTTTAACCTCTATTAGCTCATGTTTGGATTTTCTGGCACTATCACACTATCATCAGCCTCATTTCCAGCAGCAGTAGGCAGCTGTTTTCAGAGAAGGACGTCTAAAAAGCCACTGTACACTACATACTCAGTCCTAAACAGCAGACTGACACAGTTGGAAGGAAACTGGTGCACATAATGAAGCATTTAGAGCTGAAGAGCCAACAGGAGAGGGAATATTACACAACTCCAGCTCGATCACGTTTAGTATTGCGTCATTAGCTGTTATCACACGGCAACTTTTAACCTGAAAAGGGAAGCCAACATGGAAATGCTAAAAACTGCAGTTCCTGTAATGACCACATGGGGCTTGCTACAAAAATGGGAGCCACATATTAAAATTTCTAACCTTACAGGCTGTTCACAGCCTGGTACAAAAAAAAAAAACAGTTTGAAGGTTTTCAAAGATGACTGAACTGATGAGCATGTATTACAGTCAGTTTGAGTGTGCTGTCATTGTAAATGGCAGCCTCACTGATTGGTTCCCCGTGGAATCTGGTGTACGCCAGGGAAGTATCATCTCCTCCATCCTCTTCCTGATTGCCATTGACTGGACCAAGCAAGAGACCACCTCAGACAAGCCCAGAGGCATCCAGAGGACTCTCTTTACCCAGCTAGAAGACCTTGATTATACTGATGACCTCTCTCCACAAATCACACTCACCCACAAGAGAAAATAGACAGGAACAGATGGGTTTATAGATATATTTCTTGTAAGTGTACATTTACTTGGTCAATAAAAGCAGATTCTGACATGTCGTTAAAGTAAATGTCTGCTATTATTTAACGTGGTGAAACATTATTAAAAAGACAACATAAATGAACAGTAATACTGTAAATCTTGTAGCACTCTTGGCCCGTCCTCAAGGCACCCCAGGGTGCAATGGTACCCACTTTTGGAACCACTGCGTCAGTTGCCACTTAGCACAGGTCTAAATGAATAAATTGTAGTCACTGAACATTAACCCGACATTTTATAATCCAGAGCTGATTTACATTTTAAAGAGTGTAAATATTACAGCAGTCCTTCATTATTACTGAAATTCATTCTGAAATATCAACCCAGCTGTCCTGCTGCAAAGTACTTAATATTGTTGTAGTTGAGTTGTCTCTTGTTATGATTGGTGTTTTCGCTCTATTTGTTGTGTGTAATAGACTCGGAGTGTTTAAAGCACGTTATAAATAAATCTCCCATAACTGCAGCTTTACTTTACATTTATGAAACATTCATAGGTTAGCCTCCCACAGCCTCCGGCCTCATACATACCATCATACATAGACAGCGGAGCAGCACGGAGCTCCACACACTGATGGAATCTCTTACAAGTCAAATTGCTTCCTCTTTGCCTCCGATTTACAGGAGGCGTGTGTGTGTGTATGTGTGTGTGTGCGTGTGTGTATGTGTTTGTGCGTGTGCCATAGGGGAGTTAAACAGCCTACGCTGCTATTCTTAGCTCTATGTTAAATCTGTCATGTGAACATAGCCCACAGTATACTGTGTATGAAATACTACTTCAAACACATACATATATACACACCCTACACTTCAGGATTTTTTTTTTTTTTTTTTATCTTCATTGTGCTTTTTAGATCTTGTGCAAGCGTGCATGGTTGTGTGTGTGTTTCTTGCAATTGTGTAAGGTTTAGCTTTATTAAGGGCTGAAAATGTTTCTGTTTCACTTTATTAGCACAGTTTATCATATTCACTGTAAATATTTACAAAAAATAAAATCAATATAATTATACCGTCATCTGGTTAAAAATAAATTTCTGATTGGTGTGCAAAATGGAAAGAAATGTCAAAATCATCTCTCACCTTGATGCTGGCTTTGGAAGTAAGCTCTGGTAACAATCACAGACATCAGGGATCACGATTTCATTTCTCCTCTTTAGTTTCAGTCTTGCCCATTACGTGCAGAGATTCCTCTGGATTCTATGAATCTTTTAATGATACAGTATTATGGATTTTCGATGGTGAAATCCTGCAGTTTTGGGTTGAGAAATGTTGGGCCTCATGCAAGAACATTGTCATATCTTAAATTTCTCTTACTTTTTTGTACAAACATACATACAAAAATGCCACACTAGATTCAGCAAACACTTGTAACTTCAAATAGCTGTAAATAATCCACCTGTGCACGCGCATGAGGCTTGTAAATTAGCATAATTAACACCCCAATGATACCATATAAGGCTACACTTCCTGTCCCATATGTCAGGAAGCGTTCATTCATGAAAATGAAATGAAAATCAAAGAGTAAAAAGAGGTGAAGAGGAGTTTGCGTACATTCTGCGTTCAGAGATCCGTGAAGGAAAATCTGTCATTTTAACAGCGTCAACAGTGGAATTAAGGGACCTGATAAAGCAAAGAAACGGGAAAACCCAGTGCTATTAATGCCGTGTTACCTGCAGGTCGGACTGTCACTGAAGTACCTTGGTATGAAAATGTCTTCAAAGAAAAAAAAGCATCTCGTCACAGGAAGGAGTGAAAGACAACAGATAGATAAGTGATAGATAAATGTTCTCCTGGACAGAGCCTTCATAAACCTGCATGTGAAGATATACACAAAGACAGCTGACAGCAGGTAATAATACATAATTAAATTAATGATGAGAGACTGTACACATGACTCTAAGACAGGTCTGGACCTCGTGAACAGTGTTTGTATCTGAGAAAGAAAACTCAAAATATGAGAAAATTGGCTTTTCACAAACTGGTGAACCTCACTCCATCCTTACTTTGTGAACAACTGAGCCTTTCAGGATGCCCCTTTAATACCCAGTCATGATCCTGTCAGCTCTCACCAATGAACCTGTTTACTTGGTGAATGTTACAAACAGGTGTTGACAAAAAACAACAAAGTTAATCACTTTGAACATTAAGGGCCTGATTTTTAAGATCCCAGATAAAGACCTTATATTGCGTGTGCATTCTAACATATTGCATGTTTGGTTGCTGAGCGTTTTGCGGATGATCTGCTAAGAATAACTGTGTAAATGACAACAGATGCAAACACAGCAAGGATTTAAATGTGGGTTTTGCATGTTTTACAGGTTTCTACCATGGGGAGTTTGGATGGAAAGCGGAATGATGCAAAATGAAATTCGATCCCTTGTATTTTGCACACTAGGGTAGAAACGTCCCATACTGCATATTCATTGAGGCAAACAGTCTAAATGGACAGTGCATGCTGTCTTGGACATTTGAAAGTGCGCACCTTTAGTAGATCAGCTTACACATTACTTTGCAGGTGATATCAAGTTTGCACACATTTAACACATGCAAACCTAGTAACTCGGGCCCTAAATATTTTGTCCTTGCACTGTATTCAATTGAGGAAAATTCCAAAATGATTTGCACATCATTGCATTCTGCTTATAATGTATATTTTACACAACATAACATTATTTTTGTAACTGGGGTTGTAGTTCCATCCTTTTGAATAAGTGAAAGACTGAATCACAACCTAAAAAACAGTGACATGTGCTGAGATTTCACTACCATGATGTGCATGTTCTGAAAGTGTGATGCAAATAAGCCCCAACATTCACTTTAAGTACAAGGACAGGGATATTTATGAAGTCAGATGGCACCCTGTGTTCACAACCTGAGGCTCTGGTTTGGTGCTGCTACGCATGAGTGGAAAAAGATGGAGGATGGTGGTGGCGAGGAGGAGGAGGAGGAAGGCGGGAGACGGGGAGGGAAGAAACAGAGATGACAACATGGAAGAGGGAAAGAAGAGTCGGAGGGGCAGAGACATCGGCCTGAAGGTTTGAGGCCCGCTGCATATTAAAGCGTCTCCTACGTCAAGTGTGTCAGCCTTCATACGTGACCACATCAGTCAGCCCACAGCGAGAGGAACGAGGGGAGGAGAAATGGCAGCGAAGGAGGCTGAGCGAGGCTTCAGGACATCATGAATTACTGTCTCACTGCAGAGCATGAGAGCCTGGAATGAAAATAACACATCAACAACACTATTAGTGCATGTGTGTGAAGAAGACAGGCGACAAAGAGAAAAGCACTGGAACGTGTCTCATAAGCAGTGAAGATGGCACCCAAAAGACATCAAGACCGATCTTAGTAAAGCCAGAGTGCTTTTAATCAACTTTGTGATTATCTGCATAGCCGTGACCCAGCCATGATTTAACACACACTCACAGTCACTCAGTTGTAACTCACTTGTGTCCTCAATTGAAGAAACACCTGTGCTCCTGCAGCCAGTGTGTTTCCATAGTGACAACAAGCCTAGTTTGCGGCTGCCCAAAGCTAATGCTAGTTTACAAGCTGCAAGACTGACAACATTATTCTCAGAGTGTCTGAGAACTCGCACCAAAATCCTCCCATATGTGTGACTTGGCCTTCGATGATGTATTGTCATAAACAAAAATAAAAACGCTGATATTCAGCTTAAAAATCTCTTTCACAAAAATGCAATTTTCTCAGTTTTTTGTCTGAAAAGTGGACTTTTTCTTGCAAGCAACCAATATTCAAGTGCTTTAAAAAAAAAAAAAAGAATGAAGGAAGAACTTTTTGTGTGTCTGGAACTAGAAGATCTGTTCTTTCTTTTGATATATTTAACACACAGAACTGAATATTCTGTGAGTGTTGAAAAGTCAAAAATACTGGCGCTGGCTGGCAGCTTTTTGGAAACTTTTTCCTGGCAGGGAAAGAGTCAGTTGAGATTTCAGGCTGTCTCTGGAGCAGTCTGGTCGCTGGGTCAGGTGACCGGCCACCGCAGCATGACATCAGTTTCCCAAAAGTTGACCCTGTTTCAGTTTTATCTGCCTCACACCGCTGCCTTTTTTTTTTTCCAGCATCCCTGTGGCTCCCACCGTAACAGCCTAACTGCACAATTTGTCTGTTGTATTTTAAAGTCCACCACCAGTCATGTTTTAAACAATATAAAATGTCCTGCAAGAAGTAATAAAATGTGTCTTATAGGTTTTCTTTTTTTTTTGCAAAACAAGTTCAAATACCTTGTTAAAATGTCTTATTGTCTTTTTTGGCTTTAGAAAAATCTAGCCCATGATGGTAGACTTTGGTCAATCACAGGATGGTAAGATTGTTGATTGTTGAGCACCAAAATCAGTATTTGATCACTTGGGAAGAAGAACAGACATTCAACCATCTTTCTCCAAAATCACTTTCTGCACATTTACACTACAATCATTATTCTGAAAAAAAAGTTTCTTATTATTTTCAGATACTAACTCATTATTTCAACAAAGGTTCTCATTAGAATGACTTGCGGGTTCTTTCTTCATCTCATCTCATGTGCTTTCATACATTCGTGAGTCGTGTTCTAGCTGGAAGTTCAACAGGTTGGGCTGTAAGTAAGACGGAACAGAGGCTCTACATTATACTGCTGGTGTGCTTGCAGGGTGTGTGTGTGTGTGTGTGTGTGTTGATACCAGTGTGTGCCAATAAATGTCTACAAATGTATGGTCTTCTTTCTACTTTTCTATTCATACTTTGAGTTCATTTTCATTTAAATTATTTATATGCATATATTATACATGATAGTGTTTTATGTGAGCAGGTGGAGGGAGTGCTGCTCTGCTCGGCATAATGCTGCTCTCTCTGCAGACTCTCATATTCTCCACATTACATTACATTCAACTGGCAAATGCTTTTTTCCGGTGTCTTGCAAATTCTTCATCAAACATCAGCTCATGGATACATACGGACTATTTGTTGTGCATTATCCTATTTATTGCAGGGAATCACATACCAGGGGAGGCAGAATGAAGAATTATAAATATTTTAACATTCTGCTTTACTTGGTATGCATCTGATGTTTTAGTCTTGTAGCTGCAGTTGCTTATAGCCTAACTGTCCACATAATTAAATGTATTAAAATGTTAAATATGATGTCGAATTGAGTGCAAGTGTGTGGAGGTTTATCAGAGCACATGATTCATGTGAGATGCTTTCATTTAACATGAAGAATGAATAATATCACCTGTTCAGCATCTAAGAAGAAATACACTGGTTATAAAAAGGTGGATCACTGTGTAAAACATATATTCAAGTGAAAATGATACAAAGACAATATATTCATGTTCAGACTTATTTACTTTATTGTTTTTTGTAACCATACACTCATTCTGAATTCAATGTAATGCTGCAACATGTTGTTCCAAGCAAGTTGGGAAAGGGGCAACAATAGACTGGGAAAATTATATAATGCTGAAAAACAACAGTTTGGAACATTCCACAGGCAGGCAGGTTCATTGGAAATAGGCAGAGGTGGTACAAGTACACATGATCTTTAGTACTTGTGTAAAAAAGACTGGTGAAAGTAGAAGCTCTGATTCAACCTCTTTATTCAAGTGAAAATGAAAGAGTGCAGCATCTAAAATCTAGTCAAAGTATAAAAGTAAAAATTTCATATTGGTTGCTGTTAAATCTTTATTGTCTTATTGCAGCTTTTATGGTGTGTTTTCTTTTTTTTTTGTTTTGTTAGATTTTTTTTTCAACTTGGTGCATGTCTTCTGTGTTGTTGGATATTTTACATAGTTTTTCATCATCTTATGTTTTATTTGTCTTATTACAACTGTTTTGTTTACATCTGTGTTGTCTTTTCTTTTAGAATGTTTCATCTTTTAATTTTAAATCTCTTGTCTTGTTATGTTTTCTTTATAGTTTCCATGTTGTTAGGGCTTTTTCATCTTGTTACATCTTTAAGATTGTTTTTGATCATATTATGTCTTTTTTGACTTGTTATATCTATTTTGTCTTGTTACATAATTTTTGTACATATTCGTCTTAATTTTTTTTGGTGGCTTTTTTGTCTTTAATGTCTTTTGACCCATCAAGTTCCATCAAATGCATCAAAAACTAAATTAACAAGCCTGTTTGAGCCAGCTGTGGAAAAGTGTCTGATGAGCATCTGGTTTCACTAAGTACCTGCTAAAGATGTGACTGTTGCTGATGACCGGGTTTAAACTGGATCAATCCACATGATCTTGTCCTCCACGTACTGTGTGCTTGTCTTTAACCTTACAGGAAAGCCTTCATAAGTCGTCTTTATTGTACACTCACTCTTTCTCAGGGTGATTGTGGCTGATTAGTGTCAGGTACTGAAATGTGCCATGGGAGAAAGGCACAGAAACCTTGCTGGGGAGTCACAAGTGCATCCCAGTGCTAAAACCACCATTCCCTGACCGATGATGGTGACCAGGACCAAGGCCACGGCAGTGAGAGTGCCAGATCCTAGCCACTGAACCAACAAGGACCCACTTATTACAGGTCACAAATCTTGATGCTTCTGTCCTCTTCAGTGTGCACCTCGATCCTCACAGGTTAACTTTATGTTTCTCTCCACTGCATTGAAGCCTTCAACCTCCTGTGTCTTGATTTTAACCCAGGTCTCATCCATCGTCATGTCTCATGGCATTGATCATTTTGTAAGGAGCATTGGTGGTATAGTGGTGAGAATAGCTGCTTCCCAAGCAGTTGACCCGGGTTCGATTCCCGGCCAATGCAAAACATTTAAAATGGCCTTCACCTTCACAAAGGGTCCTACAAAGGATGGAGGCTTTTCCCAGCTCTTGTGGTAAAGTGGGAAGATTGGGTTTCACTAAGTACCTGTTTACAGATGTGAGTATTGCTGGTGACCAGGTTTAAACTGTAGATCAAACCACACAGTCTTGTAATTCACTTACTGTGCTTGTCTATACCCTTACAGTAAAGCAGTCATAAGTGTTCTTTATTGTACACTTACTGTTTATCTCGGTGATTGTGTCTGATTAGCATCAGGTACTGACATGTACCATGGGAGAAAAGCATAGGAGCCTTCTTAAAGAGTCACAAGTGCATCCTAGTGCTAAAACTCACTATTTCCTGACTGGGAATCAAACCCTAACCACAGCTGGGAGAGCACTGAATCCTAGCCTCTAGACCAGTGGTTCTCAACCTTTTTTCAGTGATGTACCCCCTGTAAAATATTTTTTCAGCCAAGTACCCCTTCACCAGCACAAAGCATTTTTGGTTGAAAAAAAAGACATAAAACACTGTCAGTGTCTGATTTATTAAACTGATTTATTAAACTTTGTAACTGTGCACTTAAACTGTGCAACATTGCATTCTTTTTGGAAATAAAAAAAAATATATAAAAAAATAACTAAAGACTTCTTAAAAAATAAATAATTAACTTAGTTATAAATAAAGATTTGTGCACATAAAAATAATCATCAACTTAAAGTGTCCTCTTTTAGGTTAATAATAAAGATCTGTTAAAAATCCATAAATTAACACAAAAAATCATTAATATATATGTGCACAGAAAATGTTCAACGATCAAAATAAAAGTGGCATCTCAACTGTCCACACTGAAGATTGCATTGTTTTAGTGAGAAACTGGGGCTTGTGCTTCACTGAGGATCTTGGTCAGTCTTGGTGGCAGGGAGGCAACTGCTGTGATCAAGCTCTTCTCCAGGCAGTCTGTTTCTCTGCTTTGTTTTGATCACAGCTATTGCAGAGAAGGAGGCCTCACATAAATATGTGGAGGCAAAGGGTAGTATTTCTGCCCTAGGCCAGGGTGCTCCTGCTTCACAAACACCCAAAACTGTGTGAGTGTGGATGTGGCAGACTTTGTCTGGAGGCCATGGTCAGATGACACTTCCAAGAGCTTTTCCTGTAAAGATTTCTCCTCCGTGTCAGGAAAGCAGGAATAAATATCTTGAATCAAGTTGGTCCAATGTTCCACCAGAGAGAAAATAGTCCACTTGAGGAAAGCAGGTTAAATTTCCCTGTTCACAGGCCCTTCTCTACAGCTCTGCTTTCTTCAGGAAGCCACCTACCTTGTCAAACAGGTTTAAAATGCTGGTGTCTTCAGTTCATTCAGTTTGCTGAATATATCTGCCAGATAGCACAGCTTTGCCAGCCAGTCTGTCCTGAAACAAGGTGGCATGGGGGGAATTGTGCTCAATCAGGAAGGTATGTATTTCTGATCGTAATTCCAACAACTGATTGAGTATTGTCCCTCGAGAGAGCCAGCAAACGTCTGTGTGGAGCAGCAGCTGTGTGTGTTTTTCATATTTTCACAGAGGTGGTGAAACAGGCGTGCATTTAGTAGCCTTGACTTGATGAAATTAACCACTTTGACGCTGTAGTTCAAAATGTAATGTAAGTCAGGGCTCATTTTGTTGGATGCCAATGCCTCCCTGTGTATCCACTTCACGTCGGGGTTTTCCTTTTTAATGCGCACTATGAGTCCTCTCACGCTGCCCGTCACTGATGCTGCTGCGTCCGTGCGGATGCTGCTGCAGGATTTCCAGCTGAGGCCGTTTTGGGGTTAGACTGTTCCCTCCTAGATCTTCACAGGTTAACTTTATGTTTCTGTCCACTGCATTGATATGGTCTGTGAAACTTTCAACCTCCTGTGTTTTGATCTTGACCCAGGTCTTGTCTAGTTAGCATTGGTGGTATAGTGGTGAGAATAGAATAGAATTTGCTGGTGTGTTAGTGCTCATTGTATCATGGGCATCTGTTACATCTGTAAAGGCCCCATTAATGCTGAAATGTACATACAGTTTTCAGAGCGACCAATGCTGCCATGCAGGCGATGTTCCGACAGCGTGGTGTTGTAGTGAAGGAGTGTTAGACTGACCTGCCTGCAGTCCAGACCTTTCTCCCACTGAAAATGTGTGGTGCATTATGAAGCACAAATTACGACAGAGACCTCAGACTGTTTAGCATCTGCAGTCGTATAACAAGCAAGAATGAGAAAGAATTTCAATTTCAAAGCTCCAACAATTAGTGTCCTCAGTTCCCAAACACTGACTGAGTTTTGTTAAAAGAAAAGCCGATGTGTCACAGTGGTAAACATGCCCCTGTCCCACCTTTTTTGGAACATGTTGCAGGCATCAAATTCAGAATGTGTTTATATTTAGTGTATATTTGCAAAAAACATCACAGCTAATCAGGTTGAACATTAAATATCTTGTCTTCGTATTGTATTCAGTTTAATATAGGTCTAACAGGATTTACAAATCATTCTGTTTTTATTGACATTTCACACAACATTCCATAACTCACTTAACTTAGGTCATGTATGTAATGTAACTTAACTTACATAAGTAACTTTACTTACCTGAAGTAATGTGACTCTACCATGATCTTTTCCTTAACCCAATTAAGTAGTTTTAGTGCCAAAACCTACTCAAACAGCGACTGTAGAATGCGTGACAACAAAAATGCCTGTCGCTGGGACTCTCCACTGGCACATGTCTTACATTTCATGTCCCACAATTCACTACTGTTTTGCGGGGGAGTCTGGGGTTTTCTGGGGTCTGAGGTTTTCATTGTTCCAGAGACCAAGATCACATTAATTCTAGATCAGTAACTGTGGCAATTTATACTCTGAAGCTAACCTTCACTTCAACTCGCTTCACTTAAGGCTATGAGTTAGACATTGGACATGGTGTGCCCTTATCTGAATGATGTAATTAACATGGAGGTTCACATCTGAACAGGGTGAGTAGACCCCACTTAGACATTTAGCAGCATCTTCAATAATATTTTTAAACAACATTCCACTCCTGCAAATTTCCTTCATCACACATCAGTGATCTTTTTAATAGATTTTATTTATTGCACTTTGGCTCTTTGCAAATGGAAGCTCTCTCTGAAACACCGGAGATGCTGAGCACATTAGTAAGGCAGCCATTTGTTAGGCCGTCTGTGGGTTCATCTAACCGCAAGCAAACTAGATCCAGGGTTAAGATCACTATTGGCATTCAAAAGGCCTGGCTCCAGTGTCTGTGTCGGCTCAGGGTCACCCCCGAGAGGGCATGTGATATTTATGTGACATATGCAGAAAGACATCCTGCCATACAAATCAATGACACTGAAGAGGACCATCCTTTTCATCCTATTTGTGGCCAAGATGGAAGAGGAAATGCAATATGCCAGAACCATTTCTTCAATTAATCAGCCATTTCCTCCTACCAGTCCCCTCTCAAATTTATGACATTTATTTTTATTTTGCCTTTACTTTCTTCAAACGTATATAAATGACAAATGTATTTTAAAGTATTCTTTATTGAGAACAAAGGAAACACTTCTATTAGATAAGACAGGTGCACTGGAGAGAATAGGCCACAAAGTTTCAAAAGGACTCCAGCACACCGCCTAACTTGCAATATATCATTTATTTGCAACATTTTGGTGTCGGTCTGTTCACATTTCGGTGTCAGTCTGCTGACTACTACCTATTTAAAATGGTGTTCGACAGTATGCAGAGTCCTTTTGCAAACTATTCTTTATTACTTTTAAAAAAAACAAAGAAATTCACTAATTTTTCCCTTTATTTCTCTTAAATAAAACCATGAGAGGATTAGCTGTTTAAAGGCCAAATAAATCCCAAACCTGTTTTCATGCATGACATCTGTTTGTTACTACAAAAGTGGTTAAAGGAGCAAGATGTAGCCAATATACATGCAAAATAAGTCATGCAGTCCAAATAGCAAGTTGGAGCCATAGACTGTGTATTAAACAGGTTGTAATCTATGGTAATTGATTGTTGAAACATCATCAATCAATGCAGTAAAGTCAATCATCGGTCATTTAAAATCCAATTCTCAACATTGTGATCACCTGTAACAATTTTACAATACAGGCTGTATGTTCCCTATGGCTACACCAATTGGATGGTGAAACAAGACCGATGTAAATATGTGTGTCCCCCTCCTCCCCAGACACGCCAGAGACAGGCAGGTTGCAAGAGCTCTGCAGGAGAGCAGGATGCACATAACCTCGTAAATTGACAGTAACAAGTAACAGTAAGTCCTCCACTGTAAGTTGATCAGCTGTGTATAACTGTCAGTTGTCTGTCAATGTAAAGTTCAGCCTGTTATCCTAAAAACAAAAGCCACTGCTCTGAAATAACACACTATGGATGATGAGTTAAATGGCTACTCCTTTAACATTTTGCTCAATTTAACAGTTATAAGTATCTACACCTTCTACAAGATTATTAATGATAATTATCAATGGCACTTACTCATTTGGCAAAAAAATCAGCATTCATTTGAACTCTGTTTAACATAAACCAGACATACAAAACAATTATTCCAGCCTGGAAAGGAAATTTCGAAGGAGGACACTGCGGCTGCAGCGTTCATGTTAACTTAACATGTTTCCCTGATCTTTAATGACACATTATGGTCATTTTTATGATTTATTATAGTAAATATATTACAGATTTCTCCTTTAAATTGAGTTGAATCATGGTAGACTATCGACTTTTATTAAAAGCCCCTAAAACTGCATCAGCAGTGGCATCAAAGCGCTCAACATCATGTACAGTAAAGCCATTCATTTTTTATGAAGCCCTGTGGCTGCACCCATGATACAATTAGTGCAGTGAAGTGAAAAAAAATGCAAAGCTATGACGATTACTGTTCATATTACTTCATCTATGAGCTAGTTGTAGAGTGCAGGTAGCAGCACTGAGTTCTTACCAGCAGCTGACTGTCTGTGTGTGTGTGATAGTGTGATATAGAACATGTGCTGCAGGCCTTCACCTGCGTATCATGAAGGGCTGCTTGTATCCGGAGGCGATGAACCCTATCAGCGACTGTCTACTTCTCCCACCCTCCTCTGGCATTTCCATCATGCAGCCAGAGGAGAGCTGCCACCAACAGTTGGACTTCCCGTATCTCAGCTGCGCACACATCATTAAAATCCAGCAGCTTTACAGTGAATGCACGACCATGCATGGAGGAGGGATAACAGCGGATGAATAAAAGATGGTGACAGAGGACGATGTCAACAAAGTGAACAAAAAGGGAGATTAAATCATTTTAAAGTGATGTGATTGTGACTGATCAGCTGCAGGCCACACGCTGCCTCGGAGTGTTTCTCAGCCACATGCAGCGAGTGCTCTGATGAATTGTCAGGAACTAATGCAAGGTGTGTGACAGGAGAGCACGTCCACAATTTGTTTGAATTATTTCCAGCAGGGAGCTCCATTTATCTGTGCTGCAATAAGATCAAGTGCTTTTAGTATGCATACAATGGACTTAAAACGTGGTTAGAATAAGTATGTAGAGAGTGGTAATAAACAAAAGTCTTTACTGCAGGAGCCCCAGGTTAGATGCCAGCCTGTGGTCCGTTGTTGTATGTCATCCCCTCTCTCTTTCCAAACCCTTACCTGTCTTTGCCTCAGCTGTCCTATCAATTAAAAGTGAAAAGGCAAAACTTTAAAAAGTACTTTTTAAAATACAATGGAACATATCTGTATCACAGCTGTAGCCACAACTTTGGACTTTATATATAGTATTACCGTGATCTGTATCTGCTAAGCCACACTGGCTATTTACAACCTGTGAGCAAAGAGCATTATGGGTGGGCGAAATGGCCCTAAAATAATATCAGGGTATTTCTGTGATAACAATATGGTGGTAACGGTTTACCATGTGTGGAACATGATGCATTGTCAATGCAAATATTATCCTTACTTGAATTAAATGGTGCATTTAACTTAATTTAAAGTAGTATTTTAACTTTTCTTGCTTACACTGAGTTGTCTGTACTTTTTTCCCTCAAATATGTTTCATCCTATAATATTTATTTGGTTTTTCTGAGTAAAAAGGACTGTGCTAGTAACACTTCAGACCAGTTGGTGGTATTACACCATAATGTTGTTTGCCAATCAACATAAAACACCAAGAAGACTTTGTGCACATCTGCTGTGCATGCAAAAATAACTGGAACAAAGAATCAAACATGGCTGTTCGAAGAGAAAGAGGTCCTAACGGTGATATCGGTTCTGATTGTTTTTTGTTTGTTTGTTTTTTTCTGTTTTGCAGTCTTTATGAATGTTTGTGACTGTTTTTTTTAGTCTATTTTATCTTTATCTTTGTTATTTTTATGATAACTTGATATCATGAAACTTGAGGAAATGGTTTATCTTTATGTTTTTACATTTCAAGTAAAGCAGTACATTTTGGTCATAAAGGTGTTATTAAATGTTAAAAGGCCAATTTGACAGCAGAGTACATCGCAGGTGGGAGCAAGTCACACATGTGCAAGTCACAAGCAATTCTCAAGTCTTAACCTTCAAGTCTCAAGCAAGTTCAAAGTCACTGTGATAAGAACCAAGCAAGTCAAGTCGAGTCATTGCTCAGGTAAAGCAGGTCACATGTCAAGTCATAAGAAATCCTAATGGTTCTCCACAGGTTCCACATTAAAATCAGTTAAAAGACAGCATGAACAGTGGAATTTTATTTTGAAATTGAAACTGTTCGGTATTGTACCAGCATGTGTGAGTTTCTGCCAGTAGCTTTGCATGTGCTCAATGGATGCGCCGGAGGTTCAACAAGCGATTTGCAGAGCTGTTTGTGTGGCATTCTATTTCTCAATACAGGACAATCCTGTGTTATACAGCACGGGTGGCAACCCTAGTTGAACGCGCCCCTGCACTTAACCTGATTCCTGCCTTTGACAGCACTTTGTGTGAGCTCTGAGGAATGGATGCACCACAGGTTCAATAAGCTGTTTGCTGCACAGGGGCATTTCTGAGGCATTTTATTTCTCAACATGGGATGATCCTGTACTACACAGGACTGGTGGCAACCCTAGCAGAATGCGCCCTTGCACTTAACCAGTTTCCTGCCGTGGACAGCGTTTTGCATTAGTCCTGAACAGTGGATGCGCCGGAGGTTCAACAAACTATTTGCTGCAGATGTGTGTTTTTGTGGCATTTTATTTTTCAGTATGTGACATTCCTGTATTATACAGGACAGGTGACAACCCTAGCTGAATGCACCCCTGCACTTAACCAGTGTCCTGCCTTTGACAATCACTTGACCCTTCACACCTGTGTCCAATTCTCTCATCAAGCCCCAGTCTATAAATAACCTCACCTAGCATTCCACACAAATTTGCTTTTTCCCTGTTCTTGTAATCATTCCTGTTTTCTGCTATCAGTGTTAGAACATGCTGCTGTCAGAAGTCTTTTCATGGACCATGAATCACAGTTAAGTGCCTATAATTCAGCCTGCTCTGCCTCAGTGTCCTGCAGCTATCTCCTCTGTTGCCTCATGCCTAAACTCTGGTTAGGGCAGTATTGTAAGTAGCTGATAAATTCTGTAGTACAAGTACAAATAAACATGTACAGTAAGGTTACAAATACTCACATGCTATGTTTCATCATTTCCTAATCCTTCCACCAAGTTGGATCAAATACTCTGGCTGAACTTTGCATCCAGGAACTGCTTAAAGAGATCACGGAAAGAATTCCACTTAAGACTAATGCCATTACTGTCTCTGAGAACATTACCATGGGCTGTGTGCAGTTCTGTATTGTGTGTGTGTGTGTGTGTGTGTGTGTGTATGATTTGATTTTAAAGCCACTTAGTCGCAAAGACAAATCATCTTTGCTGTGTTTCAGTCTTGGCTCACCTTCTCGCACACAGAGCCTCTGACCTATCATCAGTCAAGTCAGGTTAGCAACAGCAGCGCAATTCTTTATCACTGAATTAGTAGTGATCGCATCAGCTTGTAATTAATTTAACCGATTGGCTGTATACTGTCCTACACCGTCCTCTTTCAAATGTGATCTCTTCCTTTGTTTGTCTTTTCATCCTAATCAGTCTGCCTGTGTCTGTCTGTCCCACCAGGTGCAGATTATACAGGGACGTGAGGGTGGGAGACAGCTATCTCATGGACAACTATCTGAACTATCTGACTCATACTAACACAGCAGTGCTGCTTGCAGCTTTTTAGTGCAGGTTTGTGTGGTTGGACAGCAATAACTAGAGGTCAGTGACTAAATACTGGCAAATACATGCTTAAATAAAATTCTGTACTCCTTGTAGGAATCACTACCTTATTGTAGTGGAGTATTTTGAGTGTCCCTTGGATTCTTGGAGCTGTGCAGAGTTGGCAAAAGTACGTATATGACCCAAGAAGTACAGAAATTCATGTAACAAAAACAGGTAAATGTAGTAAAGTAAATCTGCTGATTCATCTCCTTTACTCAACTAAAAGTGAAAAATACAGGCTCTGAAATGTACTCAAAGTACAGAAGTAAAGAGTCACCCTCTGAAAGATATTTTTACCAGCTGTTTTCATGCACCTGGCTGAACTAACAACTAACTGAACCTCACCTTGTCCCTGCAGTTACATCATTTTTGTCTTGTTACGTCTTTTGTTTTCATGTTGTTCTTTTTCGTCTTCTTATGTCTTGTTACGTCGTTTTCATCTTGTTACATTGTTGTTGTTTTTTTTTTTACCTTGTTTTCATATTATTTCATTGTTTTTTGTCTTGCTACGTCATTTTTTGTTTTGTTGCTTTTACATTGCTTTCATTGTGTTACATTGTTTATTTTGTTTTCATCCTGGTGTATTTGTCTTGTTACATATTTTTCCTCTTGTTATGTTGTTTTAGTCGTGTTACATCTTTTACGTTGTTTTCTTTACGTTAATCCTCTTGCTGTTTTTGTAGTTTCATCTAGTTAATGTTATTTTCCTCTCGTTATATCTTCTGTGGTGCATTTCATCTTGTTATGTCATTTTCCTCTCATTGTTTTCATCTGTCTGTGATATGCACTGTTTCTGTATACTGGGAAATTGTCTTTTCTGTGTTACTGTTCCATCCATTTCATGTGAAATCTGTCTCGATGTTGTGGAGGTGGCACGCAATGAGCCCAAATAAAATAATCAATCATTTCCTTTAAATGCATTAAATCTAAAGCAACAAGATGTAAAGAGTAGAAAGTACAGCTATTTGTGTTAAAATGAAGGGAGTAAAAGTAAAAATAAATACTCAAGAAAAGTGCCTACCTCTAAAATTTACTTAAGTACAGTAATGAAGTATTGGTACTTAGTTACTTCCCGCCTTAGGGTGTTGGTAGTCAGGAAAAACCAAGCAATGAGTAGCTACTGTCACACTGTCTCTGTTGGAAAGACAGGGAGTCTGATGTATTCACTGGAAGCACATTTGGAGCCTTTTGAGAGTTACTGTCTAGGTACCTGTGTTGTTGCTCATGCCTGTGTGTGTGTGTGTGTGTGTGTGTGTGTGTGTGTGTGTGTGTGTGTGTGTGTGTGTAAGTATCAGTACATTACCTTAAATGTCTTGTTAAGCTGTGAATACAGAACAGCTATCAAGGGGCCCATGTGTTGTGTTTACTGCCACTGCAGAGGAATAAATTGTTTGTACAGAGTAGTTTTTCCACCAGGGCTTATCAGGCAGGGCCGGAAGTAATTAACTACATTTAATGGAGTTTGTTTAATATAAACGATATACGTTTTTCATTTTTTATATTGTACTTTGCTACATTTTAAGTGGCAAAGTCACATGAAGGGTCATGACAAAGTGTGTGTGGAACAGAGGTTGCAGCAGAGAAGAAGCTGCTGTGTGTGAGTGCAGGAGACTGCAGGTGACTCCAGAGAGGAGATGCTCTGCACCCAGCTGACACTGTCAGGGCCTGTGAGAACCAGAGCCAGGCTTAGCAGTGTGTGAACCAAACACTGGTGGAAACTTCTACAAGAATTACATCATCATGGGACGAGATAGAGCTGAGATATATATCCATTATATTTGAGTATAAATTAATGTTTGATACAACGGATGACCATATCATGTTATCAGATTATATAATCTGGATACAAAAAATGTAACTGTATTCCATTACAGTTACAGATGTAATCGTATTACAGGTGCATTTAGTAAAAATGTGGATTATTAGTAGCATTACAGTTTTAAAATAAAGACTGATTTTCTACCATACACAGTGCACACACAGCTGCTAATTCATTACCATGGCCTGTAGTGAAAAAATGCTTCACTGGGTTGAAAGTTTGCTATTTTTTGTCTTTAAGTTAACCAATCAATCAATAAATTGAACAGAACAAAGGAAAGAACAGCTGGACAAACTGATAAACCTAACAACAAACTGCAACAGTTAATCTATTATTACTCAACTACTATAATCATTATGGGTCATTTTTCAAGAAATTCAAATAATCAGTAAAAAACAAAACAAGACATTTAAGGACGTCATCTTGGTCTTTGATCAACATTTTGACCAATTTCTGACGTGTTTGAACTAAACAACAAATCGATTAATTGAGGAAATAATCAACTGATTATTTGATGATGAAAATAATCATTAGCTGCAACCCTAAAAACACCATATTTGACTAAACAATATTTTATATTGATGTAATCCACTAGTAATGGACAGTAATCAATTTACATCACTTTAAAATTGTGATACCTGAGTTGCATTACTGATTCCATTTCTTAACAGATAATTAGTCACTATTGTGTCTTTCTGTACTTTTCACAGCAGGGCTATTTTGTGAAAAGCTAAATTTAGCTTGTAACAGCTATGAGTAATTGGGGATTTTTTCATCTCAAGGGAAGAAAAGTAATCGATCATCTGATCGTGTTTGTTTCTCCACCTGTGGCCAACTATGAAAAGTATGTGG
This sequence comes from Lutjanus erythropterus, assembly GCF_056507025.1. Lineage (NCBI taxonomy): Eukaryota > Metazoa > Chordata > Actinopteri > Lutjaniformes > Lutjanidae > Lutjanus > Lutjanus erythropterus. The sequence goes on from NC_139338.1 coordinate 3,401,530, forward strand.
AACACGTCCAGTTTTATAGTTTTATGCTGTAAGCTCACCTTCTTTAAGGGGAAGAACATCAGTGTAATGTAGCGTTGTGTACGTGCACTACAGCTCATAGTTTTTTGTTTTTTTATTTTGATGATGTTTTATTCTGCTATTAATTTTATTCTGAGTGTCAGGCTTTTTAATTAATGCAGCTTAGTATTACTGCAGTTTTCAGGGGTCTTGGGCACATACTATGTTATTTTGAGCTGAAAGGCTTTGTTTATGCACATTGTGAATTTGGTTGGAAAAATGACCTTCATTAACACCATAAGCCAGCAAGAATCTATGTGATTATATGTATCATGCAAAAAAAAAAACCTTGTCTTTATGAGAGTTGAAACACAGAAACAAGTGTTCCGATGAGAGAACACACAGGGGCCTTTCTAATAGATGCATGTGCCTCAGGTTGCTATGGTCACGTAAGAAGCAGGGTATAGAGCTGTGAAGAAGGAATCACAGGAATAAGTAATTAGCGTTTAGCGAGCAGACAGACAGTCCACCAAAACAATTAAATCCCATCGATTGACAAATTGATGATTTTAACTTTCCCGTAGTTTTAATTTCTGACTGGCATGAGTGCAGCAAAGCTGTTAGGAGCTGGACTCAAGTGTGTGTGTTTCTCAGGTGTGTTTGTAGGCATGTTGTTTGTTTCTGTCAGTGTGCAACATTAAAACCTGATGACACATAGATTATGTTCATGAGGCCAACACTGGCACTGACAAAGAATCCCAGAAAATAATTAATGTTTGTTTAAATAACTGGCTGCAGTACAGAAGACCATTTCTGCCTGTGAAAGAAATATAAATTCTAATTATGAGATTAAAAATTTGAAGATAAAAGGCCTTCATTACAAGACAAAAAATAGAAATTATGAGATAAAAAGTCATAACTCTGAAATAGAAAGTCCAAATGTTGAGATTAACTCAGAACTATTAGATAAAAAGTTGAAATAAGATAAAAGATCCAAAATTATAAGATAAGTCAAAATTATGAGATAAAAAGTCATAATTGTGCGATAAAAAGTTAAAATTATTATAGAATTATGATTTTATCTCATTCTTGAGAATTAACATACAGTTATTATGTTCTTTCACTTGTGGAAATGAGCTTCCATACTGCAGAAAATTAAATGAGACAATTATTATTTTCACATCACTGTGCTTCACACTGAGAAATTAGTGTACGTATTAGAATTTTCACATCACCTGACCATAAGATACAAAGATGAAATGTTTTTGTGGTCACATTTTGTCTTTGTGTCGGTCTTCAGGTGAGATGAGATGCGAGGTTTCACTCTGTTCGCTGAATGTATGAGTCTGTCACTAATTTTCAAGTCACTCGAGTCACCAAGTCAGACACCCACAGCCCACACTGGCCCCAGTGCCCATGGAGCATCTGCACCAGGGACTTCTGTTGGCTGAGCTAACTTCTGGTTAAGCTAGCGGAGCAGGCAGTAGAGAGGGATTTGTCACAGACACTGACAAGCTAAAGCAGTCCATAGACATGTCAAGGAAAGTGGTCTAGTCAGCTGACTCCTCATTAAACATCAATTTTGACTTTATGGAGACAAATCTATCTCATTTTTAGTAGTAGTTCTATTACATTTGTCTTCACCAGGATTACGGATTTTAAACACATTGTTTTTTGTGATAAGATATGTTGTCTAGTCATAAAGCCTTGTTTCAAGCACATTTTACTCTGTATTGAGAACATAATTATCAAATATTTAAATATTTTCTTTGTATCAAGACAAATGTATGTGCTTTTGGTCTGACATATCTGTGAATTCTTGAAGGCTAGATGTTTTTGCTTGTTTCAAAAGTCCAATTTTCCTGTTCGGTCTGGTTTTTTTTGTTGTTGTTTTTTTCATTTTAGGTCATGTGTCCCCCATTTTATTGTTTTTTTCCCTGGTTTTGCAACAAGATTGTGCTTTATTTTATAGGGATACATTTAGGAGAATAAATGGGGTTTGTTTGTGTGTGCATGCATGCATGTTCATTATATGTACGTGTTCAACCTGGTGTGTAAAATACTGCATCTTGTGTTCCCATTTTCAGTCTGGACAAATTCATTGCCTCTAGAAAAATACATCTATATCAGTGATGAATCGCATGCACACACAAACACACACAAATACAATATAAAATGAAAAATAGTTCATCTGGATCCTGTCTCCCCTGCTAAACTTGCAATTGGAATTCTATAACAGCAGCAGCAGACTCTGAATTTGTAATTACATTTTTTCATTGCTAAAATAATTTCCTGAGCTAGTCAGGCACAGCTGACAAATATTAATGCGAGAGGGATGATCAGCCAAACTGCTGCAGCAAACACAGACCTGGCAAAGAGTGAAAGCAGTAATACTGATAGTGGTAATACAATTTCTATTTTTCTTTGTATTAAATATTTGATAAAAAAAAAAAAAAAAAGTAAGCATGGCCTGAAGTTGTGTACGGTAACATTGTTGGACTTTGCTGGAAAGGTTGCTGGTAATAACAATCAGTCTTGAGTTGGGTAGAAATAGTTATTGGTCATATGTGTAAACCTGACTGCACTCTCAGTACACCACTTTTAACCTGACACACTACATGGTTTGTTACATAGACCCATCTGGGAAGTCATCCTTAGAAACAGTTTGGTAAAGGGCAGGCACTTTCAAAAAACACTTGACAGGAGATTGGATGAACAATCAGTCTATCATGTCTAACACAGGCTAACTTCGGCTAATGGTTGGGAGAAAAGTGAAAATATCTTTTCCATCAATAAAAGCCTTCAGTGCCGTTCTTTGCTCTTCTTTCAATTAAAAAATCCTCTCCAGTTCTAATATAACTGATGCTATCACAGTATTTACGCTAACCTCTTCAGGAGCTGCCATTGTTTGTTCAAGAGTCGTTTCCATGGATACTTCTCGCTGTTGTCACACTAAAACCACGCCTGTATCTGCCAGTAGTCTCTCCTAGGACTTCCACTTAAAATCAACAGCCAGGACCCCATCTTACACTAAAGCGCAAGTTCAACGTGCACGTCGCAATGGTTTTAATTTATTCGAGGCGCATCCAAATCCATCTTTGCCATCTCACACCAGGGGTGCAGAGGTGTTTTGCTCTGTCCCTCCCACTGTATTTCCAACCAGCATCAGGCTCTTACAGATGTTCACAGACGTTTTTCAGGCCAATTTCATGGTCAGATATAATATCTTGTTCGTTTTGTATGTTATAGATCATAATTGTTTAATGCTTGTTTTTCTGGATCCCAATAAACACGCAGGCACAAACACTCCAGCTGTCATGCTGACTGATCTGTTAAAGATGATCTGACAGCTGTGATCCTGTCCCATGCGCTTTTTGCGCATTTTGAGATTTATTAGGCTTTATAATGATAATAGTGATTCCTTTTTCCTTATTAATGAGATTAACTTTAGAGAAGCGCACATGCTGTTTCACATAAATGAAAGGTGTTTTGTGATTGTGGAGATGTGTGTGTGTGTGCGCCTCAGCCAAATGTGCCTTCTGTTATCTTGTGTAGACAGGCCTAATGCACCACAGGCTTTCGCCGAGGCTGGTCTAAGGTGCAAGTGGTTTCAGCTACAATGCGCCGAGGACAAGATACCAAATGCGCCTGGCCATGCCTTCATTTTGTCCTCATTTTTAGACCTCCCACCTACAGGCACACAGACTAAGTCCAAGTTCATTCGCTATCTTGCAGGCATGGCAAAAATGACTGCAGTAGGTAAGATAAGGCCCTAAAGGTCTATACTAATCAAGAGACAGGCCTCAGGGCTACAGTGTTTGGGACCGTTGAGGACTGGACCCAAGTTATTGCTGCATTGCTAAATTTGTCCTCATTCCTCTACCTGAGTCAGAGCCTCAGGAGCAGCTCCAGCCTGATGCAACCCACACCTGCAGCTGGTTGGGCTGTTGTGTGTGTGTGTGTGTGTGTGTGTGTGTGTGTGTGTGTGTGTGTGTGTGTGTGTGTGTGTGTGTGTTGTAGCAGAGTGAAGATGTAATGTCACTGGATGCTGGAGAGATTCAAGAGAATTATTTACTGTCAAAGTGTTAAAGCAGCAGAACTGGCAACCTGGTGACTGTTTTCTTCCCCAAAACAAACCATTATTACATCATACTATTTTCAAAAAACCACCACCTCACACACACATCCTTCTTTTACTATATTCATGGGTGTCTGTCATTGCCTTCCCTAACCCTACCTATCCAGTGCCAACCCCTACTCCCTACCCCTAAAACCAAGTCCTCACTCTCAAACAGCCCTTTAAAAATGTGGGTCCCCAGTAAGCTATTGGTCCCCACAAGTAAAGTGTCTTTCTGGTTTTTAGACCCTACAAATGTAGTGAAAGACACCCAAACACACACGCACAGTCCCTCATTGTCACCTGCACCTTCCAATCAATGGGTAGTCATGAATCAAATGCCCTCCATCTCCCACTCCTCAATACTGAATTAATCAGCATCGATTCCATCGGTGACTTGGGAGAAGACAAACCCAGATGATGCTGCAAATGAAATTCAGCTCACTCTTCCAGCAGTTAGGGGCGAGCTGAAGAGAATTCGAATTTTGGGACCCCAGAGAAAAGCAAGAGGGAGACAGTAATCCAAGGCTAAAACATCCTGAACGTTGAATTCATTTTACTGAGTAGTTTATCTGACAATTTATTCCTGTTTCTTATTCAGACAGTCATATCTGCTCTGACTGTGTTTGGTGCAGAGAACAAAAAAAAGTTAAAATTAAGTACAGAGAAGTCAGAATGCAAAGCAAGCATCACAAATACAATTAAACCAAATGATGTGTCGTGATGATTACTAGTGGAAGAGACCCGAATGCAGTTTCCACAGCACTATGGAGAGTCACAGGTGTTTTATTTGATATGACTTTCCCCACATCCTTTAGATTGTTAAACTACACTGCCTGGCCTGGATTTAACTAAGCAAACAGGTAAGATCTTTCCATTGGATAATGACTGCAGTGATTAATATGTTTCAGCTGGTAACAAGTTATTGAAGCCTAACTGATGCAGTGATCAGCTTCTCATTTCTTAAATAACCATGTCAGAAGACATATCCTGTGGTCGTGGAAAAGATGTTACTCTGTTTCAGAAGAGTCAACTTATCGTCCTGCATCAAGCAAAGAAAACAACTAAGGTGATGAAACTACTAAAACTGGGTTAAGAACTGTCCAACACGTTATTAAAACCTGGAAGGATAGTGATGAACCATCATCTTCCAGGAAGAAATGAGGTCAGAAAAAAATATTGAATGATTGTGATCAGAGATCACTTAAATGTTTGGTGAAATCAAATCATAAAAAATCAACTGTAGAACTCACAACTATGTTTAATAGTAAAAGTAAGAACATTTCCACAAACACAATGTGAAGAGAAGTCAAGGGATTGGGACTAAACAGCTGAGTAGACTTAAGAAAACCACTTATCAGTGAGGCTGATCAGAAAAAAAAGGTTTCAGTTTGTGAGGGAGCATAAAGATTTGACTGTGAAACAATGGAAAAAGGTCATGTGGTCTGATGAGTCCAGTATTTATCCTGTTCCAGAGTGATGGGAGCATCAGGGTAAGAAGAGAGGCACAAAATTAATGAAACTCTGAACAGAAATAAATGTTGTGACATTGTAGAAGCTTATCAAGACGATGCCATGGTGAGTCTGTGCCTTAATCAAAGCTAAAAGCAATCCAGTGAAATATTAGTGTGTGTGACTTTTTGCAGGCAGTGTACATCAGCACTGTCAAATATCTTGGTTCACATTATGTACCACAGAATAACAAGTGTTGTTTTATCTGTTTTTTGTTGGGACAGCCGGACAAATCAATGTCGTCTATTTTGAGCGATGGACTGTGAAGTGTGGACGTGGTGGCGCTCGGCTGACCTTTCACCCTTGGGATGTTTTATGACCACCACACAGATTCCCTCATCCCTGGTATGGATTCACATTTAAAGATACTTAATGAATCACAACCACACTTTGAGCATTTAAAGCCATGTCCAACAATGGTTTCATTTCAGATTTTTTTTTTTGCTTCTTTTGTAGACTGGTGTGTAGTAGGAAATATTCATAGCCAGGAAAAGACTCCTACACAATATCCTTTTGCTTGCAGTAAACTTTATTGGAGATATAATGTTTCAATCTTTGGACTGTCATGAGGGCCTTGCATAAAGGGATTACAACTAGTACCCACTAGTGTATGGCAGTGCTGTAAAACATTAAATAAATAAACCTTGTACCTTGAACAGTCCAGGTGGCATCCTGAGCCATGCTGACAATACTTTGTCCAATTCTGCAAGTATATACATATATGTATATATATATATATATATATATATATACTGGGGGTCACTGCACCCCCAACTTCAACTGTGGGCAAGCATACGATCCAACGCCCCCCGTAGATGGTGTCTATATATATTTCTCTGGTGACCCTGGGGGCCCAACCCCTTAAGAAGTTTAAAGTTGCTCCACCTCCTGCAATGCAGGATCTATCTAGTAATGTCACAAATAATTTTGAGGACAGTTTTCAAGAATTACGTTTTGCTAGTGATATCATAGTCTGTGTTTTAACTGAAGAAAGACTTTTAATGCCTAGTTGACTTGAAACATTTAACATACCTGAGGACAGGGTCACATAGCTACTAGCATAGCTGTAGGATCACTTGTTTTCCCTCCTGCAGTCTACGTTTCTGAGAAATCCTCCTAACTCTTTTCTGCACCTCCCTCTATCAATGAATAAACACGAGGTGGAGTTTGTCCCTCAAAGAGAATAAAGAGGCAGAAACCACCAAACAGGCACAGAGGATCACCACACCTGTCTGCTGTAAGTGCAATGATGCTGTTTTGTCACTTTATTATTCCAGTTACTTGACTGCAGGGGTCTGTTGTTTAAATGCAGATTACTTTATTAATGATCCTGTTAATGTAATCCAGCTAACATTCTTGTTACTTGTTACTCTTTGAGAATGTTACCTTGGATCGCAGTGCTATCTTTCCTGAGGTAAAGGAAAACTGAGTTTGAGCCCAGATCAGAACTCATATTGTTGGATCTGCAGGCATTTCAGTATGACAAATCCACATCGGTATGCCAATTAATTATCATAATTTCTGGTTACATTAGATTATGAGATTCAGCTGGACAAATACAACTTTGATCTGATTTCCCATTTATGAGCAGCCAATCACTGTTGACCACTGTCTGAACAGAAGTCTGGTGGGCAAAATAGTTATCTGTGCCAGGTGTAGAGGAAGTTTAAGTAGAGGAAAGCTCAAGATAAACAGTCATATGATGTTTGAAGAAAGACATCTATGTGTGGTCACTCTTTTACCAAGTTGTGCAGTAATAATCTCACAGATAATAAAATATTAGTGAAGCTGCTTTGATGACCATGGTCACAAGGATTAACCTGATACACCAGATGGTTATTTACACAGAACCATCTGTGAAGTCGTCCTTAGAAACTGTTTGGAAAAGGGCAGGCACTTTCAAAAAACACTTGGCAGGTGATTGGATGAACCATCTGTCTGTCGCATCTAACACAGATTAACCCTTCGCTTCACTCACTGCCAAAAACACAAAAATCTCCACATGCTAAGGCAGTGTGTCTGAAGCTACAGTGAGAGCTACTAACTGAAAACCTACAGCGGTAATGATGGAGCTTTATTTCCAAGGAGCTTTTTGCTGACTATATTAGTTTGTGGAGTGGTTCAGCACTACCATTTAGGAGCTGGTTGTACTTGCTTTTAACCATTTCAGTTGACATTATTAACTTTTTCCTGGTATTTATTGGATTTTACACTCTAGCATCCTCAGCTAACATTACCTGGATAAATGTCACATTATGTGCCAAACACACTGGTTAGCCATAATCTTTAAATCTTTTTCTCTTTGTCAATAGAATCATGTTACTGCTGATGTTATAACTCAACTGATGATGTGAATCAGCCTTCAGTCACCATTGTCAGGACTTTCAACCTGCATGAAATGCTCTGAAACCAAACAGGTAAGCTTTTTGATTTAAATCCAAATTACAGTTGTTACTGCTAGTTATAATTCCAACAGTCTGTAATAATAATCATCTTATAGTTCATTGGTCGGGATGTGATTTCTTTCTTTTTGACCACTAAGCCTGAAAAAGGAAACTGTTGGTTTGGTCTGCAGCATTAGTAACCATGGCCACTGAACTCAGTGTGAACTCAGTCAATCTTAAATAAATAAGAAAATGTTCTAAATAAATAACAAAATATTCTTAATAAATAACAAAATATTCTTAATAAATAAGAAAATGTTCTTAATAAATAAGAAAATGTTCTAAATAAATAAGAAATGTCCTATAGAAATAACAATACATAAATGGCAAAGTTGTTCTTATGTCCCATTTACTTCAAAGTTTCTTTGCTAAGAAGAGCAGAAAGAAAAGCAGAGTCTATACTATCAATACCTGCATATGACCTCCACACCCCTCTTATCTATGCTCTTATCCTACAGACTGTGTACCTTATCTAGTGAATTAGTTATCATGTTATCATGCATGACCGAAGGAATATGGAATAAAATTTAATAAGTAACTTAAAACCTTGTGCAGAAGCTACAGTTTATGGATGACACATGACCCAGTCATAATGCCACAGATAAAGCCTAAAGACATATAGTATATTAAGGTCATAAGTCAATGTTTGGTTGGGATGTGATTTCTTCAGTTTCCCTTTTGAGGCTCTAAAAAGTCTGAAAAACAAAATTGTTGGTTTGGTCTGCAGCGTTAATAAGCATGGCCACTGAACTCAGTCAATCTTTGTGAGTCTGAAAAAAAAAACAGACTCTTAATCAAGAATAGCCAATGTAGTCCAGTATTCACTCGCCTTAAACTCTGTTTTTGGTCTCAATCAGATATCTGGCTCTGCCAAATTTTCCACTAGCACAGAGTTTTTGCAACTTTTTCTCTTTTTACTCTGAAAATGAGAGTGAAGCAAAAAAGTAAAGTTGTAACCGGGCAGTAGCCTTGAGCTCAGACTTATTAGAAACCTCAGTTAAGCTGAAGTGAGCTGCAACTTAAGCTAATAATTCTCTGTAGGTTCACGCCAAACATTCTTTATATGACAAACATCATAGCTGTATCATTTAAGTTTGGAATTGCCATGCTGTGCTGACAAATACTAAAACAGGTTGCTCATTGACTTAGCACTAGTTGAAAGACACCTGTGGCCTGCGCATAGAGCGCATTTCACACAAATATTTTTGTCCTTTCAAACAATAAACTGAAAGTAATAGGAATATCGCAACTGACTGAAACCCCCCGTCTCTGTCTCCATCTCCATTTACCTCTCTCCATCCTTCGCACGAGCAGCTACATCACTCAAATCACCGTGTCACCATGCCCAGGCAAGCACATACACACAGGCAGCACGCAGGCACGTACCACTTAAACAGATCAGAACTTTACACACAGGCAAACACAGCTTGGGTAACGCAGGAAAGTGCGTTCCTATAGCCTAGTAAGGTAGTTTCGTTACAGATAATGTAAATGTAGTGCATTACTTTACTTCGTTACCCAAAAAAAGTAATAGCGTTACTGTAATCCGTTATTTTGTAACTTGTGTCCCCCAACACTGAATATGGTCAACATTTTCAAATGAAATATCTGGGAAACAGATATCAATTTCAGTTGTGTTCATCAATCTATCCATGATGTGAACACAGAGTTCTCTTGTCCTGCCAGAGTCTTGCTCTGTCAACTCAGACCTCAGTCAATCTTCGTGAGGCTAAAAAAAACAATTCTTAACCAAGAATAGCTGAATAGCTTAACCAAGAATCACTCGCTTTTAGCTCTGTTTTTGGTCTCAACCAGATATCAGATTCCACACCATCAAGCGCTAAATTCTTGATGTCGTGATGGAGTAGGTTTCTGTAAGATGTCTGCACAGCCATCTCTGATTTCCTGTTGCTTGGCGAGCCTGAGTCCCATTGTGTCCATTTCATTTTCCTGACAGGACTTAGCCAGAAGCAGCCTTTGGTCCAAGCTGTGTTAGCACGGCTTTTATCTGATCTCACCTTCTCTCCTCCAGGGGATGTAACACAACCTGAGGCAGTGCTTGGTTCAACTGATCTGACTGCATGGTTGAAACATGCCATGTGCATTGTTGCTTGTCTCATGGGCTGGTGCTTTGTAATCCAAACCCAGCACTTCCTTTACTAATGCTTATGAGTGTATTTCTGTCATAGGTGACATGTGTTTCAGCAACAAAGCCAAAAAAACTAATGAAAACTTATATTTGGTGTGGTGTAGTACAGAAAAAACAGATTGGATGAGTCAGAGAAGTGAACTAACAACCTGTTGTCTATTTTGTCTGGTTCAGACTGAGCAATGGACTCTGAAGCCAGCGGGACGATGGAGGTGGCAGCACTCGGCCGACCTTTCAGCCTTGGGATGTTGTATGACTGCCGCAAAGATTCCCTCGTCCCTGGTATGGATTCACATTTAAAGTTAAATATAAATAAAGTAAAACACATGTTCAGCAATGTTTTCATTTCAGATTTTGTTTGATCCTTTTATTTTATTGATTCAGTTTATATCAGTGTCATGAAAGCCTTTCAATCTTTGTTACTTTTCTGGTTTATTGGCATAAACAGAGGAGGGAAAAATCAGTATGAGGTCAAGGCTGAGGGCACTCAGAGATCACATTTGAAAAAAGCAATGTTCTAGATGTTTTGGAGAAACTTCTCTCTAATAAAAAAATAATCCAAAATAACCTATGCATTTGACATGCCCCTAATGCACTTTGCACATTTGACTTCTGTCTGACAGGTTCTAAAAGCTGATTTTTAGTTTTGTGTCTTATTTTGCAGGAATGACATTGTGGGACCGCAATGACCTGAAAGACCATATTGGAGAAAGACCCCAGAACTCTAATGACTTTGAGATAGTTGCATCGGAATCAATTGAGGACAAATCTTCAGCATTAAATGTTGAGGCATCACTGAAGGCAAGTCTCTTGGGTGGACTCATAAAGGTTGATGGATCAGCAAAATATCTGAACGACAGTAAGACTTCCAAAAATCAAGCCAGAGTAACACTTAAGTACAATGCCACCACAAAAGTCCAGGAACTGTCAATGAACCATCTTGGAAGAGGAAATGTAAAGCATCCATATGTCTTTGAAAAAGGATTAGCAACACATGTGGTCACAGCTATTCTTTATGGGGCACAAGCCTTCTTTGTCTTTGACCGTGAGGTTTCTGAAAAGGAAGATAATAAAGACATTGAGGGCAACTTGAAAATGATAATTAAGAAACTCCCCTGTCTTACTATAGATGGTAAAGGTTCAGTGAAAATAGATGAGAAGGACAGAGCAAATGTTGAGAAATTCTCCTGCAGATTCTACGGAGACTTTTCCCTTCCGAAAACTCCTACGTCCTTTCAAGAAGCCGTAGAAGTCTACCAAAGCCTGCCAAAATTGCTGGGGGCCAAAGGAGAAAACGCTGTACCAATGAAGGTCTGGCTTTTGCCACTGAAAAGTTTAGACTCTTCTGCAGCTGTACTTGTGCGTCAGATAAGTATAAGATTAGTTCAAGAATCACAGAGTGTCCTGGAAGAGCTCAGTGATCTGGAAATGAGGTGTAATGATGCATTGAAAACCACTGCTGCACAGAAGTTCCCAGAAATTGGCACAAAAATTAAAACCTTTAAAGAGATGTGCTCCGAGTTCAAACTGGAATTCCAACAAAACTTGGCAAAGAAACTTCCATCAATCCGAGGGGGAGGTGAAGAGGAAGATGTGCTTGCAGATATCCTGAAGAAGAGACATTCTTCTCCCTTCAACAGCAAAAACCTGAACAAATGGATGGACTGTAAAGACAGAGAAATCTACACCTTAATGTCTTTCACCAAAATCATGAAAAACACCGTGATCATCCCTTCTGAATCAGACCTGTACAAACATATATTCAGTACAGAGCATGCAGTGTGTTTTGTTTTCACCTCACTGGGAAGATCTGAACCGTACCTGAAAGTTTTATCAAACTACTTAAAACAAACGCCCTCACCAGACGACCTTCAAGATCCGCATACTCATGATGTACAGAGGGAACAATGGTATGCCTCAAAAGAAGTAGCAGATACAATGAGGAATAAAGCAAAGCTCTTCAGTGATTTTGCAGAGGCCAACAAGGAAAACAAGAACATTAAGTTCTTGACACTGGGGTTAACAAACGAGGAACACAAAGGTTCAAGCATCTGCCTCTATAAAGACGGCTTTTCTGTCAATGAGAATTTTGAGCCTCCTTCAAAGCCTGAAACAGTATCAATAAGCAACATAAACCACAAGAGTGTGACACTGAAGATTTCTCCACCAAAGTTTGGAGCCGAGAACATCACCTCCTACTCTGTTGAGTTCTGTGTCAGTGGAGAAGATGACTGGCAACAAAAGATAGCATCCAAATGTGAGGAATTCACAGTGACAGATCTGAGTCCTGACACAGAGTACATGTTCAGATGCAGAGCAGTAACCGATGTGGGTGTTGGGCCAGCCAACGAAGTCAGTGGTTCCATTAAAACCTCACCTCGAGTTGAACCAAACTCAAGTGCGATTAATCAGCTCGCTAATGCTGTTAAAAAAAAATGCACATTGTCAAAACCCCAGACAGGAAGTCTATCTGTTTATAAACTTCCCCTGAAAAAAGAACGAATCACTGTACCTGGCTGCAGATGTTTCAGTTTTGGGAAGGAATCCACAAAATGTAATCGCACCATAATGCTTCTTGGAGCAACTGGGGTTGGAAAGTCAACTCTCATTGATGGGATGATCAATTACATTCTAGGTGTTGAATGGGAGGATTCATATCGGTTTAAGTTAGTTGACGAAGATCATTCAAGATCACGAGGTGAAAGCCAGACCTCTGGAATCACGGTGTACAAAATCAACCACCAGGAGGGTTTTAAAATAGATCACTCAGTGACCATTGTTGACACTCCAGGGTTTGGAGATACAAGAGGCATAAAAAGAGATGAGAAGATCACTGAACAACTGTGTGGCCTCTTGTCTGCTAAGGGTGGTGTCAGTGAAGTTGACGCTGTGTGTTTTGTAGCTCAGGCTGCTTTAGCTAATCTCTCAACACCACAGAAGTATGCGTTTGATTCCTTGCTCTCAATCTTTGGCAAAGATGTAGCAGACAACATCACGTTTCTGGTGACATTCGCAGATGGCCAGCACCCACCAGTCCTGGAGGCAATCAAAGCTTCAGGTGTCCCGTGTCCTAAAACAAATGAGGGGCTGCCTGATCACTTCAAATTCAACAATTCAGCATTGTTTACAGACAACAGTTCATCTGCAGCAGATAGCATGACTGAGGATGATGAAGATGAAGATGGAGGCTTTGATCAGGTCTGTTGGAACATGGGGGCAAAAAGCATGAAGAGGTTCTTTACTGCTTTGAATGTCATAGGAACCAAAAGCTTTACGATGACGAAAGAGGTCCTCAGAGAGAGACGGCAGCTCGACAGGTCCATTGAAACTTTGCTGAAGAAGTTTCCAGATGAGATTGAGGAGTTTGAGTTTGAAGACATGGATGAAATGGACATGCAAGACAAAGGTATTAAGAGATCATTCGTTGACGCTATGATTTCTAAAATTATGAGGGCTCAGGTGGTGAAGACGTTTGTCAAGTGTCTGAGCAGACTCAAAGAGATCGCACTGAAGCCAAATCTTCTCTCTACTCCAGAGTACACTGACATGCTTATTGAGAGAGAGATATCAGAGGCCAAGCCAGGCTGGAAGAAAAAAATTCGGTTCCTGATAGCATTGAGAGGGGAAGAAGAAGAAGAAGAAGAAGATGATGATGATGATGATGATGATGATAATCACCAGATTATGATGATGATGATAACAAGGATGGTAACAAGGATATCATTCTATTTTTATCATCATTCATCATCATCATTGTCGTCCACATCATCGTCATCATTGTCATCATTATTGTCATCATCATCATCATCATCTGATGAAGATGATGAAAATGAAGAAGATGATGATCATGATGACCATGATGAGGATGGTGATGAAAAAGATGGTGAAAATGAAGAAGAAGAAGAAGAAGAAGATGATGATGATGATGATGACAGTTGTAATGAAGATGAAGATTTCTTACTGATGAAGGAGCTGATGATGAAGAAAATGATGATGATATTATCTTCTGTCAAAAATAATCATGATGAAGATGATTAATCCCTCTTGTTTTGTTTTTTTCACCTGTAGTTCGCTCCATTATCAAGAGATACGACCAGCTGTTTATGAGCTGGGGTGTATTTGTTTCATGGTTTGCATTTAATGCAAGTGAAACTACTGAACATTTTATCGATCTACTTTCTTATTGCTACTGATGACGTGTCTATCACTGGTAGATATTGACATTGCTTCATTGCCCAGGCCTATGAGACAAGGCAAGGGAGAAAGTCTCAATTCTGAGAGACCTGGACATACGGTACATTAGTATGACCAAGAAAAACTTGAGTGTAAATGTGTGAAACTGTTAGCAGTTTTCTTTTGTAAAAAGTATTCCAGCAGGAGTTATCTGCATATGCTGTTAAACAAAAAAAAGGAAAACACAGATTTACAGATTTTGTGGTTATAAATGTTTATATGTGACTAAAGTTTGTGCTGGAAACATTGACTTCCTGCTGCCATTAACACCAGTGTAAATACTGCATTAACTCTATTAAGTCAACAAGCCTAACCAGTGAAAATGTGGCAGTCCTTTTAATTTTCTGTTGTGATCATTTAAATATTATTTTTTCATGAATTGTTCAGATATGAATTTAAGTATTTTTATGTAAATACCCAGTTTAGTACAGGGTTTTAAACAGGGATTATAAGCTTTATTTTTATCTGCTCTTCATTCTTTTTTTTTCAGATATGAAAAACATAGTTAATGTGAATAATGTTATTAACTCACTATATTGATGTGCACTGAATTACATTTTATTGTTCTGTAATTGTAGTGTGGATACTGAATGAATTTATTTTCTTGGGGATTTGAGAACATGATGACAGTCTGAATAATTTTAATTACTCCTAATACTGATGTGTATTGACTTATATTTTATTGTTCCACCAATGGAAAGAAAAAAAACATTAAATAAATAAATAATAAATAAATAAATAAATAAATAAATAAATAAATAAATAAATAAATGTTATTAGTTGTGTCTCAATGCTTTCTACAAATACATTTTCTTTTCCAGGACCTTTCAGGTCTGTCGTTACACTGCTGACATCTACTTCAATCCATTTACTCTCGTACTGTACTTAAGTACAGTTCTGAAGTACTTTTATTTTACTTGAATGTAAAGCTGTAATGATTGATTGATTAATCAATTATTAATCACCAAGTATTTTGATAATCAATTGATCATTTTAAGTCATTTTTTTATTAGATCCACTGACTGTTATTAGCAATTCTTAACAGTTATGAACATCACTGGGAGTTATAATGTTATTAACATCATTAATAGTAATTAATGGTCACTGACAGTTATTAACAGTTTTTACCATCATTGACAGTCATTAATGGTCATTAACAGGTAACAGTTAATATCATCATAGACAGTCATTGACAGTTATTAACAGTTGTTACCATCATTGACATTCATTGGCAGTTATAAACAGTTATTAACATAATTGACAGTAATAAACAGTTGTTAATGTTATGATCACTGACAGTCAGTAATACTGACAGTCAGTAATAGTCATTGCCAGTTATTAACAGTTACTCCCATCATTGACAGTCATTGACAGCTATTACAGTCAATAACACTCATTGGGAGTTATGGTGGTTATGAACAGTTAGTTATAGTTATTAACCATATTTAAGCCACATCCACAACTAACTGATTAATTGTGACAAGAAAATGACCAACAGATTAATCAACACTGAAAATAATTGAAAATAATCATTACAGGAAAGACTTGAACAGTAGGTCCAAACGTGGAGCACACAGATGTACATCATTATCTTGTCACAGTGTTTCAAGTGACAAGATTGTGATTGTTAATTAAATGATTAATCAAGAAAATAATCAACAGATTAATAGAAAATGAAAATAATAGTTGCAGCTCTACTTCAATATTTCAATTTCATGATACATAATGATACTTTGACATGGAAAATGGAATCATGAGAGTGAAACACAGGAGCAAGCAGTCCTGTTAATCTGTAATGTGTCCACATTGTTTGACTTGTTATATGACAGTAACACATCTTTTTTTGTGTGGGTTTTGTAGTGACAGATGTACAAAATTGGATGTTGGGTGGTCGTGTCGCTGATTGTCCAGCTGCAGACCTTGCCGTCCTCTTCTTACTACCATCATCAACAACATAATCCTTCAATCCAAAGTTAATTATATTTGGACTAGCCTCCTCCACGTCAGCTGCCTCATGCATTGACATCTGCTGGTCTGCAGGTCACCAGGCTCGCATGCATTGCACTAGCAATCAGCTATTAATGTTTCAACAAATATTTTCTCAATATGTAGAAAGTTTTAAATATTTCATTTAAAAAAGAGAAGTCCTTTTGAGTCGTCTAAGTCAAGTCCTAAGTCATGCAAAGTTGAGTCTATAATCATGGTCAATCAACCAAGTCTTAAATTCTCAAATTTGTAACTGTAAGTCTCACTTGAGTTAAATGATGTGACACGAGTCCCCCAGTCCTGGCCACATTGAAAAAGTTTAATTCCTCGAACTGTGGACGGGCCCAAATATACAGTGTAGGCCTGTACATGTATTAATATTATATACATAGATGATGAATGGATCGCTTTGGCTTGTTGCTGCCTTATGTCAATGTCGCCACCATTTTTGTTAGGTCAAGATGGACATGTGAATAATTTCATGTAAATGGAGAAGCTGCATTTTTCCTGGATAATGTTATAGCACTCTATAACATTTATTTCTCAACTGATCTCAGTAAGTGTTGTTAAACTCAGGAGTTTATGATCTACGTGGAGAGAAAAATTATTAACACAACAAAACTTTTTTTTCTCATTTCATGTAGACCATAAACCCATGAGTAAACCACCACTCACTTAGATTTGTTGATACATTCTAGTGCTTGTTATTCAGAGTAAACACAGCTCCCCCGCTTACATATATTTGCTCACAGGTCAGTTATGACATAACAAGAATGGCAGCAACATGGCCATACAACCCAAAGGCCAATGTGGCATCTACTTATGTCTACGCCACATGCTAAAATTCACTGTTAAGATATGAAGGATGCATTGCTTGAATGTGCATATGTTTGAGAGAGAATTCATGTGTTTAATGAAAGTTTGTTTTGCTGCCGTTTAATAATGAAGAACAAGATTTGGAACAATTTTTCAGTTTATTAAGCCTTGATCTTCCTATTACTGTGGGAGGGGGAGAAAGAGAGCACTCTGACAGCTTCTCTGTTCCCAGCAGCAGGATTAACTCTTTGGAGAGTGCAGCACTCAGTCCTGGCAACTGTGCTACTGTAATGCATAAAGTTGTTGGTTTGCAGATTCAGGAAGTTGAGCAACGAAAACGCAAATTTTTGTGGGCTGATAGAGATACAATGTTGTGTGATGTGATCTGCTGTTACATAGTTTATAACCTTGGGGAGAGGCAGACTGGTCTTCATACCAGCAGTTCCCAAACCTTTTTTCTGCCATGCCCCACTTCAGAAGCTGAAAGAAGTTCACACCACCCCACCCAACAATTATTATTATTCATTAACAATAACTGTGGAAGCAACTGATAAAAAAAACTGAATTCAAACTGAATTAGCATAGCACCAGCAAACTTTTCAGTCTTTATGTCTGCCCTGGTCATCCACACCACCCGGCAGTAGCTCTGCACAACCCCAGGGAAGCCCACACCCCTGTTTGGGAATTATTACTTTACAGTAAGCCTCTATACTACACAGATATGGGAGTGGTATCAATCTTCTTATCTTGCTTTCTAAACTATTACCTAAATACTTAGTAGTAGTTAGTATTTGAGAAATTGTAATATGTTGCTTTTATTAGTTTTTTCCCCATCCTCAAAGTCTTGTTTTTGCTGACCTTCAGTGGTTTAGCTTGGGAACCAAATGAATCTGCAAGCTGCTATTTTATTCTGCTCTGGCAGATGCATGTAGTGTTGAGTCATTCGTGATCATTTCATTTCAACTTTCTACTAAGTGAACTGAACTGAATCACTTCTGTTAGTCAGTTTGGTTGAGCTCTTAGTTGTGAGCAAACATGCAGTCTTACACTCATTCAGTGACTGAGTGAATCAAGCCATTCGTTCGCAGAGGGAATGGGCCTGAGCCCAAGACTGTCTTGGATCTTTCACTGCAAGGGAGCAGTGTGTATGTTCAGCGCTTCAGTCACTGAGAGTACTACACAGTGAACAGCGGGATAGACAGCCGCTGATTCACCCAAGCCTGACCACCCCCCTCCTTCATAAGGGGTTGGGTGGTACATGATAGGGTGGGATTTTGAGCTTTCAGGTTGCAAACGACATGCTATCTTTATCCAACTAAATTCTCACCTCACTGGCTTGTCCTTCACCAACAGTCGCTCTCAGTTCACTAGTTTAGTCCGGTGAGTGGGATGATGCAGTTTTAGCTCTGGTCAAGCACTCAACAATTCAGTGAATGGATCTTTTCAGTGAATGGATCCGTGTGATTCAGTGCACTGAAAAGAACTGCTTTTCCCATCACTCGCATCTGACCCTTCTCTTTGCACCCATCCTGGATCTGGTCAGGTCAATCACAATCATTTATTTAATCTGGGGCGGGTTTGACACTACCTCATTTGCCTTTGGGGGAAAACAACCAAGATAGCTGCCCCAGAGTTACAACTGTTGCTATTGCTATTAAATGGCCTGGATGGTATATTTTCTATGAAAAGTAGAACAAATAACTAAACAACATCACAAGTTTTGTTGCTCTGATGGGCTGCAGGTCTACCAAGCGCATCCAAAGGCATTATGGGCAGCACCTGTTGATAACGCCCATTGGAACTGACAGATACAATGTCAGGCTGATATGCAGGTGAACTCCAGAACCCTGTGACATCACTTTTAGATGTGATGCTGTGGCTTGAAGCTTTCAGTCAACGAAGCACTGCTCTTCAGCCTGCTCAGGAAGCTTTAAAAACTTTACTCACACTTAATCATCGCTGGTTAAATTTCTGCCTCCCAACCTGTCCAGTTTTATTTTAGCCTCCATCTCCACTACTGTACATACCAACGCTTTTACCTTTGACTCAGCCCCAGATTCATCGTGAGAAATTTTAAGGACTGCACAACAACCTGAATCTATGCTCTCTGTAACTTTCTCTTCCACTATCACCTCCCTGCCTTTGATTACAGGCAGTACAGTGTGCTGCACACGTCCTCTGTGTCACCTCATGTGCAGAATTAAAGCCAAGGGGACCAGACAGACGAACTCATGCCCAGAGATAGGCTCCTCCTCCTGGACTGAGCTGATGTGATTCGCCCTGAGTCAAAGAATATATGATCTCCTTCTGATGTATAATTCAGGAGAGAAGATGGAGACAAAGACACAGAAACATCAGCAGGCAAGGTTTTAAACATGCTGGAGCTCCACAATGCTCCGGGGCATGCCCCCCTACTGATGCACATCTCCCCCAGGCTCGATGCCCTGTCCTGGGCCGACCTGTGGAAGACGTGGCCTGGATCCATGGAGCCTTAATGTTCCGTGTGCATTAAGCACAAAGCCCTGAGGGCAGGAGAGCTGTTTATGAAAAAGATCTATGCTCTTCATCAAAACAACTCAGCTACATCTGAAGGTGACGTGCACTCCAAAATGCATTTAGAGAACACTTTTAATATATCAACACAGATATGAATATGTAAATATGCTGAAAGGGCTTTGATGCACAACTAAACAAGAATATAATACTCTGCTGCTACTTAAAAGCCTGTGTGCGTGTTAGGCTGTTGTACCTTCAGACATCAGTTAGATGACTGATGGTATGCCACTAAACAAATTGTAAATCTATCAGACAAGTTCAGCAACACACCTGTTCATGTCACATTAGTATATTAATATATGTCTGATTTTATCCACAGAAGTATCTCTTTTATGTGTTTTCTCATTATACATTTTTTATGAGTGCGTACAATAAGATCCATCGAACAGGCAGACTGAGCTCCTGTTGGATTCAGAATTTATTGATAAAGTTTAAACCAAACCAATCCAAACGGTAGCTACTCTATTCACTCTTGACAGTTATCATTGTTATTGATGCAGTTTTATGGAAAAAATTCAGATTTAATTCAGATGAACAACACAGCCCAGACAGCACGCGTATGTCTTGCCAACATCAGCACGATGAATAAAGTTGCATCACTGAAATGTCATATGGAGGGCGTTTGCTCATTGGGAAGATGTTGCCGAGATATCAGCATTTGGTCAAAAATGCTCTCCAGCTCTCCAGTTTGGACGATGTATCAAAGCTCCACAGCGTAGCCTCTCTACAGCTTCTATGACCTTTATTTATTCAGGTTGAATCATTCTATCAGCAAACATCTCACTATCTTACTTATAATATGATAGGAAAAAAAAATCCTCCCACTTCATAAATCTATTGTCTAGATATTGATTCCAGTCCTTGTAGGCCTTGTTACCTCCTCTAACTAGCTGTGATGAGTTGATGAAAGACGCATCACTCCCAATCATGTGATAAGACTGTTTCCTTAGCTTACATGCTCCTGAAAAGACCTAATTCAAGAGTGCAATGTTTTCCCAACATGTTCTCAGTCTCAACTTATCAAATACAGCAGCTTGATCAGGTCTTTTGGTGTGAAAGTAAGCAATAAAGTCTATGATTAGTGTACTGATTTTGTTTTCTTGTCCACTTCTACTTTTCATTTGGGTGCCCTCTCTACCCGTGACATAGTTACAGCCCAAGATGGCCGTGTCCATGGTCACCTTCACAGAGGTCACTGCCTGCAGCTCCCCTCCTCTCAACACCTCTGCAGCAGCTCTGAATCTGATGACAGATTTATGTGTTAGACCCTGGGGAGGATGCCAATACGAGCTCCTGTGTGTTCACTGTGCTTAAAAATGCAACCAAATGCAACAATCCAGAATAAATTCAACAGCAGAGAGGGGTTTGTGGGCTTCAAGGCATGCTCAAACTGCAGACTGTGTAGAATGAAGTACAAAGAGAGACTCGACTTTTGCTCTTTGCAATTAAAGGAATTATTTTTTGCACGGTCAGCAGTTTTGTGCATCCTTTTAAGAGTGCAGACCCATTTTCTAAAGTATATTTGTAGATTTTTCAGCCCATTAAGTAGAAATCATCTATATTTTATATGAGTGCTGACCATTTTCCAAAGCAAATCAGAGGTTCTTAGACTGATTTCCTACCTTCCAGGCAGTCATTGGATTCACTTCATTTCAGTACAATGTAAGTGAACTTATAAAACTTATAAATGAACCTGAAAAGACCTAAAACTCTGTGCAGATAGCTTCTCTGTCAGAGTGAAAAAATCATCAAGTTTTCTTTGAAATATAGTCAGAAGTATTGTTGAATTTACATTAGAACTGCAAAGATTAATCAATTCATTGATTATTAATCAATTATTAAATCAATCACCAACTATTTTGACAATCTATTAATTTTAAGTCCGCCTTAAATATAAGTAAAGTATAAAGTTTTCTCTGATTCACTGACAGTCATTAACAGTAATTAACAGTTATCATCATTTACAGTCATTAACCATCATTAACCATCATTAACAACACCATTAACAGTCATTGACAGTTATTAATATCACTGACAGTCATTAAGAGTAATTAACAGTTATTAACATAATTCACAGTCATGTAATTAACTGTCATTAACAGTCATCAACAGACAGTTAAGAGTAATTAAGATAATTGAAAGTCATTGATGACCATTAACATTAATAATGGTCACTGACAGTCAACAACAATTATTAATATTAAAGTCATTAGAAAAACAAAGTCATTTATTAATGGTCATGAACAGTCATTAACAGTTATTAAGAGTTAGTAACATCATTGACAGTCAATAACAGTCATTAACAGTTATTAAAAGTTATTAACTACAGTCATTAATGGTCATTGACAGTTATTACTGTTATGAACACTTACTTACAGTTAGTAACCATAACACACATCCACAACTAACTGATCATTCAAGAAAATGATCAACAGATTAATCGATAATTAAAATAATTGTAACAGATAAGATAGGTGTGCTCCACATGTTCAGACCTAATTTTCAATCGACAAGTACGACTGAATTAATAAAACAAGTGATTATGTGAATAATTGTAAGATGAATCAATGATGAAACTAATTGTTAGTTGCAGCCCTGGTTTACAGAATGATTGTTAGTGACATCAATAATACAAAGGCATTTTGAATGAAACTAAACACATGAAAACAGCAAATGCCACCAAACACATATGCTCACCAGTTTATGAAGACACACATGTATGTTCTTATGCACACACTCACAGATAAACCCTCTCATATACAACCTCCAGAAATGATAGAATGAAGTTTTTTTTCACAATATTGAGAGTCTTTGCAGACTGTCCTTGTTCCTAGTAGTGCTGAGATGAAAAAAGTTTCTCATGGTAAGGTAAGGTATACTACTAAGAGCTGGCATATGCCACTGAAACAAGACTGATGTACCATTAGCTGCTTCTTGATCTCTGCTTCACTCCTTGTTGACTTGCTGGCAGGAACCAGGTTTGATTGAATGTGGAAGGTTGCCTTTTACACCATTTATTTATACACACACACACACACACACACACACACACACACACACACACACACACACACAGACAGACACACACACACACACACATACACACACACACCTGGATGTGAGGTGTGATTAAGTGGGTCAGCAAGAGAAATGAGTCTGCAGTAACATTTTGCTCTGTCATCGTGTTGGCCCGCTGTGGCAGCCACTTTGCCGAGGATGCCCAAAGTTTGACAGAGCAGCTCTCACCATCTTTCTTCTGTGTCTGTTTTATCTCTCCACTCGCCTGTCTGCACGAGTACTCAGTCGTTGTTTTAATTTAACCTTGGCTAGTTGTCCTGTTGGTCCAAGACTTTGGTCCAGAGAAAGATTTCAACATGTACATTTTGTGAATGTTCTTCTTCCTAGTGTTTTTGGTGATCCTCTGATCTTTCTAGAGCCACTAAGTGAAAAACAGATGGTCTGATTGTCTTGAAATTTATTTGGCACAAAAAGCACAATGAGTCTTTCATCTTCAACTCTCCATTTCATGTCAGTGTATTTATAATAACCATGCTGATCTATACTGATCTTCACCCAGCCCTTTTGCACTTTGCCCTGTTGCACCTACATGATTGAAAGTAGCAGAAACCCACACAGTCTGTGCACCCCTAGACGTACCTCTTTGCTTCTGCCATGAGCCCAAGTTGACGTCTTCAGCCAGCCAATGAGCTCTGTGGACCCACTTGTGAGTTCTCCCTCTGCAAATGTAAAAGTTAATTGTATAATTTATTTCTTCATGACTAGGGGAATTTTCTTAAGTCAGCCTTGTTTCTATATAGTTGCATGGCAAAAAAATAATAAAACCAGAAACCCTTTGTGACTAATGTCTACAAATGGTACATTGCAGAAATGTCTATATCTTAAAAACTACACTGAGGTATATCAAATGTTTTGTATCATTAGGTTGAAAACAACTTAAATTTCAATAATGTATCATTTTATCCAGCCCTGCGATGAACTGGTGATTTGTAGGCTCCACCCCCCCAAGGATAAGCAGTTACGGACAAGAATGAATGAATGAATGAATGAATGAATGAATGAATGAATACCATTTTATCCAGTCTATATCTGATATTTAAGATTACAAAATAACTTTTTTTTGCGAAAACAAAAAAAAAAAAAAGAAAAAAAGTTGTCTACCAATGAAATCAAGCTTTTTAGTTTTGTCACATGTAGCCACATGTTTTCGTCTTGTTACATTGTTTTCGTCTTGTTACATCTTTTACATCACTTTTGTCTTGTTGCACGTTTTCATTGGTTTCATCTTGTTATGTCTTTTACATCGTTTGGGTCTTGTTACATTGCTTGCATCTTGTTACTTATTGTTATGTCATTTTGGTCTTGTTATGTATTGTCGCAATATTTTTATCTTGTCTTTTATGTCACTTTCATCTTTTTATACTTTTCATATTGTTTTCATTTTGTTATATCTTTTACATAGTTGTTGTCTGGTTATGTATGTCACGTGTGATATGCACTGATGGATACACCAAGGAATCATCTTTTCTGTTATTGTCCTGTCCATTAAGCTGAAATCAGAATGATGTTGGTATGGGGGTACGCAATGATGTAAACTAGTATGTTACAGAAATGGCTGTATCTTAAAATCTACAAGGAGGTATAACAAATTTTTGGTATCACTGGATTGAAATTTCAATAGTATGTCATTTTATCCAGTCTAAATCTGACATTTAAGATTGCAAGATCATGTTGGATTTTTTTTGGGATTTTTTTTTGGCAAAAAATCAACTGAAGTCAAAATTTTGGATTTTGTCATGTGTAGCCACGTTTCTGTCTTGTTACATCTTTAATGTCGCTTTCGTCTTGTTGCATCCTTTTACTGGTTTCTGTAGCTCAAAAATTACAAGGAAATATAACAAATACAGTGTCATTGGATTGAATACAACTTAAATTTCCATAATACATCCTTTTATCCAGTCTAAATCTGACATTTAGGATTTTTGCAAAAAATCACCAATTCTGTCTTAACAGTTTCCACAGAAAATTTTGTTTCCACTTCAAACAGAAAAGAAAAAATCTGCGCTACCCTAATGACAGTATGCTTAAATAAAGTCCAATAAAACAGAATTATGATGGCAGGCCATCCTGTGGTAAGATGTTGCTTTGTCACTGCGGTAAAAAAAAATCTGTACCATCACAGCCCTAACTCAAAGTTGAAATTGTAATTTTCTGTTCATCGATTAAAGGATTAATTCATTCTATCATGAGTAAATACACAAAACCAGAAACTAATACAGTTGAAGACAGAAGATGAGTCACCTTCGCAGAATTAAAACACTTCAGTACAATCCCCGTTCTAATGTTGTTATCATCACCTGTTTCTACCAGAGGAACATCCTTTCATTAGAACAAAGGTCCACCACAGAGCAGAGAGAGGTCTGCTTATACAAGCCAGCACCAGCTCTCCTCATCAGTCACCTTCTAAATTTTACAGCCTGCCCCTTGGTTTCCATCCAGCTCCTCCTCTCTTATCCTCTCCTTCAGCCCTCACCCGCTGCTCCCTCTCATCTGTCTCAGCCACCCAGTGAGTCTCCACCTCAGGGGACGCTTGACGTAGGCAGGTATAAATTCTCCACTGTAGGGTCTCACGTTACTCTGTTTAATGTGGATGCCACAGCACGGCTTCACTCTCTGTCTGCTCCTGTATACATCAGGACCAGTGATACAGTATCTCGAACAAAATGTACAACATGCCATGAGATTCAGTAAGACTATATTTTGATCTGCATTTACTGAGCTTATTTTGGTGGATTAAGTCCTATGTAAAGTCATGACTAAAACTTCTACCTGTAACTACATTTTATATATATTACACACACACACACACACACTATATGACTGCAATGCAATCATAGTTTACATGTCACTGTCAGATTTTTGAACCATACTCTTTATAATATTATCTACAGTGTTATGTGCCACAGTACTGTGTTTCCTCCTGAGCTCTCCTGATCAGGTACTGCCCTCCCACTCTTTCAGCTGCAGTGACTGACTGGTGGCAGTTGTGATCAATCAGTAATCAGGTCTGGAGTTGAGCATGAGAAGAGCTGAATCACAGGGCCAGTCCGACTTTCGGCAGACGACAGTCTTCATGGCAGTTTTAGTCTGTGTGATGCCAGCCAGAGCCGGCATGGGGTCCTAAACAAAACTCTGTTAAGGGGCTCTCCAAACTGACCAGAGAATCATGTAAACCATTTGCCACACAGTCACAGCTGACAGCCCAGTGCTCCCACTCCATCCTCCCTCCTTTAAACCAGTTTGCTCCATCTGTCAGTCAAAGAATAAGCAGATCTGTACAGAACAGAATGAGGTACCAAAAAAACAATATTTACTGAATAAAATATTTTGTGTAGAATCTCAAGATAAGTGAATATTGACATTAACATAAATAATAAATGTTAGATTATATAAAATGTAGAAAATACTCAAACATAAGACTGAGCTTTGGCTCTGCTGCCTGGTAATTAGTCAGTTCATTGATTTTAAATTCAATATTTAATCAATCATCAGTCACTGTCAATTCATTCATTCCCATCTCACATTAGTTCAGAGTTGTAATCAGTGGCAGACGGTCACTAAGTACATTTTATTGTAGTATTACTTTGCACTTTAATCCCAATTTATGCCTCTACACGACGTATCAGAAGCAAATACTGTACTTTTTAATCCACAAAGCTGAAAAAAGGCTGTTTTCTGATTTTAGAGATACGTGGTTCTCACAGGACAATGATGCTACAGACATGTGATGCATTACTGCAGATTAAACCAGCCACAGTGGCCTATAGAGTAGTTAAAATCAGCTCAACAACAAGGGGTAGTTCAGCCAAAAAATGAAAATTCAGTCATTATCTACTCACCCTCCTGCTGACTGAAGGTCAGGTTTAATCTTTTAGTTCACAAAACACTGCTGGAGTTTCACGAGAAAACAGAGTTGCAGAATCTCCCAAACAATCGAAGTGAATGATGACCAGTTTTCAAACGAGAAGAAATAACAGAAAAAAAAAAAAAGTCTCTTAAAGATCCTTGTTTGTCCATTTGCCTCAGTTTCCCTTCCATCTTTTTCCCCTGGTTACTTTTTATTATTTTTACTTCCCTTGTTTCCTGGACCAGCATCGGAAAATGTAACATACAGGGACCCAACAATTCCCTCTCTGAACAAGCACACTGGCAACCGTGGAAAGGAATGACTTCCTCTTAAGAGGCAGACACCTTGAGCAGAACCAGGCTGGTGGCCATCTGCCTTAGTTTGGTTGAGAGAGAGAGAGTTATGTTGCAACATACTCAGTAAACTTTAAGAAAAAAATGGCCATTCTTAGATACTTAAACAAAGAAACAGAGTTTCTATTTCAATCCACTGTATTTTTTAAGGTTTGTAACCATGTCCATTGCCATTTTTGTTACTATGGGGAGGACTGCACGTAGCCATGAAGCCAGACACCTGTCATGGCATGTGTCCACAGAGGTGTTTTTGGACACAAGTTGCTGTGCTGCTTGCCAGCATTGGACACTTAGGGTGTAATGACCAACAAGAGGCTACACTCTCCTGCAGCCATTCAAACACCTCTGATTAGATAAACAATTTCAAACTGCACCAACATAACGGTTCATTTGGAAAAGTTCTTGGAAAAATAGTCAACCAAAATGAGTGACTGAAAACATTTAAGGTGAGAAATTAGATCCACAACAGTAATATTAAAAGTTTATCAGGAAGAGTTCCAGAGGTACCGAATCACCCCAAATGCTCCTGATTTGCAAAAAGCAGGCTTTGCCTCAACTTTATTCATATGAGTAGTGGAAATGACAGATCCTCTGGACACATACATTCAGTGAATGAGCTTCACCCAGAGGGAGTAACACATGAGAGGTCCTCCCTGTGCAGGGGAAATATATTTTCAAGACATTACTTAGGAAAAAGGTGAAATTTCTCAGAACTTTGAGGAGACAAAGTAGTGAATGCTCTCATATTCTGTGGCTGATTCATATTTTACAGGTTGGAGAATTCAAACCTTAAATTAAAACCTTATCACAACTTGGGTAGAATTTTTAAAGCTCAGGCCATTATCTATCTGTAATGAAAACGTACTCACCAAAGTAATTGCTGAGCTCACAGAGTGACAATATTGTTATAAATATTGACGATAGGAGCAGTCAGACATTCAGACTGGTTGGTAACAAGCCACCAGGCCAGCAAAATGAATCTGAAAGAGAAAAAACAAGGGTGAAGGTGAAGTTACAACCTGCTCTGAGATCTAAGCATTTACTTTGGCAAGAACAATGTTATTAATAGAAATGTTGGCCAGAGCTACAAAATGAGTTGTGATAAAACTGCAGTTCTTCTTTAATGCCACACTAATCAATGCAAGTCTTTATTAGCTTTATTAGCTCGTGTGTTAATAGAAACTGGTTGCCTGTTTAACACTTGACTGAACTAAAAAAATGAGATGAAGCTTGATGATTAGACCTTAAAAAGATCAGTGGCTCTATTGAAAAAAAATAGCAAAAAGTGATACACAGTGCAGCACAACTGTCATTGTTAGTTTCTGACCAACATTGCACCAACATTGTGCAAGTGATAGATGTATTTGAACCCATCTGTGCATTGATTTAATGTTCTTACATGCACATGTTTTAACTAGGAATTGTATTAATCAATTGTAAATTTCTTACTGGGTATTTATTTTATTATTTCTCTGTCTTGTTTTGTTTCTATTGTATTTCTGCTTTGTTGCCTAATGTAATCTCGGCCTCATTGAAAATGAGAGCCACCCCTCAATGTATTTCTGAGAACTAAATAAAGGTTGAATGAATGAATGAATGAATGAATGAATGAATGAATGAATGAATGATTTGTGAGTTTGTATTAAAAAGCAAATTTATATCTTGAGGCAGCAGGGTCAGCTGGTATTTTAGGCACTTAAAAAAAAGTCACCCTAAAAATCTCTATTAGTTTAGAATACTGTCTTTATGCTACACTGCTGCCTTCTTATTGAGAAACTGGCATTATATAAGCCAGATGTCACTCACTCCAGAACAACCAAACCCCATGGGTGAAATCAGTAATTTTACCTTGTAAAACACAGGAGTTTGTGGTCTACTTTTGCCTCAATCAGTAATTTGTCTAACTGTGTGACTTTTGTGTTCTAAAGGGACAGTTTGGATTCACAAAAGTCATTGGTTAGTTACCAACTGAGGCAACAGTAAATCAGCAGCTCTTGTGTTTTGCAAGGTAAAAAGTACAGATTTCACCCATGGAGTTTGGTTGGTTTGGAAAGAGCAATACTTGGCTTATGTAACATTTGTTTCTGTTGAAAAATATACTTAAAATGAGGCTGTCCACAGCAGTGAATTGCTTAGCTTCTGTGTCGCTTCTCCTCTCTACTTCTCCAAACCGTGGGCGTGTCAACCGCCATCCCACTCAGCAGCAGCATCGTTACAAGCTGCTGTTCTGCTCTAAAGGCTAAAGTTAAAAACAACCAGTGCAGCTGCTACTGTTCTGTTCCTGGGGGGTTAGTTCATGAGTCCTGTTCCCGATTACACAGGCAGACAGGGAGCTGTACCTGCAGTGCTTCTCTAACTTTCATGTGCAGGAAATGATCCTTACAGAACTATATCTTTAAAAGCAGCTTAATACATTATGTAGTT
The DNA here is from genome assembly GCF_056507025.1 of Lutjanus erythropterus. Taxonomy (NCBI): domain Eukaryota; kingdom Metazoa; phylum Chordata; class Actinopteri; order Lutjaniformes; family Lutjanidae; genus Lutjanus; species Lutjanus erythropterus. The sequence goes on from NC_139338.1 coordinate 3,431,042, forward strand.
TTGTTTGAGTAGAAGACAGTTCTGTTGTCACCTAATAATATGCTCCCTCAGATCTCTGGTGGCTGTCGTGCTGTATGTCTCTATTTAGGCAGATTTAATGATGCAACATGCAAACCAACTGGGCGACAACGCTCAGAACAAGTTGTCTTCTTAACACACACAAACAAACATGATCCACGTGCACGTGGGTGAGCACCCAGCACACACAGACAGAGGAATGAAATAACACAGACTAATGGTATTTACAGACAGAGATGTAATAAATCTTCCTGCTTCCTCTGCCACCTGTTTTTACTGCAGAGGCACCGCTGCTGGCATAAATTAATGATCCGGCTGAGAGTCGGTCCTCTCTGAAGACCTGAGGGAGACACAAGGAGAGGGGAGAGTGGAGGAGGAGGAGGAGACAAATTATGGTAAGGAGTTATGGAGAGATGGAATGAGTGGAGAGAGACGGCAGGGATGCAAAGATACGAGAGAAATGGAGAGGAAGAGGATCTGTTAAAGAAAACAAAGGAGATGTGAATGAGGAGAAAGTGAGAAATCAAGAATGGCGTGCGGTCCTGCAGACAGAGACAGATAAAATGGAGTCTGGAAATATTTGGCTTGAAGTTAAGACAGGGTTTAATCAGTTATCCTTTATACTGGTGAAACTGTAATAAAAGTAAATACAACCATACTGTCAGTCGGAAATCTTTTACAAACCTGTAGCTAAAACTAACAGTGTATTACAATAGTCCTGCAGTAAATGCTCCCTTCATGAAGGATGTAATGTTCAGTTAATGTTGAGAGTGTTAGAAAGATGTTGATTCAACTTCCTGATCATTTCAGAGCAGGTGGCTTGTGCTGTGTTGCATTATACTCTCACTGAAATAAAAGTGTTGGATTACCCAATAAACTGGCACTCGTGCCAAAGAAAATGACAGTAAAGTGTTTGGAGTGGGGCTGCAGGGGGATGGATGGGTAGGAGACTCTGGCAGTTCCAAATTCTGAATCATTTTCAACCAATACTAAAATGGCTTGGAACTTGAAGAGTTGGTTTCCAGCTGGAACCAAAAACTGCTGGTTTTCCTTGACCTGAAGCGTGAACCTAAGTGGATCTGTCTTATTTTACAGGTGTGCAATGTGCCCTCCTTTTTGACACACCCTTTTTCCCCCCTTATTTTCTTTTCCTTTGCAGCAGCCTAGTAGTCCTAGGTAGAGTCCTGCACCAGGTTGGTTATGCAGGTGCGCAAAAATGTTGTGCAATGGGTAAAAATATATTTCTATAAATTCACAGGTGCAGGCATGAGTAAAAATGAACTAATTATGGGCAGGAAGCAGGTGAGAACAATAATGTAACACATACAATGCAATAATGTAAAATCAGAAATGAAAATGACTGCAGTATTTTTAACATTTACATCCACTAATACAATAATATCAAGCTTAATCAACTGGCGGGATTGGGATTGGATAGGAAGGCCAGCTGACCACTAAAACTGATGATATAAAAGTAAAAATAGCCAGCAGAGGAGACCAAAACATGTGGCCAATACACTGTCAAAGGTCAAGTCGGACATTTGGGAGGATTTTGGTGTGCTCAGAGACAGTGAGATAATGTTGTCAGTGACTTTGCTGCTTATAAAAAGTTTCAAAAAGCATTATCAGTACTTTTTATAGCTGCAAGCGAGGCTCATTGTCACCAGGGAAACACATCAACAGCTGCAGAAGCATAGGCACTGTGCCGATTAAAAACAAAAGTGAGTGACTAGTGAGTGACTGTGCTGTTCACAGTTTTGGGTGGGTGCGGATTTGACTTGGAAATAATTGCGGGTAACGGGTCAAGTTCTGCTTCTCAGCTTTATGGGTGGGAGCGTGTTTGTAAAACTGGACCTGTGTTCCCAGAAATTACAGTTCATGTTCGACTTTGTAGTTTACTTTTTATAAAAAAAACCAGGAAGTAGTTTGTCCATTATGTAGCAAGCTGGTGGCAAGTAAAGTTGTGGAGATCGGGAGGTTGGATGAACGAACAGTGGTAAGTCTCACTTTCATGCAGGAGTCTAGAATTTGTATGCAGTTTCAAACCTGCAAATTGTAACAACAGTCTTTCTCTAGCCTTATTTGGATCAGACAACTCTTTTATTTTTGCAGCTGTGATTTCCAGCAGTTTTGTAAAGTACACAAATGATATAGTTCAGAATCAGCACTTTTGTCTTGTTCCAGTGATAAGAAAATCACATTTAAAACAACATTTATAACAATGTAAAAATATGTCAGGGGTTTTTCCACACTGACCAATTAATCTTTGCCAATACCCTTAAGAGTGTTGAAGTAGATTCTCATTTATCTGGATAGTAAACCCCGGGAAACACATTTCACTTGTAGGGAACAACCAGGGACATAAACCCTTAAAGTCTGTGTAGAGGAAAAAGGGAGTTGTTCCTCTCAACACATTATACATGCTAGAACAAAGTTACTGAAAACATGTGTAAAGATTGAAAAGACTGTTAGACTGTTGTTCACCATTTCTGTGTTTAGAATTTTTTTGGCAGACCTGAAACATCCAACAGAGCCATGGTCTCCCAAAGCTATATAAACCCCTCTCAATAAAGAGACCCTTCCCCAATGTACCTTCAGTAACTTTTTGAGTCCAAATCAGTCCAGCAGTTCATCTCAGCTCACTTCAGTTCCAACAACCTGACACAGAAGACAAAAAAATATCATCCTTTTACCGTCCTCTGGCTCTGGTGGCTCAAACATGTCTGGACATGTCCAATAAAGCTGCTGGATGGAGCATCCATGTTTCAGGTTGTTTTCAGGTTGTAGTGTCTGACATTGAAACAGCAGAGTGGACACACCCCCAGTGTTTCAGATCAAAGAAAAATGCAATTTCTTTTATGGTTTTGAGACCTTGGAGATACTTGGTAATGTTTTTTAATAATTCAAACTCAAAACACACATTTATTGTTGCATGACACAACTTTTAATGAGTGACTGCATTGCAGCTTGCTTGATGATTAGGTCCCACCAAGGACAAGGCCTGAAACAGGCCTCAGACACTCAACGAGGAATCCAGTTCACTGTGGCTTTTTAAACCTGTCATTTATTTTCCCATTTATTCATGTTTTTTTGTGATTACAGCCATCTGTTTGAATCCTCTCCTGTCATTACTGAGCACAAACATCCCTTTTTGGATTGAGAATCCTTCAACATCACAAGTGCAGTATGTAACTCATCAGAAGTTGCAGCAGCGCTGTTAAACGTCCCATAATCTTCCACTGATCCTGAAGGAATCTGCTTTCATTTAGCGGGCCTAATTATTTCATGTGAAACACTTTTATTTGGCTACATCGCTTTGCATGAGAACATCAAATAAGAAAGTAATCTGCTCATACAAACAACTGTGCTAGCCTTGCTTCAAAGCAAATTAGCTCAGCTCATGCATATAAATGTACAGTGTCAGCCTGAGATCCATTATACTGCAGGGGGAGAGCCGACACAGGCAGAAGGAAGGCTTTTAAAATAGAATATGTCAACAAGGCTCTGTGTGTTCGTCTCATGGGTACACACTCCGGCGAATATTTGCATGGTTTGATTTCCCCCTTGGTCTGATTTAAAAACGACTCCTGATTGTGTCCTCAAAGCTGTTGCTGTAATTGAGTTGTATCAGATCACCTGAGCAAACAGTAAAGAGTTTCACTTGGCTTTGAAAGTTTGACTCCCATATCCCATTGTTTTTTTTTGTTCCAGACACAGAATGAAGTCTTAGTGGGCCTGGGTGACAAAATGATAGCAATATCTTTTGTGATAAACACATCAACAAAAGTTAGTAAAGAGAGAAGTCTGATAAAATGTCTCAAACACAAAGGCGGATGATATTGTTGGCTGAGTTCAGTTTTTGACTGTAGCAAAAAAGCCAACTTGCCCATGTAAGCAGGCAGATTTCTCACCAGCTCACTCCCGAGAAACTCCCATCAGTAGAAATGTTATGATAAGAATTAAGCAGTTTCATCAGTTACAAGTGGTGCAGCCAATCAGCATCCTAGGAAGGACAAATGGCAGCTACAGGCATGGTTTTAGGTGTGACGACAGCGACGTCCATGGAAGCAACTCTATGATAGCACCAGTTATATCAGAACTGGAGAGTATTTCAGAGCAAAGAACAGCACTGAAGGCTTTTATTGATGGAAAAGATGTTTTTGCTCTTCTCCCAACCAGCTTTGGCAAGAGTTTGAAGTTAGCCTGTATTAGACATGATAGACAGATGGTTCATCCAATCCCCTGCCAAGGGTTTTATGAAAGGGCCTGCCCTTTTCCAAACAGTTTCTAAGGACGGCTTCCCAGATGGCTCTGTGTAACAAATCATCTGGTGAGTCAGGTTAGCATGACACTATCCTTTGGGCAACAGCATTTGAGCTTCTCACCCTGAGTGTTTCATAGAGGAAAATGGCCTTTGTGTGAGTATAGCAAATGTACACAAATCTAATAGATTAAACTTCATGACTAGACTGACTGTTGGATGTGAAGTGGAGCTTCTGATGAGCTCAATGGAAGGTCCCATGGGTGCTCGTTGTGATGAGAACTGGAGGCGATGAGGTTGGAGGTGGATCACATTGATTTGACACCAAAATGATGGCTGACAGCTGAGAAAAAAAGTTTCAAAAGTTTGACAGCGATGAGATGCTTTAGAGCGGGCAGTTTAACTGAAAGAGTTAACGCTTTCAGCTGGCTGATTGAGTTGAAGGTGGGGAAAGGAAAAGAGAGATTCCTGATTGAACTTTTGCTTTTAAAGCTTCATTTGATGAAAGGACAAAAAAGTAGAAGAGGAAAAGTGAGCGCTCACAAAGGGAAAGTGAAACATAGAAAGGACAAAAAAGATGAGGATGAGATAAGCAGGAGAGAAAAGAGATTACGTGCAATTTGGCAGCAGAAGAGAGCGCTTGAATACCAATCGCGCAGGACGAGGAAGTCTCCTCCTTCAAGGTTAGAAATCGACAAACCTGGAGGGGAGAAGAACGCCTGAACACTCCACACTAATCCTGTGAGTTTGGGGATTCCTTTGAAGAGTCTGTGGCGTCCGTCCGACACGCATCACGGCCACACGCTCTGTCTCAAGGGTAAGCAAAGGAAGAAAGACAAACAAAACGCTGCGTGAATGGAACACAGATGTGTGTGAACGTGAACACACAGCAGCACACAGTCTAATCAATCAGGAGGCCGGGCAACAGCTGGTGGGGCCGTGACAGATCAGAAAACAGTGTGAGCAGCTGCTCCGAAATAACCAATCACTGATCATCTCAGCGTCTAATTGTCTCCCTCCCTCCCTCTGTCCCTGATAGTGTTTGGTTTACCCTTGAAGACCTTTTTTGAAACGTGTACAGCTGCACAAATTTGAATTTATCATTTGATTTCAATGCAGCACCGTGTGAAGGAAAACAAGATATTCATTGTTTTCTGTGTGAGCCCAGCCATGTGTACACATGTATTTGTGTTGCTGACGTCCACCAGCACAGTCGATCCATCCAACTGAGACACAGGTTGAAATCCAATGCTAGATTTATAGGAAAGTTTTCAGAGGAGACAGTGTGATGCACAAAAAAAAACTGTGCTGTATTGATGGAATTTATGTGTAATGCCTGAACAAAATACCTATTTGTCTTTGCAATACATGATACACATTTTCTCATGACAACTCTTTATGCTATTGAGTTCAAACCATGTCCAGCGATATGGTGATTTTCATGGTTTTCTCTGGGCTCGAGCTCATCTGAGATGGACTGACGCAAAGTGGAAAGGTGTTCTGTGGTCTGAAGAGTCCACATTTCAGATTGTTTTCACTAATAATGGATGTCGTGTCCTCCGGGTTAAAGAGGAAAAGGACCATCCAGATTGTTACCAGCGCTAATTTCAAAAGACAGCAGCTGTGATGGTATGGGGGTGTGTTAGTGCCCATGGCATCATGGGTAACTGTCACATCTGTGAAGACTCCATTAATGCTGAAAGGTACATACAGGTTTTGGAGCGACATATGCTGCCATCCAGATGACGTCTTTTCAGAGACGTTCCTGCTTATTTCAGCAAGACAATACAAAGACACATTGTGCATGTCTTCCAACAGCGTGGACCAACAACAGAGACCCCGGACTGTTGAGAACCTGAAGTTGTGTATCAAGCAAGAATGAGAAAGAATTAAGAATTAAACAACTATTAGTGTCCTCAGTTAGTGCTGTTAAAAGAAAAGGTGATGTAACTTAGTGGTAAACATGATCCTGACCTCTACATTTAACTTAACATTCCAACTGTTTTGGAATCAGGGGTTGTATTTGTTCACAGGTCAGTTCTGTCCAAAATGGCCAATACAGCATCTGCATACGTCTATGTCAACACCATCTGCCATGCTACACAAAGGACATACTTCCTGCTTTGACAATGAACATTAGAACAGGAAGTAAGTAATGAGGTGCAGAATCATTCAATATAAACATAATTTTGCAAACTGTTGTCCAGAACAGATGTTTTCAGCTGTGAGGCAGAGGGAGACATGTAGGCAAACATGGTGAGTGAGGTGAAGGGGACACATGCATGTCAACATGTTCTCACTCCCAACTCAACCTCTGCATAAGCAGGGCTCCATGTTCAAGTTAGAAATAATAAATATGCTGTGTTCAGATAAACTTAAGCACAAAAACACTTTGGTTTGATTCAGAGATGGGAAGTAACTAAGTACATATATTACTTACTGTAGATTTTTCAGGTATCTTTACGCTTGAGTATTTATTTTTTTTGACAATCTTTTACTTTTACTCCCTACATGTGAACACAAATGTCTGTACTTTCTACTCCTTACTTTTTAAATCAGGCTCAATTTTGTTAGTTTTGATGCATTTGTGGGGAATTATTGATTATTTATTTTGCATCTTCACCTTTTCAACATCAAGACTGATTTCAACCTAAATGGATGAAACAATAACACATAGAAAAAAAAACTATTCCTTGGTTGGTGTATCCATCAGTGCATATCAAGGCCGACGTGTAAAACAACACAAAATGATGGAACAAAACAAAAATGACATGAAACATAGGCCAAGACAAAAACGGCATAACAAGACAAAAGCGCTGTAAAATATAGTATGACAAAATATGAATGGCATAACAAGACATATGACAAAAATAATGTAACAAGACAAAACTGTAAAATACATGAAACTTACGTAAAAGACATAACCAGATGAAAATGTTGTAAAAGACATAACAAGACAAAAACAACATAAAATCTTAACAAGATGAAAATGATGTGAAAGACAAAACAATAATCTTATAAAACACATAACAGAAGAAAATGTTACTCCCTCCTATCATTTTCTTTTTGTTATGCATTTTATGACGTTATTTCTTCATATTACTCAACCACGGAGAAAAGGTGAGGTCAATGATGCCAATAACTCTTAATACCTGACTTAGAACAATTAATTGATATAAAATATATACAATAATATATAAAATAGTTGGTAATTAATTTATTAATAAATGAATTGTTGCAGCTGTAGGGAAAATATGATTATAACTGTTATTATTATTATTAATTATTGTAGGCTCTGTGATTTGGCTGCTTATAAACACATTCATGGAGCAGGCTGTGACTCTCAGCTCATGAAGGTGATAAAGGCTCCTGATTCCTGGGATGTAGATTCAGTGTATCTTGCACTTCCTGGGGAACATTATCTCCAATGTCCATCATCCATAAATATCCATAAATCTGTGTATAAAGCATTCAAAAAATACACTCTTTATATCTCCAGACTTTACCAGAGAATCATCTTGTTTCTAAGTTTGGTTCAGTCTAAAAGTAATCCAGTGATGGTTGTCAGCAGACTGCAAACATGAAGTACTAATACATAATTCAATATACTTTTAATGATGCCAGTTCATTGATATCTAAACAAATACAGGGAACAGGTACTTAGAATATCATTATACACAAATTACTATGTGTACATTTATCTGTATATGCTGCACCACCACCAAAAATGTATAGAACTTATGATCTGCTTTATTGTCTGTATTAAATTGTCTTCTACTGCCATTTATATCATCCTCATACATCTATATGCTGCCAACAGAGCAGAACGTTAGTGGAAAAAAAAACTCAGAATTCCACTGGGAACATCCAGAACCTCACCAAGACCATCAGTTTCACCACATCACTATTACCACATGAATAATTAATGAATAAACAATTCAACAGAGTCAGATACAGAATATCAATGCCGTCTTTCATAACCTAGTTTACCACAGGCTGCCAGCGTTTCATTCTAATGGGCCTAATAAGCTTAGCTCAGTCACTGCTAGTTCAAAACATTTTTTCAAAGTTCAACACTTTCTGTTACTAATTGGTCAAATGAAATTCACACCCCGGACACTTTAACTGAAAAATATGTTTGGCTGAATGAATTTTTGAAGCAACAGCCCCCTGTTGTCTAGCTCCTTGTTGACCCTGAGCCAGCGCTGCAGGTTATTAAAATTCACTCAAGTGGTGGTGGGGCCAGATTGTGAACAATGATATAGAGCTGCAATGATTAATTCATTAATCAATGGATTATTAAATTAATAATCAGCATATTTGTTAATTAATATTTTTAAGCCATTTTATGATAAAAAAAAAAAGTCAAAATGATCTGATTCTGATTAACAGTTATTGCCATGCCAGTTATTGACTGTCATTAGCTGTTATTAACCGTTATTAACATCATGTGTTGGTATTGCTGGAGCACTTTCAATGCTTTAATGAGAGCTACGATTCATTTTAGTGTAATTTCAGAATAACTCTGGCTGCTGTTATGGGGGGGGGGGGGGACATCCATGGGGAGGCCCAGAGTGACCGACCTGAGTCATATGACTATGACTCAGGTCAGAGTAGAGTCACAAATTTGATTACTCAGCCCAACAAAATCAAAAAAAGATTTGCAACTTGACTTGGACTTTAAAGCCGATGATTTTTCTCACAAGCACAAATATTAAAAGGTTTATCATTTAAAAGGTTTGAATCCACCAATCAATTAATTTCTCTTCATTTCCTGAATCAGCTAATGTTAATGCTCTTCATTCTCAGCAAGTCAACACTTATTTCCCCAGATCCACTTTGAACCAATCCGACAGCATCCAGTCAAGTTGTAGGAGAGAACCATGAAGAGCTAATGTTACGTTACTGAGCTGCAGTTGGAAAAACAACACCAAATATCATTTTGTTTGTGTACAAAACTATGATTTGGTCAACAAAAAACAAACTGCGCTTTGCAAAATGTGCAGGTTGAAAATTACAGATGGAAACTTTGTTTGATATTTGAAGTTTCACAGAGAATGGTAAGACAAGGCCAATATAACATAGTTAGCAAACAAATGCTTAGCTAATGTTAGCTTCACAGCTAAGTAACTTTGTAAATCAGTGAGGCTGGGAACTCACTGTTACATCATGACTTGTTTTGGGCTGGAATCTCAAAGTTTAGGACTTAGGACTTGTCAGTCTCAACTTGGGACTTAACTCGGGACTTGAGACTTGAGACTAGCAACATAATGACTTGGTCCCACCTCTGCTCACTAACATACTGTAGTTGACTATGCGGAGTAAAGGTTATGTATGTTGGAGACTTTTCAACAATTGCCTAGAAGGTGTCTCAAAACTCTTCTTGAGGTGCTTTAAAACAACAAGATTTCAACATATCTTGAGAGCCTCTCAGATGCAAATCAAGGCCCATGAAGACACTGTGAAAATGGGGTGTAATTGTTTGATTGCTCCTCCAATCAGCTGAAATAGCTGTCAGAGAGCAAAAGAGCAGGCCTATTTGAATTGAGATGAGGACAGTGATTCAAAGGCTAAGAATGTGTACAGAGAGAAATGAAGTGAGTAATGTTCAAATGAAGGAACAATAAATGTATGTGCTGCGTTTGTCACACCACTGAAATGCGTTATTAACCACCAAGTCAAATTTGATTGATTAAAAAAAAAATCTAAGTATAGAAAATTAGGTCTCAAAATCATTAAAAATTAGCAGTTTTCTCTGCTCTGAAATGCTGGGAGTGTGTCCGCGTCCTTCACTGTCTCACTGTCAAACACCACTACAACCTGAAAACAGCCTGAAACATGGACGCTCTGTGTAGCAGCTTTATTGGACATGTCCAGACATATTCGAGCCACCAGAGCCAGAGGACAGTGACAGGATGGTAGTGTTTTTTTCATCTGTGTCAGGTTGTTGGAACTGAAGTGAGCTGAAATGAACTGTTGGGCTGATTTGGACTGAGAGAGTCAATGAAGGTTCATTTGTAACTGACCGTTAGAGAGGGTGAGGGAAGGGGGAGGCGGTGTCGTTCGTGTGTCAGTTTGTGGGGCTTGTATAGTGTCAGGGGACCATGGCTCCGGCATGTCACTGAGCCATGTTTCAGGTCCAAAAAATTCCTGAACACAGAAATTGTGAACAACAGTTTATCAGTCTAACTCCACAGTTCAGTACTACATAGTTGTTAGGCTTTTCCACACATTTTCAGCAGCTATTTTCAAACATGTATACTGTGTTTGGAACAAAAACTCAGGCTTTAATTCCAAAATGAGACATCTACCATTTTCAAATGCTGAACTGTGAACGCTGAAATTAATTGTGTAAATCTTCAGCTGTCCAGCTCAGTCCAGGTCTACTGTATTCCCTTAAAGTGACTGTGCAAGTTCAAAGCTGCACTGTGCTTATTAAACACTTCTGCACAAGTCTGAATCATCATTACTCTCAGCAATAATGCAATGTCCTCCAGGAACCCTCCTGTCATCACACAGTCTAATTAAATTGGTCAGAAGATTAATGGAGTTGTGCTCCTATTATGACCTGCGATGTAAATGAAAGAATTACAGCCCTCCGACTTCCAAGCTACGCCTGTGTGTTTCTGTGTGCCTTCTGGATGCGTGTTTGCCAGTAGTTATCTTTTTCAATCTGCTTGTTAGGCAGCTAATTTTCCTCTCAGAGCAAATCCTACACCTACCAGACCTGATCATCACTGAGCCTGTTTTTGTTATCATGAGCACCACCAACACCAAGGTAATTTATTCATCTTGCTCCTTGTCATTTTGTTTTATTCCTGTGGCTCTGTTGAGCCCAGAGGGGAATTCTAAGGCTCTGTGGTCACAGACAACCTAATAAAGCCTGGTGCAGTCTGCAGGCAAAACACAAAAAATCTAATTGGACTGATAGATGTGGAGGAGAAATGCTGATGGGGACGGGCCATTCTGCTTGAACTCTGGATTCCAAAACATATAGCACTCTGGGAGATTTTACAAGTTTGGCAAAAAGACGAGCAATTACAGTCGTCAAGGGCTTAACGCTGATAGATGGGAGGATGAAAAGGTGCCGAGTCGCAGTCAGTCCCCATTTAGATAGACACAAACATACTGTATACTCACAATACCATCCCACTGCATCTACTGTGGGGTTATTTGGACAAATGATGGATGATGAATAACAGTATTGCAGGCGTCATGCAAGTTAAGTGGAAGAACAGGTATTTAGGGCTGCAACTAACAATTATTTTCATTGTCAGTTAATCAATGACTTTATTCTGTCGTGATCTTGTCACTTGAAAAATATGTACGTCCATGTGCTCCACGTTTGGACCTGTTTTTCTAGTGGCAAAATTGGTCAGTGATCTTCTGACCAATGAAAGTCTTTCCTTATTTACAATATAGATTAATATGTTGATCATTTTATTGATTTATTAATTAATGTGTTGTGGATTAATTATAGTTAATAACTGTAACTCTAAATTTTTATTTGTCCTCACTGAGAAAAAAGCAATGGAAAAAATATTTCTTTGCATTTTTTTATTTCTATGGGACAATAATAACAATCAAAATTTTATTTCAAGAGACCCCACAGTTTTTTTTTAAATACAGGCCTCTACCAAATGGTTGAGATGCCACTTAATGGTAAAAGTACCAACATACATAAAAATACCAAAAAAGTGGAAAAAGTAAAATAAAAGGCAAATTTATTGAAGGAATAAACAGCAGATGTTTTGGGGGGCATTAAATCCACTTTGTGCATCAGTCAATTTTAAAATGAAATATGAATCTTAGTCCCAGATTAAATGTATGTTAAAGGGCCTTGAATGGCATCTTCTGTCTTCACATTGTTAAATGTAGAGTATTGTTTGTCTCCTGTCTTAACTCTTATGATGTTTGTTGTCTATGATGATGCAAATGGAGCTACTGTGATGCGAGACAAATTTCAGTCTTGTTCTGACAATAAAAGTGTCAATCTTCAATCATTCATAAATACAATATGAAACTGTTCTGTAGTTCATTCAAACACAGGAACATTGAAAATCACAGGAAAACATTTCTGACATTTTATTTCTGATTCTATGCTGCAAAGCATTGCTGGTTCACATCAAACACAGGAAAATATTGCATTTCCCTCTCGACACACCCTCTGGACACAGGTTACACTTGTCACAGTGAAGCAGCCAATGTCCACAGTTGTCATGTGGTTGTGAGTGTGTTGGGGTGTAGCGTTTCTTCTGAGGTGGTGGAGAGCAATGCTGACTTGTTGACTTGCATCAAACTGTGGGTGACTGCAAGGCAGAATCTTTTCAGAGACATTGGTCTCTTGTTCAATAGACCACAATCTTTCTTGTAGACCAGCCAGGAATTTGAGATGCACAGGTTAAGGTTCTATCCAAACAGGAGAATGTACCATCATCTTGACTTGACTAGGGTGTTGTACAGATCAGTTCCTCCCAGATGCTGAATGTAGGCAGGAATGAGAGATGGTAATCGTTGCATGGGTCTCTTTGCTCCATTGTTTGACAATTGATGCATTTCCTGTCACCATTTCACTGCAATCACCCTTTCAGCAGACCCGTAATAAAAAGCTGTGTGCATCTGTTCATCAAGGTAGCTCCACCAGTACGGTTTGGTCAGACAGTGCTGATGCACTTGACGTTTGTGTGCAGCTTCTGGATCAAGTTGAAACTAACTAACGTTGTCACCACTTTGGCTCCTAGAGGTAGCACCTGCTCCTCCTCACTTAGGGTAACACTGAACAATCTGGATGCCTCTTGCCAGAGGAGTAGGTCATGGATGATGCCGGATGAACTGGCCTGGCAGAACAATTTAAAGCCCCACTTGGTTGGCAATATATTGATGGAGAGTGCCAGCCCTTTTGCCTTTATATGCCACCATGAGCTCATCCACACTGTGCCTGTGAGTGGATGGGATCCGGTGACGCTGCTCATGAAGCATCTCATAGAGGGGATGGACTTTATACAATCTGTCTGGACTGTCGTTACACTTCAGATTATCATTAAAATGAATGAAGCAGCATAACCGCTGGAATCCTCCTGAGCATGATATCAGCTGTCAGATTGAAATTTGACTGGTGGTTCCAGTAGGGTTAGTGTCAGCTCTAACCCTAACTCCATAATGTTGTTGAGTTGGCTCAGACTCAAAGAGCAGCTGCAGCAACAGAGAGGTTTTGTTGCACCCACATAGCAACTGACATGAATTGTTTTTAATGACTGGTTTGTGACATTAATTGCAAAATTTTCACAATAAATCTCAGAGCATGAACTCCCAATGTAAACCCAATATAGGGAAGTGTACAACAACTTAGATGACAATATTTCAATTTTTACTGAACATCTGTTCAGTAAAACAAGTATTGAGAGATAGGATATTTAAAAACAGTTTACCTTGCAGGTCTAGTTAAAAATTAATTAGCTTTGGGTGAAATGAAATAAAGTTATGACAGAGTTAAAACTGGTTGTAACAGGTCAGTTCTGCTACTGGGTTTTGTGGGTGTGGGGCAGCTACAGTTTTGCAAACCTGTATCCATGTCTCGAAACAGCTTGGGGTAATAACAAATCTTTTGCTCAAAACCTTTGCACTTCTGATACTGTCCATGTACAATTCTCAAATCTTGAATTGCGAATTGATTACAGCCTGAACTTTTGCACTCACTCAGCAGTTTTGTGATTTTCAAACTTGCATAAAATTCCACAGAGAAAGTTAAGTGTTTTTTTTAAAGTGACTCCTCATAAAAATAATGTGTGGGACTCTGTGTGTGGTGCTGCTGAGTCGGTATGAACTGTGGACTCTCCGCCTTACTGTCTCCTCCACATGCTCATGACTACACACATACACACACACTTAGTCAGGTAATATTTCTTAACCTGATTGAGAATGACTGACTGTCATTTAGTGATGTGTAAAACACATTTACTCCTGAAATGAAAAATAATTTTCCTCCCCTGAGAGCCATAAGTGGAGAGCAATTATCATTTTTCCCCTGCAAGAGAAACCCATTACCATTATAAAATGGAACCTCAGCCTGCCTGCTGGAATTGCCATGCAATGAGATCATAGACTGCGTCTGGTTTACTCAACCTCAATTCAGGAAGTTAATTCCCCACTCTGTAGCCTTTAATAATAATCTGCTGTATTGTGCATTTGAAGGAAAAAAGATCAAAATAGGCTGACTCTGACTTTATGAAGTCAAAGTGGAGGCAAATGTCATGTGAGGGTGTTAAACCAGCCTTTCATTTCTGATGGATCAATGTTAATATATTAGCATGTGATGTGATGAAAAATTGTTATGTGTATAACTACAAATGTATACACTACCTTGCATGTTTGTGGCTGCTATATGATCTGGACTTGAAGTCATACTTAGAAACTGCTTGCAAAGGGGCAGTGTTTTAAAAAACACTGCTAACTTCAACCAACTCTTGCTGAAGCCGAATCTATGCTCACCTCTTCAAGGGCTGCTGTTGTTTGTTTGAGACGAATCGCTTCCATAGACACTTCTCGCTATCGTCACACCTAAAACCACGCCTGTAACTGCCAGCAGTCACTCCTGGGACGCTGATTGGCCGCACCACTTTTGGTGCGAAAACACATTGATAACTTGAAGCCTTCTGAGATGGATTCTTGCTGCTTTGCAAGGTAAATCTGGACAACCTGTCCACACCAGAAAAACAAATTTGCTTGTTCTATAGATTTTTTTTCTTGGAAATATTATTTATTCATTCATTATTCATTGTGCTTTGTGCAGAGGAGCAATGTCATGTTGAAACAGAAACGTTGTAGACTGCTGTTGTTAGCCCCTTAGCCATCTTGTACAGTTTGTTTCTCAGTCCCTCTAGGATTTGGCAAGCCGTTTTTAGGAATGTTGTGTCTTAAAATACCTGACTAACTTAACTAAAAAGGTTCAAGATTGCAAAAGTTGACAAAATATGGTTTCTTTATAGATGAAATTTTTAGAGCAGAAACTCAGGCAAAACAACAAGCAACGGGTTCTAAAATAAAAGTACACAGAGCGTTGACAAACGGCAATAATGATGACAAATGTGTTCTTTTCATTACCTGTGATAAGATTAAAAGAATAATAAATGCAAAATAAATAGTGAATAATGAAAGACGACACTGAGTCGGTTCATTGAGATGTACATGTATGATGTTTGCGTGGGGGATCTTTATGACTGGTACAACTTCAGGGAAGGCAACAATGATTGGTCAAATGTAAGGTCACGCAGAATTGAAGGGGGTTGTTTGAATTTGCGTGAACACTGCAACTTCCTACAGGGACTGTCTCACCAGTCTTCCACAGGTCAAAACAGAACAGAATAATAAAATAAATAAACAGAACAATAATTCCTGCTAATGCCACAAATACAGAAGGGTTTTAAATCACAATGTAACAGTGGTAGAGAGCTCATTGTGGTTTTTTTATGTTTGTGTTTTGTCAGGGTTCCTACACCTTTTTCTGAAGTCAAATTCAAGCATTTTCAAGGTGTATTTTCAAAGTTGTCCAGTCCCTTACAGCTGTGGTCATTTACA
This sequence comes from Lutjanus erythropterus, assembly GCF_056507025.1. Classification (NCBI taxonomy): domain Eukaryota; kingdom Metazoa; phylum Chordata; class Actinopteri; order Lutjaniformes; family Lutjanidae; genus Lutjanus; species Lutjanus erythropterus. The sequence goes on from NC_139338.1 coordinate 3,446,895, forward strand.
TACATGCTCAAAAATGATGTTTTGTGATAGACGTCTACTGAACGGAGAAAACAGTTGAAACTGTTCAAAATGTGACACCTGTCTGTCAATTAATCGGTTATTAAATTAATTGCCAACTACTTTTATAATTGATTCACCAGTGTGAGTAATTTTTTAATAAAAAATATCCATCTCAGCTTCTTAAATGTGAATATTTCCTTGTTTCTTTACTCCTCTCCGACTGTAAACTTAATATCTTGAAGGAGGCGTTTGAGGACTTCATCAACATTTTTCACCATTTTTCTGACATTTTATGGACTATTTCATTAATCAAGAAAATGATCAACAGATTAATTCTACAATGAAAATAATTGTTACAGGAAAAGACTTGAAAAATTGGACCCATTTTTCAAGTGACAAGATTGTGATTGGATTAATTAACCGATAACTCATTTTAAGTAATTTTTTAATAAAGGATTGTCCAGATTATCTGATTTCAGCTATTGTCAAAGTAATATTATTATCAAGCAGTTTCAAGCACTTTATTCAAAATCCAAGCACTCAAGTCCTTAAATTTATTTTCCAGCACCCATCTTTTAAACACATAACATTAAAGCTTATGCAAAACATATAGTATAAAAAAGGAATTTTTGCAGAGATTTTGTGCGTGTGACACTTATCTTTATCTGTTTGTTTACTTGTGTCAGTGTGTTAACATAAATGTCAAACAGTGAATCATATGTGTTTACCAGACAGAATATTCATATTAATTCTACAGAATGAATGTTACCATCAAGACACAAGCCTGTTACTTGAGAAGATGAATGTGTGTCTGTGTGTGTGTGTGTGTGTGTGTGTGTGTGTGTGACTGCGTGTGTGGAGCCCAGCTGTTTCCTCTGAGGGGGTGAACTTTCCTCCCGAGTGGGAACCCTCCTTTGTTATCCGTCTCAGAGCGGTGTATGTAAATCCTGCGGCGAAGGAGAGAAAGTGACAGATTCTGCTGCTGCTAAAAGATTCAGATTCACAACACGTAATCTCCTCACAGCCGTGACTTCAGCATTGCATGGGCACTTCCCCTCCCCGCTACTTTTCAACTTCACTTTGATGTGTGGGATAGGCAAAAAGCTGCTGTGTGTGTCTGTGTGTATGGTGTGTATGTGCATGTGATAAGCAGGCGGGGTCACAGAGGCTGTGTTTTCATGCCCCTGGTCTTACCTAAATGACTGTCTCTCCGCAGACTGTCAACTAAGCGGGCAAAATCTTCAATTACATTTGACGGTACACAGGCTGACCTGGCAGAGCGCTGGTGGAGGGATATTACCCAGCTGTACAGGACACCTACACACCTACACACATTTACTCTGTACACAATATCAGGCTGTGTCCAGTCTTGCAGCTCTATTGCAAAGTGCAGCTGGGAAGTGCCCATTGTGAGTTTCTCCCCAAGAAGACATTCCAGGGCTGTACATTTCTCCATACATACCTGTTAAGTAGCTGCTCTCTGGCAAAATTTGCCATTTTGAGTAGGGCTGGGCATTAAATCAATAATATACAAGACTGGATATGTCATAAATGTTGTCTTTTCCTGGTTTTAAAGGCTTGCATTAAAGTGATGGAATTTTCTGAACTTGCAGACTGTTCTAGCTGATTTGTTTTTACCCACATAGTCATTATATCCACATTACTGATGATTATTTATCAAACAATATTGTGAGTAATATTTGGATACTTTGTATACTACTGATTTTTGTCACCTTTGCTGTTTCCACCACTTGGAATACACTAGAACTACAACCATGAATCAATTATTCATCACTTATTAAATTAATTACCAACTATTCTGATAAATAAATAAACTTTAAGTAATTTTATGAAGAAAAAAAGCCCAAATTCTCAGCTTCTTAACTGTGAATGTTTTCTGGTTTACCTTTACTGTACAAACTTTACCTTTACTATTTAGTATTTAGCCATTTTCAGCCAAAACAAACAAACAAAGAAATCTGACTGGAGCCACAAGTAATACTAAATTCTATATTTTACTCTTTTTTTTCTTTTTAATGGATTTAGCATCCACAGATAGAGAGACTCAAGAGCAGCCACCAGCAAAATTTGGAGGAGAAGGCTCTGAGCCAGAAACTTGACAACAATTTAGTTGATGAATTAGGCTACACATTTTTACAGTTGGAGAATGTAAGAATATCTGTAGGCTCACAAGAATGATCACAAAAATTTAAAATAAATAACGGTCATTATTTTCCATGTTTTTTGACAAAGCCAGGGAGCCCCTAGAGAAGGGTACCAGAGCCACAGGTTGCTGACTTCTGTTCTTGCTAGCAGAATTCTAGAACGTTGCTGCAGTTCACTGAGGATCCTCATGATCCTCGTGACCGCTGTCACCGCGCTCAGCGCAGGAGAAAGGTCTGGCGCCACACATTGATATTCTGCTGTACAGGAAATATAAGCCCTGCCTTCTGTGCATTTCTTTAAACCAATCATAAACGTTTTGGGTGGCTCTGAGCACCGGATGCAATGACAGTGCTATTGCAAAATAGTGTCGGCAGGACATTGGTGGAACATTTACAGACGCTCTGGTGTTAAAATGACTACATCACTGCAAACGAAAAGCTAACAACTTCATACCATTAACGTCCCAGGCACTAATTTCCTATTTTGAGCATGTAGGCTGCAGCTCAGAGGTTGTTCCTGCTTCCTGAAGATTGTGAAAACATAGATAGTAGATGCTATGATAGTGCTTGAAATAAGCAATCAATGGCACATATAAATTCAGAAAAAATCACTGAATTTATAGGTGGAAAAGTCACAACCTGCTCAGACATCGCTACAGGCTCTATGTCACACTTCCCCCAAAACAATAGCATCTGTGAGCTAGGGACGTCCTGCTGTTTAACATTAATTTCGATGTTACGATGAATATGTCCACTTCCGGTTATTGATGACAACTTGCACTCTAGGGGACTATGGGGTCTAGAGCAGTGTTTCCCAAACTTTTTTCTGGGGACTTTTTAAAAATGTCAAGCCATCGCAACCCAATTAACAACAGACTTTCTGAATAAATCTTTTAAAGAGCTGATTTGTGCATAAATGAATGAAATGAGAAATAAATGCAATTAGACTGAGCTAACAGAACATCTTATGGTTTTTATTACCTCTCATCAGGAAACAAACCTTAAAAAATTGAGACAACTCAATATTTCAAGGCAACTTACTATAGTAGATTTTTGAGTTTTGAATGAAAGTCAAACTCTTAAGTTTGGAAAGACAAAAAAAAGTTTTGCCAACCTTATATATAAGTTTATAGAACTTTTTAAGAACTCAGTAATTTGAGTTGGGCACAAACATCTATTGAAATAGCTTTCCCTTGAAATTTTAAATTTTCTTAACTTTTTCATTTCACAGTATAGTAAATTTCAGACAAGGCCATTAATGAGATAAAATAAGGGCATTTAAGCTGAAATAATGAGCTCTTCGTTTTTCCTCTTGTCAGTAAAACAAAACACCTGCTTTACAGCAGATGTAAATCTCAAATTTTCAGAATTTCTTCCATTGTCTTTTATTTATTGGGTGACCCAAATAAAATCTCCTGAGACCCACCTGTGGGTCATGATCCAGTCTTTGGGAATGACTGGACTGCAGGGTTAAGTACAAAGGTAAAAGTAAAAGTAATAATGTGACAAACAGAGGATGCACCAAAATGCTGTTGTTACATGTTAAAATCTTTTTTTTTTTTTCTAGGGGAAGATGCCCACAGACCCAAAGATGTCACTGTTTTCACCTCTTATGAGTTTACACATCTGTAACTTACAGATGCAAAACATTTTAACATCCAAAAACTGGCTTAACCGGACAAAAAGCAAAGTCTAACTTGGGAGCCTGGCCTTAAATAGGCTCAGCAGTCAGACTGTGAGGGTGATGGCTGGGTATGGCAGTGGGCCTTCTTGTCAGACAGTATTAACAGTGAGATGGGTCAACTAGACCCTGAGGTGCTACTTTCACCTGCTCCTTGTGAAAAGGTGATGACACTCATTCTCCTGGGCAGTGCACTACAGAGAGGAGACACTCGGTTTAAGGAGACTAATGTGAGTCAGCTCACTGATTGCTGGCTGGCTTCTGAGGCTATTCTAGGAAAAATCATTCTTTAAGTTCTTCCAAGAATTCATTTGGGGTTTGAACTTTTGTAGAGGAAGAATGAGAGGAGACAAAAAGCTCTCCAGATTTGTAAGAATGGGATGACATACAGATTAGTGGGATTGGTTACTTAGCCGCGTGACAGTGCTCATGACGGGCATGAAAATGAAATACTTGGATCATTGTACAATAGAAGATATTCCCCGACGACCCATTCTGAGAAAAAAAGACAAAGGACGTCATGGGGAGAAGAACTCAATGGTAATGCTCTTCAGCCAAAGATATGATACTCATACAGAAGTGTTAGTCGGACAAATCAGATTTAAGCTCACTGGTCACCAGACAAAGCTGATACAGTGCTTGAACATAACACTTATGAATAAGATTCACTAACAAAGAGAATGCAGAAGATATAAATTTAGAACAGGTTTATAAGGATGGAGCCAAGGAGGGATGGATTAAGGATCCAGAGGGAGGAATGAAGGGATGTAAGTTGAGGGAAGATGGATGAGGGGAGAAGTCAGGGTCATGGATGGATGGATGGTTGGAGGAGTAGGATACTGTACCATGTCAACTGGTAGCACAGAGACAGGTGGGAACAAGGGGATTTGAAATTTTGAGTTAGGTGGCAGTCTCATTGTGTGCTCTAATTTGGATAGAGCTCCCAATGGCCCCTGTATTCAAACACAGAGAAGAAAACTGCAGCGAACGAGCCCTGGACTGTCTTATCTATACGACTTTGTACCTTAAGAGGCAATGGTCCAATCCCTCCATAGTTGTATGCGAGCGATGAGTTTACCACTTTCAAAAGCTCTGAGCTTTTTTAATTTGAGAAATAAATTAATTAAACTAATAAAATGTCAAGAAAGGAAATATTTTAGCACCTGTTTTCCACAAGACAACGCACGCCCTCAAAATTCAAGTTTTTCTCTTTAATGAAGTAACATGTACATGTTCCAAGCAAAGTATGTGAAGGACAAGATGGTGTGAATTGAGCCCAAGTTTAAACGCAATGAGCAGCAACATCGCCAACAGCAGCTGGAAAAACCCTAAACATCATGCATTGGCCGGGAATCGAACCCGGGTCAACTGCTTGGAAGGCAGCTATGCTCACCACTATACCACCAATGCTTGCCACAATGCATCCACTGCCAGGCCAATTCCATGAGATGAGATGCTGCATAACATTTACATGCCTGACTGGATCTGATTCCAACATCCAGATGGCTTTTAGCCAGCCATGGGACTCATACATGTTTGCACATGGCTCAACACTTCAACAACATAACCCAGCTTGCACAAGAGTGAAGGGAAGAACAGCTAAGATTTGAGACTTGCCTTGGTGGCAAGGATGCCAACCTGCACGGGAAAACCCCAGTGGACTGTTGGTCAGTAGCCTTGAACACTCGAACACAGTTATCTCCCCTCAACACCCCCTGCTAGATTTGAACCCTGTGGAACATCTTTTGTGTTAAAACATTAAAAAGACTGATGGATGTTTTCCTGAAAAGTAAAAAGGCATGTAACTAGGTAGCTGAGGGCCAAGTTTCTGTAGGCTGGCCCAGAGTTTGAACCCGATCACTGCCAAGGGAAGTGACCAAATTCACAACTGTAGCAGGTACTTTGTGAAGCACATTAAGCCAAAAGCAGAATCTTCCACAGACCTCAAAAACTTTGCAATCAGAAAGTCTACCAAAAACATAAAGACTTTCTCCAGTAGTTGTGGTAGAGTGACACAATTGTTAAATACTAATGGCCCTAGATTTGAACAACTTTTGTGACCTCCAAATGGCACCCAGTGGGTCCCTGATGGTCTAGTGCAGGGGTATTCAACTAAAATTCAAAGAGGTCCAGTTAGAGAAAATTTGCTAAAGCAAAGGTCCAAAACATCATAATGTCTAACTTGTGTTATAAGAGTGACATATACTGAAGTAGTGTAGTAGTCAAACTCATTTTGGTTCAGGGGCCACATACAACCCAATTTGATCTCAAGTGGGCGGAACCAGTAAAATTAAAGCATAATCTATCGATTATTCTGCCGATTAATAAAGTAATCAGATAAGAAATATTGCGTGTTCTGCATTTTTTTCTATTACATTACTTTTGCTTTATTTAAGAACAATGGTAATATACAAAATAGAAAATAAGACAGGTCTATTAAATGAACAACTATAAATTGCTAAAGTAAAAATACTCAGTAAAGTAACTTTACTTTTAATGTAGATTTACTTTTATTGTATTTACTTTTTATCTTTTTTTCAAGTACAAAGGTAAAAGTAAAGGTAGTAATGTCTGCAGAAACCACAAACAGAAGAGTGAACTAACTCTTTTAACTGAAACAGTCACCAGAATGTTTTGTTCACATGTTAAAATCACAACATTTTTCTTCTGGAGCAGGACAGACGCTCCCAGACCCCCAGAGGACAGGGGACTGGTTTACCAACATGCCACCTTTTTCTCCTCTTATGAGTTTGCAGGTCTGTATTTAGTAATAAAAAAAAATAATGATAAAAATATCATTAAAGTACAACAACAGCAATAAAAATGTTGATTTTTCAAAAAAGGAAACAATAACATGCAAAATATTTAAATTGTAATTAAGTAAAAACACTAATACCACAATGTAAAAATACCTAAGTAAAGGATGTGAGTATTTTTTCCATCACAGCAGGTCAGTGATCAGTGTTTCAGTGACTCTCTGTGGATCAGTGAATAGTTTTATTTATGGCGGCCCGCCACATTAAAAACATCGACACCACAACATGATTTTCTAATTTTGGAGCTGAGACCTTTTTCGGTCGTGTCTAGAAGGTAACTCTTTATTTGCACAACTCTCGCGAGATTTGTGTTCGTTATTTCTACTAAAATAATCAAACTTGCGCGATCTTTCTCTGGTCTAGGGTTCCCCTCTAGACACGACCCTCTGTCTCTGTCAAACTACAGACAGCAGACTGTCTGTAAACAGCACGATGTTACACTCTGCAGTGTTTCACACAAAGACTTTATTTGTGTGGACACCCAGGTTTGGTTTGTCACCAATTTTGTCATTTCTATTTTTTAATTAGTCCGAGAGGACGACGGTATCAGTGATTGATTAGTGATCAGTCTGCCCTCCTCTCCTCCCTCATCTGTTCACTCTGCTGTGAGAAGGTCTGAAAGTTTCTCTCAGAGAAACACAGACTCTCCTGTTTTACATTTAGGCCTCTTTATACAGTTGTTTAATCTTATACGTGCATCTGGTTGGTGTCGATGTCATTAACCATCACGTTAGTTTCTGTTGTAATAAACTCCGTCATTAACAACAGTCTCCTCCACACGCGGTTTCTCTGCAGTTGGTCTGTGTGTTTCCTGATCAGATAAACCAGCGCCGGAAAGACTAGAAAAGTTGCGCCAGTTAAAATAGAAGCGTCCCGTCAAAATTTAAAATATCCTAATAGTTTATTGGTTATAGGTCCAGGTCCGTATAGGACGGCGTGTGGGTCCGGACTCAGACTGTGGTCCGCCAGTTAGGGACCCCTGGTCTAGTGGCTAGGATTTGGTGATCTTAAGGTCCATGTTACATGCAAAAGCAAAAGTCAACATTGACTTCAATTAACTTACGTGATATATGCACATTAAGTAACTTATGTCACAAACATTAACTTGTATACACAACTTATGTTGTGTTACTGACATTAAGTTCTGTATGTAAGTTGCATGCATGTACGTACATTATGTTCTGATAGACTTACCTTATTTGAACCCAAACCATGATCTTTGGGCCACTGATCAAGTTGCTTTATTCTACAAGTTGGGAATAAGAACATTTGGCTTTTACACCTGAAATGACATGCATTTTCGCTGAGCAAGACTAAATGGAGACCCTGGATAAGGTAGTGGGTTCACTATGTGTAAAGTCACACCTTGTTTGTATGCATAGGATGGCATTACTGGTTTAGTTGTTTCATGAATCTCTCACATAACAAAGTATTAACAGATGCTGTCACAGAGGCTGGGATAAAGGTCTTATCTGGTTTGCAGTGCTGCTGTAATGAAAAAAAAAAAGAATCAATACCTCTTTCAAATGTTCTACCATTTCATCTGTAAGGAAAAGCAATCATAATGGATGCATGGAGTGTGTTTTAGTGCTGAGACTAATGGGACCTGGAGCAGAATACAAATATACTTATGTAAGGTGGAAATACAGAAGAAATAATAATCTTCCCCTGGTTTATAAAACATTCATGTACTGTTTTGGAGTTAGTTTTACATTTCAACTTTTTTGTAAAAGTTTGGAAAAATACAAGGAGAATATATTCACTTTGCTTCATTTTATGGTTTGAATAGGTTGGAAAAAGAAAAAAACAGAAAAAAACACACAGATGGAACCCTTATCTTCTCATTCTGTCCCTCGCCCTCTTTTCCAGCCACAGCAAAATGTTTCACCACTTGGCATCAAGGGCGCAACACAATATCTCTAGACAAAAGACGACTACAAGGTGGTAACGTAATATTAAAGTGAATGCAGTCCACTGTTGAACAACGCAAAAAGGAGATAAAGATGGGCCTTCACTCAACATGGTTTCTTTTCAGCTGTGGTCCAAGTGCTTAAGTTATCATGACTAGTATGACTAGTTAGTTATCATGACTGATAACTAACTTTTGATGACAACTAACCTAAGGCTGCAGCTAATGATTACTTTCATCATCTGTTGATTACTTTCTCAATTAATCAAATAATTAATTATCTCACAATTTTGTCACTTAAAAAGTGATTTGAAACGTCCTTAAATGTCTTCCTTGTAACCATTATTTTCATCACTGATTATTATCTTAATGTTAATAACTGTCACAGACAGTCAGTGATACTAATAACTGTCAGTGTCAATGATTGTTAATGTCTGTTAACGACGGTTAGTGATTGGTAATAATTGTCAATGGTTTAATAAAAGTTAATAACTGTTGATGACTGTCAGTTTATTATAATAATGATAATCAGCAGTAATTAATGTCAATTATGTTAGTAACTGTCAATGACCATTAATGACTGTTAACTGCTGATGACTGTTAATAACTGTCAGTGATGTTCATAACTGTTCATACCTGTCAATGACTATCACTGATGATGTTTTCCTGGAAGTTACAGCAACTAGCAGCTCACAGAAACGCACCATTACCTTGAATAAATTCTGAATTACTCTGAGTTGATGATTGTTTGAAACATTTGAGATAATGTAGGTACACAACTCAACAAAATATATGTCTAGTAATTTTACACATTTAAATGCAGAAATGTTAAATAATATAACTTCAAATAAGTTCAATGAATTCTGTAAAATTGTGATGAAACTTGACCTCACTGTATAAAATGACCTCTAGGATAATCACAGCCTCATGAAACTTAATAACCACAAACTAGAGACCTGGAATATTTTAAAAATGGATGGTTCCTACATATTTTGACAAAAAGGGGGTTTCTGAGCAGTCTCCAGAACAGAAGTGCGTGCTATTTAATCACTGACAAATGGCATTCTTACAGAAATCTCCAAGAGTGTACGGGTATCAACACTCAATCTAGTATCAATCTTTTCATCTCTCTTTTGAAAAGAAAGTGCATATGTATATGTCCTTTAAATAGCATGGTATCTGTCAAAACTACAAATGAAACCAAACTAGCTGCATGGTTGGTGAACTGACCCTTTAAACTCTTTTTTTATTACTTAATTTTTATTACCGTTAACCATAATCAAAATTTCAAGAGACCATAATTTTACAGAGCCACTGGCAGCAGACATCACATTAAACTTAAATGAACCTCTTCAAGACGTGTCAGGCAGCTGACATCAGGGGGGGAAAAGCTCGACATTTAGAAAAGGAGAATATGTGAGGATCTGTCACAGTGAAAATAAGAAAGCAGCGATAAGCGATGGAGCTGAAGGTTTTGGTACGGTGTGTGCTGATGGATAGCATTATTCTGCACAATGCCTCTAAATCTTCCTCTGCTGATGCTGCCTAAGTGAGAAGTTTTGGAGAACAGATGTTTGGAGCTGTTTACTGCTCAGAACTAACCCATCATGTCGCTCCCAGAGGTCATAAATACTGAAAAGCACTGATGCCTTAGTGCAGCTTGACCAGCCTGAGTGTGTGTGTGTGTCTGTGTGCACACGTCTGTTTGATAGTACACTTTAGTTTTATCAGGCTCAGGAGAACTCTAAATTATTCACTTGTCTTTATTTGGTTGTTTTATTTTCATGTGTGTTGCCTTCACTGCAGGCTGGCTGCAGTAGTGTTTATATGAACACAGCACAGTGCAGCTGTGGAACTTGTCTACATCAGATTAGAACATCAGTTACAGTAAACAGGAGAAGGATGTGCCCTGTCAGTCGTGCCTGGGTAGCACAGTGGAACCTGCTGGGACTTCATCACTGTCTCACAGTCAGCCATGTCTATTTTCATCTGCTGCAGGTCTGCACAAGTATCCACTGAACAGAGCTGGGAGTTACTTTAAAAATGTATTCCAATACAGTTATCAATTACCTGTTCAAAATGTAATCAGTAAATGTCACCCTCAAACTTCAGAGCACTGGCTGGACATTGCAGAGGAAATAAACTGACTCACTATCTGAGGACTAAAGCAGGGACAGCATACAAGACAAAAGACTTTCCCCCCTTTTTCCTTTAATGTTGTTTTGCTATGTATTCTTTTTTCAATGTAAAACTGAAAAATGAAAAAATAAAAGACTTGACTGCATGTAAACAAAATGTACAACAGAATGAATGGACTGAACTGCTAAATGCTACATTTGGCTCTTCCTGATCATCAAACCAGTGCTTGGGAGCGACGAGATTCTGCAAAAACAGAAGCTGGTCGACGTGTTCTGTGGTGGGGCTGCTCCTCTGAACGGTCACGCTGTCTCCAGCTGTAGAAAACACACGCTCAGCAGACACGCTTGTCCCTGTTACACACAAGTACTGTTTGGATAGCTTGGCCAGGGGAGGAAAGTCACGATGATGTTCTTTCCACCAGTCCAGCGGGCGCTCAGACGGTGGCAGAGGATCAGCTGTTTTATACATTTGTTCCTCCTCGTCAAAGGCTGACTTCTCTGGTGGTGCTGATGCACAGAGGGGGAAAGTAACTAAGTACATGAGTTTTTTTTTTTTTTTTTTGACAGCTTTTTACTTTTACTCTCTACATCAGAAAATAAATATCTGTACTTTCTACTCCTTACAATTTGTTAATTTTGTTTTATTGCATTTAAGGGGGATTAATGTTTGTTTATTTATTGTTTATTGTAGGACGTAAAAAGGTGAAAAAGATGTAACAAGGCAAAGAACGACGTACCAAGGTTATAAAGACACAACAAGATGAAGAACTACCTTAAAAGACACACAGGTAAAAAAGACAAGTCAAAAACAATATTAAATATGTAAAAAAAACAAAAAAAAAATAACAAGACAAAAAAGACATAACACTAAAAACTATGTTAAACACATATCAAGACGAAACAGACATAACAAGAGGAAGACTGGCGGGGAAAAGTAAGCTTCAGTGAGCTTTCCACAGAAAAAAATGATAGAAATGTCCTTCAGAGGACGACTTTTTACTTTTGTACTTTGAGTACATTTCAGAGCTTGTACTTCTTCACTTTTACTCGAGTAAAGAAGTTGAATCAGTGCTTCTACTTGAGTACAGAATGGGTGTTACCTCTGCTGATGCCTGCCTCGGTTCCTCTACAGTGTCCCCAAGTGATTCATCCAGTGCACAGGAGGACGCTCTTCTTTGAGCAGATGGTGGGCCCTCAGGATCTTCTTCCTCACCTGGTTCACAGTGTTTCTCCTCCTCCTCCTCCTCATTGTCCTACCTCAACACTTCTTCCTACAGGGTAAAACAAATAAAAACACAGTGGTACAACAAGTACGTATTCGATTTCCTTTAGGTTCTATCTTTATGCCGCTGGTTGACAGATGTTGCTGGGGAAGCTGTAAAAGCGATACAGTCACGTAGATCTGGACAAACTAATAAACCTAACAATGAACATAAAACATTTAGAGCTGCACTATTAAAGTAATCTGCTTCTATTTTTAGTTTAAGTCTAAATTCTCTGATTTCAGCTTCTTAAATGTGAATATTTTCTGGTTTCTTTACTTCACTCTGACATCTCTGAATATCTTTGAGTTGTGGACAAAACAAGACATTTGAGGATGTAATCCTGGACTCTGATCAACATTTTTCACCATTTTGTGGACCAAACAACTTATTAATTATTGATAAACCTAAAACCTCAGTGAGAGATAACGGGTATCACAATGGTCAAGATGTTGCATTCAATTGGTTAACTAATGATGTCACTGATATTAGTCAGTTTGTAGTTTGTTTGTGTTAAGGGTTGCTCTTCTAACAAAGCTAGATTACCCTGTGGGGTCCCCCAGGGCTCCATTCTGGGACCATTATTATTCCTCATCTATATAAATGATTTATCTAATGTCTCAAATATCCTTTGCCCAATTATGTTTGCTGACGTTACAACTCTTGTTCTCTCATTCAAACTTTGATTCATTGATGGAGGATGCTAATGCTGCTTAACCAACTATGATTTATGGTTCAGATTAAATAAATTATCTTTGAATATAAGAAAATCTAACTATTATTTTTAGCAGCAAAAAAACATATTCTAAAAATGTATCCAAAATTACAATTGAGTCTGTTGAGATGTCTCAAGTTTCCAGTTCAAACTCTCATCAAAGAACAAACTGACTGGGTTAGTAAAAAAATCCATAAATCTCTTGGTATAATAATGAGGGTCAGTCATCTTGTTACCATAAACTGTCTTCTAACTCTTCTCACCATTTATGATATTAATATTTTTCAAATATGTGTTTTTATTTATAAAACACTTTTAATTGAGCAGTTCATGACTTATTTTACAGCCAATTCACAGTTACATTCATACTTGTAAATCATCAGCTCTTCATCTTCCTAAATTTCTTATTTGTAGAGATCAATTTTCAATAAGATTTAGGGGAACTAAACTATGGAATGATTTTTCCACCTGGCAAAAACCTGTATCTCTATAAACTGTTACAAAAGATGCCTGAAAAAAACATTTAACTGCTGTAATGTGTTTTCCTCGTGTATTACTGTTCATGCTTAAATTTGTTTTATTCACTGTGAAGCATTTTTACTGTTGCTCAAGGGTGAACATATTTGTTTTTTTGTTGTTGTAATCAAACATATGTTGTCACTAGTAGTTTGCTATCACTTGTATTATTTTATGTACTCTTCTGTATTTTTCTGTACTTTGAGTTCTAACCAACTCTGTGAAAATTTTATAAGGTGGAGGCTTCAAATAAGCCCTTTGGGTTTTTTGCCTCTCTCTGCACTGTATTTCATTATTAATTGTTTTTTCTTGCCTTTTATGTGTGTTTTAATTGTGCAAAAAAATAAACTAAAATAAACTAAAGTAGAGAATGTACAAAATATACACCACATGCTACAGTGTTGCTGCAAATAAGGCAGGAGAAGAAGAATGCTGTCAGATGGACTAAATGTGAACTTAATGCAGATGTTTATTTCTAACATGACAGCTGCACATTAAACAATAAAACTTCACACAGCAGATTCAAACACGATGCTGTCGGTCGGACACTGTCCCACGATGACAGATGTGCATATCATTTAAGTTTTTGGACAAATCAAAGTCAAATGAATGTAATTGATTGAAGATTTTCCCTGCGCGGTAGGATAGACTGATCAATTTTCTAATCAGTGTGCTGAGCTGCAATATCAGCAAAGTGAAACTGACTTTGAAATAGTAATATTAGTATTCACAGAGTCTGTAGTTGCTTTATCATTTTTTTAGTGTGTGGATGATTCACTGTGTTAATTTAAAATGTTAATATGACCTGAAGCAAACGGGCAAAAATGACTCCACATCAATAACAGAGTTTCCTGTGACAGCGTGATGCAGGCAGTTTGTGTTGCTGTTATATTATTACATTTTTTTTTACATTATTCTGCCTCATTGAGTGGTAAATGGCTTGGCCACGCCCTTTAAACAGCAGGCTTCACCATATTTTATATTGAGGCAATCCAAAAGTAACAGAAAGTCAAATCAAACTGCATTACTTTAATCATGTGATACTTGGATTAGATTACTTACACTTTAAGTAACTTGGAATACATTTTTAAAGTAACTTTCCCAAAACCTGTAGATATGACTGCAGAGAGAAAACAGTTCCTTCATGAAACTGGAGAAAGAGACATTGATGTTACACTTATTTTTTGCCACAAGTCAAGTGACATTTCATTTCCTTATATTCGAGAGAAGACAAACATTTTCAAAACCAAAACTGTCAAGATGGATGAACAGATGAGAAAAAAAATAGATTTGGGGATAAACATCCCTTTTAACACAAGTTGTTTTACCGTTTTTGGTTCATTAAATAGAATAGAATATTTTGCAGCTCTGTATGAGTGGTGTCTTTAAAAAGAGTGCTAAATATTTGATGACCACAGCCACACATGCTATCAGCCATGCTAACAGCCACACATGCTATCAGCCATGCTAACAGTCACACATGCTAACAGTCACACATGCTAACAGCATTCACACTCACCTGCACAGGTTCATTTCATCTGCAGTCAAACACCCAAACAATTCACATGACAGTTTGTTTGATGTGAATCTTGTTCATTACATTAACTGTGTGTTTCTTTGTCTTTGACTGACTGTGGTAGTTGGGGGCGGTTCACTTCCTGGTGTAGCAAAAGGTGTGTTGGAGGGGCGGGGCCTCTTAAATCTGAAAGCCAGCTCATCAGACCAAACCATGTGCTGCAAAGTCAGGGGGGGGTTCAGGCTTTAGTTAGTTTTTGCCTTGTATGTGTTGTAGTTGGTGTCCATCTTGTTTTCACCTTGTGTGTTATTTGGTTTGACTTGGTCACTATAAATGTTCACTACTGCCTCCACAACTGTGTTCCTTCCTCACTCACAGAGACAGCTGCTCCATGAGAGAGACTTTTTATGGACTCACAGGTATGTTCAAGAATTAATAGTATGAAATGTTTATGAGTGTTAATGTTAGAGGAGACAAATGGAGGATAACCTCTTTTACTTTTGTAGTTTTCCCAAATTTTATTGGTTCTCTGTCCTGAACTCGTGTGTATTTCAGGTTTTTGTCCAGTCTGCACAAGACAGACTTCATCATACTCTAATGTCTTGTGTCATTTAGTTTATCTGAAGTGCAGTTTGAAGTGTCTCATGTTTGTCTCAGGCAATATAAAATGACATGTTCCATCATTTCCTGTAGTCCACAATGTCCACATCACCTGTAGCAGGTTTATACATTAATGCCCTCTTTTCTACTTCAACTGATTTCAGTACAAAACAAATAAAAAAAGCTTTGAAGGTTGAAATTCAATGTTTGAAGCCTGAAATTTGATTTAAAATTGTCAGTTTTTTTGCAAAATTGATACCAAGTTTTGCACACTTTGGTTTTGCTAGGCAGACAAAGCTTTTTTTTTTTTTTTTTTAAACAGCGTTTCTCTAAGACACTTTGTTTCAAATTAATTGTTATTCTTCCAATAAATTTTGATTTCCAGGTTTATTGACTGTCTTTGGTAGATTTTATTTTGTTTTTTTTTATTTTTTCCTCCATGATGGCCTTGTGGGCCACATGAAACCTTTCAGTGGGCTGCATGTGGCCCCCACACCACATTTTTCCCAGGTCTACTACAGAGTGTGATCTGAATGATGGCTGCATGTAAGTGAACAGAGAGCAGTTGAACAGTCTGTGTTCAGTGTTCAGTGTGTTGTTGTGTCTGGTATTTAGACATTTCCAGTTCAACGTGAAACTGTAAAAATGTTAGAAGCGAGTATTCTGAGAACTTCAGCCGTACTGTCTGCTGTTTGATCATCACCTGTTTAGAAATCAGTGGCAACCCTGCTGCCAGAACGTTTTCAGTTTCATTTCTACTTCCACTTCTTCTCTGTTTCTTGTCCCTCTTTCATAAATTTAAACCCCACAGATATGAAGTTTTTGAGTAAACCACAGTGACGGCCTCAGGGAAAGAATTCCAGCTATGTGACATGAGTTTGACTCGAGGAAGAGGCAGCTTTATTTTTCTGTAAAGTTTAACATGTTTCAACATATTTGAGATTAGAAAGTATTCTCAGTATGCACAAACATTATTCTTGTTTACATCTTTCTCAGCCAAAGAGGATTAATGGTATTATTCTGTTTTCATGCATTAAAAGACTGTTTGTATCACAGAACTGTGGTAAAAGTCCACAGTCTTTACTCAAATAGAAGTACAGAAACTTGTGTGAGAAAGGATTCTAGAGGAGGCTGAAGTATTGATTCAACTTCTTTACTGCAGTAAAAGTGAAACAGTCCAGCCTCTCAAATGTCCTCAAAGTATTTCTACCATCTGTGTCTAGGCAAAGTTTACTTCTCACCATGTCTCTGTGGTTGAGTCTGCCTGTCTGTTTCATCTTGTCATGTCTTTTATGTTTTTTTTTTATTTTTTATGTTTTTCTTTTTGTCTTGTTGGATGTTTTTAGTTTTCTTACATCTTGTACATGTTTTTCTCATCCTGTTACATCTTTTTTTGTCTTGCGTCTTTTACGTTGTCTTTTTTTGTCTCATTACATGTTTTACATTGTCTTGTCTTATTACATCTTTTTTCATCTTGTCTTTTTCAACTTGTCATGTCTTTTGTCTGTTTGTCTTAGTGGATCTTTTTTGTCTTATGTATTACTTGTCTGGATTCATAATGGTTTTCTTCTTGTCAAGTTTTTTTGTCGTCTTTTTCATCCTGTTACATGCTTTTTTGTTACATCTTTTTGTCTTGTTAGTACATGTTTTACATTGTCTTTCAACTTACCATTTTTTTTTTTTTTTTTTTGGTCATATTACATCATTTACATCTATTTTTTGTCTTGTTATATTCTTGTTATTATCTTTTCATCTTGTCATGTCCTTTCTTTTTGTCCTTTCGTCTTTTATCTTTTTCATCTTATGTATTTATTGTCTTATCTATATTACAAATTTTTGGCATGTTTTTTTTCTGTCATGTCACCTTTTTTTCTTGTTGTGCCTTTTACATTGTTTTTCATCTTGTTACGTCACTTACATTTTTTTTTTTTGTCTTGTTACTTTCTTTCCTCTTATTTAATCTTTTTACATCTTCTTGGTCTTGTTTCATTGTTTTTCATGTCTTTTTCATTTTATCACATGGTTTTTAGTCTTGATAAGTCTTTGGTCTTATTACATGTGTTTTGTCTTCATCCTTTTTTCATCTTAAGTCGTTTTTGTCTTGTTAGGTCTGTCTTGCTTGATATGCACTGACAGATACACTGAGGTGTTATTGTTCCATCTGTTTAGGTTGAAATCAGTCCTGATGCAACATGCAATGATGCAAAATGAAAATGAATCAATAATTCCACTCAAATGTATTAAAACTAAAGTAACAAGCCTGCTTGGAAGATGTAAGGAGTAAAAGGTACAGATGTTTGTCTTCAAATGTAGGGCATTGTCAGAAAAACAAATATTCAAGTAAAGTACAGATATGTGAAAAGTCTTGCATAAGTATTTGTACTTAGTTACTTCCCACCTCTGGTATCGGATAGGTTTGACTGTCTTGCCGAGTCTTTCTTTTTGTGTCTGAGAAAAGTTGTGACCCAGAGTTTGTTGAAGTCGCCATAAAATAAGTGTTGAACTCTCAGGTCTTGGCTACTTTCTGCTCTTCATTCTTCCAGTCACATACTGTGTGAAGTTCCCATCAGTCCAGTCTCCCCGTCTCAGTCCTGACCTCCAGAGCTCACAAACACTGGTATTTTCTCTGCAGAGTGGACACAGTGATTCTGGGGATGAATCATGTATGAAGTGGCAGACAGAGAGTGTAAGTTCCCACTTAGGAGAGTGTGGACACTGGCCTGAGACGAGAGAACACTCAAGGTGTCGGCGTGCTTCAACTGAAGAGCTCGTGGGATTTAGAGTCTGAACTCCTCACCCTTTCACCTCACTGACCTTTGGGGGTGCGTCTGACATTTTCTGAAACACTGATAAGTTGTAACCTCCCAATAAACTGACGATCCAACAAGCATGTCGACTTCACGCAGTGATCAGCCAGGAGTGCTGAGGCATGAAAGCAGGCAGGGCTTTAACATCTCTCTAGTGCCATTAATCTATTCCTCACACAACTACACTCAAACACAAACACAATGCTTTTGTTTTTGCTCCCTTTTTTCATGTGTTGAAGTAAAAGATCTCAGACTCCTTCTCAGAAATTTCTCTCAAGTTTTGTTCACAAATGTGTAAAAATCTTTATTAGTGAGCACTTCTCCTTTGCCAAGATAATCCAGTCACCTGATAGGTGCAGCATGTCATTGTTTAGG
The DNA here is from genome assembly GCF_056507025.1 of Lutjanus erythropterus. Classification (NCBI taxonomy): domain Eukaryota; kingdom Metazoa; phylum Chordata; class Actinopteri; order Lutjaniformes; family Lutjanidae; genus Lutjanus; species Lutjanus erythropterus. The sequence goes on from NC_139338.1 coordinate 3,465,395, forward strand.
TCCTCATCACATTTTCTGGAAGGGCATCCCAGAGGGAATTGAATCATGTTTTGTCCTTTAGAAGGGCACTTTACCACATTTTATCTGATAGAAGGGCACTATCGAGGGCACTTTACCACAGTTTCTCTACTAGAAGGGCACTGTGCCCATTTTATTTGCTAAAAGGGCACTTTTAAGTACTCTTAACTACATTTTGTCCCTTAGAAGGAAATACCAGAGAGCATTTTGTCATGTTTTGTCCACTAGAAGGGCACTGTAGAGGGCACTTAACCACATTTTACCTACTATAAGGGCACTATAAAGGGCACTTTACCACACTTCATCTTGGATGGGCATTATAGAGGGAACTTTACCACACATTACCCACTATAAGGGCACTATAAAGGGCACTTTACCACACTTCATCTTGGATGGGCATTATAGAGGGAACTTTACCACACTTTACCCACTATAAGGGCACAATACAGGGCACTTTTTCTGCATTTTGTCCCCTAGAAGCCAACCCCAGAGGGCATTTGGTCATGTTTTGTCCACTGGAAGGGCACCCTTGAGGGCACTTTATGTTTTTTGTATCATAGAGGTGGAGTAGTGTCTTAAAGTATTACATTTGGGCCACATACAGTCCCAACAATATGAACCAATAAGATAGGTCTGCCAGAGAGGCAGAACTTGGTGCAAAGAAATCTGACTGCTGCTCATTATCCTCATTGCTTTGATCATATTTTTATAGCTCTGTTCTTGTGGACAGTAAGAGAAAAGTTCAGGGAGAGATTGTAGTAGGAAATTTAAGCAGAAACTATAAAAGTGAAGATGATAACATTAGGATATTGAAGAGAGGAGAACGTAAAAAAAAAACATGAAAACTTATAATAAATGCAAAAACTATTCAGTTTTTGTGCTTTCTTTTTTTCATTAGCCTCAGAGTTTTCATAACTTTACTTTTTTTTTTAGATGTTATTTACCTTGGATAAGCTTTCAGAACTTGAGCTTTTTAGACATTAAAATGCAACCAAATATAAAGCTTCTCTAGCAGAGTTCATCTTTTAATTGGGAGAATGACACCAAAGTTCCCAGACTTCTGCCTCCATCTTCCTTGGAATATTTACATGATTTGCACTGACCTCAAAATGACAACTTTAAGTCCGCCTGTTGACTTAAATAAGGACTGTTCAACATGAACTTGTTGATCTGCTTTTGGGTTCACCTTGAGTTCGTTTAATATCGGCTGCCATTGGAAATAAGATTGGCGAAGGCAGAGTTATCTCCCAGAAAAGTAATCCATCCTGTATTAGCGAAAGGAGGCTGAAAAGTTCCATTTAGCTGAGGGAAGCATACTTGCCAACCTTAAGACCTCAAAAATAGGGAGGGTTTCAGAACCAAAGCAGGAATCTGTGGATCTTTTTTCTGCATTCTGATGACTTTTAAAGAAAGAAACAAGACAATATTAGGAAATTTTACCATGTTTTGTTTTTGAAATGTGACTTTCTCTTGCAAAGTGCTTTACAAGGTGCCCTTCTATTGGACGAAACAATATTAAGTTCCCTCTCACGAGATGAAATGTCATTAAGTTCCCTTTAGAGTGCCTTTCCAGTGGATGAATGTGATAAAGTTCCCTCTAGAGTGCACCTCCACTGGACAAAACATGGTAAAGTGCCTTACAAGGTGCTCTTCCAGTGGACAAAGGTGATTAAGTTCCCTTTGGAGTGCCCTTCCAGTTGATAACGTGGTAAAGTTCCCTCTAGACTGCCCTTCCCGTGGGAAAATGTTATGAAGTTCCCTCCATAGGTGCCCTTCCAGTGTACATAAGCGATAAAGTTCCCTTCATAGTGCTCCTAGAGTGGACAAAAGTGATGAAGTACCCTCTAGTGCCATCTTCCAGTGGACAAAACATGATAAAGTTCCCTCTAGGTCGCCCTTCAAGTGGACAAAACACGGTAAACTTTCTGTGTGCTGGTGCCTGACTGCATACAGCTGGTGCCGTGTTTTTCTTTACCCCTGCCTCTCAGACAACCTGACACCACCAGTGGCTGTATTGTTGTGAAGGTGGAAACAGTAGACTTTTATAGTTGTAGAGTTTGTACACTCTGTACAGTGCCAGAAACAGAAAAAAGGTATGAAAATGTGTCATAAATCAGGAGAAATGTGGTGAGAGTTGTAATCCCGAGAGGAAACTGGGAGAGGGCAATGAGTGTCTTGTAAAAATCAGGAGGGTTGGCAAGCATGCAGCAAATGTGTGGAATAAAAAAAAAAGACAATTTAGTTTTAAAATCAACCAAAACTTTCTCTCCCTGTCTGTATTTGTTCTCTTTAATAACTTAACTGTCACATCTGCTTCTTTCTCAAGCACAAAATCAACCAGATGCAAGAATGCACAATCATGTATTCCCACGCACCTTTCATATCACAGCCATTACAGAGATGGCTTATATAATGTGTCGTAGCCCGAGGCTGTGCAGCCTGTTCAGCGGTGCAGGTGAATGTCATTTCAGGCCTGCTGGGTGGCCCACTGAGAGGAGGATATTAGCCTCCTGACTGACCTCACACAGCTGCAGGGCAAAGTGAGAGGCAGAGCTGTCCCTTGTTTTACCAACTTAATGCTTTAATCTGCTGCAGGTAGATGAGTTCTGTCAGGAGGACAGGATTCAGATCATTTAACCCATTAAATCAGTCATAGTTTACTACACTGTACAAAAATAGTTCAGACAACTCAAAATTTCAAGGCAACGGAATGCAATAGATTTTGAGCCCAACTAAAAACACTCATATGTTTTGAAATAAATAAAAAGTTTTGCCAACCTATAATTTACTTTTCATCTTTAGATAAATTTGAATCTTTGATTTTTGGAAACCATCCAAAATTGACACAGCAAGCTGCAACCCTGATTTGTCTTTTATAATGCCTGAAAAATTCAATAGTTTTAATTTAAAGTATTAAAATGTTAGCATTCACTTTCACCTCACTGAATTCACTTTCACCTCACTGAATTTACTCAGTATTTTTTTTTTCAAATACAGTGTTTTGTGCTTCTGAAAAGCTTTAAGTTTATCAAAAGAAGAAACTTAAATTATCTCATCAAAAGTCACTTGAAACTTAAGAATTGGAGTTGGGCTCCAAACTCAAAAATTTGTTCCTGTCTGTTGCCTTGAAATTTTGAGTTTTCTCAACTTTTTGTTATTTTACAATGCATAGAAAGTTGCAGAGAAACGTGATTGTACATTATACTATTAACAAGCAGAAGATGGTGGTTTTCCAGATACTATTATTATTATTTATGAGCAAAATGTTAACTGGTGCTCACATAGCTCTCCTTTTAGCCAGTCTTGTACCGTGTCTTGAGGGATGGCAGTGTTGGTCTGTTGGATGGGTTGGCATGACATTTGTACAGATAGAGGATAAATCCTAATGACTTTTATCTCACACCACCTGCACGCAGGGGTGGAAGTAAAACATTTTTACTCTCATTAATGTAACATAATTGTTTTTTTGTGCACATTTCTAGCCTTACATCATGAAAGTGCATTGCCATGGAAAAACTGAGCTATTTGGTGAATTTTTCCTGGTAAAATAAGACACCCCACCTTAAAGTAAATGCTTGTGATGGGCCCGACTGGATCCAAGGAATTACACCAGATTCTGTCTGAATGGAAGGGGAGGGGATACATACGCCAGAACAAATGAAAACATGAGCTTGACAGAGCTGTCTGGTTCCTAGGATTTTATTTAGTATCCTTAAAAATCAAGACAGTCTATTAACTCTGACTTTTCATCATCTCAATTGGTGCTGCGTTCGGTGCTGCCAGATTGGTTGTTTTTTCTTTTTTTTTTTTTTTTATTCCCAGTTGGGCAGCTTTGGATTGCATTGTGTGTTTTAAAATGACCTTGGGTGAGTGTACAGAATTTAGGCTGGTTTACCATGAGTTAGGCTGTTTTTTAAATACATGAAAAAGTACAGTAGGTTTAAAAACTTTGTTATGTGAACACATCCAGTCACATAAGTTTAATATGAAAAACTTTTTTATTCATTCTGCTGAGAGGAGAACTGCTGCAATCAAATCTGTACTCACATTATGACAGAAACTTTGTTTGGTGTTTTGATAGCATGATAAATTACATATACTTCTTTTTCACCCTCTTCGTGTGAGTGCACGAGGGGAGTACATTTTAATTTGGCATACCATCAAAGCTTGTTGCAGTTGACCAAGTTAGATCAAACCTATTATTTTTGTTATTCAAACTGTCCCTTTATTTTTTCCTCATCAGGCAGAAGGCAGAAAAAGCAAACGCTTTATAGTTGAGTGAACTTTATAGTTGTGATCACTTAAATTGTTGTTTTAATATGTCAGTATTTGTTTTTTTTCCATCAGTTCAGGCAGATTTTGAGTAATCATTGGGCTGCAAAAATCAATCCAATCTGGCCACGTTGGCTGCATCAGGTGGATGTTGAGGATAACACAAAATGATTGCTTTGTAATAATAAATCTGTCTGCATGTGGATGTGAATAACTGCTGGTAAACAGCAGTAACTTTGTTGCTTTGGTTCACAACACCTTGAGAATGTGTTGGTGTCGATACACCCACGTTTGTTTGACAAAATCCATATGTCTCTCAGTGTTTAGTCAGCAGTGTGAAATGTTGATGGCAGCTGAGCAGCTCGAGCCAAACACTCCAAAGTTTGATGTAAGCTTTTGGGTCCGAAAAGGATGAATCACAGATATGGAAGTGAACTACTGTGACATGCTTCTTCATTTGTAGCTGCAGAGCAGTTAGAAAGAGAGGGCAGATAATCTATAAACTGATCATCTCCTCTGAGAGGGTCCTCTCTATTGTCATTTAGCAAAAGAGAGAAAAAAAAAAGTCTCTTCACCAGCTGGTTGCAGCTATAGCACTGTGGCTGCCCTCTCACCCGCTTCATATTTTTTTATCAAGACACTGTCTGTGGTTTCCACAGCGACACAGTTGTGCTGCCAACTGCAACTTCAGCTGAGGCTCCTCATGGTAAAGAGATTAGACAGATCTATGTCTTTTCCTTCACACAGACCCAGAACTGTTAAAACACACGTCTGCTGTACGCACCAGCTCACTAAATGAAGCCATCCAATCACACCAAACACACACATAAGAAAGAAAAGGCATAGTCAACACCCCTGTTCATAGTGTGCATGTGTGTGTGTGAGCTGTATATGCATACATGTATTGGATTTTGTGTAACAGAAAAACAAACACTACTTGATTTCCTTTCTCCCAAGCTCTAACCATCTGCCATTTCCTGTGTCTTTTCTAGGCAGGTGTCTTTGTTTAAAGTGATATTTACATTTTGCAGGACAATTATAATTTTTTGTCCAACAAATCACTTTTTAGCCGTGCCAGTGAGCCATGTTAAAGAATTTATACTCCTACTGCATCGTTGCCCAGTTCTTCATTTGGACAAAAAGTATTGGACCAATCATTGGCTAATCTTTCACTGACATTTTCCAAGTAGTACCTCTTCCAAGCAAGAATCTTTCCAAACAGTGGTTCTGAGGGCTGTGACAGTATGGATTTTTTTCTTACCGTAGTGACAAAGCAACATATAACTTTGGGATATTGGTTTGCTGCAACTGCTGTAATATTTATGTTTTGTTGGACTTTATTGAAGCACATTAACATTAGTGGAGCGTAGCTCCTTTAAGGACTAGGGCCATACATAAGTGTGTGGTCTGCAAGCAGCAGGCGAGTACTGGTGCTGCTCATTGGGGAGCAGAAACTTAAACGTAGCACTAAGTTGTCAGTGTGGCAGTAAATGTACAGTTCAGGTTACAGAGTTACAGTTAATAAATTGTGCAGCTTCAACATTGAGAAAAGTCTTATCTACTGAAACAGTGACAGGGTTAGCCCCGAATTAAGCCAAGCAGAAAAGGCCAACGTTAAACTAATGCTAATGCTGGCAATTGCACCTTTACAACTTCAGCTTTGGTGCAAATGTATCCCTTTCAGAAGCTTTGTAACCAGTCTTGAAGTGCAGCCTTGCTGCATGTCATTTTGTCATGTCATTTTACTTTCCCCTTTCCTGTCTTCCTTCTTTCCTGTCTTCATTTCAGCTGTCCTACAGTATGTAAAATAAAGGCATAAAAGCCCCCCAAAATGTGTAAATAGCTTTTTACTGTTGTAGCTCCTCTATACTAGAGAAACTAGAACAAATTTTAGATACTTTACATCCAGTTAGCCGGTGGTTCTCAACATAGGAGTCATTGAAAAGAACAGAAATCAAGTAATATTGTAGTAATATTGTTCTATTTTTCTATATACAGGGAGCGTTATAATAATAACTTGCCATTTCAGTGGTATTAGGTTGCAGTTTTTCTCACTTAAATCACATAAACTGGCCTTGACTACTGCTGTACGATGCAAAAACACAAGATTATCAAAAGTTTGCCTGATATTGGTTGGAAATCATGATGCCTGTTGCCTGATATCAGACAGAATTATCTTTTGGAAAGGAGGATTTTCCCTAACCAATCACTAGAGACCAACACACACGGCACACAGCTTGACAGCAGTTTGACAACAGTGTTAGTTAAACACTTGGGCTACCATGCATTGTTCATAAGAGTCAACCTGTATGTGGATGATGGACTGTTTCACCAGTGATTCACATAGATGAGACCATGACCTGAGGGTGTGGGCAACTGAATGTGTGTGTAGCCTCTGCCACCCAGGGCTCTGGAGGAAAGTGAATAAATTGTGATGTTGCATGAAAAAGGCAAGAGGTCACTGGATGTGTGTGTACTGACAGCAGCCTGTGATTGTGCTCAAGAGACGCTGGAAGGACCCAGCAGTAAAGAAGAGAAAAGAGAAAGGAACGCAGAGGTAGATGCTCTCTTTTCAAATCGGTCTGTTATCAAAGGTGCAGCAAACAGAGGGTTGTGAGAGTATTTCATCTTCCTTCCTGAATATGAGAAAACAATATGATTCTTTGTGTCCTTTTCTCCTGGTGCACCTGAGCTGAATTTATTTTTGGTTCATAATTGTGTGACTGTCGGCTTGTGTGAGGACTTGGCTTGTGGCTCTACTAACAATTAAAAGTTGCCTTGATTAATTTAAAATCAATGCACAGTAATCTAAATTCTCCACTCCTTTGGAGACACACATACACACACATGCTCAGTTAATTGCCTTCTGCTCTGCGTTCAGTTTTATCAGGGGACCATGGTCCAGACCATCGAGGTAGAAGAAAAACATTTCTATTGTGACTAACAAACTGAGATATACAGTAATTGAATGTATCAGGGATGCTCTTGGATACTTGGCACTATGGAGGAAAAAGAACATTGAGTGTCTAAATTAAATAGTCACTGTTCTGCTGTGGGGTCAGTAGCTTTTCACTTTAAAGGAAAAGAAATACAACCTTTCCAGTGCCAAAGTGTCAAATATTCATTAGTGTAGCATTTCCATTGTTCCTAACCTGACACGCCAGAACCATCTGGGAAGTCGTCCTTAGAAACTGCTTGGAAAAGGGCAGACACTTAAAAAAAAAAACATTGGCAGGTGACTGGATGAACTATGTCTATCACCAATCAGAACAAACTGTTGCTGCAGTTGGTCAAAAGAAGAGCGAAAACATCTTTTCTAATGATAAAAGCTTTCATTGCCGTTCTTTGCTCTCCAATTCTGATATAACTGATGCTATCACAGTATCTATGCTAACCTCTTCAGGAGCCGCCATTGTTTGTTTGAAACGAGTCCCTTCCACGAACAATGCTCTCTGTCGTACTACCTAAAACCACATCCGTAGCTGCCAGTAGTCCTTCCATGGAAGCTGATTGGCTGTACCACTTTTGTTGCGCAGACAAATAGATAACTAGAAGCCTGGCAAGATGGCTTCTCAAGTGATCTAGTGAATCCAGCTACCTCGTAAGGTAAGGCTGTTCCACCATCCAGACTGAAATACCTCAACAATTATTAAATGAATGGTCATGAAATTTTATACATGATATTCATGGTCCATAGAGAATGAATCTGTCATGGTTTGGGCTTTTTTGTTAGTTATTTCCTGTTTTATGACTTTACTTCCTGTGTTTGTCCTTTTCCCGCCCTTTTTGATAAGTTTGTTTCACCTGTATCTGATTAGTTTCTCATCTATTTAGTTTTTGTTTCAGACATTTGTTGCATTTGTTGGACTTTGGATTTTTTTTTTTTTGTTTGTTTGTTTTTTTGGGGCTTTTGTGTTCCTCATTTGCCCTTGTTGGATTTGTTTGTTTTTGAACTCTAGTTTTGTCCATCCTGCCTTGCACTTCAGCTTTTTATATGTTCTGTTTCTTTATTAAAACACATTTGAACCGTTTCTGCTTTGCACCGACTTGATCGTCTGACTTTTCATCTGGTCTCAACAGCAGTTTAGATATCTGGTGAAATATCTCCACACACTCAATGGATTGTCACAAAATTTAATTAGGATTTTCATGGTTCCAAAACTGTCTATGTATTCTAATCACTCTAGTGATACCCAGACTCATATTAGCATTTTGCATAAAGCACCTAAGTGTAGTACAGCCCCCATCAACTAGCATGCATGTTAAAATTCAACATGTTCTCATGCCCAATTCACAAACAGTGGCCCTACATTTAAAACTGTGACACAGTTGGTACCCCTCTATTGCATGTGCAGACCTCTGTGGCCAAATTAATAGTAATAAATATGCAAAGTTCCAGTCAAATTTTAAAATAAACTATTTGTTTTTCTAAGGGGAAAAAACAATGTTTTTGGACTAAGTAAGTAGCATTACTTACATGAATTCATGAATGTAACGCAAGTTATGTAGCGAAATTAGTGTGCATAGTATAATTTATGCACATTACTAAATTCAAATCGTCACTTTTCTTCAAACTCTTCTGCAAATTCAACGTAGAAAGACAGTGGTGGCAGAAGCATCACCGCAGCAGTAATGCTGCCTGTGTGGTCACCAGGTTTGGGAGGGTTACTTTATAAAACTATATGTATTATGTATTGTTAAAAAAATATATGGTCAGTAATGTAATTCAAGTATCACAATATTAAAGTAATGTAACTTGATTATTTTCTGTTACTTTTGGATTACCTCAGTTTCCTCAATTAATTGATAAGTTGTTTGGTTCATAAAATGTCAGAAAATTATAGTGGCTGACGAGGGCAAATGCACTACAAATACAGAAGTGCACTGCATATAGAAAAACAAATGCAAAAAGAAAATGCTGCATATCCAGTCATACAACAGAAGTGCTCCAGGCCTCTAGGGGCAGTGCTGAGCTTCCACCTGAGAGACAGACAACAGACGTATCAATGTATGCAATCAAATCACTGGGGTCTCCTGGAAAGTAACTTAACATTAGTTACAGTAATGTTAGCTAACATTACCACTATGAATACACTACTCTTATATAAGTCAAAGTCTTTAGCACGCTAACATCAGCTATGTAAATCAGCTGCTCTGCACAAATCAAAAAAGAAAGCAAGCAAGAAAGAAAGAAAAAGGGGGGAAAAAAGAATATGTACCTTTTTATGTGGCCTCTCCCGACTCCAACTTTCCTCTAACCATAACTTTCTTCTCTCTCATTCCCTAATCTGCTCCATACATACATTGATATGTCTGTTGTCTGTCTCTCAGGTGGAAGCTCAGCACTGCCCCTAGAGGCCTGGAGCACTTCTGTTGTATGACTGGATATGCAGCGTTTACTTTTTGTATTTATTTTCTTATATGCAGTGTGTTTCTGTATATGTTACTTGTTTTTGTATATGCAACGTGTTTGCCCTTGTCGGCCATCATCAAAAATGATGAAAACGTGCTATGTGCTGAATGTTCCTGTTTTTGCTCCTTCAAAATAAAAGCTTTTAAATAACAACATAAGTGGGAACTTTTATCGTGGAGAATTAATAGGAAATTAAATGCGTTTATCAACTGTTTTGCAGCTGTTTGACTCAAGATAATCTCGTCATTAGTTAAAAGATGCTCCTACATGTAGGTATCCCTGCTGTAATGGGCTGACGAGTCAGAGCCAAGCCAGCAGATGTGTACATTTTGGCGAGCTGGTATCATCACAGCAGCCAGTAGCTGAGCAGAGCCAGTGTCACCATTCAGAGGCCTGATAAAGCAAAGCAGGTCTGAGTTTTTCTCACTCTCTGAAGGTAAGAGAAGTAGCAAAACTTGGCACCCATCCCTCCACTCCCTCCTTGCCTCAACATCCGCCTGCTCTTCCCCTCTATTCTTAATTGTCTTACATCTCTTTGTGCCTACATTTCTGTCTTCCTCTCACATCACTCCTTGCTGTGTCTGATGGTTGGAAATGCCATTATTCCTGCCAGACTGAAGTATAACTTCTTTGAGTCTTGTCTCGGTGAGACGGATGCAACAGAGTCACAACAGGAGTCTTTTCTTGCAGAGTGAATGGCGGAGAGAGCGACTGTCTTTTTTTGTGTGAAGACGCAGCTGTATGGATAACAGCTTGATGCCATTCTGCACGTTGATTTTCATTTCACAAACACCACGGTAGATCAACAAAACCACAAATTTTCTTTTAGCATATTCTTTGAATCTCAATCCTTTTCTCCCATTTTTCTGAGCCCCATTATCTTCTGTGTTTTTATTCACCTTGGAGGTAGGAGCCACACTGAATGAGTGAGTGACAGTATTAATATAAATGCATCGAGATAAGGAAAGGCAAAAGAAGAAGGAATTTATTCTTTCAACATTAAAAAGCTGCATAAGGCCTAAACCACACATCTGAGACCACATTAGGCACAAATGGGATTTTGTGATTGTTTGATTATTTGCAAATTTGTTTGATGATAGAGTATCAGGCTTGGGGAATAACACATTACATGTAACAGTATTACATAATTAGGATGCAAAAAAGGTAACTATGACATTTAGAAAAAAAAATAAGGTGTAATCAGATTACAGTTACATTTAGAAAAAATGGAGATTATGAGTAGGACTACAATTTTTAAATACACTTTGATAAAAAGAATGACATCCCACCATGTGCAGTGCATGTACATTGCAACATTTCCAGAGTCTCAACACCATTCTAGTTTCATTGAAACCAGCTAAACAAATTCATTATTCATTGAAAAAAAATGCTCTCACTGGCCTTTATATCTACAGTGGTTGCTAGGTTGCACTGCCATGTTTACAGTACCCCAGAATGGACAAACACTGGCTCGAGATAGGGCCTTTTGAGTTTTTCGCAAGTTTTGCAGGTTCTATTGAAACAAATGTTGGAAGGCGAGGGTAAGGTGAGGTGTTTGCAAACTGCAAGCTCACCAGAAGATGCCACTAAATCCTCTACACTGCTCGTTGTATGAATTTTAAACCACCATGGTTTTATCTTTAGTAAAGTCCACACATTCTTTACTAAAGTGGCAAAAGTACTGTTTTTTGTCTTATTATGTCCTTTATGTTGTTTTTCTTCTTTTTTGGTCATCTTTTTCTGTGTTTTTCATCTTGTTATATCTTTTACGTTGGTCTTATATATCTTGTTTGTCTTTTTCGCTGTTTTAAGTCTTGTTGCATCTTTTCCATCTTGTTACGTCTTTAACGTTTTTTTGTCTTATTTTATTGTTTTTGTTATGTCTTTTTTCATCTTTTTGAATGTTTTTCATCATATGTCTTTCAGCTTGTTACATCTTTTATGTTGTTTTTTGTCTTATTATGTATTTCTTGTTGTTTTTCTTCATGCTGCTCTTTTTTATTACCTCTTTTTCATCTTTCTATGTTCTTGTTATGTTTTTTGTCTTATTACATCTTTTTCATCTTGTTAAGTCTTTTCTGATGTTTTTTTGTCACGTTGATGAATGTTGTCTTTTACGTCAGTTTTCCATCTCTTTTGTCTTGTTGCATCTTTTATTTCTTTTTTTTATCTTGTTACTTTTTTATTTTGTTATGTCATTTTCATCTTGTTCCATCTGTTGTGTGTGAATCTACCAGTGAATCGTCTTTTCTGTTGATGTTGGAAGTCAGCACACAGTGATGCAAAAATAAAAAATAATCAATTATTTCCCTCAAAAGCATTAAAAGTAATGAGCCTGTTTTGAAACTGTTAGTAAAAAGTGCAGATACTTGTTTTAAGATGTTGGAAATAAAAGTAAAAATACAGCACAGTAAAAAGTGTGGTAACAAAGTATTTGTACTTAGTTACTTCCTATCTCTGATGAGGAGTATATCCAACCCATTTTATAGACATCTTCTTTGTAAATGGCGATCTATTTGGACGATGCATACTGTGCCACAAGGGATGTCTAGTTTTAGTGGCCTTTGGGACGAGTTGGATATAAGGCTGTATACCACTCTCTTAATAAATCCACAGTCACAATAGCTTTTCAAGCTACCCGACTTGAAAACAACTTTGCTCAGTCTGACCTGTGAGTCAGTTTATTGAAGAGAAATCTTTGTATCTAACACACAGCTGGTAGGCTTTGATACATGTGTTTGTGTTGGACTCTCTGTTCCCTCAAAGGTCAGCACTGTCAGGAGGGTTTGCTACTGGTCAGCAGCGCAAATTCACATGTCGATATTCTCCAAGGCTGAACTCAAACAGCCTGAGCTGCTGGGATTTGATTCGACCACTGATTCACCTTACATGTATTTGCACTCTGGTTCGACAACAAGGAAAGAGTACCAAACTGTTTTACATTACTTCAGTCGGTGTGAACGTGGACTTTGTTTCATCATCTTTACTTCACCTGTTTTTGCCTCCATCACCCTGAAGCAGCTCTCAAGAAAGTGCAGAGGCGGAAGCACGGGAGAATCACCTGCTGGGTTTGCCTGAGTACATTATAAATGTATTTACACTGATGAAACCCTTCAAGAGAGAATCAAAGTGGACGTGAAGCAGTGTGAGACACAACACTAAAGGTTAAGTCTGAGGCCTCTGCTGTCAAATTCATTTGCAATCAAAGCAAAACAGGCATTTACAAACTCCTTCACAGACTAGTTGTTGGACCACAAAATGTATGCACAGTGAGCTACTGAGAGGCAAGAGTGAAAAACAGCTCTGCCAATACTGTCTGTTTTCTGAATGTACTCTTTATCCCAGAGGATTTACTGGATCGTATAATGCAGAGAACCCAATCGGGGTCAGAGGTATAGATTTTCAGAAAGAGTTGTGTGAAATATGGATTTGTGTGTTGATGGTGCGGGCTGGCCACACAAGGGAGATGTTGTAAATTAGAGGGCGGGTGTGAAATCATTCGACGTGCTCCAAATATTTTACCCTGCTTTTATCCAGGCCCTCCCCTGCAGAGAGGGAGATAGTTTAATGCTCATGGCTTCCTCTGCTTAAGTATATGCTGCATTAAATAGCTCACAGCGCTTACCATTATTTTATCACAGAGGCTGCTGGGAGAAACTGACTCTGCGTACACCAGGGTAATATCTATGCCATTAATCTGCAAGATGTCCAAATGTTGGACTCCTCAGAAATAAGAAATACAGAATGTGGGCCTCAATAATGGCTCTGTCACTTGTATCTTCTGCCTATCCGTCCAGCAATTTGGATATAGTTGGTCAACTTCACTCCACTTATTCAGAATTCATTATCTCCAGACGTACATTCCTATTGATGAGCAAATTTGGAAATTATTTTATTTAAAATAACAATATAACACCTACTTTGCGAGGTGGATGGATTCGTGAGATCACATTAGAATCCATCCATCTGTCCATCACCAAAGTCTTTAAGATTCATTCTTTGTGGACCCTGAATCCCTTCATAGCAATCTCTTCAATAATTGTTGAATTATGGATGGTGGAATTCAACAGATCACACAATAATCCATCTTTCCAGGCTTTTTCTCCATGGGAAAACATGTTTTCACTCTTCTCTCAACCGGCTTTTGCAGGAATTTGATCTAACTGGTTTAAGTTAGCCTGCGCTAGATGTGATAGATGGTTAATCCAAGTGTTTTTTGAAAGTGTCTGCCCTTTTCCAAACAGTTTCTAAGGACGACTTCCCAGATGGTTCTGTGGAACAAACCATCTGGCGTGTCAGGTTACAATAAAACCAACATATGCAAAGAATCACAATGTGGTTTTCATTTTTGGCAACACAAGTTACTTTTCTTGATAGGTAACACTGAAACGCAATGAGTAACTTTTAAGTGCCAGTAATCTTGCAATATAAGAAGTTACTTTTAAAGGTAGCGTTTCCCAACACTGGATGTGAACCCTGGTCTCCTTGATCCAAGTCCTGTGTCTGTTTGACCTCTCCAACTTCCTGCTTATGTGGGCTTTGTTGCTCCTTATACTACATCACCTGACTTCAAACTTTACTCCTGACATAATTACAGTACTATGGCTACTAGAGGTCACTGCAGAACAATAAATATAAATATTGATTGTAATAAGCTGCTTTTAAAGATGACCTGGACTTCCTGGCTCTCTGTTGCCTGAAACATTAGAACTTTTAAGACTATTTTAAGACTCTATTTACTATTAGTCAGTGGTGCCAATTCAAGGGTCAGAGTTCACCAATGCTGAACTGAAAGTGAAATTGCAATACTTTGGCTCTAAGTGCGCTTGACTAATTGTGTCAAATTCTAATGGAATTCCACTTTATTGTTTTACTCTTTTTAAGCTCCCCACTTGTCTTGTTCAACCCAAATAAACTCACAATGGTGCAAAACTGAACAGCTGTGTAATAATCAGAGAAACGCTAACATATTTTGACCCATTTCATCATCAGCTCTCAGAAGTGTGTGTTTTTGTGTAGTGCTATGAGTTGTCAAGCAGCCACAGGGATGATTGTCATTTAGATTAGTTTGGGAATGTGTGGAATAAGCCTTTAGGGAGCAGTGGGGCACAAACGAGCATGTACAGGATGAGTTAACATCAAATGTGATTATTACAAGCACAACCTCAGTCCTACTGACTGAGATCTACTTTTTTGTCATTTCTCACTAGGGCTTTATTCTGTCATTCCACTTTTTCATGACTTTGTCTATTTGTTCCTAATGAATGTCTCTGTTTTAATTAGTGCCTTTTAAACATTCCAATTATTGGGGTCCTCAGGGACCAAAGTCAAGAGCATTCAATCTCACCTATACAGTTCTAATAGATGGAACTACACTGCACACGGAAAGTTTTCAGAACCTTTCAAAGGCAAATGGCAGAAACTTTCTAGAGTGCAGAACTGAGAACAATGACTTTAACGTTTCCTTGTTGTTAAGCCAAAATATTTGCTGTCAGATATTTGGCTGTGAGGCAGGTTTATAGCTTCATATCAGGTCATTGTTCCTATATATTAATCCTGACCTCTGATTTGACCTTTGACCTTATTTGGAAGTTCCTGTATTCTGCCTTTACATAACTTATCAAAAAATGTTGGGTCATATCAAAGCAAAAGGCAGTAACTTCTATTTTATCTGATCACTTTAGCTTTAAAAAGCAAGATAATAACAAATATGATCAAATCCTCAGTCTGATAATGATGTCAAATGAAACTGCACCTTTTACTGTCATTCTTTACATTATTGCTATTATCATTATTTATTTACAACATTTATTATTACATTACCGTTCAAATCATTTTTAAAATCAAATTATTTCAATGGTCTTGGGATGTTTCTGAGCATTTGAGGCTTCTAATATTTATGTGATGTTGGAATTTTAAATATAAAAGGCAGCATGCTACAACAGAAAAAAAATATTAAATACCATCAAACCTTTTCTGATAAAATATGACACTGATTACCTAATTTAAACACAACGCATTTTCACACCTGGGATCAGAGTTGTTGCAGTGAGTTTGAGAGTTATGACTCTGTGGTCTTATTTTAATATTATTCTACAATATAGTGGTATAAAGCACATATTTCACATTTCTTCATTTTCTTGCAAATATTTTACATGTTAGAATACATGAACGCTGGTTTGCTGTGGTTTCTCAATGGCTTTTTGCAGTTACTATAATTTCAACCCCCTATTTTCTCCAAAGTACAACACATATGAGAGCAGATATTTGTCCACATGGCAGAGGATATCTTTAATGTCACAAAAATTATTGCTATTTTTGCAGAATACTGCCTTAGGGCCTTAGAGCACTGTATTCTGACCCTTTGTTATTTACACTTGCAATTGAGCTCTGGTGTGTCCCACTTCTGTCAGTGGTCCTTGAGATGCTTCTACAACTTTCTGGAGTCTACCTATGCCAAACTGAATTCACAGGATGTAATTAGGAAGGGACCACACCTGTCTGTTTAAGGGCTGACATTTGATGGAGTATGTTCAAGAGAAAACTGAGCCATGAGTTTGAGAGAATTGTCCTGCAGGACAGGATTGTGTCAAGACACAGATCTGGGGAAGGATACAAGAACATTTCTGCAGCATTGGAAGTGCTCAAGAGCACCTGAACAGCATCTCTGGAGAGACCTAAAAATGGCCTCATTCATTCTCAGATGGAAGAGATTTGGAACCAGCAGTCTTCCTAGATCTGCTGTCAAGCCAAACTGAGTAATGGGGGATGAGTGGCCTTGGCCAGGCAGGTAACCAAGAACCAAACGGCCACTATGAATGAGATCCTGAGTTCCTCTGTGGAAATGGAAGGACAACCATCAGTGCAGCACTCCACTAATAAGGCCTTTATGATAGATTGGCCAGACAGAAGACATTCCTCGCTAAAAGGCATATGTCAGCCTGCTGGGAGTTTGGCAAAAAAGCACCTAAATGACCATAAAGTCATCTGGTCGCAGTACAGAATCCAAAGGAAACCAGGCACTAGCATCACCAAAGTAATACATCCCTACAGTCAAACACAGTAGTGGCAGCATCATGCTTTGAGTATGTTTTTTTGCAACAGGGACTGGACAACTAGTCAGGATAGAGGGAAAAATAGATGCCAAAAAGTATAAAGCAATCCTAAGTGAAAACCTTTTCCAAAGTGCTCAGGATCCCAGGCAGGGGTAAAGGTTTAGACTTCAACAAGACAACGACCTACGATTCTGGACCTAAACCCAACGGAGGCATCTCTGGAGAGACCTGAAAATGGCTGTGCACCGACGCTCCCGATCCAACCTGGTTGAACTTGAATGATCCTGCCAAGAAGAATGGGAGAAACATCCAAAAGAAAGGTGAGCCAAGCTGGTAGGATCATTCCCAAAAAGACTTGAGGCTGTCATTGCTGCCAAAGTTACAAAGCACTAAGTGAAGGGTCTGAACACTAATGTAAATGGGATATTTCTGTATTTTTTTTCTTAATAAATTTTCAAAAAAAAAAACCCTCCCCAAACCTCTTTTTGCTTCATTGTAATGGAACACTTTGTAAACTGACAAGAAAAAATGAATTTAATTTAATTTAATTTTAAGATGAGTCTTTAAAGAGTCTGAAAACTTTCTGCATACACTGTATTTATAATAAATAAGATATATGATTTCATCATAAAATGCTTTATGACTTTCAAATTAAATGTTTATACTCTATTATATAAGAGTGTAAATATGTAAATACCCACCCCAGCCACAGCCTGTTCACCGTGCAGAAGTAACCACTGCTGTACCACCAGACAGCTTCTACCCTCAGGCTGTGAGACCGTTCAGTTCACTCCTCTGTGTAAAGTAGTTTGTTTTATATTTTTTATCTCTTCAGCCAAACTAATGTACGTAATTTAAGTTTTTTTTTCTGAGTAGTAAAGACAGAACTACAGAACCACATCAAAATCTTGTAATATAACTCTGTTGTATAATGATAAATAAATCTCTTGTAAGTAATAAGTTTGGCTGTAATAAATCTAGTCTATATAATTAGAATGCTATAATGTGTTGGATCTGAGACAGTACAGCCGAAACTACTGTACAATAAAACTTTGCTTGCCTTCAGGATGATCAAGGTTCCAAAATTTCTGACTTCAGAATGTCTTTTTGATGTCCTGGGCCTGAAATACAACTCGAGGCCAAAAGCTCAAAACCACTGACTGATTGTTGCTCAGAATGCAAAAATGTGTTGGATTTAAAAAAGTAGACCAGAAACTAAAATGAAAATCTCTGTAACATCGTAGGACTTAAATACAACTGAATGTTACTATAAGAGGTTAAAAGGTCAAAATCATTGAGCAGAACTTATAACGTTAAAATGTGTTGGATCTGAGAGAGAAGACCAGAAACTACAATGAAACATTGTTTTCCTTCAAGAAGATCTAACATTTCTGACTTGGATTTGAAAAAATAGACCATTTCTGGCTTGGAAATGTTTCTCTGGGGGTTTTCACACCTGTAGTTTGGTACATTTGGTCTAAACCAAAAGAGAAAAATGAAACATTTTAGTTCTGGTCCGGTTCTTGGTCACATTTACTTTTTACCTGACAGGATTTTTGTTTTCCCTCATTCAAAGAGAATGAGAGGGTGCACATCTGCCTTTTCACAGGATTTGTCACATTCAGTTGAATTACTGTGGGATCACTGTCACACACTTTTTAATCAGACAAAGAACATAGGTAGGATATAAGTGCAGCAGTTTGAACAGCTGTTAACCACTTAGTCAGGGAAAATATCTACCCTGAAGTACATAGCTGTTACAAAATGAATTGAGTGTGAAAACGCCCTCTGTGACATTCTAGGCCTGAAATACAAATAAATGTTACTCAGCTTGACTCCACTCGTCAGCCCAGCACGGCAGGGATTTGCATTTCCATGACAATAGGGCAACCCACTTAAAGGTGTGTCTATTAACTTAAGAGAGCTTGAGGAGGATCGAGTCGAGTGGCTGTAAAGCGGTGGATAAATCATTCATACATGTCTCTGGGATAAACACGTTGTCCCCTAGTATTTCATTATTTAAACGCTTTTATTATGAGGCAGCACAAACAGGAAATGTTTTCATTTAGGGTTTCATCAGCAGTAACTGACCCTGACACAGCTGAAAGCTAATATGAAAAGGTAAAATAATGCAGATACCTGAAAGTACAAACGTCGACAGTTAGAGGCTACAGAAAAGTATTGAGAGCTGAACATAAAGAGACTTATAGAAACATCTTTCTCTCTGCTCTCCGACACACACATGAGCTGAGTGCCACAATACTCAGGGAGAAACGGAGCGTCATCATGGGTTTGCCACGGCCGGCAAGACGTCACTGCAGCCCACTTGGAGGCGGGTTGGGCTCACTTTGACCCCACTCCAGAGTAGGTCCATCTCAGGGGCGGCTCAGTGATAAAAGTGGTAATGGAAATGCAAATCTGCACAACATAGTGACTTGGCATGGTCAAAAGCCAGTGGAAAAGCCCTCACTGAACAGAGCTTAGAGCACAATCATACTGTTTACAGGTCTGAAATAGGCCTATAAAGTATGATATAGTTCATAGGGATATATATGTAAAGCTATTTTGTATGAATAAAGGTATATATATAAATTTTACAATATATTTTTCAAACAATCTTTTTTTCAGATGACATTAAGTACATAATTAATAATGTTTTGGTTAGAAAAAAGTCAATATTTTGCTCTGATGTTTGTTTCTCACAGTAGTTTCCCCAGAGATCCCAGTCAGTAGTCCTTGTAAGTTAGACATGCTGGCAGGATGTAAACATCATTAGCCATGAGAATGTTAAATGCACCAGTAAAATCCCTATTTAACATTTTTCAGAAACCAGATTTTATTTGCAAGAGTATGTTGTGGTTCTGTCACAGTATCATATACCACACACACCATTCTGCTGCCCCAAACTAACACTAAATGCGGACTAACCTGCTGCAGAAAGTAGTCCCCCCAAAAATGCACTATTTCTTCATTTTTTACTAACATTATACTAAATTATAAGCATATCACAGTCAAATATAATACTCAGTATATCCAGAAAGCTTTTAGAGTTCAGTGGTCTGATCTTGGGAATGTTAAGGACAAGTTACAATGTAATACAGACCAGTACAATGATTGCTAATATAAAAATTGTCTTCATATTTTAGCAGAAACACTGACAGACTGATTTCCAGCATTATACTGTGTGATCAGTTCATTCACTTTGAAAAGGACTGTTCCTTTGAGATGATGTATAGTAAAAGTGTAGTAGGACTGCAGCCTGCATGGTTAAATGTAAAGGCATTTTCAACATACATTTGCAACTCTCAGTGGTGAGAAAAGGCCCTTTGCTCTGCCTGACTCATGAGTCAAAAAGTGTTTTTTAACTAGTAAGCTTGATTATTAATTCAAAAAGAACACAAACCAGTCCACTTAGATATTCACTGAAGAGGTTGAACCATACAGTAATTACTTCAAAGTGTTTTTCTGACTGGAGTGAAAGCTAACGATCTCTTTCTGTTCTACATCAATTACTATTAAACTTCTCAGTGGGAGCCTCTTTAATTGCCTCTTTAAAACTGACGAATAGTGATGAGTTTGTGAGTGTGAGTGTGTGTCTGTGTGTGTGAGTGAGAGGGAGATATGTGCATATTTTGGGTCAGAGACAAACACATGCATATATTATCATAAAAGGTAATGTTTATTGTCATAATTTCTCATTGTAATCATTTTACTTCTTCCTGTAATCAACCCCCTGGCAGAATATTGGCTTGATTTTTAGTGTTGCAGACATTTGACTTTGATAGTTCTTGTTAAACTTCTCTTATCATCATAATAAAAAAAAAGGAAATATGGTAATTATGATCATTTCATAAAGTCATATGTTATGTTATATTTGTGTATGTTATATACAAATTTAGATCTTAACTGGTAACATCAGTCTGATATTGTGCTGTATCAACACCAGGGTTTGGAGGGTACAGTTACTAATTACTTGTCAAAAAATGTAATCAGTAACCTAATCCAGGTAACACAATGATAAAGTAATGTAACCTGATTACTTTCTGTGACATTGGTATTTCAATACCAAATATGAAGTAACTGTTAATTAATAGTAGTAATTATGCCGTTTTAAATGTACTTTACTTTCAGTAAACTGACATGAACTTATTCAAACACACAGCTAACTGCATTTCTGTGTAGGTAAACTTGGCGGTTGGTCTATGTAGCTAATGTTAGTGTTTGGTCTATGTAGGTAACATTAGCAGTTGGTCTGTGTGGCTACACATTCTGAACTGTAATGTTGATATTGAAAGTTAATACTCAATTCACTTAAGTTAATGTTAGCTGATGTGCTAACAAGATGACACACTTTCCATTATAAACAGGTTGAGAAAGACTTGTTATGTTAGAACATCCTTCCACTTGATTTGGCAGGTTAACATTACTTTAGCAACTACTTAGCTAATGTTAATTTAGTTAAACAAGTATTATGTAGTCCATAGCAAACAAGACTCACCTCTGTTTTTTTCAGAGCTGCTCAAAACTAGCATCCATTGTACACATCAATGTTTAAGAGGGAAAAGATGAGGCAGTTATTTTGATGGTGATGTCTCACCAAATATGTTTTATTGCAAAGATCACAACGTGACAGCAGCTTTCTGAAATGGCCTCTTATCTTAGTCCAGTCAATAGAAATTTATGCTTGCTGGCTGAAAGAAGGTGTTTATCTGTGTTTTTAAATAACTTACTTAACCTTTTGTGCTTTATGATAATACTGAGTATATGTACGCAAAATCAAGTATAGGTTGAATGGGTCAGTAACACTGGGTTTAAAAATGGTTGTTAGAGATTGTATTTGTGTCATTACAAATTGCATTTTTATTTAAAAGTTAAATAGTCCAAGCAATCACAACACAACAGCATGACATCACACAATGTACTGAATGTTAACTATAGACCATTGAAAAGTCTGCCTTTTCTGAGTAAGATCTTAGAAATGTTTTTAAATGGCTGAATATTTTCCTCTGCATCAACACTGTTTGATGAATCCCAGGCAGGTTTCAGGGCCCAGTATAGCATGGAAACAGCTCCAAAGATGTAAATGACCTCAGATTGAACCCTGATGAGAAAAAGTTTTCTGTGATACTGCACACTTGATACTTTAGATCATAATGTTCTGCTCAACAGAGTCTGTCTCTCTGGCACAGCTCTCAGGTCTCACTTAACCGGTCAGCAACTCTATGTGGCCATGGATGACCACTCTGATAAAACAGACCTGACATGTGCAGTCCTGTAGGGCTCCAGCTTAGGCTCAAGTCTTTCCAATCTGTAGATTATGGGCTTACTTGGCCATGTTATTAGACATCCAGCTATGTATTTCTGTAAGCGCAACTGATTACGAATGAAATGCATGTATATCTGACATAAGTCTGTAGATGACTCAGAACATACACTTAAATCAACACAAAATTGAGCTCCTTGATACTGGAGCAAAAGCTAAGAGAGAGAAACTGTCTGACCACCTAAAAATATTTGCACCAAACACCAAGGAAAAAACCTTGGTATAATCACTGATCCTGACCTAAACTTTGAACGTCACAGTAGAAACGTGACTACAGAGCCCTGCTATCATTCAAAGAATATTGCCAGAGTCAGACTGTTTCTCTCCAGGGCAGACATAGAGAAGCTGATACATGCCTTTATCCCCAGTAGACTGAAATATTGTAACACTCCTCTGTCTGGTGTGTCTAAGAAATCCATTGGTCAGTTACAGCTCGAACACAACAGTACATGTTCTGATGAACTCACATTACTCCAATCTTAACATCTTTACACTGGTTCCCTGACTGTCACAAAATCAATTAGAAAATTTCCTCTAGTTAAGTTTTAGATCCCTGCATGGCCTTGCCCTGTGGTCAAAGTGGTCCACATTTGAACTTCTATACAGACCATCAGCATGTTAGCATGGTGACTTCAGCTCAACCACCACTGTGTACAGCCTAGCAGGGCTGTAGACTCTTTAGTCTTGTTGTTATTCTTTACTAATTCACTTGGTTTTTAATAACCTATTCTTCATCTGCTGACTTAATTCCAGTTTATTAAAACTGAGTCCTGTTTTGGCAGTTTAGTCATCAGTCATATTGTTAATAATCACAAATTATCCTTTAATCTGGTTACCACATGCAATATCTCCACTTCCATTTTCTTTATAAATGATGTTCACATTTAAGACCAGATCCAATTTCACTACTTTAATATATTTTCAAAGAAATACACTAATTTATGAGCTACATTGCTAAAAATAAAATAAAAATCTTTGTATGTCTACAATGTTCTTATAGGTGCTGGAAATCTTTGAAAACACTGTTCTTTAAGTGCTTGGATTTTGAATAAAGTGCTTGAAATTGCTTGAAAATGTAGTTGCATTACTTACACAATAGCTAAAGTCAAAGATTTGGACATTTTTCTTTTGACTCAAAGCAATAAACCAATTACTTAATCCTGTCACAATATTATCAGTTGAAAAATAGGTCCACACATGTTGGGCACACAGACATTTGGACCTGTTTTTTCTGGTAATGATTATTTTAATTATTGATCAATCTAAAGATCAGTTTCTCTAATCTTCTCACTAATTAATTAGCTGTTTGGTCCATAAAATAATGAGAAATGTTTATCAGAGTTCAGGATGACATCCTCAAATGTTTTGTTTTGTACAAAACTCAAAAATATTCTGTTTACTGTCAGAGAAGAGTAAAGAAACCAGAAAATATTGACATTTAAGAAGCTGAAATCAGAGAATTTGTACTTTTCTTTCTTAAAAATTACTCACATTGGCTAATTATTTATCAGAATAGTTGGCAATTAATTTAATGTCCAAAAAACAACCAATTAATTGATTCACTGTCACAGCTCTAACAGAATGCCAAGTTCACTTAAAGATGGTCACATTTTGAAACATGAAACGAATTACATGAATATAATAATAATATTATAGCACAATAACATCTTAATTTAACATTCAGATTTTATTGTGATGTTTAACATTCATTTCAGGATGTATATGTGTATGAATATGTCATTTACCACAGCTGTAAGGTGCTGGAAAGTTTGAAAATGTGCCTTGAAAAAGTGCTTACCCTGTGTCTAAAAAATGCAAGAAATGTAAAACATCAAAGTTGAAGCTGGATTCCAAAGCAGAGTTGCTGTCCTAACCTTTCATTTTATATCCCTGTTGTGTGTCGGAGCTGGGCCATATCTCAGAGACACATTGAGATGCAAGTTATCTGTCTCTTTAGGATTTCCTGTCTCTTCACTTCAGAGGCAGCCATGACCTCAGTCACAGAACTGAGAAGGATCTGGGTCTGAGCTGGAACACATGCAGGGCTGCAGCTCTTTGTTTACGCACACTGATGCCTGAGCCTCAGAGATGTTACAGGTCAGCGAGGATGCACACACACACACACACACACACACACACACACACACACACACACACACACACACACCCGCAGAAACATTAAGTGTAAAGCTCTTGCATGTCTTCCAACTATAGGTTGACAAAAAGTAGTCCTCTCAATGAACTGTCTGTGAGAAACAGTATGCATGTTTTTCAAAACCTCCTAATCCACATTACAAGATCAGGGCAGACTTATTTTTTTTTTTTTTTTTGAATGATTTATTCATTTTGGAGAACATTTTTCAGAAGCTTGGCTTTGGGGTGTGAAAAAGAAGGGAGAAGGCCAGAACAGAGAGAAAATGATTTGTTATTAAATCCAGCTAGTTTAGTGTTGATGTGAATGTAGAAAAACTGTAGATACAACCCTCTGGAGTCCATCTATTCACTGATGCATACATTGAACATGTTTTATCTATAGTAATGTCATGTGTCATTTATAGCTCATGTAGCGATGAGGTGAGGAAAATCCTAACCTCACTTCTCCCCCAACCTTAATCTCACTGCTCCATCCACCCCTAACCCCACCTCTTCCCCTCACCTCAATGCCAATTCTCCTCCCACCCAAACACACCTTCACCCCTCTACCCCAGGTAAACACAGATCAATCTATCACATCACCAGACCCAACAGGACAATCCAGGACTGTTTTTTCAAAGGATGAAAGCCAGTCCTAGTACCAGGAGACAACCCATAGAAAGAACAACTGGAAAGTTACCCCTGGGGAAACATCTACCACTTCCTCAAAATCTGTGAAAAGACCCTGCCAAATCCAAGTGTGAAGACTGTCATCTTCTCCATAGGAGACAAGCAAACTTCATGTAAGCATCTCAAAACACTGTTCAGATTGCCTGCAACTACTTTCCCTAATGGAGACATCTGCTCCCCTGTGAACTTCTCACCCAATCTCACTTCAACACAACAGAACAACCTCAAGCTAATCAACATCACCATGGCAGCACACTACCAGATTCTGACAGAAGTACCTGACAACACATTTGATACAGAGCAAGACAACATCCACCAACCACCCCTTCAACAGCCAAACTCATACACACAGCACCAGACAGCCCAGCTACATAACGGACACATATCACTTCCTGGACATCATCAGACTCGCAGTTGTTCATTCTAGATATAGCCAGTCTATATACAAATATCAACACTGAATTGGGCCTAAAGGTAATCTCATCCATACTCAACAGATACCCAGATAAAACCAAAACCAAGAACTATTATTAGAAATCTGCCTGAACAAAAATGACTTTGCATTTAATAACAAATGCTTTCTCCAGTTCAATGGGACAGCCATGGGTCAGAGACATGCACCATTGTATGCCAACCCATCCAGAAGCCTTGGCCAAGTACCCATTACAACACATGATGACATCATTGGTATTTGGCCACACGACATCACCCTCTTTCCAGAATTCATAAACACCACCCTGAATAGCCATCATTCATCCATTAAGCAAACAATTGCCCCCGCTTGCTCACCCCACCATCACACTCCACCCCAGCTGCCCCAACCTCACCAACATCCCATTTACCCTCCAACTCCCTTTTCCCCTACTTGAACCTGGGTCTGTATCCCAACCCCGACCTCCCTAACCCCCACCCTAACCCCATCCCTCAGAGTGGTGGACCCAACTGATCGGTGTTTCATGTTTAAGTTATATGTAAAATGTGTTATTTATTTGGTTTTACATATTGCCCCAGTCCAAGCATGCTTTTAGAAAGTGGCTTTATTTTACTTTAATGTAGAGAAATGTATGCAAATTGTTGGTGGCACACTTGTATACTTGTAAATGGACAGTCAAATACCTGTCAGAATGATAAGATTTGAGCCAATCAAGAGTTCATACATTCTCAGAAATCTTTCCATCCTTTGAGACTAAATGTCCGTACATTTATTGTCCCTCTTGGAGCAATGTCTGCCAGTATAAGCTCATGTCTTCACACCTTACAAACACATATTTCTGTACACTTAAGATTTGTGTCAGTCTGTCGAGTTTCCTCTCCACCTGTCCTGTCTTTCTCCAGCTGATGTCCCCAGTGTACAGCAGTGGCACATTTCCCGCAGCGCAGGTACGACACGACACCTCCACAAATCCTCTGGGGGCCTGGCATCGCTGCAGAACCTGCATGACTGTCTCTGCTGCCACGGTATCTGTTAAAAGAGAAATACTCCTTTATACTGTACGCTCCTCTACCCGAGCCTCTCTTCTCCTGGGAGACGCTGACTTTCAAAGCTCCTTCACTCCTCCTCACAGATGGCTCAGTTTCTCTCCTCCCACTTCCTCTCCGTTTTGTCTTTTACTTGATTTGTAAAGTCATTTTCATTCAGTCTGGCTCAGTGCAATGTTGCAGCATCATCAGCTGACTCTGTGTATGTGTGAGTGTATGTGTGGTGGCACTGACAAATGCAGTACTAAAATTAGCTCTCTGACCTGCTGCTGAGAGAGCAGGACCTGGAAATTTAGGTTTTGTAAATGACAGCTCCTCTGCCTGCATATATATACACACACACAGAAACTTGGCTCAGCTAACTCCAGGTGACTGATATCTCAGAGACAGGCAGTTACAGAGAATTGTTCACAAAATTGTTTACAGCAGAGGTGTGTGGATGTTCACTGTCTGTGTTTCCATGGAGCTTTTCATTTTCAGTAGAATTAATTCAAAAAAGCCCCAAAACATTGAGAATCATGATAATGTCAAACAGAGAAACACAAGAAAACTAAATTATGGATAAGGCATGAAATGTTAAATTACTGAAAGCAATTTAAAACAGTTGATTCAGTTAGTCTGGCCCTGGGTTTGTCAGGTACAAAGTTTTTGGGACACAGTAGATTATTACTGTAATTTACCCTACCTTTGTGTGATTTTGTACCAGACATGATCAAGTGAAAGACTTGTTGGATGATATTAGTCCTGAGTCTCTGTACAACAGTGGCAGATTTAACATCAAAATTGGGAGTAATTGTTAAACCTGAGGAAGTCTAGTTGATGACCGTGGATTTTGTTGGCTAAAATTATGACTCCTGCTGACAGTTTTCATAAGTATAGCTGGCTGATGACAGCTAATGCTTAAACTTCTTGAATTAGCTGAGAAGTCTCCAGCAGACTTATTAATGTTTCCATCTGGCACATTTTATGATAACCCTGCGAAAGTATATTAAATATGTAAAGATACCTAACATCTGCATGCATGATATAATGTTAATAGTAAAAGGCTGAGTATAAAGCTACCTTACACACCAGCAAATATTGGTGGGGTGGTGAAATATACGATAGCTGACAGAAATGCACTCATTAACTTTGGAAAAGTAAGCAAAATGAGAGCTAAGCTAAAGCCTTGTTTATGTTTGTGAACCAGAGAGAGATGCGTTGTCATTGGCCCACTTGATTCTGCACCAGCCCACATCATAACAAATCACAAAGCAACACCTGAGAATAAGCTACATGTTTGGCAAATGCAGTGGTAACATACATTTGGCTGGAGGCAAAGTTACTGCAGCTAGTATGCTAGTGTTAGTTAGCTGGACATGCTAATGTTCGCAGCTTACATTAGACTACATAAAGACAAACTTTAATCCATTCGTCACATGTTCTCTTGTGCTATATGTTTTTTAAAGATGTCACTGTCCAGATTCAAATAAATAAATAAATAAAAACAGAGTATCACTGGTCTCAGAGCCTTCTGCACACTGTTTCAAAACAGACAAAAATGCAAAGCGTGACATGCCTGCAGCTCCCTAGTTACAGTTGCTAAGCTATGATGGCAGTTGCTGTTCAGAGGCGGGGCTTAGGGCTTAGGGGAATTTTTAGAATACCGTGATAAAAAAAAATGATGAAAAAAAAAGGAAAACGACTCTCATTTCATTCTACAACCTTACGAATGGTCATAAGTGACCTTGATTCTACCTCAGACAAGGTTACTAACTGCAGCTTCCCATGTCTGAAAATGAACAGGTGAGGTTACAGGATAGCAATGTGGGATAGCAGAATTTGTATGATTTCATTAAAGTTTCTTCTCAAGACTAGAATAAATTGGACTTCGGCCTGGAACAGAGTCTATATATTGTAGGAGTTTAATGATTCAGTCATGTATCTGATGCATCAAGCTTTAATGTGTAAGACATGAGTGCATCAATTAATTTCCTCCAAACAGACGATGAAAGATGTTGCACTGCATTGTATCACCAAACTTTCCTAACATGCAAGTGTGGAATAAGTTTGGATTTTATAAGAAACATGAGAAACACTGCTGCAAAGCACATGTTGGACAGCAGAGTACAGAGACATGAGTCTCCCAACCCAGAGAGACGTCATGTCACTGGGAGCAGGTAACATGTAGTATCACTGTTCCTCCACACCCCACTTCCTCTACACAGTCAAATTCAATCCAAACCACAGCACGCTTCATATGAAACAGTATAGTGGATCATGTGACGGGGCTAAATGGTATCATGCCAAATTGTTAGCTATTTAAAAAGTCATAGTGTTGAACATGTATTGAGATGTGTTTCAAATCATCAGTGAGATGCACACCCCTGGTTTGTTGACTATGTGGAGGTTAGGAGATATGTAGTCACGCTACCAAAGACAACCAGGGCTTTTGTTGTCAATGTAAACTTTCATCCGGCTAGTTTTCGCTTTTGACTTGTTGAAGCAGGAGAAGCACAGGTGGAATGGATACAGTTAGTATCTACTGACACCTGAGTTTGGCAGGTCAAAGGGCTGTGAGAAAAAAGCCTGCCAACACTGGTGAATAACTACACAATGAGGATTTCACTGGATTTATTGTGGAAAATATTGCTTCTGTTGCCTGTTCTTGTTGCATCATTGATTTTGATCAATTGAGCTGCTTCTGGTTTGTTCTTATCTTTCTGCAATGGAGACAGTTTGTTCCAAATGTGCATCTTTAGCAGCATTTCACCATTCTCACGATGGCCCTTGGTTCATTGCACATCAGTCACACTGGCCTCATGCCTTTGTCAGATAGAATGAATGCATATTTCGTATCCTTAAAATTGCACAGTTTTTTTTCATATTTAAACCTTAGATTCTACCTCAGACAAGATCAATAACTGCAGCTTCTAGTGTTTGAAAGATGGGACATTTGCAAGAAGACTGGGTCAGATTAAATAAGATTTTGTTTCAGGCATAGATTAAATTGTGCTTCGACCAGGATT
Source organism: Lutjanus erythropterus (assembly GCF_056507025.1). Lineage (NCBI taxonomy): Eukaryota > Metazoa > Chordata > Actinopteri > Lutjaniformes > Lutjanidae > Lutjanus > Lutjanus erythropterus. Next base: position 3,494,786 of record NC_139338.1, read on the forward strand.
AGATGGAGTCCGTCCATTGGCTATGTGCAATGTAGGTGATTTGTTTACACATTCTCATTCCCAATCACCAAACATGGCAGCTTGGTCACAGCATAGACATATACAGTGTGCATAAATGGCACATTGGCCTTTGGATGGTATGCCAACGTTGTTGCCATGTTACCAAGGTCAAGACTGACCTATGAATAAATGCATGCAAACAGAGGAGCATGGATTCCGTTGCACAAATTCTTTGCAAGCTCTCGTGGGCTACATGAAATGAAGTGAAGACACAAGTCACACGGAACCATCTGGGAAGCCGTCCATAGAAATGTTTGGAAAAGGGCAGGCAATTTCAAACAACACTTGGCAGGTGATTGGATGAACCATCTGTCACATCTAACACAGACTTCCCTCAACCAATCAGATCAACTCGCCGAACTAAGCTGAAGCTAACCGGAAGAAGAGCGAAAACATCTTTTCTATCGATAAAAGCCTTCGCTGTCATTCTTTGCTCTTGTGTCTGTGACGAAATTATCTCCAGTTCTGATGTAACAGATGCTATAACAGTATCTACGCTAATATCTTCAAGAGCTGCCATTGTTTATTTGAAGTGAGTCATTTCTATGGATGCTTCTCACTCTCTGCGCACCTAAAAATATGCCTGTAGCTGCCAGTAGTCCCTCTAAGGATGCTGATTGGGTCGCACAACCTCTGGTGTGGACACAAATGGATAGCTTATAGTCTGGCAAGATGGATTCTCACATAGTCTCACAAATCCAGCTGCCTTGCAAGGTAAACCAGATATGGCCTGGACAAATGTGTCATAGTTTGAAGCACAGAGGCACTGACTGCACAGCTGTATTTAACACACGAGGAGTGGGAACAGACTGGCTTTGTAGTCAGGGGCTGCCGCAGAAAACGAGAGCTGTTGTCATTGATGAAAACTTTCTGAAGCAATCAGAGAAGTGGAAAAACACTGCAGACACAATAACTCCTCTTATAGTTGTGCTCTGCTGGATGCTGCACCCCTTGCTTTACATTCAGTCAATAGCAGTTGATCACAGCCACTTCCAGTCGCAACCTCGTCCTCAGAGGAGCAGCCTGTGAGGGGGAAGTCAATACAATGCCTGAGTCCTGCACCAGAGTCAATGCAGCAACTTGTAAAGTCAAGCCCAGCAAACAAACAGTGCAGCTCTGTTTGATATTCTGGCGTAGAAGCGCAGCACAGCTGGCAAATGATTTGTTCCAATTACCATGACAATGGAGACGGTAAGACGTGCACTTGTAAACAGTGGCGTGCAGTCAGGAGAGCAGTCCTGCGTGGATGCACATGCACACACACACACGGGAGACAACAAACTACTCTTCTGGTGACATGGGGAATCCTAATTGGGCCATTTTTACTCATCTGAAGAAAAATTAAACTGAAACTCTTAAAAATTGTCCTCCCCCTGTCCCCTTCCTGCCTGCAGCTCCTCCAATATGACACACCCCTCTACACAATCAACAGGAAAACAGAACATTGGAACAGAACATTATGGAAACACAAAGAGTGTTCAAAGATTGTGCCAACCTTGAGATTTCAAAAACGGGGAGACTTTTTCCTGCCTTCTGGTAATTTTTAAATAATGAATGTAACAATGAGACAGACAGACAGACAGATATTTCATTGATCTTGAGGAAAATTCAGGCATCCAGTACACTGTATTTTACTTAAATTTGACTTTTAATTCTCAAGAAAGAATGCAGAACAATCTGTCCCTCGAGTGGCAGATTTTAAAAAATGAATGCGTGTTTCTTTTGAAACTTTCCTTAAGAAACGTGAATTCTTCATAGGAAGTCTGGTTTGGTGCAGCTGTGTTGTTGTCCAGGTGGAAACAGCAGACTTTTAGAGTAGTACGGGGCTTATACACATTGTACAGTGTCAGAAAAAAGGTTGTGATAATGACAAGGAGTAAAAAAATTGTCAGACATCGGGAGAAATACAGGAGAATCGTGATCTTGGGAGGAAATAGAGTTGCTGCACTGAAACGTGTAAATAACCACCTAGCCAAATTTGAAGGATTACAAAATCTCAAAGTATATAAAATTAGGTTTCAAAATCATGAACAAATTAGTTTTCTCACCTCTGACACACCACTACGAAACTTGAAAACCACCTGAAACAGATGCTCTGTCTAGCAGCTTTATTGGACATGTCCATGGCCACCAGAGACAGAGGACGGTGACAGGGTTGTTGGGTTAGGATTAGGTTTTTCTGAGAGACTACCTTTTTTCATCACTTTCTCCCTGTTTCCTCCCAGGGTCACAATTCTTCCATATTTCTGCCAATTTACGACAGATATTCTTACCTTTTCTTCCTCAGAGGGTATAATAAAGGGAAAGAATTGTCACACAGAAGAATTATTCCTGATTTGTACGAAAGCTTTTAAAGGAAAGGGACACATTTTTCAAAGAGCAGTCAAACTAACATACCCCTAGAACAGGGGTCTGCAAGCTTTACAACCAATAGAGCCATTTTTGACCAAGATAAGAAAAAAATCTGTCTGGAGCTGCAACTACTAAATTCTTTCTTTTCCCTGAAGACTTTTCTTTTTTGATTTGGCATCCATAGCAGCTTATGAGACTCAAGAAGACTGTCAAAACTTTAGAAGAAAAGGCACAGAGTTGTGGTGCACATTTTACTTGACAAATATCTTTTTGTGTATGGGATACATATTTTTACAGACTGTAGGAATCAATTTACACTGTAAAAATAGCTGAGAAAACTCAACATTTCAAAGCAAGGTACTGCAATAGATTTGGGTTTTGCGCCCAAATTAAACTCTTAAGTTTTGAAATAAACTTTAAATTGTTTTGTCGACCTATAATGTTTAGCTGAGATAATTTACTTTTCTTCTTTAGATATATGTGTATCTTTGAGTTTTAGAAACTAATGAAATGTATTTAAAAATGGTCACAGTGGACTGTAAACCTGATTTGTTGTGGGTGAGGACATGAGGTTGTCCTTATATACTGCATCTCCTGATGTCCTCCAATGCTCTCATCATAGTTACTATGGCCACTAGAGGTCGCCGCCATACAATGGGTCATGATAAGCTGCTTGAGCCGACACTGTTTTTTGGTGAGTATGGTGTTGAAGGGCACTCTAGTGGTCAAGTTATGTTTTTTGCACAGTTGGTTAGGTCACTATTGAAGGAACCTTATCATGTTTCATCTACAACTGGGACATAAAAAGGCACTTTTTCTTCCTTTTTCTTTTTTTAACATGGGTCACCAGTTATGATGACTCCATCTCATCTCGCTCTCCTTCCCCTTAAAGATCACAGGAAAGATGGACAGAAGGAAACATTCTAATGACTTCATACGATTTAATGGTTTGAACAATTAAACAATTTTCTGTTTTAGGACAGGTAATTGACTTGCACTTACTTAAGGGAATTCAATGAATTGTAGCAATTCATTTGAAAAGCCTTTTTTTTTCATACGTAAGATTGATTAAGTGTTAAAAGCCAAGTAATAGCAGTGGAGTGGGCTTAGTTATGGGCTCTGTTTGTATTAAAACACCAGGCTGTGCAGAACTTTCATCCCTTAAAAGAACTTTGATCCCTCATCAACATGAATTCAGTAAGGTTGTTTGAAGGAAGTTGACTTTTACCATCACTTTGAATTCAGCCTTTAGATGAGGCGTTCAAGAAACATTAAAATGCCTGTTTTGACACATTTTGGAGCAGTCGTAGTATTTAAAGGTGTGTCGTCAGTCAGAGTTATAGATCTTAAAGTCTGGGAGTTTTTCTACTAAACACATTATACATGTTAGAACATAGTTGGTGAAAATGTGAGAAGACTGAAAACTATGTAGTACTGAATTATGGAGTTAGACTGTTAAGACTGTTGTTCACGACTTCTGTGTTCAGGATTTTTTTTGGCAGACCTGAAACATGGCTCAGTGATGTGCTGGATCCATGGTCCCCCAACACTGTATGAGCCCCACAAACCAACAACTGAATGTACCTTATCATTTTTCATCTACAATTGGGACATAAAAAGGCACTTCTCTTCCTTTTTCGTTTTAAAACATGGATCACCAGTGATGATTCCATCTCATCTCGCTCTCCTTCCCCTTAAAGATCACAGGAACGATGGAAGGAAGGAAACATTCTAGTGACTTCATATGATTTAATGGTTCAAATGTCATGTTAGTTAAACAATTTTCTGTTTCAGGACAGGTAATTGACTTGCTCTTACTTATTGGCAGTTAAGGGAATGAATGAATTGAAGCAACGTTGTTAACGTCAAAGACAAGATGTTACTCTGTTTCAGAAGAGTCAACTTATCGTCCTGCATCAAGCAAAGAAAACAACTAAGGTAATGAAACTACTAAAACTGGGTTAAGAACTGTCCAACACATTATTAAAACCTGGAAGGATAGTGATGAACCATCATCTTCCAGGAAGAAATGAGGTCAGAAAAAAATCTTGAATGATGGTGCTCAGAGATCACTTAAATGTTTGGTGAAACCAAATCATAAAGAATCAACAGTAGAACTCACAGCTATGTTTAATAGTGAAAGTAAGAACATTTCCAAACACACAATGTGAAGAGAAGTCAAGGGATTAGGACTAAACAGCTGAGTAGACTTAAGAAAACCACTTATCAGTGAGGATAATCAGAAAAAAGGCTTCAGTTTGTGAGGGAGCATAAAGATTTGACTGTGAAACAGCGGAAAAAGGTCATGTGGTCTGATGAGTGATTCTCCCATCATGCTTAGTACCCACTGTACAAGCCTGTGTTATGATCTGGAGTTGCTTCAGTTGCTCAGGTCAAGTTCAGCAACATTATGAGGTCTGACTGAGCAGATTTTTACATCAATGGATCTTTTCTTCTCTGATGACACAGACATATTCCAAGATGACAATACCAGGATTCATCAGGCTCAAATAGTGACAGAGTGTTTCAGGGAGCAGGAGACATCATTTTCATACATGGATTGTCCACCAGAATCCAGACCTGAACCCCACTGAGAATCTTTGGGATGTGCGGTCTGAAGCTCCATCATCAATGCAAGATCTTGGTGAAAAATTAATGCAACTGTGGACAGAAATAAATGTAACATTGTATAAACGGATTGAAAATGATGCCATGGTGAATGCATACCATAAGGCAGCGTCTATTTTAAGAGAGCAAACTCCTGGCTATGAAACCTTTTAAAGGGCCAACCTCCTAATGATTACATTTTTTTCAAATAAAATATATCATCTGACATCTTAAGGGGCTGAAAAAATCTTATATTTTTTCATTATAAAGCATAGTCATATTATTTTAAAGCTGTTCGGAGTTCTCTTAATGCTAATCAAAATACACCATAATGTTATGGCAGTTAAGTTTTGGACCCAAATGCAAACACAACCAGGAGACTGTGACTGGTTAAGGACAGTGTATTGTAGTTTGTAGATGGCAGGCTGAAGGCTTGGCAGAAGTGTTCTGGGTAATGGTTGAGGAGGGCTGGGTATGACAGAGCAGAGCTGAAGGCTGAACAATCCGAACCACGAACCACAATCTGGCCACGCCCAGCAAACACAGAGACAGAACAAACATGAAACACTAGAGAGGGGAAACAACAGGAAACACAAGGAGAGGGAGAGGCAAAACCAAAAACCCTAACACATAATTCTTATTTAGCTTTTATTTAGAAGGGCTACAGAGTTGACATGTTATAATTGAGACACATCTGATAACGATATTATTTAATAAAGTTGTTATAAAATAGAAAGTTTACCAGTTCTTGAGAAGCAATTTTTAAACCAGGAAGTGGGATGAGGGTGTTTTCTGACAGAGAAAATTTTGGGAAAAATCTGTTGAAATACATATATAGCGTACACTTAAACTTAAATTGATGCCTACAGCAGCACATCGCTTAGCTTCCTAAACCAGTACTCCTGCTGCTTCTGTGGGTGTTTCAACCACCATCTACTGTAGGTAATACACTGACTGAATAAGAACCTCATACAAGCACACTTCAAATAATCTGAAGTATCCCTTTAAGAATTAATCTCCATCACTAGTTCTGCATGTGATTGTCCTGCCAGCATCCAGACGCCACCTGATAGGTCCTCAAAGGTCAGCATCCTGCTGCCGCTGGTGTTTTTATTTTTATTTTCAGCAAAGCGAGAGCTAAAACAAGGCTGTGACCCAGCCAGGGTGACAGGAAAATGAGTGTCCCGGTCCTTCCTGGGACAGGGAGAGAGGCTATGGGTGTGTGTTTGTGTGTGTGTGTATCTGTGTGTGCATGTCATCTTTTGCCCTCTGCTTATAAATAGCATTCAGTTGGAGGCTGCTTGTCTGTTCTAAACAAATTAAATCAGCAGTGTCCTTACCTGCTGTCACTGGTTCCTGGGCCTAATTCTCTCTTTCTTTGTCTTTGTCTCCTTCTGTTCTGCTAACACAGCAGGAACGCTGCTCATCTCACCATGAAGCGCTCTCACCCTTCTGACGCAGAAATGGAAGCATGTGTCCCTCATCCCTCCTCTGTTACCACGCCGACAGGTTTGTGCGCTGTTTGTTTCCCTGACAGTGGAATCAGCGCTGTCGTGATCCCCCTTCCTTGTGTGTGTGTGTGTGTGTGTGTGTGTGTGTCACAGGTTGTATTTAATCATGCAACAACAAGATGTTTACAAAGAGGCACATTGATAATTAGGCTTTAAGTGCTAAGTGGCTTTTCTGCAGGGGGTTTCAGCTTGGCAGTATGTGGCTGTGCTTCCCTCCAACTGGATGAAACAACATTTGCATTTCCTCCAAATGGCCCTCTGAAGTGTGTTCAACTTTGGAAGTGCTTTGTCCACCATGATTTTTGCATGTTTTTGAAAGAGTTCAGACTAGAGCTGAGTTTATTAAATTTTAGAATAGGAAATCAGACACTTAGCAAGTAGCAAAAAAGTAACACATATTTGGTCCCATTATTTAATTCTAGGAGTAAAACGTTTTTTTCTTAACTAGATAAATGGCTCCTATGTAAAGGAGAGTCCATGTTTAGCGTCCTGAAGAGATGACAGTCAGTCCTATTCAGTGGGAAGTAAAATTCTGTGACTAATGCAAAAAGATAGCACATGCATTCTCTGCACAAAACAAGGTGACACAACTTTACAACAAAATCCAGCTGAGCAACAGTCATGATTTGGTCTGTTGCAATGTTACAATCATCTGCCTAACATTTGGCATGACATAAAAGAACAGCCCACCCTCACCACAGAAACAGCTGTATAGGTCGACATAGTTAAGCGGCGACCTCTAATGGACGTAGTAATTATGACAAGAGTAGTATCTGTATCTACATCTTGTGGGGTGAGGTGGATGGGCAAACAAACACCGGACGTGCAGGTTTGTGTCTCAGCAGAATAGTTCTGAGCTGAAAGGACACAACATCCAAGACTCCAGCAGGACAACTCTGTGTTTACATCGATGACAAAGATACACTAAGTGACCACAAAGAGACGCTAAATGACCAAAAAGAGACATTAAACTACCACAAAGACACACAAAACGACCACAAAGAGACACTAAACTGATCACAAAGACGCACACAATGACCACAAATAGACACAGAGAGACAACTAAGACACATAAAAACACCACAAAGAGACATTAGACTACCAGACATATAGACACATCAGACCACAATGAGATATAAAGTGACCACAGACATAAAATGATCACAAAGACCCACAAAATGACCCCAAAGAGACACTAAATGACCACAAAGTGACACAAAATGACCACACAGAGTCATAAAACCACCATAAAGAGAAACAAAATGACAAAGGAGAGACATAAAATCACCTCAAAAAGACACGAAATAATGATGAAGAGACATATAACCACCACAAGAGAAAACAAATGGCCAAAATGACCACAAACAGACACAAAATGATCACAAAGAGACAGAAAATGACTACAAAGGGACACAAAACAACTGCAAGGAGACAAAATGTCTGTTGTGTTGCTGTGAACGGAAATGAAAAGAAGAAAATCATTTCATCAAGCGTGTGTATTTGAACATGTGTGTGTATGAATACACTCCTTTGGCTCTGAGCCAATTGAAGAGTTAGAGGGAGTCTGCTGTTGTTGTCATGGTGATTGCAGAGTTGCTGGGTCTTGGCACCGTGCTTGTATGTGTGCCATGTGTGTACATGCATGCTTATAGAGTTTGTAGTTGTGTATGTGTGCAAACCGTGCAAGCGACTCAGCACACATAATCCAATCAATCCTGTGACATTTGTGCAATGGTCCCCGTCCTGCTCAACCAATCATATTACAGCGATGGCCAGCTGTGAGGGCACAACCAGCCAACAGGGTCACTTAGCAAGCAAAGATTTGTTTTTCCTCCTTTGAAACAGGAGCTGAACCGTGATTTTTCTCAGAGGTTTTTTCTGCTGGTCTCATCATAGCCTGGTAACCTGTAGCAACGGGGCGCCAACAGTCTTCTTTCCCTTTGAAATCTGTCTGAAAGGAGTTTGGCAGCCTTAAGAAGAAAAGGAAGAGCAAGTAACAGATAAAAGGCCCTGCTTGGTTTCTCCCAGGTAATAGTTGGTTTCTCAGGGCTACATAGAGACCTTTTTCACTAACACAGAACTGGCAATGTTCCGGTCTGCATCTAATTTTCAACTGTTCAGAGCTTTTCCACTGAAAATGAAGTGGTTCATAACCCTAAAAGGTGGTTCCCAACAGAATATATTGTAACATAACGAAACGTAATGTATTCTAGCATAACATTGCATAACATGATTTAGTGTAACACAACATAATGTAACATTTTGTAACATAATGTAATGTAAGCTAACATAATGTTGCATAACATAATGCAGTGTAACTTACTGTAATACAACGTATTGTAACATAACATTGTGTAACATGATTTAGTGTAACATACCCTAATGTGACATAACATGATGTAACATTATGACATAATGTTGCGTAATGTAGTGTAACATAATGTAATGTAAGCTATTATAACATGTTGCATAACATAATGTAATGTAATGTGACATCTAACATAATGTTGTGTAACATGATGTAGTGTAACTTAACGTAATGTAACATGATTTAGTGTAACACACCCTGATACGATATAGTTTAATGTAATATTTTACAGCATAATGTTGCGTAACATGATGTAGTGTAACATGTAATGTAACATAAAATATTGTAACATAACATTGTGTAATATGATTTAGAGTAATAACAAAATGTAACATTGTAACATAAGGTTCAAACACAGTGGATCTGGAGAATGAAGTGTCAACTTGCTGAGAATAATTAGTTGCAAGGTTTTTTTTTTTTTTTTTTTGTATTTTGTTGAGTATTGGGTATGCATATGTCCACACAGAGCCTATGCATACACCCACTGATGATGACATCTATGTCCTGCTTACTGTTGCACACTAGTGGAGGTATAATACTGGTATTAGGGGAAGAGTATCAGGGTAAGCCAGTCAGAGGCAGAGAAGTGGGAGTCACACCTTCACCATAGTAGGATTTGTAAATTCACTATTCACATATTTTGATCCAGATTGTATCTAAATATGATTGAACATGATTACATTTACACCTGATATTGTTTTTTGTCTCCAGTGTCCACACTGAGATCTGATCAGGATCAGTGTTGCTAACTCTAACAGCTAGCATCAGCTCCAAACGTTGCTAGATGATATGATACGCTCATTTTGGAATCATCATGCATTCATTTGCAATGGAGATAGCATATTTGAAGTAAAAAGTTTTTAAAAAGACAAAATGAACTATTGAAGTATTTTCAACCTAACTATTTAACTTTATATTTAAATATTTACTAGATCAAATTAACTATTTTCAGAAATGAATGTTGACTAGTTTGTTTTCTGGGACTGTGAGCCTATTTGAACTGAACGTTGAACTAGCCCCTGAAGTAGTTTGTCTTAAAATCACAGCTGAATTTGCATCTGCTTTCAGGTCGGGTGGTACACACATCATCTATAGAAGGACTTTTCATGCCTGTTCTGTGCTTTGAAAGTTTTGTTGAAAGTCAGTTACCTTTAAAAAGAAGGCAGAAATTATCTTCAAACATTCTGGGGAGAGAAAGAAGGAGTGCTGCTGTCCCGTGGGACACAAACTATACGGCCAAACTGGAAACTGGAGCAGTATGTGTGCGGAGAACATGTTTGCCATCCTAGTCCCAGCCCACTGCAGTTCACAGGCCAGTGTGTCACATCCACTCTCAGATGGCTCAGATCAGGTCAGGGAAGAGGCTCCGCAGCTCCATATTCAAAGCTTACTGACAAAACAAGTCCTGCCAAAGAAAAAAAGAAGAAATCCACAAAAACTGTTCTTAAATTGCTCATCATTCACTATTGATTTCTTCATCCAGGGAACTGGTGTCAGTCCTTACGTTGCTTATAGACTTTTAATAAATTCCCAGCATTATATTCTAGATTTTGCATCCACACAGGCTGGGCAGAGCAGTGTGTGTGACTGCTCTCCACTGAAGAATTGATCGGCTGAGCCACTCAGAGGTGATGTTTTAGTCATGGAGACCTTTGGAGCCGGTCTGTTCACCACTAAACATGATTTACTCAACACTTTGGATCAATAGTGCCTCTCTAACACAGTTTTTCCAGCCTGCATATATGTGTGTGATGACAGGAAATATGTAATGTGTGTTACTTTACATATACCTTGGGTCTCGCTCTTTTAGCTACAAGCTTTCATTTCAAGTAAGAAGAGATCCAATATCTTGAGATATCGCAACCCATGGCAGAACAAAGCACAGTAATGTTTTTCTGGAACAATGTGGCATCAGTGTCTTCTCCAACTGTCCAGCCTTTTCCAATGGGATTACAGAGAAGTGTCTTTAGAAGATGGCTATGATGCCACTCGAAAACATCTTCAATCGATGGCGACCTGTATTGCATCAGTTGTGGATGCCGAAATGTACCTCATGACTCCTGTTCTCTTTTCTCTTTTGTCCACACAGACTGAGAGCATATTTTAATGTCACAAGAAATACTTCTTCCAAGCCATTAGACATCTTGTAAATCAACAAAGACAATCTTAAGCTTTGTAAAAATGTAGGTCTCTTGACTTAAACTGGGCCTCTTTGTTACCTTGCGAGGTTTTTTACTCATGGCAAATGGTCATATCTGTCAAACAGATATGACCATTTGCCGCGGCACTTAGATTTGCGGCCATTCTAGTTAATGCTCATGTTTACACCAGATACGGGTTTTAGCTGCATCCCAGAAGCGGCTCGGTGCTCCACTCAGCAGAGAATACACAGAAATTCTATTTTTGACGGATGGTGCGTCAATTAGCACAGAGCAGGTCGAACAGGTAGGAAGTCAGACATGGAAAAAAAACAAAATAAATTTGAAAATGTATTTTTGTGAACAAATTTGAGCAATGACATTGACCAATAGCAATCTTGATTGTGCAGGTGTGTTGCCCCATCCACATTTCCAATTGCTTCACAGAGGAGACTTGGTTTACAGACAGTTATGAGACAGGAGTCAGTGGTGCAAATAGGCCTTTTGTAAATAATCTGCATTCAAATGGAACTTATAAGCTTGCGTTTATGTCATGGGAAGTCAATTACATGATTTGATTGGTGTTCAAGTGGTTCTTGGAACAGCGTTGCTAAGCAACGGCAACATGGATACCAAAACTGTTTCCATCAAGGATCCACCAAGGCTAACAATTTAGCAAGCGGGGAATGAGTATCATAATGCAGGAAATGCAAAGGGATATGAGAAGTTGAGGCTGATGAAAATATCAACATCAAATATTACAATGAAAAACTATATATGACAAAAATTACAATATAATAACTTAGCATTCACTGAAAAATTAACATTAATGACCTCCTTTTCTAAAAACATTGCAAAAAATGTCACAACTCGTGTGTTCTGAGCTTGCAAAACTTTCATAAGATGAGGGCATTCATATGGACTCTTATCATGAAGACCACGAACCTGACCCCATTTGAATGAAAGGTTACACCATAGTAATGACAGCAAGGCTGTTCAGTCCTGACTAGCATGTTACTTCTTAGTGGGCTTAGTGGTATGACCAGGCCATTCTAAGAAAGATAATTGCATAATCACATTTCATTTATTCAGTGGTTGACCATGTTGTTCAGCATAGTTTTAATTGTGAAATAGTTTTTTCAAGGGGAAATTTTGACCTTATACTAGCACTCAACATTATCAGACATAGTCCTCTGCTAACATTGGGATATGCACTATATTTAATTGAACATTCATAATGTAAAATGTGACTATGGCCAGAAATTAGTGTGAATAAATCATTTCTATGACAGCAATGGCTCTTTTGCTCTCTGACAGCCAGCCATTACTGAGCTGAAGAATCCTTCCTGCTGTGTACAGAAATCTTTTCTTTGCTCTGTGATTTCTCTCCTGGGGGAAATATGTTTCTGGAACACTGCCTGATAAAACACTACACTCAAACTCTTTATCATGACAATGGTGAAGCAGGAAGCAGACGTTTAGCTCAGCGTATGATTAGACTCTAGAAACAGAGTCAAAGAGACGGCAGGGGACATGCGGTTCTTCTCCACTGAAGTTTATGAGCTATTGTTTGTTTCTGACTCTGCTCATCAGGCCCAGACACAACCTGTCCTCACACTCTGGTTCTGCCTCACAGTGCCGACCTAATGATTCAGATACATACAATAGCACTGTACGCATATATTCACACGTGTACCCACACTCTCCACATCAAGGGCTTAAAAGAATAGTTAGAAAGTGTAGTTGTATGAGGCATTTATCCATAGTCAGTGTGTTACCTACAGTAGATGGCAGTCAACATGCCCCCAGTTTTGAGAAGCAGATGACAGAGTCAGAACCTAAATGTATTTTAGACATCTAAAAAAAGTCAGTTTAAGGACAGGGTCACACCTAATGGTCCAGTTCCTGAATCAAACCTATGTAAGTATGAGTTTCAGTTTTCCATCTGATCCAATTTGTGTTCATGAAGGCAAAACTCAAACAGTCCAGAAAATTGCAAACACAAGTCATGTAGTAGAATGTTTTTGATTTCAACTGCTGGTCATGTAGACAGAAGGTAAAAAGACAGCTAAGCGCCGTTGGGTTGATCTGGAGCACATATCAGCAGACTTTAGAGGACCATCTCATAAGGCAGCGGATATTAAATAATTTTCTTGAGTGCAGGTTTGTCCCCTGTCAGTCCCCAGACTTGACTTGTTCAACCAAACTAAACAATGCTGGTGTGAACTCATCTGCAGCTGATCAATTATCAAAGTGGACTAAAACACTTAACACCTTATCATACCTATGGCCTAGTATCATCAACTACGTTTGCTGCATCTCTGTATATTTGACATTGATTGGTTTGTAGATGACCATGTCTGATGTTGGTGTGTTAACAATTCAGCAGTGACTTCAGTGGCCATTTATGAAGGGAGGTGAATGAACTGATTCACATCGCTGTCACCATAATAATGTTAATGTAACACTACAACCAGTTTTTTTTCAGCTGACTCTTTATAAAGTTGTCAGACCGGATGTCGATTAAACATCTGGTCTCCTCCTGTCCCTATCTGATGATATCCTGTCATAATTTCCTGTAACTGGTCCAAAAGTCTGAACCATCCAAAAATGTTTTCGCACTAGAAACAAACAGAACCATGGTTTGATCCAGACCAGACAGTGGTATGGTTTCACACCTGTAATCCAGATCAAAGTAAAAAGTCTGGACCAAACAGGGTAGAAACAGTGTATGGAGTCCGAACATCTGGAGGGAGCTTGGTGTTGAATCATTCCTTCTGGTCTAAAGGAGCCAGTTGAGGTGGTGCCAGCATCCGATCAGGATGGTGCATTCTTTTCCAGGTTTTCCAGGCAGGTTACACTGGTCAAGAGACCCCAGGAATTGACCAAGAACACACTGGAGACATTAGATTAGATAACATTAGATAACTCATCCTGCTTGAGAACCTGAGTATCCACCAGGTCCATGCAGGTCTACAATGGTATGCTTCTGTAATTGGTTGGAATGATGTTCACATCAGACATGAACCACTCCAGAGTCAACTTGACAGTCAGACAAGACCACCCTGTCAAGGCAGTCCAGAAATGGTCCTTCGGGTTGCACCACAGTTCAAGCCCAGTGTTCACACCAACCCAGATGAACTGAGCTGAACAAGGCTGGCGTGAACATGCTAGAATATTAGAATATATTGAGTATTTTCACAGCTTTACTTTGCCATCAGACAGCCTTATGGAAAACTGAGATTATATCACTTTCTCAAAACCAACCAGACTCCACTGGCAAAATCTTTTTACCTCACAGAACACTGGGGTTGCTGGTCTACCACTGCCTAGATTGGTTAGTTTGGTTTTGTTCTTGTGTAACTGCGGTATTTTAAACAGTTAGTTCATATTCACCAAAGTCACACAATAACAAACAAACCAGACGGTTGAGTTTGTGATGGACCAGCAACTCTCGTGTTCTGCAATGCAAAATTACTGATTTCGCCATTTTGTTTTGAAAGAGAGACATCTGGCTTATTAGATATCAGTTTTCCATCAGAAAAGTGGTGAAATTATACTTTTATGTGGCTAAAATACATTTTGCTGCTGACCCTGTCCACAGCAGTACCTCATATAACCTCACTTTGAATAGTCTGAACTCTCCCTGCAAGTATAATGCCTCCACACTTGTGGAAAGTCTTTGCCACACACCCTGGCAGGAGATCGATAGATGTTAATTGGATTGTGTATATGTGCAAGAGGGAGTGTGTGAGCGTGTTTCAGCTGCTCCTCACTATGAAAGCTGAGCCTCTGTGGTACAATGACTGGACAAACTGGGTCCATGCCAGAGTGAGAAGAAAGCAGTGAAAAGTGTTCCTCTGCCAGGTTACAGAAGGAAACCTGCTGAGATTTGTGAGAAACGGAAATGTTCTGAAATGTTGCGTGGGACCACGTCCCTCACCCTGTACAGCACAGTGCTGCTATTCTGGGTTCCTGTCTTAGCTCTTCGACTCCTTTTTGATAGACATGTTTATGTGTGTAAGTGTGTGCGTTACGCATGTGGGAGGGGGGATTTCTTTCCCAGTTCAATCAGTTCCACTGCCTGTTGCTGTGTAAATATAGATCCATCTCATTTAGATGCCCACAGATGGCTCCATCCTCAAGAGCATTTGGGGATAAAAAAATTCTTTTTTTTTTTTTTTTTTTGACAAATTACCATTAACAATTCAGTGTATTTAGTGTCAGGGTACATCTGTCATCTCCAAGCTACTCTAACACTTTCAGACACAGACTGGAGACTCTCGTATGGCTAATAGATTCTGTCCCATTAGACACTCTTGTGGTCTTAAGCACTTAAGTGTGCATTTACGTGCCACCAGGTATTAAGCAAGTATGTCTCACATCTGAACAAATGCCAACACACAATACACACAACCCACACTTATCCAATACTGCATTATGAAACTATTTAAAGCCTAGTGTATCCCACAGTTCATCATGGTCTGTCGCACAGGGCCAGTCTAATTATTGGTGCTAATTTAAGCTGGTGTGAGGACCTACAGTTAATAGCAAAAATTGAGAAATTTAGGTCCAGTGTGTAAGATTTATGGGGATTTATTGGCACCTTCAATGTTTTTCAGGCCTTTAGCTGACAGAGAGACAGAGCATGGACCCTCTACTACAAATATTGTATGGAATATTCTGGGGTTTTCTCTCGTTGGTGCTTACCATAGCATCAGTTGTAGCATGGCTAATGTTAGCTGCATTAGCTTCACACTCTGCACTTTTACCAGTGCTTTCTGAGGTGGAGGGTGTGCCAGAGTGTCTTGCTTGTGAAGTTGTAAAACAATCCAGAGGTGGCAACTAATGATTACTTTCATAGTTGATTAATCTTTTGATTATTTTTTCGGTTAATCAATTAATAAGTTCATCAGTGTTTCCCAAAGCCCAAGCTGACGTCCTCGAATGTCTTGTTTTACTCACAACCCAAAAATGTTCAGTTTACTGTCAATAGGAGTAAAGAAAGAGTAATATTTAAGAAGCTGAAATCAGAGAATTTAGATTTTCTTTTCTTTAAAAACCACTCAAACCGATTAATCAATTAACAAAGTAGTTTTCCATTAATTTAATAATCAATACAGCTCTACAGTTAATAGGCCAATGTATTTCAATAATACGTAGCTAACAAGTTCATGGTCATGGATAGGTACCACTGTGATTTAGAAGGTTGACTAGCTAGCATGATTGCACAAGGAATCATGGGTAGCCTTTTGTCAGTGTAAATTAACTGTTTGTTTTGTTTTACTTGATTTGTCTTTGCTAATAATATGTTAGATTCATAGTGATATTAAGAAAAAGAAAACAAAGCAAGAAGATAAATAAAGAAATCTCATTGGTAATAGTTTGTGAAAGCACTAAACATCCTCACAATATTATCACAGTATCGAGGTATTTGGTCAAAAATATTCAGATTTTTACCAATTATATCACTTTAACTGTCTCCACCCCATGGAGTACACAACATGTAGTGAGTCACAACATACAGGATCAATATTTACTATGCCAGAATATACAAACCAAACACTGGTTCTAGATGTAAAACTGTAAAGTTCTGCTCTCCTGCATGCTTTGAAGGGCAAAGTAAGACAAGTGGTTTCCAGCTTGTTGCAATCTGCAAGCTCACCTCTAGATGCCACTAAATCATACACACCAGTCCTTTAAGGAAAGGTCCAATAATGGTTGGTCGACTAGTAGCTGTAGTGGTCACTTCATCATATGGGTTTTGTTCCTGTTGTTTGGTTTACGTGCTGATATAAAAGCTCATGTTCTTCCTCTGATGTTAGCTTTTCTTACCTCTGTCATATCTCTCTGCAGCTGCCACATCAGGACCAAATACACCATAATTAAAATGAAAATTCATACCCTCTGCAGCTGCTGTAGTTTCTTCACAGAAAACATGTTGTAAGCTCTATGTGATGGTAAGAATCTGCTTATTAAATGAGAAGAAAGCGGAGTGATACTGCACTGAACGTGAGCCACCACTGCTTTGCTGCAATTATAAGTCCTCAGGGATGTCCACTGGGAAATGTTTCTCTCTGCTATCAACAAGAACCATAGTGGAATAAAACTCAGAGAGGAGCAGAAAATGTGTATTTCAAGCCAATTAAGCCTGAGCAAATACAATTAGCAGTTAATCAGTTAGTAAAGGAGAGCTCTTCTCGGAGTGGAGGCTGCAGCTCTGCTGCTGCAGAGGAAGCAGCTCGTGGTGAGAGACCACTTCATTTGCTTGCACACTGTTTTGTTTGGTCTAAATGATAATTCACTTCCCCTTATATTTGCTTTTATTTGGTTTGAACGGGTTTAAATTGCTCAGTTTCAAGTAAACACCAGGGTCATCCTGAAACTAAACTTTTATTTACATTTTATATTTCTGTTGCTTTACACCAATGTAGCAATTACATATGCAAAAAAGAGCACAGCAGTCCAAATAGCGAGTTGGAGCCGTAGATGATATAGTAAATAGGCTGAAATCATATTTAATGAACGATCTATGACTGAAGCACGTTGTTTCCCCTGCCCCCTCCCCTATTAAAGTTGATTATTAATAGCAAGCTTATGGAGACTCAAAAAGAGTAGTTCCCCTCAAAATTTAGAGGATAAGGCATCATGCCACGTAGGCTATGAGGACCAGTTCAGTTGACAAAATATTATTTATGAGGGGGGTGGAGGGGATTGCATTTGTAAGAATGACTTTGCACTATAAAATAGAGAAATGTTTTGATGACTCAAACTTTCAAGGCAACGTTCTGCAACAGATTTTTGAATTTTTAGCCCAACTCAAACTCTTATGCTTTATAATAAATTTTAAAAGTTTCACCGAACAATAATCTTACTTTTCTTCTTCAAATAAACTTAAATCTTTGAGTCTAAGAAACTCAAAAACTTTGTATTTCAGAATTTGGCCACAATGAGCTGTCAACCTGATTTGTTATTGGTTTGGTGCCTGAAAATTAAATTGTTTTACTTGAAAATATCAAAATTTTAACCATCATTCAGTTTGAAATTTTACAAATACACAATTACAACTTTTGGGGTTTTCGAAAAAACTAAAAAGATTCAAGTTTATCTAAAGAAATGAAGTTAATTATCTCAACAAAAGATTAGTAGTTGGTAAAACTTAAGAGTTTGGTCGAAAAACTCAAAAATCTATTATAGTATATTGCCTTGAAATTTTGAGTCATCTCACCTTTTTTATAGACCTACAACAATTACAAATTAAAATGTTGAAAAAAACAATTATTCATTTCCACATCATTTTTTGCAAAAGTTATATGGAGTCACTGGAGAGGGGGACTAGGATGTCAGTATTGGTACATGTTCATGTTATGTAAGAGTCCAACTGTAACAGCATTCATTTTAACATCTAAGTCAGAATTATGACATGGAAAAATATGGAAAGAAATTGAACCTTTTTTTTTTTTTTGCATAGTTTTCCAACCTCCCATTGTTCTCAATTTTCCAACCCAATCAAACATAAGAACTATGTCAATAATCCCCTAAACTTGTCTGCTTTGACCGCTTCTAAAAAACAGACCAGGAGGTGTGTGTTAAGTGTGTAGCTATATCTGCATGTCTCAGATGAGGTATGCAGTGAAGAGGCAAAATCACAATCTGTGTCTTCTGTTTTCACACACACTGAAATCACAGGCAGTCTGTCAAAGAATCATAACTTCAGTGATATAAAGCCTCAACTTATGGTGGGTTTACAAGGTGGTTTACAGAGACGGGCAATGAAAGCACAAAGAACAATAAAAAGACAGGATCACAATATGAGCAGAACTGATAAGTTGGTAAAAGCTGCAGCGAAAGAACATTAGAGTGGAAGATGAATTGGAAAATGTTCAGATTGCCTCAGAAGGAGGACAATGAAAAGGTCAATAAAAGCCACAGAATGAGAGTGGAGTAAACCTAATATGACAGAGTGGTCTATGAAAAAATATTTTCAGGATGGTTTTAAAAGATGAAGCAGACTCTTGTCCGAGTTCCTCCGCAGTGATGTAGCTGAGATTGGGCTTTGTTCAGCCTTAAAGGAACAAACCAGACATTTAGCATCTCCTAGCTAAACAAGTACAAACTGTGTATTCTTTTCAAATAAAGCTTTTTATAAATTCATATCTGTGAGGGGGGTGGGGTAAAGTGGTAAATTGTGTCCTCACCTGCACATGCCAGATGGTTTGTTTCACAGAATCTTAGAAACTGTTTGGAAAGAGGCACACACTTTTAAAACAAAACTTGCCAGCTTATTGGATGAATCATCTTTCTATCACGTCTAACACGGGCTAACTTCAACCAGTCAGATCAAACTCTTGCTGAAGCCAGTTGGGAGAAGAGCAAAAACATCTTCTCCATGCAGAAAAGCCTTCAGTGTCGTTCTTTGCTCTTCTTTCAATGAAGAAATCCTCTCCAGTTCTGATACAACTGATGTTATCACAGTATCTATGCTAACCTCCTCAGGAGCTGCCATTGTTTGTTTGAAGCGAGTCGCTTCCATGGACGCTTCTTGCTGTCGTCACACATAAAATTACACCTGTCCCTCCAAACACACTGATTGGCTGCACCCCTTTTGGTGTGGACACAAACGGGTAACTTTAAGCCTGGCAAGATAGATTCTCATGTGATCTCGCAAATCCAGCTGCCTTGCAAGGTAAATTATTTGCTCCATTGAAAGAAAATAAAGTACAAAGCAACAGCATTTTTATGTTTAATCGTTTTAATTTAACTCAAGTTAAACTCAAGTTTCATTCATTCATTCATTTAATGCATTAATTTTCATTCCTGCACCTTGGAAAGTCCTTGCACACCACTGCCCTCTGTTCCCAGCAACCAATACTTCATTGTTGTAATTAAAAGTGCAGTGTTTTGCAGCCTGTAGAACCATCCTTGAGAGGACATTGGTGTGGACTGGACTTGTGAAATCTGGTTTGCAGAAAAGGACTGAGCAAAGAGTAGAGCTGTCCATCTTTACCTAAATAGGTTTTCTGCTGAGCAGTATTGCAAACTGGTATATACAGGAACCTGGTGACCATCTTTTCAATATCTTCACCAAACACTCCTTCTTTGAAGTTCTGTTGGTATGCTCATTACACAAGAACATAGAGATGATTCTGACAAAAACTTGTTGCCTCCTTGTACAATGTTGGGGCAATGGCATCTGTCTAAATATATCATGAAAATAGTTTTTAAGTCTTACAATTTGTAAAAATTTGTTTCCTAAAATGCCTATCCTAGGCATACCTAAAGTAAACTGAATTGTTCTTGAACCATCCGGAGTCATTACATGCATACTAAGCAGGATATTGCTGTGTTGTGTTCAGTGGATGCCACACAGCAAATCCCAAGCACTCTTCCGACCTTCAAGAAAATGACTGACAGCTCTCTGGCACATAGATGTAGCTCTCGCAGGTTGTTCAAAGATGCATGATACAGTAAATACAACTTGTACAAAAATGGTGTGAAGTTATTTACTCCTGTTGCCCCTTTGGTTGTGTCTCCAATAACAAGGTCTAGCCTATGATTGCAACAGTACCACACAACAAGACCAGGGTACAACTCTGCAGACTCTGCCAGTCATTGTTGATGCTCCATCAGATGTAGATCCAGTTCTTCTTTAACAAGTCCTCTGGGGTGTGCTGGCATAAAGACTGCAACAGTTTGGAGGCTATTGCGTTTGCACTCCAGTTCTTGGAGATCGAGACAAACTATGAGAACAGTGTTGTGGCTTACTGCTGGTGAATGATCAATGAGAACACCAATTTCTAGGTCTTGCTCAATGATGTGCCTCACCATTCTTTCCTCATTTCATGAATTCACATCTGTCCCCTCTTGACTGAGGGACCTTCCCTGGATCTATCTATGCATGCTGCCCTTTCCCAATCATCTAGGCTGTTCTGAAAATCATGTTGGTCGTGTCCTCTTTATCGGCGTACTGTGTCTGACAGTGGGACTCCAGCAGGCCTGCTTTTGATTTCTTCATTATTTCTCCCACCACCTGGTGCCCAGTGCTTTCTTTGTGCTTCCAAATCTTCTTGTGAGTTGCTTTTGCTGGTGACCTTTACCTGACACTTTGGAATTCACCCATTCTGGTGCTAAATCAGATCCTTTCAAGTGATGGTGAAGTCCTGCTCGTCCACATACATGACAAGCTCTGCAAGCTCTCTATTTTTGGCTGTCAGCCATGGGTTTTTCCCCTTGAAATATTTTTTCTGTTCTGCAGCCCAGCAGCTTGGCAGTTTAGTACTTATTTCAGTAGCTTCATCTTCACTTGACTCTGCTACAGCAGTTTCATTAGCATTTCCATCACTGGACTTCTCCCCACTGTCCCCAGTAATAGCATTTAGCTCCTGAACTTTATTTCTGATTTCAATTCCCGCATTGTGTGCTGTCTCTTTGTCATTGACGTTTTCCTTTCTAGGCTTTTTGGCTGAAGGCTTTTCAGTACTCTCCTTTAGAGAAAAGTAACAAGAGGAGAGATCTCTGCCTTTTGCTACTAGCCTGTCTTACTACTTGACCAAAGAGCTGCACTTCGGTTTTCTCCCGTATTCCTCTTCCTCACCTGGTTGCATTACACTATTGACAAAGACACCACCTGTCAACAACATTGTTATTGTGCTCATAAAATAAAACAAAATTCAGAATGATCTCCAAGCGATTAGAGGAGGACTTGTGCTTAGATTACTGATGTTGTGTCCACCCCATTTTCACCACTGATAACAAAAAGAAAAAATGGTGTGAAAATTTGTCATAAATCAGGAGTAATACGGGGAAATTGTGACTCCAGGAGGAGACCACGAGAAAGAAATGAAAAATGAGACTCTAGGGGAAATTGAGAGGGGTGACAAGTATGTTTCAAAACATTTCCCACAGTATGGTTTTTAGATCAGTTTGCTATTACAAGTCAGCTACTTTCCAGATGATTACAGTATGCTATGGAACTAAATTTGCTTTAGACAGGTAATCCACCAGTGTGCCTACACTTCTGACACTTCACCTCACATAGAATGGGAATCATGTGAATGTACAAAGTGTACAGGTTTTCATTTTGACAACTAGGCTCTGACCTTGTCACTCCCACAACCACACAAAATAAACTTCCCTTGGCTGTGCAGACTAGTACAGAAATATCTGTGCATACAAGCAACAAGCCTATTGGTTATGTGTTCCCTGTAAAAACAGGGAGGGACTTGTTGCAGACACTGAATGACATTTACAAGAGCCAGTAGTGATGTGCGTTGTGCTAATTTACTTTAGCAACAAGTATTACTTGTTTACTGTAACTGTATTACTGTTAAAAAGTAATACGTAACAATGACTCTCTTTGTCATTGTTGGGTGCATAGTCTGCTGGTGGGTAGATGATGTATACCTCAATCATTCATTCCACTTCATGGAAAGTTCAAAATGTCTTTTAAATTTTAATGAAAATTTGTATTTTCATATTTATCATCCTATTTATTTTATTTAGTTGTAGTATTGAAAAAAACCTAACAAATTTGCAAGTTTATGTTGAAATAGATATATTTTTCATTATTTATTTATTTTGGTACAACATTAAGCTCTTTTAAAAGAATTACTTTTTTTTTTTTTTAACCAAATTGTGCATCACTACACCGGTGCTGGCTGCACCTTCGTTACATGGGTGGAGCCAGTCTTTAATGTCTACTTGTGTTTATTTCATTTCTACATGTTGTATTAATTTGTGCTCTGCATACACAACTACATACATACAAAAACACATACTGTACCTCACAGTCTTTGTTAAAAGTCATGTGAGGTGTACTGGTTTCAGAAGGTTAAAGGAGACAAAAAAAGAGAGAGAGAGCCAGACAGTGGTTGTAATGACACCGCATAAAACCATGGCCGACCTCTCCTGGATCAGCTGAGGAGAGGAAAGGTCTAATTTTGGAAGTGCTTTTAGCTATTGGACACATGACTGAACAAAGCTAAGTAACCATCCTCCCTGCCTGACTGCTGGCTCCCTGGTTTACAAGCACATTACAGAGCTGAGCAGCTTTTTAATTTGTAAAAAAGTCTGTAAATTCAAATGCATGCATTAATTGCAAATTCATTATGTCCCCTTCAGTGATAAGTATGTGATTTGTTACACGATGTGGGGACAAATTCTTTATCTTAGCACTTTGAAGCAACTTCACTATGATTTAAGGTGCTAAATTGGTTTATAAGAAGGCAAACAAAGCTTTGAGAAAAGTACAACTCAGGTGTCTGTGGGCTTCACGCAGGCAGGAGGCAGGGGAGTTGGGAAAACCAAAAAGAATGGATATTGTTCACTTTAAGAAAGGACATTCACCATTTTATATCTAAAAGCTATTCAGGCAGCTCAGATTGTCTGGCGTTGTCTGGCAGTCTAAGAACTGATGAAAACTAAATTTGGATACTCAAATCAGCCAAATGTTGGAGAGTAAAGTGAAATAAAAAAGGTAATCATCGTAGATGCTTTTGACTATGAAGTTGGGTTTAAAGGGAAAACACTTTCACACTGGGGAGAGGTAACAGTGGCTGCGCTCAGTCGCAGCTGCAGGCAATGAGCAATTAGGATGAGTCTTTATTTTCCTGCAATGAGGCTGGGGCCAAAGCTCCATTTTAACCCTCAAGTAAATCGATTTTCATGAAAACAAAACAACTAAGTGGCAAATTATGTCCAGTGAGAAATGAATGAGGAATTAAAGTAACATGAAAAATGCAGTGAACAATGAACAATGTCCCATCAGCCGGTTCATAACTAGGACTTTTGGAGGGAGATACTTGCAGAGCAGTGAGCAGTGTCAGTAGTTTTGGAGAAGAGGAAGAGCTGGGCATTTATGACAGCTCAAATGGACTGTCGAATTGAAGGGATGTGTTGGATAGGTGATGCAGACAGTGATGCGTGTCATGTGTGAATGTTCTGTAGCGGTGCAGCTTGAGTTGACTGCCTGAGCTCACTCGCAGACCTCACATCATTTGACCAAAACTCTCATCTTTCCCTAATATTAACTGAAAAATGTTCTAAATTGTTTACACAGCCCAAACCTAGGATCACGCAAAGCTCAGCATGTTAACCCCAGTGACCGATGCCAAATTAGTATTAGCATTACTTAGAGGTGTGGTCATTTGGAGTGTGTGCCCCTTCTAAGAGGGATTATTGCTTGGACCCTGGTGCTGCTTTCAGCATTGTTGAGAACGTCTGATTGAATTAAAACTCCAGAGTACACTCACTACTCACTTGAGGCTTCAGCAATACACCTGCCGAGTGTGAGGTGGAGCAGATGCATGCTTCTCAAGGTATATGAAGGACAAACAGAGATTCCTGCCTTCAAAATTGGATAGTCTACCAAATGGCCAAAATAGAAGTTCATTGTTATAGCCCCAGCATTTGGCCAAATTTGACCAAATTCAACACTATACTCTCTTGTGTCCTCAGAAGTACACCCCCAAATGTGAGGTTAATCAAATGCTTCTTGAGATATGTAAAGGCCAGTCATACACACATACATGCAGATGAATAGAGACTCCTTCTTTTACAGGTAGATAATGTTGCTACAGCACCACCTATTGAACAAATGGCACCAAATTTGTAATTTGTCATTCATCATATCTACACATGCCCATCAAATGTGGTTGCAGTTTGAGCAGAATTTGAACAAACCTTGAAGGCCAGCTGTATCAAAACATGGAATATCAAATTTATGAAAAAGTAACTTTTCCCTACTTGGTCCAGAGATGCTCTGTACCAATTTGGTGATGACGGCTCAAAACTTTTAGGAGGAGTAGCTAAAAACAGATGTGAACAACACTTCACCAAATTTAACACTAAACTCTCTTTAAATGTGAAGGCGATTGGATTAACATTTCACAAGATATGTGAAGGATACATGCTGACAAACAGAAATTTCTTCCTATATAGTTGGATAATACTGCTAAAGAACAGCGCCATCTATTGAACAAATAGCACTAAATTTTTTTATGATCATTCAGACATCATATCTGTACATGTTCATCAAATGTGGTGGCAGTTTGAGCAAGCATTGAGTGCCAGCTATAGCAAAACATATGGATTATCAAATATCTGAAAAAAGTAACTTCTTTCCTCTTGGTCCAGAGATGTTCTGTACCAAATTTGGTAGTGACTGCTCCAGATTTTTAGATGTAGTAGCAAAATAAAACCAGATATGAACAAACGTCAAAATGAAAAAAAAAAAAAGTTACAGACCAAAATATGAAGCTTGTTACTATAGCACCACGCTTTGGCCAAGCTGTCCTTCCATGGGTCCTCAGCAATACACCCACCAAGTTGATCAGATGAACAGTTGCTGAGAAAAGGAAGGACATACATGCACAGACAGACAGACAGAGATTCTCTCCTTTATAGTTAGATGAATGAGGATGATGCAAAGTGACCAACAATGCAGGTGTTTTATTTGACGAAGACTTTGGTGTTGACCTTGGCAGTTACATAGTCGTACAGACACTAATGCCTATAAATAGCAGTCAATCTGAGATCCCCTGGAGAGCTGCATGTGGGGCCTTGACACTAGTAGTGATGAGGTGATGGAGGGCCCAAGTGCTTTAGATTGTCTAGGGGTGTTTAACCTTGACAAGAATATTAAAATATTTGTCACAAATCCTACCAGAATAGACAGCAGGCCTTTACAAAAGCATTACCCTGATATACTGCAAACGAGAATGAATTTTTGAGTTCTTGAATTAGATATGACCGCCTTGATTAACAAATTTATCTTATATAAATGGCATGTCATGCATACTGTATATCACCTCCACTCTTAAAACCTCAAAAGTAGACACTGAGGACAAAACCAGTGTGCTGGCATTAGCAATGCAATACAGTGCATCATAGTTGACCTAAAATGACATTTGATTCAGGTGGAAACGTTTACTAGTCTGGTTAGGGAAAACTGAATACCTTTCCACAATGGACAATGATTCAAGTGAAGGCAATGTCAGACTAAATATAGACATGCAGTGTTACAAGTTGACAATTTTGTGTCTTATCAGGCAAAAATCCCAGTGAAATCAATCAATAATCGAGAGGTGGATGTCCACAGTCATGATGAAACAGAATAATTGTCTTCCTGCATGATTTTTTTTCCTAATAGCTTCATTAGTACATAATTTCCACGAGGAAGGATTGGCTCAGTGTGAACATCTGGGAAACTAAGGAATCCAGATAGGTTTTCTAAGGCGTTGGTGGAAAAAACCAGAGATAAAAGGCACGTCAGTACTGGATTCAACAGGTGGCTAAAAGAACTTTAGTTTCATGTCCTTGTTCTCTGTCCTTTAGATGTCTAAGCGGAAAGCTGTTTGCTCAAACTTCAGTTTTAGAAACTAGATAACCCAACAGCATATCAAGGCAGTGTTGCAGCTTTGAAGTCACTTTCTGCTGACAGGCAAAAGTTTAGCCTGTGAGAGTCTTCTCTCTTAACTAAAATCCCAGTGCTTTAAACTTCAGAATGACCTCTCTCTGTTTTTCACCATCCCAACATCCACTTTCAACAGCAAATGTGTCACACTGATGCTCTCAAAGTGCTGTTTCATTTCAACTTAAAAGGTTTCAAAATTGCAGATACATTGAATGTCTGAAAAAGATCATTGAATGCATTTTTCATAAATTTCACAGGAATGTAGCGTTCCAGAAAATCATCTCTGAACCAGTCAGTGTCTGGTTGCATTATGAGAGTGAACTCTCTGATCTGACACACACATACACACAGTACAAAAAAACACCTCCGCACTAAAACGAGGCTCATCATCTCTACAATCCTCCCCGAGGTCTGGTGGAGACTTTGCAGGCCTTTTCTGCTGTCCTCCCAGTCATCCATCAGCTGACTCCTTCAAACACACCAAAGGGCTCAATACATTCTCTACTAATGAGACCAAAATGACTGGCACTTTATCTTCTTCTCTCAAAGGTGATCAGGAAGACAGAGAAGATCATTTCACCTGTCAGTCAGTGTCCAACGCTCTGAAACACGGTGAAAAATGATAGTAGGAGGTTATGTGTACAGGTCTTTTATTGTATGTTTCATTCTGAAATTTCAACTGGGACTTCCCCTGAAGATTTCCAACTCACCACCCCTAGAGATCTTGTGGCTTACCGATTGTCTGGGCATTCTTAAATGCAAAATATTTGCTTGAACGGAAGCAAGGACAACTGCTAACAAACCAACAGCCATTACATTTTTTCAAGGGCATGTACCCCCTCTCCTCAGTGGTGGGCAGATGACTTCTGCATGTCACTGTTTCAATATGAAGGGCCACCCTCAAGTCTTGGAATTGGCTCTGTGGTGCAAGTCTTTTTAACACTAATC
Source organism: Lutjanus erythropterus (assembly GCF_056507025.1). Classification (NCBI taxonomy): domain Eukaryota; kingdom Metazoa; phylum Chordata; class Actinopteri; order Lutjaniformes; family Lutjanidae; genus Lutjanus; species Lutjanus erythropterus. The sequence continues at coordinate 3,522,182 of NC_139338.1, forward strand.
GTTTACACCCAGTTTTAGCAACAAAAGATGGGAGAGTATCCTCAGTCTCTATTGGCCGAAGTGTTTAGAGACTGACTTTTGAGTCTTAATGTGGCCTGGAGCCAATTAAAACCTATGGATTGACCTTTTAAAATACCAATAACACATAAATATAAATTAAGAGGAATTCAGGATAACTAAAAGTAATAGAATAATTTAAAAGACCAATAATGCCACCAAGGGATTTTTAGAGCCCTAGGACTCTACAGGCACCTCCTCCACTGCTCTGGTCACCCTAGGAGAGTATAGACAAACAAAACCAGTACTGCAGAGACACAACAGCCCCAAATCACACCCCTTGCCTTGGCGTCAGCCAAACTGCTGACCCAGGCTGGAGTATTCTCGCCAAATGGGTACAGGCTGCTGCGCTTCAGGCTCCGGTGTCTTCATAGTCCAGGCTGTTTGTTCAGTTGGGTTGCTGCAGGCTTGGCTGGCTCAGCGTGGTCGCTCCATCCTCTTGCTCTGCAGTGCGCTTCCGTTTTTCTTCTTTCACCTTCCTGTGCGCCGCACTTGTTGCTGATCGCTCCTGATTGCTGCCTGGGGTTTGGTCAGTGTCTGTTGCTTTCAGGGACAGTAGTAAGAAACAACACTGCATGCAAAAACAATCACACAACAATAAAACACAATCCAACAAAATTTGAGATCAAAACCATCAACACAGCAACTTAAAAACCACAATAAATAAATTATCTAAAACATGCAGAAAAATTATATTAAAACATGCATAAAAATCCCCATCAACACCGACCCTGTCACATCCACAAACCCTCAACAAACCTCAACATCTTGTAGTAAAAAGCTGCAGTAATATACTGTTTAATGGTTCTTTTGTCTTTTGTGTCTCATTAATTAGTTGTACACACAATACTGACCAACTTCCATCTGTGGATGTGGTGCTATGGTTTTTGTATTTGCTAAATATCACATTAGAATCAAAGAGTAAGCACAGCCAAGGTTTTCAACTTCTTGTACTGGAACATGGTCAGAATTACACTTTGGTAATACAGTCAAACTTGATACGGAGAAAGCAGCAAAACCAGGGTACAAGAGATTCGACCCAAACACAGACTTATGAAGCAGATCTGGTGGAATTCAATTATGTTTTAATCAGAAAGGTACAACAAAGCAGGAAGTTACAGGTCAAAACCAGATCAACAGTTCAGTGAAGGCAAACAAATCCAAAAAGGAGCTGGTAATATCTAAAGTTCATGAAGCAAGCATGGTCCAAGAAAACAAGACAAAGATTAAAAAAATAATTCTAGGAAAATAGTGGCGAAATGCTGGGATCCTTGACACATGGACAAAGACAAACTGGCAGTGATATAAGGAAGCATGCATAGTATATAACCTAGGAAGGGAAGACTAGTGAGGGACAGGTGAAACTATTAACAATCACAAAGTCAGGAAGTAAAGCACAACAAGCTAAGACTCTTTCAACATAAAACAGAAAAAAAAACTAAACTAAAACACAGCAAAACAACTGGACATCTCAATAACAAAACAGTGAACCAGTAAACTAAAAGAGCTGTAGCTGACAAAAGCCTCATCCAGCCATCGTCAGTGGATCGCTGTGTGTCTGCCTGTCACAGCTGACTAGAATAAGAAGCTCCACTGAAATGTCCTTTATTTCAGCTGTAGCCCAAGGCCTTCTTCATAGCACTGTGACAGAGTTGGACACGTGCTGGGCATATGTATACTTCAATCTCATTATCCTGACAAATTACGGGTGGGCTGATCTGATACTCAATATCAGTATAAGTATTAGTATAAGTTAATTATTACCCCAGTTGTTTCAGAGCAGGAAAATCACGATCTCTATCAGGAGATACTCAAGCCTGTAAAATGAAAAAGTGCTATTGAGCCAAGAACTGCGTCCATATTAGATGATTACATACCTTGCAATTTACATCCAATGCCATTCAGTGTTGAAACATGATGAAGAGTGTCCTTTGTATGGTGAGGTGGAAGATTAAGTAATGGATCATGGGTGGATTACCAAACAGGCCTACCAGGCCCAAGGGACCAAACTTCCAGGGACCACTGAGCCAGATCCTCTGTGTGAAGACGCTAGGGTTGGGTAAAGTCTACCAAACTGGCATATATCAATGTCCTTAGTGAAACATCATGATGGATAATGATATTGTTGACACGTACTTTCTTTTATACTTTCATTTGTAGGTATGTTGGATATTAATTACGAAGTAACAAGTACTTTATGCTGTTTTTTCCTTTAGTAAATCAGTCCCAAGGTTACATTGCAAGATAGCTGGATTTGCAGGATCATGCGAGAATCCATCTTGCCAGGCTCCAAGTCATCCGTTTGTGTCCGCACCAAAAGTGGTGCAGCCAATCAGCATCCAGGGATTGACTACTGGCAGCTACGGGCATGGTTTTAGGTGTGACAACAGCGAGAAGCGTCCATGGAAGCATCTTGAACAAACAATGGCAGCTCTGAATAAGTAGATACTGTGATAACATCAGTTATATCAGAACTAGAGAGTATTTCTTCATTGAAAGAAGAGCAAAGAACAGCATGGAAGGCTTTGATCTGATTTGTTGAAGTTAGCCTGTGTTGGATGTGATAGACACATGGTTCACCTGCCAAGTGTTTTTTTTGTTTGTTTGTTTTTTTTTTTTTTTAAGTGCCTTCCATTTTCCAAACAGTTTCTAAGGACGACTTCCCAGAAGGGTCTGGGTAACAAACCATCTGGCGTGGCATCAAGTTAGGCGCATGGTGCTATTATAATAAACCCACCCTTCATTTGTGCGCTCTCTGGCTGACATACTTATTCATCTGTTCAAAGACACTTTTAAATCACAATGTTACAATGGTAGAAGGCTCAGTGATCGATGACTGACAGGCCTAATCCTAGAAGTGACTTTTCTGTCACATTGTCTAAGAACTTAGACACTCATGTCAGTCACAGAGACCCAAAAGTCCTACTGAAAATCTGAAGGAATAGCCAGACACTTTGAAGATGTCCCAAAAACAAACCATCATGATACATTTTAAGTGAGTGTTTTATCCTCTCAGTTTGTCTTTAGGACTATAGAGGGGTTGAGTATTCCATCCAGTATGGATTTCTCAGCTCAGCCTGGTCTGGCCTGTCCAACAGTATCAATGCCTGGGGGCTTGTCTCATAATCAGCCTGCGGTGTAGATTGTGGATGGCCATGTGTGACATCAGTCAAACCAATCATATGTTAGCTATTTTAGTTGGCATAACTAAATTTTAAAGGACTGACAAAAAGACAGTCAGACAAGGAGACAATAGGGAAAGATAAAAGACACAGTGAAGAAAGAACTTGTGTCACACTTCCAAAGTGAATAAGAAGAGCTCTGTATGAACTCAGCAGGGGACCAAGGTTATTAATGCACCTGAGATTTTCATGCTTTTCACCTCCAATCAATACCTGTCCTATTCCTGTGAGATTAATCATTGTGGCCATTACCTGGTTCCACCAGAGCTAATGATGCCAGCAGAGGAGAGCTGGCAGGAAAGAAAGTCAGAGATGGAGGAAGAAGGGCAGAAAAATGAAGAGATGAGGTGGAAAACGTGGGTGTATTTAGCAACGATCATGATGGAGAGAGGAGGGAGGGAGCAGGAACAGATTTTTGGATGCGGTGGATGTATTTTGGGGTGGACGAGGAGAGGATGGAGGAGGTGATCAATACCAGAACAAAGCTCTCAAAGGTGGTGTAATGCAGCCTTCTTTAATTAGGAGTGTAGCAGTGAATCAGCACTGATTTAGCCTGAAAAGACTTAAGCGTATGAGCAAAGAGACAGAACTCTACAACATCCTCAATATTATTATTCCCCACCAACATGAGTCCTCTTATGATATGAAAAGTGTGTTTACTTCAGCAGGAATCCAGCAGCATGACTGAGATAAGTTTCTCATTATGTTGTTGGACAAGCGGGGAACAATAATGCAATGCATTTATTGATCAAGCCCATCTAGGCTCTACTATCACTCGCAAAAAGAGAAGAGCAGTGTCTGTGTGTGTGCGTCTGTGTGTGTGTGTGTGTGTGTGTGTGTGTGTGTGTGTGTGTGTGTGTGTGTGTGTGTGTGTGCTTGTCCTCATTCACCCCGGAGCATGGTGTCTGTGCTGAACAGGAGGGCTGTAGCCTGCTGATTAAGGCAGGGCTCCAACCATGGGCGACCTGTAGTTTTCCCTCTCTTGCTGTCGGCAGAGGTTCATCCACTCCGTCTGTGTGGCCTGCAGCAGATAAATCCAGCTATCAGGTAGAACACAGTCCACATGAAAGAACACTGCTTCAGTCGTGCTAATGAGGCGTACGGCATGTTAGGAATGTAACTCCTTTATCCTCTGTGTGTGATACTGTGTGTGTATCCCTATGGAAAAAACATTTTAGTCTTAGAGTCAGGATTAAAGGGATAGTTCAGATTACTTGAAGTGGGCTTTTATGAGGTACTTATCCATAGTCAGTGTATTACCCACAGTCATGGGTACTAACTTGCTCTGTAACGTTAGATGGCATGATGTGGTGAAGAGACGAGAATATTTTTCCCAGGAATAGAGGCTCACTATCCTGAGAAATGCACTTGTTTCTAAGGTACAATTTCGTCTATACCATCAAAACACACTGGTCACTGCCAAATATTTAACAAGGAGAACTGTACGTTCAAAACCAGACCACTTAAGTCTACTATCTGGTGGTGTTAACAATAATCGAAGAACACCATTTCACATTATAATGAACATAATATAAACTGTACATGCAGCATACAGCTTAACCCAAGCCACAGCTGCAAGGATGAAATGCCAAGTTTGTTGCCTGTGATCTGTCACTGTCTGACTGCACAGGAAGTGGAATTGATATTTTAGAATTCATCTTATTATAAACAAACAAAATTAATTATTTTTTGTTTTGGTGTTTTCAAAGTCATTCTATTGAGCTGAGACAGATTCCATATTCTGTTTGTGTTCAGAGCCTGTTGCTGCAACGTGTGTACCGCTATGTTAGAAACAGTTGGCCTAATAAATTTAATGATCACTCAAAATTAAAGCAAACCTCTGAAAAAAAAGCTCTCACTCACTTGGTGTGAGATTTCGGCAGGGTTCTTCAGGAACCTTTGGCCATCTTTCTGCAGTGAGGGGCACTTTTTGCCACAGACAAACACTTTTTAGTTCCTTCGACTATCAGAATATATGCTAAGCACACATTGTATGTGTTGTTAACTGGTCTTGAACTAATGAGGCTCTCTCAGCTTTACACATTTTAGTAAAATGAACTCAAAAATTAAAACTTGTTGATGTCTTTTTCACAATCTTGAACATTTGTTGCTGCTCCTAGAAAATAGTTTGGTGCCTGAACCATTCCAAACTAATTTCATTTCACAACGTTAACCACATGATTACAGTCACATGACTTATGTTATGTACTTAGGTATTGTCACAGCAACACAATCCTGGGAAACTTGGCATACTTTTTTGTAGGGCTTCCAGGGCTTGGTCGTCCATGCATATATGAAACAACAAGAAAAACTGGGCATTTGGCTGCAAAATGCCCAGTTTTGTGCCCGGTAAAATGTCTGGGCCCACCTGCTTCCTCTGCGCTCCACCTCCAACACTGACACTTGTCACATGGGCAAAATTACAAACCTTCTAAAAAAAAGACTCAGGTAAAAGTTGAAGTACTGATTCAACTTCTTTTTTCAAGTAAAAGTGAAAAAGTATCTCTCTGAAGGGGATTTCTACCTGCTGTTTCTGTGCAAAGCTAACTGAACTTCACCTTTTCTCCATAGCTGAGGCTCCCTCTATGTCCATTTAGTCTTTTCTTTTGTATTTTTATCTTGCTGTTTTTTATCTAATTTTTGTCTGTTTTGTCTTTTTAAACCATATGTTGATACGTATTGTTATGTCTTATATATTGTTTCATTGTTTTTGTCTTATTACGTCATTTTGGTCTTGTTACGCCTTTCATATTGTTTTCATCTTACATTGTTTTTGTCTTGTTATCTTTTTTACATTGTTGTTGTCTTGTTACGTCTTTTTACATAATTTTCACCTTGCATTAAAACCAAATGTTTTGAAAATGTAAGGAGATGTAGGTAATAAAAGTAAAAAGTTCTAAGAAAAATAAATACTTAAGTAAAGTATAGATCTGAAAACTCAACTTAAGTACAGTAACAGTATTTGTACAGTATTTGTACTTAGATACTTCCCACTTCTGTTAAACACATGGACAATAACGGTCTACTTGTTGGTCTTCACTTGGGGGGTCCCACACCTCATCGTTTCACTGATTTACTTTGTGTGACTAGCCCAGACAGCCCCGCAGGACAGCCAGCAGGGAGACAGTGTGCCATGACAGTATGAGGACGTGTTCATAAATGAAATATTGTGAATTTTTTATCTTCAAAACATACACGTTTTGGAAGCATAAATGAAAGTAAAATGCACAGTTCCGTAAAATCTTCAGGACTGCATGAGATGAAACAGGTGCATTTTTGTGTCCACCCCCTCTGTATCCACACAGTCACTGTCATATCTGAGTGGGTTCCAGCCACTCAAGATATGTTGCCAGTTTTTTTTTTTTTTTTTTCATTATTCATACTTTCCCAGTTTTAACAAGTTCTAAAACGCCGTTGGGTGACCGCTCATCCTTTATTTGGAGCACAGCTTTTAAGACAGACAGAATGAACAAGCAGCACGTAGCCCTGATATTTTAAAGCTCTAACATTTTCTCCCTGTTAACAAAAAGCAGCTCTATTAAAAAAAATAGGCCAGGGAATTTTCAGACTTCTGTTCAGTCTCTGCAGGGAAAGGTGCACTGGCCAGGCAGCAGAGATAATGTTTTATTTTATCCTTAAATGTCCTTAAGCTATGTTAAATCTCTCTAATATTTAAATCTGATGTAACTTTGTAATTTAATTCCGCAGTAGATGTGACTTTTAATTTAATTTAGACACCGATGTAACTTCTAATTTAATTTAAAAAGTTTCTAATAAATGTAAAAGCACCGCCGAGTCACATGGCGGGTGTGTGAGTGTAAGTTTGCACCATTAAATGTTGCAGTAAGTGGAGGGACTGAGCTCTGAAGGTCTCCTGGCACAGACCGCAGTGGGAAATTATCTCTCTAAGAGAAATCAGAGCGAGTGGCTCTCCTCTCATTCCCTCCATCACGGCCTCCTTGGCTAATAATCCTCAGCCGTGCTTCAACAGTTCATCCTCAACAGTCCGAAGCTGTAAAATAGGCCGCTAAAGTTCCATTTCCTATTGCTCTGGACTTCTTTCACATTCTTCTTTTAAAGAGTTTCACACTCCGGAGCTTCGTGAGAGGGTGGAGATATTGGAAGGCAGCCAGAGACATGAATAAGAGACTGACTGAACTCCCTCAATGGGTTCTGACCACAGGGGAGTGCAAATTCTCCTCAAATCTATATTTGCGGATGTGAAGCCTTTGCTAATATGACAAGTTGCAGATGAGAGGCGATAGAACCCAGCATGCAGCCATTTGCCTCAGCACACAAAATGTTTGCCAAAGTACAGGTGCTACCACTGTAAAAGATCACACAGGAATTTTGTGGCATTAACTCTATCTTTAACCTAATCTTTTCTCATTAACTTATTTATTCCAGTTAATTAAAGGCATTAAATGCAACATTTTCCTAAAAAAACACAATATATAGACTCATATAAGCATAATCCCTTAAAATCATCACTTATGGCCCACTGTAAATGTGTGGTGGTGGCTGTATCTGCAAAGACCCTGCAGCCCTTTGCCTATATGTTCTTATTTTCTAATTATTTTGCTGTACTCAGGATACTTGGAACCAACCCAAAACACTGATGTCCTTGCATCTTTCTGGTGCATTTATGAACAGCTTGGAAAAATTCTACTGATTCTACTTTTGAAGGAGAAATCTGTAATATATTTTCTTTGATAAATCATAAAATGACCATGATGCATCATCAGGGATCAAGGAAATATGTTAAGTTAAAATGCTTGCTTCACTCGCATGTTGGTTTCACAATATTCAGTTTAAAATAATGCCAAATGTTCGCAGAATGAGTAAATGTGTGTTTATGAGTCATAAGAAACCATTAACAATCTTGTAGAAGTCGTAGATGTTTATATCTGTTAAACTGAGCAAAGTGTTAATGGAGTTTGGCAGCAGTGAGACAGGCAGCCACTTAACTCATCATCCACAGTGTATTATTTCAGAGCAGTGGGCTTTTGTTTTCAGAATAACGGGTCAGACAACTGACAGTTATAAACAGCTGATCAACTTAAAGTGGAGGACTCATCTTTGTTTGTTATTGTCAATTTAAGAGGAGGTGTAGATCCTGTGTTCCTGCGGAGCTCCTGCAGCCTGTTAATTTCTGCCACATCTGGGGAGGTGGGTGTGGTAAAAATGACTCTCTTCAACCATAGATTGCATATTAAACAGGATTACAATCTATTTACTATACAGTCTATTGCTCCAACTCACTATTTGGACTGCTGTAGTCATTCCTGCTGGCACAGTGGCTACATATTGCTCCTTTCAACTTAGAATTTCTAGTATTTATTTTCAGAACACACACAAATCTTGTGATTTGAAATGATGAGTTGAATCAATGTACTATACAGAGTTCAGTCAACTCCATAGACAGTAGAAGAACCTGCACTCTCCCTAATGGGCATCAGGGAGCGACCCCACTGGTTGCCAAAATAAGTCTGGTTGTATTACATTCTTAAATTTCTCAATGTCTCAAATGCTATTTTCAAGTCTTCGCCAATACAGCATGATGTTTAGATTTAGAGTTAAAGGAACCATAAAGCAAGGTCTTTCTAAATTCAGTCACCTTAAAATTTGAATGGCTAATATCTGAAGCTTATTTAACATGTTTCCTTAAGTAGCTACAATTGAAATAATAATAATTGTATTTGACTAGTGAAGATTTTTATTAATTGACCTCAACTTGTCTTGTCAACTTCAAATGCAAAATCAGCCTGGACACTAAGTTTTTTTTAAGTTAAAACAAATGGGATTTTGTTGTTGTTGTTGTTGCTGTTATCTCAACTCGTCTTTTCAGTCAACTTAAAATTTAAGGCAGTCTGAACACTAATTTTTATAACAACTTTTTTTAAGCCTGTCTCTTCAAATTTAGTCAACTTAAAATGTTATCAGCTAATATCTTAAGCTTATTGAAAATGTAGCCACAATTGAATAAATATCGAGGACATTTGACTAGAAAAGTCTGTCCTGAATCATTACAAAATTTTAAATCAACTTCAAATGTTAAGGCAGCCTGACACCATTGTTGTTTTACAGTGTATTAAAGTATTCACACAAACAGGAGATGTAGGAGGATTCTGCCTCCGTCAGAAAGAAAAGCGGCGGATCCCGGCCTGGATATGAATTTGCTCCCTCTAATTGTACCCTGTTGCTTCTCTGTGTGGCAGGAGGAAGCAGAGCCTGAGCCCGGCTGCCCGCTGAGCCGTGGCGACTGTCCAAACAGCACCATGTGCACATTCTGCGGTCAATGGGCCATGAAATCAAAGTCATCTCACTGAGATTATGCCATTCAACATTCAGCACGGGCTGCCTGCTTGTGCTGGAGATTACCAGAGCATTGTCTGCTCTATATTAGTGCTCAACTTAGAAGAATATCTTGTATCACTATGCAGAAACACACACACACACTATTACACAAATGCCAGGAGCAAGCAGTCAGCCCTCTGCAGCCTCCATTCCAAGTGTATTGATTTTGCAAAAGCTAATTTAAAACATCTGAAGAGGAAATAAATGTGTTATTAACTGCAAGGCCTGTTTTTTCTTAACATCTCAGGTGATTGAAAATTTTATTCAGCTCATATTGCTTGATTATATAATCCATACATCCATCGATCTATCCATTTTCTGCTAACAATTTGGGTCCCGGTGGCACTGGCAGCAGGTTATGAAAGGTTGTCCAGCTGTCCTACCTAGCGGCCTCGTCCAACTCTTTTTGAGGGATGCATCAATGTTAAAATGGGATTTATAATCCCTCCAGCATGTTCTTGGTCAGGGGTCTGCAAGCTGCAGTTCTGGAGCCACATGTGCCTCTTTCACTCCTTTCCAGTGGCTCCCTTGTAGCTTAGACAGAGTTATATGGAAATGACAACAGGTATAACATTTTATTACACTGCTTTTTTAAATACTCAAGTCTGATTGGTCAGTTACAGCCTTCTAATTCCTGTTATTTCTGTATAACAGACCATTGCTCTTGAAGAGCTATAGAATAACTTTTTAAATACATAAAACAATTTTAAAAGTAATATTTGTGCCAAATTGTTGATTTTGGTAAGTAACCATGTAATAGACATATAATGTACAGTGAGCAGGTCATGGAGGATAATTCAAGGCCTCTCTGCTTCATGTTGGGGTCCTGCATCACTCTGTTGATGTTTATTTCACAATAATGACCTGCTCACTGTACATTATGCTTTACTTAACTTTATTATTGTAGGCCTGTAGTGATTCTTACATTCTTCAGTTGTAATAATGCATCCCATCCTCAGTCTGTGATTAAGCATCTTTTCGTCAAAATTTTACTAGTGGCTAGTCTTAAGTCTCCCTTGGTTAGCCATAGATGCCAAATCTAAAACAAGGAAAATCTCCAAGGGAAATGGAGAATTTAAGACTTGTGGCTCCAGAAGGACTTTTTATTTTGGCCAAAAATGGTTCTTTTGAGAGTGTAGGTAGCAGACCCCTATTCTAGGTCACCTCCTTCCAGTTTATCGCCCCTCTAGTGTAATGTTTTGCAGTGCTGTTAAAGTCAGGCAACATAGTATAAAGAGCAAGAAAGTCTGCATTTGGAGGAGGTGGGTGGATGGATAGGTCAAACAAACAGGACTTTCACCCAGGAGAAGGCAAGATGGCAAAACTGAACATGCATGATGATATTGTTGTGGTGATACATAAGGTCATTAATTTATTTCTAATCTGGATTGTGAAAGGAGAAAGCATCTACATAACATCTAGCTGTGAATTCCATCATGGAGGATAGCAAAAAGTTAATCTTTGGATGGTGATACAGTTACCCTTGCCATCCTCTAAAGTGATATCTGCTTTGCCATTCACTGTCTGCCTAATTCCAGACGAATGCAGCATTATTGCTAACTTGACCATGCAACACTGTAGAGAGTGAGAACATGCTGGCCTTGAAAAGCCTCTGAGGGAAGGGATCTTGGGTGCATCCTAATCAGATACCATATCACCGTCTTTTAATAAGTAGCAGCACCAATGTCCACATTACTGCCGACCCTGACCAATCCACCTGCACCATCTTTACCCTCAATTGTGAACAGGACAATTAGATATTTGGACTCCTTTGCTTGGTGCAGCACCTCACCCCTGTTTATAGATAATGTCCAGTCAAGTCCAGGTGATTAGATCCTGTCTTTATTGCCTGCTGTACACAGCTTTACAGTGCACAACCTGGTGTCTTTATCCTAGCCCAAGCCTCGTAACTTTTACTTACTTGTTCTTCTACCTCAGAGTACCACCTATAGTGGCTTACTCTTGTAACAACCCCATCCTTGAGTAACTGTCAGATTCCACCAGGCATGGCTGCATCGTATCCCAGCTGCTGGAGCTGATCGTGCTATTCGAGATGATGTGACACTGCAGCACATTTCAGAACATGCTCCGATGTTGCAAGTAAGATTTTTGACAAAAGAGCAGATTGACCTGGGCAGGAAGACAAACAAGGGAACAGCATCGAGAATCAATTTTCAAAATAAAACAGATTCCTGATCATAAAAACAGACAAAAAAGAAATTACGTAGCTGACTTACTGACGGTAGAAGCACAAAAATCAAGATAAAATGATCAAATCAACAAAATTTGAGCAAGACAACGTAATCATGCGGGCAAAACCCTCTGCTTCTAGACCAGGTCAAAGATGCAATGTCACAGAACTGTACTTGGTACATTTTTCAGGTATCTGTACATTACTTGCATATTTATTTTTCTGACACCTTTTTATTTGTACTCCATACATTTTAACAGTATTTTCTACTCCTTACATCTTGGGTGGAATTATTATCATTTAGATTATTATTTTTATTTTGCATCATTGCACGCCACCCTTCCAATATCAAAACTGATTTAAACCTAAGTAGATGGGACAATAATACATAGAAAAGATTATTTTTTTGATGTGACAACATAAAAGATATAAAAAGTCAAAAAATATGTAACAAGACAAAAAGAGACACTAAAGACATAGACATAAAGCTGAAAAACAAATAAAGATGAAAGAGACATAAGAACATTAAAAGCTACATAGAGGATGTAAAAAAAAACAGGAGAGGGAAACTCGAGCATGGAGAAAAAGTGAGGTTCAGTTAGCTTTGCACAGAAACAGTCAGTAGAAATGTCCTTCAGGGGACGACTATTCACTTTTATACTCTGAGTACATTTCAGAGCCTGTAGTCGAGTAAAGAAGTTGACTTTGTACTTCTACTATTACACAAGTATTTGTACCTCTGAGTACAGAATGTGTGTACATTTGCCACCTCTGGATGAAGGTAGGATAACTACATCATCTGCAAAGAACAGAGATGCAATATGATCACATTACCCTTCCCAATAACTAAGTAATATAATATGCTACTTTACAGATCATGGTCTTTTGCAACATAATTACTGCACAATGCTTTTAAAAGGTAAATTGTCTTTACTGAATATTGTTTTGTCTGAATACGCTGATGAGGAGATGAAGTGTTGCCTAGTAACAGTTGCTACTGGGAGTGGGAGGAGACAGACTAATGCTGCTGGTTGAGAGACGCTACATTGGAAAGATGGGAAGAGTGGTGGGTGTTTGGAAAAGTGAAGATGTATTTTAAGCAAATATTACCGAAACACCTGCCTGCTGCAGTCACTTGGCAGTCCACTGTGTGATGTAAGTGATGATAGAACAAAATGCTGGCATCAAACTTATCCCCATCACTGCTGGGGTAACATGTTACTGTAATAACATTGGCTGCTGTCTTTTTCTGGGCATGAGCAGTAACACAGAGAGCCAAAGTAGTCCCATTATGATTAAAAGAGTCTAATTAGTAACCGTGGATGTTGGAAGTGATAGTTCCAGCAGAAAATCCTGGTATATTTACAGAGGTAAAAGTGTCCTACTTTTCCACTGCAGTTTGGTTGCCGCGGTAAGCCCGCAGTATCCTCCAACACGGTGCTGTTTTTTTCTGCCACCAGGAGTCACAATGACTTGTGACTGTATGTAGCTTCAGACATTCATTTGACTGAAAACCTGTCTGTGTTTGCATGTGTCACTGTATTCCATTACTAACTGTTCTTTCTGCAAACACCCTGAAAGCACCATGTGAGCCGAGCCGCTTTGGGTTTATAAAATGCAGCCATTTTGTTGGTGAACCACATCTTTATACTGCTGCTTCTGCTTGAAATATGTATTTGAACTGTAGTATTTTCTTCCTGCTGGGATTGAAGATGTTCTTAATCTCCCTCCCAAAACAGATCTGACATCCTTTCCATGGAAATTCATTACTATAACATCCATCCATCCATCCATCCATCCATCCATCCAACCAACACTACTGGTAGCAGGTGCACTTAAAATGCTATCATTTTTTCAGTTGTGTCTTTTCTGCGTGGCTAAAAAAATCTTTTCCTAATTAACAAACATTAATAACATTTATCAAACAAAATTTTAAAAAAGGCCCATTAGTAATTTCTTTGAAATTCCTTATTTTCTAATTAACTGCCTTATTAATTTAACTTATTAACTAAATTAACTTCATACAAGGATTGACACTAGGCCTGTATGACTGAAAAAAAAGATTTTTCTGCATTTAACAGCTGCAACTACATGTTCGTTTTAAATGTTAAAGAGTTTATCCAACACTAAATGTAGCTGCCTGGAACCTCTTCGGTCATACAATTATTCAAATCCTGGATTTAAAAACATAAACCATGAACTGTTCCTATGGGACAGAAGGAATAGTATATTTGAGCTCTTTTAGTGTGTGTAGCTAATATGCAGCTTCCTTCTGAGGGACATTATTAGACATTTTATAATGCATAAACAAACAACAAAATTCCAGTTTGAATCCTTATATTTTCACTGTGAATTAGAAAATGATTGGAGGATCACTCAGCAACATATCAGGGACAGATTTAATAAGATTATAAGATAAGAATGTAAAACCTACAAGAAATCAATGGGAAGCTGTCACAATGGAAGTGGTCACTGAAGTCTGAGCTGCAACCACTAGCAAAGATGTGTGTGTGTGTGTGTTATTTGCCTCTGCAGCAGATGGCCAGTCCCCTGCATTCATGTATATGCAATTGTAATCTAATGCAGCACAAAATACAGTCACATTACGCTTGTGTGCCTGGAAAGTAGATGAGAGCAGGCAGCCTCAGAATGAGGTGGTGACAAAAAGCCAGACAGTTTCTAACAGCCTTCAGAGAATATACAAACCCTGCAAGGCAGCTGGATTCACAAGGCTTCAAGTTAACTGTTTGTGTCCGCACCAAAAGTGGTGCAGCCAATCGGTGTCCTAGGAGGGACTACTGGCAGCTACAGGCATGATTTTAGGTGTGACGACAGTGAGAAGCAAAAGTTTTCGCCCTTCTCCCGACTGGCTTCAGCAAGAGTTTGACCTGATTGGTAGCTCATGTTAGATGTGACAGACAGATGATTCATCCAATCACCTGCCAAGTGTGTTTATGAAAGTCCCTTTTCCAAACAGTTTCTAAGGACGACTTCCCCGATGGTTCTGTGTAACAAACCATCTGGTGTGTCAAGTTAGACATCAGAGAAAGTTGGGTTCAAGCCGGACAAAGATCCAACCAGCATACATTGTGCATTGATCATTACTGATTGATTTGGTCTAGGCCTGGCTCATCTTGAATGAGCCTAATCTTTGCCAAATGCGCTGAACCTGGCACACCGACACACACGGCACTATTCCCTGTAGCAGGAGGGGCCCCCCCTGAGTTGACCACTCCATGACCCTGAAATATGACTGGCCCAGTCAAAAACATATGGACATGTCATTTGGTCTTCTTCCTTGTCAAAACCAGGTGCCTATGTTACCCACAATGCAACTTGACTGTTGACGGTTAGGTTGGAGATTCATGTGTGTAATGCTAGCAGGGTGACCAGGTGCCCCACACAGCACTGCATTTCCCACATTTGATTGGGTCTACCCTTCAAAAGTCAGACCAATGGATGCTTTTCTATAATCTGGCTGTTATCCAACCACTGTGAAAAAAAAGCAGGTACAGTATCACAGAGCTGTGTTTGATATCAGTCAAACTGTGCTCATGTACAGGTTAACCTGTGACCATCTATCACGCCTATGCCCAACAGGAAAAATTGCAAGTCACCACAAAATCAGAAGCTATTCAGATTTAGCAGAATATGATGGAGACGGCAAAACATAGAAATGTTACTAGCTAAGGAAGACTGCCTCTCTGCAATGTTAACGTGTCCAACATTGTCCCACACAAACATAATCTTTGTCCATATTTGGTTTGTTGGGATCTGGTCACTCTATATGCTTGCAGAGACTAATGCAGCCTGCAGCAGTGATGAGGAACAGCTACAGAGGTCTGGTCAGATCACTTCTGTCTAACCTCACCCAAACAGTTTTTTTTCCATTTTGAAACTTGTAGTCTTGTAGCCCCAAATAACACCGACTAAAGTCACTTGAGGACATTTATCAGACTTCACACAGCTCCCTCAGCAGACACTAAAGACTTTATATAACTTTCTGTTGTTCCCCTTTATTGCTCATTGGAAAAGTAATTACTTTAATAATTTCTCAACAGCAGAATTAGATACGAAAACATTACTATTCATTACTCAGCCCAGTGCCTTAAGATAACTCCAAAGCACACAATACTTTATAAATAAATGTTCAAAATGTTCTGCATGTATTCTTGTCTCAATGAATACCTTTGTTAGTCTGTCATGTGTACATCATAATGCATAAATGTTCCTTCCTCCCTTGACAGACTGTTGCTTGAGGAACAGTTTTTTTCACAGCAGCTTTTTTGACATGAAATATTGGATAAACGCAGGTGTTGCTCATTATACTAATTAAGGTTCAGTTCCATCCAGGTCAGACAGAGTCATGGTGCCGCTATTGTGCATGTTGGCTCACTGGAAAGGTTCTGCTGCACCGTAATTGGTGGGACCTTAATTAGTATCATTGGCAACACCTGTCTTTACTTTAGTGAGCAACAATAAATGTGTGTTCTGAGTTTGTCACACCACAGAAAGCACACAGCTAAATCTGAAGGATTAAATAATCACCAAAGTATATAAAATGTAAAATTAGTCGACCTATGACTTAAAAAAAAACACCTGAAACATGGACGATCCATCTAGCATATTGCTTTAATTGTGCCTGAAAAGTTGAGACCGTGAAGACCTGATGCCAACAGTGCACCAAACAGTAGGAGTTTTCAGTGACAGGGACAAGACATGCAGGGAATTGAAATTGGCAACAGTTAAACTGGAGAGTAAAATAAATAAATAAATATTATATAACCTGAACCCAATGTGAGTCTGTGAAATGTGTGAGACATAATACCCAACCCGACCCAAACCCATCGGATCCCGTCGGATTTGGGCACAGTTCTCAAGCTTCTAATTCTAGCAGCTTTACTGGACATGTCCAGACATGTTTTAGCCACCAGATCCAGAGGACGGTGACAGGATGGTACTGAACTGAAGCGAACTGCTGGGCTTATATGGACTGAGAGAGTCACTGAAGGTATGTTGTAACTGACCATTAGGGAGGGTGAGGTGATCGGGAGGTGGTGTTGTGACAGGATATGGCAGATATGACAAGAAAGGTGGCAAATAGAGAGGGGACAACACGCAGCAAATGGGCAACGGGTCAGAGTTGAACTGGCAGCCGCTGCAGAGGACTGATAGCCTCAGCACATGGGGTGAACGCTCCACCAACTGAGCTACAGGGGCGTTGTAGCAGTTATAGCTTTAACTAGGGACTTGAATTTGAAGAATGAAAAGCACAGTGGAGAGCAACATCATTAAAAGTATCCAAAGCTGCCTTATTTTTCAAGGTTGCACCATTATACTGCAGTTGTCATCTGCATCACTTACATTCCTGTGAGAGACTGGGAGGCCACAGTGCACCTATGATTTGATTTGTCATGATCACAAAATAACTATTTTGTGATATCGACATTACCCAAAATGTCTTCTCATGATCCTTAAATAAGAATGTGTCAGATTCTGATGTGGTAATCATCTATATTTAGCAGATCTAATTAGACATTCTCTGCCAGCTCCTCTATGTTGACACATTATCATTATAGATCAGTTGATAAGAGTTATTACAGCATACTGCAGCTGTACATGAATGGAAAGTCCTTGTAATATCTCTATTATATTACTGTAGAGCTTGACAGTGAACCTGTGAGTGTCAACAGTTAGCTACAGAAACATTAGAGTTGCTTTCTACTGAACAAATGGTTCCTATTTGATTGTGCAGAGTAATAGTGCAATGTTTCTTAAAGGACATGTTGCTCCTGATTTGTTTTAATGTGTTTTTTGTGTTTTAAAGGTCCAGTGTGTGAGATTTAAGTGGATTTATTGGTAGAATATGGCAGAAATGGAATACAATATTCAGAAGTATGTTTTCATTAGTGTATAATAAACCTAAAAACAGTGATTTTGTTATCTTAGAATGAGCCCTTCTCATCTACAGAGGAAGCAGCTCCTTTTCCATGGAGGCCGCCATGTTGAACCGCCATGTTTCTACAGTAGTACAGAACAGAAAAACTGAACACTGTTCTAGATACAGACTTGCGCATTTTATGTGTGTCGCAAGGACACCACATAGGTTCTACCACGCGCTTGGAAGGGGAGGGTGAGGAGTGGTATTCAGTTGGTTGCAATCTACAACCTCAATACCTTGCTAAAAGAGTGGAGTTCATTGAACTCATATTTTTGGTGAACTGTGAACCGAATAAATCAATTTGCAATGAATGAATGTTAAAATGAGCATCATTCAGTCTTTAGAGAGATATTGGTGCTCACATGGTCAGCTAACTGAAAAAAGTATGATCGCAGCAGAGAGAGAGTACACAAATATGGACAAAAGTGTCAAAGTGATGTAAAAACTTTCCTTGATCATAAGCCTCATGTTTCTCTGTAATTCTGTGGTGTATCAGTGAAGTGTATGAACTACATTGTGGGCTGGAGTCTGTTAACAGTAAGAAACACACAGATAGATCTGCATTATACATTCATATCCTAACATCTGCATCTATGGAAGCACATTTCTGTCATTATTATGGAAACAAAGAAGATTCTGTAAGTCATTATGATGATGAGAAACTTTGTCAAAATAGTCTGAAATAATGATTTAGTATTTCAAATTACTGACTATATGTCTCAAAAGAATAAGAAACTCTCAAAATGACATACATACTAAGTCATTATTTTAAGATATTAAGTCACTATTTTGAGATATTAAGTCATTATTACAGAAAGACTGAGAGTCTCTGAAGGTACTACGTAACTGACCGTTAGGAGGATGAGGGGAGGGGGAGGTGGTGTCATTCATGTATCGGTTCGTGGGACTGTTTTAGTGTTGGGGAACCATTGCTTTAGCACGTCATCGAGCCATGTTTAAGGTTCACCCAAAAAATCCAGAACATATAACAGTCTACATCATTCTTAGTCTTTTCACGTTTTCAGCAACTATTTTCTAAAAATATAATGTGTTTCAAAGAAAAACTCCCTTTTTCCTTCACACAGACTCAAAAATTAAACAAGTCAACTTTTGACTTTCTGTTTCACATGAACCTGAGTCTGCTGGGTGAAGGTCTTGTGTTTGTTTGACTCGTTCATCCATCCCATGGATCAGGAGTCTGCAACCTTTACTCTCAAAAGCGCCATTTTTGGCCAAAAGAAAAAAGAAAAAAACTTTCTGGAGCCATGACTCTCACAGTCTCCATTTCCCTTTGAGAATTTTCTCATTTTGTATTTGGCATACATAACTAGCCAAGGGCTTAGACGAAAAGGCCCTTAGCTGTAGCCACAGGATATGACACATTTTTACACACAGGCCTACAACAATGATATATGAAAATTAAGTAAGGCATAATGTACAGTTAGCGAGTCATTATTGTAAAATAAACCCTGACAGAGTGACGCAGGACCCCAGTGTGAAGCAGAGAGGTCTTGAATCATCCAGAAGGGCTTTATTTTGCAATATCATCCTGCTCACTGTACAAAATCCCCTTCTTATTACATGGTGACTTACCATCAAAGTAAATAATCTGACACAACAGATTACTTAAAAAATATTTTATGAATTTAAAATTCATTTATTGCTCCTCCAGAGTCTATGATCAGACCTATGTCTGTTACACAGAAATAAGAGACTTTAGAATGCCGTAACTGACCAGAGTTGATCAGAATTGTGTATTTAACAAAGCCGTGTAATAAAATGTTCTGTTATTAATTTCCATATAATTATTTGTCTAAGCCATAAGGAAGCCATTGGAAAGGGGTAAAAAAAAAATCCACCTGTGACTCTGGAGCTGCAGGTTGCAGACCCCTGCCATGGATGATGAATCAGCCTTGTCTATAACATGGGTTTAAAAACGTGTATTCCAGCTTGGGAGGAAATGTCAGCAAATATCATGAAGTCATTCTGTTACGTGAACATATCTACATTCTATTAACTGTTAATCACCTCAGCACTGTGTTAGAGTGTTACTGAGGAATGTATGATTGGCATTTTCCCTCCAACAACCACATTTTTAACTCCCATATTTCTGTACCAAGCTTCTCAAGGGATTTATCCTCTAATTAAATTCCGAAATAAATAATAAAATAAATAAACTATAATCAATATTTTATTCCTGCAGTCTATTCTCTGTAAAGAATGAAATGAAAATCATGATATGAGCCTCCTTTACTATGTACAGTATGTTCTATGTGTTTTCCTGCTGTGTGCTCTCTAACAATGTCCCCTAAGAGGTTCGAACACAGCTCAATGGGTCTCTGGGAAACATAAAGTGAGTGTTTGCTGCTGCTGTGGGTCTCCTCTTCCTCATTCTCTGTGTTCTCCTCGTCCCTGCCATGGAGACAAGACGGCATGCACCTGACAGCGGACAGGAAATTAAAATTGGGCCGGAGAAATAGATCGGATATCCAGTCGGCACGAAGCTGAGGAGATAAAGAGCGAGAGAGGCAGAGAGAGCTAACGACAGAGCAGGGAAGAGGGAGAAATATATTATGGAGAAGAAATTCAGCCCAGATCAGTCGTTGGCTCCATTCATAATAGAAAATGTGATTCTCATCCACTGTCTGCCAAAGAAACAGCGAGGTAATGGTCTCTTTAATGATCTCCCACCTAATGCATTAGTGTTGGCTACTGGCCACAGAGCAGCCAGGTGATAAATGTGAGAAAATAAAATACATCACCAATATGACTCAATTCAATACAGGCCTGTTTATTCCCTGCAGCTTATACCCACAGCTGGGTTTATCATGTGGGTGGGGTTGGGGCAGCCTGGGCTCAACAAAAGCAGTATTATATTGCTACTATTACAATGCCTATTTTTGCTTTTTCATGCCATTTAGTTTGTACAGACTTATGGAGAGACAGCGTCATTTCACATATGAATGTCATGGAGAAAAAATGACAGGTGACGTGGTATAAAGAGACCGAAAGTGTGTAACTGGAGGAGGTGGGGTGGATGGATGGGTCAAACAAAGACTGCAATTCCTGACACACATAAAAGCTAAAGTCAGCAATGACTTATTTTAACTTTAGTACACAAGTTATCTTCCATAACATACTTAACTTTCACATGTATAATGTAACTTACATAAGTAATATTCTTATTTTAGCCTAAACTATGAACTTTTCACAAACCTAACTAAGTAGTTTTTGTGTCTAAACCTAACCAAATTGCCACTGTTTCTCAACATTAACCACAACAAAGATCACCATGGTGACAGGTCATGTGACTATGATGACAAAGGTCACCTGACTATTGTTGCAACCTTCAAAATGTGCTGTGAAATGTCCTTAAAATGCATAGTGTTTCTCATTACCTTGTGAGGCAGCTGGATTTGCGAGATCATGCACAAATCCGTCTTACCAGGCTAGAAGCTTTCCGTTTGTGTCCACCCCAGAGGTGGTGTGAGCCAATCAGCACTGTTTCCTGTTTTTGTTGCTAGCAACTAGCTAGCAATGGACAACAAGAAACACATTATTAACTTGAATAAATTACAGATTTCTCTGTGTTTGAACATTGACGGAAACATTTTGGATAATGTAAGTACACAACTCAACAAAATAATAACATGTTTAGCATTTGTGGACACTTTAAGGTGGAAATATTACATATTATAGTTTTAACCCAACCCCAAATCTTTTACTGAACCTAACCATGTTGTTTTGATAACTAAACCAAACCAAACTATGACCCTTTCACAACATTAACCAAAAAGTGTCACCTGACTATTATTACCAACCCATAAATGACACATGACATTGCATGGGATTATGGGAGTCATTGGGTTCATTGCTGAACAACCACCATTGCCAATGAAAATCTATTTGAAGTGGTTCAGACAGAAATCATTTTCACGAGGGAGGTAATACTGGGGTTTTAATGACACTCTGTTTAAGTAACATTGTCAAAGTTATAGCAGCTAGTGGCTAGTACGAAATGTATTGTTACCTTGAATAATTTATGGATTTCTCTGGGTTTGATCATTGTTGGGAACATTTGGGATAATATACACAAGTCAATAAAATATATAATGTATTTTTAGCTTTTTTGACATTATATCTTTAAAAGTGCATGCTATTTATACACCACCCCAAGAGACCACATTGGTTGGCAATGTGCCTTGGGCTAAAATGATCAAATATACAACTGCACATGAAGAGACGCACAAAAAGAATCAATGGTAAAGAAGACTGTGTCCAAATTTTGGCTTATTTTGGCAGTAAATTTCTTGAGTACTATTTAGATCTATGATTCACCACCCATCGATCAACACCCAGTCATTTCCCACCCAGAATGTGTCGGAATCACATACCAACATACTACCCACTGCATACTCATTAGTATGTACTGCATATGACCTACTAAGTGAATGATGAAGCATGCTATTACCAGCTGACTGTTCACACAGAATTATACTCAAGCAGAACATCTCTGCATCACATGTCTGCAGAACATTACTGGTCCGAGGTAAGGTAAAATAATTATTAAGGACTGGGCAATTTTAGCAATCACATTAAAGAAATTTAAACTGGTAAAAAAAAAAAAAAAGGCTGGATTGGTTATAATCTTGGGCACGGAGCAGAAAGACAGAGTCATAAGGATAACTGCAAAAGAGAACAATCTTTTATATCATAACCCATCCAGTCATGTTAATTACAGCCTATTTTCAAAATAGTAGTCTAAATAAGAACATGACACATACCAAACACATAAACATCAGAAACAATACCATAGTTTTGCTTATAATAACATAAATGTCTTACCTGATTATGCTACAAACTACAATTATTATTATCAGAACAAATGTTAAAGTCTGTGTTAAGGAAAAGAGTTTTTTTTTTCTTCTAAACACATTCTACAAAAAGACAGAAAGAAAGTAGCTGCTGAAAACGTGAAAGCATTGAGAACTATATAGTACTAAATTGGTCCATGTCCATGGTCCCCAAACACTATAGAAGCACCATGAACTGACACACCAATGACACCACTTCCCCCTCCCTAGCACTCAGTTACAAACATACCTTCAGCGACTCTCTTAGTCCAAATCAGTCCAGCAGTTCACTTCAGCTCACTTCAGTTCCAACAACCAGACACAGAAGAAAAAAAAAGATCCTGTCAATGTGCTCTGGCTCTGGTGGCTCAAACATGCCTGGATGTGTCCAATAAAGGTACTAGATTGAGCGTCCATGTTTCAGGTGGTTTCCAGGTCATAGTGGTGTTTGACACTGACACAGCTGAGTGGACACACCTCCTGCATTTCAGAGCAGAGAAAACTGCTCATTTTTTCCTCATTTTGAAGCCTAATTTTATATACTTAGCGATTTTTCAATCATTCTAATTTGGCTGGATGGTTAATAAGACATTATTTTGTGGTGTGACAAACTCAGAACACACATTTACTGTTTCTATATTGTATCTTTAAAGTTTCACAAAGACATATCTTTGCTGTTGTCATGGACATAAAGTTATGTGTACTTGCATGTTATGACTGTTGAACCAGATAAAATCATCTTTGCAATTCAGTCTTTGGCAGATAATAACTTTTTGGCACTTTTTGCCAGATAAAGTTTACCAAAAGCCACATATGCTAACTACTTCCTGGCTCCAGTTACTCAATAAAATCAGTGTTTTTCAAACTGTTAACACCGCATACAACCTCAGGAGATATTGAGCTGTCCAAATACCACCTTGCTGTTTAGTGCCGTTTTGTGGTGCAAGGTGCTGTGGAAACTCAACTGGCACTTTTTGAGTTGCCTGTAATTCTCAGTTCACTGTTGTCCACTTAATTTTCAGCACAGCATCACAAAATATTCTCCTCCTGATCTGCACTTCTCTTTGTAATTATTCCCATTTAAAGCCATGATTACAATGTTTTTTTTAAGGATTTATTTTCAGTCTCCTCATTTTGCCTCCAGTTACTATCTTGCCATCATAGTTCAGCTTGTAACTACTGGTAGTCATGGATGTGGACATGGACATGTGCACATGCTACATGCATAATCAAGACTACATTGCAGGTATTTTTAAATAATTTATTAGACAAAATCAGAAAATGCTATAAGACATTAGAAAATATTTCTGATATTCCCCTACATATCACTAGGTGTTTGTGTACCACCATTGGTACACGTACCACAGTTTGAGAATCTAGGTGCTAAAGAACACATTGACAAGATCTGAACATCTCACTCCAAAAGAAAGCAAATTATATTTTCCCCCCCTAAATGTCAAGCTGTTCCCTTAATTTGACAGTTTTTACAGCCAGTGTAGGTGTAATATAACATCACGTAACACCAAGACACCTGGTTGGGGAACTGGGATGTTTTAACACCTTGAAAGAAGCTCCTGACCATACAGGGTGTCTCTCTCTGTATGTGTGTCAGGAGGGACGGCGTAAACCTCTGTGATAAAGCAGATATCCTCCTGTCTGTACAAGCTGTGGAGTCACTGTGTTTGTGTTTGTTGCCAGAAGGACTGCAGCAGCACCAGCATTGTGTTTATTGAGACCAGGGCTATGGGTGGTTGTTTTCCACTGTTATTTTAAGATATAAGCAGATGAATAATGTAAATACTGTGTGACTGTGTGCAAACAGGCCTAAGAATCAGTATATATGAACAGGTGACATTCTGCTGCCTGGTATATACAGTGCACATACAGACAGAATCAAAGCAGATGTTAAGGTTTATAGTCACATGTTCATATAATCATTTAAAGTGACATTTTTGTTGAGATGTTGCTCTGAAATGAGTTTTGAATTCATTGAATAGCTAAATCGGGATGTGAATGAAAACAGTCCAGTCTTTTGTAAACTTCCCATGCTTTCACAAACTGACCTCTTGTTCATCATATCAGTTTTTGTAGCTCCTTTATTTAGAGGTTTACACACTTATTTACCCAGTAAAATACTAAAGATTTTCTCCACAATAGCTGTAGATTGAACACTTTTTTTCTTTTTCTCAGATGTAGAAAGCAATGTGAAGTCCTTGGGCTCTAGTAATTTGTGCTTGGAACTGGTCTTTATTTTGGGGCTAAATGAAAAATAGACAACAGTATCTAAATAAAGTATATGATATGTAATTGGCCAACTGTCCATAAAGGTGCTGCTTATTGAGAAAGCTAAGTTCTCCTGCTGCAAAATCTGTTGTTCCTCCTGTATCCAGTGATGTCAGAGTGATGTCACTGATTTTAAGAAAGAACTACAGTACATTTCAGCTTTTATTTCTAGTCTTCCTCCGTCTAGCTAGGGAGCGTTCTAGATAAGGAATTTTGTCACCTAACACTATCATGTGTCCATCAAAGTAATAGCTATAGGCTATGGTAGTGATGCTCACACTCAGTAACATGGGTGTGGGTGTCGGAAACTTGTGCCCAATGCATCCTGGTACATGTAGGTACTGCCAGCATGGCTCTGCAGGCAATAGAACTGAGCTTTATTGGTCAGTATAGCAGTACTAAGGAATTTATTGCCTCAGTTGAGTACACGTACCATCAACAATGACTTGACAAGCTATTCTCATCCTAACTCATCACATCACGATGATACGTCACCACCCCTCAGTGTCTGATACTAAAGCAGATGGTACCCTTCTGCAGTTGTAGCTGACGTGCCCAGACAGCCATTTTAAACACATGGTTAACACTGTGTTAGTGAGATTTAGGCACTATAATTATTTGGTTAGGTTTAGGAAAAGGTCATGGTGTGGGTTAAAATAAGTATATCATGTCAAATATGTCACATGACTTAACTTAAAATTTTAGATAACTATAACTTTTGGTTGCAGGTGGGACATGAATCCTGGTTTCCCAGGTGAAAGTCCAGTGTTTATTTGAGTTTTATTTGTGTCTTTGTGAATTGCAGAAAGGCAGTGACAAACCATTAGTATGTGAGCTGGACATCTACATAAAAAGTGGTGAATTTTCCCTTTAACATTTGGAGTGGTATTTGTGACCACCTGATGAATGTAAGTCCAATATTCACTCTCCTTTTAGCTCTGTTTTTGGTCTCATCTAACTCCTGAAAAAAAAAAATATCTGCCTCTTTAGCTGCTGAATGCTCCACTATCTTCACCAACCACTGACTGATAAAGATGGACAACATGAGAGCTTCCAAAAGTGAAGCCTGAACATCATGATCACCACCTGGTGTCTGGCTCCAGCATAGGTCATAAACCCTACCTCCTCCATGTTAGCAGATAGGATGTGAGCCAAAGTTAAATATCAGAGTAAATATCAAATAAATGTTTCCCAAAGACGGTTTCTGTCATTTTAGATAGTTCTTATCTCTCTGAAGTTTGTTCAAGTGTTCATTTTTCCTATCAGTTTGGTTTTAATCAGTTACTTGATGCAATAAAAGGGGGTTTAACGCCATGATTGACATGACACAGAAACGTGGCTCCAACTATAATTACTATGGCACAGACTCTGGCTCCAAATGGCATCACAAGTGCAAGATGGCAGCACTCATATCCAGGGTATTTTAACTTCATTTTTATGCAGTGGGAGGAAGCGGAGACAAAGCCTCCATCACTATTTACAGTTAATGTCACCAACTAACCTCTGTGTTTGCCTGCTGTTTCTTGTTGAGCAGCTAGTTGTTTTTTGTAGAGCTTTTTCTTCTGAGAAGTGCTCAGGTTGACCAACCAACCAACAAAGCAACCAAGAAAACAAGCAAGCAACCAGCCAGCCAGCCACCCCATCCAACCTTGACCCAACCAACCAACCAACCAACCAATTAATGAATCAGCCAGCCACCCCACCACACCACACCCAACCTAACCTAACGCAACCCAACCAACTAGCCCTTCAACTAAACAACCAAAACCACAACCAACCAACCAGCCAGCAACCAGCCCGCCAGCCAGCCACCCAACTTTACCCAACCAACCACCAAACCAACTAACTAACCAACCAACAGTCAGCCAGCCAGCCGGTCATCCAGCCTCATCCAACACTGACCCAACCAACCGACCGACCAACCTACTCACCAGCCAGCCAACCACCCAAGTTCACCCCAACATACCCAACCTAACCTAACCCAACCCAACCAACCAGCCCACCAGCAAACCAGCAAGCCAACCTAACCCAGCTAACCAACTGACCAAGTTAAACCTTTTCTATAGCACTTTTCCTAGACTTTTCAACAATTCAATTTGCTTTACAGATGACTGGCAGGATGACAGGCAGCAGCAGAGAGGACAGTCACTCCTCTGCTTGCTGCCTCAACCATATTTTATTGTAAATCTGATCTGCTCAGAAACATTTTTCATCTCAATTGTTAAAAGGTTTCTCAAGGCAGGATTCAGCTGCTGCAGTGGCATGGAAACTTGTGTAAAAGCTGCAAGCAGCACATTTTACAAGACCAGTAGGTTGTAAAGAGTGCCACACCTAGGAAGGACCTCATTAACCAAGGAAAAATGTGTGAAAGTTACTCACTGATGCAGCCTGGTTTGGTCAGGATAATAATCTGTGTTTAGCAGATGAAGAAACGAGCCAGCTTCGCCCAAATTTATTGACACAGCTGCCATGATCCCAACCCAGATTTTTTTTAACCTTTAATACACTTTAGGTCTTCTCTCACCCAGATAACCCTCTATAGTTTTTTTTACAGAAGTTGCTCGCTACTGATTGGTCGGTGTGTCTGGAGACTTGGTGTGGGTCACTCGTGCCTGAGAAGAGTGGAATGATGGTCCATAATGAAATCAGGTCTGTGTTAAATTACAGCTCCTTCTCCCTTCTTCTCTCTAACCGTCTAATTAGGCAGCCGACCACGTCACCTGTACTGCTGCTCTTTGGTTAGTGCGCTGATGAAGGAGAGAGCAGCAGAAAGAGAAAAGAAATGGTGATGGCAGAGAGGAAGAGGTCTTCAGTGATTTAGTGGTGAATAAAAGCCGCAGCATCCACAGCAGTTTCTTTTACACCACTATTGAAGAACCAAGCCAGTGTTTCTTAATGTTTTAGCCCAGCACACTGCAGCTGACTTACTCCAGAAAAACCCAGATACTGGACTTGTTAAACTTTTAAGAAAATACATTTCCCCACATCAGGCATGACACCCCAGTCATTATTTCAAGTCATTTTGAGTTCAACTCCATCACAGACATCTTGGATTTAAAGATATTGAAAAGATATATGAATGTCCCTTGTTTAAAATACTCACCATTTGACTGCTAAAGCAAGTCACAAGAACTTTATCTAATATTGGCCTTCATAAAAAACAGGAGTGATCCATTATTTTTATAGGGGGTAAAAGTTATGGTGTGAAGGGCTTGAAAACAAATTGGGGGACATGTGAAAATATTGTAATTTTATACATAATTCATATATTTTTCAGAAAAAATACAATTTTTTTTCAAAGTAGACAAATGTATGATCATATTAGCTGGAAAAGTTTGGTATTAATTGAAATGTTTATTTGTTCGTTTATCAGTAATGCTGGTTGTCAACAACTTAGAAAACCCATTAAAAAAGTTTTGCATTATAATGTAAACACCAAGTTATATTTTGTATTTGTAGCCTCCAACAATTAATTCAAAATCTTTGAAGTAAGTCTGGGGGACTTAAAGGGCACCAGATTCAGAGAATCCCCCTTTTAATCTTCTATTTCTGAGAAATTTCAAATATATTACTTGATAATTATCACCTATTTACAGGAAAATATGGGACCTGGAAATTGAAGCGCTACCAAAGTTGTCCAGTTTTCCCTCTCTTTTACTAGGTCCCAGCAACATGAAAATGTATTTTTTATGTATTTATTTATTTTAATTTGGGTAAATAAGTATCTCCATATTGGTTTAACTCTATTTTATTTCACTTTACATCAATAAAGTTGAATTTTTTAAACAGGGATTAGTTTTTATTTATGCAACAGAGCTGGATTTACTCATTTTAAACTTAGTTTTGCTAAACTCTGATTAGACCTAGTCTGAGATTAAATTTATCTTTGTATCCAGTCTAAATGTGGTGGTAAATACCATGTGCTCCTTAAAAATGAACCTCAGTATGATAATTGTGTTTGTAAATAACAAAAAACAACTTACATAAAGGTTTGAAAAAGAAGTTACAGGTGAAAATTAATTTGGAAAATATATATGTGCAAAATGTGACAATGAAAGCAGGACAGAAAGAGACAGTGAGTATCTGAGGTTTCAGGTACAGACAGTAACAGACACCTGCTCACAGGTTGACAGAGGTCCAGCTGCTGAGCTCACAGACAGAAGGTGTCTCGTGTCTCAGGTCCGGAGCAGTCGGGCTTGCCGTCTCACCAGGCCGACACTTGTTCATTTTCTCTGCATCTCGCTCTGCTGATCAAGAGCTGGGACTTCTCACAGATCCAATCCTCACAGAGCCAGAAGGGCTGCAGGGGTCAGACAGCAGGCACAGAGTAGATTGGAGGAGCCGGGGAGCTTTTAGAGACGAGTAAATGTACGTGAGCAGAACCACTTGGAAACAGGACTGTAAAAATCTGTGGTTTTAACCTGCCTTTACTGTTTCTTCAAATGATTGACTCTTACTTTGACCAAAGTTTGAGTTTTTGGTTTTAGTGTAACTGATTTGGTTTTATTGAGTGTAACTGAATCTGTAATTTAAAGTGAAAGAGATTCCCCAGTTTTCCCCCAGCTCACTGTTTACAGCTTGAAATTCAGTTCACAGTTCAGAAACAAGCATTTCTCTGCTCATGTTAAATGTGAGGAACGACTGCAGAGGCACTGAGAACAGTACAGGTGGGAACCGGTGGGGATCGTTCTACCCTCTCTGCACAAAGCCACCTTTCCCCCTTTTTTATGTTGCTCTGTCAACATAACGATAGCAACAACATACCAGAATAGATTTTTGGAATGGGGTTTGGGTTGGCGGGGGTATAGTATTCATAGAGACTACAACGCATTCGGGACTATTTCCTCTTCTTTCTTAGAAAGTAGTTCAAACTACGAGAGTGCAGATGTCTGCCAGGCAACCTGAAAGGAATATCATATATATTTCACATATTTATCTCATATGTATCGTCCCGAATCCTGAACATATGAATCAATGAAAATATTATGATCAAATCAGTTATGTAGGCTACAATTTCTGCTTTTAGTCATTAAAAATAATGTAAAGCAGCACGAAGTGTGTTTTGAGTTTGTCACACCACACAAACCTGTGTTATTAACCACCAGGGGTGGAAGTAACTAATTACAAATACTCAAATTACTGTAATTAAGTGGTTTTTGGGGGGTACCTAAGTATTAATTACACTATGTAATCTACTTATTTTTAAAATCATAGTTGAGTACTGAGTTTGAATCAATATCCAAACCTTTCATCTGCATTTTATTTACCAGCCAAAGAGATTTGATCACAAATTGACCAATGAAAAGCAAATACAAATGATACAAATGAGAGTAAAGACGTTAATGATTAATGATTATCATTAATCATTGTCATTAACTGATAAACTGATTGATCACGGTAAAGATTTAACCAATAAAATATGTATTTTAATGTAAGCTTAAAATGAGAAAGAATGTGTGTTTTGTATCTCTATCAATGATTAATCGCTTGTTCGCGGAGTAAATGGTTAAAAAGTAACTAATAGTAGTTTTTGAGGTGAATACTTTGTATAGCTTTACAGTAGTCTTTCCACCACTGTTTACCACCCAGCCAAATCTGAATAATTAAAAAAATGGCTAAATATAAATATATACATATAAAATTATGTCTCAAAATCATTTTCAAATTTGAACTGTTCTGAGAATTTCCCTTAAGCCCTAAAAAGTTAGTCCCCAGCTGGAGGCAAACAATTTTCCATGGGAACCAAAGTGGACATGTCACGTTTTACAGGTTCTTGTGGATTGTTCAACGTCTCCTGTTGATGACAAACTGGCAGAAATGCAGGTTGGTTCACTAGATAGCACCAGGGTTCCAAGAATCTTGAGCAGAACTGATTCAAGTACCAGAGCCAGTTTGGTGGAAAAGGGCTTCATCCTTACCTTTCCATCCACTACATCACTGACTGCTGGCTGGCTAACTCACTAACTAACTTTGCGTGAAGTTTAGCTTTGATTGCAAAGTTGTAGCCTCAACCAACAGCAAAGAGGTATGTCGCCTCAGCAGGCAATAACCACTCTACTGCATTTCCACATGTGGGACTATGTAGGCAATGCATATGTGGGACTGTGCCATAAGAGAAATGGCGGATTAGTCGATTAGCTAAAAATCAACTCCCAAGACGAGGACACAGGATATTCAACATAATTTGGTTAAACTCTCTTGACCCTCCCTTGCCTGAATCTCTAAAGAACCATACTGCTGTCCTTAAATATGATGTAAAGCAACAATAAATGTGTGTTCTGAGTTTGTCACATCACAGAAACGTGTTATTAGCCACCTTGGAAAATTTGAATGTTAAAAAAAAATCACTAAGTATATAAAATTGGTCTTAAAATCATGAAAAAATAGCAGTTTTTTTTGCTCTTAAACACTGGGGGCATGTCCTCTCCACTGTCTCAGTGTCAAACACCACTTCAACCTAAAAATAACCTGAAACATGGACGCTTTGTCTATTGGACACGTACAGATGTGTTTGAGCCACCAGAGCCAGAGGATGGTGACAGGATGGTGTTTATTTATATTCTGTGTCGGGTTGTTGGAACTGAAGTGAGCTGAAGTGAACTGTTGGGCTGATTTGGACTTGAGAGTTGCCGAAGGTGAGGGGGCAGCACTGTCAGTTTGTGGGGCTCATATATTGTTGGGGGACCATGGCTCTGGCACATGACTGAGCCATGTTTCAGGTCCGCCCAAAAAATCCTGAACACAGAAATCATGAACAGTTTAATGGTCTAACTCCACAATTCAGTACTACATAGTTCTCAGTCTTTTCACATTTTCAGCAACTGTTTTCTAACATGTACAATGTGTTTAGAAGAACAACTCCCCTTTTTCCTTTACATGACCTTTAAGTCAGTGTTTCTGTTTATGTAAAGTTTCAGTGCAAGTTATTTAGAAGGTTCCCAGATCCTGCAAATGTCTAATTCATAAGGTTGTCACCAGCTTCTCAAGTATGAACCTGGTGACATGCTTGTCTGTGAAATTACCTATGTTCAAAAAAGCGCCATGCAAACAAACATCAAATCTCACAGATGTGGGCTGCATGGGCCCTTTGAGCTTCGTGATTGAACATCTACAAACATCGAGTTGAACTCAGCACGACCTCCGTTCACTGGGGCGGCATGCAGCTCTGACCTGAAGCAGATAAACACATCGATACGAAGACAGAACGCTGGAGACACCGTTAATTCATCTCACTCTTTACAACCTACACACACAAACACAATCCAGTACCTTCCAGAGGACGTACACGCAGAAGAAAGCTCCTTGTTCTGGAGAAGAAAGATGTTTTCCCTCAGTGGGTGTCTCACATGTTGATGGCGAGGGTCTTGTGGGCTTTGTTTTTCTGTGCTTCTGTGTTTGAGCCTGAATTCTTGCCTCTACAACTGGCTCAGTGTCTGTTTGCCCAAAGCTTGTTTCTCTGTGCTCAGTCGGCTCTTCCTCCACTTTCTCTCTATTTCCCAAGGGTTCTCTGGGCCACACTCTCCTCTCGCCTCCATGCCTCTTCCTATTCTTCGTCTCCTTTCTTTATTTTCAACCTCTCTCCCTCCTCTCGGTGTCTCCTGCATTTTATCTCTTTTTCTCGACGGGATTGATCTTAGCGGCGAGACTCCCGCTTTCATCCAGGGCCATCTGGGGGCTCTCCTGCCGAGCTCAAAGCCTGACTAGGAGCTGTCTCTCCTGGGTGCAGCGGTGACAGACAGTGCCTGTGGACATGCTGCCGTGCAGAGAGAGAAGTGTAGGGCTCAGTCGGGGGTCTCAGCTACTCTGATCACTAGGTGGTTGTGTTGGGAACTCCATACAGGACTATACTAAGATTAAAAAGTGTAGTTTGGATCTTCCCAGTGTCCTGCTGTGACAAGTTACATGTGGGAAATAAACATTATGTACCTTTGAACCAACAGCAAATGATACAGTTGGTGTGATGGCAACGTTTAGAGTGAAAATTTTGGGTTACATTCATTATGCTTGTAACTTTAGACTTAATGGCTTATAGGGAATCACAGTGGATTTGTAACTTTACATTCAGAGGTGTAGTTATGCATATATGCAGGTGTACTGCATATTCCCACCTCTGGGCCATGGGATTTACCTACCTTCCTAAAAATAGTCCTGTAGCCTTGCTCTATAAAATGGACACTGCTTGTGGTGTAGTGCAGGGTATGCCTGGGGTTGGGTACCATTCACATTTGAACCAATATCAGTACCTGGAAATCGGTACTAGTGACTTTTTTTGGCATTCTATTCTTGGTAATGACAAAAATGTAATCTCTAATGTAAAAAATTAAGTCCAAAATTCTCAATTTCAAAGCATTTTCCACACCACACACCCCCTCTCATAAACAACCTCCCATCCCTACAACCTGCAGCCTGTCACCAAGGAAACACTGTTGTTTATGTAGGAAACACACGTGTTATCCTTCCTGCTATGTTGTTGTCATCATTAGCACCACTGTGCTTGCATACTGTAATACTTTTTTATAGTAACATTTCTGACATCTCAATAAACTTCATACCCTGTTGTAGAGTAATAAATATCATGTTGGTAAGGAATTTCAGACAAAGTGTTGGCTGATGCTAAAGCCAGCCAAGTCAGTGAAAGACACCCAGTTATCTCCAATGACAACTTATCCAACAAGCTAATTAATCACCTGAAGATGTTGACGAAGTTGTCAGTGCCTCACAAGCTTTGTTATCTGTGCAGTTTTACATAGTTTAGGCGCTGGCTTCAGGCGTGCTAACGTTAGCTGCAGCTGCTGTGGGGGATTTAGCTTTCAGGCTATGAAAACTATGCACTATTGATTTAGTGACACTGTGTTCTGTGTTTGGTTACATTATGTAGACAGTGGCACATGTTTTCTGCATTGAGTATTGAAAAGGTTAACCACACTTGAGGCGGCTTTCGGCTTGCCATTGGCCTGACTTACTTGAACAAGCTGCTGCTCATTCAAATGTCACCCTCTCTCATTCTCTTTTTTTCTATACTCCAAGATACTCTCACCCAAGTACTGAAATTTTGCTTTAATTGATTTAAAATGGAATTGGTACTCTGTAGTACCAATGTAACTCCATTAAAGATGTTTGACGGAGTATATGCAACATTGCATATACCCACTTCTAAATCCCTCTGATGTGCATAATTAGGTAGTGTGCTGCAAGCCAATGTCTTTTCCTTGGAAGGCAAAGGCATGACCCACTCTATTCCGCCTCTGACTGGCTAATATTTGTTGCCATTGTTGGTTGGGTTGGTTAGAATTAGGCACAACAAGTAATGATTGGTTAGAGTTGGCCAGGACTAGTAGGTCAGAAATCTCTTTGCCAAAGTCAGTGTTCACTTGCCCCTATGCAAATTGTTTTATTTATTAGCGGTTATCTAATAATGCTTTTGATAAGCCATGTTGGTGTGGTACAGCTACAGCAGCTGAGCAATACTTACTGCTGAGCTTTGTAGAATAAGGAAAGCCAATCAGAGGCCAGAGTTGGGCAGTAATGCATTACTCAGTAATATAATACTGTTATAGTATTACTTATACATACTGTTAACTTTATTCTTCAAGACAGAGAAAAAGACGGTATTGGATTGGTTTTGTTTTTGGCAGATACTTAAGGCTGCCATGTTGATATCTGTATCGTACATGAAAGAATGGTATGGAGCCATCCATACAGTATTTGTCCTATGGGTGTAATAAAAGCAGTGGTGGGTAGAACTAATTAAACTGATGAAACGTAATCCCTAATCTAATAACCCCATAAACTACAGGCAGCAAATTAGCTCCTCATTAGACACTAATTAGCTAAATACTCAGATTACCAAAAGCTATATCGATAAAAAAAAAGAAGAATTTGCTTTAAATTAGGTTTGAGGGAAAGTTGTTAGCATGGTTTTGCATCAGTATCACAAAAATGTACAGCGAACTGCAGATCTTATTCTCTGCTAATTGAGTGATTGTGATTTGCTTCCCACCCAGATCTTCTGAGTTGATAAATGAATGCAAATTGATTGCTATTCAATCACAAACCCACTCGTCTGTCATTTAAGCAGCAGCTGCCCACATTTTGCACTGATATCAGTATTGTGTTCTCTATCGCAGACAAATTAAGGTCCATTACAGAACCCTGCATATACAGTAATCCCTTTCAGTGACAGTCAAATGAGAGAGATTACAGTCAGTTCATTTATAGCCACAACCACTGTCCTCTCCCTGAATGTCCTTCTGGAAGAATGAGCAGTGGAGCTGAAGGTCAGCATGTGGAGAAATTACATTAGAATTTCATTTTATCTGATATGTGACCACTAGCAACGCAGCAGTTCCATGACCCCTTTTCATAATGGAACAGTGGGTTCCTCCTTTCTGCTGGTGCAGAAATATCACTTTCTAATTACATTGCATTATATTTTCATTTCTAAAACTGATAGCGCTAGTCCGTATTATGATCATGATTGGCCGAGCCGTGTTCAAAGCCATTGTAAACACACATTAATTTAGAAAATCAGTACAATCAAAATGTTCAAAAATGTTCAAAATTCAAAATGTCAGACTTTGTTTGGATTTGTGGCTGAAAGAGAACAAAGGAGGAAGATAAAAAAAAAAAAAAAAGGAGACAGTGAAATTAGTGAGACAGGAATTTAAGAGCTGGAAAAGTCAAGAAACGAAGCTGGCACCGTTAAACAGACTAAGTGGTTGTTAAACTCTCTTCGTCAGTTAGTGTAGTTTCAGCAGCGTGTTATATATTAACTAAGTATGTCTGGTCTCTGGACTGGTTTTATATGGTCAAGGAGTTGAACCAAGAGCCTGTTGAGGATACTGAGGTGGGGTTGTGTTAAAAATTTCCGACTGGCCACCATCAGCACATCAATTAGCGATATGTCCGTTCCCCCTCCCACCTCCTCATGTTCTCTCAAGTCTCAGCTGGGAGATGTGTGCAAGGGGCAAATTCACTTTTTTAAGTACGCTGCCTATGTTCACTACATCCAATAAACAAACTCAGAAAGTGTCAATAAATTAAATATTCTCTCACATCCCTTTTTTCCTTTTTTAACATAAAAATACAGTTGTACACTCTTGAATGAATTCAAGTTTCTCTCTTTCACAGAACTAGGATGAGTTTAATTGGCTTGTTAACTCCTTGTAAAACACCTTACATTCTAACACAACAGAAAAACATGTAAAACTCACTTCGTGCAACAACCACCAACTCTGGTTTGGTTGAGTTAAATCTTTAATTCATTGCATGAAAATATTCTAACTGCACGCCAAGTACCTCTCACTCATTTTACAAATATAAAACCTGTTATCACCGTCATACAGTCATAACTGACCTTGTCTGCAGTTCGAGGTGTCCTGTCAACAGTTTTAGAGATGTCTCTTTTATAATGATGTCCTATGTGGAAAATTGCTTTTTGAGCCAAGTGGGGAATTTTTCACTGCAATACCATAAGTGGCCACTGAGAAAAATGGGCAGCAGGGCTGAGCAGCAAAAAATCTGTCTAGTTCTATAATACAACTACTGTCGAAGTCTATTAATGGCAACTAAAGTTCTTGAGTGCAAATTCCACCCAGATAGTTTTGGGCAGCATACTTGTTGTTGTTGTTGTTGTCATCAGCTATAGCTTACTAACAAGGTCATGTCTACCATTTTTCCAACCCAGTTTAGATTAAATCACAAGTGACATGGAGCACTGGAGTGGACAGGGCACGCTGCCCCTCTTCGTTCGTGGGACTTATATAGAGTTGGGGGACCATGGCTTCAATACGTCATCAAGCCATGTTTCAGGTCCACCCAAAAAATTCTTGGACACACAAAATCATGGACAATTTTTTGACAAAGTAGCATAAATCAACAGAACACTGGTCTACCTCAAAAAATCATATAGTTCTCAGTGTTTTCATGTCATGTTTTCAGCAACTATTTCCTAACATGTTATGATGTGTTTAGAAGAAAAACTGAATTTTCTTTCCACAGACTTTAAAACCAGAGCAGCAGAGGTGAAGACTTTTGTAGCTTTTACTCCCTGAGGGGGTAAGCTCAAATCACTTGATCCTACATTTCCTCTAATGCAACCCAATCATCATCTTTCATTCTGCTAACGAGTTCTGCTAAAATTTAAAGTCTCCAAGTGTTCATACAAAGAAAATAAAGTAGCTAAATTTGTCAAAGAGATGGAAGTTGAACTTCAGTGACTCAGATGCTTCCAAAATGATGGTATAAAACTCCTGGGGGGAGTGATTCACACTGCTGCCATTCTCCCCTCCCTCTATCACTTCCTCCCTCCCCCGTCGCGATGATTGCGAGGGCTGGGCGAGGCATACGACAAGCAGTAATGCAGCGGAGAGGAAACACAGCAGCAGCAGCAGCAGCAACGTATTCATTACTCACCGCTGAGGAGGCTGGTAATTAAGAGGAAGAAGGAGAGGAGGAATGATGGAGGGCGGAGAGGAGGAACGTGAGAAAATGAGGGGATGTGGGACAAGGAAAAGGAAATGGAGGGGCAGTGAGTAAAGAGAGAGGGTTAGAAATGAGGAAAGGCGGGTTGAGTCATTTCATAACCTCAGGATGCATAGGCTGACATGGAGATTGGTCCCTATGCATTCTGAATCAGCAGATGGGGAGCATAATTTGAAGGCAGCATGTGAGGCAGAAAGAGATTTACTACAGAGGGGATGAGAGGCAGAGGGAAGAGAGAGTTAGAGGGTTGAATACAGAGAGGAAACCCTGTGGATATGAGTCAGTTTGAATACTTGAAAGGGAACTTTCATGTCATTGTTGTGGATGTTTGGACGATTTTGAATGTTAACTGTATTTGTAGAGGCAAAGATGTACAGCTACACCCAATACTGGCTGTTCAAAATGACAATTTTCTGCTTACAATCGAGTTCAAACGAGAGAGGAGCTCATAGTCATGACAGTTACACAGAGGAAATGTGTTTTTCTCGTGGAACACTGATCTATCTTCTCTATGATCCGAAAAGATTAAAGGTTTGGATTATTAGGTTTGGATCTTAATACACTACTTGCACAAAATACTCATTACTCAAAGTCCATAAGAAGATAATATGAGGTTTCAGCAGTGTGAGTTCAAATCAAGTGAATATTTTCGAAAGTTACAATGTCTTGGCTGTGAAATTTAATCTCTTTCCTCTGCTCACAGTGGAGGGATATGTCTTGACAGCACAAGACTTGGACTTGAGTCAGACTCGAGTCAGGAATTTTATAACTTTGGACTTGGTTTGATCCAGACCTGTTATGCTATGTGCCACCCCCCTTAGTTTCTTTTGCTACACCTGCCAAACTTTCCATTCTCGCACTGCATTTATGCAGTTTACAGTGATAACGGTGGCAGATTTAGCATCGAAATTGGAGCATTTGTTGAAACACAAGGTCTTTGAATTCTTAGAAAAGTAGACAAAAGCAGATTGTCATATCTAGCTGGCGACTGTGGATTTTGATGGCTAAAATTATGCCATGTGCATATGCAATGTTTCCATCTGACAAGTTTCAAAACAAAAACCCTGTGAAAGTCTAAATGTAAAGTTACCTAGCAGCTGCAAATAGGATATAATATTAATGCTAAAAGACTGAGGGTAAAGCTAGCAACAGCAGGTTTATCTACATGATGATGACAGAAATACACTCATCAATGTGGAAAAAGGAAGTGCAGGGACTGGATTAGTGCAGCAGACCTTGAGACGAGTCACCCAGCTGGACTACCTGGACCGCAATTGCAGAAGAGAGCCCAGATAAGAGTTAAGCTAACCTGGCTTAGACCTGAAACAGCAAGGCAGAGAGCAATGCATGTCATTGGCCCACTTTGATTCTGCATCAGCCCACATCCTCCGTCTCAAACCTCCCACAGAACAAATGCAGACGCAGTGGTATCAAACAAGTTTGGCTGAAAGCAAAATTACTGCAGCTAGTCGAGCAGATGATGTATGTTAGAGCAGAAGAAGACAAGAGTTCAATCCATTTCCCCGCATGTGTGGTCTTATGTTTCATGTCTTTGAGAAACTCATGAAACACTGAGTATCGCTCTTCTCAGGGCATCCCACACAGTGCTTCAGCATGGAGAGAAATGCAAAGCTATACAGACCTGTAGTGCCCTAGTTCTGGTTGCTAAGCCATGATTGGACAGTTGCTGTGCCTGGTGCTTAGCGAAGGGTCAAATGCAGAGCACAGAGTCTGCAGGTAGATGACCAATGCTG
Organism: Lutjanus erythropterus; assembly: GCF_056507025.1. Taxonomy (NCBI): domain Eukaryota; kingdom Metazoa; phylum Chordata; class Actinopteri; order Lutjaniformes; family Lutjanidae; genus Lutjanus; species Lutjanus erythropterus. The sequence goes on from NC_139338.1 coordinate 3,561,283, forward strand.
GGCTATATCACAACAGGTGAGGAATGACGAATGAAAGGAGGAGGGAGGGCTCTGGCTGGAGATGGTGGAAGGTTAGGGAAGAATGGAAGATGGCTGCGCTGAGCTGAGCAGGGAATGGAGGCACGGTGGCAGGCAAGGTAGGAGCTTGAAGCACTAAGCCATGTGCATGGCTGGCAGAGAGTGGAAGAGTCAGGCAAGCTGCCAGGAATGTTAGTGAAGATCCTAAAGCACAGGCAAACTAGCATTAGTTGCAATACTGAACAGACTGAAACGCTGATCTAACAGCGGGTGGCTGAGAGACCGGGGCTGAAACATGGCTGGACTGATGAGCTGATGAGTGTCAGGTGTGCAGGCAATCAGGCTGGAGAGCAGGCGATCGGGCGCCCCAGCTGCCAGGAGAGAGGGGAGAGCCACATCCACAGCACACACACAGACAGACCGACAGAGACCGGAGACACAGGAGGAGAACGAAATGGAGCAAAACAGAGAGACAACTGGAGGCAAGGCTGTCACCATGAAAGCACCAAAATTACAGATACGAAACCCAGCAAAAATACGGCGTCTTGGTCTGGATTAAACTGAACCATGGTTTGGTTTGTTTCTAGTGTAAAACATTTTTTGGACGGTTCAGACTTTTGGACAAATTACAGGAAATTATGACAGGATATCATCAGAGCCAGAAGAAGGAAAAACAATGCACCAAAACAAAGTGAATGGCAGATGGACAGCACATGGGGACAGGAGACTTACTGACATCTGGTCTGAAGACTTTATAGAGTCAACTAGGAAAAACTGCACTCTTTTCAGTTGTTGTTTCACTTTGGTACTGCTGATAGTAGTGCCATAATAATAACATTAATATTATGGTGATAACAGTTTGAATCTATTCATTCATCTCTCTCCATAAACAGCAAATGAAGTCAGGTGACCGAATTGTAGACATGCCAGTGTCAGATGAACACCATCCACAAACTAATCAATGTCAAATACAGACAGAAGCAGATGTAGGTGACGGAGGTATGACATGTAAAGTTCTTTGGTCTTGAAGAATAAATGCATTGTGAAACCAAAACTAGTTGGACCAAATGTAAATATTGGTCCATTGGACTTTTAGGTGTGAAAGTACCCTCAAATACCAATAACTCATGACTTCACTCAAAACTTTAGACTTGAAAATACTTGATACTTTCCCCCAAGCCCATAGATCAAAAAGTCTGTTCCATAAAAAGTGTGTACCAATCAATTCATGCCCCTTCATTTCTTGAAACAGCTAACATAAACACTATTCATTCTCAGCAAGTCAACACTTAATTCCTCTGATCCACGTTCTTTGAACCAATCTGACAGCATCCAATCAAGTTACAGGAGAGAATTGTGTAGAACTAACATTATATTACTGAGCTCCATTTGGAAAAAAATATAATTTTGGTCATGTACAAAAACTTTGCAGTGGTCAACAAAAAATAACTGCAGTATGCAAAATGTGCAGGTTGAAAATAATGTCGCAAAGTACAACTTCCAACTTTGTTTGAAGAGGTTTCACAAAAAACAACAAGTTGAGGATCTGTTGTTAAAATAGCATTGTTGTGAGCAGCGCATTGTGACTTTTTTAGGACTCGAAACTTGAAGTTTAGGACTTTACTCAATAAACTGTCAGTCTTGACTTGGGTCTTAAGTACAAACATTTGAGACTTACTTAAGACTTGAAAAACAAGGAACTGGTCCCACCTCTGCATCCTCAGGTAGGTTTGCTGCTGGGACAAAATAGTGGAAAGGCGCTAGCACAGATTGCTGAAACCTCATATTAACTTAAAATTCCAACATATCCTTCATAATCTTTGGAAAATCACAACCTAAAATGAGGCTACAAACCTTGTTCATGGTGACCATATTGAAATAAAATAATGTAAAACACAGGTGTTACCAATAATACCAATTAAGACCTTAGAGATACTGAAAAGCAACAATAAATGTTTGTTCTGAGATTGTGTATGTAAATGGTTGACTTTCCAGCACACTGAAAGCAGGGACACACACACAGCTGCTCAGTGTGACGGCTGCTAATGGATCTCTAACCCAGCAACTGTTATATGGAGATGATGTTGAAAATCCTGAATGCTTCCCTGTAAGTATGCAAGTGGAAGGAAATCATCTTACATTCTCATATCTTGCTGTGATGTGTCGGCATACATTAAAGCTATTCAAATCTGAGAGCGTGTGGCCCGAGAACACTCCGTCTGCCCCACGATGTGCGATACAGTCCTAATGTATTCAGAACTTCAAAGCGGCTCATTTGTTTGAAATGATATGTAAGGCCTGGCTTTTTTTTTTTTGCCCCTCTCCACACATGGTATCTAATTCCATTAATGGCTCGGGGTGCACCTTCCTGAGTGAGAGATTAAATGAACGTCGAGCAATGAACTCAGTGGAGTTAACAAAACTAATAACCACTGTGTCACAGTAATGAAAAATACAGGGACGCAGTTCACATGGAGAAGTGATACACAGCAGTCTCTCAAATCAAATCAGGTCTGAGTGGAGAGGGCTGAAGGAGTGTGTGGTGGTCTGTTTATGTGAGTCAACTTCTGTACTTTTTCTTTCTTCTTCTCCACCTCTAAATAATGGCCTGAACCTGAACCTGAATTGCATTTTGGAGGCCCTAGACCTGTTCGACAGCACATGAAACTTGGCATACGTGTTAGTCGTGGTGAAATATTGCATATTTCATGGGTCTTGCTCATGGGTGTGGCCTGATAGCACCCCCTACAAAATTTCAAGGAAGAATGTCCGCCAGTACTTTTCTCCCACATACAAAAATTGGTGGGCACATGTATTGTGTAGGCAGACAAAAAAGACCCAATGGTAAGGTGGCCATTTTGAATTTACTTCTCTGTTTTTAAGCTGTTTTTGCATCGCATTGCATTTTAACAATCTCCTCCTACAGAACTGATCAGATCAACACCAAAATTAATGTGTGCCATCTAGAGACCATTGAGATAATAAGTTATTAAAAGACTGTGTTTTTGTTGAATAAAGTCCCTGTGGGGTGGCATTGAATTTTGATGTTTCGCCATGAAACAGGAAGTTGCTGTAACTTTAAAGTAAATGGTTACATTGTACCCAAACTTCACGTTTGATAAGAGTCCCGACCTAAAGACATCTAAATGATGATATTCAGCACAGGTAGTACTGTGCATGTTTCATACTTTGATGGACTCCTTCCAGCAGACTGACCAGAACCAGCTTAAATATGGTCAGACAAGCCTTGAGACCTTCATGATGCTCTGTATTTAAGTCGATGTTTCGCCATTACACAGGAAGTTGCTGTAACTTCAGTGTACATGGTTCAATCTGTGCCAAAATTAATATGTTTGGTAAGAATCCCAGCCTGAGCACATCTACAAGCAAATATTCAGTCAGTGTGGCAAAATCGCTTGACAGTGACCCCACAATTTTTCAACAGTGGCCCTCATGGCACATTTCAGAAAAAAAAAAAAAAAAAAAAATCAGAGCCTTTATGACTAGTCGGTGTCCAACAATGAGGCCACAGCCACCATGTGTGTCTTTGCAATCTCTCTGGCCCCAAACACTGTTATGTAGAGGGAATGTGGTGTGTTCATGTGCATGCCACCACGCTCTTCAGGCATGTTGTAATCAATACTTGTACTGATTGTCAGGCATTCAGGTCTTGCTGGTGCAAATATGCCCCGTTCTGTCTCACATTAATATTAACATCATTTCATATAGTTTATCACCATCTCATTTGGTTGTATTAATACTGATGGCTTGGTAAGACACTGAATTCCATCTTCCACTTAAAGATCTAAACTATGTGCCAATGAGGGGTGTAAGCTGTAGTTTTGACATGATGCAATATAATTTCCGGTGAAGTTCAGTTTTAAGTTTGTCAATATTTCAAATGTATCTATGATAATGATGCAATGAATTCACTAGTACACAATCAATATCATGAATATATCCAGAAATAAATTTTATATATTAACTCACATTAAGCCTCACCAAGATGAGATGAATACCTTTAGGTTAGCCCACTTCATAAATATTGAAAACAATCTCTGCACACCTGAATGTGTGACAGGTGTGTCAGAGGAAGATGCAATTCAAAGATAATTAGTGAAACTCCTGCATGCTGTCTTGCTTTCTGCTGACATATTTATTAAATATCAGTCTAAACTACTGTCATCAGGTACACTGGCAGCAAGTATTTCCACATATACACAAACATAGAAACTGCCTCAGTTTTCAGTCACCCAGTCAGAGGACTGCTGAGATTCATCGACACCTGAAACTGTTTAATACATCATCAGCCAGACAATAGATTCACAAAAGTACATCAGCTTCATCAAATATGTTGAACTGCTTCAAGAGCTACGTTTAGAGCCAACAGTAATAACTAGAAGGGCACTCAGGGCCCTTTTCCACCAAGTAAGCTCTGGTTCTTAAACCAGTTACATTCAAGATCTGGGGAACCTTGTTGCCATCTAGTGAACCAGCCTGTATTTGTGCTAGTTTTGTGTTAAACCCTTGTAATCAAGGATGTCATCTGCAGAGGGTGAACACAGCTTTTCAGGCTCCAAACCAGTTCATTTTTGGTAGAAATACTCAGAACAGTTCAAAATTAGGTGATTGAACTGGAATGGTGCCAGTTCCTTGTTGGTTTAAAAGGGCCCTCATAGGAGGCCAAATGCCTTATTTCGCAATATTCACAAAAGAGAAATTTAATTTGCGTATCTGCCCTGTTATTCAGATCCTCTCAAAAATGTACTGGATACTTTCTTGGCCCATGCTATAGCCTGCAAGTTTGATGGCAATAAGGCTGACAGTTTTTTTTCTGTAATCCCTCTGACAAACACAGTTGACACCAAAACCATAACCTTGGAGGTAATTACAACTTTGTTTGTCTTTGTGGGCCAAAGTGCAGCTTGGGTGGTAGCGGGTGGTATGGTTTGACCATGTTCTGGATGTATAATAGTCCTGAGTCATTAGCAGCATGGTAGGTAAGTACCAGTCTCCTAAATGTGATTCGAGTACACACCAGAGGTATGTGAAGGAGCAGTGTAGTGTGGGGAACTTGGGTAGGTTGAATACCAACCAAGCTGCTGCATACTGGATGAGCTGCAGTGGTGCTGCAAAATTAAAAACTATGATAAACTGGTTGTGGGTTACAGCTTGTTAGCATTCAGCATTATCAAATTAGAGACTTTCCTAAACTGCTTTCTTAAACTGTATTGTCTGAATTTAGCTGGAAGCATCCCAAGATTCCTAAGTGTATACCTAAAGTGTATTTTGTTTAGTACATGCTACAGTTATGAATGGTTAGTTCCAATGATGCTGATCAGGTTCAAACTTTAGGCCAAGCCATAGAAACCCGGGCTTCACATGCCCCGTCTACAAGTCTGTTACTTATCATGAAGGCATTCATCAATCTTTTTTGATCCTGCACTTACCATTTTTCAAGGTGACTGGAGCCGATTAGCATCAGGCATTGAATTGTGACAAGAGAGAAAAGCAAAGGAACATGATAGTAAGTGCTGTGAATTGTTCGTCATGTGTGCTGGCATTGCAGTGTAATTGTTCAAAGCATTGGTGGTATAGTGGTAAGAATAGCTGCTTCCCAAGCAGTTGACCCGGGTTCGATTCCCGGCCAATGCATTATAATTGACATTCTGTTGTCCAAAATATCACAGGCAAGCATAAGTACTTTCCTCATCCTTTGCATACAAGCTATTTCAAAATTGGCGATATCCAGCTCTGGGGCTAATGTGTATCACTGCGGACATCCTTGAGTTGGGAGCATGGTTGCTTCTCCCGATGCTGATTGTATTCAACCTGTGGGCTTCACATGCCTTGTCTTTCACAAAAGCATTTATCAATCTTTTCTATTGTACACTTACCTGTTTTCAGGGTGATGGGGTAGATTAGCATCCGGTACTGGAATGTACCATGGGAAGGCAGTGATCGCAAAAAACAATCTGGTGGCAAGTGCTGATTATAAATATGACCATCCTCTCTGAAGTTTGCCTTTCTTGTCTCAAAAAATAAAGTAGGCTTTCTTTAGCCACTGCTGTATAGTATTTCAAATTTGGTAATATCTTGCCCAGGGATAATTTGTGCCACTATGTACAGCCTAGACTTGTAAACAAAGCTGCTTACCATGATGCTGATCATGGTCAGATTGTGAGTCAATTGACAAAAGCTTGAGCGTGACATAACTTGACTACTGGGGGTGTGCATCTCTCCCTTATAAACCGAATCATACATGTAATGTGAGATGATTCAGAGAAGATATTTTTTATTGTGGAACAATTTGGTACAATTTGATTCAGTTTTGATATGATGCAATAAGATACAATTCTTTGTTTCATGTAGACAATCATTTTTCCAAAGTTTCTTTTTGCAGAAAATTGATTGATTGGCACAATCATGTCTGAATGCACTGTGTTATGCAGAAACAATATTTCCTGCAGTGCTGAAAACTCTTTCTGAGGCCACACTGGCAGCTGGTATGCAGAGGTAACAGCAGTGGTAGGTCCACCTGTGCTTTCCACCACTGTAGTGGGTTGCCAGTCTTCCTCACTGGCCTTCTCTCTTGAAGGTCTTGCTGCCGCTCTCACTTTGAAGGTTTCTCCAAACAGCTAGCCCAACGCAGTACTTGTTTTTCTTTTTGCAAGGAGGATCAGCATCTGAAATACAGAGCAATTACTGTATATCACTGGTTGTTTGCTATTACTGTTGAGAGCTTTTCTTGCAACTTACTATTATGTATATCTTTATCTTAATCTTCTTATACTTCAGTGTATAAAAACACAGTTATTCTGGATGTTAGGAACAACTATCCTGTTGTCTGGATCTCTATGAGCAGGATCTCTCTCAGCTGTATCTGTCTGCATTAGACCTCTCTGAATTGGATGTCCCTGACTGTCTGTATCCTCTGCTTCCTAGTAATAATCAGACAAATGTTGTCTATTGATAAAAACTCAAAAGTTGGATTAATTTAACAGTGTGATTGTGCAGCATTTTCACTCAAGCCTCAGCCCTGACATTTCCTACATGTTGCTGGCTTCATTTTGATCTATACACAGCTGTAATGAAAGTGCTTTTTGCTTTTGAAACAGCTGATTATTTTGCCAAAATCTGGCTTTTCTCAGTCTTTGCAGGCCCTTTGTTTCTCCAGGGCAGGGTCATGTCTTCTTGCAAGTAATTCAGGCAATTGACGCTTGAGAGAAAGACATCTTGTTGCAAAGCCTCCTGCAGTAACTCCTGATTTCTTAGTATACACTGTGTGATAAACTCCAGATAAAACTGGTTGTCTGCTGTACTTCTCCGAAGGCTCTGCCAATACTTGTGGGGACACTTTATCTCTACTGCCTCTTTTGCCGCTGCGGGTACACGTTGCTGTACCATCTGGTGATGACCCCAGGTGTGGCTCAGAGGGCCACACTATTAAACCACAGGACAGAACTGAAGTCTTGATTGCTCTGGGCTCGTGTTTTCTTGCTGTTTCCTCCATGTTTTCATCCCAGACCACAGATGGGACATTTAACTATGTTCTGTTGTACTGCATAATGTCCATTGGGTATGTTTTGCTGATATTGTCAGCTGTAGTTCCATGGTGAAATTTTGTGCTTGTGATTTGACCAGCCCTACAAGTGAGTCCTTTGACCATGACTCTCACTTTCATACAAATTCTAGTTTCTCACATTGATGAGGTTTTGGTTGTTTCTCTAACAATGTTTCCTTGCTTTCACATGCATTTCCTGTGGTAAGAGTTCCCTCAGTGTTAGGTTAATTAAAGCCGTCAAGGTCTCAGGTAGGTTTGGTTGTTCCTCTGTATCACTGTCAGGTGATGCGGTTTCTCTATCACTATTCTCCAGACTTGTCAGCACTGCAACATCTGGGTCCACAAGCTGCAGATCTCAAATATCATCATGTGTCTACTTTACTAGGTTGCATAATATTCACATTTTACGAAATTTAAATTGAATTCTTACTTAAATCATTAAACAAAGCTTAAACAAGTGTACATAGATATTAGACAATAGGACTTTTCACACTGCACTTAGCCGCAGGTTAAGTAAGTTGTTTGCCCAAAGCCAAGAGCTCTCCTAGCCTGGGTGTAAGAGAGCTGTCACACTGACACAATCTTGGCCCATTCTAAAGTGGGCTAACCCTGACTTTAGCCAAGGGATTGCTGGCCCTGCTCTAGACCAGGGTTAGCCCTGAATTTCTGGGGTTATCCCCTGAAAATCAACTTAACCCAGGGCTAAAACCTGCCAGTGTGAAACAGGACTAAATGATAAGAAGAAGATAATCAGCCAGGTTAACACAAAACACCTGTGTGGGTGTAGAGACGGGCAGTGTGAATCATATGACCCTGGGTTTAACCTAGCCCTGCGTTAACAAAATGTTGTAAAAAGGGGCTAAGTCATCCTAGGGTTAACCCTTAGCCCAGGGCTAAGAATATGCAGTGTGAAAAGCTCCAATATAATATTCAGAATCAGTAATCTGAGGGAGAACACACAGGCATGGTCACTAACAAAACTAACAAAACATCATATGATATTAACATTACCCAAACTGTATCTATAAGCTTTAATGATTTTCTTTTCTGCATTACAATGAAACACTTTCTTTCTCAGGACAGATTATAGTGTTAACAGACTTAATAAAATTAATTAAATACATTATGGAAAAAAAGGCACATGATGCTTAAGAGGACCTCTGTCATTACAAAGTCTTCATGAAAAGTCTTCATGAAAACATAAAGGCTTTTTCCAGCAGTTGTGGTGCTGTACATGAAGTTAGTGAAAAATCTGTGTGTGATATACTGGGTTTCACTAAGTACCTGCTACAATCATGAATGTTGCTGCTAATTGGATTTCATCTCTGGTTCAGTCCATGACGTATTTCAAAAGTGGTGATATCCAGCTCCAGGTACAATATGTGTCTATGTACATCCTAAAATTGGGCGTATGATTACTTCCCGTGATGATGATTGTGTTCAAAGTGCTGCCTTCACATGCCTTGTCTACAAGTCTTTCACTTTTCACAAAGGGATTCATGAATGTTTTTTATTTTATTTTATTACACTTAAACTTTTTCAAGGCAATTGGGGCAGATTGGCATCAGGTATGGGAATGTGACAATGGGAGTCCAGTGATTATAAAAAAAACAATCTGGCTGTTGGATTCACATTTGCTTAAGTGTGTAAACATAAGTGCAAGGAGTGTGAATTGTTCACAACACGTTCACGTGCTGGCATTGTCACAGTATTGTACGTGGCATTGGTGGTATAGTGGTGAGAATAGCTGCTTCCCAAGCAGTTGACCCGGGTTCGATTCCCGGCCAATGCATTATAGTTAGTGACCTCTTGAAGTCCTGCCTCTCACCACCCATTGCAGTAAGATGTGCATAATACTGTATGTGTCACTTTGTACCACCTGTGTTTATGAACTTGGGCGATCACAAGTCTGTCACAGTAAACTTTCACAAACTACACTTAAACAATATATTCTCATTCAGTCCTTTACTTCAAGCAGTACTTAAATACGTGAACATGTTAAATTTTATTTTTGTTTTGTGGCTGCCCATCAGCCCCATAGGCATGAAACCACACATTGGCTGATTCCAGAAAATCACTCAACAGAGAAAGTGATGGGGACAGAATGGAGGAGATTAAGCAGCAGCATGGTAATGGACAAAACAGAATGGTTGAGCTTAAGTATAAACAATGGTCAACCATCCACCAGAGACATTTAAAAGTATGCAGTGTGTGACAATAAGCTGTTATTTGTGACATCCACTGGGCTGATTCTAGTGTCTGGTGACTTGGCGTTGATCCCTGACCTTCCAATCTGGTTTCAACTGCCGAGCCAAACAGGTCAAACCCAGTCTGAGGTTACAGCATCACAGCTTTTCTTTCTCTGCCTATATAATGGAGAGGATGTGTAACAAGATGTTCCTGACACACAACACTGAGAGGTAAGCATGTTTACAGCTTACAGCAAACCAGTATTGCTGCTGAAGCAAGATTTCCCTCCAAGCCGACATTCCTCGATTATGCATACACATTGTCACCAACAGCAATGTAAGCTACATTTTCAAATACAGTAATCACTGCTTTTGGACTTGTGTTCTAAGCCAGAGGTTCTCAGTCATTTTGGAATGTCAGAGCTAAAAACTCAGCAAACTCTTCCCATGACTTGCTTGCCCCATCCCCTCCTCCCCAGACATGGCAGACAGGAAGGCTGCAGGAGCTCTGCAGGATGTCCAGAACTTAGGAAACTGACAATAACAAGGGAGGATGAGTCCTCCACTGTAAGTTTAAAAGCTGTTTATAACTATCAGTTGTCTGTCAATGTAAAGTTCAGCCTGTTATCCTGAAAACAAAAGCCCACTGTCTGACATAACACACTCTGGAAGATGAGTTAAGCGGCTGTCTCACTCCCTGCCAAGCTCCATTAAAGTTTTTCTCAATTTAACAGTTACAAACATTTACACCTTCTACAAGACTTTTAATGATTTCTTACAACTCATAAACAGACACTTATTCATCTAGTGAAAATTCAGCAGTAATTTGAACTCTGATTAATGTGAAACAGACATACAAAACAGCTAGTACTGTCCAGAATGGAAATTTCACGTGAACCTTGATGACACATCTCTTTCATTTGATAATTTATTACAGTAAATGTTTTGCAGATTTCTCTGCAGGTCTGATGCTCAAATTCACTAAAGTGACCCAATCAAACCAGCTGTTTGTAATGATTTCAAAGTAGGTCTTGTGGTGATCAAATACATAAAGCTTCTGTAGCTGCCCTGTAACTGTAGCCATTGTTTGGATTAGGATTGTAATCATAGGCTATGTTTGGGTCAACCCTTAAATTGTAAAGGTCACTCACACTATGTACAACTTTTATGCATATCACATGAACCCATTTGGAGACCCCTGGGTAGAAGTTTCACCCACAAGTTGTATCCCATGTCATGACAGGTTCATTTAATGCTCAGAGAAAGCAGCCAATCAGTAAATATTTACTTGAATAATGCTTGTATGGCTTGGTTACTTAGTTAGCAGCTGCCAGTAATTACTATACTTGTACCTATTCTGTCATTTGTGTCCTTTAAAAGTCACCAAATGCAGGACACAAATTCTCTGAAACTCAGATTTTATGGTATTGAAATCCTCCCTATTGTTGAGGTCTCAAAGTTGGCAGGTATGCTAGTACACCATCTTGAAAATACTCCTCTACAAGTTAAAGTTCTGCATTCAAAACTTAATTAAGGTAAAAGTATGTAAGTATTATGGCAAAATTTACCAAAAGTGTCAAAAGTAAATATAGCTTTACTGTTTAATCTGATGTTTTTGGAATTATATTCCTGCTGCAGTATATTGCATTTTATTGCTGTTGTAGGTTGTATTTGTATCATTTTAACTGCTCTATATACCACTGGGTAGTTTAATCTACAGCAATGCATCATATTCTACAAGATCATATGTTGCACTATTTGAGAATTTACAGTTTGTTACTTTAGAGAAAATGTGTATATCGAGATCACATATCATGTCCACATGCAACACAATGGTGCTGATGTTTGTTGGTAAAGTCCATTTGTAGTACACTCCATCATTCAGAACAGGGGAGCTTTTCTTATCAAGTCCTGCACACCGAGCACAACATCACTTCTGCACAATGATGTCTCATTTCTGGGACCTCCTGAAGAGGATTCACAGGATTCTTCATATCTAAACAAGACACGTGTCCAGTAGTGATGCACTGACAATACACTAATTGCATACTGTCAAAAAGTCAAAAGGAATGAAAAGTGAACTCTGCATGAGGATCCAGACCTTCAAATCCACCCACTTCACTGACTTGACTGGAAATAGAGTGTAACGAGTTCACAATTCTGTCTGATATCAGGCAAGGATATCCTTGAAATGCAGCACAGATGATGGCACACCCTTATGCACCAGGAGGCATGAAATCTCCATCTGCTGAGGATTACACTTCTTCAACTAGCAGCAGCCTCATCATTTGCAAGTCAAGAAGCCAACAACAGTGCTGTCATGCTAGAATTGCATCAGATTCAAGAGTGCAGATATTATAAATGGCAGCAAGGCTGCTGCCCTCAAAAGTTTAGACTGTAGATTTCTAAAGTTGCCATAAATCCTATTAAATCCCTTAAATCTTCACTTTTACATCAAAGTCTACAGTGGAAATAAGTTTGGAAGTTCTTTCTTATACATTGGTCTGGTAGTTGTGTGATTTGATATATTCTTTTTCATAACATCAATCTAAAGTAAACAAAGTAAACTATCTTAGTGTGTACTGAAGGCCACTGTATGATGAAGCCAGCAGAACAACATCTGCTAAAAGCAGATCTTGGTAACAGAGAAGGTCAATGAAGATCACCTCATGAAGACCGGCAGCCCGTCTTAACCAGAAAAAAGGCCTTATAGCTTGTCTTTATGACCAGCTTATTACGACCCATAGTGATGGAAGAAGTCAAATGTAGATGTAGTATAATGGGTGGATGGGTCAAATAAACATAACTTTTCATCCTGAAGACCAGTATTCAAGCCCCGTGTGACACCTAACATTAAAGTTTAAGATACTTACCACTGCTACTCAAACGACACCCAAATGTATGTTAAAGCCTGGTACCATTGTCCCAGCAGAAATTAAAAATTGTATATCAATTTTAAAAGAACAGCTGTAATAAGTGTACAATATTATTGAAGCCTTGGACAATCATTAACACTGCTACGCTTTTAACAGTCCTCTCTGAGGCATTTGATTCAGTCAATCATAGTACTATATTGGACGAACTATGCTCAATTAATAACAAGTTTATTAAATAGTTCCATGACAGTCTCTCAGGTAGTACTCAGGCGGTAGCCTCCAGTGGTTCCAAGTCTAGTTCTCGTAGTGTTAATACAATTCTTGGTCCTCTTTTATTCACTAGTGATTTAAACAATATTATTTCCGTCACCCCAAATGGTAACATACATTTTTATGTAGACAGCACAATTTTGTATTCCACCGCCTCTTCTTTTCATCTGACCATTGGTTGGGTCCAGTGAACAAAGGACTTTCACCCAGGAGACCAGTGTCCAAGTCAGATGTGAAACCAAACACTTATCTAAAGTTTTAATTTACTTACCATTGTCACACAGACAACACCCACATGTATGTACCGTTAAGGCCTGGTACCACTGACATTTTTCTTATTATGTCCTGTCATTAGTATCAGACCCCTCTGGCCCCAGCACTAACAGCATAAACAATCTCTCCTCGAGTTTTGGTGGCGTCTAATAATGCCCAAAAAGAGGCCCAAAACCCAGGGGTTATTTTTGACTCAAAGCTGTATTTTGATGCTCAGGTGACCAAAACATTACAGCCCTACTTCACACAACTGAGACAACTAACCGAGATCAGATTATTCCTTTCCCCTGCAGACTTAGAAAAGGTCATCCATGCTTTTATCTCCTCCAGACTGAATATTGCAATGCACTCTGTTCTAGTACCAATAAGCAAAACACCCACAGATGGCAGTTGTTTTTAACACGCACTCAGAGAAGCAACCACATTATGCAATCATTGCTGTCCTTCACTGGTTACCTGTGGGTTTTAGAATTGACTTTATGATTTACTTTTTAAAGCTGTGATCTGCTAACTCCCTATAAGACATATCGCTGCCTGAGGTCTTCCAGCAGGACCCTACTGATGCTTCCAAAATCACAATTAGATGCCAAAGGAAATCGGGCCTTTGCTGTTTGGGCCCCTCAGCTGTGGACCTCCCTGCCTGGAGATCACAGGCAGACAAACTCAGTATCCTTGTTTAAAGCCTTGTTTTATTGTATAGATTTTTTCGAAACTGATGGCATTTGTTGTAACTATTTTATCTTGTTTATATTGTATGTATGGGATCTTATTTATGTTCATTTAATTGGTTTTATAATTTGTTTTCTTTAACATTTGTTTTTATTGTAAAGATTTTATTGTAAATAATAATAATAGTAGTAGTAGTACTAGTAGTAGTAGTAGTAGTATTAAGTTACTTATGTTCTATACATGACTTCTATCGCTTCCGTCATGTGGTATATGTAACATAGTTGTTTTAAACCAAACCATGATCTTTGCCTAAACCTAACAGAGTAGTTTAGAGTGCCTACATGTAGCCAAACCACTTCACACTGTTAACCATGTGTGACTTGTGCCATGTGACTCACATAACTTACCGAAAGCTATAATATGCTATATATGTATAATACAATAAGCTATAACATTTCTGCATTAAAATGTAAAAAAAAATCCCAATCATTTCTTATATATTTTGTTGAGTTGTGTACTTATATTATCCCAAATGTTTCCAACAATAATTGAACCCATTACTTAAAAGTAATAGTGCATTTCCCATTAGTCGCTAGCTGCCATAACTTCCAGGAAATCACAGGATACGTCTGATGCCTCAGAGAGAAGAAGGAGGTCAAAGAATGTGACTTAAGATAACGTGAACAAAACTAAAGTCTTTATTAGACCTTTTGACAAAATTCCTGTATCATTTATATATAGGATTTTTTTGCATAAAATTTGACACAGTTTTAATCTTAGAAACAAAATAAAAAAAAAAATAAATAAATAAAATTATTGCTCATTGCTTTAGGAGATTTCAAATAGTTTGATTCTTTTATCAAACAGGAACCTTTTTATTTCACCATGTTGTTGGAAAAACAGCTTGGTCAGTATAATCTGAATTAGTCAATATAATACACTATATTGATAGCTAAGGAATTGTTTTTATGAAAATGAATTAAAAAGATAACATCCAAGTGAGTATAATGAGAGCAGGTCACATATATAAAAAAACAAATAAAAAAAAAATCCACTGTAAATTTATCTAAAGATGGCACTTAAAGCTTTAACTTTTTTTAAACAATGCATTTGTAATATTGACTGCATCATAATGTTCATTAGATTAATGACTGAGAGATTTAATCTTATATACATGCTCTATAATATTTGATATACAGATTTTCAATGTGATTTTACTACAAAATAATTTACAAAATATTAAGTAATTTTAGGTTGTTTCAGTACAGTAAATGTTCATATTAAATATTAGTTACAACATAACTGTTATTCTTACTGTAACTTTTTCAGAATAAGTAAAGATTTCAGTGGTAAAAAACATGAAGACATGAGGGCAGCCATGTTGGATTTTGCACTCAGTGCCCTGATAATCCACCAGAGGTCAGAGGACATGTCTCAGTGTGCATACAGCAGGTGTTTCAGGAAAATATTGATCGTATCTTTTAGATCTTTTAGAGGTCTCAGAAACTCAATTAGCAAATATGATGCAAATGGCGTTACATGAGTTAACATTACCTCAGCATGAGGTAGTATTTGCCTACAACAAACTTTTGTTATTGTTTAATGTGAGACCTATGGTAGCAGAACCTCTGTATTGTGCGTTTACGTTCCTGTATGAATTTTGTGAGTCATTAGCAATCAACCATTTCAGTCTTTTATATATGAGGACATGTTGAGTCTGGAAACATGTCTCTGAAGGATTTTTTTTTTTCTGGACTGGAAATCCAAGAAGAAATACAATATTGCTAAAGTGTTTAGTGAAGTGTTTTAACTAAGGCTACAGGTAGAGTAGCAGAGGTTCAGTCTTTACCAGTGGTTCTTCCTCTCCACAGGGCAGCAGTCTAAATATGTGGCACATTTATTTTTAAAAAAACTTCCAGCGAGTCAAACACCTTGAGTTTAGCCTTTGACGATGAAGGGAAAGAAAGCGAAACAGGGGGCGTGGGTCACTGTAGAGAAACCGACATGGTGATAAAGCAAAGGACAGAGAGGAGTGAGTGCATAGAGGCAACGTTGCAAAAGAAAAGAAAACGAAAAGAGATTAAAGCCTGCGGAGCACTGAATGAGAGGAAGCAACAGAGAAGAAGAGGTGAGGAAGTCAAGAGGCTTCGTCGGATGAAGAAAGAGAGCCGCCATTCAACACAATCCTCTCCATACTGACGTGGCAACAGATGATAAGAGAGCTGGAATTACAGGTTGCACCAATGCTGAGGCTCTACACATCCTTGAGAAGGGAAGCAATCATATATGTGGAATGTAGCAGAATAATAACAGCCTGGATCTGCACCGGAAGTCACACTCACTTTCTCAGAGAAAAGAGCTCATTGGGAGGATTTTGAAAGCAGTGTGTAATTCCAGCTGTAGAGGCAGATTATTGAGACGATGCATTCCCAATGTTATGCTGCAGCTGAGGACCTGTGTTTGAGTGTGTATGTGTGCAGGGCCCAGTGTTCCTTGCACATTTTAAAGTAGTAAATCATACCTGACATATTCCAGTTGTAATATATCATTAGTCATTCAGCAGACTGGGGTATAGAGGCAAGGAGAGGTTCATATGATTTTAATGGCCAGTGTGCCCTGGAAAACAAAGCAGAATTAATTAACTACAGTCAAACTTAACTGCCTGCTCAAGATGGGAGCAATTCAGTCTGAACTCAAGTACAAAAGGATTGTTAATGACTGTTTCTGAAAGTTACAACAAAGTCTCTGTTGTTCAAATTAAGTGGCAGTTAGGACAGTTCAGACCAGACAGAAACTTTGCTTGTGCTCCAGTTGGAGAAGGGATTTCTTCAAAAAGTGTAGACATGGTAAAACATGACCAAAATCTGATGTGCCAGCTTCGTTTCTATGCTAAAAAGCTATGGTGATCGTCCTTGTGCTGTACAGGCTCCACACCTCTGGAACAGCTTTCCACCTAGCATCAGGCTAGCAAACACAGGTCATTGTATTTAAACGAGTTCTCAACTAACTTAGCACTGCCTTTATGGAAAAAAAATGGACTCAATGAACATTTTAAAAAAAAGGATCAAAATTGATGCAGTGGAACCAGAGATAATTATAACTAATGAAGATCTTGACACAAGATCACACCAGCTGTGATGCCCATCAACATGTTCTGACCCATGAGTAGCCATTACTATATTAATTACATATCACTGGTAATCATTAACTCTGGTCAGAATGGAGTCTTGGCCAACATCTGTGCAAAAGCCAGGAAGAAGCCACGAATGGCCCTAGATTTGAACAGCTTTTGTGCCCAACACAAACTAGTGGGTCCCTGATGGTCTAGTGGTTAGGATTTGGTACTCTCACTGCTGTGGTCCAAGTTTGGTTCCCAGACAGGGAATGGTGTTTTTAGGACTAGGATGCACTTCCCAAGAAGGTTTCTGTGCCTTTCTCCCATGGCACATTTCAGTACATAATGTTAATCAGACACAGTCAACTTGGAAAAGTGTCAGTGCTTTCCTGAAACGTTAAAGACATGTATCAAACACAATATGTCAAGGATAAGATCATGTAGATCACTCCAGATTTCAGATCCCATCAGTGGCAACATCTGTGACTGTAGCAGGTGCCCATTACACCCAACAAAGCTGTCTCCACAAACTTCAGCTACTTTACCACACATGCTGGATTGCTGCTGCCTTTCTGTTGCCATTTTTTGTGATAACAGAGGCCATCTTAAACACCATGCATTGGCTGGGTATCGAACCCAAGTCAACTGCTTGGAAAGCAGCTATGCTCACCATGATACCACCAATGCTTGGAAGAGGGATGTCAATGCCAAAAGACAAGATGTTGCATTGCATTTACATGCTATAAGCCAGCTATCAGCCTTATACATGCTTGCACATAACTCAACACTTCAGCAACATCCACCCAGTGAGCACAACAGTGAATAGAAGAACAGCTAAGAGCTGAGACTTGTCTTGTTGGCAGGATACCAATGTGCACAGGGAAAACCCCAATGGACTTTCGGTCAAAGGCCTTGACTCAGTTGACCGTCACTTGATGGAGGGTTGGGTCCATAAGTCACATACCTCTCAAGCTGTTGGTGACCCCTTTATTTATATAATTGAATGTGGGGTCTGAGGAGAATCAACCCAGAAAATTTAACCTCCACCATCTTGAGTATTTGCAGTCCAGAAGAGTTGATTCATCCCTGAAATCTGACCCCTAATTTTTCTTTCTACAGCCCGGCTAGCTCAGTCGGTAGAGCATGAGACTCTTAATCTCAGGGTCATGGGTTCGAGCCCCACGTTGGGCAATGGTGTCTTGGAGGGCTCTGTCCACTGGGAGCACAAACTCCTTTGGACTCATGACCAATGGACACAAAAAGGCTGAGAAATATTAACTCTGTCCATGTCACTTCAACCCGAGACATCTGTGAATCACATCATGTAGAGTGCTCTTACAAAGATTGATTGCTGGCTTTCAGTTCTCACCATGGCGTAATCATCTAGATGTGACACTCAAGAACTGTGATTGTGCAAACTTCATTTGTACTGCTCTTGCCACTCATTAAAGCACTTTGTATTTTTTGTATGTGTGATAGATTGACACAGGAAGACTAATGTTGACTGCCACTGTCAGCTTAACCCAGGACATGTGTTGTCCTTATTGCTGCGAGTCAGTCTCATAAATGGACTTGTTCACAGTTGTCAGGATGGCCGAGTGGTCTAAGGCGCCAGACTCAAGGACTATCTCCTTCCTTAGCAAAGAGACTTCTGGTCTCCAGATGGAGACGTGGGTTCAAATCCCACTCCTGACAAACATTTTATCAGCCATTATCATTCCTGTAGCCTGATTACCTATTCTACCTATAGCTTGATAGGGTATTACAGTCTCCTTTATCTATATGGTTTTGATGTCAAGGAAGGAGAATCGACCCAGAATTTTGAATCTCCACCATCCTGGGTCAATGCAGCCCCAAAATCTGACATATTCTTTTCTGTTCCAAAAGCCAGCTAGCTCAATCGGTAGAGCATGACTCTCTTAATCTCAGGATCATGGGTTCTGATACCACATCACAAACGACATGATGCAGAGTTCAAAGAGTTTGCTGATACTCTCTTTTTTGGTTGGTTGTGCTGTCATCAGTGAGAGATTTGCTGTCCTCAGCATCATCTACCAATGACCACAGCGACTTTGGCAACTGTCCATAAAATTCCATTTAAGTCCATGTAAAATTGAAAAAAACGCACAGAGTGCACCTTAAGACTGCAGCCAGCCGCTGTTCAATAAGTCTTGGCGGGCGTAAACTAGTTGAATGCCTCAGTCTGTAACCCTCTTTTCTTGGTAATAAGCTGCTACAACTTCTCTTGATGTACTTTTCTTTATTCTCCTGTTATTCTTCATCAAAATGGCCTGACAGCACAGTACACACAACTTCTCTTCACAGCAGGGTCAACAAAACTGTTGCACATGACACCAAACTCATACCTGTCCCCCCTAAACAATGGCAGGTAGGAACTAATTCGCTTTGAGACAAGAGGGACATGACAAAGAAACTTAAATACTACACATAATGTAAATGTGTTATTAAAATACTAGTTAAAGTGCTGTAAATGATAATGACATAATTATCATATATAACACAATTTGTAACAGTTAATTAAATTCTTTAAGTCCATAATGATGTTGTGTAATTATTATACCGACATATATCGTGTACACAGTAAACTACAGCTTAATAAGGAATACAAACTTAGTAAAGTAAATTACGACAAATAAACCAAATATGTAATGTGTACAGTAACTAAAATTACACTAGCAGCAGGAAACAGCAACAACAATGTGATACATTTATTAAGCGAGAAACATCTGATGAAAATAAAACATGTTATTGTAAGAACTGTAATGACATTATTAAGTAATCATAATGGTACTCAGTATCGGCAAGTACCCAAATGTAAGTACTTATACTTGTACTCAGTCTGGAAAAAAAGTGGTATCTGTGCATCCCTATCCCTAGCAAAAGGACTTCTGGTTGCCAGTCAGTGAAGCAGGAGCTTCATGATCTCAGGTTTGTGTCATTAAAGCTAACATTAGGTGGTGGTTTTTTTGACTACTCTTCCCTCTTATTAAATCACTTTCACTTGGACTTCTTGGACACTTGTTACCCGTAATTTATACCGGGCGCCACTGTGCCACGTCACGGCTGCGCCTCAGTTTTGTTCCATCGTGCACGCGACTTCAATTCACACCAGCAGCGTTTCAGAAGCATTTCAGCAGCGGAGCGTTTTGCCTGTCTGATTATGTTTACTTGCTCTGATTTTGTTGATTAAGTTCTCTTTCCTTGCTCTTTGTGCTTCTAGATCCAGGAAGACTAGTGACAAGGATTTGGTGCTCTCACCTTTGTGACCCGAGTTTGATTCACATTCAGGCAATGGTGTTTTTAGCGCTACAATGCCCTTGTGATCTCCCAAGAGGGCTCCTCTGCCTTTGTCTCATGGCACATTTCTGTACCTGATGCTTATCAGCCACAATCACCTTGAAAAAGAGTAAATGTACAATAAAGATAATTGATTGATGAATGATTTCCTGAAAAGTAAAATAAGTGGAACAAAGAGGCTACTGAAAGCCCAACTTTCTGTGAACTGGACCCCAGTTTGAACTCAATCCGCTGTTGAGAAAAGTCTTAATGTTTTCCAGAAGACTTTCTGAAGGCAAAGTGCCAAAAATGAGGGTGCCACTAGATCTGAATGTGCACGAGTCACATACCTATCAAGCTGTTAATTAACCTTTTATTTATATGATTTAATGTGGGGTATGAGGAGAGTCAACCCAGAAATTTAAACCTCCACCGTCCTATTTGCAGTCCAAAACAGTTGATTCATCCTTGAAATCTGACCCCTAACTTCTTCTTTCACTGCCCGGCTAGCTCAGTCGGTAGAGCATGAGACTCTTAATCTCAGGGTCGTGGGTTCGAGCCCCACGTTGGGCGATGGTGTTTTAGAAGGTTCAATGGTCAATGGTCTTTACATAGGTGACTAACAGTTGACTTGATGGAGAGGCAGATCCATTAGTCACACACCTCTCAAGCTGTTAATGACCCCAAAGAGGTCAAAAACATTGACCCAGATTACAAACTCCATCGACAGCAACGTTCACAACTGTAGCAGGTACTTAGTGAAAGCCATTACACCACACAGAGATCTCTCCACAAACTTCAGGTACTTTACCACAACTGCTGGAGAACAAAGTGTTTCCATTAAGCCTTTGTGATGATGGAGGCCCTTATAACCCTTACATACTGTTCATACTTTATGCCTTCACACTTGGTCCAGGTCCCCTTATTTTTCCATAGCTCGGCTAGCTTACTTGGTAGAGCACGACATTCTTAATATCAGGGTTGTGAGGTCGAGCTCCATTTTAGGTGATGGTGTTTTGGAGGGCTCAATTGTCAATTGCCTTGACACAGATGACTGTAACGGTTCGATGCATAGGTCCATGAGTCACATACCTCTCAATCTGTTAATGATCCCTTTATTTATTTGATTTAATGTGGGGTGTGAGGAGAGTCAAACCAGAAATTTGAACCTCAACCATCCTAACTATTTGCAGTCCAGAAGACTTGATGCATCCATCGCCAGAATCTGATCCCTATGTCTTTCCTACACAGCCCGGCTAGCTCAGTCGGTAGAGCATGAGACTCTTAATCTCAGGGTCGTGGGTTCGAGCCCCACGTTGGGCGATGGTGTTTTAGAAGGTTCAATGGTCAATGGCCTTGACCCCAAAGCGGTCAGAAACATAACTCCCCACTAGACAGATAGCACTAATGAAGTCTTGGATGGGAGGTGAAATGTTGTCATGCTAAGTCCAGTTGCCTATGCTAATCCTTTGCAAACATTATGACCTGAATGAGAATCTTCACAGACACTAATGGCCCTAGATTTTAACAACTTTTGTGACCTCCAACATGCTACGAGCATTTTCCTGATGGTCTAGTAGCTAGGATTTGGTGTTCTCAGTCTCGCAGCCCAAGTTCAATTCACAGTCAGAGAATGTTGTTTTTTGCTCTGGTTTGCACTTGTGACTCCCCAACAAGGTTTTTGTGCCTTTCTCCCATGGCACATTTTAGTACCTGATGCTAATCAGCCACAATCACCTTGAAAAAAAAGTGTACAGTAAAGACAACTGATGAATGCTCTCCTAAAAGGTTAAAGACACGTGCTAAACACAGTACATGAAGGATAAGATTGTTTGGATTGAGCCAGAGTTTAAACCCGACCAGCAGTAACATTCACGACTGTCTCAGGTACTTAATCTTAGTGAAACCACACATCTTTACACAAACTTCAGGTATTTTACCACAACTGCTGGAGAAACCTCTTATGTAGGCAGAATTTTCCAAAATTTAAAATTGTTTTCTAGTTTGCTGGAGAAAGCCTCAGTGTTTTCAGAAGACTTTCTTATGGCTACATAGGTGTTATTGCACTATTGAACCATTGTTGTCTGTTTTGAGACCAGCAGGTCACTAATAGTCTCTTGGTTTGGGTGCTGTCACCACCACAGCCCGGCTTTGATTCCTGGTCAGGAAATGTCTGTCTTGAAAAAGTGTACATTAAGACTAAGATTGATGAATGCTTTCCTGAAAAGGCAACACGCACAAGGCAAGGGAAGACCAGGCAAGAGGAGAGACTGCCATGGTTTGCAGGATATCAGCCTATGCAGAGTAACTGCAATGGACTTTTTGTCCATTGCTTTGTGTGCACATGAGAATAGTCATTCTCATACAAAGACATACCAATTGACATCACTGACAAACATTTGATCAGTAAATAAATAAAATCTGAGTCTATGACCATGAGCAGTGTTTAGTTATAGTAGCAGTAATATGTTCCAATCATGTTCTTCGTAAATGTTTAGATTTTCCTTATTGGAAAAAAACAACTGTCTGAATTGGGACATGTTTCTCAACAGTCTTGTAAGAAACTGTATATTTTACTTCAGTTGCTGATTATTGTTTGTATAATACTACAAAATGATGCAGCAAGAACTGCTGCCACTTATTAGATCGTTCACAGCTCAAAGACATAAGAGGGTCTTCCACTATTGCTTACATGCAAGCATATGCACTACTGTGCATGCACACGCATATGCATGAAATTTCAATTCTACACCACACAGACTTACACATTCCACAGTCTAATTACATCTATAGGTGTTGATATTGATCTGTAGTCTAAGGCTCTCCCTACTTTAGCATATCTCTAAATGAGATTATGTTCCCCCACTCACAGTCGATTAACCTGATGAGACCAGTCGCTTCAATCTGCTGTTTCCACACCAAACTATACAAACTCTTCAATGTCCTTGGATTATCAGTGAAGTCTGACTCTCAGTTTCTAATATTTGATACAGTTACAACTATGAATTTCCCCTCATATGATCGAATATCTCTTATTTCCAAGGAGCCAAACATGACTTTTACCTGTCAGTGATGTAGATATTGGAATACACTTCTGCCCTTGAATTTTATTGTGTACAATCAGCCAGATTAGGCCCCCCAAAAAGGAGTATATTAGCAAAAAACATTACAAAAGCATTTTATTTGCAAGTCAGCAACAGCATGACTGCAGTCTACAGGGTTGACAAATGCTACTGGACTGAGAGACCAACATGTATAAAATGTAACTGTGAGTCTGACTATGCACACCTTGAAAGTTATCAGCAGGATCTCTAATCAATTCTAGAACACACACAGAGCTGGTGAGTGGATGGGTGTGATTTGTTCTATCTCCCTAGTATTTGCAAAGATCCAGGCTCCAGTGTTTTGGATAAGCTGGAGACAAGCAACAAACTTATGTCCGAGGGAACTGCAGTAGTCTATAGGGGAAGAGATAAAAGGGTGGACTTCTTCCACACAATCTGAGACACGTAAAAATGATTCAATTTTGCAAAAGGTCCTCTTGGAGGAGGCGTGATTAAACCCCCCTGATCAACTGATTTTCAAGCGAAAGACTACTGTCAAATATCTCTCCCAAGTTCAGTGCACATGACATATGATCCTTTGTCATTACAGTGGTGTACTTTAGCTGTCAGTGCTGTGCACACTCTTTTGTTGCCATGCCTGCTGCTCCACAGCTAATCTGAAAGCTGTCACTGCTGCTGCAGTTCACACAGCGTTTTTTAAATTAACATTCTCTCAGTTATTGCAGTAGCAAGAAACATCTTTCAATATCATCTTTCCATCAAGTTGAATGGTTTTTCTTTATACAACAAACTATTTCACTTAGCTGATTAAAAATGTCTTATATTACTATGCATTGCAATTTTCAATCCCCTGTGACTGTGGGGGCCACCAGGTATTTGTCATGGCCATGGCAGTGCTTCCTGTTATCTCCCAATGTTTCCCTCTGTTTTCCCTCTCCCCCTGTGTCTCCTGTCTCTTTGTCTTGTGGGTGTGGTGTTTCTTCTCCAGTCTCCTAACATCTCCGCTCCATCCTCACCTGGCAGCAATCATCTCATCACCACTTCCACCCTGCTCACCTGCACCTCGCTAGTCCTCCAGTTTATCAGCCCTGGTTTCCACACATCAAGTGCTGGTTCATTCAGTCTTACTATATGCATAAGAGTGCAGGCCTCAAGCCTTTCTCAGCAGTCTGTTTTCCTTGTGTTGACTCTGAGTAAATTGTGTTTTTTCCCCCATGCTTTCTGACCATGCTCATCTCCCTGCCTGCCTGTGTTCAGCCTGCTATCCCTCTGCCATCTCCAGCTCTGGTCATCCAACCATTTTTCACTGCCAAACACCACTGGTCAATGGGTAACAGTTTATAGTACTGTGATTGGATATTAAAGGGGCATCCTCAAAAGGCTCAGTTGTTCACATGCATGGATGGGGTGAGGTTTACCACTTTGTGGGAAAAAAAAGCATGCTGGGTAAATAGTCCAACAGATGATGTATCCTCTGGGCTGAAGAGGAAAAGGACCATCCAGCACTAACTTCAAAAGCCAGCATCTATGATGGTCTGGCAGTGTGTTAGTATTCATGGCATTATGGGTAACTGTCACATCTGTGATAGGACATTTAATGCTGAGAGGTACATATAGGTTTTAGAGGAACATATGCTGCCATCCAGACGTCTTTTTCAGAGACGCCCCTGCTTATTTCAGCAGGACAATGTCAGGACACATTGTGCACAGTGTGGCTTCATAGTAAAAGAGTTCAGGTACTAGACTGAGCTGCCTGCAGTCCAGACCTGTCTCCCATTGAAAATGTGTGGTGCATTATGAAGCACAAAATACAACAACAGAGATCCCAGACTGCTGAGCATCTCAAGTCATATATCAAGCAAGAATGAGAAAGAATTTCACTTTCAAAACTTAGAAAATGAGTGTCCTCAGTTCACAAATGTTGTTGTTTTGTATCACAGCGAACATTTTCCTGGACAGGCGTCAAAGTCAGATAGTGTTATATTTTTTAAAAAAAAGTTTATTGCAAGTTTATTTCATTGCATTTTGTTTTCATTTACATGTTACACAGTGTCGTAACATGTTTGGAATTGGGGTTGTAGAAAATGAATAGAATAGAATACATAAAACAATATATGCAGTTATCTAAACACACATGCACACCAGGAAATATTCTGCAAATAATATGGTTGACAGCTTCACATTAAAAATGGAAAACTGTCCATTATCCATCAACTTTGACTGTGTTTTTGTGCACAGGTGAATGATGAATGCAGGTGAATTCATGTCTAGTAAATCTTACTCCCTCTGTGCTGTTCGCTTGATGCATTGGCTGGACTAAGTTAGTCTTTGTTTCAGAGCTGGAGTTTGCTTCTGCTGTATATTTTCTCCAATACTACCAACCCTTGGTGTAAACTGTGGTTATTTATGACAGGAGGAGGGTCATCCATTTTCCCCCGTCACTCAGGGAGGCTCGAGGAAAAATATTTGTAGCTCCAGGGAGGTGCAAGATAAAAAACAAATAAATAAATAAACAACTAAAGCAAAACAAAACAAAAAGTGCTCTCCTGTCCTGCACTGCTAGACGTTGCTGTAATTTCTACAGTTACAGCAAAATGCCCAATAAAATACCATGATCTTTTACAGCTCACCACTATAATATCAATTGCATTGTGGGTATTTCTATGATGTTTCAAGTCATTTACAGTGACTAACAGTCTATTGGAAATTGGCAGTATCCTGCTGTTTACACAACAGCAGTAGTGCTACTGTGGTTGCAGGCAAACTGCTGGAAGTGAAGATAATTAGGACCAAAGCACCAACCTTTGTGCGAGGACCCTACTGTTTTTGCTTTGATAATTATTATTTTCCTTTGTTCAAATGAATGCATGTTTTCATCTGATATAAGTTTTGGTGTAGGGCATGGCATAGGGTTAGAGGAAAGATCATAGTTGGGGTTAAAATGATCAATCTCATGAGATTTTTTGCATATCTGTGGATTTGAACATCCAAGAAATGGTAGAAGCTGGACCTGAAGCCCCCACCCAGTAGCTCACAAGGAGCACATGGTCCCTCATCGCTTGCTGAGCCACCAGGGCATGATTATGTCAATTTACAACCTGCAAACTCACCATATAGCCTTTCTACATAAAAATTACAGCTATTCAGTAATCACATGAAAAAAGCACATCAGCACATAACAAACCACAGGTTTGCATGTGGAAATGAGGAATGCCCTGCTTCCTCCAGATTTTGTGGCATTTAGATCCCGCTTGCACAGGAACCACAAACATTTTAAGCCACAGATTACAAAACAAACTCAGTTCAGTTGTACCCTTTCAAAGTTGAAGGATGTTCCTTTGTGGCAGATAATATCTCAGCTCTATGTCTTCTCTTAAGAATTCACATTAGAGATGGAAAGAAAGTTTGCTGCCCTATGTTAACTGTTCCAAATATTTCTGAGGCAGAAAATCCTTTGTCATACATATTTCAAGAAAGCATTTACAGCCACTGTTCAAGTCCATCAGAAAGTATAAGTGGTATCACACTGTCATATCTAAACACTTTATTGTCAAAAGATTGAATGTCAAATGTCAATTACTCCCAGAACGACACATATTACCATTGAAGAGTACTGGCAGTGACAGGCTTACTGGACTATGTTATGTGGGTCATGTGACATAACCCATGTGACATTACACACGTGGTTTATGTTGTAAAACGGTAAAACCTGGTTAGGGTTAGGAATGATTATGTTTCGTATGTCATGACAGCTATAACCCATGTGAAACACATAGTTTGCACTACTTTTGTAGTTTGGTGAGGTTTAGGTACAAAAACAGTGGTTCAGTTTAGGCAATAAAAATACTTTGTTAGGTTTAGAAAAAAGATTGTGGTTTAGACTACTATAACTACATTTTGTATGTCACTGAAGGAAGTGACATCATTTGCGCAATGGATGTCATGTCTATAACTAAATTTTAAGTAACTCAAAACTCAATTCAAATTTAATGTTTACTTTTTGCTCCACACAGGATTCGATTCTCGGTCTTCCGGGTGAAAGTCCGGAGCTTGTTTCAGCCATCCACCTCCTCTTCCAAATGTGGACTTTCTCACTCCTTATACTTCTTCTGTCATACTTAATAGTTCACTAGGGGGCAGCACCTAACAATCAACAGACATATCAGTCTGATTGAGCTGTTTTCACTTTTCACTTTCATGCACATTTTTTTAGGTGAGGATGGGCAACACCAGATAATCATGAAGGAGGAATGTAAGGAGCAAAAACCATTTTTATGTGATGATTGAGTCCATCCTAAAATGCAGTTGCCATTAGCAGTGTACAGAACATTACTGAGGGATTTCAACATGTCCATACCTCTAGAACAACAGACGTCTGTGACAACTTGAAAGGAAAACTTTTAGAACAGAACACTGCAAATAAAATTTCAAAGTCTCACTCCTGATTACTTGATTAATAGAAGTGATTCTCAGAAGACCCCTCTAAAGTTTGGCCCAAAAACAACAGACAAAGATCACAGATAGAATGTCCACCATCACCAGCTGTCCACCACTGGCCAAGATGTAGCACAGTGAGTCAAGTTTGTCTCTCCTTTCAATTCAGTGAAACACTTTTGTGTTTGTACTGGGCTCCCTCCATGTTTGGGCCATGTCCTCTTTGAAGGAGTTGTGTCCTGTGACTTTGCATTGTATTTTGATCATCTAGTGAAACAAGAGAAACATTTAACATGTGACTAAATACAGTAGATCCATTCAATTTAAATGCTCAGGGAGTGATAGCCTAAACAAACCTTGTGTGGCTGAGGCTGATGGGCAAAGGTTTTGTGGCTCTGCCCGCATGGTAACTCTGTTACCATTGTTGGCTGGCAGTAGAATAAAGAGTCTAATTGATAGAAAAGTTTGGCAGTTGTGTTGGAGCTCATCTGTCCTCCCAAAATCAACCACAATCAGGTTGGTTACCAGAAAACAATCACTGAAGAATATGTGCACCGTCTTCCCCAGCTATTTACTGAAGCTGAGAGATCACTATTTACTTCACTACAGTGTTCACGACTTGCTCACTAACATGCATGCTGCTCCAGTCTGAGAGGCTACAGTATGGCGTCTTTTTGGGTCAAATTTTAATGTTGCGGCTTACGGACACTTGGATTACACCCCACGAGCAGCTGTGCAGTTTACTGTGTATATGATATATTTCAGTATAATAATTTCACATAATTCTGCAAGTTTTATAATAAAGTTTACTATTATAAATAAATGGTGTTATATACGATAATTATTTCATTATCATTTACAGCATTTTAACTAGTATTTTAATTTAACATTTACATCTGTAGTATTTAAGTTTCTTCTTTATGTCCCTCTTGTCTAATTAGTTCCTACCTGTCATTGTTTAGGGGGGACAGGTATGAGTGTGGTGCCATGTGTGCAACAGTTTTGTTCACCCTGCTGTGAACCTCAAAGAGTGAAGTTGCGTGTCCTGTGCTGTCAGGCTGTTTAAGTGAACAATAAGTACACAAAGAGAAGGATGAACAGAGTGCATCACTAAGGGACAGCTTATGATTGGTTCAGACCGCACTTCTAGAGGTAAACCTTTCAGAAGGTATATCTTAGTGACGAAGGAGACTCTGGGAAACAGCCCGTAAGCTTAAGGGAGACCTTAAGGTGCAGCTTACGTTGCATGTAGTCCCTGTGAAATGGGCCCCAAGCTGTTGGTGAAGCCAGTGAATGTGATGAACAGCTTTATTGTGGTGACATTCAAGAGGCTGTAAGGGCAGTTGGCTTTGCAAAAGAAACAATGTCTGAGGTATCAGCAGATGTCTACAAAGGGACAAAGTGCAGCAGAGGACTCGTTTTCATGAATGATGAAATTCTGTAGAAAATATCATGCCTGTTCAGGAGGACAGTTTGTGTGATTGCTACCTTCTGCCAGTACATCAAGATTCAATGTGCTTTTTAAAAACCACAAAAGACACAGATGCTGAAAACCTACAGTGGGAAATTAACAACACACTACCTGAACTGGAAGATGAAATACCGGGGACGCACCTGAAAGACATTATTGGTGTCTGAGAGAGAGATGACTTTGTGTATGTCAGCACTGATGACATTAATCCTTTTCTCACTCCAATACAGAACCAAAAACACAAATGGTGTGAGCATATTATCGATCTTATTCATAAGCAGAAGGCTTTTTTTTTTTTTGAAGAGGACTGTTAATTCATTTTTGAAAGTCTGTTTTTAATGGAAAAAAAACTTTCAGACATCATTTTCCCCGAGCAATGTGCTGTTTCTCTAACTCTGATCTTGCAATTTATTAATGTGTGAATATTCCATCTGTGCATGTGGAATTCTTGTCTTGTCTTTGTGGAAGCAGATGGGCAACTGGCTTTAAGTCCTTCAGAGGGTCACGTGCCAGAAGGATTTTCAAATTCCTTCTTTTCTTCACAATGTCAGCCACCTTCCTCAAACCAAAACAAGTCCTCCTGGATCAGCAGCTTGGAAGTTGCGCGGGACGAGATGCCAGCCCGATTGTTACAGGTTATGGAAAGATGTCATTTGGTTTCACCTTGAAGATAGAAGAATAGTAAGAGCTGCCATTGAAGCAGTTCAAGTGCATTGCTCAAACCCCAACAATGCTGCCTGCACAGACGTTGCCAGAGCAATTGTATTGAAGTACCTTGGAACCTTTGCTGACAAGGCTGGGGAAGGAATTCTAATTTAGCTTTGGTATAGAGGGGTGAATCCCAATTAAAATAATGGGTCAGTCAGACATAGTACTGGTTGTCCCCCTAGTGAAGCCATGGTGTCAGCCAGGGGTCGCGTTAACCGAATATTTTCCGTCGTTGACCGGTTTTTAAAATGGTGACGGAAAAATCTGAAGGTCATCTGTCATTTTGACAGGTTGCAATTCACACCCCTGACCACTTGGTGGCGAGTGAGCATATTAATTAGCTATTAGGTTCGTTCGAGATGAACTGCGCCTCGCCTGGAGAGTAGACAAGATCAGGCGGCCACAGCAGGAGGTGGAGACAAAAAGCTGCAGTCAAGTCGGACAGTTTTCAACAGACTTACGAGAGACTAGAGGAAGAGACACAAACATCCTGTTAGATCACCTGTAGGTTACCTGTAGTCTGCAGATCATGATCATAGCTGAAGAAATAAAGTGCGTTCTTGATTGTTGATTGAAGTTAAAATAGAAGAGATCCTCCTTTTGACACATGTAACATCTGTTCTTTTATCTGCCTTGTAAAGCACTAAACTGTTCTTTTGATAAGTCATATATATATATATATAACCCTTATTATTATCAGACACTAAATATCTGCTTGCTGACAGATTAAAACTTCATTGCACAACAGAAGACTGATATGTCCAGCATTAAATATTACAATTACACAGAAAATTAGTATTTTATACAACACATGGTGTTTGTTGTCAAAATTATGAGCCAATCCGAGCCTGTCAGCTTGTCAATCAGGTGACAGCCAGGCGTTTGCAGTCGGTGGAGAGCAGCTGCGGCCGCCTCGATTTCGTGAGGTTATGGTTGCCTACATGTGCAAGTCGGGATCAAGTTGGACACAAATCTAACCGGCATGCACTATGCGGCGATCACCGCTGATCAATTCTGGGCAGGCCTGGATCATCTCGAACATACCTGGTGTCACAGCAGCTGAGTGTCAGCAGCTGAAGTTTCCTCAAAAAGACCAATAAGGATGATGGTGTTGATAAAAGAGGTACGGTGTGGATTCTCTGTTCAGCTTGTTTGGACTGAATATTAATTAAAAATGAATCAAAATTAAATGCTATTGAATATGTAATTATTACCATTTTAAAAATTAAAGTGACAGGTAAAAATAGATTATGACGGGATTTTTATGACCCTGTCAGTCAAAATGACAGACAATGAAAAAGTCTAGCGCAACCTCTGGTGTCAGCGCTATTGGACATAACACATGTCAATCAAAACACCTGAGCCAATAGCAAGCTGGCTCTATGAACCCGCCCTCCTTACTTTTTGAGGCCCAACATCCTCTCTGTTCATTCCACGCTGAGCCACCTGTGGGAGCAGGACGCCAACATTCCACTGAACTCCTCTTAAACCACAGACTTGGAAACTGGACCTAATCCCTTGCATCCAAGGAACTTGTGAGTGAAACACACTTCCAACAAAGCCAGACAAGCTATGCTAATCCTAACAAGCCATGCGGCTGATGATTCAGTACCATAGAAACCGTAACTGCACATCCAACTAGGCCACAATCCGTGCTGGTACAGCTCACAAAAACAGACTTGTTGCTGAACTATGGTGAGCAATGTTAATTGCAATATTCCTGTGGAAAATGGAGAGGATTTGAATGAACATTGCACTTATTCCCATCAAATTACCATCAGGTTTAAAGGTGCACTACTAGTGATCACTAAAGCGTATTTATCTGAATGCTTGAATGTCGTTGTGCTGAGTATGATAATGTTGGTGTTGTTCAACTAACTGATTTGAAATAACAGGATTATGTTTACATGAACTGATGAACTGATGAGCTGATTTGACCAGTTTATTGCACTGCTAGTAGTACTTGAACTCCTGAATGTACTGAAGCTTTCCTTGATTTAATTTAAGAATTCAACCAAGTAAAATGTAATCAGTCAAACCAAGATCAGAAATACATCAGTGAGTTTTATGACTGTGCTGCACATATTTTTTGATATTCAAGTAGAAGTGTTTAATATGCAGGCTTTTATGTATTTCTAAGTTTCTTAGGATGTTTGATGCTGTGAGAAAACACATTGCTTGGGAAATAAAGCTTTGAATAAGGGGGGAAATGCATTTGGTATCATTTGGCTTAAGCAAATTTTAATATTTTTTATAATAACAATTAGTCGATTAACTGAACGTCATGAAGGAAAGTCCTTACAATCTTTTCACAAAAACAGGTCTCTGCAATCATTTCCACATGCTTACCAACACTGATATCAATATGCGCCTCTATGAAGCTTTCCTTAACAAGGGCAGGAAGACCCTGACCTTTTTTTTTTCCAAAACAAGAAGCTTAAATGGAACAAAGACTTCCAGCTTCTGCTACTTGAGCTGGAGTGTGAAAGCACAGAAATGAACAACCACCAGATTGCCATCCTCCTGCTGATGAAGTACTTCCAAGAGAGGACAAAACGTTAATCTGGACAGATGTAAGAGGCCTTTCTTTCTTCTACCTTCACTCAGTTCAAATCTCACATCTTGAAATGGAAAATTGTTTATTAAATAGAAATTACTTGCAATATCTGGAAGGCTTTTTCTCTTTTGGTTTGCAGCCAAACTCAAGCAAGATGTCCATGGAACAGGACTGGTACATCTTCTTTTATTCACACAGATGTCCAGTCAGTGTGGATGGTCAATGTGGTGAACTGAACTCATCCACTATTGAAGAGCTGCCATAACACCCAGTGTTTTACAGTGTATTTTACAGTGTATTTTACAGTGCAGTTTACCGTTTTACCAGAGCATGCAGTATAGATGAGAGAGCTGGAGCGCTGCAGCGGAGTGAGGGGAGACCATGTAGGGTTATAAAACAGATCAGACAAGATGGGGTGGAGAGAGAAGTAGGGAGAGAGGAGGAGGAGGAACATCAGTCATCAACACACACACACACACACACACACACGTATTTTCCTGTGCCTCTATGGAAACCCATTTCCACCAGTAAAAGAAAAAAAAGCCCAACAGTAAGTCACAGTTATGAAATTAAAAAAAAATGAAATTATGTGATAAAACATCAGTTATGGGTAAAAAGTCTAAATTATGAGATTAAGTCCATTATGACATAGAAAATCGAAAAAATATGTGATAAAATAAACAATTATGAGATGAAAATAATAAATTATGATATCAAAATATCTCAATTATGAACCTAAACTGGAAATTATAAGATGAAATATCATAATTGTGAGATAAAAAGTTGAAATTTTGAGATTAAAAAGTCAAAATTGTCCCCTTTACTGACATCTCTTCAGCTGTCCCTGTCACACTAAAGGCAAAACCCCCAAAAGTAATCTTTAAAAAAAAGAAAAAAAAAAGTCAAAGTTATGATAAAAAGTCACAATCATGAGATGACAGGGTTGACAATATATATACATAATTTAATTTCGAGAAAAAAGCACAAATTATCAGAAAAAAGTACAATTTTGAGCTAAAAAGTTTAATTTATGAGTAGAAGGCATAATTGTGAAATTAAAAAAAGTCTACGTGTGAGATAAAAAGTTTAAATTGCTAAAAAATTAAGTTTTAAAAAGTCAGTTGTCAGATAAAAACTTGGAATTATGGAATAAAAAGTAAATTATGAAGTAATGAAAGAAGTGAATAAGTGATTTTGTTTTAAATGACAAAAAGTAAAAAAATATTCCAATAAAAAGTCACAGTTATGAAATCAAAAGTTCTGAGATAAACAGTCAAAATTATGAGATAAAAAATCACAAATGAGATAAAAAGTTGAAATTATGATATTTAAATAAATAGTAATTATGAGCTGAAAAGTCTGAATTATTAGAGAAAAATCATAATTCTGAGCTAAAAAGTTCAGTTGTGAAATGAAAAAGTCAAAATTATGAGATAAAAAACAAATTAAAAAGTCATACAGTTTCATCTCACAATTGTGATTTACCATTAGGAGAAATGGTCTTCCACACACCTCTGACTGTTTTAAAGTGTTTTATGTTTCCTTGAATCCTCCTCTCCATACAATCAAAGATTAACAGCCCTGCACTCAGCCTCATATCTCTTCTTCTCTCCTCTGTTTCCCTGTAGATTGGCAGTAAGACGCAGTGATGTGTTCATGCTGACACACGCGCAGCTGGCAGTGATTGAGACGTCAGTTCATGACGCCGGGCGTGTTCTCCTGTGAAATAATACCCCTGAAAAAAAAAAATTATGATCCCAGGAAGCATCAAAGGTTTTTGCAACTGTGGCTGGTGTGTGAGTGTGAGATAAAGCTGAGCAGTGTGTTACATCACTCACATGAATAGAGACACACTCGTCCTGACCCCCCTGAACCTACTCAATGATCTGCTGCCTGCCTCTTTGAAAGCTCAATGAATAGGAAAAGATTGCTGTGTGATTTTGTTTGCAAGTGTGTGTGTGTGTGTGTGACACATTTCTGCAATAGAAAAGAAAATGAGTGTGTGTGTGTATGCGTGTGTGTGAGACAGCAGCTAATAACAGCGTATTCTTGTCTTGGCAGCGGAGGCGAGAGGCCGCTGCAGGCAAGCTGCATTTCTGTCTGTTCTTTTCAAAGTCGCTTGTTTTGGGCTCATTAGCTTAAAAAGCTAATCCCAGCGGAGCGGGGGGAAGTTTCCATAACAAAGCAAACATTCTATAAAAAAAAAAGGTATAATGAACTGACGAGCCAAATTCCCTCAATGCCCTCATTAAAAATATCAGTAGGCGATGTGTGAGTGAAGACAATGCAGCCTCAGAATGGTTGGGGGAGGCTCACGCTCTGCCTCCGTCTGTCTGTCTGCCTCTCCACATTAAAGCTTACTTTGTTAAACCAGAAGACGACGCATCAAATGACAAGCAGGGACCCAGCAGAGTATGATGTAATATCAGCCCTATGATATGCACATTATGATGGGAGTTTCTCTGTTGGTTGTATTCAGCAGTAGTCCCTCACACAGCTCAACAGAACATGGCGGAACATGTAGATCAGTCGTGGTCATCAAAGAAAGATTGTATATCCACCACATGGGGATGATGGAGAGCTAAGACACCTGGGAATGAGACTCGCCTTCAACAGGTGGTCAGAAACACAGCTCTGATGGGATGTTGCTGTGTTTGCAGGCACTTGATGGTACAATGTTAGCCACAGGCACTTGCTAATAGTCTAGTAGTGTGATCCCCAAACGTTTTTTTGGCTCCCCCCCTGAAGGTTTCCACAGCTTGACGCTCTTAACTATTCCCTTCCTGGTAATCCACATTAATGAAAAAAAATCCACAGTTTACTTCAAAAAAACACAAAAATCCATCAAGCATTTGTCACAAAAATAAACAGCGACAGGTCAGAAAACTGTCCTGCCTGACTGAGTGACCCCAGGTTAACCTCTGACCCGAGCCTCAATTACAGTAATTAAAGGTGCGCTGCAACTTGAAAACACCAAACTGTTATTAGCTCCCATCCATTACAAATATCACATAACTTACGTTTTTATCCATTTTAAACAATCTAGTAGCATTTTAAATGAATAACTTGTTATAATATTGTATGTCTGACCTGAAAACAGCTGTAAATGTGCCTTTTATTTCCTCCTAAATCAATTAATTTATATTAACGTTATTGTTAACTGTTTATAACTTAATTTAAATCATTCATTACTCACTTTTTTAAACCAAAGATTAACATTGAAGAATGAACAACACACAACAACATTACATTTTGGCTCCTAAAAACCCCTTTCAGAAGATGAAAAAGTTTTTTCCCCTACATAAATAATTTCATTCAACTTTGTTTCACCCTTTATTTCTCCCCCGCTCTTCCTCCTGCGGTGATTCTGATGATGTTTGGGAACCACTCATCATAGAAGAAACAGGTTCCCATACAACAGAGCTGAGCAATATATGAAGTTTATATTGTATCATGATATAAGACTAGATATCATGATAGATTTTGTATTTTGTTATATCATGATACAGCAAGTGTCGTCTTTTTCTGGTTTTAAAGGCTGCATTACAGTAAAGTCATGTAATTTTCTGAACTTACAGGCTGTTCTAGTGGTTTTATTATTTGCATTTAGGCAGTTAGTCATTTACCCACATGAATGATGATTATTTATATAAAAAAAAACCTTAGTGCAATTGCAATATCAGTCCAAATATTTTTTTCAAAATCATCCAGCCCTACTCTGAACAAGACAACACACAAAGACAAACAAAACCACTTTTTCATATAATATGATACCAGGGATCAAATGGAAAGGTCACTGACATGGTAAAACCACTCTTTGTTGATGAAAAATGAGAAAATAACAAATTTTAGGCTTTTAACAATGTAAGTTTTGCTATTTTGTTTTGCAGTAGTTCCCTGCATTAGCCAAAAGACACTAGTTTATTCTTATCATTTGCAAGGTTATTACACGAATGCCAACAAAGACTATGGAAATATAATCATAAAATGTGGCATGAATGGAATGAAAATATTGAATTATTGCAATAGAATATGGAATTAGCATAAACATCTGACAATATGGGATTACACTTAAAGAATAATAACTACTACATATCTGCTAAATGAACAATTCCGTCTCACATTGATCTTGCTGAAGTGGACCTGAGCTAGACATGATTGTATTTGTATTTGCACTGTATGTGTCGAGTCCACATCAGTGTGATCAATCTGTTGGTGACTGTAGATGTAATCATTCCTTTAGTGGGCAGTAGCATAAGTTAAAAAGTAGTTAGAAGTTGTTGTGCTTCTTTTTCTTCTTTTTTACTGTGTGAGTGCCATCCAGTAATATGGTGCATTACTTCCAACTACTGTGTTGGAGTGTGAAGTACTTGAAGTTAGTATTGCAAAAAAACTGAAGGTGTCTACAGTTATGTAATGACTTGCCTTTCTAGCCTGTGGAAAAGCGAGACAGTTTTGAGATGGTTTTTAAGTTGAACCAACTCCAAACTCCTTAGCACCAGCACTGAACTAGCACTAGGATCTTGTTAGTTGAAAAGGGGTATCTGGAAGTCTCTTGGTGCAAAGCGTAAGAATAGATTTCCCTGGAAAATGAAAGGACGAATGAAGCAAGTAAAATGGGTTACTGTTTTACTTCCTGCGTCACCCATCTGTTCCCTCTGCCAAGGACAAGAGGAATGAAAACAAACACAACATGCCAGAAACCTTGAAAGAGAGCCACCTCGGTCTCCTTCTGGAGAGAGTTTAAAATATGAGACATCAGAGACAAGACAGAGAGAGAGAGTCCTCACCCCACATGTCAACTACCACCTGTGAGGATTCACCTTCTTCACCTTCCCTAACCCTGTCCAGGTCACCCTCGTCTCCTGTCACCCTCTCTTCACATGGAGTTCACTGACCAGATCACTGCTGGGACTAAACTTGTCAGTGCATTCACCCTCGATAAGACTCGGCTGTCTGTGCAGATCTCTCAGTCCATCAGACATCTGCAGATGATTCAGATCCTCACTAAGACCAGGACAGTCGATCACATCACTTCAGTTCTCAGGTCTTTACACTGGCTTCCTGTATATCAAACAATTGGCTTTAAAATGCTAAAGCTGGTTTATAAGATATAGTATTGGTCCAAAATACAAATCTGATCCGGTGCTACTTTAGATAGTTTTGGACAGGCCTGCTTACTGTCCTCAGAGTCAAAACTAAAGATAGAGAAGCAGCAGCATAAATGCACAGCATCTTTGAAACATTTTTTTAAATCAGGGCTTCTTTTCTTTAATATGCCTGTAACATTCTGGATTTTGTCCGGAATATTTCCTGTTTTTGTTGTGAAGTAGTCACCTGACTTGTTATTGCAGTTTCCTGTGTTTTCCCACACTTCATCAGCCACACCTGCTGCCAGTTACTCACTGCCCCTGATTATCCCCACAGTCATCCCTGTGCATATATACTCACCTGTTTCTCATGCCTCCTGCCAGGTTGTCTTTGTTACCTTGTGCGCTTTGCCTTCTAGTGGTGTTCTAGCGATCTGTCCTGGTGTTTGATTCTCTGGTTTTATTTTTGGACTTTGCTAGTTTTTGCAGCTTCTGGAGGCAACAGGCCTGTATATTATTGGCTGCTAAGGAAGAAAATGAAATAGATGTTATTGTTAAGATAATAGAATTTTAGCCCAAAATTATGGCTGCTAATGGAGAACTTTGATTGTGCACTTAAAACACTGTTTCTCAATGGGTATTTTTGCCACTTTTTGGTATGTAATTGTTATGAAGAAGTTAAAAACAAGCTGTAATTATAAGTAATGGCTGAGCCTAATTAACCAAGAGCAACCAGCCCCTTGTCTCGGCCTGCAGTCTGTTAGTCTCTTCACATCAGCAGCATTAGGAGGACAGAGGACAGGATGGATGATGCTACAGAGCTGTTAGCCAGTTTATTGTAAAAGAACAGCTGCTGTTCTGAACACTTGAGTCAAGTTAAACCACTAATTACTATTAAAGTATGCATTTCATTCTAATGGGTTTTGTAGCCTTTACATGCTTGCCAAAATTGAGATAAGGTGTATTAATTACTCTACTTATTAAAAAACTTAACTACAGTCATTAAAAATGTTTGCAATAATTAAAGGGATAGTTCACCCCAAAATCCAAAGTACAGTTCCTGCATGCCATGATTTTTGATGCCTTTTTTTTTTTTTTTTGGTGCCTTCAGAACCCCAAACTGAGTCCCATTATACTGGAGAGAAGGCAGACATCTCTACAGCCGATATCTCCAATACTGTGTAATCCACAGAAAAACTATCTAAATGGATAAATATCACTACAGGCCGGAGTGAAAATAAGTATTCTTAGTTTTGGGGTGAACTGTCCCTTTAATGTAGCCCTTATTTTAGGCATGGAAGGCCCTATGGATGTTGTATTAGAAAAGTAAACTTATCAGTGTATGTATTTTATTAAGTAAGATTAATATTATAGATTATTATGTTGTATTGGCCACAACAGACAGATAAACATTTTTTGTTATTTTTAAAATAAATTGAAATTGAAATTCTATTTGTTGCATCTCTAATCTAATCAGATTGAAACAACCCTTACAGGTATGTGTAGATAGGGCAGCTGCAGGGGGTTCACTGCTGATCAAATCAGGGGTCGAAGGTGGGTCAGCATCAGACCCTATGCCCCTCTCCAAATTTAAATTAATGTTGTTTGTTTAAAAAAGTAACAATAAAGACAAGCATAAAGGGATTTCTTTTATTCATGAGCATAACATTATATAATATAATATAATATCCAGAAATCTAATTTTACAAAATCACAACTAAAGTATAGCAGTTTGCGGGTTCAAGCCCGTTTGTGCTTAACAATTGGCAAAAATTAAAGGTGCAAGCAGCAACTAGCAGGTTTCAGATGTGACAGAATTACATCAGCTAGTTTAGAGAGACAAATCAAAATCACACACTTGTTTCATCATCACAAAGCCTGCAGCATTTCAGTAATGACTTCAATAGTTCTGCCATTTGTCATCCTTTTGTCAGATTTGAACTAAACTCAGTGTGTATGTTGAGGAGACAGTGCAGGATGTCTCCAGTCAGTTTGATCAGGATTGCTCAAGAGCATCATTTTGGCTGATAGTGGCCATGTGTTTTGACCAGCTTTGTTCATTTAAAATAGAAATTTATCTCAGTTCTCATATATGTTTTTCAGTTTATGCTAATTAGCAAAATATTGACTATGGCAGACATATATGGTGAAAAATGCTCTTTTGTAGAGTACAGTGAGTTGGACTTGTGTGTCCATCGTCAATAGGATAGGATTTGTACAAGCTATTCGTAAGCATATGAGGACGTCAAATACCATCATGTTGAGTTGATGAAACGTCCTGAGGACAGCAAAATAATGATAAATAACAAGGAAATGCAGGTAGAGAGCTGTGTCTTTGCAGATACAGACACTGCACGCTCCTGGTGTGTTATAAATGACTGAAAGCAATTATGTAATATGAGGCTGTACATTGTATTTTTTTTTAATGAATATGTCGCAGATGATACCTTTAATGACTTGTTTCTAAGGAGGACATGTGGTACAAAGCTAGGTGTTATGCTGAAGGTGTGTGAAGCAGAGAGGTGTGAAAAGAATGAGCTCATTAGCTGTATTTCTGAGAGTTGGAGTGATTTTCACGTTGTGTCTGTGAGAGTTTACATGGCTCCCTGTCAGCAGAGACACTTGTGAAACCTTTACAGAGCCTTTTAGATAAACTGAAACACACTGTCATTACAAGAAAGACAGAACAAGAAGGCGTGACACTTGACAGTGGTGAGGATTTCATCTTTACATTGGGTTGGAGTAGAGCAGCAGTCAGTGGGCCTGTGAGCTTGTTCTTTGCTTCAACAACAACAACAAAAAAAAATCCCCTTCATTTGGGAAGTGACTCTGGGCGTGGACGTGATTTCATGTCCTGCTGGAGGTAATTGACTCGTCTTATTAATCATCATGTTTCACAGCACTGCCGGGAGACACACAGACAGATAGACAGACAGCTGCTTCCTCAGCAGGTTGATAACAGGCCTCTATTAGCTGCGTGTTGACGCCTCCGGTCAGCCCCCACGAGGACGACACAGCAGCCAGATGATCGTCTCGCCCACAAAGACAGTCTATTGCATAATGTTGTGTTGTGCAATCATTAGCTATGATAGGAGTTTTGTGTGTCACTGAAACACAGTGTTCTGTACATTTGTTTATATGCAAATCTTGGGTAATCTGCACACTGACAGAACTGTAAATAAACAACGTAGTATAGTTTTACATGAGGTTTTGTACTGTGATTATTTCTTGGCAAGGTGGCGTTTTGTCATCACTGTGAAGCTGTCAAGCAATCAGGACGACAAGGAATCAGCAATCCAGGAGGTCACCAGGTCGCATCTAGAATTGAAATTTCGTTCAACTAATTGTCTTTTGTAATATGACAACACTGTATTTAAGAACCAGGTTAGTTTAGAGACAAAAGACACTTGGTTAGGGTTAGGGTTAGGGTACAAATTCAAGCACGAATTAGTAGCACGGGCCTACTAGCCAGTGGTCCCCATTTGTGGGGAGTCCTTTTTCCAGAAGTTCGGTTTGAGCTGGGGATAAGGTGAAAAGGGTGGAGAGGTTAAGAACGTTGGAGTGAGGGTTGAATTGCAAGGCGACTAATTGTGGATTCTGGGATGAGGGGGGGTGTGTGTGGCTGGGTTGGCTTTATAGGGATTGGTAAATTTAGTTGTTGGCACCAGTAAGAGAAAATTGCATGCGCTGTAGCGGGGGTCCAGTGAATATGGTCCGGTTCTGTACTGAAAGTATCATGCGGTATTTCGGCCAAAAAGGGAAAGTGAGTAGCAATGGTGTTGTTTATGAGTTTTAAGTTCGACTGTTGTGTGACTGTGAGGTGTGGAGAGACATTCATAATCGGAAAATAAATGTCTGTATTCGGAAAAATGGTACGAGCCTGCTTGTAGAGAGCCTTCAACTGTTTGATGGAAGTGAGTTTTGCGTCTTGATCCTTATTATTGATGTCAACGGATAATACCAGTATTTTTGTGTTGAGATTGACAGGAGTTTTTTCCAGGATTTTAAGAAAGTGATAAAAAGTAGCGCCTGGGTAGCTGTCGAGTTGAATGTTTGAATTTGTGTGTGGAGGAATTCTATTGATATTTGAGTCTCCTAAAATCAGGATGGACTTGCGGG
The DNA here is from genome assembly GCF_056507025.1 of Lutjanus erythropterus. Lineage (NCBI taxonomy): Eukaryota > Metazoa > Chordata > Actinopteri > Lutjaniformes > Lutjanidae > Lutjanus > Lutjanus erythropterus. The sequence continues at coordinate 3,602,998 of NC_139338.1, forward strand.
GACAGGTATTCCAATCTTGTATTTTCCGGTGGGGGCGGGTGAGATGATAAGTGGGTTTGTAAGTAACGGAGAAAGGAGGTGTATGCTGTGTGGAGGTGAGTCTGTTCCGCGGGGATGGAGTGAAAGAGTGGGTCGGGAGAATACTGGGGGATGTAGTTGGGGGGCTGGTGGGGTGGGGCTGAGGGCCCTCCGTGGTGGTAGAATTAAAGGGCTCAGAATGGGAAACGGTGTTGGTCAGATTGACCTTGTTGTTCCCTTTCATCATATTTTTGGTGCCCTGTTTAAAATGGGGATTCTTTTTTTCTTGGTTAGGGAAGGTAATGAGCTTATCGAAGTCTTTATTGCTTTCGGAGGCCCGTCCGCCGTCACCGTCCATCGTGTTACCGGAGTTTTCTGTGGTAGGAGAAAAGGGAGAAATCATTTCTGAAATCTGAACCGCAACATTGGACGGACAAAATGTGGATTGGAGTGGGATGGAATCAAAGGGAGGAGTGTTAAGTGGCGGTATTTTGGTGGGGGGATTGTGGATTTGAACCCCGACCTCCCGTGCCGCAGGCGGGGATGTAGGCATACAGTCATTGTTGTTCTGTTGAGAAGTTACAGATGTAATGGGAGCCAGAATATGCTGTGGAGGGGTGGGAGGAGCCACTGTGTCCGGATCATAAAGCTGGTGTGTCGGGATGGGTAATATGGGTGAAATGGTTGTGGATATGGAGGATGATATGGTTTTGTGTGATGGAATGTTCGTGTTATGTGGTTGGCGGCGTGCTCTTTGAGGCAGTGGAGTAGAGGTGGAGGGAGGAGGCGGAGGAGGAGGGAGGGGGGGGGTGGGCTGCCTCACTCCCTGGATGGGGGGGGGGGACAGGTAGGGCATTGGATGCAGCCTGAGTGGAAGCAGGGGTGGCCCGGGTGTAAATAGGGTATGGGGGCAGGGGGAACCACTCCACTCCAGTGGAGGGATCCGGTGTCCCCCCGAGGATCGCAGGTGGATTCTGTAACGTGGAGTTGGTCGGGGTACTGCGCTGATGGAGAGGTGTCCTCCTATGTGGCGCCGGGATGGGGGCAAGTTTACCGGTGGAGGCAGACCCAGGCGTGGAGGGCTGGGATTGAGGGCAATTGTTTATAATGGGAGGGAGGGAGAGAGAGGGAGTGGAGGCGATAGTGGAAGGGGGTGGCTGGTGCTCCGTGATCTTCTCCATCAGGGAGTGATAGGGGCCCAGATACAGGGATAGTTTGTGGGGGGCCTGGGATTTGGGGAGGGGAGGGAAATGGTCCGGTTCCCTGTCCTCAGGAATGGTCGGTAGAACAGGTCCGGTTCTGGTGGTTGTGGTGTGAGGGACTGAAGGAGTGTGCTGTAGGAAGTTGGGGAGGGGAGGGGGTCCAGCTGGGGGAAAACCTAAGGTATGACGTACAGTGTGGATGGTGTCAGGGCTAAGTTTGGTATTGTAACGTTTTTTAGCCCAGTTGGTAGCTATTTGTAAGGCTAACGGATCACGTGGAATCTGTGTGAGGGAGGAGAGAAGAGAGCTGTAATGCTCCTGTAAAATGAGCATGTTCTCTCGCATCCATGTATTGGTGTTTTCTTGCACCTTGCGGTGTGTGTCCATGGTGGGGGCTGCCGATTTAATAAAATCAGTCAGTTTATCGCCTGTCGCAGCATACCCGGTGGAAAGTGGCCCTTAGCGACCGCTTTATTGATAATAAACTGGTGGTGTATGGCCTGGAAAACTTTGAAATACTGTTTGGTGATGCGTTGTGTTTCTGGAGGAAGGGGTTGAGGAGGAGTGGGAGTGAGTGAGTGGGTGTATGTAGTATGTGTGTGTGTGGTCTGTCTGTGTCGCGTGTGGTGTGTCTGAGAGAGTGTGTGTGTGAATGTGTTCGGGATGGACATGAGTGAGGGCAGTATGGGCTTATGTGTGTGTGTGCGGTGTGGTGGCTGTCCATTCATATTACCTTTTAACTGCGTTGCGTTGTGTAGCTCCTGTGGATGGAAAAATTTCCGTTAATCGTGGGGGAACGTACCTGATGTAAAGAACTCCGCTGGTGTCCGTCCTCGGGGGTTGCTTGGCCAGATGTCAGATTTCCCGGAGCGGTTCTTTATTCTCCGCGGAGGTGTTCAGACCCCGGAGGGAGGGAGAGCAGAGGAGAGTCTGCTGTCGAGCGGGTTAGGCGGATCCGAAGCGGCGAGCCAGGGTACGTAAGGCAGTTCCGAACAGTAGTGCTTTATCAGGGGAAAAGAGAGAATGAATGGACAGCCAGATATATTTGTAGATTCTCAGCTGGAATAGGATGGGTCCGCCTCCATGGTTACTGCCACCAATCACGGCAACCGCAGGGGGGGGTGGTCGATGATCATTGGGTAATGATTTTAAACTTTTGGAGGGAGCCAATGTGTACTATGCCTATTGGTTGGGAGGAACAAGGGGCAGTACGGTCATCGGAAATGTAAGGTTGTAAGAGATACAGATTAATCAGGGTTAATTTCTTCACATGCCAGGAGTTGGCGCAGTGGGGAGGGCAGCCATCCCCTGGATGGGGGGACGGGGATGGAGACCCCACCTCTGCCATCTCCCCAAAACGGAAAACCCTTTTCTTTTCCGGTCCTAAAGGACAATCTGGGGACACAAAATTATACCATGAGAATCTAACAAACAAAACTAAAAGCTGCTGGACAAGAACAGAAAGCAAGATTGAGTTTATTGTGCTTAAGGACATATCAAATGGGGACCAGATGGTAGTGGCACTGGCTGGGTTAGGGTTAGGGTTATGGTTTGGGTTATGATGATCACTCTTGTAAGATGTTCTCTTCTCCTGAGTCTTTACTCAAGTAGAAGTGCAGATACCTGTGTAAAAAAGACAAAGTAGAACTTTACTCAAGTCAAGGTGAAAAAGGTGTCACAGTAGTAGAATCATCTGACTATAAGTATATATGTATGTGTGTATGACTGTTCTTCCCATATTCCCAGAACTGTTCATCCAACTGATGTCACACTTGGATGTTGTATTGCAGAAGACTAAAGGGAGTGCAGTGTTGAGTGTGAAGTTGATGATGAGCAGTTCTTGAGAACATTGTATGTAGCCATCCCACTGTTCTCAACAATGCTGTGAGGAACACCTCTGGGGACCAAGCTGCAACACTAGAAGTCACGCAACTGGGCAATTCTGCACTCCAAACAGCCGGTGAGGCTGTTTAAAAGGGCACTGCCCTAGTAATTTTGGGTCATGTCTACATGGGAATCTGAGACTTGCAAAAGAGCTTGACAAAATGATTGTTTTAACCCAAATCATGATCCCTTATCTTAACCCTAATCAAGTGTTTTTTCTCGCTGAACCTAGGCCAATCTTAACCACAGCATTGTTGTGTCACAAAGCATTATTTTTGTAGAACTAGCCCAATGCAGAAACAGCACGTACAGTTCTCACAAGAGTTTAGCAAATCTTGAAACTCTTGATACACATTTTTGATCTGTGTATAAAGCCGGACTAGCTGTTTAATCCTGCTTCCACTCTTTATTCTAAGCTAAGCTAATGGATATCCCAAAATGTTAATACCTCGAAGTTGTTGTAATATATATTTCATCACAAGGAAGAACACACAAACATTAAACACGATATTTTTGTCTGTTAAAATGTTATGTGTCAGATAAGAGATTATGGAGTCATAATTTCTTGCCATGTTGTGGCCAAGAGATGTGACAGACTACACATTACTCCATAACCAATCATTGTGTACAGTTTTTCACAACGTGCATGATGTCACCACAAAAGAAGCACTCGTGATGTACTTCCAGGAGAAAGAATGTAAACAAACATGGCGTCTGAAGAGGTGTTTATGATACTGGCTATCTTGTGCTTGGAAAAGCCCCCAAAAATACAAAGCTTTGATTGGTCAACATCACAGATGCGACACAACCCATCGTAGGAGGTAAAAAAAACCCCAAAAACAAACAAAAAAAAAAAAACATGCTAGTCTCTCTGTCAGGATGGCGTGTGGTGTCTTAGATGCAGTATTGGTTGTCATCCATTATGACACGCTAAATAGGTTGACACGATTGTTGTGCCCAATGATTATTTCCAAACCCATCTGATCTTCCAGGTGCGGCTGTAATCAGACTGATATCCGGTAGTCTGACCTCAGCATTCGAACCAAACTGACCAATGCTTGGCTGAGAGTTTGTGGGTGAATAATTCTTGGTTAGGTTTCAGAAAAGGTCATTGGTTAAGTTAAAATAACTTGAAACAATCAACATTACCTACTAATCTCACAACCGAACCAACCCACATGACTTTTCACATGAGAAAAAGTCATGTGTTTGACCCACCCATCCACCCCCACCTCCTCCAGCTTGGACTTGGACTCTCATTCTTTATATTATATTCATACTTATTTGTTAGAAAGTCATGCTGTCATGAAAAATATTGACAATTCATGGACACAAATATACACAAAATTACAGCCATATGCCCATGATGCAGAGTGTTAGTCATAGTAGGAGTGCTGGTAACACTGATGAAGCTTTTTGATATTTATATATACATTTATGACTGTTGCATCACATTTTAAAGTGCCCAGTGTATAACACTTTTCATAAGCATATGCAAAATAAGTATTAATCTGTGGAATTAATATCAGATCCACAAATTTCTCTCACAACCAGACAGCATCACCGCCCATGTACACACAGAACTGTCAGTAACTTTCTGCGGTTCATGGAGTAAGAGCTGTAGGCGGACAGACAGGCAGTGAGACAGAGAAGGGCATCTGAACCCTATTAACCCTCCTCAGTCTCAACTCTCTGGGCAGAAAAGCAGTGGAGGAAGAACAGCTGAGAGCCAGCGTGCTGACAAACTGGAAAAATGAGCTGCAACAAGGCAGCCAGGAGTGTATAAATTGACAGCATGGGGAAAATTAATAGTATGTGTAATATGGTGGCACGTTCCCCGCCGTCATACAGAGGAGACTATAGGAAATGGAAAATCAAATCAGAGTCCACCCTGCAGCTGTGAGGCAGCATTTATTTTAGAGTATCCCTTTAGATTAACAGTGGAAAGCCGCGATCAGCTGACTGCTGTTTTGAACAGGAGACTGGAACTGTTTGGAAATGGCTCCAGCTCCATCTGGGGACTGTCCACCTCCACGCCAGCCAAGTCTCCACTCACCAGCCACTGAGCAGCTCCAATCGTAGCACAAGTACTTAAGTCATGGAAATGTCTTCCAACACCTGACATTTGGAAAAATTACTTGATTCAGGCAAAATATGAAAGCTGTTAACATACGATAAGAACAGCCAGTCTTCACCGTGAAAACAGTAGTGTAGTTTGTCTGTACAAGCAGCTACAACCCATATTTTCATCTATTATTAATCGGTGACCTCTGTTAGCCACATAATTATGACAGGAACAGTATAAAGAGCAAGAAAGTCTGCAAATTGAGAAGGTCTGATGGATCGATGGGTCAAAGACAGAAGTCAGTGTTGACTTATTGTTTAAAGTTGACTGATGTTTATGTGATTATGTGACATCACTCATTAAGTGTTTGTTGCTTAAACTTAACCAAGTAGTTCTGGTGCCAAAACATAACCAAACTGAAATCTTTTCACACTAATCATGTGTTAACTGTCATGTGACTCGCATCACGTTCTTAAGACCGGAGTTCGTGTCTCTTGTGAAACCAGGACTCAGTGTTGAGTTATTTAAAGTTTTAAGTGACTTAAGTTACATTACAAATGCCTAACCCTAAACACTTACAACTTCAGTTATGACATGTACATCATGTATTAACTCAAACCACAACCTTTTCCTAAACCAAACTGCAACCGTTTCAACCATGTGTTTAAAGTTAACTGAGGTGACTTTAAAGACAAATAATGTAGTTTTAAAAATCATTAATGTGATTTTCTGGCACTTCTTTGCTTATATGTAACAAAAAATGCTTGAAATTAAAAAAACAAACTTTAAAGGATATTGTTGTGTTTTTTTCAGGAAACCTGACTCTTGCTTTGCACTTGCATTGTTCTGTGTTCATATTATATTGTTCAGAACAAAATTCCAAGTTGGAAAAACTGCTTATATCAACAGCCTAGGTGTGATGTATATTATGGATTTGTGAGAGCAACTATATTTCATTGTTGAAAACAACTACAGTAGCCATGTTTCCAACCAAATGCATTTAACCAAATTCTAAGTAAATCAGCTAAGGAAAATGTGATTGAATACTTATGTCCATCCACTACCGCTATGAGATTATTAGGAGCTGATTGATCAAGGTAAGCAGTAGGTGGCACCAATTATCCAGTCAGAAAACCACTGTACCACTGCAGAAGAAGATGGTGCAACAGGATAACGTAATGAGAAGAGAATCAGTGAACCTCAGACAGTGGGAAACAATGTAGAAAACAGGATGGAAATCAGCAATTTCTGTTTCATGTATTAATGTGGGGAGGTTTCTCTCAGATCTGTGTGAAGAGCTCATGGTATTATACAACCATGGAGACTGTCTCTGTCTGACTCAGATGAGCTCAGGCTCAGAGACGTCTGCAGTGTTTATGGATGTTGTTAATATATGTCTTTCTCTTTGCATGGTAGAGTCTCAACTTGCATTTGTAGTAAACTGTGTTTACTGGCGACATTTTTACAAAGTGTCCCTGGGCTCATGTAGCGTCCTTTATACATGTGGGGTTGAATGCAATGCTACCAGCAACTTTTTTGGAATTGGGCTTGTACAAAATGCACAAAAATATATTGATGAAAAATACTGTAACCCTCTTGGAAAAATGTGTGAACAATCCCAATAACTTTACAAAGAATGTGACTGCAATGACTGATTTCTAATTTACTCTTCTATAATTTGAATGTATTTTACTCCACTTGGTCTTTGCTTGCTTGCTGTGAGGCACCAGAGGCCTTCTGTCCTTCTCTGTCTCTCTCTCAGTCATCATGTGGTCTTGTTCAGCATGGCTGCCCAGTCTGATTGTCTGTAATTGTTTGGCTGCTGCAGCTCTCAGCCCGGGAGACGAGGCCAGAGTTGTGCTGCTTGCCCTTTGTTTTTCACTTGGTGTGGAGAACTTTTGTTTTCAGAATGAACTTGGCCGGGTGATAAAGGTAAATGGTGAACATGCGCTAGTGTGTGTATGTGTCAAGGCACAAGCCTTTTGTGTAAAATATCCTCCCCTGGCCCCTGCATGGTGTGGAGTCTCCTACACTCCCGCAGCATCTGGATTTTAGCAATGCAAAACGAAGTGGCCTAAGACCTTGTACGAATTATATTAAGATTAGACACAGTGCATGTAAAAACATTTACTGACTTATGAACACATTACACAGTCATCAATATACAGTCAGCACCTGGTCTGACCTCCAGGCACATTCTGCAAATAAAGCAAAGCTCACTTTGTACATTTCACTGGAGGGATTACAGTAGCAAAACTTCACTCATAAAAGTACGACACAGTCTTTAGGACTAGTTATATACATAATTATTATGGGAAAGGATAAAGAAACAGAAATAAGATGCACAAAACAAACAAAATATCCACAAGCACATTTGATACCATCACTCAAGCCATTTTACTTGATAGATTGTATAACACGGTTAGCATTTCTAGCACAGCTTTAAACTGGTTTGTGCCAACAATCATGTTCTCCTCAGCTCCCCAGCTGTGTGGAGTCCCTCAGGGGTCAGTCCTGGGACCACTCCTTTTCTCATAAACCCAGTAACCCGAATCAACTGTCTCCCCTACATGCCTGCTTAGCTGCCATCAAAGACTGGGTGTGTCTTATGTTGCCTGTCCCTGGCAAAACCGCAATTCCTTAAATTGGACTTGATAACTTTCCGCCCTCTGTTTATTAGGTCCATTTGACTGTAGCTTCCCAGCTACTTCCTAGAATTAGCCATCAGTTAGGTGGAGTTAATATAGTTGACATCTCACCAAAATACCATAGTTTGCAAATGCAACCAAACACACAACTGTAGTTCTCTTAGAAAAAAGAATACAGTCACAGCTTCCTGGTATTTTTACAGTTGATTATCACAGAGGTTCCTAAAGTTCTCCATGACAAGACCCCCCAAATAGCATTAGCTTATGGCCCCTTTAGCAGATGTCTTTGCAAACCCAAAGTCGACTGTTTTTTTGGCCTCTGTAGGGTGCTTTTGTTTCAAGTGATGCTGAATTTTAGAGGGGTTTAAAGGCTTATTTGAGAGGGGCTTGAAGCAGAGAACACATATAGGTCACTCAAAGCCATTTATACATGCTGCACTATATTTACACTTTATTTAAGCTGCATCATGCTTGCAGTTTTTACTTGTTCAGGAGATTTTTTTTGGCATCTGAGCTTTTGTCAGCTGCTCCTTTTGTGTTTTCCATATCAAAAATGTGTCCATTTTTGTTAACTCTAAATTTGAGGAGCAGAACAGCTTTGGAACAGTACAGGTCTACACTGACAAATTATGACAAGATGAATGATGTTTTGACCGACAGTCAATTAAGAAGATGGGGACTGCAATTAAGATTTTGACATGTTATGTAATATGAATTATATTTAATAATTCACACAATGATTATTTGATCTGTTCTTTTTAATTATTTTTTAATTAGACCCCCAAGGGTGCCAGGGAATCCACTTTAGAAATCATTGGATTATTACCCTCAAATTAATATCTATATGAATACCAGACATTATTTCAATCAATCAAGTTAGTAAGTCTGACCCTGAGTGTTTTTTAAAGGCCAAATTTAAAGGACCAGTGTGTAGGATTTAGTGGCATCAAGCGCTGAGCTTGCAGATTGAAAGCCACCTAGCCTCACCCTTGCTTTCCCAGCATGTAGGACGGCCAGTCTCAACCACAGGGTCGTGGCCCACTGGTTGGCCTGAGGGTGTCATAAAGGGTCTCACAGGCAGTGGTACTGCCAAATGGTTAGATTAAAATAAAATTTAAGGAAACTGGGTAATTGATTAGATAGTTTACAAAACTAGTTCCTTTCATATGCAAATATGCTAAAAAAAATAATTGAGATGCATCATTTCAGCAGTCAGTTAGGTTTTAATATCATCAGAGAACAGCATGTTAGCTCGCTAGCGTTCCCTCGGATGTATTGACACAAAATGGATCAGGTTTTGGAAGGTGTTCCTTAAGGTACAAAAAATTAAGAATCCCTGGTGAAGGAGAACCTACACTGACCACAAAAGTTACAAAAAACACAAAAGGCTGTATCCAAAGTGTTTGGTTTGTCCGTTCTGTGTGACTGTAGAAACTTGGCGGTGCAACATGGCAGCCTCTGTGGGAGAGGAGCCACTCCCTCTGTAGATATAAAGAGCTCATTCTAAGGTAACAAAAACAAGATTCTTATTTTCAGGTGATTTTAAACTAATGAAAATATCCTTACGAAGATTATATTTCATTTGTTCTATTTTCTGCCAAAAAATCCTGAATCTTACACATTAGTCTTTTAAATACAGGACTTCAGTTAATTAGTTACATTCCACCACTGACGGATCAGGTGGCAAACTCAGATCAGTACAAGTTGTTGACAGCATCACAGCTTGATATTAGCACAGAGGCAACCAGGATTAAAAGAAAACAGCCAAGCGGTGCCCAGAAACGGCACAATAAACTAAATAGTGCAGGATTCGGTGCCAAGCTGCTGGAGGCCTGTGGATTTGTCTCTCAGCACTGGCACAGAAGAACATTTGGCTCTGAAAACATGTGCTCACAAACACATCAATACATTTGAAACAAATGCTAACATGCGTCTTCTGTGTGAAGGGCCCCGTGCAGGCTGGATCATCTGATGCCCTTCAGGAGCCACAGAGCGGCCTTCTTCCCCATCGCTCTCCCCTGTTAAATCAATGTGCTTCTCCTGAGACTCGCTGTATCTTTCTCAGGCTTTATTTAACCTCCACAGCCCAACTGTTGCCTCAGATAAGTCATTGCTCTGCACTGATTTAAGACTCTAAGTCTGACTTTTGATTTTTTAAATAGGACAGACAAACTGTAAATCATGGCTGAGAGGCAGGGGAGAAACACTTTAATGAATCATTTCATTAAATATGTAATGCATTCTTTTTTTTCTTTAATAAATCTTTCACCATGCCCTCAATTCATCCAGTCCTTCAAAATGTCTATTTGTGCCCCGGCTCTTCTTAATTTGTTCCCATCAATGAATAATAGGTGTGTTAGGACATCACCTCCAATTCATTCCCTGTGTCAGCAGCACCTGAATGCACCGTACACTCATTATGGGCCGCTTGGATTGATTGAAGTTTCACTCATTTTGCTCCAACTTAAATATACATATAGATGGGTCTGACATTTACAGCAATTATCCTTGACATCCCGTAAATGCATTCTGCATAAAAAGTAATGTTATATTATAAAAATCTGTGATGGTATTGCTGATATCATTCAGGTATTCTGATTTTCTTATTATCATGAAATCCCACAATAAGATCCAAACCAGCAGGGTCAGTCCGTCCTTCAGTACCCTGTCTCTGCTGCTCAGCTCCAAGGCCACTGGTTCCTACCAAGGACAGTGCCTATTATTTCAACATTCAGTAATTTCCTAAAACTGTGCGTCACTGTTTTTTCAGCAGCAGATTACATATTTGGTGCAGTAAAGCTGTGATTCCCAAACGTTTTCAGCTTGAGACCCTAAAGAAAAATTTGGTGTCTCTCTGGGACCCAAATTTACCAAAATACATAATGAAATGCTACAACATCTACATTTATAAACTGATGAAGAACACAACAAACCATGAATATGAAATTTATATGGAATGTATTTATTTCATTTATTTTTTATTATCATTATCATTACATCACAGCAAATTTGCTGAGTATAATGAATAGACTGTAAGATAAATAGCATCTGTAACCCATAGGTTTCTGAACAGCTGTTTCTAAGCTCTTAGTGTGGTGTCTCTGGCTGCTACCGTTGTTGCAGCACCTGATTCTAAATCCCAGCTAATCCAAAAACGGGCAAAGAGGTGGAGCGTGTGTGACTCAAAGTGGGCATGGCCTTAATTGCACATAAATTTAAGCCTTACAGATGAGATCTAGAAAATGAAACCCCAATGCTACACTTGTCACGAACAGGGAAATTAGCTACAGAGACCAAAACTGTTTTTTTGTACTTCATTACATATTGTTTTCACCCATTAGAGACCTGCACCTCCACTGGCCCCTGTCAATAATATTATCATTTAATTACCATGAATTTTCCAGGTGACTTTTTTTAACGTAACTTTTTGGAGAGTGGAGGGGAATATGTGCAGCAAAGGGTAGCAGTCTGGAATCAAACCCATGGCCGTCGCCATGGAGTCACGGTGCACTCCATTTCCAAAGTTCCCAATTGGACATTTCAAGTGGAATGACCCTGAAGTCAGATCTCCAACTTGGAAAGTCTGATGAACCTAACCAACCCTGATGTGAAAATCCAAGATGGCTGCCATCCCATGCATCAGCAGTAAGTGAAAGCTGTAGTATATACCACTTATTAGCACTTTCGTTAACAGCAAACAACAACAGCGTTCCTGGTGGCATCCATTTTGACTTTCTGACTGGGTTCACACTTCACACTGAGGTATCAGGGTGCTCCACAGATGACTTATTATTGTGTATTGTATTGATGTATGAGGGTTTCCTGAGAGGCCTGTTTCAGTCAATTGAAACATTTCTGTGCATGCGGTAAGGTCAGTGCAGCAACTATCATGGAACATTAAGCAGCAAAACTAAAAACTATAGTTAGAAACTTGAAAGGACAGAGGAGACTCTCCAGAGTACATACAATTAAATAATCAATGAAGTTGCACTGTGATGCCTCATGCGTAAATGCACACACAACTTATCTCTTAATGGGGAAGCACACCATATTACATTTTTGATCACAATGTAAATTTTTATGACCCAGCCCATGCAATCAGCCACAGTGCCCACTGTTGTCAATGTGCTTTGTGCACCATTAGTGGACAGCGATTCTGGCTAAATGTCTGGTGAACAGACTAAAAATAAACTTGTGGCCATGGTTTTGGGATGCACCAACAACATAGATGGGGCCCCTGAAAATGGTGCAAGAGATGCTTTGGAACTGTAGCAGAAAAAAAGCAATTTTGCTAACTGCTTGTACATTACGTCTCTCCTTGTTTGCCACAGGGTTCATTTTTTTTGTACATTTTTCCTTTTCAAATAATGGAACATGAAACATAAACAGAGTTAAAAGCACTGATACAGATTCACTGATACAGATCGGATAAGTGCATTCATTAATTTTCATTACAATAAAGGACCATGTCAGTAGATTTTGAGTTCAGGTGTTTTAGCCACACTCACTGCTAAAAAGTGCCCAATTAAATCTCCACAAACAAGCATTCATAATTTAGAACGTTTTGTTAATAACTCAGTAAATTCAAACTTGGCACTGGCATAAGATGCCACCTTTACCACAAGTCAGTTTGTAAAATTTCTGTTTCACTAGATCTGATCTGTCAAGTGTAAGTGTTTATTATTGTCAAGTGGAAACACCTAGGAGCACTAAAAGCTTAGCCACAAAGTGGTGAACCATGCAGACTTACAGAGTGAGTGCTGAAGTGCCTGTCATCTGTTGCATTAGTCACTCCAGAGAGCCAAACTGTCTCTGGAAGCAACATCAGCACAGGACCATGGCTACATGCAAGCAGCTGCACACAAGCCTCACATCACCATACCCAATGCCAGGCACTGGCTGAACTGATGAAAAGTACACTGCAACTGGACTCTGGAAACATGTTTTTTGGAGTGATAAATTATCCTTCTCTATCTGACAGTCTGATGGATGAATTGGGGTTTGGCAGATGCCAGGGGAATACTACCTAAAGGATTGTATAGTGCTTCAACTTTGGAAGAGGGATGCTGACCTGGGGCTGTTTTTCAGGGTTTGTGTGAGGTTCTTTAGTTCTTCTTAATGCTACAGGATACAAAGACATTTTAGGAAACTGTGCACTTCCTGCTTTGTAGGAAGGCTCCTGGCTGTTACATCTATACACTGTATGTTAAATAGTGGAAGGAGCTTCTGGGTGTGAAAAGTGAAGCCAATGCTTAGGTGCTTCAAAACCACACTCTTTCTAATGACCAGCAAGGGGAGACTCCACTGGTTGTAAAGAGAAACAACCTGTATGTGCTGTCATGGCCAAATGACTATAATTCTCACTTGATTTATGACCTCAGTAAACCGTTTCCTGACAAGTTTATGGTCTCAATCACTAGTCTTTGTCAACACAGCATGATGTTCATTTTATAAATAATGGTCCCATTTAGAATAAAATAGACAATAAAGCAGGTTATACTTTATGCTGTGGCCACCATGTGACTGGAAGTCAGCACAGATAAAATATGGATTAAGATTCTCTTACTACATTGCCTATGTATTTGCTATAATGTTTTTAGAAACATGGGAAAGATATTATAGGATATTAAGACAATTTAGGGAAATTTGCACATGCAACATTATGGCAACAGTTTGGAGAAAGGCTCTACGCTGTTCCAGCATGAATGTGCCTCTGTGCACAAAGCGAGGTCAATAAAGACACGCCTAGACCAGTTTGGTGTGGAGGACCTCGATTAGCTTGCCCAGAGCCCTGACCTTAACCCTATTGAACACCTCTGGGAAGAATTAGAATGCCAATAGCAAGCCAAGTCTTCTTATCTGACATCAGTGCCTGACCTCACAAATGCTCTTTTGGCTGAATGGGCACAAATTGTGACAGGCACATTCCCAATGCCCATAGTTGTAGAACGGGATTTCCAACAAACTCATACTGGCGTTATGGTCAGGTGTCTACTGACTTTTGGAAGTATAGATACACACACAATACTTTTAAGTAGTATACATTCAGTACTGATTTTGGCTCCTCACATGGGATATGGAAAATTGATGGACTTTTCCTTTAAAACGCAACAGCATGTGTGCAAATATCTGTGAAGGACTTAAATTAGGAAGAAGTAATTTCAGATAACAAATTAGTAATTTGTTGGCATCACTTGGTAAGTTATGGGAAGTAATTAAGTTATCAGATGGCACAAATGATGATGAATTATGATTTGATGATAGGCAAGACAGATTATTCCTTATTTACATGACCACGTAGCACAAACCATACATCATTCTACAGCCTGCTTTATTTCCTTGATGAAGTGTCCAACATGTGCTGTCCCCATAAATTCCTCCGCCTCTGCTGTGGAAACTGACAGGGCTCATTTCCATGCTGAGGCCTCTTCCAGTTCACTCGACATACTTCCAACATGATTATGTAATGCAGCGTTTTAATCTGTTTGTTCTATCAGTCACTAATAGCTCATTATCGTCTGGAATTGGCCTTTCATTTTAGAAATGCAATCGTTCATGCAGTAAAGAAGCCATCATTAGGCCCGTAACCCATTAAATAATTATGGAACACTTGCAGAGCAGCTGACTGCTTTTAAGATCTGAAATGAACTACTTGAAGACTGAAAAGTTCAGTTCAAATGCCTCAAACTCTCATTCAGCAAAACTTTGAGACTCTTTGCACATTACTTTTTTGATGTTAAAACTGTATATTCATTTGTGCAGTGGGGTCTTTTAAATGGCAAGTGTGGAGGATTTAGTGGCATCTAGCAGCGGACTTGTAGATTGCAAAACATCTTGTCTCACCATCCCCTTCCTTGTGCAAAAGAGAACCTACGTTGGCCAGGAAAACCACACAAAAGGTTCTTCTGTTGATGCTTGTCAACATGCTTTCAGGACAGTATCCCCAGTGTGGAAGAGTTGGTGTAGACTCTTGAGTGGACAGTGTGGGATGATCATAATTTGTGGACTGGGAAGTCAAACAGGATGATGGGGCAGGTACAGCTGAGCTAATTCAAAAACTGTGAGAGAACAATGATTTGGAAATAAAACGTAGTACACCCAACACAAATAGGATCTGTAGTGCCATTATGACTGTAAGAAAAAAAGGATAACACAGGACAGGGGTCATCACTAGGGCGAGTCCAACAGTGATGGCCCCATGTTCAAAAAAGCACCCCCCTTAAGTTGTCCATTGACTACAGTAGCACAGTGGATAAATCATGTTAAGATGCCCTTCCAATGCAGAAAATATGATGAAGCACTCTCAAGGGTTCTTTCCAGTGGGAAAACATGATGAACGACCCTCTACTTTTTTTCCAGGGGAGAAAAAAATATCAAGTGCCCTCTAGGGTTCAGTTCAGATGGGGAAAACATGATTAAATCCACTCTAGGGTGCCCTTCTAATGGACAAAATGTGTTAAAGAAAAACTCAAGGGTGCTCTTTCAATGCATAAAACATGATACAGTGCCTTCTAGGGTGCCTGTGGAGTGGCCAGTGGAGAAAACATGATTAATTGCCGTATGTGCTGACATAATGTGGTAAAATGCCTTCTAAAGTGCCATCCAATGCAGAAAACATGATAAAATGCTCTTGAAGGTGCCCTTCCAATAGACAAAATGTGATAAAGGACCCTCAAGGGTGCTATTTCAATGCATAAGACATGATGCAGTGCCTTCTAGGGTGTCCTTCCAAAGGACAAACTATGGTAAAAGGCCATTGAGGGTGCCCTTTCAAGGCATAAAATGTGATGCAGTGCCCTAGAAGGTTCGATGCAGTGCCATATTTAAAAGGGTGGCCTCGGTTTCCCAATGTTCAAATCAACATAGCAAAAGTGTCCTCTTGGATGCAGCTATGGAAGATAAAATTTGATAATACTTTAATAATACTTTGACCCAGCATACAAGACAGTGTGATACAGTGCCCTTCAGGGTGCCATTCTGATGCCGAACACCTAATTAAGTGCCATCTAGGTTGCCAATGGAGAAAATATGATGAAGTGCCATATAGATTTTTCCTACATGCTAGAAAATGAGTTGGTCCATACATGCCCATTCCCTGTATGTTTTTACCAAGGTGTAGTAGTTGATGTTCTTCATTATACTTAATAAAATAATTTTAATCTAAACCAGTCATTGGAACTGTTTCATCATGTATACGTCACAACTTTCACAGCACTAATGCCCCATACAGCTGATGTCCTTTTTATTTTTTCCGCCCTTGCCCGTCAGACAGCCACCACTGGGGGTCATCATCACCAGCCATCTCTACATCAGCTGAGCTGATTGGAGCTTTGTGAGACAGCATTGCAAAGCAATTTTTTAAGGATAAGTGGTTCCCTCCCTTCTTTCACCCTCTAATCACCACCTCTGTCCAGGCAGCCTGGGATTTGGGGGTGAAACAAGGGAAATGCTGGATGGATAGGAGTTTTTCAGCTCTATCATACTTCTTGCTTCTTTTCTAGGTTATAACAGGAGACGGGCAGAGGCAGGTCAAGCAGAAACCCCTCAGACATTTAAGAAATTAGGAGAAAGACAGAAACAAGTAAAGGAGAGGATCTGCAGCAGATAAACTTCAGGCAAAAGTGAGATGGAAAGAAAGATAATATTGTCAAACCAGGTCAGATCAGATGGCAGATTGAGGCTAAACCTGGAGACTTTAGCAGTCTTTTCAGCTCAGACCAAAGCAGCGCTGAGAGAGAAATAAGCTTGACCTTTACTTAGGTACATGTAAATGCAATTGGAAAAGAGCAAGTTGTGTCTCAGTAAATTGCCTCCATGACTACAGCAAGAAAAATATGCCTCTGCTGACTTCCACCAAAGCAGGAACCTCAGGCACTCTGAGAGCAAGAAACCACCTCAAATCCTGCTGGATAATGAAGACAGTAGAGTAAGACATTTCCATGGAAGGTAAGAGTTGATTCTTTCTTACAGATGAATTGGAAAAGAATGTTTCTTGAGGCCTTTCTCTGAATGTCGACACTTAAATTTTTTATCAGAGGATGTGCCAGAGCCTCTCCTATCTCAAAACTTCCTGCACTTACATCTACAGCCCCTTGAAGTTTGATCCTCAAAGGCAAAAATCAGTCAGTCTTCTTCTTAAAAGCACATTTCAACCCAAGAACAATTTCCTCGAGTGTGTTTTGAGAAGGAGGAACTTTTGCGATTGGGAACAGGAAAAAAAAATGGTTATTTCCCACATGAATTGGGCATATCTGCAGATAAAACAGCACAAGAAACTTGTAAATAAAAGCATGGGATTTATTCATGGGGTTTGCAGTTATTGTAGGATTTATTGAGACTGGCTGTTCCTTTAATAGTCAGAGGATCATTAGAGAAGACTCAAATTCAAATAAGCTTTATTAGCATGCATGTTCAAGTTCCATTATTGCCAAATGAAACTTATTTCAACAAAGTGTTGCAATCAAAGGCGGGAAGTAACTAAGTACAAATACTTTGCTACTGTACTTTAGTAGATCTATTTTTCTAACAACTTTTTAATTTTACTCCCTACATTTCAACACAATTTTACGTACTTTCTACTCCTTAAATTTTCAAAACATGCTTTTACTTTAGTTTTCAGTGCATTTGATGGGAATTGCTGAGACAAAAGATGTTAAAGACAAAAAAAAAACAATGTAAAAGATGTAACAAGATGAAAAACTATGAGAAAGACATAAGACAAGGACATACATAAGGTATGTACCAAGACAAGGAAGACATAACAAGACAAAAACAATGTAAAACACGCAACAGATGAAAAGTTATATCGAATACAAGAAAACACAAGACAAAAGAGACAAAACAAGACAAAAATAACTTTAAAAATGTAACAAGACAAACACAGAAAACTATAAAAAAAGACACGACAAAAAAGACATAAGATAAAATAGATGTAATAAGATTAAATAGATGTAACAAGACAAAAAGACGTAACAAAACAAACACAACATAACAAGATAAAATAGATGTAATAAGACGAAAAAGATTTAACAAGATCAAAAATAACATAAAAGATTTAAGACTAAAAAGACGTAACGGGATGAAAAACAATGTAAAGGACTGCTACTTTTTACTTTTCACTCCTCCCTGCACCCCTAAACACACACTCCAAAGTGAAAGTGAATGGTTGGGACAGGAGAAGAAACTGTATCTGTCTGGGAAGAGATGTCAGGCAAGTCTTCTGTTATAAGATGTGGATACCTAAACCACAAAGAGTTCATCTGCAAAACAGCATCCAACAGAAAACACACAACAGTGTGTCAGTTCTGCAATGCTTAGTGAGGCTGCTGGGACCACATCACACATTTATCGGCACTTTGAAAAGAAACATAAAGAAATAGAAGTACCTGCTAGTTTTAGCAATCTCCCTCTGTACCAAACTTTTCAGAAATCTCTTCACGCCTCTCCCAAAGAGATTAGGTACCCATATATTGTATCTGTTGTGCATTGTGTCAATCAGAGCAGCAAAACAAGACCTAATATGAAGACTCGAAGCAGACTGGTGAAGTTCAAATGATTTAATGCAAAAACTCAAATTACAAAGTCAAAATAATTCAGGTTTATGGAGAGTAGGTGGCACTGGTCAGAACAATCCAAGGCAAATGAATCCAAATGAACAGGTAAAATCCAGAAGTCCATGAACAAGCAGAGTCTTAAAAAACACATAACTACATACAGGAAAAACATTAGCAATAGGGCTGGATGAAGATGGATGAAGATGAACTAAAGGAGGGAAACATTTCACAGGGAAGCTAATCAGAGGCTGATGGAACAAATCAAAAAAAGTGGGAAAATAACAAGGGCAGGATGAAATATCAACCAAGGCACATGAGAAGACTGAATCTCGAAATAAAACAGGAATAAAACAAAAGTGTGTCAGCTATTCGCCACTTAGCTAGGTGTGCAAGCTACCTAGTTTAGATAACATATCGAGGGATGCGGTGTTAACATTGTGAGAGCAGGGAGCAGAACGTGTGGTGATAAATTGTTGCTCTTAAGTTACATTTTTGCTTGTGATAAACAAAGATGATACAGGCCACATTAAGCTATGAAGCTAATAAAGTTACATCACATTAATATCAGCTAATGTCAGCTCCAACATAAGCGCTACACACTCTGTTACTGGCTCTGGAGATGTGACAGCACTTGGTCTTGACCCAGTCTTGTCCTGCCTTGGTCTTGGTCTTGACTTGATCTCAACCCCTCAAAGTCTTGGTCTCGTCTTGGTCTCGATACGCCGGTCTTGGTTAGGTGCAATGCTGTCTCAGCACCATTTAATAGGTAAAGGAGTTTTAGGTTTTGCTTATTTAGAATAAAGGTTAAAGAAAGACAGAAAGATGTAAGAGGAGAGGACTAACCTTTTCTTGACCTTTTCCACAGAGTGTAAAGACAATTAGCTTCACAAATACCCACCTGTGACTTATGTTACAGACTCAGTAGCTATTAGCTTGGAATATTGGATGGCCTTTTGGAAGTTCTCATACACCTCATTTTAAGTAAGCTATAAATAGATGGGTAACAGTTCAACTGTTCCCTCACTGGACAATCTTTGGAGGCCATAAAACTTGATTGTTGTTTCTGATTGTCAAACTGAAAAAACCTGGGAGTTAGTTTGGAAATGGCGATCAGTTCCCACAAACCAGATCCAAGAAATCACTTTCTGAATGTATTTCAGGTGATATAAATCCATGCAATTGCAGAATCATGCCTCATGCTATAGCTGCAGTCTTGACATAGTAGGTCAAGTGGTTTGGGAGTTGAATCTTGATATAGCGTCTGGAAATATCTCTAATAGCAGCCTTTTAGTTTGTGTCCTGCCCACACAAACATACAAGCTGAAAAAATAAAAGGCAGCAGTAAAAGACTCTATTGGTGGGGATGGTCTGTGCTCTAAAGAGAACAGTGTTAAAGTTCATACACGGCCATGATCTGCCCACACAGGTGTTCACTCTTCTCCATAATTAGAGTGCCTCTCAGGACTGTGTGGGCATGAACACACTGTGTTTGATTGACATCTCCTACACTGTCCTGCACCTGCTGGGGTGGGTCAAATTATACCCTTATGACTCTGTTAAATACATGGAGTAAAGTGACACAGTCACTCCCAGCATGGCTCGAATGGATTTTTGCGGTTATTTGGGGACAGTGGAAGAAGCTACTTACAAAACATCTGACATGTTGCCCCTTAATTTCCTGGATCCCTGTTCCTAAACTTCAAGAAGAGTGATGTGAACATTCACTGTGTCTCACATGAACTTTGTGACTATAAATGTTGTTGAAACTCTTGTTGCTAGATGTACTTTCTTTCTGCTTTCTGCTTGTTTCTTCTATGGTTTCTGTCTTTGTTGGAGCTGTTGGATTTGTGCCCACCTCATAATGATAGGTTCTCACTTTTGTGTTACTTGTAGATGGCAGTAAAACATGTTGATATAGAGTACTGATACAGGATGTAGGCAGATGTAGTACTACCATGTGTACAATGAAGTAGCTTGCCTTGCAAGCATGTTCAGATGTTTATGGGCCTCACACCTGGCGCAAAATGGTGCGTGGCGCAGAGCTGTCATTGTCAGAGTCCATCATGACAGGAGGTGGTGTGAGTCAATCAGCATCCTCGGAAGAACCACTACAGCTATGGTTTTAGATGCACCCACAGTGAGAGGCGTCCATAGAAATGACTTGTCTCAATCAAACAATGATGGCTTCTGAAGAGGTTAGTGCAGATACTGTGATAGCATCAGTTAAATCAGAAATGGAGAGTATTTCTTCATTGGAAGAAGAGCAAAGAACGACGCTGAAGGCTTCTGTCGATTGAAAAGTTTTCACTCTTCTTCCAGCCAACTTTGGCTCAGTGAGTTGATCTGATTGGTTAAAGTTAGCCTATGTTAGACATGACAGATGGTTCATCCAATCACCTGCCAAAGGTCTTCTGAAAGCACAGTTTCTATGGACGGCTTCCCAGATGGTTCTGTTTAACAAACCATCTGGCATGTCAGGTTTACAACTATGTGTGAGACCTCTGAACGTGTAGAACAAAGAGCATTAACCAGAAGAGGTCACTCAGTTCTCTTCCAGGAACCCCAAAAAGAATTATGTAACCCCTTTGTAATCACCAATGTTACTTAAATTACAGTTACTTCTGTACACTGCTGGTAGGTAAGCCTTGTTTTTAACCTTGCAGTTGTTCATGCCTTACAGCCCCTTCCCACTGGTTAAGAGGAATGAGGACTCATCAGTTAGTATGGATTATATATAGGTTTATCAAGGTTTTTCAAAAATTGTGTATCACCGCAACAATGATGGGTGCATGGGCATGAAAAAATATATTGGTTGTTGGCTCCAGTAGTGTACAAGATTAGCTGTGGACAGTAAGTCCAGCCTTGTTGTTCACACAGACACACACACACACACACACACACACACACACACACTTGCTTACACCTTGCAGAGATAATTAACATGAGATTCTGACTGGCTTGTCAGGAGATTAAAATAATCATCAATCAATGAAGTTACAGCTGCTGTGCCTGGTGCG
Organism: Lutjanus erythropterus; assembly: GCF_056507025.1. NCBI lineage: Eukaryota > Metazoa > Chordata > Actinopteri > Lutjaniformes > Lutjanidae > Lutjanus > Lutjanus erythropterus. The sequence goes on from NC_139338.1 coordinate 3,624,385, forward strand.
TAAATGTGCACAGCGCAGACGCTTCACCCACCAGTAACACATCTGCTATTAACCAGAATGTTAACTTTTGACCTGGCCTGCCCAACCTGCTGATAGACCGCAGTTCATGTGGTTTTAACTGTGATCCACATGTCACTACAAGTGGGTCATTACAGCATTTCACTCTGCTTCTCCAACTTGCAGAACCCACCATTTAAATAGCAATGTGGCAGATGCAGATGCTCCTGCATGATTATGTGCCATTTAACTAGTAAATGAGGAGTTGGACATGCTGTAAATGTACTTGCACTATGCAATTTAAACCATGTACTACAGATTAAATAGGACTCTATGTGATTTTACTCATTTTACTAATGAAAAACATTACACACAGTAGTGTACAGTGGGTTTATCAGAGCTTTTTGTTCAAAGAAACTGCTTGCTGTTACCAGAATTTAAAACATTAAAGGCTCTGATGGTGATAGTTCCCTGTTACATCTTTCACATTTCACATATATTGTTGGTATAAGAATATAGATTCTGCAGATTAAGTAAAGAAATTAATAAAATGTTGGCAGCATCAAATGGAAAAAGGATATAAATGTTACGTTCGGAGCTAGGCTTGGACCCCGGAGGCAGAGACTGAGACGGAGTAAATGTTCAAAAAGTTTATTCTCCTACACACGGGACAAAAAGATAACAAAAGGCGAGGGCTGGTGCAGGCAGCGGTAGGCAGACTGGCGAAGCAGGAACAGGCTGAGCAGGCGACAGCCCTGGAGCACCAGGTCTGTATAACCAACAGGACGGCACACAGGTGCTGCAGGAAAACACAGGAGAATTAGCGTCTCAAAAAACACTAATAACCCTTAGGCGCGTACAAAAGGCTGCACTGCGTTACCAACGGGAACGGTATAATCCGGCACAGGAGTGGTGTCTTGACCAGGCTTATATTGCAGGTAAATGAGTAGACAAGCGCCAGTTGTGTCTTGTAGAAATGAGCCAGCCAATCACTGCCGCCGCTGTGCATACACACAGCCCTGGAGAGAAACAAGGAGGGGGGGAAGGAGACAGGGAGAAAACACAAAGCATGCCACCAACCAAAAAATCCTACAACCATGACAATAAAATTCCAGTAGAGAGAGTCTAAAGTAATTGTGGGCATGTCTTTAAACAACCTGCTGTATATCTTCAGTTATACTTCTGTTAGTTTCAGTCAAAAGGCAGGTTTATTTCAGTGATCATCAATGCAAGAGTCTCCAGAATAAAGTCAACGATTATGTGAGCAGCACAAAAAGGCTAATTAGGGACCCGGCCCAGGCAATTAAGTCCTGAGCAATCTGCTTGAAATGCATGACGGCCTCCTCTTCACATCTAATGTTTAAAGGTCACGCCGGGCCCTCTTGTTGTTAATGCTGGCTATTTTAAAGCAGAATGATTACATAAAGACGAGAGTGAGCACACACACAAATATGCAAAACACAATTATAACTCGTGCCCATAGATGTTTACACACACACACACACGCATGCTGTTGGAATTATTTGGCTGGCGGCTGTGTAGTATTATTTCAGAATCTCATTAAAGCCAGCCTGTGTCGCTGCCTTACTGCACGTCATCTGGCTGAACACAGAGCCAAGCTGTGGATTACTGCCGCGCTGAAGAGTTAAACTATCATTTTTCACAGTTGCTGCAATAAAAGCCTGAATACAGAACTGCGTCCGCTGAGCCAAGTGGTCTGATTGTAGAGTAGTTGGGGAACATTTGAAAAATAGCATGTTCGGTTATTTTCCAAAGTACACTCCAGTCTTTGTTTGTGTGTGAATTATGTTTTCAGGAAACAAAATGAGTATAATCAGAATTCAATCAGAGAGACTTCATTTTGAGTGTACGAAATATATTTATTAGACATATGCACGATCTGGATGAGAAATGTGGAAAGTCTTTGGCGATTAGATCCTATCGTGACGTTCTCATGTATAAGGTGTTAGTAAAGCTGCGATTAAAGCAGGAATCCTCCAATGGAGTCTAGACATTGGTGGTGATGGTGGAGGGATGGCTGAAGATCAGGATATGATGAGGGCTGGACTTGTGATGAATTCAACCTGGGCTCTAGATATGAAGAACTAGAGGTGAATGTGGTGAAGGAGGGTTGCAACAATTCCACACTGAAATGCCAGCTGACAACAGCAGAGAGGAGAACAGATTTTTAAGTTTGGAGGCAACGACATGATCGGCTGATGGAGACAGTGGCTACAACTGATTGGATAACCAGCTGATTGAGAATGAGCACAAAGGACAGTAACCGAACCGCCACGGTTTTGTTCCATCATACGAGTGACTGCAATTCCCACCAGCAGCGTTTCAGAAGCGTTTTGCCCATCTGATTATGTTTACTTGCTCTGATTTTGTTGATTAAGTCCTCTTGCTTTGCTCTTTGTGCTTCTACCATGAATAAGCAGGCTATGTAGTTAAATAGTCTTAGTCTTTATGATCGTGAGTCTGCACGGGATCTTTTATTTTGAAAATTAACCGGATTCTCCCTGCCTTTTCCATGTCTGACTTCCCACCCGTTCAACCTGCTCTGTGCTAATTGACGTGGCATCCATCAAAATTAGACCCAGCGTAAGCCACTTCTGGGAAGCATCTGAAACGCACCGCGGTGCTTCTGGTGGAAACATAAGCATTGTCTAGAATGGCTGCAAACTGTCCTGAGTGTCGTGGTGCAGCCGTGATGCAGCACAGCCGCTGTGAGCTGTGAATGAATGAGGTATAAAGATGATCTTCTTGATTGAACTAACGCTTAAAGTCTGTGTTGAATTTTTTGCATTTTTAACGGCAACTAACCATTATTAAAAGAAAGAATGAAGTGTAAATGGAAACCAACTAGCATGTTGAATCAGTTCAAGTATAGAAGTCCGCACAAACTTCACTACACTTCAACTACATTTACAGCAGGTACCTGGTTTTATTTGGTTGCTTTCCTTGTAAATTATAGAACAGCAACAATGAAGTCAATCTGTATGTTTGTTTGTTCTGTCCATAGCTAATCTCACATACCACTAGACTTTCCTGTGCATGGTTATATTCTCAAAGATCTTTCATGGTGGCTGTGATAATTTATAATTTTTGAAAACCCTATCTTATTAACTGCTCTGTTTTATAGTGACTGCTGACTACTCAATCCTCTTAAACAGCCGGTAGGGGCCGTAAGTCAACTGCTAGGCTAAAAACAAGGCTTCCCTAGTCCATTGCAGGCCACATTTTGGCTGAAAAACCCATAGACGCAGAATCTGGGGATTACCTCCATACCTGATATGTTAAGATCTACTAAAGTTAGGCATGATACCAGATGAAAAAAATACTCATTTTGTTAGCTCCACTGCCATCATGACTGTACCCTCATTGACAGCTGCAGTATGTCACTGCTATCTGCACGGTGGTCATGTGGGGCAAACTGATGAACAAATAGAAAGTGAATTGTGCAAAGCAGACTTCACTACAAAATTGCCTTAAAGTTAATTAATTCTGATCTGATTATCTGTGAAATTTAGTTTGCTAAAAACATTAAACATGATAGTGGTTACTTGTTGGAATTAAATTCAATTACTGAGTAGATCTGCCAGTAACTGGCAGATATGCCAAAATATGAATCTTCTGAATAACCACAACTTCCACTGGGACGTGCAGACTCAGACCTTTGAATTGGCAACATCAACTGTCTTGGGGTGCCCCTATAGCTCAGTCGGTAGGGCGTGGGCACCATGTATTGAGGCTGTTAGTCCTCTGCAGCGGCCACCAGTTCGAATCTCGCCTGTGGCTCATTTGCTGCATGTCATCCCCTCTATCTTCACCCCCCTTTCCCGTCATACCTTCAGCTTTCGCTATCAATAAAGGCAAAAAGCCCAAAAAATATCTTAAAAAAAAAAAAAACATCAACTGTCTCCCTTTTTGTGAGTTACTCCAAAACCAAAAATGTGGAATTCTATATCTGTTATATTGTTGTAAAACCAGCTGGTCACTTATAATGTCCTAAATAAATAACAAAATGTTCTAGATAAATAAGGAATTTTGGACTTATTAAATTCATATAGTTAGATGAAACCAGGACACTCAACTAAATACCATTACACTAATGTATGCATTTTAAGTTTATACCACACAAAACACTTAACACTTTATTCAAAACGGCAAATCTCTGCTGGTTTTATCTGGCAGTTGAGGTGGCATTGCAGTAGGTGCTTCATCATCTGTTGACTGGCAGAGATCTGCTCTTTACTTTTGCTTTATTTACTTTATTATTGACTGCTTTGGAAATGTGTATGTGCAAGAGAAAGAAAACTCAAACCATGAGAAAAACATCAAAAATATTAGATATTACTGTAAGTCAAATTTTTGATTTTGAAGTCATGAAAGTTAGTCAAAATAATTAATGTTCATTTGAAACCATGAGATAAGTCAAGTATGTCACTTTTCAAGTGTTGGGACTTTTTGAAATTTGGGTTTTAAAACAGCAGGCGTCTCTTCAGAGTTCAACAGAGTCTTCAGTTATTTTCAGCACTTCAGCTTCTGTCAGCATTTAAATGGACACTTTAATTTCACTGAATGCCTATATTTACACAGAAACTTTAACTTCTTTCAGGAGTTGTATTTCAACTGCCACTTTATTTATTTTAGCACACCAATCATTTTAACATTTGAGATATTCAGCGTCATTCTTTTTAATTTCAGTTGTTTTGTGAGAATTGAACTGAGTTGAATTTAAAGATGAAAACGTTGCATTTTGTGATTCTCACCTGATCATTAAAGAGACATTCCTGCTGTGTGAAGTTATTGTGAGATCGATCAATCCGTCTGTTATGCAGAACATGCAATGTACATGTAATTAAATTCAGTTCAATTCAAATCATTTCAATTCAAATCAAATCAATTCAATTTAATTCAATTCAATCTAAATCAACTCCATTCAAAGAAATTCAATTCAAATACAAATACATTCAAATTGAATCAAACCAAATCGAACTGTTTCAATTCGATTTGATTCGATTCAATTTAATGCAATTCAGCTCAATTTAATTCAATTCAATTCAAATAAATTTGATTCGATTTGATATGATTCAAGCCCAGCCCCCCCATCCATGTCTGGTTGTGTAATGTGGTCAAATCAAAAATAAAGGATAGTGAAAAAACATGTAACTAAAGAAAAATGAGATAATAAGACAAGTGTTTGTTTGAAGGGAACATTGTTAAGGTGCTGGTGTTCTACTGTTACCTCTGATGGTAATGATGTTCTCTTACAGCACTTTTAATTGACCCACATTTATTATGTTTAATGCACTGACAGCATTAAAAGGTTTTATTCAATACACATAAAGACAGTGAAAAATCCAAGCAAACATTTGTGTCAAGTTTTAAGAAATTCCCTCAAGGTGTTCCTGAGATATCATGTTCACAAGAATGAGATGGCCTGAAAACATAATGCCTCAGGCCATAAAAACACAAAGGCATTAAAATAAGAATTTAAAAAAAGGGTTTTCAAGGTTTCTTTTAAAGAATTCTGAATCACAGAGGTCCTTCAGCGTACAGCCACGAGTGCACAAAAAAATGAGGCCGATCGGTCCAGTAATATTTGAGATTAGCTCTGGCTAAGATGTACATCCAGTGATTACACATCCATATGCACACACAAACAGAAAAATTAGTTAATAAGAGAAGTGTTTGTTTGAATTTATTATGTTTATTATATTTATTATTATTATTTATTACGTTTTATGCACTGACAGCATTAAAAGGTTTTATTGAATACATAGAAGGACAGTCAAAAATAGAATTACTGCCTCACAGTTGTTCGTCTGCAGCAAGCAGTGAAGTTACAGTTTACATCCATGTGTGTCCAGACTGATATGATGTTTGGAGTGAAGACTTTGAAGGCATTTTATATGGAACCCACCACTATATTGATCTGTAACTTTGAAGGAATTTAATAAAAGTGTATTTTCTGACAGAATTGGAGTTCTCACTCTTTAAGCGTGATTCCAGTGAATAATTTCCACATAGAAACATGCTGTCTTCATTTAGAGACTATTAGAGGACAGAGGACTGATAGAGAGCTGAACATTATGATGTTGACCTTTGACCTCTGACTCACACAGCATCTTCAACTGAACTACTCCTATTATTATATTTTAAATCGCAATATTTGCAAAATGAGGAAAATAGCCAATGCAATGCTGAAGACCAAAATTCATTTAGTAGCTTGTCTGCAGCTTTTGACCATTTCACCTGATCATCAGCAGAGGGAATTTTCCTGGTTGCATGGAATTTTAACAGGCCCACAAGGGAATCTGCATCTGCAGAAGATTTTCTGCACATTTTAAGAAAATACAGCTGCTGCTTGTAATAATTTATCAAGCACCTGTTATTTATCAATGTATCTGTTTGTATATTTAAGTGGTAGTTGTTGGCAGATGAATGATTAATGGTCAGTGGTTTGACCATTTCATTATTTCTCTTTCTGTTCCATATTGAACCTTGTATTTTAGTAGCCTTGTGTCTTACATTTTATACTGGTTGACTTTTCCAACAAGTGATATGACGAAATAAAATCTCAAATTCTACTAAACATCGACTTAATCTTTGGTTGTTTTAATGTATTTTTTGGCTCCTTTTTTACTCTGAAACAATCTTATCTTAAATAAATATTATTTACTACAGTGTAAACAAACAAACAAACAAAAACCCACAGAAATTGGACATTCTTTGACTTCCAGCTGTAAGGTTTTGCATCTTTATAAATGGACTGTTTCTGTGTTTTGGACTGCTGGTTAAACTAAAACATTTGATGACATCTCTGAGAAACTGTGTTGTTGTTTTCTGATATTTTTTGGACTAAATCTTTAGTGTAGCCTTTGGCAACTCATGGTCATTCTCTGTAAAGATGAACGTGGAGCACCCCAGGGGTTGGTCCTTGGGCCACTTTTGTTCTGTCCCTACATTTTACCCCATGGCAGGTCATCTACAGGCATAAGCTTCCATTCATATGCAGATGACACTCAGTTCTACCCATATCTGCCAACATTTGAGTTTGAAACTGCTGGAGTATTTTTTTTTTTAATTGAACTGGATGATGCCTTCACAGCTGGGAAGCTTCTGTCGCACGTACAATAATGTAACAAAATGTTGTCAGTTCAAGTAATACATAATAGTAGAGGAAACACTGAATGTCTCACTAAACCTAGTTGGGAAACACTCCAGGCTTCAGTTCAACCGTCCAACAGTAATCAAATGGTTAAATGTGATGATATTTACAATTCAATATACAAAAACCCATCTCTATTGTTCGATATTCATTACATTCATTCTTTACATACTATTTATTACATACTGATCACAGAAGGTGAGCATGCTCGGTGGAAAAGTCACTAATTACATCTGATGAAAAACTTATTTTAAGATCATATAAAAGTTTTGTTACGTCAGTAAAATCTTTAACATGAGAGACAACTACAAACACTCAATAACTAAAATCAAACAGGTATAAACAGACATTAAATAAATGTACATTTTCACCAGTGAGCACATTTTTCTTCAGAGAATTTAGCAGTATATCGTTGTGACATAGTACCTGATAGTTAAGAATACTTCTATCTGTGGAATTATTTGTGTACATTTCAATCCTTTCTTGGCTCAATGAGCTTCCATAAAAACATTTTTCGTTTTGACACATTAAATCTCAGTGCTACTCAGATGCACATGTAAAAGAACGCAGTAGCACAGAATGTTGAAATCAATAAGTTAATCAACTCGCCTGTAATACACGTACATGCAACACACACACGGACACACAATTCAGCAGAGCAGTCCTCCATTAATTAAGACACATGAAAACACAGACACTTGAGTCAGAAAATTCTGTAATAAGCTAAAACCACTTAATCAATCTACCATATGCACGTGCGTGCACACACACACACACACACACACACACAATCAACAGAACAGACCTCCAGTAACAGGCAGTTAATCAACCTGCCTCTAACACACAATCACTCACTTCATTGGAGGAATGCACTAATGAGCTGGAATCATCAATAAGTTACTCAGCCTACCTTCACCACACACATTCAGTCACATCCCAACAACCAACTAATACGGTCTGATCAATACATTAATCAGTCAGTCTGGCTGTAACACAGTGTATTCACTGACTCACTAGGTCAGGGCTTTTTTATGCTGAGAACTGGGGTCACTGGAGACTGTCCTCAGCAGAAAAACAACAGAATTGGTTGTTTGGTCAAACACTTGCACAATATATGTACATGCTTTCCTGGGAAGCGACTCCTTGTGGTGATTCAAATAATGACAGAAGCAGAGGTGGATATACGGTGACAATCTTACACAACAACAAAACTTCTTTATAGGCAGCTGTTCACTGTGAATGGGAGCAGCTTTGGAAGGTTGACAAAGGTTCAGTTCCTGCCAAAATAGAAGGATGGCATGTTTACTGCTTACTGACATGCTCCCTCTAGGTTCTAGATTCTTAAACTGTGGTATGTGTACCACTGGTGGTTTGCAAGCTCCCTCTACACAAAGGAATGTCAAAAATATAAATATATTTTTTAAATAAAATAAATTAATTTAATAATACAAAATGCAGTAACACTTCAATTTCCAAATCCCATAATTTTGTGGTAAATAAGTGGTAATTACCAAGTAACCTATTTGAGATTTCCTAGAAATTACCCATAAATTACTTTCAAATCACCCCCAAATATCATGGCTAATTAAGTGGTAATTAGCAAATACCGTTTTCATGCAGTGGGTGTTGATTACCAGGTAACATATTCAAAACTTATTAGAAATTACCCACAGATTTCATGGTTAAATGTGTGACAATTAGCAAGAACCATTTTCATGTAGTTGGTGATAATTACAAAGGAACATATTTAACATTTCTCTGAATTTATCCCCAGATTTCATGGTAAGTGTGTGAACTCACAAGTGTGTTTTCATGCCAGTAGGTGGTAATTACCATTTGACATATTTGATCTTCATTTGAAATTTACTGCAAATTTAACCGGAATTTCAAGGTAAATATACAATAATTAGAAAGTATCATAACTAAAATGTCAGGCTAACTATCACATACTTAACCATGAATGTTGGGCATAATTTGGAGGTCATTTATGAGTAATTTCTAAAGAGATTCAAATATATTACTTTAATTACCACATATTTACCATGCAATTATGGGACCTGAACATTTAACCTACAAAAAACTTTTAATAACTTTAAATAAAAATACATGAAATATCAGATCACTGAAATGTTTCAATATCAGCTTGCTGTGTAGTCACAATAATGCATGTAGTGTGTGCATTCATCAACCATCCACTAGTTACATGCTAAACTGTGATGCAAGATAATAAAATAAAGAGACTGAAATTGAATGTTTCAAAAACACTGCAGTCATAAGTCTAAACATGAACTATTCAGATCTACTCAGATGAGGATATATAACAGAAATGTCACTAAAGTGAGGTGGTATGTGGAGTAAAAAGTTTGAGAAATACCGCTGCAGGTTGATAACTTCATTGAACATAATGTTAATTTTCCTATTACACTGATGATACACAACTGTACATATCAGATGAGCCAAATTATGGAGCTGCTGTATGGTCAGCAATAACTGAGAACAAGACAGAAATTCTATCAGCTGGCCCCAAATCAAAAAGGGATGAACAGCTGAACATGTCCTAACACCAGAAGTGACAAGACTGGGTGTTATTGCAGACTAGAATTGATGAGACCCTCACCATATAATAAATTGACCAAGGTACGGCCATTCCTGACTCAGCAGGATGCTGATTCATGCTTTTGTTTCAGGCAGATTAAATTATTGTCATGCACTTTTTACTGGTCTTCCAAAAAAGTCCATTGAGAGGGTGCAACTGGTCCAAAATGTGTCTGTTAGAACATATCCTTCCAGTCTTAGACACATTGCACTGGCTCCCTGTGACCAGAAGAATTGAATTTAAAGTGTTTCTGCTTGTTTATAAAACCCCCAACATCTTAGGACCATCCGACATCACAGATTCCCTGTTGCTTCATGATCCTCTCCTGCCGGCTTTCTAGATAACTAGAACTAACCAAAAAGAAACCTGGAGATGTAGCTAGTTTTAGTTATGCTCCTAAATCATGGAACAGCATCTTCAAACATCTCAGAAATGCTCTGTTGACATGTTTAAATGCTTACAAAAATGCCTATTAACCTAGCATTTCTATAGAAGTAGGAAGGCTAGGTTAGTATAGATTTAACTGGCGTTTAATGCATTGCTGTTGATTGATTTTTTAGGGGGCCAAGCCCGCGGGGCCTGGGGACCGCGAATGCAAGCATACGCGGTTCCCAGGACCAGCGGTGCTATTGTAATTGCTCAGATTTTTATTATACTTCTTTTCTATTTTTATTCTTCCGCCACTAAAAGTCATGCTGCAGGCTAAACCGTGCAAGTTTGAACGATGCAAATTTGAGGGCTGGCCCACACCCCGGCACGTACCTCAGACGCAAAAAACTGCACATGTACGTCTGTAGGGGGCGCTATAACCAAGGACAACGCGTTTTGGCCTATAACTCCCACACCGTATGTCGCACATTCAAAAACCTTATATCCCCATATTCCTTGAATGGAGCTGAGTCACTTTGTAATTGGCCACGCCCACTTCCGCCTAAATAATTTTTTCGCAAAATCGCGAAAACTGGAAAACCTGCTTTTTCGAACTCCTCCTAGGGATTTTGTTCGATCTGCACGAAAATTGGCCCGTATGCTCTTCTGCTCCTCAAGACAAAAAGTTATCAAAAGAATTTTATTGGGTTGAAAATTCCGCGAATTATTAACGAACAAATTTCCGTAGCTAGCCCTAAAAATGGAAAATGTTGCATATCTCGGTCAAAGTAAATGCTATCGACACCAAATCAGAGATCCTTGGTTGGCATGAGACTGGGAGCCTATGACCTGAATTTGGCCAATGTTGGCGCCTAGGGGGCGCTAGAGATATGGGACGTTTATATCTCTAGAACGGCTGCACCGATTTCTACGAAATTTGGTCCATACTACGTAGGGCCAGTCCTGAGGCCATATCTTCAAGGGGGTCATGACAGGTCAATGTGGGCGGGGCTTACTACAAGATAAACAAAAAAAATTAATTTCTGCCAAAGTATAATACTTCGGGTTTTGAAATTTTATGGGTACATGTAGAATAGGACTCGGATCCCGCCTACCGAAAATCGCGTTTGTGCTCCACTAGGTGGCGCTATAACGCATTTTTGCCTATAACTTCCACATTTTAAATGACACGTTGAAAAATCTTATATTGCCGTATTCCCTGAATAGCGCTGGATCGTCTGACGTAGGCCCCGCCCACTTTCGCCGAAAATTCCCGTCGCTAAGTCGCCACATGTCCGAAACCTACTTTTTCGAACTCCTCCTACAATTTAAGCGCCATCTGCGCCAAACTTTGTACTTACGATGTCTAGATGTGTCTGATCTAAAGTTATCAAAAGAATTGTTGCACGACAAAAAATTCGCTAATTATAACCGAACGATTTTTTGGCTAGCTCAAAAAAACGCATGTTGTGTCATATTTTGGTCAAACTAAAGTCTTTTGACTTCAAACTTAACACGGTCGTTCCAGAGGTCATCCACAGACTCTGTGCCAAATTTGGTGTGGATCGGCCTATAGGGGGCGCTACAAACCCAAAAACATCAGGTTTCCCAAAAGTTGCTCAGATTCATACTAAATTCGCTGTGCATGATGTGGGTTCCCTCCTGAGGCCGACCGGAAAGTTACCTAATGATTGGTCATGAATACCGCAACTCGGACGACGGTGCACGTCCCCACGATCACCCCGAGTCCCTCGGAGCCCGCGGCGGTGGGTTCCGAGGGCCGCGGGGACCGGCTCGCGCGGGGAGGCTTGGCCCCCGTTCATAACTGCTTGCAGTTCTAGTTATTATTGTATTTCCTGTTTTTATAAGACTGAAAATTCTTCTCCGTCCTTGGCAAACAAAACTCTACAACACGTCTGTCAAGATTCTCAGTCATCCAGGTCATGGTATAAAGGTTGTTGTAGGCAACTGGTCTTTATAGAGTTCTCGAAGACATTTCACCTCTGTGGGGCCATTAACACCTTGAGAGAAGTATATGATTCATGTACCCACCCTCCCACTGAATGAGGAATAAAATATCTCCTCTTTGACTCACACCACCCACTGGTACACAAACAGGGGGTCATCGGAACCCTCCATCACAGAGCACACAATGTTCCAACAGGAACGGAGGGCAAGGGTAAAGATCAAATGCACATCAGGGCAGTTCTCAAAACCTGTGCTTACCCAAACTGGGCTTTCATCAAAACCATAAGAGGAAACAGGAGTGACAGGTGTATTTTGGCCATGGAAGACAGATGGTTTGAGAGAGGAAGTAAAAGAAGCCATTTTTGTTAACCTGGAACAACCATCCCTCACAACTCACTCCCCAGCCAGTTGAACACCCACCTACACTTATGTGACTCTGATGACCCACATGATGGCAGTGTGAGTCATTGACTAACAAGTGACCTCAATGCCTCTCATTCACACCTTTACTCAGGTGACCCCGACGATACACTCGATGGAAGGGTGGGTACATAAGTCACATGCCTCTCAAGCTGTAAATGACCCCACAGAGGTCAAATACCTGGAACCCCTAACTAGTCAGTCAGAACTGAAGACACCTCTTGGATGAGAGGCAAATCATCTACAAGAACTCTACCATGTCCAGTTGCCTATGTCAACCTTTTCTACGAACACTCTACAACAAGACATTAAAAATTTCCTCATGTTTGGTACAGCTGCAACGTAAAAGAACATACAACTTAAAGATCCATATATATTTACATGTAATAAATATGCAAATAAAAATAAAAACTATAAATATAAATTAAACACATGAATAGAAAAAAAAAGATGGCAAGAGATCTGGCCAGGATCATTTTCTGTATTAAAGTATTAAAGGTGACCATCTTTAAATAAATCTGTCTGTTTTCAGCTCTAATCTTGGTGTGATTTTCTCCACGCTATCCAGGACTCTGTTGTCATTTTACCAATAATAGTACAGTTCTCAATAAAGAAGTTAAATCCCTATCCATCCCATGTTATCAGGGAGTATCTCCAGTGTTAAGTGCAGGATGTAAAGCAAAGTTAATACTCCAGATCTGTTAAATCTTTTTTTTTTTTTTTTTTGAATACTCTTTCAGATATCCAGGAGCTTTGGGCAGTCCCAGAATATAAGTGGGAAGTCCCCCAGTGATCCACAGCCGCTCTAACACAGTTCTGATGTACTACTGTATTTTGAAGTGACAGATGGGTTATTAAAAGAAATGCGTTTTCACCTTTTAATCAAATCACACCTATCATTAGTTTAGCTTTTATCGTTTCCTTCCATTTTTCATTGGTTATTATGTTTGTTTCCAATTCCTATTTTTCTTTGACATCCATATTGTTATCATTACATCCTTGTTGCAGTGCTTTATAAGTTTTTGACATAACCCCTCTTTTTGTCTCTTCACCAATAAATGACATTTACAGTTCATCTAATTTGGATGGTGCATTTTGTGCTAAGAGTTGCATCTAAAAAGATGCTTCTTCTTCACTCACGTACTGTGAAAGTAGCCTTGACCAGGAGGAGTTGATGTCATCAGACGGTATCCAATATTCATTGGGTGTTTTGACCCTGAACTGTAACACCCTCTTGTCGGTGGGTCAGTAGTGGTGGCTAAATCACTGCCCGTCTCCTCCTTCTGAAACAGCCATGCCTGCCTTCCTTTCTCCCTGCAGCCCCTGTGAAAGGTCTTGGTATTTGGTGCTCTTCCTTTCAAAAGCTTGGTCGCATCCTTCTTCCCACCGGACTGTGAGCTCAATCAGGATGATTTTTTTTCTCCTCGTCTGCCCACAGAACCACATCCAGCCTTGTGGTTGTCTGGACAACCTGGAGAAACTGCAGTCTTCCACCCACAGTGACCTTCATATCCCATCATTGAGCCTTCTGCTGCAGTTTTTTGTTTCTTGATGTTCTTGCTGTGGTTGATGGCATTTCTTCCTCGCTCATGAATTTGATTAACAGTGTTTGTTTCCCGTGTGTTTGGTGTTTCTTGCGTCTCTCCTGCTCCTCTCTCCTAAAATACATGATGTAGGTGATGTTACTTACATAAGTTGCGTTTTAAAGTTAACATAAGTCAACATTGACCTGTGGAGACAAACTGCAGTCTCTGCAGTGAGTGAAAGTCCTCCCATCCATCCATCCATCCACCCCACCTCCATCTTTCTTTCACCATGCATGCATAAAATGGCACACTGTCTCTACTGTAGAGAGGTGGCACACAAAAAGATGTATGCATATTTTTCACATGCATTTTGGTAGGACCAGGCTGGTGTGATGACTTTTCCAAATTTTAATCAAGTAGCTTTAAATGTAACCAAACTTTTCTGAAATAGTTAAAATATAACTTAATCACTTAATCTCAGAGAGTTAGATGAGATAAATAGCACTCTCATGTCTGTGCTATGTTTGGAGCAAGAGCTAGAGAACTATTGGGAAATGTAAAACTGACAGTTTGTGGTTTTAAAGTGGAGTTAAGTGCTGGAATGTTGCAAGATGTTGGTAAATGTATTTTTGAATTTTGTTTATTTCTGCTAAGCTAGGCTAATCACCTTCTCCAGCTTTCATACTTCACACAGAGACACGAGACTGATAGTAAATCCTCTTGTCTCACTCTGGGAAAGAAAGCAAATCAGCTTAATTCCCAAAATGTCGAGTTATTTTCACTGTAGATGTGACACATCACAAAATGCTTCTACGAATTCTGTTTGTGACACTGAGAAATGATGCTGTCCTGCCGAAAGGAGTGCCAGAAACCCTTAACATAGATCCTTTGGTTCGTTTTGCCCTGAAGTCACAAGTTAGGCAGTGACTTCAGGGCAAAAATAAAGTATTAAAGCATGCTGTTAGGGCACAGATACAAATACATTTCCTTAAACTGCTTCATAAGAGTGATGGGATAAAAACAGGCATCTATTTCAATGAAATAATGCAGCATTATGCTTATACACCCCTGTACAGCCTCCTGCTCCCTGCCTTCTCCAGACAACAGAGTTTCATTTGAATTGGGTTCAATTGCTTTTCAGGGATGAATTGATCTCGTCTGGAACTTTGTAATTGACACTGAAATTGGTCTGAATAAGAGGCGCTCCAGTCATTTCACCACGTTCCCCTTCTACACATGAGAGACTCCTCCATGTCCCACACAGACACAGAAATTGGAATTCTTTTATTGATTAGTCACTCTGTGTTTGCTGAGAGAAAGTCTATATCTAACAGCTGAAATTAATGTTGAAGCTTTGCAGTTGGGTGTTTGTAATTGCTCAGAATATGCCAGTCTGAATGAATATTCGATGTGAGCTGTTGATTGAAATGCATTTTACTGTTGGTCCATTGTTGTTGTTGTCTCACCTCACAATTGTACAGATTTATTTAGTGTTGTACAATAATAAGAAAGTCCATCCATCCATCCATCCATCCATCCATTTTCTTCCACTTATCCAGGATTGGGTCGTGGTGGCAGCAGTTACCGTACAGTACTCCAGATGTCTCTCTCCCCAGCAACACTTTCCAGCTTCTCCTGGGGGACCCTGAGGCTTTCCCAGGCCAGATGGGATATGTAATCCCTCCAGCGAGTTCTGGATCTACCCCCGGGTCTCCTCTCAGCCCACTCCGAAGTCCCTCTGGGTGTCCAAGCTCCTCACTTAACGTTGTTCTCTTCCCAACTCGTTACATGCTGATGACTTGGCAGAAGGTACCCTTTAGCAGCTATGACTGATGTAGCCAGAAAGCCATTTTTTAATATGTGATTAATGCTGTGAAACAGCCTTAAAACATGTGATTAATGGTGCGAAGGAGTCGCAGTTTGGTTAGGTTTAGACACTAAAACTACTTGGATAGGTTTAGGCTGTTTAGGCACAAAGAGCTACGTGGGTGGGGTCAGGCACAAAAAGACTTGGTTAGGTTTAGACACAAAAACTACTTGGTCAGGTTTAGGACAGAACCATATTTGGGGTTACCATAACCAATTTACATTAGGTAGGTCATCTGACATCACTGAACCGACTCGCAAAATAAAAGTCACTTTACGAAAGTGACATATCACTGAGACAACACACAACATGATCACACATGATTTTCTGCGCCTCGTCTGATCACATGATCTATATGTCATTATTTTTATTCTCCATATTTGAACTTTTTTCCTGACAGTTTGAGATTTCAACATTTCAACTTTATACTTGACCTTTCAACCATTTTCTTGACATTTCAACTTTATTTCAACGTGGCCTCAGACTTAGGTGTTGACTATTCTCCTGGCTGCTTCACACTTGGCTACAAACCAACCTTGACTTTGTGTCGAGAATACAGACACAGCTCTCACTTTGGTCATACAACAACAAGGATGGCTTGAAGCAACGGCCCTGGTACTCCATACAAAAATATATTAATTACAATCTAATGTACGTCAGCCATGATTACTTACCATGCCACAATTTCTAACCGTTCTGGGTTAGTTTATTAATTTGAACTTTGCCTGTCTCTGCACATTATCCCATCAGACTCCTCAAGAGGGATTCAGTGCTTCTCATAATAAATTCATGAGAGCCAGTTATTGTGTATTTCTACCCTAAATCCACATAAACATGTAGCAGGAAGTAATCAGAGATTTCTCTCCCATCCCTGAACTTATTTTGGAACTGCTTATTTTAATAGCATCGGCTTCTTGATTTTACTTCTGTTTTTCTTTCAGTTTTAGTCTGACTTTGAATTCAGTTATTTTGAATATGTTGTTATTATCTCTACATCCACCTGCTCTGCTGTTGTTACTTTCCCTGTCAGTCTGCCTTTCTTATGCTCATGGTCACATGGAAAGAGCACTTTTATAAACACATTACAAAATGCTTCACACAAGGAAGCAGCTTCTTAACAAGCAAATCATAAATCCAGCAAAAGACAACCAGTTAAACCCCAAAGCAAATAAAACATATAAAACCAATAAAAGGCAGTTAATGAAAATCAAGATCCCAGACTACATACCAGCTGGTGTTTGAGTAAGAGGTCAGATATATAACATGGAGAGAGGTCATGAGGAGCTTTAAAAGTCAACAGTGAGAAATCGATTGTAAAGCAGCCAGAGCGAGACGGCTGAAACAGGTGTAATGTGGTCACTTTTCTTAGATCTTGCTAAAAGCTATAAGCAGGTGAGTTCTGTACAATCTGTGACCGATTTATTGATTTTTGGTTGAGGCAAGTGAAGAGGCTGTTGCAATAATCAAGGCGCGTGGAGATAAAAGCGTGTAAAATGGTCTCTGTGTCTTTGAAAGATAAAAAAAAGCCATATTTTTGAAATATTTATAAGATGGTGAAAACAAGACTGCAAGGGTCTCAACAGTTTAACTTTTTTTTCTCAACCTTTTGGTTTTATTCTCAATATTTCAGGTATATTCTCAACATATATTCTCAACATTTTGACTTTATTATCAACCTTTCAACTTTTATTTTCTTGACATTTTGATATTATTCTCAACTTTTAACTTTATTCTTGATGTTTTGGCTATATTCACAACATAACAACTTTATTCCTGACAACTTAATTCTGGACATTTTGACTTTATGCTCAACATTCTGAGTTTTTTCACCACCTTTTTACTTTTTCCTTGACATTTTGACCTTATTCTCAAAAAATTAACTTTATTTTCTTGACCTTTTGACTTTTTCCTTGACACATCAACTTTATTCTTGACCTTTCAACTTTGTTGCCCAAGGATCTCAGCCTACATATTGGCTTGTATGCGACGAAGAGGTCAGATATATAACGTGGCTATCAATCAAATCTAAAACATATTTGAAGTCAGTGAGAGGAAGCTGAAACAGGTGTAATGTGGTCTTCTTTCTCTTGTGGTCTTTCTTTTGACTTTATTTTCGACTTTTTGAGTTTACTCTCGACATTTCAACTTAAACTTTAATTTAAACTGTAATCTCAATTTTGACTTCATGCTCAACATTTTGACTTTATTCTCCACTTTCTCCACTTTTCAACTTTTTTCTTGATACATCAACTTTATCCTCAACCTTTCAGCTTATTGCCTGAGGATCTCAGGCTATGTAGCAGCTTGTGTGCGACTATGAGATCAGATATATAACATGGAGACAAGCCACGAAGAGCTTTAAAAGTCAACAGTAAGAAATCAAATCTAAAACATATTGGAAGTCAGTGAGAGGAGGCTGTAACAGGCGTAATGCGGTTCCTTTTCTTAGATCTTGTTAAAAGCCAGGCAGCTGAGACAATCTGTAAGTGATTTACTGATTTTTGGTTGAAGCAAGTGAAGAGGCTGTTGCAACAGCTGAAGCACTTGGAGATAAAAGTTGGTAAAATGGTCTCTGTGTCTTTGAAAGATAAATTTGGCTGCATTTTGGAAATATTTCTAAGATGGTAAAAACAAGACTGCATGAGTTTTGTTGAGTGCTGCTGAAAGCTTAAATTACTGCAACCCAAACATTAAGATGCTTTGAAAATAACTCACTTACCTGTTTCTGTGGCCAGGAAAACAGCTTTTTCCAGCAAAATATCTAGCTGGGGAAATCAGGTATCTCTAATTCCCTGATCCAATTATTAAAACGATGTTTCTCATTTACATGTAATTTACAGTGATCCTGGGTTGGTCCTTGATTGGTTATGAACACTTTATTATGTTTAAACCTAAAAATGAAAAGCATTAATCACTCAGAGGGGATTCCTAAAGGCAAAGTCCTCTCAAATTGGGGGTCCCTGATCTAATGTGGACACCTTATCACATTGTTTTGGATATTGAGCCACTCTAGAGAGTATTTATCATATTTTATTTACCACAGCTGCATTGAAGGGGGTACTTTTGCTGTGTGTTTTTGAACATGGGGGCACCAAGGGGAAGAATCACCAACCTTGCCTGTTTCTGTTTTTATCCCAAGCATGGTAAGAAAAAAAACACATATAGAAACACATGCGCAAAATACTTAAAAAATTAACAGTGAATGTGTTCTCAGAGAAATGGTGCACAACCCTCATTTTATTCTCATCAGGACTGATAAAATCCTAGACTGTTGGGTCAGCAAGGGATTAGCAAAAAATAGAATAGATTCATTTGAAATGATGAAAGATGAGTTTGACCAAAACCATTTTTTTTTTCATTATTTACAGGTGGGAAGTGTCCACCTTTCCAAAAAGTGGACAAACCAACAAATGAGTCAGTACAATACTTTTCTCTCAAGTTTCATTCATTCATTCATTTCATTTCATTCATTCATGCTGTGTTCCCTGCTTTACTTTGATAATCACATCTCCCCTCATTTCAGATCATTTCACTTCCTGTCCCTTTTTGATTGGCCTCACCTGTGTGTGATTGTCTGCCCCGTCCTGATTAGCCTCACCTGTTTCTGACTACAGGATTTAGCGTGTCTGGTTTTCACTCTGTGTTCGTCTCACCTCCTTGTGTGTCTAGTGTTCCTACCTTTCAATCCCTGAGTTATTTTCCTGTTTTTTGGGATTTTTACTTGTTGCTTGACTCCATTTTCCCTACAAGATTTATTTGCCTCTATGGATTATTTCCTTTGTGCTGAGCCCTCCTTTGACAAGTAAAGTGGGTTTGTTTTGGTTTTTTAAATCTAAAACTACCTCATTTCACCTTGTTCACTAATTGTAACAGAAAGAAATGGGGAAAAGAATTAGAAAGAGCTGGAAATGCTCCTTAAATGGAAATTATAAGAAATCACAATCCAAAATGCTGAAGGGAATTTGCTTGGAAAGTGAGCATGAGGAA
Source organism: Lutjanus erythropterus (assembly GCF_056507025.1). Lineage (NCBI taxonomy): Eukaryota > Metazoa > Chordata > Actinopteri > Lutjaniformes > Lutjanidae > Lutjanus > Lutjanus erythropterus. Next base: position 3,644,292 of record NC_139338.1, read on the forward strand.
TTTTTTACACCTTGTGAATATGGCAAATGTCCCCCTCTAGTAGAGACCAGTTGTTGGAGAAGATGTAGAGAACAAAAGCAAATTCTACACATAAGTCATTTAAGTGTCCAGTATTAATATTCTTTTGGGTAGAGGTTGAGAAAAACTTAATGAAATCTTTGAGTTAAACAAATGACTGAAACCAGAAAATAACTTGGGTATTAATTTGATCATGACCAGCCATGAAGCAGGTGATGAGGACATGGAAGCAGCAAAATCCACCTAAACCAGGGGTCTGAGACCCGCTGCTCTGGAGCTGCAAGCGGCTCTTCAGCCTCCTTGTGTGGCTCCCTCTGGCTTTGACAAAAAGAAAAACATGAAAATGAATAATGGTTATTTCTTTATTTAATTTTTATTTATTTTATTTTTATTTATTTTGTTGCACAGTTATCTTGGAGTGCGAGGTGATACTTCAACATCAAATTAAAGAAAGTTTTAAGAAGTTGTCAACTAAAATATGCATCACATTCAAGTCTACAGCCCTTGCCTTTACCTGCAGGTGGCTTTTTGAGTGTCCAAGCCCCGCCCTCAGTAAGCTAACCATCAATAAATCCAAAGAAAGAAAAGTCTCAAAGGAAAATAGAGAGTTTAATTCTGCATGGACAGATTCATTTGCCTTCACCGACAACAATGCTGGCTTACCTGTGTGCTTGATATGTGGAGAGAAATTAGCAAACAAAAAAAATCATTTTCAGCATTTGCTGAAAAGTACCGAACTGGGCCCCGTTTCCCAGAGCCTTCGTAGCACTATGTGCTTCGTAAGTTGTATCTTAAGGTCTCCCTTAACCTTATGGGCCTGTCAAGCAGGGGTTGTGTGGGATGGGGAGAGAGCCAGAGCACGAGGAACTTCAGGGTGGTGAGGTGGGGCGCACCGGTGGAATTGATCTCTCGCCAGAGGACTACAGAGCGAATCCCACCTCAGCAGGGGACTGGGGGGTGGAAGGTCCCTCCCCACCACAGACATCGATGCCCCCCATGATGCCTTGGGAGGCTGTAGGGCCAATGATCGACAGGACCTTTTCCTCCTCCGGGGTGAGGGTGGGAGCAGCCTGGGTTACATACCACCGGTTTTTGCAACTCCTGCCCCTCGTCTTTTGGCCACACTTGCGAAGTCTTGCCACTTTTTCCAGACCACGGTCCACTGTGGGGGTGGACCAGTGCTGGAAGCAGCCATTCTTTTGGCAATGTTGGCCCACACAGCAGCCTTTGCCTTGTTAGAATCCGCATTGTGGGGCGCCACCTCATCCAGCATCACCTCCAGTTCTTCTTTCATGAAGGTTGCTCCCTTTGTTCGCCTTGTTTCTCAGCCATTGTGTCACAATGTTGCACATATGTGCAGCTACCTGTCAGTTTATATAAGCTACATGAACCAATCGCAGTGCACTATACATTAAATTGGTAAATGCATGCACCTGCGATCATTTATGGCACACACACACACACACACACACACACACACAGAGCAATGAATCATGGATATGCTGCTACAGGTGCCTATTGTGTGACAACAACAGATTTGCAGACATTGACAGAACTGATGTAGGAAAACGTATATGTAAGACACAAACTGGCACTGAAACTGCAGTGATGTAAAAAGAGATGCTTTTTAAGCTTTTGTAAATGTTTCAGTAACATCAACTTTATCCGGGAGGATGCTGTGAGCAGCAATCACGTTTGTGTGCTTCATCATTAGTATTTTTCTTGTTTATAACAGGATGCGCATATTACTTTTTTTTTTGTGATATGCTTCAGGCGTGTTAATATGGATGGGGATTTTGCATGAAACGATGCCAAAACACTCACCTGGATGGAGATTTCATTTTAAAACACTTTTTAAAATATCTGTGTATGTGTGGACTAGGTTTCAAATAGTTTAGCAGATGATCTCTAGGAGGCATAGCCGCATTTATGATATAATATTTGATGGAGGTAAAATTATTATGGCAAGGCTTGTAATATTACAACATCATTTATTTACCTTTATAAGTGATCAATCGAGGACAGCTCTAACTTATGATGTACCTTAGCAGCTCTTTGTAAGAGCACCCGCTTAGGGACAGTTTGGAAAACACTTGTAGGAAAAGAAGTTCCTTTGCTAAGGTATATCTTCATGGAGTACTAAGATACATCGAAACTGGGAAATACGGCCCTGGAAATGAGCAAAAGAGCGACTTTGGAATTGCTACAGAAAGTTGAGCAGAGCAAACATACTTTCAAGAAGTGGATCCAGTCTCCAAACTCAACTCAACAGCTGCTAGTTTTGTAGCAGCTCAGGAGATCGTAAGGCGGGGAAAGCTGTTCCCAGACGGAATACATGAAAGAATCATTCAAATTAAACAAATACCTCTCTCTGCAAGATCGTCAAGGACAAGGCCATTAAAATGGCATCAAACATCAACAGAGTATCACTCTGAGAAGAGCAATACTTGACATTTCATCAATTTGGACATCGGTGTCTTTTATCATCTCTCAAAGACATGAAATACAAGAGCACATATGTGGGGAATGGATTAAACTCTGTCTTCATCTCCTCTAACATAAACTGTGAACATCAGCATGTTTGACTAACTAATGTTAGCTTACTAGCTGCAGTAACTTTACCTCCAGCCAGAGTTGTTATACCACTGCATCTGTGTTTGTTATGAAGGGCTTTGAGAAGGAGAATGTCGGTTGGGTTGACGATGATGCATCTCATTCTGGGTCACTGTCTCAGGTCTAAGCAGAGTTAGCTTAGCTCTTATCCCAGCTCTCTTCCATGATTGCGGTCTTGTTGGGGTCCACTGCACTAATCAAGTCCCTGCGTTTCCTTTTCCCACGTTAATAAGTGTATTTCTGTCATCTATCATGTAGATATACCTGCTGTATTTCACCATCTGGCCAATATTTGCTGAGATGTAAGCTAGCTCTAGCCTCAGTCTTTTAGCATTCATGCTATATCATGGATGCAGGTGCTAGGTAAGTTTAAATTTGCACTTTCACAGGGTGTCAGATGGAAACATTAAAACAGCAGCTGGAGATGGACTTCTTGGCCAACCCAAGGAGTTAGCATTAGCTTACATCAGCCAGCTACACTTATGAAATCTGCTTGTTAGTTAATCCACCATCGTCAGCTAGAAATGAGAACCTCCTTTTGTTTATGTCTCTAAGGATTCAAAGACCTCATGTTTCAACAGTTACCCCCAATTCTGATGTTAAATCTGCCACGTTATCACTGTAAACTGCATAAATGCAGTATGAGAGTGGAAAGTTTGGCAGGTGTAGCATTAACAGTAACTAAGGATGTTAAGAGCTAGTCGAAGGGTCAATTGACAGTTATAAACAGCTGATCAACTTACAGTGAAAGACTTGTCCTCGCTTGTTAATGTCATGCTTGTTAATGAGGTTGCACTCATCCTGCGAACCTGCAGAGCTCCTGCAGCCTGCCTGTCTCTGCTGGGTCTAGGGGAAACGATTTACTTCAATCACAGACTGTATACAGGATTATAACCTATTTTATGAACAGTCTAAGGCTCCAGCTCACTATTTGGTCTGCTGTACTCATTTGCAATTGCTTCATATTGCTTCTTTATGTAAAAGATCTGAATACTACTTGAACCACAAAAGAAGCACTTCAGTATTAGAGCCACAGGACACAGGTTCTGTAACGATCACAGACAGCGTTTCAGTGAGTCTTAGTGAACTGACTCACACTTGTGAAAATGAAATTACCTGACCTCCTGCAGCTAAACTAATCCCACCTGGCCAGAGCTAACCCTTTGATTTATTTACCCTCCACTTCACTCAGACCCATTTACCTTCAGCGCTTACAGCCTTAATTGCTTACAACCTCGGTTCGTGAAAATCAATCAGACGTGCTGCACTTCTGCACAAACCTCCAGACTCCAAAGCTTTTCAGTCAGCAAGCTGCATCTTTAGTTTTTAGAGTTTAAACATCAGTCGAGTTTGATTTGAAAAGAAAATGGAGTCATGCCTGACCATGGCTGCAGAATTCTCGAGCAGTTTGCTGATTTTTATTGTAAAGTTGAAAACGCAGTAACGGGTCTCCGTCAGTCTAATCAATCCACCCCCTCAGCGCTCTGCCTCTCCCTGTCCTCTGCAGCAAGAGGCGATTATACCACAAAGACAAATCCATAAAAGACATTTCAAATGAATGTCTTCGTTTTAGGGGAAAGAGTATTCTCTTTCATCATTCAGCAACCTCAGACTCGAGTGTTTGTTTTGCGCTGTGTTTTGTGTTGTAGGAGCAGGTGTTACTTTATTCAGCCGGAGTATCTCATCTCCAAGCGGAGCTTCAAAATCAGATATAATTACTGACAGAGCTTTGAAATGCACTAATTTCTCACCACAGTCAAGAGTCTTTTTTACAGACACTGTCAAAGCGCTTAGTGTAATCAGACTGTCTTTAAAGCTCCTGGAAACTCGGTTTCTTTCTGTAACACAAAGTTAAAAAAAACATCCTAGAGATATACACTTCATTTCATATTCTCAACATTTTCACTTTTATTGACCTGTCTACTTTTGATTTTATTCTCGAGATTCTGGCTTTATTGGCTACATTTCAACAAACAGTTGAACTTTTTTCTTGACATTTCCGCCTTTCATTGTCAACATTTCAGCTTATTCCTAGACATTTTGACTTTATTCCCAACATTTAAACTTTTTTCTTGACCTTTCTTCTTTTTTCTCAACATCTTGACTTTATTCTTGACAATTTGGCCTTATTCTTAACATTTTAACAAACATTTCAACTTTTTTCTCAACATTTCATTTTGTTATTCTCAACATTCTCAACATTTCTTAATTCTCTACATTCCACCTTTATTCTCAATGTTTCAATAAACATTTTGAGTTTATTCTCCACATTGTAACTTCTTTCTCAATATTTTGACTTTATTCTCTACATTTCAGCTTTATTTTCAACATTTCAATGTCAACTTCAACAGTTTTGTTGTTCAGCTTTGTTCTCAGCACTTCAACCATTTTCTAACCCTTTTGTAATAATCTGATGTAGCTGAAAATCTGGGCCATAATTTTAAAGGGCCAACATTTTCATAAAAAAAAAGATTTCCAAACAAAGATTATTATAAAAGCACATTTTATCTCTATGTGGTACTGATAGGCTTTTTTAAATTTTTAAATTCTTTTAAGTTGTGAATTCTTGTCTCAGATAAGTGTGTTTTCTGGCAGACAGCGAGTTTAGAAATAAAAAAAAAGTAAACCAAACCAAAACATTTTATAAATTTTATTTAATAAATCCTCAAAGAATAAATCACCAGAAAAATGGGATTAGAGAGTTGGTATTAGCCATTTTTAAAGTTTTTTGGTAGGACATGATGTATCCCAATTCTAAAGAATGGGTGATATTCATTTAACTTTGTTTCACTTTATATTTCCCCCCTGGTCATCTATACCCCCTCTGTAGTAGCTCTATGTCCCACCGGGGGGGACCCTCCCCACAGTTTGAAAACCACAGGGCTCTAATCACAAACTATTGTTGCTGAAAGAGTTTCCATGGCAGAATGCATGTACACACTTTTCTGAGTGTGATGAACTGCTCAGGGAAGGAGCCCTGTGAAAATCTGCCTTTGATTGAAATTTATGAAGCTGAACCTGCACATCTCAGGTGCCATGGCTTAGTTGGTTAAAGCGCCTGTCTAGTAAACAGGAGATCCTGGGTTCGAATCCCAGTGGTGCCTTTTGAACACCCACTTGGGGGGCAACATCAACGCAAGGGATGTTGATAGACTGAACAACTGGTGAGTTCAGTAGTGGCAGGTGAACAGGACAATCTGGAGGTGGTTGTGGAGAGGAACAGGAAGATGGACGATCCTCTACATGATGAACTCACGAGGATGAGGAACAAATTCAGTCAGAGTTCTCCATCCCGAACACCACAAAGCACCCTGACCAGTCAGTCTGGTTCCATATCCAAGGCTGACCCCCCACATGTCAACTTACTCACTGTGGACCCTGAACTACTGAATTATGCATGGATTCACATTGATTGTACAATCATATCCCAGTTAAAAATTTAACAATGTTTTCTCTGTAATGTAATGTCTGGTTATCTTTAGATTTATTCTTTGTATTACAGAGATTTTCCTACTCATTTTTTTTTTTACTTATGTTGCTGATCAGTCCCAGGTCATCTCAAGTCAAGTTATAACTTGTTAAAAGAAGTGACTCTAAGTGATTTGGACTACAGATCAGTAGAACAATCAATTTTAAATCTTTGTGGGACTGAAAATTACTGTTTCATGAAATGAGAAAAATGTTTGATATGTGGAGATTAAACTGAATCATTACCCCAGAATGAGCTTAAAACTGAACCCCACATAATTCTACCTTGTTATCTTGAGATAATGATAAGATTAAGAGATAATGGGCCAACCATTTATGAGCAACCTCTGTGGGCTTCCAAAATAAGAAACATGTCTTTATTGGCATGCTTCCCAGAATGCATTTGAGTCAGCTCTTCAGAAAGCAAATTTGTTCTTGTTGATTGTGTTTCTGATGAATATTAGCTGAATTGGTAGAAGTTTTCACCATCCATCCATCTTCAACCACTTATCCAAAATCAGGTCGTGGAGGTAACAGTTCCAGCAGGGGGCCGCAGACTTCCCTTTCCCTGACTACATTACCCAGCTCTGACTGGGGGATCCAATGGTGTATCCATGCCAGGGTGGAGATAAAATCCCTCCACTTAGTCCTCGATCTGCCCCATGGCCTCCTCCCAACCAGGAGACAACTGGGAGACAACCAGCTGGCATCCTTACCAGAAGGCCAAACCACCTCAACTCCTCCTCCTCTCCTTTCTATACAAAGGAGCAGCAGCACTAGTCTGAATCCCTCATGACTGACTGAGCTTCTCACCCTGTCCCTAAAGGAAATGCCAGACTCCCTCCTGAGAAAACCCATTTTGACTGCTTGTATCTGCATCTGCATGACCCACCCTTCATGACCACAGGTGAGAGCAGAGGTAAAGCAAAGACAATATCGCTCCCCTTGCTCTGATTCTCCAGCCAGTCTCACACTCCATTGTCCCCTTGCTCAAGAACAAGACCCCGAAATGCATAAACTCCCTCACTCGGGGTAAGGACTCATTCCCTGCTCTGAGTAGACAATCCACTGGTTTCTTGCTGAGAACCATGACTTCAGACTTCGGGGTGCTGATCCTCATCCCAGCCGCCTCACACTCAGATGTGAACTGATCCAATGAGTGCTGGAGGTCACAGACCGATGATGCCATCAGGACTACATCATCTGCAAAAAACAGTGATGCAATCCTCAGCCCACTGAATTGCAACCCCTCCCTTCCACAAGTATGTCTCAAGATCCTGTCCATGAATATCACAAACAGGATCAGTGATCAGGCCTCACCTCAGTCGGTATTACAGATCTTGCGTCTTACATGCTGCAGTTTTAGTACACTTGAAACTGAAACTTGGCATTAAATCAACAACTAAAATGGAGCTTGTGGCACAGATCTGCTGATTATCAGTTTGTTTTCCCTGACACCAGCTACACACCCATTCACATCACAGTTTGTGTTTGAACACCCTGCTTAATACTGCTGCTATTCACTGATCAGTGACTGATGGTGAATTGTAAGCTGCAAACTCAAATACAGCCTCTCGACATGTTATTTATCTCATTTATTTAATGTGATTCATTTACTACTATCTTTTTCAATTACATGTTCAATACACCAGCTTTTAGCTTTATTTCAACCATCTGGTGTATTGTGATGTGTGAAAAAGAGTGTGATGCGTTAGTTCATTATATTCAACTGTTTGTTTCTACTCTGCACAACATGAGATGGGAGAGGGAAACTTTTTACTTTTATTATTTCATATTTACAATGAAAGGTTGAGTTAGCAGTGATGCACTATAGCTCTTGGTCTAACATTGGCATTAATGTTGATTGCAAATGTTTGCTAGTCTGACGTGAGTGTTTCCAGTGCAGCATTTAGCGGCATGAACACTAAACAAACTTTTAGAAGGTGAAAATTTTGCCTGGATGTGAACCCAAATACTCCCCATCAACATCATCTGACACAGAACATTTCAACACTAAACTGAGGGTGAAGTGTGTGCAAGTAAAAAGTTAGTTTTTTCTTCTAAGACAACTTCTAAGACAACTCAAAATTTCAAGGTACTACAATACATTTTTGAATTTTGAGCCCAACTCAAACTGTTAAGTTTTGAAAACATTTTAGTAACCAGTATTCTTTTGTTGAGATGATTTGAATTTCTTCTTTAGATAAACTTAAATCTCTGAGTTTTGAAAATCATGAAATGTATTTTTGAAAAGTTAGAGAGTAAATTTGACGGTGAATGATGGTTAAAACTTTTTAAATTTTTCAATTAAAACCATTTAATTTTCAGGCACTGAAATAATGACAAATCAGGTTTTTTCAGTTTCTAAAACTTAAAGATTCAAAGTAAATTATCTCAACTAAACATTAGGTTTAGGTCAGCAAAGCATTTTAAAGTTTATTTCATAATAGACACATTTGAGTTGGACTCAAAACTCAAAAACATATTGCAGTATGTCGCCTTGAAATTTTGATATTTTGTGAACTAAAGTGTGCATCATAGCCTATGTCTATGGTTTGGTGCTTTTGCCTCTGAATTGATCATAAGGGTTACAGACCCCTGTGTTAGAACATAGTTGCTGAAATTGTGAAAAGATTGAGAAGCATGTAGAACTGAATTGTGGTGTTTGACCATTAAACTGCTGTTCATGATTTGTGTGTCAGGATTTTTTGGGTGGACCTGAAACATGGCTCTCTGACGTCCCGGAGCCATGGTCCCCCAACACTATATAAGTCCCATGAACCAACATCGCCTCCCCCTCCCCTCACCCTCCCTAATGGTCAGATATGAACGTACCTTCAGCGACTCTCTCAATCTAAATCAGTCCAGCAGTTCACTTCAGCTCACTTCAGTTTCAACAGCCCGACACAGAAGACATGCCTGGACATGTCCAATAAAGCTGCTGGACAGCAGCCATGTCTCAGATCATTTCAGGTCATGGTGGTGTTTGACACTGAGACAGTGGAGCAGACATGCCCCAGGTGTTTTAGAGCAGTGAAAACTGTTCATTTTCTCACTTCTTTGAGACCTAATTTTATATACATAGCAAAGTTTTGAATCAGTCAAATATGTCTGGGCAGTTAATAACATCTTTCTATGGTGTGACAAACTCAGAACACACATTTATTGTTGCTTTACATGATCTTTAAAAGTTTTTGGACAACAGTAGACCTCAATGTCACAGAAGAAGAAAATATATCAGTTATTAGTATCAGTTGATTGTTGGTTTGGGTCTGTACATGCAATTTATTGACAATAAGAATAGTATAGAATATGTTTAGTTTTAGTTATGGTGTGAAAACAGCTATAATGGAGCTTGTAGGTAGCTTGTTTATCAGTTTGATCTCTGAGCACAGCGAGTCTCAGCTTACTGTGTTGTTCTGTAGTGCATCTGACAGTAACGTTGACCTGGAGTTATTATTAGAACACAGAAATAGGATGATGTATGCTCATCATGTCTGTCCCCGACACCAAGCTCACACCTGACTCACACACCTCTGACTACTGCACATCTCTGTCAAACAGCCACACACACACACTCATACACAGATCGATAAAAACAAACTTGGTATTTAGCAGCATTGGCATTCCTCTCGTTCATTTCCCTTGAAGGCCCCCATGGCGATGTCTGCCCTGCCTGCACCCCGGCCGGTGCAACTCCCACCCGTCCCTCGGCATCAAATGTCACGGCCGGAGGACTGGCAGCGAGTGAGCACGCAGCACAGCACAAAAACAGAACCTTCACTTGTACTGGCTGTGATAGAGCAGGACGCTGCTGACATGCTCCCTGTGTGTGGAGCATTATTTATGAGTCCATGTCCAACATGACCTGCTGCAAACCTGTTGTAGTGGGTTAAAGGATGCTGGGAAAAGGAGGTATGATTCATGAGAGGAAAGTGTTTTTTCCCATTATTGGTAACATTTTGATGAATTCTGACCATGAAAAAGTTTATACAAAGAGATGCAATGACGATCTTTCAACAGTAACCTGAAGTGACCCCATCTGAGAAGTCATCCTTAGAAACTGTTAGGAAAAGGGCTGGCACTTGGCATGTGATTGGATGAAACATCTGTCTATCAACTTCAACTTCAAGACAGATTCTAGGCGTGGTCTTGTGACGTTAGCTGCCTTGCAAGGTAAGCAGGTATGCATTTTGGCTAACTAAGTATGCTGGTATGATTTGTCACTCTACACAACGCAAAAATCGGGTTAATGCCAGCGAGTTCAGTTGTTCATGTGCAGTACTCAAATCTAACAGCAAGAGGCAGCAGGAACTCACCTGACAAAAACCAAAAGAAGAAGAAGAGTTCAGCCACAAAGAGCTGGATTCACTCCCAACTGCCTTCACCCTTGACTTTTACTGTTGTTCTTTGTGATTTTTGCAGATCTTCCACATAATCTTTGTGTTATGGAGAACCTCAGGGGCCAGTCATTGGCCCGCTGCTTTTTTCCATTTGCATGTTACCACAAGGACAAATAACCTGAAAAGAGAATATTAATCTTTATTCTTACGTGAATGTTCTTTTATAATGCTTTTATTATATGATATTTTATTGGATTATGTTTTTATTCTGCTGTTGTAAAGCATTTTGTAATTATGTTTTGAAAGGTGCTATACAAGTAAAATGTATTAATCTTCTGGGTATTTAAAGGTGAAATTGTGAATACATACTTGCTAAAGTAACATTCATTTGCAACCTAGTTTGCCTGTTTATCTGGCATTTACGTTGGCAAAGTAAAGTCACTTTATAATGATGATATAATTACTGTGTCACAGATGATTAAACATGACTTTTCACAGTATATAGTAGATACTATAATATTTATCGTTGCAGCCAAACCTGTAATCATAATGAGAAGAGTAGCATGACTTGATGAAAAAAAAGCAAGTGCATATGTCACAGAGTGTTCTAGAAAGTTACCAGTTGGCACTGTGTAGTCTTTTTATTAAACAACAGTGAACAAAGGACTGAGATCTTTAACCGAAGTAAAAGTAGCAATACAACAATGTACAGATACTCCATTACATGTCCTGCATTCAAAATGTTACTGAAGAAAAAGTACAAAGTAGTGGCAGCAAAGTAAACATACTCATTCTGTAAATTGTCCACATTTAGGTAGTTATATTTTTCATAACTTACTGGAATATTAGTACTTATTGATTGACATGTATTGACATGCAAACAGCATTTTAAAGTTGTCAACATGAACATGAAGCTAATCTTTACAATTTAGCCAAACTTTTGGGTAATTTATTACTATTACAGTGCTATTTTAAAATTATTTTTTTCATGATCAGATGTGAAATAAATGTAATAGAGTAAAAGTACAATATTTCCCCTCTAAAATGTGGTGGAGTATACTTAAAGTACAAGTACCTCAAAATTGTATTTATTTACTTACTGTACTTAGTTAAGTTAAAGCATTTATTGTCATATGCACAGTTAATAACAAGTTTTTCTCTGTACAATGACATTCTTTCTTTGCCTTTCATGCCACTAAACAGTGAAACACACATATGAAAAGTGAAGGAAAATATAAAAAATAAGAAAATACAAATATAAAAATGTCAGACACTAAACAAAGATATCATGATAGATAAAGAGAGAAGTACATACACAAGTAACTGAAGAACACTGTACAATTACTGTATACATTATCAAATATACATATTATATACATTGTCCAGTATCAAAAAGACTATGCAGAACTAGCAGCATCAGTACATGACTAAACCGACTCCTGTAGTAAATGAAGTACAATATGTAAAGAAGGATGTGGTTGTTTTTATAGGTTGATGATTGCATTGTTTTCTTGCTGAATAATTTGATGATCTGCTGTCGAGTAGGGAGATAAAACCACCTGCAGAGAAAACTGGAATAAAAGTTATGTGGTTTATGTGTTACATGTGGCACTTAAAATATTTTCCCATGGTTGGGAGGTCTGCAGATGACCTTACTTTTGTCATATTTGTCTTTGCAGTTTTTACCCCAACAGTAGAGGTTAGCTAAGGGCTTCTGTTCCAGCACAGGAAATAACAGTGTGGCAGCTGGAGTTTCAATTGAAATTCACCTTTTTTTAATAACTGTAACCACTATTTCTCCTAATCCAAGTGCTTTAGTCGCCGCACCTTGACCATGCGGTGAATGGTTGCTGTGGGTTTAATTTGAAGTGCCTTTTCTCTGCCGCTTTATTTTATTGACAGGTCTAAAGAGTGGTCAAGCAGGCACAGGTATTGATATGGAAATGAGGATTAAGTGTCATTCCTGGAGTGGAAATCAGGCTTGAGCATGTGCAGCCAGTTTCACAATGACTGAGAGTAACACTTTACTATGAGGCTACAGTCATTAACATTAATTAAACAGTAAGCATTAAATAACAATTAAGAATCTGTTTAGTCATAATGGTGTTCATGTTAAGTAAGGTACTAATTTCTGTTATTTAAGAGTTTATGAAGATGCTGTTAACCAAGAGTTAATTAATACAATAACAAGCATTATCAAGCATATGTCATGAATTTCATTGCAAAGTCATTTCTTTAAAAGAAAACTGTTTATATAAATGTTTATTTCACTTATCCATCCTCCAGCTTTTGACTTATCTTTGGTAAAGGTTGAGATCAGTGGACCCACTACATGGGCTTTGCTCATTTCTTTATTCTTCCTTTTTCTTAATGTTCTTTAGCTTACAGCCTTCAGTAACTCTTAATAAATGCGAAAGAAAGATGATAATATGCATTCAGCAACATCTCATCTTTAAAGCTGTAGTTAATATAGTGCTGTGTTGTACTTTGTTTAAAGCCTAACTTTATAGCTTCTTACTTCTGGCAACTGCATTTACGCTTCTAAAATCATAAGAGGAGTTTATTATCTTGCTGAACAAAACACGCAAGAATCATAAACCTTTGTTTTCTACAGAGTTTATTTTCTGAATGGAAAACTCCCATTTGCTTTTTGTGGAGGGAACCAGTGTGTTGCCTACAAAAAGACATAATTCCTGCAGCACTCTTGATTCACCTGTTCTTGAGAATTGGGACAAATGACGCCCTGCCAAAAATAAAAAAAAAACTTTAAATGTTATTGATACCGATACTTTACCATTTTTTGGGTGAAAATTTATTTTTTAATGATCTTAGAAATGGAATATATGTCGTTAATGAAATAAATTTCCAAACTTGCTCTGAGCCAGGAGACAGCCTTGTCCCAGACAAGAATTCACAACTTCAAACAATTTAATTTGTGGCTTTGTGTATTTTTGTGTTAAAAGTCTTCAAAATCTAGAACTAATAACTACTGGTATGCTGACTATTGACAAAATGTGCTATTATAATCATGTTTGTTATGAAAATGTTGTGTCCCAGACTGCCATCAGATGTCAGATTAAAAGGCATTAAAAGGGTCAGCTATACCCTAAGGACCCCTGTCTCACTTCCTGGTTTAAAAAAGGCAGGAATACTGCTCAAGCACTGATAAACTTTCTATTTTTTGACAAATTCATTAACTAATATTTCTATCAGATGTGTCTCTACCATAACATGTCGACTCTGTAGTCCTTCTAAATCAAAGATAAATAAGAATTATGGTTTAAAAATGTGTATTTTGATTAACATTAAGAGAACTCTGAGACACTTTAAAAAATAGAATGGCTGCTCACTACAATGATGCTGTGAAATTAAAAAAGTAACATTTTATCAACTCTATAAGACATCAACCCCATCAGATTTTCCATTGGATTTCTACCTTTAATTTAAAAGATGAAATCTCACACAGGTTGAGCATGATAAGAGTGAACTAAAGAGAAAAGTTGAGGATCCAACAGCTGGAGATTTAGCTGATATTTGTCTGTAAATGAATCAGCAGTATTTTCACATGTGATAAATTGATGAAAATCTGAATTATAGGTGGAATCAATCATTTATTTAGAAAAAACATCTGAAAAATCGCTGCTTAACAGATGATGATACCTCAATAAGTTAATATTTCACAGACTGGAGTGTGCAGCTGCTCTGCTTTTCATTATAATTGGCAGTGATATTAAAAACACCACTTATTTACCGTGATTTGGGAATGAAAGCCTTTATTTGCTCTCCATATTTAAACTGCATATGAGTCAGTCAGAGGGGAGGAACAGCAGGAAGACATGTTCTCTTCTTTTGCTCCCTGAATGAATGAAGTTCTACAGAGATCTGATGGAGATTAATGCGAGCCAGCTGAGGATCAAGTTTACTGCTGAGGCAAAATGAAGGAGCTGGATACGGAGATGTCCCAGCGAGTGAGTCATACTGATTATCACACAGACAAGGACACACACACACGCACACACACACACACACACACAGGCACAATACGCACACCAAAAGTTCAACACACAAGCTGAAGTCTCTCTGGGTGACCAGCTGGCAGCAGTTATCTCCCCGCAGAGCTGCAGTGTTAATCACACATATGGATCACACACACACACACACTGACACGCACACACACACACACACACACACTGAACTGCCATATTCTACTTCAAAAGAGGCACCTCAGAGCCAAACAAAAGACATCAAACAGTAAGCCACAATTAGTTACGGGTTGACTAACTGGTCTGTTTTTTGAGGGCCCCTCACACACACACACACACACACACACACTTAAACGTGTGCAGACACACCACATGGCTGTAGGATTATAGTGGACCCCTGCTGCGGAGCAGAGCTGTCTTGCCCAACAGACATGTTTGTGTGAGCGATTGACAGAAAGAAACATGTCCAGTTAATTTCAAGACTGTTAATGGAGTGTATTTAAAGTCATCTGTGATCTCTTGTTTTAAACCCTAAGCCCTGACGCTGCAGCATACACACTTCAAATTTGGCAGGAGACCTTTGTAGAAACTCTTATTAAAAATTAAGTCTTTTAGAAGAGACAAACACTGATGAATGGATACAAAAAAAGGTATCTACAGATAAAAAAGACGTAATCAGATTACAGATATATTTAGTTAAAATGGGGATTTTTAGCAAGATTGCATTTTTAAAATAAATTTCTCCATACTACCATGCACAGTGCACACACAACTGCCAATTCATTATCATGGCCTCTAGTGAAAAAATGCTTCACTGGGTGGAAATTTCAACATTTTTTGTCTTTAAATCAATCAATGAATAAATAAATAAATTGTGCCCAACAAAGGAAGGAACAGCTGGACAAACTGAACAACCAACATAAAAGAGAGAGAGCTGCAATGATTTAACTGTCATTAATCGACTATTAAATTAATCTGCATCTATCCTGATCATCTATTAATAGTTTTGAGTCATTTTTTTAATTAAAAAAAAGTGCTACTACTTTTTATTAAAGTGAACAGACAATTTCACTGGATATACTTAGTAGGTGGAATTAATGGGCACCCTGCAGCCAATCAGAATTGGCCATGGTATAAATAAGTTTATCTGAACCTAATATAAGGCTTCAACCATCCAAACATCAAATCAAATCAAGTGGATATCTTCCAAAAAATTACAGCTGTAACACAATGCAACACAATGCAGTGCAATGTAATGTAGTTACACTATTATATTTTCTAAATCTAACCAAATAGTTGTGGTTTTCACTCTTAACTCTAAACCTGACCAAACTGTGACCGTTTCACAATTATTGATAGAGAATTTTGTAGATATATATGTTAAAATGCATAAGTGGGAATGAGTCATTGTTTTACAAGTCATAAGTATGTCTCATGTCCCAAGTCAAGCCCCAGATCAAGACTACTAAATCCCAAGTCAAGTCCAAAATTATGAGTTGCAAACAAGTCATAATCTAAGAGTGCCGTTAAGTGAACAATATCTTACCAAAGCTAAGTTAGCTCGATAACTACGTTAATATTAGCCTCAATTTACTGTTCTTTGTGCAACTTCAAATGTTGATTAAGATGAAGTTATCCATTGTCCACCTACACATTCTGCATGCTGCAGTTCATTTTTTATTGACCACCTGGCTGTTTTTGGATACAAACCAAATTTTTTATCCAACTGCAGTGCAGTAACCTTAGTTCTTCATGGTTCTGTCCTGCAACTTGATTGGATGCTGTTGGACTGATTCAAATAAAGTGGATCTGGGGAATTAAGTGTTGACTTCCTAAGAATGAATAGTGTTAATGTTGATTCATGAAATTAATTGATTTGTGGAGTCACACTTTTTAAGTAACTTTTTAATCTTTTGGCTTTGGAGGAAGGTATTTTCAAGTGAGGGATCAAGTCAAAAGCCTCAAGTCCAAGTGATGGCAAGAGTCGTGTTGCAGGTCTCTTTTGATTTTATCAAGTCTTATTGTAAGTCTACACCTCTTGTCAAATGTGTTGGGACTGAACAATTTGAACTTATGTTCAATGTGAATGTTTCCTCTTTATATAGATTAAACCATGCATGGTTTCATGTTTCTAGAAAAAAGTATTTGTCATTGCAAATTAGTTGTATATGACCGCCATAAGCATGCCAGAATTAAAGTTAGTCGTATTTTGTCAAATTAGAGTTAGAATCAAACTTTAAGCTGTGTCTGTCATCCATCATGTGTCTGCAGTAAATCCTCTGAAATCCTCTCCTCTTGCTATATTTAGATCTAAACTGCCAGTAAACACCTCATCTGGCTCGCTCCTCATCCACAAATATCCTCATGATCCATTTTTGACACCTCTGTTGATGTTGATGATGTCAGCTGCCTGCTGTCTCCTGGATTTTCTCAAGTGTTCTGGAAAGCTTATTATTTACTTGATATATAAAGTTGTCAGAGCAGCCCGAACATGTCCTTGCGTCCCTCTCTGGGGGTGAACCTGGGTGCATTTACACCTGTGTTGTGTGATTTTATGGTGTTCTGTTACAGTCTGATGACACATGAACCCAAGGAGGTTCAACAGGGGGAACTGGGAGTTATTCTTAGTCATAAAATTGTTTGACTTTAATTTGGGTGGTAGCAGGAAATGAAATGAAATGAAAGAGGAAGTGAGTTAGAGGTCATTGAAAAAGCTTAAAAAGGTTATTATTCTTATTACAGCTGAGAGCACACGGGCCCTGTAATAATCACAGATAACACTGTGTTGCAGTGAACTGAATTAGCTTTTGAAAATGACATTACCTGGCCACCTCCAGCAAAACGAATCCCACCCAGTCAGGGTGTGCGGCTTTGATTCATTTACACTCCATATCACTCACGCCCATTACCTACTTACAGCTTAAAATTGCTTTCAACTTCAGTTTGGTCTGTGTGTGAAAATCAATCAGGCATGCAACACTTCTCCCTTCATTTCCACCTGAGCCTCCTGCCTTCAAAGGGATGGTTTTCTTCATTAAAGATTTAGAACTTCTGCTTCATTTTCCTGCATGTTTTTGAACATTAAAGCAACTATGTGGAGCATTTTATGTGATTATAGCACCTTTTAATGTTTTCTGAGGCATATGTTTTTAAGTGAACTGCTGTGCTGATTTAGACTGAGAGAGTCACTGAATGGATGTTGGTCACTGACTGTTGGGGAGGCTGGGAAGGTGACATTGTTTGTGTGTCAGTTCATGGGGGTTATATAGCGCTGGGGGACCATGGTTCCATCACCAATGGAATGCCAATGGAGCGTTCTGTCACATATCACCATGCCATGTTTCAGCTCCACACAAAAAATCCTGAACACAAAAATCAGTACTACATAGTTCTCAGTCTTTTCACATGCTTTCAGCAGCTGTTTTCTAGCATGTATAATGTGTTTGGAAGAAAAATTCCCTTTTTTCCTTTACACACACTTCAATGGTACAGTTCCAATTCCCAGGGACATTTCTAAGAGCCTTTTTTGAAGCCTTACCTGCATTTCCACCACAAGAATGTCTTTAGGAACTCAGGAAGATTTAGGTTCCTAAGAACCCAGGAACATCAGCTTTGTTTCCCCTGAAAGAACCCCTGTCTAAATTTAGTTTCTCTGTCACAGTTCCTGGTCACCAACAAGCTCTACAGTGGTACAGTACTTAGAGGTGGCTGAACAGGACTAGGCTGGAGTGTTTGGTCAAAGACTGCTCTTGTAGGAAATCCAGGAGCAAAACTCAGCTACTAAATTAGGAAGGAAAAGGCCCATTCTGCACGTTCCTGTTTGCATTTTCACCAACATCCAAAGATCTGTGAAGATTAGTAAAATAGCACAGGCAGCGTACGTTCCTGTCCATGACAGTTCTTCTTTGACATAACCACTGATTCCCCTTTCGGTCAACACAGAGCCTGTTCTGGTTTGTGCACCTAATTAATAACCTTTTGGAGCAGTTTAACCAAAAAATAAATGGATTAAACAACATTACAACAAAGATCTGATATGATGAGGGTCTGGTGCGCCTGTCGCTGGTACTACCCAATGGCCATAAATGTAATTTTGGGAACAGTCATTTTAAGAGTCATTGGCAAACAGTAGGGTACAACATTTCTTTCTTTCTCTTCGTTTAATTTTCACCAACACGGCGAGACAGAACAAACACACTCCAACTTAGGGGTACAGCAACTATTCTTCACTGTTAAGCATGAGGCATTCTCTTGTGTATCACTCATATCTGTCCCCACAAAAACAAGGGCAGGTAGGAACCAATTAGCTCATAACCAAGCGAACAACATGCATCTCCTTAAATATTGCACACGAAAACATACATATGAAAAAATATCCATAGAGCTATAAATGACAATGAAATAATAATTACAAGTAACTCAATAATGCTGAAACTATTACTACTTAAATATAAATAATGTACCCAGTAATAAGTAACACAAAATTACACAGTAATAACAGACACTAATGACAACAATCTGAGCCTGTCAGTGGCAAAAACATGAGTAAACAACAAGCAAACAAACAAGCGTCACCTGCTCTGTGCGCTCTGCAGGTGCGCATGGATGAGGTGGGTGACAGCGCATCATGCTGCGCTCCATTTCTGTCACTGTTCTCTGTTTGCATCACAGTTAGTTTTGTGGTTTGTGGTGATTCAGAGACTCAGTATGTAAAGTTTACAGCCTGTCATGCTGTTGCATTGCTCTGTGTACAATTACACAGATAAAAAACAAGAGCTGAAAATTGTTCACCAACTCCTCGTTTCTCCCTCTGACATCAGTCAACCGACAGCGCATGCAGTCCTGAGGATATTTTTTAATGAGCGCACCAGCTAATATAAAAATACATTCTCTTTAATTCCTCATTGAAATGTTTTCCGTGTGCATTTTTGTAAGCTTATATCAGTTTTATCCTGTAGCTGTAATGCACACTCACTGACAAAGGAACAGAAAATAAGTGCTTGCCTGGAAGAAAGCCAACTACAGGAGCTCTGACTAATGATTCGAATTGTCAAGTATCAGGGGGCAGCCCTAGTTTCTGGCCCCCTGACAAATCTAAGTCTAACATATGTGACTTCTCAACTAGATGCTCCACTATGTCTAAAATTGTGTCTGTCTGTTTGGTGCTGAGCAGTTAGCGTACAATGGTTTCATCAGGGAGTTTTCTCAGGAAAATAAGACTGATAAAACAGCTGAAAAACAAACCTAAAGGCTAAAAAGCTTCTTAGACCTGATGCTATTTTAATATTATCTAGTTTTACAGACTTTCTACAGTTTGACTGTACTGTGCATGGCTCAGGAGTCAGACGTTTCCATGCTAGCTGCATGCACTTTGTAGTGTGAATAACTTAATGGCTGCATTTGCATTTGCATGGATATTTCTCACTTAAAAGAATTTCAACATTTCACATCTTGTGAAGGAAAATGAGCTGTAGATGCTAAAGACCTGACCTAAACACCTGACCTACAGGATCTCACCCAGCGGAAGGGGAAAATGATTGCACAAGCTTTCCAAACAGGTACTAAAAGAAGGACTGGCTTTGTGGCTGCTGCTTGACTTGCAAGCTGTTTTGCTTTACATGCTTTCTCTGCACCTCCAGCAGCAGCATGTGGGTGAAAGGGGGATACTGTGACCTCAACAATTTACCAAGAGCTCTGCTGCAGCATGAGGAATCAACGGCCTGTGTCTACTCTCAGATCGCCTTGAGAACCTTCCACAAGAGCATTGACATGGCCCTGGATGAGCTGAGCGGGCACTATATTAGTGTGCACAATGCAAAGGTAAAGGGAAACAGGAAAATGTCATTGTTTGTGGTTTAAGTTGTTTCCTGCTTTATTTCGAAGGCCTTGCCTTCCCTTTTGTTTCTGTTGCTTTACTTCCTGTCTTTTCCTGTGTTTCATATTGATGATTAGTTTCACCTGTCCCTAATAAGTCTCCTTGTTTATTTAGTCTACATGTTTCCCTCCTGTCTTTACCGTTACCAGTTTGTCGTCTCCCTTCGCCTCAGATAAGCATTTTCCTCAGTGTTTCCTTGTGTTTTTGATTGTTGATTTCTTTCTCATGGTTTTGGACTGTTGGATTTGTTGGACTTCTTCTTTCCTGCACCTTCGGATTTTTTTGCCTTTGGACTGCTATCTGATAGTGCCTGCCTGACCTGTTAGCCTTTGTAATTTTACTTTGAATTCACTGAATCTTTTGAACTGCACCTTCTCTGACTCAAGTCTGCCTTTTGTTTCTTTCCATTTAGGCATTAGCTTTGCAGCAGGCCCTGGCCATATTCGTTGATGACGAATGAAGTCAAGGGTTTGATATTAAGCCAAATACCAGACAGGACCAGTAACACAGAACTGTATCACTTGGTGGCACATGTGACTCAGCCGTTCCCAAGTGGAACATAACAAGAGCCCATGAATTAGAGGTTCAAGTAAGTTTACCACAATGGAGTCCTGCTAATGTATCAGAGAAAACACTTGAAGAATGAAGGCATTCTGTCCATTGAAATGCAAGAGGGCTTTTAATTTGAAATGGACACAAGCTAGTTTGCAACTTAGCTCCACACCACCACTTGCCAGCTGTATTTTACTGCAATGGCCAAGTCCTAAGTTCTTACATTAAACAGCAGCAAAGATAAAGTTGGGTGTCATCTGCGTAGCAATGAAATTGGATACCAAATTTCATGAAAATCTGATCAAGCGATAAAAGGTAGGTAATAAAGAGGAAAGGGGGCAAGACAGAGCCCTGGGGTACACCGCTAGTGATATATAAGGACTGAGAACTTTTTAAGTTGCACAGACAGAGTGTGGTCAGAGAAAACAATTTAAACTAGTTATGCTATGTACTGTTACGTGAGACAGTACAGAAAGCCACACTCAGTTCAAGAAAACTTACCTGAATAAATTGTGACAACAACTGCCAGTTCAGTTGTTTACATAAGAATAAACCACTTTAAGCACATACACTGGATCAGACCGGTAAAATCAGAAATCAACCCAACCCTAATGTAGACTATATTTTGTCTATCCATGCATATATGAGCTTGGGGTGCTGCTTTAATTAAATGTAGCCATATGCCACATTGATAAGTCACTGCCTACCCAGACAAAGATTTCACGGCACATTACTGGTAGTGAGAGTGTAACAGCACTTCTGCTGAGCCTCAGAGAGGAAAGTGATCTGCTGCAGAGGTGTGAATCCACTCAGTGATCCAAAAAGAAAGATAAGTACATTCATACGAATACACCACATACTCTGTGGAGCAAGTCGGGGTATTGTAAAATGAAATGTCACAGGTGCGTCAATCATCTCTCTCTGTACAGTACGAGTGGGAGCCGGTGTGGACCTGTGGGCTGCGGGGCAGGTGCCTGAGCAGGTTGTGGGCAGCCGAGATGAAATGGAGGTCAAACTGTCTGCTTAAGAGGGAGGAAAAGAGAAGGGACAGAGCTGACATTCTGGAGGACAGATAGAGGAGAAACTGGGGCGAGAGGAGGGGGTGGATGGGTTGTAGATGATGTGGTGAGTGATGGGGAGGCAGTGAGACAAAGGAGACATGAAAAGAAAGTATGTAAAGGGAAAAAACACATAAGACCTTTCATATCTGTTCGGTGTATTTAATCAAAATGCACACATTGTATCTGTCCTGGTAACTTTGTGACAGTTACCGGTTTCTTTCATAGTTAACTTAAATGTAAATTAAAATAAATGTATTTTTTTCTGCTCTGTTATTAACAAATCCTACTAAAACACCCAAGCCAACAATGTGTTAGGATAGGGAAGTCAGAAGATCATCTACTGAGAAATGGACTGTCTGTGGCTCTAAGCCCACTGGTTCCTATAACAGCTGGTAACTGTAGTTTATAAATATAAAGGAGGAAATAGTGCTTTTGTTTGGAACTATTTTCAGTGGTGAATGAATTTTCCTAAACCCAACCAAGTACTTTTCATGCCTAAACCTAACCAAACTGTCACAGTTTCACAATGTTAACCACATCACATGACATATGGAATTTAACATACTTATTTTAACCCCAATAATGATCTGTTCTCAGACCTAACCAAGTAGTTTTGGTGGCTAAACCTAACCAAGCAGTCTCAGTGCATAAACCCTAACCAAGTGGTTTCAGTGACTACACCTAACTAATTAGCTTTGGTGCCTAAACCTAGCTGAGTATATTTGGTGCCTAAACCTAACCAAGCAGTTTTGCTGATAAATCTTACCAGGTAGTCTAGGTGCCTAAAACTTACCAAGTAGATTTGGTTCATGAGCCTAACCAAGTAGTTTTGTTGTTTCAACCTAACAAATTATTTTTGGTGTCTACAACTTACCAAGGAGTTTTAGTGCTGAAACCTAACCAAATAGTTTTGACACCTACACCTAACCAAAGAGTGACTGTTTCACAATGTTAACCACGTTTCACATCACATGACTTACATTAAGTCTTACCTTAAGTATGTAACATACTTAAGGTTCGGTATGCCTGTTGTTGGCACTTTCTACTGTAAAATACAGAATATTGTCAGCCTTGGCCTTAAGCCTGTATTTTTTTTTTTTTCAGGCTTCTCAGACTGAACAGAAAGCTAGTGTTACTACATAAAAATGAGGGTAGGGCCAAGCTGTATGACCAGAGACCAGAGACAACAAGAAAAGGAGACAGGAGACTGGAGGAAAATAATAAAAATTATTTACAGGGTTCTATACAATGATTGACAGTGACCGGTCACAACTGGAATCATTAAGTCCATCCAGGGCAAAGCTTCAGGCTCATGAAACTGAGATCAAACTGTCAAACTGGGCAGTGCTGATCAAACATGGATGGATATTTTGTTATTGCATGGCCTATGTCTAAAATGTTTTAGCTATAACATGAGAAATATGTTTCTTGCTTGAACAGACCAAGCACTATGACACACATTCTGTTGCTCTGATTGGTTGCAGGTCACATTTCATTTGTCTCATTGGTTGTAGGTCTATCCAATTGCATCCAGAGGCATTTTGGTCTGTACATGTCAATAACACACCTTGGAAATCTAAAAATGAACGAAGAGATTCTGTGAATTAGTCTCTCAATGTCTGGCTTTGGCATTTGGCCTTAATGGGACAGTTCACCCCAAAATAGAAAATGCATATTTGTCCTCTGGCCTAAAGTGCTGTTTATTTTTCTTTTGGTGAGTTGCAGAGTTTTGTTATCAGCCGACCCAGTTACTCAAGATAATCCACAGACCTTCTTTTGCATAGTTTAATGTAGCAAGAACCTTCTTTCTAGTAGAAAGAGAGTAGTTCTGGCAGATTCTAAAGTAGTTCTGGTACATTCTGCCTCAGAAAGAAAGTACTTCCTACATGTGGATTATCTTGTGTAACCTGGTCATGATTTCTGAAAAGAGACACTGGTTTTGAATTTTTCAAATGTATTTTTTTGGTGCTTTGAGCACCACAAGTCGAGTACCATTTAGTTCCATTATATTGGAAAAAGGCAGATCCCTTTGGCCGGTATCTCTAAAACTCTGCAACTCACACCAAAACTACCTAAATGGATAAACAGCACTGCAGGCAAAAGGAAACATCTATTTTTGATTTTGGGATGAAATTTCCCTTTGAAACAAAGAATATGTCTGAAGTTTATCTTTACTTCTACAACTCAGGATAAAACAAACTGCATTTTGTTCACTTCATTACAGTGCAGGTGAACCATCCACATCAACATGACTACCATGTTGGTAAGGGGCAGCCACATCTCCTAATGCACTGGTTCCCAGCTTGTCCAAGATCACAGGCGGTCCCCAAGGCTTTGTCTGCTCTGGGTTGTCAGAATTAGATTTACACATGTTAATTTAATCACAGTTTATAAAAAATGATTTGTTTTTTTGTCCTCAATGAAACCTATAGGCTCCTTAGTTGATCACACCTGTGTGACCTCTCAAGGTCTGTGATCATGGATCATTATAGGTGTATATAAGTTTGCTCTGTTGGGTTGTTAAAAGAAAAATATGTTAGAAAAGAGACATTTACCAAAGGAAAAGGTTAAAGAAATGTCACCAATTATGACTGAATGTTAGAGCTGAGAAATAGTCACTCATGCTTTTGCAGTACGTACACATGTACACGGGCTGGGGGGGCTCAGCTTTTCATAGATTGCAGTGGGGGTGCGCCAAGAAAAAAAGGCTAGGAACCACTGTCCTAAAGCATGTATGCCTGTATCAAACAGGAGTTCTATCCCTTATTAAAATCATCTTAACCTGCTGAAATGTCCATCAATTTTCAAGCAGTTTGCTTTGTTACAAATGTCAAATGTGTATTTATGATATAGGATACTTTGTTAAATGAAAAACTCTGGTTTTCATACCAAAATACCTTGTTTTGTAGATTGTAACATTCCTTGTTTAATATTTCTATCATATGATATTTAAGATTAGCCTACCTAAGTAGTAAGATTTCTACATAAAATTGCAACAAGGTGTGTGGATAATCTTGAGTAACTGAAAAACTCAAAACCAGTATCTCTTTCCAAAAATCATGACTCAAATGTACCTTTCAATGCTTTGAGCACCACAAGCCAAGTTCCATCTAGTCCCATTATACTGGAAAGAAGGGAGACATCTCTACGAATTAATTTTTTTTTTTTTTTAAATAGCACCACAGGCCAGGGGAAATATGCATTTTTGATTATGGAGTGAACTGTTCCTTTAAGTGAGCACACTCTAAACCATGACCTTGATGAAATCAATGGGCTACATATCTGGGTTTTTTTAATTACCTCAGTATTAAGTGGCTGTGGAAGCCATGCGTGACAAAGGCATCAGCCATGACACTTTATTTTTTGCAGTATTGCAGTTTTTATGGTTTCATTATCTAGTGCATTTTTTCAGACCAATTGTTTTGTGGAATATACCATACATTCGTATGCTTTCAAACAGAATAATTCTCAACAAAGCCTCCTCCTCCTCCTCAGTATACAAAGCAGGATAATAACATGACTGCTGGGTGGCTCCACTGTGTAAGTGGGTTCCATCCGATCAACATGCAGTGATGAAATATTACTGAAAAGTGGAGCACTTCTTTTTTTTTCCTTTCATGTTAGAAACACAACAGCAGACCCCACAGTCTGAAGAACTGAGGACTCACACAACGCAGCTTGACAAAAAAAAGGCAATGATGGCTGACAGATCATGCTGTGTAGCTTCATGTGCATCTTTTTAATTGTAACTGCACAGCAAATAAACACTCACCAGCTCTGGAATATGTCAAGAGGAAGAGAAGAACAGTGATAGTGAGACACAATGTGATATTTGCTTAAAAACATTGTAAACTACTTCTTCAAAAATGGCCAGTGAGCTGAAGTAAGACCTCTGACAGCAGCTGGTTTCTCCTGCAGGGCAGTTGTTGATTGTGTGTCTCTCTTATTGTGTGGAACATTACTTTAAAGCTGCCTCTAAATATCAGGCAGACATGGCCATGCTTCTATGCAGTAAGTATATGTTGTGCATTTGTGTGTGCTCTTTACGCCTCATTTAAAAACTAAGACGTGTTCACGCTCTCATCTTCATGTTTGTTGACCCTGTGGGGCTGACACCTCTCTAGAAGCAGCCCCTGACCAGTGGCTTGTGGCCCCAGTAATGTGGCTACTCAACTGGAATAATTCTGCGCTCTGAGAGGCTTTCAGCCTGTTGCGTAATGTTATTTACCGCGCGGCTGTCTTTGAAGAAGAAAACTTGCTGAGATGGTTGTTGAGGAAAGGAAACGGATGGGAAATCACCAGGGAAATGATTTAAATGAGGAGTTTCACAGTGAAGCCAGATATCCGTTATTTGAGAATTTTGACACGTACTCTGACAAATTGACTGCCAGTATGAAAGAAACTCACGTCTGAATAGATTTTCAGGAGCTCGCTGCTTGAAAAACAATCACATTTTAAAGAATGCCCTCACATATTCTATACACCGCTTGTTCTGTTTAAGTCACGGGGGCTAGAGCCTTACCCAGCATGCACTGGGCTATCACAGGGCTAAGACACAGCACTATCTCTTAGAGAAAATGTTGCTTTACTAATACTTTGCTTTACCAAAAACATTTAGCTTAAAAACAGACCTGTTGTCTGGATGATGTTCATCAGTTTTTCAACTTGTGTGAGATTCTTGTACTGCAAAGAAACATTAAGGAAGTTTACTGTAACCCTGTTTTGACAAAGTCAGATCATTTTTCATGTTGTAACCCTAATCCTAACCATATAACAATAATGCCTTGATTATTCCAGACTCTGTGACACTTTGTCAACATGTTTTCCAGTTCCAGAAGCATTGCATTTTTTCCACCTGATTTGATTGATTCGGTCATTTTTCCTTGATTTTTGTGCTTCTATCATGGGTAAATATGGTACATAGTTGAATGTCTTCTTTTCTTTTTGAAAACTGACAGGATCTGACATCCATCAAAAGCGGACCCAGTGTGCGTTCCTCATGAAGCAGTGTGGAGAGTTTGAGTCCTGCACCAGTTTGGGTAATCATGGATGACCTTCAAAATGGATCAAAGATATATTTATTTAAATTCACACTTGTTGGCCAGGGTAAATGTGAACTAATTGTTGACGGGCAGCAGGTGAGAATAATACAACACATACAATAATATGTTTTTTTTCTTGGAGAAATCAGAAATGAAAATCATTTTGCAGCATTTTTTATGTTTATGTTCATTAATATAGTATTAGCTTTTGATAGCAGCAAGTGAGGCTCATCATCAATACGGAAACACACTGACCGCTGTGAGAGCACAGTGACTGTCTTACATTCATGGTTGCAGGTGGGTCCAGATTTGACTTCTCGGATTTGATGGTGCAGGTAGAGTTTGGTTTGCAAAACTGGACCCATGCAGGACTCAGTGGAGGGCTGCAATTGGGATGCTTCTGAAATGCACTGCAGCATTCTGGTGCAATAACAAGCATTGTCAAAAAAAAATGGCCATGATTAAACACCCTAAACAGTCATGTTTTCACTCCAGACTCATGGACAGCACGGTCTGTGGCCTCACTTTGATGCTGGAGGTACCTTTCTAGTGTTAGTTTTGCACATGCAAGGTGCAGCCATGGTAGCAATTATACATAAACGACATCTACCTTCAAATAACGCTTCCTGAGAAACATAAAAAACACATGTAATGTAATGTAATGTTGTGGCATGGTAGCAGTTTGGTTAGGTTTAGGAAAAGATCATGGTTTAGGTTAAAATATTTATGTTAGTTACGCAATCTAAGTTACATAATTCCTGCAAGGGAATTGCAAAATTCCCTTCCCTTGAAATTTTGTAAGTCAGTGGTGTTTAACACTTTTACCTTGCAGTAAGACGATCCTGGATTTGAATCATGATTACTGAGTAAATAACATGTGTGCCTGACTGTGTCTGTAGCTCAAAGTGAATCAGAAAGCCATCTTGGAGATGGTGTAACTGAGCTTTTTATTATGAAAAATTATGGCCCTGGTATAAAACACCGTCTTTTAGAAAGGTGTTTGGTATAAAAGTACCAAAACAGCAAAATGTTGTGCCATAATGATAAAAAAAAGTGACAGATTGACTGAAATACATACCTGAAGATTCAGTAAGGTAGTTGTATGTCAGATTTGTCCACTTTGATGGAGACAGCCTGAAAAGACCTCTATTTCTTTGTTTGTTCAGTCAAATCTGAGTGGTTGTTTTCACCCAAAAAGTGAGGGGGCATGACACAGGCAAAGTACCTGGATTGGTTGCTCTCATCCATATACTAGGTCAATTCTCCAGGCAGTACCCCTGTCTGAAGTGCTGCACAGAGACTGGCTAGCAGCTGCCCACTGCTCCCAATATTAGGATCTGTTAAATACAGAGACTGAAAAAGTCTTGAAAAAGAACTTGGACTCTTGGTTTTGCTTGGGACCTGAACCCTGATCTCCTCAATGAAAGACCTGTGTTGGAGTCATCCACCCCACCTCCTTCATATATGGACTCTATTGCTCTTTATGCTACATCACCTGACTTTGAGGGCCCATCAGAACAGTGCTAGAGAGGTGCCTCCAGAAGTGATGAACATGGGTACCAGCATCATCATAGTTTGATGCGTATGACACTGACCAAGCTGCTGTGATTGATGCACTGAGAGAGAGAGAGAATGATCTTACTGTACAGGTGTTACCTTTAAGTTATGGACTGACTGACTGTGTGTGTTTGTGTGATGGATCTCAACAGAACAGCTCTGTTATTTCCCTCCAGTCTCTCCTTTTTCTTCTCACTTCTGTACGTTTACGATGCAGATTCATAAATCACAAAGTTTTCACACAGGTTTAAACATCCTCAGCTTGACTTGGGCTTATTCTCATCTGATCACGCCCACTGTCTTTGCGTTAACTTCGCCTTGCATTCCGTCCGAACACGACATTGATAATGTGCTGAGAACTGACATCTCAGGACCGTTTTTGGAGTCACTGGTGCTCATAATAGTCCTTTTCACAGGGCCGAGTCAAAGGATGGAGGTATTGTGCACGCTGGCTCCGCTGTCATGGTTTGTTGGGACTCCTGAATAGAACAGAGGAATCTGTAATGTCATTACTAACACCTGTGCATCTCCTGCTACGACAAGTCAAAATGTCTGCTGTGAAAAAGATTTATTGTATGATTCTGACAATAAGGACAAACTTGAAATAAATGTACAAAAGCTCAGAAAAATGTTAAAAACGTAAATTAACAATTAAATGAAAGCCTTTCATATTTGATTTGCAGTGAGTGAATAATTGTTGACAAAATGAACTTAATAGTGATTAGTTATGATAGATTAGGGCAGGGTTTGTCAACCCTGGTCCTCAGAGCTCACTGTCCTGCATGTTTTAGATGTTTCCCTGCTCCAACACACCTGATTCAAATAATCAGCTCATCATCAAGCCTCTGCAGAAGCCTGATAACAACCTGATCATCTGAATCAGGTTTGTTGGAGCAGGGAAACACCTGCAGGGCAGCGGGCCTGAGGACCAGGATTAGGAAACACTGGTTTAGGGCCTGAGAAGGTGGAGATTGGAGAGTCAACAGTGATAATACACCTTGGGGGGGTCTGGCTTGTAATTAGGACAGATGCAGCACACCTGAGAGACACCAGGGGGCCAGACGCTTCAAACTCTCAGATTTACAACCAAAACTGTGTGTTTACAGCCTTCAGGGAGTGTATTACATCACATGCCTGCTACATAGTCCTTTCTTGTGGCTACAGGTGAGTGAAACATGTTCCCAGTCACTGAATATATATTCTCAATTACTGGTATTAAATACAGTTTCGAGGTACTTGTTATTTTACTCCACTGCATTTATCTGACAGCTGCTGCATAGCTTTTACTTTGAGAATTAAGAAATTGCATATGATGACATGATGATGAAACTCAAAATTTTAAGGCAACTTAGTACAAATGAGCTTTGAGCCCAACTCAAAGTCTTTTGTTGAGATTATTTAAGTAAACTCGCTGATGTGAAAGTGAATAACGGTTAATATTTTAATAAACTATTTAATTTTCAGAGGTTGACAGCTCACTGTGACAAATGAAGATTCAAATTTATGTCGAAGAAAAGATTAAAAGTTGGCACAACTTTATGTTTTTTGTATACGTTGTTATTTCAAAACTTAAGAGTTTGAACTGGGCTCAGAACTCAAAGATGTATTGCAATAAGTTGCCTTGACATTTAGAGTTGTTTGAACTTTTTTTTGTGTAAGATGCAATGTTAACGGTAATAACAGTAAAATTCTATTTCCACATCAATGCATCATTATAAACAATCCATTAATATAAGATGTACAAGTACCTGACTGAAGTATATTTCTCTAACAATACTTTCAAATTTTTATGTGTTGTAAAATAAATTACAGATCTGAATACATCTTCCTCCTCTGTTGGAACAGACTGACGTGACGTGCAGGAACATCTCCTCATCAAACCTTCAGGGCAGGTTGGTTGCATCACCTGAAGTTCTTCTGGTTTTTTTGGTTTTATTTGAATTAATTCCTGTTTCATGTTGAAAGAGTCTTTCCTCGTGTCTTGGTTGACTTAAAATCCTTCCTTTGTGCGTTTTCTACTTTTGATGAGTTTAACCTGTCCCTCATTAGCCTTCTCTCCCTGGTGTATATAGTGAGTGAGCTTCTCTTATGTCATTGTCAGTTCGTCTTTGTCTATGTGTCAACCTCTCCAGCACTTAACCAGTGGTCTGTGCCCCTGGACACTGTCTGCTCGTAGGACTTTGGATATTGCTGTATTATTAGAGGGGTTTGATTTTTACTCTGCAATTATTCTGAGAAAATATGTTTTGAAAGGTCAAACTCTTGGTTATTAAACCTTGTAACAGGCCAACCTCCTGGTGATTTCATTTTTTATGAAATAACATATTTTTTTGTGGCTGTGAGGGCTTGAATTTTGGTACCTCTGTCAGACAAACAAAGAACACACATTAGGTGTACCAACTGTTTTTTTTTTAACATAAAAATACTTTATAAATCCTTAAGAGCATGTTTGAATATAACTTAAAAAAATATATTTTTATTTTTGTATAGCCATTTGACCAGAAAGTGTCTCTGAGTTCTCTTAATGTTAATCAAAATACACATTTTTAAACCATAATTCTTCTTTAGCTTTGGTTTAGAAGGACTACAGAGTTGACATGTTATGGTTGAGACACATCTGATATATTTGTCTAAAAACAGAAAGTTGACCAGTGCTTGAGCAGTATTCCTGCCTTTTTTAAGCGAGGAAGTGAGACGGGTCCATTGGGTGTTTTTTTTTTTTGTTTTTTCTTTGTTTTTTTTAAGGAACTGATGGAAACTAGGGCCAACATTTGAATAAAAAATATATTTTAATATTTATAATTTTAGATTTTGAAGGCTTTTTACACATTTTTAAATAGTTTGAAGTTGTGAATTCTTGTCTGGGACAAGGCTGTTTTCTCTCACATAAAGTTTGCAAATAAAAAAAGTAAAGGAAGGAAACCAAAACATTTCTTAAATTACATGTATTTCATATATAAATCCCTAAAGAATACATTTTCATGAAAAATAAATTTAGAGTTAGTATTAATAATTAATTAATTAATAATTTTTAAAGTTGTTTTTTCTTATTAGCCCTGCTCATGTTTTATTCCTGTGTTCAGTATGAACTCTGTGTCAGCTGATACAAACATTTCCTCCCAGCTGATGAAAAACACAATCTGGTGGGCGATGCTGCAAATGTGTGCATCACTTTTAGGCCTCAGATGAACAGCGGAGTTGTGGCAACGCTAACAGTGCTAACCACTGATCCGCCACTCGTCTTTGAGAATACAGCCACGTTATACAATATTGTGTAATCAGCCTACTTGTTCTTTTCATTTAACTGGTCTAAACTAACGAGCAGGAGAAGAATGGAGGGAGAGGAGGATGAGTAGGAGGGAACGAGTAGGAGGTGATCAGCCGTGCAGCATTTCAGCTCTGCTTCTATATCTATCAAATGTAAACACACAGCAGGAGAGACTTATGGCTTCAATGATCCATATGTGTGTTATCACTGTAATTAATGAGCAGCATTATTCAAGTGCATCAGTATGTCTGACTGTGGCTGATAAAACAGTCCTGCTTACTTGTTTGTTTCAGACATCCAGTCATCATATATTGTTTTGTTGACGCAGTTTTATAGATTGAAGTTATTTATTTGTTCTGTGCACAACCACTGATTGTGTAAAGATGGACAATGCGTCTCCATTTCCGCAAAGCTTTTCATTGCGCTGAATTCTGCCTCCTCGTCTCCTCTCTCCTCCGTCAACCTGGAAGTCGTTTCCCGTCCACCATTGTCACTCGCTTAAATGCACCTGGAGGAGAGAGGAAGCTTCTGCAGCGAGGATACGCCGGTGTATCCTACACAGAAGTCTTTCATTAAGACGAGTGATGTTGATTGGGCAGTTTTGGTGACTGTCATCAGGATACACACACACACACACACACACAGGGAAATTGAAGTCCAGTGACTGACAGAAGTTTCTGCAGCACTTTAATGATTCGGATGTGTTTGTTCATGTTCTTTGGTGCCAGAATTCCATCACTACTAGAACAGCCATAAGCACTCATTTTATCTATTATCTATTACCTCTCAAAATAAATACCAGAGATTAATGCATTTATTCTGTTAGTTCATCTTTGTAAAAAATTAAAGAACACCAAAACATAATAATTTATTTATTTATTTTGCCATTGCATGTAGTATACATGACTCCATATATTCACAGCAGTATTTTTCTGTAGGATAATAACCATCAGTGATCTGATTCAAATTCTAGATTGATTCTAGAGTGAGAAACAGTTAAATGCAATGTACACGTTTATATACATATACAATAAACCTTATTTAAACTTTAATAAAAAAAATTCCACGAGAACATCACAAAAAATAATCACAGCTATGAGCAAAATGCTGGAAATTAGTGTAAAAATAAAATTTAAAAAAATGGAAACGTTGCTATTTGTAATAAGGGTAGTTTGTTTTAAAATTTGAGAGCTTAAACACAAAAATATCAGTGAGTTATAGGTGTGGAGGCAAAACATGTTACAACTGTCCCTGGTCTCCCCTACTTTATTTTTAATTGAGTACAATTTATTGTACACATTTGTATTTAAATATTGAAAAATTGGAAATTAAGACCACTGGTGAAGTTTTATTTACCAACCAAAGCAACAAAGATGCATTTCCAATTGTGCAAAAAGTAACAATATGACAGTTTCATTCTCCACGTGGTCAGTATGACCGAAATAGGTGAAAATTATCACATTTTCTTTGCCTTTTGTGTAATTTATATATAAAAAAAGAAATAAATGAAAATACAGACTCATTTGTGTCAGGATCTATTACTTTATAATAGGATTGTTTTATTGCAAAGAGATGTGGCATCACACAAAGCAGCAGATTGTCTTTTATTCGTTTGTTTTTATTTCACAATAAACTCGACACAAATTCTCATGCAGCCATTTGGTGTATTATTGTGCAGATAACAATAATGGAGGTAAATAAATAGCTTTATTAAACAAATAACTCTGGTCTGTAGCTTTCATAAATTAGAAGATATAAACACCAGAAAGAATACAACCAATAATCAGCCATGTTAAACAGTTTACACATCTAATCAAGATGTTGTGGCTTCACTTTTGGGGAGCTGTCATGTCGTCCATCTTTATGTCATTGAGTTGTTGACAATAAAATTCTTTTCAGGCTCCCTTCAACAATACTCGTACTATAAGTCACACAAGTCGGCCTAAATGAGATTTTTAAAAAAGAGTCTGAGACATAAGACATAACTAGCTCAGAAATTAAAATATAGCAATAAAATATAGTATGTAAACTAAATAAAATGTGATATACAGTATAATAGTGTGGTTGACTGAACACCAGTGATAAAAATAATGGGGGTTGTGTGATGTGGTAAATGTTAGGGTTAAGATTTGGTTATGGACAGGTAAGACTAGTAATGCACATGAATATATACTGTACCAAGGCTGTTTATTTGGGTAGGGACATGTCAACCAATATGTAAGGATTACGGAACTGTCTTTAGCAATAATTTAGATTGAAAAACTGAAATATGATCACTTGTCTGTCAGAGTCTACTCATTGTTAGTTAATGATATTCAAAGCACCAAAGCACCTGAGATAATTTTTAGACCCAAAACAAAACAGTTTTAACTCATAATACCTCACATTGGTTTGGTCCGCTGCCTATTTATAGCCATAAGTCTTTTTCTTCCTTTTTTTTTTATTGCCAAAATCTTCATTATTTCAATTAAAGTGACTAGTGAGAAATCCAGCAAGTTATTTAGACCATGAGGCTGAAAGTGACTGCAGTTCTTCCTCACCATAAAAATAAGCATCCAGGTCGTCTGTGCAAGCAGCTTATTACAACTCATATTTCTGTTTATTGTTGGGTGTGACCTCTGGTGGGCATAGTGATTATAACAGGAGCAGTAGACAGAGCAAGAAGATCTGTGTATGGAGGAGGACAAACAGGACTTTTCATCCAGGGGACCAAGGGGAAACCAAAAGCCATTAATTGGTTATTTAAAGTTTTTAAGTTATTTAAGTTTCGTTATATGCAGGTGAGGTGAGGTGAGGTGAGGTGAGGTGAAGAGACTATAAACAAGGGTGTAACTCATAAGTTTCATCATGATTCAATATTTTATTGATTCTTAGGAGAACAATATGATATTTGATGATGTCACAAAGTCTGCCACGATGTGATTTTGATTTGATTCAATTCAGGGGTCTGCAATCGATGTCAGACTACATCATATGTCCATTTAACACATTCAGTTACACTTGTGTCAACTCAGAAAAAGCAACTAAACTATGATTTGACATGATTTGAACTCTTCCAGACATTTAGGACACACACAGGCTATTGGAATTTCAAAATAAAGGCTGAAATGATGGATATTTTCACTTTGCATTAATAATATTACATCACTGAACACTGAATCGATATATTGATCAAGATTGATTGTTGGTGTATTGTTACACCTCTAACTATAGAGGGCACTTTATCACATTTATCACCCCCAAGTCTGCCACCTCTACATGACATATGAAACATACTTATTTTAACCTAAAACCACAGTCTTTTCCTAAACCTGCCGAGTAGTTTTTGTTGCAAAATCTAACCAAACTGCAGCTGTCCTATAATGTTTACCACATGTAATATATATGTTGTGTTTGGAGTCACTGGCAGTCAGCCTCTTCTGTTGTGTAGCTATGAGGACGTGTTGGGTGGTTGCGGTCTTTGATGATGCTGTTGTCCTTCTTCCTGCTCTGCTGGGTGTAGACGTCCTCCATGGACGGCAGCTTCGTCCTGGTGACATGCTGAGCTAAAGACCCAGCAGCCGTCCACTGCGCCATCTTCTCGTCTCCAGGAGACGAGAAGATGGAGATAAACCAGGACCAGGACCAGGAGATAAAATGCTTAAATGCATCTGCTAAAAATACTAAATGCGGCTGGAAAAATGATTTGTGTGTGTGTGGGTGTGACTGTGATTTAATGTGAATGAGCATAATTTCTACTGTTTATCTAATTTGTTGTTTGCCTTCAGTGCTGATGGCTTCCTGTTGAGTGACTGTGTGAAATATCTGTGATTATTGCTCTTATCTCTTTTTGGGTGTTTACAGTGTCAAGCAGTATTTTTTTCTCTTTACAGCATTATGTCTTTTTTTGTTTTTTCATCAGTTTTAGTATCTGTGGTATAGAAGAGTGAGATGATCTTGCGAATGCTTGTGCTGCAGTTCATTAATTTGTGTTTATTTTCGCAATAAAATGAGGGTCCTATTATCTGAAATAAATTACAATTATTATTATTACAATTATAAACAGAACTGAGTGAAATGATTATTATATTATCTATAATTTGTCCACTAAAAAGATAAATAAAATTGACTTGTTTAATTGGAAAGCCCATCACCTCCAACAGCTCACAAAAAAAGAATTAATTAAAAGAATTCAGGAAATTTAATAAATAAATCAGATTAAAGTTAATAAGCCTGATACACAATGGGTTTACGAATAACTTTAATAACATGATGAATTAATTTGAATTTGTCAGCCTGATGAACATGAGTAGAAGTCCAGTCTCTTTTAGCTCTGTTTTAGTCTCCACCACCTCCTGGCTCCTCACCAGCTGTCCTCCAGCTGTGTCTTCTGTTTGGTGCTGAGCAGGCGGTGAACAGAGGGTTTTTCTGTTTTTCTTATTTATTGTTCTCAAAACAGCTGCTGCAAATGAGTTGATAGTGAAGAGACTGAACCACACGGTACATTTCTGTTCAAAACAATGATCCAGTTTCCAATGCAGGAACTTTTTCAGGTGCTGTTGTCAACCAAGAACTCAAAGCACATGGAAATACAGGTTTAAAATTCAAAAAGTCAGGTTTCATTAATACAACACAACACAAATAAGGAAAACACAACAAGACATTAACTAGCAGATCTGACAGAAAGAGACATGAGGGCAACATATAGTGGCTGATCAGACCCCCCATGTTGTCAGAGCTCTTGGTGTGGTCCTTTTGGTTGGGCCTCTGCATAAAACCAGGCTCCGCCCCCAGCCCCATCTGCCATCAAACCAGGAAGTGAACTCAGCAGCAGCTAACTCAACAACAAAGACAAATCAATGTGAGTTACATGTGTGCACTTCATAAAGAAGTTAAATTTAATGTAACTTACTGTAAATGAGAGGAAGTGACCCAGTGGCAGTGCTGTGTGTAGGTGAATGTGTGTGAACCACATTGTGTGTCTGTGTGCACGGCCATCACAGAGGCCCAACAACCATTACAGAAACTTACCTTTGTTTCACCTGGACAAACCGGCTACTTATCTCCTGGGGCCTCATTTAAAAAAAAATGTTCTCAGATTTGTACTTGAGCTTAGTCTGAAGATTTTTGATGGTGTGCTTAAATTAGTTTCATACAAGATACAGAGCATTCAAAAAAACTTTGTAACTTTTAAGCACCTTTGTAAATCTCAACTGACCTCTTCGAGTTCAGTGATTTCTCCTGATATAATGAAGTACATGAAGGTTTTGTCAGCTGTAAAAAAAGAAAGTTGAGCAAACCCACATTAAGACATCCTGACTACATTTTTGAGTTTTGTATCAAATGTAAAAGTTTGTCAGACTATATTTGTTGACATGATCTACTTTTCTTTTTGGAAAATCATGAATTTTTGAGTTTTGAATATAAAAAATATAAAAATATATTTTCAATTGCAACAATATAATTTTCATCCGTCTAAATAGTAATACATGAGGTGAACATTTTTTGAAATTCAGAATTCTTTGAGTTTCTCAAAGATTCAAGTTTATCTGAAGAAGAAAAGCAAATTATTAAATCAATAAAAGATTATAGGTCAGCAAAACTTTTTTGGGCTTATTTCCAAAATGAAGAGTTTGAGTTTGACGTAAAACTTGCCTTGAAATTATGAGTTTTCTCAACTTTACTATTATTATTTTTTCATACAGTGAATAGCCATGAACCAAAACACAGAGAAAAGTGATTTTTTTGAGAGGAGATCACAGTGATGGTAGAGGAGACTGAAGTCACACAACATGTATTTTTCATTGGACTAAACAGTGGGGGCACAAACAAAGACAAACATGTAGTTTGGGAGTGTGTTGCTATTGATTCCACATTTATATGGTTTTCTACTGAAGTAATACTGAAGCTCAAAATTGATCCATTTGATAAATGTGGCTCCAAGTCCCCAGAAACCCTGCTCTGTTGGTTGTACTTGTGATGGCCTGGAAATATCGAGACAGAAACTGCTGCACTGATCGTTGATGATTGGTCAAATACAAATCTCAGGCTGCTACAAATTTTGTCTCACACAGTACACAAGTATCAGGTGTCACTAAAATCGGAGGTTTTTTTTTTACCTGCTACACACACTCTGTCTTTGTAGCTGTGGTTGTGTGCCAGCCCAGTTTCCTGAGTACATTTTTCCACAAAGATGATCAGCTTCTCTTTGTGCATGTTGTGTTTTGCTGACTATATTAACTATAGCTAGCTATATTAACTGGTACAGAATTAATCGATTCCATTGTTTTAGCTACAGGACCGTTACACTGCAACAGGGGCCCAAAACCTGTCAGGGGCCTCCACAGTGAGACCCACAATATCAGAGCTACCTCACCATCTTCTTCCATTCACTCTCTGTGGTAGCTGTTGCCACGTTGTGTTTTGGCTTGTAATTGTACACAAGTAAATAAGGCATTATTAAATATTAATCATTTTTTGATGGAACTGCCTCCCTTTTTTCTTCTCTGTCACTGACAGAATGTGCAGTCACATTTCATGTTTGTGCAACAGACAGCACAGTGCAAAGGTTTTTTCTGCGATGCAGCATCTTATCTCTGCTGTCACCAAACTTTTGCAAATATAAGTGGCTCATTTTTTCACGTAGTAAATCTGTTTTTCTTATAGTTGACTTGAGTGTAGGTTCTATCTCAGTCTGCAGGATGGGGGTTGCATGGTGAGCCTTTACATGGTGACACAGCAGTCTGGAGAGGTTCTGTGTCTGCACGAGCACACACTTGTGTTTGGAGTGAGGGGGGTGCCGCAAATAAATATTTGCACTTGGGTCTATAACAAATATGTTGCATTGCTGCTACAGGAGGATGGATAGATACTGATTTGACTGATTTATTTTACCGTATAACATAAAAAATACCCACAAGGTTGCTCTGCTGTGTCACATTGCCTCTGATATAATGTGTTATGCACTTTAATCATTTTTAAACAGACTGTATTTATTTTTTACACCATTCTATGCAGTTTTTTACTCACTGGAGGGCCATAAAGCTGCATATGTAAAGAAAAAAAAATGAACAACTTCAGCACAAAAATAGAGCTGAGCAGTGTGATGACTTTACAGGCGCACACAGCTTCTGTGGTCAGTGTAGCAGCTTCAGTTGATTATAATTACGGCTGCATCTAATGATTATTTTCACTTAGTCTGTTGATTATTTTCCTGATTCATCCGTTAATAGTTGTTTGTTCTATAAAATGTCAGAAAATGGTGAAAAATCAACTAAAATCAGAGAATTTTGACTTTTTTCTTATAAAATTACTCAAACCAGTTATCGAAATAGTTGCAGATTAATTTAATAATCAATCAAACATTGCAGTTCTAATTATAAGAGTTGTGTTCTGCTGCAGCATGCTCAGGCGCAGACATGTCTCATAATTTTTATTAATGGTAAACATAAAGTTGCGTAGGTAGCATCCCAGCAACACACAGAGAGAGAGTGAATATGCAAACAAGCTGAGAGTTTAGTTCCTGAGATCAGCTCTTCTTTAGACCAGACTGGGAATAAACAGCATCAGGAGAAAGACCAGTGTTACCCTACAAAATGAAATATGAAAACATCACGGGGCAGTGACAGTCTAGAGCAGAGGTTCACAAAGTTTCCTCAGCTCGAGGCCCAAAACAGAAATTTGGTGTCTCCCCTGGAACCAAACTTACAAACATGCATTTACATTTATAAACTGATAAAGAACACAACAAACCATACATTTAAAATTGATTTATTTCATTATAAAAGCCACATCAGAGCAATAATCTGATTTGTTGAGTGTAATAAAGTTTTTCACCAACTCATAAAAAAAAAAAACTTGCACTGTCCACTGAAAAGCTAGAGGGCTTTTAATTTGAAATTATAACAGGAGTGCTGAGCTTGCATGGTGACCAGTTTTCAAACGTGAAAAAAATATCCAAAAAAACATCCAAAAACTCCTCCATACTGCTCGTCTGGTGTAATCCAAGCCACGTGCACACTGTCACACATTCACTTCAGACAGTGTGCATGTGAACATGGCTCCAAACTAAGGATCTACAGTGAAGATTCAGGCTAAAAACCTGGAGTAAATCATGTCTTTCAAGTTAACTAAGCATGTCAGGACTTTAGGAGACTTGGATTTCACCAGACGAGCAGTATGGAGACATTTTATAGTTTGTTTGTTTGTGTTTCAGTTATTTTTTTACATTTGAAAACCTGAGATTTTGCAACACTGTTTTCCTGTGAAACTCCAGCAGTGTTTTATGGACTAAAAAACCTAAACCTGACCTTCAGTCAGCATGAGGGTGAGTAGATAATGCCTGCATTTTCATTTTTGGGTGAACTATCCCTTTAACAGTGTCTCACAGTAACTTTAACAGGACAAACGGAAACAGATCAAAACAAAGCTTTGTACTTAAATATTGAGTGATGGCCCTCATTTCCCAGCATGCCTTGAGTGAGAAGTTTAAATTTGCTGTTTAGTGTCCGACGTAGTGTTTGTAATGTGTCTGATCAGAATATAGTGGTTTATGTTGGTAGCCTAATTATCAGGTTTTGCTGGTTTATACCATTAGTGAGGTGGCTGTTACGTTTCTTGACCCCAGCTAAATTTTATAACTTTGTTTTAGAAATCTTGTCATAAGGATTAACATTGGAGAAAGCTGCTTCCTGTCTCAAAAAAAACTATAATACTTGGGGTTTTAGAAATAACTACCAGCTTCTAATACAAGCCTGTTTCAAATAAAGGCCTGTTACCCTCTGCAGCTGAGGTAAATAAAGGCCCCGGCCATTATTTGAGAAGATACGCATTTGCATTTTACTCTGCCACTTGGCAGCCAAATAAAAATAGATTTTTGGACTGCATCCTACCCCACTGCCACCAACATATGTTTTCTGTTGTGAATGGGTGGGAACTATCAGCCAAATAGGAACTAGTAAGTGCTACATTGTTAATAAATTATTGATTACTGCAGCTTGAAGCAGATTTTTTATATAGCACTTAAATGAGCTGAAGCCAACAGTATGTAGAAGGAAATAAAGATCTAATTTCTAAAGCTATGTGTTTAAAAATGTTGTAGCTGAAGGTCAGAAACACTGAAAGGGATCAGTATGCTCCTTTAATCAATCCATCAGCATCACTCCTCACCCACAGAGTGTCCACACCGACACATAAGTTACTGTCATTACTCTTACTGTCATTAATGGCTCTCCAGGCACTTGTAAAGGTATGGTTAATAGCTGTGAGAGAGACTTGACAACATTACTTTGGTCAATACATTCCACCCTCACACTGTTTGTCCCTCCATGACCTCCACAGGCTGAGCGAGGGTCTAACAATCCTGTCTGCACTGACATGCTCTCTAATCGGCTAAGACCTGCCTCCTTTAACACAGGGGCTTAGTAATTAGATGGCTTTATGGAGGGCTCCAGGGGGGCGTGCACACACACACACACACACACACACACACACACACACACACAGACAAGTCTCTTGTTGTGTCGGGAGCCTTAACTCATGCACACACAAAGTGTTTAACCACTTAATACAGACTTTTTTGATCTTAAATTCTCCAAAGCACTTTAGAGTCTCTCAGGTCTTTGTTTGGCCCAAAACTTTACTGTTTTGATCCAGTCTGACAGCTTTCATCAGCATGCTTTCCAGCAGCAGCAGGTAGCTGTTTCCTTCTGCAGACTGCTGGTGAAATAGTAGAGGATAACGAGCCAGATGTTATTCTCAAGAGTCGGTGGAGACCAAAAACTAGCTAAAAGGAGAGTGAATGTTGCAGTTAAATTGGGATAATAATGTTGCTCTGTAAGTGTGTTTCCATCCACCTCTTTTAGGACAAAGTTTCAACCTGCACATAAAAAAAATCTGAGGTGAAAATGGAAATTTGGAAAATAAATAAAGTTGAAATGTCGCAAAAACAGTTTTTATCTTCAACTGATGTTGAAAAGTGCAGTAGAAACAGAAACAGTCTGGATAATACTCCAAAACAGACGTGTGCCCGGGCAGCGGCGGACACCACAGTCTGGAGTCTGGAATCTGCTTGGAGGACGTGTTCCACACATGCACAGTAGATAGGTGTCTGCAGGGTGGGTGTGGTGGCTGCATGGACAAGTCCACAGCGTGGTTCGCTTCTTGCACCCTGCTTTCCTGCAGTCCATACTCACCAAAAAATGGGTGCACCTTTGCAAGCATCTTATTAAAACCCATATTCATATTTATTGATAGGCTGCAACCTCTATTGGCTGTTGTAATAATGACAGGAGCAGTATGCAGAGTGAGAATGTCCACATGTAGAGGAGGATTCAGGTCTTGTGAGAAACCAAAAGTCAGTGTTATGTTATTTAAAGGTTTAAGTTTTGTTGCACACATCACGTCACTTGACTTATGTAATGTACTTATTTTAACCCTAACCACACTTTTTCCCAAACCTAACCAAACTGCAACCAGATTATGTTAAACAGACTTTTTTTTATATCTTACTGAGGTCTTCTGCTAAATTCAGTGTCATGTTTCACTCAGTTTAACTCTGTTTTAATAAAGCAGCGCTAAAAATGTGAAAAACTGTCATTAAGGCAGATGAGCATCACGTGGGAAACATGTTTATTCACGCTCCATCTGTTAATGAGTGGCAGGAAATCATAGATGATCTTTTAGAAGGAGTAGATGTTTTACTTTGAGCTCAGCTTCAATATTCAATAAATTTACCAATATGTTAACGGCGCACAGCAATGCGCCCTGAATGCTCACATAACTTGACACTAACATTAGCCTATTTTTAGTTCTAAAAG
The DNA here is from genome assembly GCF_056507025.1 of Lutjanus erythropterus. NCBI lineage: Eukaryota > Metazoa > Chordata > Actinopteri > Lutjaniformes > Lutjanidae > Lutjanus > Lutjanus erythropterus. The sequence goes on from NC_139338.1 coordinate 3,686,868, forward strand.
GGAATTAAGCTGCATATCAGAGAATTAGTCAACTTATGTAACTAATGTTTACCTTGACAGACTGTAGAATGCTGCGTTTTCAGGTGTCTTTGGCGCACATCTTTAATTCACAATGTGATCGTCTTAATTGGGAACAATATACTGGTCTGAATACAAGAGAAAAGTGTCCACAGACACATCGTCTCATCTGTCTTTTCTTGACTTTCTTTCTACCTAAAAGGCTGCAGGTGAAGATGAAGCACTTTGCCAGATTTATTAGTGCTTTGAGCTGCTGATTACTGTGATCTCATTAGTTTTTGTGACCAAGGAGAGCCCTATTTTGTCTCGTCTTTATTCGTTAGGGCATACTGAAAAGAGATTTTGTCATAATTTACGAAATAAAAGGATGTCAATGAATACTTATCAAGATTTTCATTGACACAATTAACACTGGCTACTTCCCAGCAAACACTGGTTGGATGGTGAAATAGGCAGGCTTGAGGAGTAACCTGGATACAAAAAAGTAAATGTATTTCATTACAGCTGTAATTAAAAAAATGTAATCAAATTACAGTTACATTTAGTAAAAAATAAGGATTATTTAACAGGATTGCAACTTAAAAAATAAAGAATGATACACCACCATGTGCAGTGTGTACACTTTGCACTCATTACCCTCTAGTGAAAGAATAATTCTGGGTGGAAAATTCCCCATTTTTGGTCTTTAAATCAATCAGTCAGTAAATAATTTGTGCAAAACAAAGGAAGGAATAGCTGGACAAACTAATTAACCTAATAACAAACATAAAGGCTACATTTTTTAACAAGCACAATATAACATTAGCAACTGTATCAGAATACGTTTTTAAACTAACCCTCCCAACCCTACATATAGGTGACAGAAAACATGTTTCTCATATTAACTGTATAAGGTGATAATATAACCATGTACCATATATTCCTGCACTGCCCCCAAGTGGCCAAAAAAGTCAGCTAACACATGTATAAGTTTGACTGAATTTATAATATTTGTATTTTACTTTGAAAACTCTGATTTCAAGCAGTTGAAATGCTCCTTTCTCAAATTTCCAGGAGATAATCTTATCTTTAGCAGTTATCCAGATGGGAAAAAAAAGTCATTTTATTTTTAGTCTCCTGATTTAATGTTTATCAGCTCTATAAACATTTAATCATACATTATTACTGTAATGTAGTTGTAAACAGATGTATTCATGTATTTGTCAACAACTATAACTCCTCCTGTTGTCACCCATAAGTGGAGGCCGCTGTCTAAACACATAATGAATGACGACATAATAAAAGCCAGTTGTTATAGAGGAGGCTGAGCAGTGTGAGTGCGAGCAGGGCGAGGGGCCAGGGGGGTGGAGGTGACAGGTTGAGCAACATTTACAGTATTTGGCCAGGACTTAAGGGTGGGAGGAGATCCTGATCCTGATCCTGATCCTCCTCCTCCTTCAGACCATTTGACCTCTAGGTGTGTGTGTGTGTGTGTGTTTAGGGGGGTAAACGGGGTGTGTGTCTGTGTGTGTGTGTGTGTGTGTGTGCGCTCAGTATGTGAGCTATTCCTGACCTGGGGTATAGACTTAACAACGTGTGTGTGTGCTTTGTCTGGCCTCATTAGGAAGTGTGCGTGTGTGTTGTGGGAAAAGGGGGGTGGGGGGGGGGGGGTTCCAGCCAGCTGAGCTTTAAGTGCGACCTCCTGTGAGGTGCCGTGATTGGACGGGAACAGTAACACAGACCGTAGGCTGATCGATGTTTGAGCAAACACTCAGCTCCAAAATAAGCTCGCTGTCATCCGAGACAGGCGGGGTCTGCTGAAGGAGACCCTCATTACTGAACATTAGCGCTGTCATTAGCTCTCACAAGAGCTTTGCTGCAGAAACGTGGGATTTGAGGATTAAACCATCAGTACTGCTTTTGAAGGATATTTCTGATTGACTGCTGAAGAGTGGTTTTCCAATTAGACGCTCTGCCGGTGACTAAAGATGCGCTCAGTCTGGACAAAATGCACACAGTGTGGAATTTTACAAGAAATTTGTTGCATATCTTTCATTAAGGCGAAGAATAAACCTGTGATCACTTTCAGAGACATTTCAAAGAATAAATGAATGCAGATGCTTTTAATAACACACTTCAGTGACATGTTTACAAAGACTGAACAGGAGCAGGTTACTTCAATTTTGGATCAAGGTGCCAAGAGATCTAATCAACAGTGAAAGAAGGTTCATGGGACACCCACAGGTCCAACCTGTCCTCATCAGAAAAACAAAGACCCATATTTAAGTTTACTGATAGGTGGCTAACTCTACTCTGTATTGACTGACTCAGAAGTCCCCACAGTTTGTTTCAAGTGTAAACCGAAAGTCAAAGCTGAGTTACTGAACTTATGCCAGTGCCAGCATCGCCGAGAGGCACTGGGGGGGGGGGGGGCTGGGTACCTGTCCAAATGAACTTTTATGCTTTTATGCACCCCCAACATTCTCAAAATTCCTTATAATAAACAATAAATATGATAAATCATCATGTCATGCCCCCAAAAACCGATTCTATTTCTATTTTTGTGTGAAAATGTATTTTTAAGGACAGGACAGCTGTTTAATGACCCTCAGCCAATAAGATTGTGTATGTGTGCAGAGCCAAAAGTGAGATAGTAGTGGTCAAATGTCTTATTAGCATTGTTTTGCGCATTTATCTGTTTGTATGTAACCCATGAACTGCAGGTTGTATTTGGGATTTGGGATTTTGTATTGAATTGGTCGGGTTTTGACGCAGAGCAATTTTCTGAAATAGAGAAGTTGTAAATTGAATAAGTTATGAGGAAACATCTTTTTGGAAGAATGCTGTGCTGCTGACTGAAGAATCTGAAACAAGGAACTTTTTTTAATCTATAGAAATAAAGTCTCAACCAGAGATTCCAAGCACAGATGAAGATCTTCATTTTTCTATATAAATTATAGATTTTCTTACTTCTATGGCAGTCAGTTGTGCTTAATACATAACTAATGAAAAAAAGGCCACAGAGAAAAAGAAGAATAAAGTTAGAATGAAATATAGAAGCTATATGTGCATATATCATGTGAGAAATATGCACTTTTCATCTGTAAAGGCATCTACAGAAATCTCAAATGATAAAATAATGACATGGATCTTCAGACAGATATTACAGATGGGATGGGAATTGGAAAAGGTTATTAAAAATGGATGTAACTGGCTTATGAGAACATATGTAACTGAAAATCTCAATAAATTAAATCATAATGTTGCAAACAGTTGTATAAAACCTAGAACAGAGAAATGAACCCTATTTCATTGCACATACAAGACTTTTGGAATTTCCAACATCATCCACAAAGAAATTCCTTTATGCTCAGACATTTTCTAGACATCGGAAACATACTGATACACTTGAGTATCATGATGTTGTATTTTGTGATACTGTTTATTCTCAAAACAATGTATCGTGATGTCATGATACATGCAAAGACTGGTGGCAGTGGTTTGTTGTTTTGTGTTGCATTTTAACCTCTGACTGTCAAGTAGCAGTCTATCTACCTTAGAATTTATGTGCGGTGTGTTCTTTATAGTGTGACAGTTCCTAAAATTAGATTAAAAAAAAAAAAGTTATATATCACCTACCTTAAAGTATCACAATATACTGTGAATCGTAACCTCTGTATTGTGAGACGTATCTACTGTATTACCAAATTTCTGCCTATATTGTTCATACTTGCATGCTTTTTTCTCTTTGAGACAAATATGTTATATACCCTCCATCAGTGGTGGACTGAATATCTAAGGGGCAGGGACAAGAAAAATAAAAAGTTGTACGCGGTGGAGTGCCAACACCCAGAAGGTTGTGATGCACTTCATCATGTTGTGTGTCTTGGAAGTGCACTCTGGCACTTGAGCATGTTTCCTCAATTGGATGGGCACTGTAAAGGGCATTTTATTACATTTTCTCCACTAGAGGTGCACTCTAGAGGGTACTTTATCACATTTTGTCCCCTGAAAGTGCACTCTAGAGCAGCATGTCCCAATCCTGGACCTCAGGTACCACTGCCCTGCATATTTTAGGTGTTTCTCTGCTCCAACATACCTGATTCAAATGAACAGGCTTCTGCAGAGGCTTGATGATGAGCTGATCAGTGACATTTTGTCCACTGGAAGCGCATTCTAGGGGGCACTTATTACATTTTCTCTACCACAAAAGCATCCAAGAGGGCACTTTTGCTCTCTTGTTCTATGCACTTCATTTCTCACACTTGTAAAAATGTTGTTTCTACATATTCTTTTTTCTTATTTACTATCGAGTTTGTTAGTCAGTCGCTTTTGAATTTATTTGGTGCAGTGTTACGACTGATTGATTAATGTATTGACTGATTAATTGGTTTAGTGATTATAAAAAAAAACATCTGGCAGTTCAGGAATCACACTAACAGTGAACTTTCATTGGGGCCAATTCGGTCACACACTCATGAGGACTCTGCCAAAAAAAAAACTAGCCCCCCTCCCGCCTTCCTTCACTTGGCAGAAAATCACTGCTTGTGTCTTTATCCTCCTCTGGGCGCGCTCCCCTCTCCTGGAAGCGCGCGCTCGCGGGCTCCGTCGCGCGCGCTTGGCACGGCGCCGCGCTCCGCTCTCAGCCCTCTGCGTGTATGTGTGTGTGTGTGTAGTAAGCAGAGCAGAGCAGTGAGCTCTCAGCTAGACATGGCGGCGGATCCTAAGCCGGACTGGCTCTCCTGCCTTCCCTCTTCTTGGAGTTATGGGGTGACTCGGGATGGACGCATATTCTTCATCAAGTAAATATGACGCGGACACGTGGATTTGTGGATACGCACTGACGCATTTTTTTCCCTGTTTGTCTTTTTCGGCTTCTCTGTTCACCTTTTCCCCTCGTTTTCTTCCACCAACAGCGAAGAAGCAAAGAGTACAACCTGGTTGCATCCTGTTACTGGAGAGGCAGTAATCACGGGGCACAGGAAAACTCCAGGTAAACATCTGACAATGAATTTTTTTTACAAATCCTCTGCGAAAACACGCGCACACACATGCGCGCACGCAGCGCAGAGGGAAAGGTTATCCGCGCGTCACGGCGCTGGAGAGGAAAAAAAAGGGGCGACAAGTTGCGGAGAGAAGAACGATGAGGAGGGGAGATTTGTTCTCTCTGCAGCAGCAGAGCAACAGCCTCCTCTGCTCCTCCGCTCCCCTCTCCTGCTCTCCTCTGGCGGACCATTACGCACGGCGGCGTCCCCCTCTCCCTCCTCCTCCTACACCTCCCCACAGCTCGCTCCACCTGGACACTTTGCGACACACTTTTTAAAAGTTCCGTCACGTAGGCGTGAACCGATGTGGGAGCCGATTTCCCCGCAGTGACATTTGACATATTTCCCACTGACACCGCACGAGCACGGCGCCTCCAAGCACGTAGAACAATGCATCTGCGTCTGTGCGTCAGCGCAAAAGCCGATATTCCAAAATAAAGCAGCGACAGGAGAGGAAAGGGTGACGGGTGGGATGCATCGCTGCATGCAGATGAGCAAACAGCTGGAGGCTGAGCAGTCCTCCACTATCTGCTCTGGTTATACTTGGGGGGGTGGGGGGGATAAAAGAGCATGAGCCAAATGAGCTATTTGTGCTCCAGACACTGCATTGCTGTGCAGGTGTGTGTGTGTGTGTGTGTGTGTGTGTGTGTGTGTGTGTGTGTGTGTGTGTGTGTGTGTGTGTGAGTGTGATCAGCTTCATATCTACACAGCTGCTTATGTTTCTGTCTTTTCTCACCCCCCTTCCCCTGTCTGCACAGATTTACCAACAGGATGGGAGGAAGGATACACATTCGAGGGAGCTCGCTGCTTCATCAAGTGAGTTGGAGTGTGTGTGTGTGTGTGTGTGTGAGAAGAAACCGATAGATGCAGAGAAGGAGAGAGGCAGTGTGAGTGTGAGGCTGGTGGTGAGGGGCTGCTTTGTTTGGTCTGCAGGCAGGCACAGAGATTTCCCTCAGCTCTCATCTACGCCCACCTCTCTGCCTCTGTGCCTTGCTGGAGGAATTCACAAATATCTCTGTTTGCCTCTCCTGTAAAACACACACACACACACACACACACACACACACACACACACACACACACTGTCACACACAGGCAGACAATCGGTATGAATGGATAGCAACATGCTGCCATTGAAGCTTTCTCCTTCTATCAGTCATGCCCCCTTCAGCTCTATCAATCTCTCTGAGACTGGGTTGCACCAACATTTCATTTCAGATTAGTTCTAATTAGACAGCAAAAGTAGGTTAAAAAGACTGAATTCAGATTTAAAAATTTAAGCAGGGCTCTGTCGCACATTTAAAAACAAATCCCTGTTAAGTAAATCCAATTGTATTGATGTAAACCAAAATTAAAGTTATAATATGTAAGATTTCTGCATTAAAATGTTTAAAGACTGCACTAAAAACGTTAGATATATGATATATTTTGATGAGTTGTGTTCTTATATTATCCTGAATGTTCCCAACAATGTTCACACCCAGAGAAACACCTAATTTACTCAAAGTAACAGTGCCTTTCCTGCTAGTCCTTGCTAGCTTGTTGCTCTAACTTTCAGGAAAACACGGGATCAGAGAGTGAGGAAGGAAGTGTGAGTGTGAATAAAACTTTAATACTGCCTCATCAACAAAACTAATTTTGAGTCATGTCAGATATTTTGGTGTTTGTTTAAAAGTGAAGAAAACAAGTCCCATGATCCCATGCTACCTCACAATGTCAGTGAACTACATTTTTTTTTTATTATCTTAATTTGAAAGGGGCCACTAGCGGCAGAATTTACATAAGGTCTGTTTAAAATAAATGGTAAGAAGGTAAAAATAAATCCAAGGGCAAAAAGTTAACATAATGTTACATTGTTTGTTATGTAGGTAAATAAAACATCAGCAAAATGTTGCATTGTTTGCTAGCTAGTTAAAAAGTTATCAAAATATTACACTGGTTGTGTCCGAAATTTCCTGGAGATTTCTATATAGAAAACTATGTAGTGAAGACGAGACACCATCAAACAACTCAATGCATGATGGTATATGGTGCTTGTACACTACTGTTCATGGTGCATTGTGGGATACTATATAGGGTGTAATAATTATCACTATTCTTTCAGACAGCACTACAAAATGGCTAACCAACTATATAGTGAGTGATTTCTAACACAACTATTGTTTGCTAACTAGCTAAAATGTTAAAAAAAACACTGCACTGTTTGCCAACTAGCTGAAATTTTAACTAAAGTAGCACTGTTTGCTAGCTAGTTAAATAGTCAACAAAATGTTACATTGTTTGCTAGCTAGGCAAAATGTTAACAAAAGCTAAGTGTTTGCTATCTAGTTAGAAATTAATTGGCCTACTCATCGTGGCTCAGCAGGGAAAGTGTTTTTTTTTCTTATGACAGCACTTGTTGGTAACATTAAAGGAGCAATATGGCCAAATAATAGAAGATAAAAAATGGCTAACAGCACGAGAGAAAAAAAAGACTGTTTGGCAGCGAGTGGCAGACTGTTTTAACAGATCAACTAAAGTGAAAGAAAGAACAGACGCATCACAAAAACTCATTTTGGTTGAGTCTGTCCCCTGACTGTCTTTGAGGAACTTGATTATTTTGCTCAAGAAGGTAGTCGTTCTAAAAATTAAACCTCCTCCAGGGTAATTTTAAAGTTAATACTGGCTCACAGTTTGAATTAGAGTTTAAAGTTCTGATGCAACAGAAATAAATCTAATCTAGGTTTAGAGTAAAACCTGAACAGTGGATGAAAGAGAGTTTTAAATGGAATCTTTCTTAATTTTAAGCCAGTTTAAGAGTTTGCCACATAATTTAAAGTTAAACCATGATTTAATCTGGTTTAAAAACAACCCTTGTAGGTGCAACCCAGCCTTAGACACTCTCTCCTCACACACACATACACACACACACACACAACACTGCGATGGAGGGATTTGCTTGGGAACAAGTCTGCTGTCTGCAGGACACAACTTTGACAAGCGAGTGTGACTCAGAGGCCGGCCGGCTGCGCTGAACAGGCTCTACTTGTTGGCGTGCGGCGTGTGTGAACATGCGTGTGTGTTTGTTTATGTGTGCGTGCGCATGTATGCACCGTCTTCAGGCTTATTAGTGACTCCTGCTCCTTGTGCACATTTGCGTACACGTATATTCTGTCGACCTGTTTGACAGCAAAAAATGCCCTGAAGCCTCTCACACCCATGGCTGACACACACACACACACACACACACACACACCCACACACACACACACACACACACTTTCTCTCCCTCTCTGAGGTTGTGAACAGCCACTTTAATTTGTTCTACCTACTTTCCCACCTAGTTTTCCTGCTGTTGCCCGTGCTGTCTGTGGCCATTTTGAGAGCAGCAGCTGACACATACACTGAGCTAATATAGCCACTCTATAAATAGCCCACAACCGCTGCTCATTGGTATGTATGAATGCACGCAGAATGTGCACACGCACAGCCTGCTATGTGGGCACACAGACATGTAAATATATAAGCACAGTTGCACATGTCAAGCGCTCGCGTGCGAACACAGGCGGCGCTTTGAATGAGCTGCCGGCAGTCAGATGTGACAGGTGGACAGGTGTGAACGCAGGTGTGAATGCAGCCAGAACACATTGAATGTGTTGGAATCAGAACGGGACACATTCTGAGGTGGTACAGGGAGGCATGAGGTTGTGCACGGGACTGACAAAATTCAGAAAATCCAAGAGCCATGGCCGACAACATTTGACCCTCTTTGCATTGTGCACAATCTTTTGCCTTCTACCACCTCACTGTTTTGCACTGTTTGGTTCCAGCAGGTGCTGTGGACTCTCCTCTGGTGCTTCTTCAAAATGTTCTCCCCCTGATCTGCACTTTTCTTTGTAATAGGTCCCCTTTGGATCCATGATTGCAGTGTTACTGAAGCATTAATTTTTTCAGTCTCTTCACTTTACCTTCGCTTACATCTTGCCAGCAGCTCATAACTACCAGTAATCATAGATGATGCATGTGTGCACTACATGCGTGAGCATGAATATGTAGCTGGCTGATATTGAAACAAAAATATGGGAAAGACAAAACATATTTGCAGTTAAATTTAAGTGATCTAATATTTTATGTATTTTCATTACAATTTTTTGTAGTATTTTGATAGTGTTCCTCTGCGTAGTGAGGGAGCTTGCATATCATCAGTGGTACACATTCCACAGTTTGAGAATCTAGACCTGAACAAACTCGCGATCAATAAAATTACCTAAAGCTAATAGACATGGAATGAACTCCTGGTCCTCCTTCAAGTATAGGGCCTTGGGCTACTTTTTGTCCAGTTGACCCTGTGGATCAGGACTAGACACAGTCTGATTAATTTTTTCCTTCACAATGCTGATTCCAATACCTGAACGTTGCATATCAGTCCATAAAAAGTACTGAGCTGATACCAATGTGTTTAAAATATATTATCATTATTTTTTATTTTATGGCCTGGCTCAGGTGAAAAAAAAATGTCATAAGTAAGGCTGTTGGGAAGTGGCAGTGTTGTTATGATTGATGGGATATGAAAGAAGATTTATCTATATAGATAGATGGATTTATATTCAAGTACTTCTTTAATCTTTTGAGATGGCTCAGTGTTATCCTCAGTACTTGAGTATTGATTAAAATGTGTGTGTAGCATCACAGAGTGGTCAGATTTATAGTCTTCTTCTATAGTATTCTTTATAAGATCTTTATAACTTTAGACTATTTTCTGTAGGTTGATAGTGTGCATCATTAGTTTCAGGACTGAAATTCAAGCACATTGTTGGCACCAGAGAACTCAGTCTTTTTGCTTTCTAAAGTGAAAAATTCAACCTTTTGTTTGAACTGCTCACAGCTCATAGAGATGGACTCTGTGATGAAGGGTCACAAGTCAGTTGTGCATAGGCCTGAAACTGAGATCTGAACCTGAAGACCAAACCTGACTGAACTTGACTACTGCCCATTTTGAAAACCCAACCAAAGACCCAACAGTATATTTTTGTTTTATTCCATCACTTACTGTTGGTGTTTTTTTTTTTTGTTTTTTTTTTGTTTCTTCTTTATTATCTACCTCCTCTCTTTTCCCAGCGATCTAAGCCCAAAGCTGCAACTTAACAGCCTAAACCAAACCTGAAACCCCATACCATTTTGGTTGTGTAGCAGAACTCCAGACAGTCCACAAGTAGACATTGCTTCACTTTATGGGGTTTGGAAGCCCTGGTTTATGGTACATGTAAAGGCATCTCTGACCAAGTTGACAGACCACCTCAACCAAACCCGAGACAAGGTACCACAAAACTACCACAAGCCTCCACTCTGGTTGGTTTTATTATCTGTTCATTGGCAGACAACATGAGTTTTGATTGGGAGTTGAAACTGTTCAGAACTGATACAAGACATGAGGTTTGAGCAAACAGCCGCTGCTGTTTTTCTGGTATTGGCTGACTCAGATTGTGGACTGCAGGCTAAGGATCATGCTGCCACATTCTCGTTCTTGAATACAATGAGCAGCATTGGACTCCGAACAATTAGACTCAGTCTCATATTTGCTGAACAACACTGCATCATCACCACTTCTTCAAATCCTTCAAATTCCTCCCAAATTCTTGCTCGGTCACTCTTCTATCAGCCCATTATTGGAAGCCTGGCCCCGCTGCTCCCGCTGCATCCACAGTGTCGAAGGACATCACTGCCCTCTGAATGCCTGTTGACAGGCGGTCACTCCCCAGGTCCAGGCCCTTCAGGGTGGGGGTCAAATTGCTCTTGCCTTTGTTTGATCCTCAAGTTTCCATTTATATCCTCAGTAGTATTGTGAAGCCTTTTAGGATTCCTCTAAACATGAGTTACAGACATGTTGGGTTGCTGTAATAAAGCTCACTCCGGGGGTAAACGGACTCCTCAGCTGAAATGCCATCACTTGGCAACACTTTAGACTAAGCATTCAGCTTGAAACCACACTGATTCAACAACAAACATTGACGCAACCCTGATTCCAGGGTGTGCAAAGTTCCAGTGGAATATGAGGAAGAGTCATGACTGGCCTTTTGTTTCTGCTTCCACTGTCATCTCAGGGAGAACTGAAACATGGAGGACTGGCCGCATTTTCAGTTGTGTTGTTGCATGTTTCTCATTTAGATTCTGATCAGTGTTCAGAGCTGCTGCAATGTCTTCCAAACGCCTTTCAAAACATTTTTTTTTCTTTGATTGCCGAGATTTTGAAGTGTTGCCAAGGTGTTTAGCGCCGCACAGCGAACTAATTGCTCCTGCACTGACCCATGGCGCGTCAGAGGAGTTTTGGCACGGAATGAAACATGGCAGCTTCTCATGTGTCATGGTGGAGTGTTTGGTCACTTTCACTCAGTTAAACAAGGCACAGTGTGGCTCTCAGTGACATTAAACCAGCTTGTTTGTCCCACTGACTTTTGGAAAACATGGAGTAATTGACTAGTAGGTTTTTGTGGACACATTTAGTGTTTACTGCTCATTTAGGCGTGACATAAAAGAATGTCAGTCTTGTCCTAGTGTGGTAGGTTGAGACACCTGTTACTCAAGGCAAACACCCTCCCAATTACAGACTTAAGATCTGCTTAATGGAACGATATCTACTATCCTTTTGAGCCTTTTTGCTTGGCTTTTACTCTAAACAGTCTCAAGGCACAGTCACCATATGTCGTAGCACAGTATGCCATGTGTTATTTTCAGCCCTCAGAAATCAGTCTGCATGTGAGTGTTATTATACATGTTCTGGTTGAGCTTTTATGAAAGACAAGTTGTATGCAATGTGACAGTGTTGCCTGTTTACTCAAACAGTCTCAGTGTTCCAGTCATATTAGAACCTTGTTGATGGAACATTTGGGGCCAGTTCTCCCCAGAATCAGAAATACATATTTTTCCTTTTACCTTGTAGTGCTTTTTATCTATCTAGATAGTTTTGGTGTGAGCTGCAGAGTTTTGGAAATATTGGCCATAAAAATGTCTGCCTTCCATCCCATATAATGAAAGTAAGTGGCACTCAACTTGTGGTGCTCAAAGTACCAAATTTGATGTCTGGTTACTCAACATAATCCACAGACCTTGTTGTCAGCAGTTTCATGTAGGAATTAACTTCTGTCTACCAAACTACACCCACCAATCATACAGAGGGGAGCGTGCATCTACTCATGGAAGAGAGGCTTGTGCTTGTGACAGCACGGGCAATTTTTTTAGCTTAGTTTTGACCTTTTTTTCAAATGTATTTTGGAGTTTAGGGCAACACAAGGTGAGCATGACCTAGCTCCATTATATTGGAGGGAAGGTAGAGATTTCTGCATTCGATATCTCCAAAACTCTGCAACTCACAGAAAAACTATCTAGATGGATAAAAAACACTACAGGTAAGAGGACAAATGTGTTTCTGATTTTGTTGGGAACTCTCTTTTAATATGTCAAAATGTGTTGATAGTGTATGATAAGAAAAACCAAATTCATGATTTTTGTCTCTCCACTTGACTGAGTTGGTGAACTCTGATAAGGACTTCAGATTGAGTTCTGATGCAAATTGGGTGCAAAGGTTGAAATCAGCCTTTGAGGGCTTCATCTGTTGACTTGACTTTTTATTTTGACAGACACTGTGAATTTCCCTTTGATTTCCATGTAGTCAGATTACTGTTGAGTCAACAGTGGCTGTTTGAGGAACTGTAACTTCCGCTTTGGTTTCACTGCTCAGCTGCTGTGGCTGCTGACTGCAACTGTCCACATCAGCTCAGGAACAAAGAAATGGAACAAAGAAGATGGACCTGATCAGCACATGACTCACATCCACTTTTTATCAGCAGGGCATTTGAATTAGAATTTTATTAGTGCACAAGAATTAAACATACACAAAGTATACATTTATATATAAAGATACAAATTTGATAAAAATTGACATTGGAAATGGACAACAGATTTAATTTCTTGAATAGAGATGGTTCACAATGATGTGTGAATTGCCAATGGGACAGATTTCTTTTGGACTAAAATAATTTTTTTGCAGGGAAGGATATGCACTGTCCCAAATGATTACACGTTGCAGTATGATATATATTAAAGCTTAAATCCGGCCTGAAAAGTTGAGCCCGACAGGGCCCAAGCACAACAAATTCCTGTCCAAACCCAACCCAAACTTGTCCCTCATTAGCATATTTCAGCCTGAACTCGATTACAACCTGACATTTTTCTTAACAGGCTTCCCTCTATGCACCAAACAGTAGGAGTTTTCAGTGACAGGGACAATTCATGGGAGGACTTTGAACTGGCACCAACAAAACTGAGGAGAAAAATGAGAGGAAAAAAAAAACTATTACTACTACTAATAATAATAATTTTACAGCCCAAACCTGACATAAGCATAAAGCGTGGAAGTTAGGTTTCTTATAATACTGTACATCTCACATCAAGATGTCCATGTTTTGAGCTGCCATTTTCTCGTGGTGACTCAGAGATATGGTTAAGTCTAATCCAAGACAAAATCATATTTTGTGATCTAATAATGTATTATGTTGAATATAAAATACTCCACCTAAATTGGTTAAATTGTGTTACGTTTTCATAAACTCACTAAATGAAACCAGCTGTCCTGAAGTTGGGCTAAGGTTAAGACATGCTAATATTAGCAATTAGATTACTTACATTTAATAAAGTGAAACAGCACTCAAAGGTTAGTATGAAAAACACTCCTGAAACCTTATTGTTAGCTTCTTAAGGAGCAGCGTAGTGTTACATGATGTAATACAAAGTACTGTAGTTCTTTAGCTTTGGGTGGTTGGATGCTACTGTTGCTCATGAACAGAAGAAGACAAAAGGTGGAGTTTGACTGCTTGTACTTGATATCACCATCAGGAGGAACTAGCATGGTTTGTTCAAACAGTGATATGACAGATTATACTTCTGTATTACTGGACACCTTCTCTGTCCCATCTACAGTATTAAATGTTAAATACTGCAGATGTCGCAGTAAAAGTGGATGACAGTGTGCTGATGTAGGATTTGGAGACTCAGTGGATGTGTATTGTTGGACACAATGCAGTAAATATTAGTAATGTTGCTGTCAAGCTGGATGAAACCATGGCTGGATGTGAGCTCTAGTACTCTGTATAGACGCTGTTCCTCCATTCATTTATTCAGGGTTGTCCTTTAATTGGTCACCACTCTGTATAGTATAGCGAGCAGCTGAATTCCTTGTTGAGTTCTGTGTGTTCGTCTCTCTCGTCTTTCAGTCTCTCATCATTTCTCTCTTTGTCTGCTGTAGAGTCCCAGTGGTTGCAACTAGTCAGCCCCTGCGCTATAAATTTAGCGTTTTCCTGCTACACTCTTACACATTTTAGTGTGTGTGTTTCATGAATGTGAACAATAATGAATTCTCATGACAGCTTGTGTGATATCCCTGAAAAATCACATACATTCATATCTGGTACAGATAGTGACAGCTCTGCTACTACATATTTGTATTTTTGTCACGTGGCGTTGTAATTGCAACATGGAATTTCTCATTGTTTTTTTGTTTTGTCTCCACTAATATTTTTATGTCAAGATGCAGAAAAGTAACCTTTTTGGACTGAAAACATAATGTTGGTTATCATGTCAATGGTCAAGTGATCAAACAAAAACCGCACAGCAACACTTCTGACCGATACGACCCTCAAGATACTTATTTTTCAAAAACAGGGCGACCTGAAAGGGTCAAAGCGTGGCAGGTTTTCTGAGCTTTAATCCAGTGTGTGGATTTTTTCATGACATTTTCTCCCAAGGTAGTTTTCAGTTTAGTTGCCTTGACTACCACTCCTACCTGCTCTCATCCCAGGTCGTCAAATACGGACATATTTGTCACACCCCTTGGCGTCTCATACTGATGCACAAGGTAGTCTTTTCTGTTTGCATGAGATGTTGCCAGAAAGCCTTTTTAACATGAGCAGCTTGAGAAAGGTAGTTGATTGGTGAGTCTTCCCAGGTAATCAAACTACAGATGTGGCTCAAAGGTCTTTCATTGTTCCATAAGGTTGTTCCAATACTGATACAAGTATCAGA
Source organism: Lutjanus erythropterus (assembly GCF_056507025.1). NCBI lineage: Eukaryota > Metazoa > Chordata > Actinopteri > Lutjaniformes > Lutjanidae > Lutjanus > Lutjanus erythropterus. The sequence continues at coordinate 3,701,963 of NC_139338.1, forward strand.
AATGCCTCCAATACAGCCTAAAATGCTGGTATCAGTGAGTATGTGAGTCTATACACTGATCCAATACCATGTAATCTTTTATTAGGCCAGAAACTGGACTCCTCCCAGCAGTGTCCCATATAGCATTTGTATTTCAGTCCAGGCCATACAACAATGATAGTGGTACTGATATCTGATCAGTACTCTGTATCAACTGATACACAATGCAGTATCAGAATTGGTACTGGGAAAGAAATAATTGCAACATGTCTGTTGTCGAGTTTCCTTTCTGTACGATTACGCACAATTTGGGGATGAGACTGACCAGTACTGACCTGTGATTGGTCTGTTGTCATGGACTAGATTTTCTAAACCCTGAAAACAGAGCCAAGAGAAGGAGCAGAGGTTTTGTTTTCTCTCAGGCCATTTGAATTAAATCAGGCTTAAAGGTTTTTTTTTTTTTTTTATGAAACTTTTTCCCAAAGCTGCCAAAAATAAACTGCCTAGCCCTGCCTTAACATTAAGAGACAGTCACAGTTTTGTTGAGTTTAGGCAAGAAAACGACTTGGTTAGGTTTAGGAAAAGATTGTGGTTTGGATTCACATCAGTTCGTTGCGTAACTTCAAATCTTAGACAATGCTGACTTCTGTTTTCACCTGGGACATGAACCTCTCCTGGGTGAAAGTCCTGTGTTTGTTTTGTGTCATCCACTTACCTCCTCCTCTATACACCGTCTTTGTAGCTCTTTATATTAACTTTCATGTTGTGGATGGATTTAAACTTAATGTTCTTTTAAAGCCCAATGCGTCTCATACAGACAGTAAAGGGTACCTTGTACATCTGTAGTATTCACCCAGGGGCGTGACAGATTGTTGGTATTTGATGACCTGAATGTGTGGATGTGCTGAACACTCTGACAACTAAAACAGTTGTCTTTTGTGGGTCTGGAGGAGTTTATCAAGTCTGAGAAAAACAGTACTGAGGTAACATCACCTGGGTTTGGCAGCTCACTCATTCTTGAGAACTGATGCTTGTATGACTTCAGAGTTGGTCGTTTCAGGTCAAAAAAATCCTGTTAATTGAGGACAAGAAATCAGTGTTTCCTGTGAGAGCAGGCATGTGTGTACATTCCTTTTCTATCAGAGCTGTGTGTTTGTGTGTGTGTGTGTGTGTGTGTGTGTGTGTGTGTGTGTGTGTGTGTGTGTGTGTGTGTGTGTGTGTGTGTGTGTTTGGAGACCCTTCCTGCTCAGTGGGAGCCCGCCTGCCCTGCTCTCCTCTCAAGTCTCAAATCCCAAGAGAAATCTCTCTGCTGCTTCTTTTGACATCTCTCTCTCTCTCCCTCTCTCTCTCTGTAAGTGTGTGTGTCTGTGTGTCTGTGTGTGTTTGTGTGTGTGTAAGTGTGTGTCCTCCGCTGTGTCTTTCTTCCCTGGCTGGAGCTGTTTGATGTTTGCTGCCTGCTTCACTGAGCACTCCCTAAAGCCTTTACCAACTCCTCACGTCTGTGTGTGTGTGTGTCTGTGTGTGTGTGTGTGTGTGGGCAGTCTAACACACCTCGCAGGAATCTATGCTCTGAATCTGAATATGTGTATGTGTGACCACTGACATCCTGAAAATATTCGATTGAGTGTGATTACATTCCCAGGCTGCTATATGCTCCGAATCACTTATTATTCTGCTCGAGTTGGGTCACACACCTCCTCACACACACCTCCCAGTCATCAGCTGGTGTGTTCCCAGTCCAGGTTTATTAAATTCCTCCCTCTCCGTATGGTTGGGGTGTGGGGTGGGGTGGTGGTGGTGGTGTGTGTGGCAGGGCTCGGGGGCTGCAGGAGTGAAGAACTGATTTATAGCAGCAGAGATGAGGAGGTCTGTATCCGTGCATGATGAGCACAGCTGATGGAGGTTAGTGATGGTGATATATAGCGGAGGGGGAAGGACACGTGCAGGACGACCGCTCAGAGACACGTTCAGTAACCCAGTCAGTCACAGAGGCGGCTGACAAAATCTTGACTGCGAACATGAATGATAGCTGATGTGAGAGCTGATGTGAATCCTGACATGGAATCCTGTGACTTAATATGTTGTGCTAATGTGTTGTTGATGGTGATGTTGGCTTCTCAATGTAACTATTCATCTTTATTAGAAAAGCTTGTATTGGCTGATATCTATCAGCCGAGTAGTAGCAAGAAAAGATGATTGGTGCATCTCTAGCAGTGACGGTACAAACCAAGCATTAGCCAGCCAATAACTGTGCTCTATTCAAAACTGAAAAAGATTTTGGCTATAGCTGACAAACAGTAACATTAACCATCCAACCAATACTTTACATGAAGGTGCTTGTAATAAGCATTAGTTAATGGATAATAAGGCCCTTTTAGGATGCTTATTAACATTAATATGTCTAATAGGACTATAAGTGTTAGTAATAGCATAGGGATTATAAGACATTTATGAGCACTTATAAGAAACTTGTTCACAGTTTATAGACTGCTTAAGAATGTTGACAAAAGCCTTGTGAAATTTTGATAATTGTTGATAATAGTATTACAAACACAGTTTTGCTAACTTACCAATTATGTCACTGTTAAACCTTTACAAAGATTTCTAGATATTTAATTATGAGTTTATCAGCAGTTAATTATGTACCTATTAACAGTTAAGTACACCTTTCCGGGATACCAGATGTAAAGTGTGAACAATTGTTATTAAGGTTAATTAATCCTTTATTATGCACTTATTAACAGTTAACAACACACTTATTAAAAGTCAATTAAGCACTTATTAATAGTTATCTATGCTCTCATTGATATTTAACTATGCATTTTGAGGGCACCAGATCTAACAATAAATATGGTTCTCTAAACAAGAAACTCATAAGTCTTGTATTAACATTCTAAAGCTATCTATAGTGCTTATACATGTCTTATAATCACACAGTAAACAAGTTTGTTATGCTATTATTAACTTGCTGTTATTATATAGTTTATTTAACATATTAATGTTAATAAGCATCTTTTCTAGGACTTATTACCATTAATTCATGCTCATTACAAGCACCTTTTAATATGAATTGTTACTGTTTTTTAACTGATGATGCACTCAAGTGGTTTTAAAACACTAGATAAACATTTCATTTCCTATAAGTTCTTCACAATGGAAGTCCCCTGTTATTTAGAAGCTTTTATTGCGAAGCAGTAGAATCAGAAGATGCTGGGTTTTCATCAGCAGTAACTCAACATGAATCCCATCCAGGTGAAGTGAACATGAAACAGTAAAATAAAGCAGATGCCTGAAAGTGCAAACAACAACACAGGAGATAAACTAAACTTCAAACCACATTCCGTTTGAAGCAACAAAAGTAGAGAGCTGAACACACAGACACACTCTGTATAAATGTATATGTGACAATAATTTTGACCTTTGCGTGTCAGTCCTTGCTGCACTGAGCAGTGGTCAGTCCATGTCCGTGTCCCCTCACCCTCTGCTTCACACACTATGTAGTCGTGGCAACACCTCCTGCAGTCAGTTAGCTACCATCTAACACAAATGTTGACAAGTATGTAGAATTGGCAAACAATAATGCTACAGCCATTTCTGAAAATACTATGCTCCCACTCTGAACAACACTGGGACCGGCTCGAGCACAAACATGTCGACAGTGTCAGACAGTTTTGCAATCTCACATGCTGTTGTTATTTTATCCAGCCACAATAATAGATGGGTAAAGGTAAAAATAAAGTCTTGCAATTACACAATCATATACAGAATAGCATATAGCCTATAGTGACATTTGTTCTATGTATTTGACCCATCCCATGCATTAGGAAAAGTTGGCAGTGACTGCAGCGCCTAGGGACAGTTCTGAGCCAGTGCCTTGGTCAAGGGTACTGACAGGAGAAATTAACTTAGCATACATGTTTTCAGTATGTGTATATATATTGCAACACCAGGGGCTATTCTGAAAAATAACAACCCAAGTATGTAAATGACTTGTTTAATGCCAAACAAGGCCAGAAGCATCCAAAAGCTAGAATGAAAGTCAACATACAGCAGCGTTGGACTACTAGAACCAGTTTCCTCCTGGACATTCTTTCATCTTTATCTTTGTTTTTTGTTTACAAGTAGAACTCATTCCCCACATTACCCATGATGCCTTTTGACAATGCCTAGACAAAGCTTGCCCTTGCAGCGGTCATCTTAAGTTTTGTGTTTAGGTGTATCGGATTGGATTGCTGCATAGAAGAAGCCAGGGGGAGAGATTTGTGGTGGAGAGTTGCGTCTGTCGGAACCAACTCAACGTGCCATGTTCCTGCGTTGCATTGTGCTCTCTGTTCTGTTGTTCTGGTGTATGAAATTGGTTTCTGTATCCATCTTGTCCACTGGATTTTCACCTCATTGTTAAGTGCCAGCTTCGGAAAGAAGATCTTGTATCACTGACACCCAAACCTTTTACTCTTGAAGTTTTAATTTGCAGGAACATTTTCTGATCTACTGCTGGAAAGTCTGGATTTTTTACTTTGTTAAACTGAAATAGAAACTTAAATGAGTTCTGACCTGGACAGGCAGCTACACCTCTACTCTGCAGGGAACATTTGTTTTTAAATTTCAATGGAGCTCTTGAAGAGATGGTTCAGAGTTTATCAAGTCGGATTGCATGAGGTATGTATCCATAGTCAGTGTATTGCCCTCAGTAAATGGCAGTCGAGAAGATCCCAGTTTGGAGAAGCAGCAGGAATACTGGTGTTGGAAGCTAAGCGATGCACTGCTGTGGACAGGGTCAACAGCAAAACGTATTTTAGACAAAATTCATATCAGTCGTTGGGTTTGTTTACACCACCCTTGTGTAGTCGGGTTGAACCAAACCCTGGATTTTTTACCCCCTTGATGTCATTTGTTTGGGTTGGTGTGAACGCTGGACTCAAACTCAAACAACTGATCTCTGGTCTGCCTTGAAGGTGTCGTCTCAGACTACTGTCAGATGAATTCTGGAGCAGTTCATTTCTGGTGTGAACACCATTCAAACCAATCACAGAAGCATACTATTGTATGTCCAATTTCATTGGTTAAAAATGATTTTTCTTCCTGCTTTGGTGACTAGTGAACTAGCTGCATGTTTGGTACTAAAATGTAAACTTAGGGGGGACAAACTGATATGATATGATATGCTATGCACTTCAGATTGACACCAACATGAACAGAAGCTGATGGCGCTCCATGATGATGTCCAGGTAGAAACTGGAAAATGCAAACTGGACCAGTTGGAAAATGGAGACTGTCGACATTGTATCATCACACTGGTTGGATTCAGGAACCAGACTTTTAAGTGTGGGCCTGCCCTAGGTGTATGCTACATTTACAATACTTTCTGCTTTTTTGGATGGGAAACTGCTGTTAAACAAGCGAAATATCTCTCTCTCAAACCAACCAGACTTAATGAGCAAAATCAGCTATTTTACCTTGCAGAATACCGGAGTTGCTGGTCTAGTTCTGCCTCAATCAGTTAGTTTGTGTGTGTTATTATGTGACTTCTGTGAATCCAAACTAACCCTTTCAAACACTGGAGTCGCACAATAACACAACTAACTAACCGACTGAGGCAGTGGTAGTTCAGCAGCTCCTGTGTCCTGCAAGGTAAAATTAATGTCTCCGCGTATGGAGTTTGGTTGGTTTGTAGAGAGCAATATTTGGACTATATACGGCAGCTTCCCATGGGAAAAAACTGCCCAATGCCAAGGTAAATCTGTGAAAATATTCTAAATACAGCGTGCACTTAAGTATTTTGGGCACAGTTCATTGCGTAGCTTCCTACACCAGTACTCCTGCTGCTTCTCCAAACTGCTGACCTCTATCTACTGTAGATAATACACTGATTATAGCTAACTACCTCATGCAAGACCACTTCAAAAAATGTGAACAATCCCTTTAAAGCTCTTAAACATATATAATATATGCATGGTTGAAACAGGTTGAATAAGGTACATCCAGCGTCTTGGTGGAAAGACTGATGCACAAGCCTGCAAGTTCTTCTTCTTTACAATGTACATCTATAAAACACAGCAGCTTGGATCAGAATATTTCACTATATATGCATCATGTAGCTTTAATGTGGAGCTGCAACGAGCAGATAGAGTTGAGGAGACTTAAAAGGAATGAGGGGGTCAAGAGGTCAAAACTACACCCGGTCTGGTTTGAGATGTGACTTTACCGACTCTGACACGCTGCTGACCTGTGACCTGTGCAGTGGAACAGTTAACAAACAGAGCCTGGTTTGTGGAGTTGTCATTTAGCCTGAAGCACATGGAGATGAAGGAGGTGGAGAGGTTATCAAGCCTCATGATATTCCAGCACAGACAGATAAATAAGAACTGAACAGAAAAGGACGGAAAGAGGCATGAAATGAAAAGAGAATCAGAGTGTAACCTGGAACTGACGCTCAGAGGGAGAGGAGGGGTGGTGGTCATGTCAGGCCACCACGGCTGTCTCTGCCTCTTTTTCTCTTCCATTTCCAGTGTGTGTACATGTCTCGCTCTCTCTCTTGTTTGTGTGTCTTTGGTTAAGCTTGGCAGCTGCTCAGTGTTTTGGGAACACCACAAAATAAACAGTTAGAGTAACATGAACGTAGCCTTGTTGCTCTCCGCCCACCAGAAAACACAACTGCATGCAGCTGAATCTCAGCCACTGTGTAAAACTCAGTGATGCTAAGCAAGACACTAAAGCTCTGAAGTGCAGTTCTCCTCAATGTGTGTATGTGTGCAAGTGTGTTTGTGTGTGCACATATATGAATCTGTGAAATATGCAAATTTCTCCTGGAAACTTAAACTTCTTCCACAAGTAAGCAACACTATTATTTTCTTTTGACTATACCAGTGATTAAAGTGACAATGAAAGAGTAAATTGTGAACACAGCTAACTGAACAACATAACTGCTAACTACAGCCTACACATAGACAATGGGCAGTTTGGCAGGGAATACAGTACCAAGGTGGATTTTGGTCTTGGCCCCAGATACCCCGAGGCTGAGTCAGCTAATAGGACAGCTAGCTGCATGGCTAACCAAGCTAACTAACTAACTCCAGCTAAAGCCATTAGCAGTTAGTCTAGCAACAAGCAGCTATCTGCCCATCAGGGAACTCTGTTAATCACCTCAGTACCGTACTTCTTTTTCAAATGTCTTTATGAGAAATCCAAATGGTACCACTTTAGTTGAAGTCAAGGGGAATTATTTATGATTAAGTAAACACACACACACTGACACAACTGTAATGGTCTTATGACAGTCAGTGTCCCAAGTCAACATAAAATCATACACATGCCATAGCAGACCTAATTATCAAACTTTAACAAAGTATTTGATGTATTAACAGTACATTACACTGTCATATGTGGTTGTTTTGGTTTATGCCAAGTTGTCATACCAAAGACACTGACAGGTTATGCTGTCTTGGTTAATGTCAAATTGTCTTGACAAAGACATTTGCAGTGTTTGTTGTCGTGATTAATGTCAAGTTGTCAGAACAGACACTGACAGGTTATGCTGTCTTGGTTAATGTCAAGTTGTCTTAACAAAGACTGTTAGGTTATATTGTACTGGTGTATGTCAAGTTGTCGAAACAGACATTGGGGACTTGATTCATGTCAAATTGTCATTGCATAGACATGGACAGGTTATGTGAGTTTTGTTAATGTCAAGGTGTCGGAACAAAGATAATGACAGGTTGTATTGTCTGTTAAAACAACTTGACATTAACCAGGACAACAAAACCTGTCAACTTCTTTGTTATGACAACTTGACATTAACCAAAGACTTTGCATTAAAAATGACATAATTGACCAAATGGCACTTAATGACAAAAGTCATAATCATAAAGACTTCAGATAATAATATTTTGGTATGGTTTGTGTGTGTCTGTATGTAAAGAAGTCTCATTTCCATACCTATGGTGTAGTTGCACCACTGCATGTCAGTGCTCAGCAGTCAGTCAGGGTGTAGAATGGGCTAATGGGCAAAGCAGCAGCATGCAGGAACACATTCATTAGCACAGAACAGGTTTTAGAGAGCAAACAAGGGCACAACTATGAGAGTAATGGATGTGTCTGGTTTGAGACAGCTGTATTGTTTAACTTAGTGGCTTTCTTTATTTTGTATCTGAATCGGCACAAGATGTACAGACTACATTTAACAAGTACAAGATTTCAGTCTATAGCACATCCAACAGCAACAAAGAGCCTTATCAGACCAATCAGTGAGCTTTCAGGAGTATTTAGATGATACCCTGACTCTCAGACCTGCTAAGCAGCAGTTTAACCTGGATGTTATAAATCCACAATGAAGCAGGTTTCTGCAACTGCACGGCCCATATCTCATCTCAGATTTATGAGAAACTGATTTTGATCGACATTAGGATTAGACCATATGGCAATAAATTCACTCTGCAAGTTTGTCTAGATTTTCTTTTACTGTGTCTATCAAGGCAGCTGTCCATACTCTAGCAATCCATCAATATCTTTGCTTATATCAGCTCCACATGGGTAATGTTGCAAATCAGTGAGCAAGATTTCTTTAGAATTATACAGGATTTACATAACTTGACATTGATGTGATAGGGTACTTAATGGATTAACAGCAGTAGACATTCCCATTGTTTTATCTATGAGCAGTCTCTCTATGCAACATTCAGAAAGTGTATACATATACATATGTACGTATTGTCCACACATAGTAAATGGTTGCATTGTGGCATGTCTGTCCCAAGCAATGTCACAGTTATACCCCTTTTCCACCAAATTAGCTCTGGATCTTCAAGTAGTTCCATTGGACTTTCTTGGAACCTTGGTTCTATCAAGCCAACCAGCATGCATTTCCACCAAACCATTTTAATAAAGGATGTGTCATCAATGGAGGGCATTGCACAACGACTTGTAGAATATGACATGCCCATTTTGGTTCCCAAGATTATTTTTTGTTCCTTCTGCACCAGTTTATTTTTGATGGAAATGTTCTGAACGGTTCAAAATTATGCACATGAACTGGAATAGGCAGGTCTGTTTTGGTGGAAAAGGCCTATAAATTAGTCCACGTTGTTGAACTGGTTCCACTCAAGATTTTGGGGACCTTGGTTCTATCTAACAAACCAGCCCATATTTCCACCAGTTTTGACTGGAACCATTGTAATTAAATCAATGGAGGGCATTGCACAATGTACAACAACAAGTAGAACTTGTTTGTTGTTAAAATTAGGGCTGCTCCCTGGAAGTCAAGCATTTGACTCAGATTTCCTCAAGCAGAAGTTGTAAACTTTACAGGGAGCAAATTCACCACAAGCTACAAATCTAACTGTGAGGGATGGAGACAGGTGAAAGAAATGGAGGACAGGTGCTCATTGTAGCCAGCCCAGCACACAGCAGAGTGTGCAGGGTAGGTGGTGCAGCAGCCAGGGGAGAGACGTTCCACAGTGCGCTGCGATACCTCAGCCTTTCTCTGACTGTTTGGAAATCCGATGTTTTCACGTTACAGATGACAAAAAGGCATTAAACCGTGAGTCTTAGTGTTAAAACACATCCATGTAGACTAGCATAGGAGTTTAGAGTGGTGCTGAACTGAAAAAAAGGAAAAGAAATGAATCATCATTAAACAGCTAAATCTGATTCAACTAACAAAATACAGCATCATCAAAAAGCTCAGAATGGTTTAGAATTAACCACCATATTGGTGGTAAAGGCTTGCCAGTGAAACAGATTTTGATGGCCTTGAAAGGCTTCACTATCTCAATCTGGACTGGTCATTTAATATGGATGTGGATTTAAGCATCTGCCTTCATTTGTACTTCAGTTTCTTTTAAGTTCATACATACACTGAACCATTTATATATTGCTATACAAATGTACAAGGGTGTGATTTCCATCCTCACTTTTTGCAGTCTCTCTAAACAGAGTCATCTTACGGCTCAGTGCCATAGTCCACATGAGAGAACCTTTGTGCTGAATTGCCTTTGACTGTTACCATGGGTAACAGTTCATGAAATACAGTGAGAGTGTTATAGTCACTTTTTTGCTCTGGGTTTCATCCATCCATCCATCCATCCATCCATCCATCCATCCATCCACCCATTCAGGCTTAAAAACCTGTCTTCCTTTTGCATATTTTGATCTATAGGTGAAGATGTGTAAAGTTATTTTTCTGATCAAATTAAAGGGCAGTGTTCCTTTGATGAGAGCTGATTTTTGGTGACTAAACTTTGTTTGCTGCTGCATTCACTGTTTTAATGCTTGTGGTTAAAGATTTAAAAATGTCAGTCCCAGTTCTCAGTCATTGGAATTAAAGCTGTAATGAGTTGTCAATTAATTGATTAGTCAAAACAAAGAAAATAGTTTTTTATTTTTTTCTGTTTGTTTGTTTGTTTGGTTGGTTGGTTGGTTGGTTGGTTGGTTGGTTGGTTAGTTGGTTTTTTGATTTATAACAGTAAATCGATGGTCTTTGGATTTTGGACTGTTGGTTGAACAAAAGAATCAATTTGAAGACTTCACTTTGGGCTCTGGGAAATCGTGATGAGCATTTTTCACAATTTTTGGACATTTTATAGACTAAACAGTTAACTGATTAATCGTGAAAATAACTGTCAGATTAATTGATATTCCTAATTGAAACTGAATCTAATTTTCTGTGGTTTTCAGGAGACTAAAACAACATTTCTAGTCTCTTTTTGGACACTGAAACAAATTATTCACTAAGGCTACCACGGGGTTGAGCTCATTACCATCATCACTGCAGATTTTATTTTGAAGGATCAATCTCATGTTGGGATCAAGGTATTGATTGATTGATTGATACATCTATGGATCAGCGCTGTCACAGACAAGTCAGGGACACACCCTCTGTTTGGTCCACAGACTCAACCCAAGGCATCTTAGAATTGCCTAGGGGAGGCAAACAACATGCTAACAAGGAAACATGGATAAATATATACAGAAAATATTGGGTGTTGGATTTATCATGGATTTATTTTGCCACATCTCATCACTAATAAGTATAAGCAACATCATGTTCCCCTTACTTCAGAAACCAAACCTGCACCCATGCTAAGCATGTCTGTGAGTACAACATAGAACTGTGTGTGTATGTGAGCCCATTTCCATAATTATTTAATCTGTGAAAACAATGCTCTGTCAAATCTGATCTGGGATCTGTGGTCCCAGTAAAGGGAAGAGTGAGCCCCAACAGTCCAGTCTGAACAGACTGAAGCCTGAGCTCTGAATCCACTGGACTCCATGTGAGACACAGTGGTTAACACTACAACAGAAAGACACAAAGAGTGTGTGTGTGTGTGTGTGTGTGTGTGTGTGTGTGTGTGTGTGTGTGTGTGTGTGTGTGTGTGTATGTATGGGCGTGTGTATCTACAAGCCAGCGGTCAGAGCAATCCTCTGTGGTGAACACATCCTCAGATGCAGAGAGAGATAGGAGGAGAGGAAATGAAGGGAATTATAGAGAGAGAGGAGAAGACGGAGGTGAAGAGGACATGTCAGTCAGTCACACACTCTGCAGGTGTTTCCATCTTAACAAGCAGTGCTGACAACACTCTGACAGCGAGGACACGTGCGTGTGAGTGTGTGTGTTTTCCATAGTTATTACGAGCTCTGCAGTATCATGAGTCGAGTGGTTTTTGGGACAAAGAGTTCCTAAGTGGGTCGTCGGCTGGGTGGGGCAGACCTACTCATGGATAGTTTCCTGTACAATCTAAATACACACACACACACACACACACACACACACACACACACACACAGACACACACACATACACACACACACACACACACACACACACACACACCATACTATACTCCAGCCTTTGGCACGAATAAATTCACTCCCCACATGTGACCTCTGCCCTCTGACAGCTCGTGGTTGTGGTGGTGTGTTGAATGAAACACACGCTGCATATTCCTTTCACAGGATGATTTATGTGAGGATTGTAAATACTGTAGTTTCAGTTGAGATTAGATTATCTGGAGCGGGAATCATCCCCGAGGAGAAACGGGGCCACTGCAGGAGGAAGCAGTAACAGAACATTACAGTGAGTGTGTTTACATGAATGGCAATAATCTGATATTTATCTGTAAAAGACTTAATGACGCAGTCAGAATTCTTGTCTGTAGTGCTGAAACAATGAACAATTTGGATCATTCATTAATCTGTCTTTTCTCAAGCAAAGATACCAAACTTATTTCTGGCTGCAGCTTCTCAGCTGTGAAGATTTGTTGCTTTATTCTGTTTCATATCATTGTTAATTGACTGGATTTATGAGGGAATCTGTGACAGCCATTGTAAATGTTTTTTGGTGCAAATCACTAGGGATGCATGATAAATACTGGCTAGAATATTTGCATTAGCATTAAAGTGGAATTCTTCAGATATGTGTGTATATATATGTGTGTGTGTGTGTGTGTGTGTGTGTGTGAATACGAGCTGAAGTATAACACATCTAAAACACACAACCAAATGTTTTGTCAAAAATAAATTACATGAAATACATGAGAGGGGTGGTGGACACACCACTCACTTCAATGCATTCCAGTACAACATCACTTCTACTGGATATGACCCCAATGCCAAAGCATATAACATAAATAATTCCTTTATAACAGTGTCAAATAAAACATTATATGCAACATAAAAGTAGATTTTATGGGTGAGCAGTTGTTTTGGATTGCTTCAGAGTGTACAGGTGTACCTAATAAAGTGGCCACTGAGGGTGTATCTGCTGTCATACCATCCGACTACAGAGCAGCTTCTTTCGTCAGATTGAACACACATGAAGCTTGTATCTTGTAGCTTTAACGCTCCTCCCCCTCTCTGACTCATCTGACGAACCAGGAAACACTGTTTGCTTTGCTCTCTCACAGACAGCAGAGACACACTCACCGTGAGAAAGACGAGGATTCACAGTCTGAAAAAAAAACAAAAACCTTACTACTCCCACTCAGAGAGCACAGCTACAGGAAGAAATTCTGGAAATACTGGAATACCTGGAATACTGCCAGATCAGAGCTGAACACTGACTGAGAGTTTCAGAAAAAAGCCTCGGCTCAAAGTGAAACTAACTTTCAGGAAATGCTCTGGAGGACGGGGTGAAACCACAACTGACTGACTCACTGTGCTGTCTGCTGTGCTGTGTTCAACACCAGTCATGGCTTCTTATTTCCTTGAGAAGGAACTCTTGTGTCCGGTCTGTCATGACGTCTTCAAAGATCCTGTTCTGCTGTCATGTAGCCACAGCTTCTGTAAAACCTGTCTGCAGAGCTGGTGGGCCACTAAAAAAATCCACGAGTGTCTGGTTTGTAAGAGGAGATCTTCAAGGAGTGACCCGCCTTCTAACTTGGTGTTAAAAAATCTGTGCGAGGCCTTCTTACTGGAGAAAGATCAGAGATCTTCGGAAGCTTTCTGCAGTATCCACTTTGAAAAGCTCAAGCTCTTCTGTCTGAACCACCAGCAGCCAGTGTGTGTCGTCTGTCGAGACTCGGAGAAACACTCCAACCACAGGTTCAGACCTATTAATGAAGCGGCAAAGGATCAGAGGAAAAAACTTAACGAGTTGCTCAAACCCTTCCAGGAGAAGCTGAATCTCTTGCGTCAAGCAAAAGGAAACTGTGACCTTTCAGCAGAACACATCAAGGTCCAAGCTCGAGACACGGAGAGGCAAATTAAGGAAGAGTTTAAGAAGCTTCACCAGTTTCTACAAAGGGAAGAGCTGCTCAGGATTTCCACTTTGAGGTTAGAAGCAGAGCAGAAAAGTCAGATGATGAAGGAAAAGGTGGAGGCTCTGAGCAGAGAGATAGCAGCTCTTTCAGACGCGGTCCGAGCCACCGAGGACGAGCTGAGAGCTGAAGACGTCTCATTCCTGAACAACTACAAAGCTGCAGTGGAAAGAGTCCAGCAGCAGGCTTTCACGGATGATCCAAAAGTTGCATCAGGAACTCTTATTGACGTGGCTAAACATCTGGGCAACCTGACCTTCAACATCTCGAATAAGATGATGAAGATGGTCTCCTACTTTCCCGTGCTTCTGGATCCCAACACTGCTGGTTCAGAACTTGTCCTGTCTCAAGATCTTTGCAGCGTTCGATGGGGTCAGAGACAGCAGCTTCCAGAAAACCCAGAGAGGATTCAACACCTTAGCTCTGTCCTGGGATCCGAGGGCTTCAACTCAGGGACTCACACCTGGGATATCAAAGTTGGGGACAATGATTACTGGGAACTGGGAGTACTTTCTGGGTCTGTTCAGAGGAAGGACGATGTGCTGTCGGGACTTTGGAGAATACGGTTCTACAACGGTAAATACAGGGCGTGCTCTGGATCAGACCCAGACACTGATATCCCACTGAAGAAGGTGTTCCAAAGAATCCGAGTAACTCTGGACTGGGATAAAGGACTGTTATCATTCTCTGATTATGATTCTGACACACTCATACACACCTTCACACACACTTTCACTGACAGGCTGTTTCCCTACTTTAACTCTGTCAATGAATTCCCACTAAGACTATTACCACTGAGGGTCTGTATAAGAGCTGTATTAGATCGGTGTGTTTAGTGGAAGGGTCCATGTGGTCACAACAAATAGGGAGATACATGGAAAATAGGCCTACGCATAAACTAGGGGTATAAATCACAAGTTTCATCATAATATGATATTATATCAGTTCTTTGGACAAAGATACAATATTTTCCGATATTACAAAGTCCTCCACGGCTCTGTGGCAGATATCAGATGATATCATATGTCCATTTAACCCATTCAGTTACATTTATGTCAACTCACGAAAAGCAGCTAAATTATTATTCAATAGTTTTGACTGAATTCTTGACATTTGTGACACAGACATGCCATGGGAAATCTAAAATTAAGGCAATAACAACCGATTTATTCACTTTACATGGATCATATCAGATCACTGAACATTGAATCGATATATCGATCCACTTCAATATATTGTTACATGCTTAGCGCTGAAATTTACTGCAAACCTTAAACAGACCCTCATGGATATAGAAAATATAATTCTGTCTTAAGAGCAAAGTGATACATTCACCAGCTGCATCACTGATCACACAAACACAAACACATCACAACTTAGGTTGATGAGAGTGATAATGAGTTGTGGAGGGT
Organism: Lutjanus erythropterus; assembly: GCF_056507025.1. Taxonomy (NCBI): domain Eukaryota; kingdom Metazoa; phylum Chordata; class Actinopteri; order Lutjaniformes; family Lutjanidae; genus Lutjanus; species Lutjanus erythropterus. Next base: position 3,717,105 of record NC_139338.1, read on the forward strand.
AATTAAGCATTCTCACACCTGAATTACTTGGTTCAGACTTTTGTAACATGGTCTGGACCAAACAGCTCAACCTTGGTCTGACAAAAAGAGGTGGTCTTTGTCCAGCTCAAAAGTTCAGTTTGTTTATAGTGTGAAAACAAGTTTTTCGATGGTTCTGACTTTCAGACCAATTACAGGAAGTCTGGACAGGCTATTATCAGAATCACTGCAGGAAGGACACAACAAAACAACACAAAAAAACCAAAATGTGATAGCACATGGGGAGAGGAGGAGACCAAATTTTTAATTTCTATTTGTTCTGTTGACTTTATACAAAACAAAATTTAACAGTCAGTTGGAAACAACTCACACAATTCTTTCAATTATTTTTTGTCAGAGGGGAAATGAATTGATGACACACCGACATCAGACACGCACCCGTCTACAAACCATACATTGCCAATTATAGCAAGCACACAAAGATGATGAAGACAAACTGTACTTATGTCAGGTAGTAGTACTTTTTTTTAGTTTAGGTTTTTCTTATTTTTATAATTTCAATGTGAAACCAAAAGTAACTGGATCAAATGTATATAATGTAATGAAAAGGCAGAATTTGGTTCAGCCCTTGGTTTGGAATTTGAGGTGTGAAAAGGTCCTAAGTACATAAACTGAAGTACTTGAGCACAATTTTGAGGTACTTGCAGTTTGCTTGAGATTACGCTTGCTAATCGCCACTGTATTCTTGTGTGTCACTAGCTTTATCACTATTTACTCTGTAGACTGAGATTGTGAATGAAAGAAAAGTTTTATTTTATGTAATGCAGTACACTGTTGTGTGACTGGCCTATACTCTATAAAGGAGTTAACATGAGTTCCACCTGAACTTGTGCTGTTTACATTATAATGTGTTTACAGTAATGATACTATAATATGCAAATATATGTCACTGACTGTAATCTTTCTGCTGCATAATGAATACTTTTGAGTAAAACTGATGATGATGCTTAAATTAAAGCCTTTAAATGCAATATTTTTACTTGTAATGGAGTTTTTACATTGTATTGCTACTGATCCTTAAGTAAATTTCTGACTAATTCATGCAAGGTTGTACTATCAGTTGATATGGAAAGTTCAGGTATTGAAGTCTGTATTGGGAAGGATACTATGGTATCTGAACATCTCTAGTTTCCACAACCTGTGTTTTGTTGTTACTAGCACATTCTTTTCAAATTATTTTCTCATGTAAGCAGTACCACACTTTATGCGGTTATTTCTTCCACTGTGGAAGATGGAGTTTAATGTTTGTTAATTAGTTTGTCTGCGTGTCTGACAGCAGGATATCTCAAAAAACGCATTACCAATAAATTTGCCGGGCTGATTGGCCTCGAGCCAAAGAAAAGTCAATTAGATTTTGGTGGTGATCCAGATCTGAGAGTTCCATCATTAAACAATTATCGATTGGCGCCATAACTGTGAAACTAATGGAGATAGAGGCTTGATTCTAATTCCTAAGGGGATGTTTTGCAAAGTCAAGGAATCAATTCAACTTCAAATTGAAGTCACAAGAATGATGTGTTCAGGTAGAACAGTATATTAGAGAATTGTTGAGTGTTGAGGGAGGTTTCAGTGCTTTCTTGTTTATGAAAGTGTGGCTATGTTTTTATGTGGATATTTCATTTCAAAATGAAAATGTCAGGGAGTTGTTGTGCAGCTCACTCTTTGTTCCATGAGTGGGTGACTCTGCATTGCTCTCACACTGTCTCTGTTGACACCCAATCGAACTTATGACCTTGAAACAGGACCACTCTGACAGCAGAGCGAGTCGTGGAGCCCCAAAGACACAGCTGACCCCATTTAACCTGACGCCCGCTGAAAATGACTTCCCTGTTATTCCGGCTCAGTTGATCGGAGGCGTCCAGATATGTGCATGTAGGCCGCTGATACCCAGAGGGTTATGAGTGCTGAGTGAGTCTCTGCTGTGACACTATGCTGTGGGCCAGACTGGAGCTGGGGCACAAACGCCACCATCCTAAATATGATCACATGGTTGAGAAAGTTCTGCAACCCCACCATGGCTCACTGAACACTTTTCCAATCCACAGAATCAAGTCAATAAAACTATCACCAACTGAAGACTGAGACTAAGTTTGGTGACAGTACTTTCTTTTGCAAAGTCCGACCAGACCACAGCAATAGTGGTAGAAAATGATATAGGCTGTCACCACTTATCTTATCAATAAAATAACCTCTTCTTCTCACCCATGGGTGATCCAGCCTGCTTTTAAATACAATTTACTGTTTACCTACCTTGTACTTTTGGATTTTTTGGTTCAGATACATACACACTATGCAGGCAAGCATGCAAACAGTGCTGCACAATGTCAGGAGCAAAAGGTGGAAGTAGAGTGACATTCTTCAAGAGCCATAAAACCTTTTAAAGAAGGCCTCAGGGTGGATAATGGGTCAACAAAGCTTGCAACTCTGACACAGGAAACCTTGTTTCCCCTTTCCCTCCAACTGTCAGCGCTGGTTTCTTTTAACCTATTCCCACAGTCATTTCATAACCATAACCAAGTTATGACGGAAAAAGGTTTCCTGACCTCAATAAAGTAGTTATAACTCTGACAGGGATCTTCTCCCAAACCTAACCAAGTAGTTATGTAGCCAACTATAATCAAATCTTAAAGGAGCAATATGTAGCCATTGTATATCCAAAACTGAGTACAGCAGTCCAAATAACAAGCTGGAGCCATGGACTGTGTTTTAAATAGGTTGTAATCTTTTTTAATATAGGATCTATGGTTGGAGCCAGTTGTTTCCCCCCACCCACTACCACAGACATGCAAACTTGTAAATTGACAGTAACAAGCGAGGATGAGTCCTCCACTGTAAGTTGATCAGCTGTTTATAACTGTCAGTTGTCTGTCAGTGTAAAGTTCAGCCTGTTATCCTGAAAACAAAAGCCCACTGCTGTGAAATAACACACTGGACTATGAGTTAAGTGACTGCCTGTCTCACTGCTGCCAAACCCCATTAACAGTTTTCTTAATTTAACAGATATAAATACCCACTCCTTCTACAAGATTATTAGTGGCTTTTTTTATGACTCATAAACAGACACTTGCTCAAAATTTGGCATAAATTTGAAGTCTGATTAATGTGAAACAGATCTACAAAACAGTCATTCTGGTCCAGAATAGAAAATTCAAATCTCGGCAAGTATTTTAACTTGTTTCCTTGATCTGTGATGAAGCATCATGGTCATTTTATGAGTTATTACAGCAAATATATTACATATAAATAGTAATTTTACTGAAACAATAGGAAACAAACATATATATGGTGATTGGTTGTAGAAGGCTTCTTTTGTCTGGTGTGGATGCGCTAATAATTACACATAATTTTAGCATTTATATCACATTTTCAAGACATCACATCACATCACATTAAATGATTGATTAAAAGCATAATCAGCAGCTCAATAAATTAATAAATTGAAATAATTCTTATTTGTCCAAGATGTAAAGTAACAATCAGTAAAACCTTACATTACACATTTTGCACAATGCACCTTTAGCCTTCCTGTACAGGAAAACTGGTCTTAAAGAGTTAGCATGCTCCAAAGAAACTGTGTAGGATGATATGTTGATAGACAAGGATACTAGAGCGACTAAAAGATAATGTCCACCCCCAGCCAGAATCTGATCACCCTGCTGCAGTCTGGCAGATACAGAAGTATCCACTACCATACTACCAGACTGCAGAGCAGTTTCTCAGGTGCTTCATTCATCCTCAGCACTCCTCCATGCAAATTAGTTTAATTTCTGACCCATTTTACTGTTTATATTTGTCATATATTATTTTTTTCATTGAGGAGCATGGAGGGGGCTGCATCTTGAGTCTCGCGTAATCCTGTATTGCCAACAACAAATTAACCTTATAACCTCATGTCTGCAGGCAAAAATGTGCAAATTTGCTCTGAGTACACTCGAGGGTTGGAGGAAAAGTCTCCTCCTGGCTCCAGCCCACTGCCAACCTACACATCCACACATGGCCCTTGGCTGCGTATAGTGGGTGCAATTTCCACATTGTTCATTCTGGAAATTCACAAAAATTGTTTGAAACAGTTCCCCATTTTTAGCAATTTAATTTGTAGCATGCTGAGGCCTTTATTCTTTTGTTATTGCCGTGGTAACCACTTAAGATTGATCTATTTATGGGCAAAATGTTTATGTTTCCAATCAGTTTGGTAGTGCCAGAATAATGACATTATTTCATGACTGATGACTGAGTTTAGATGAGGGTTAAACTTTCACAGTGATGCTAAACTTTGGCAGTAACAGATACTTGTTTCACTGTCAGTAAAAGCCTCATTGTGACATGTTAAAGTTTAATTATATCAGTAAAAAAGATATTTCCACATCACACACATCCTGACATGTTGAAGGTTCTTGGGGACACGTAGAAGTTAAATTGTGGCACATCAGGTCTTTTGTGACACACTGAAGGTAAATTTTGGACAGGATGACAGTTTTTTGATGCTGCTGGTGCAGAATAAAAAGTTTAATATAGAAAACTCAACCTTATTGCCATCATTCTCTTATTTTTACACAGACCTCCTTTACTGCTCACTCACCACTCATCAATGAGAAACACAGTTTCTTCAAAAGTAATGAAGCATTTACTCTCTAAAGATCAGCTATTGATGCTCGATAAGAAACTTTTTATGACCAGACTTCAGGTTATTGGAGTGAGGAGGAAGCCAGGCAGCTGGATTGATTGAATTGAGCCGGTGTCTGCTGCTCAGTGATGGAGAAACACATTGAGATGTGGTTCTGTTGAGAGTTTTATCAAACCACCCTGCGTCTGTCTTTGTTGTGACAGTTTTGGACTGCCAGGTTGATGTGGACTGTACCACCAATTATCACTGAATGGAAAGTAGTTGTTAGATTTGAAAACTTCCTGATTGATACTTAATTGGTTTCTTATTTGTTTTAGGCTGCATTTTATTTAGGTGAAATTCTTGTATGACTGCTCATCTTTACATCCCATGAACCAGTTTCACCAAGATAGACTCTGACTGTTGCTTAGATGTAACATAAATGATGGTTGCTTGAGGTGGCTTGTGCCAGAAGAGTTGATATGCTTAAAGGGGACACTGAAACACTTCTTCCAAATAAGTTCTGACATGGCCATGGTTTGAATAACAGTGGAGCTAAGGGGAGCTCATCTCCACTGAAAAGGACATTGGCTCCCCTGAAGCCTACTTTGTGACATTCATTACATTATAATTTCCCAAAATGTATCTTCACTAATTAACACAATGCTGTGTGCGCTGTTTATTGTGTGCACCACCCTGGCAGCAGTGCTGTCCAGGGTTTCTGCCACAGGTCAGAAGAGATTTATGAATAGACAGAACACGTCACTTCAGATCCTGCTTGCTTTTCTTGGTTGTAAATTCAGCTTTCAGTCTTAATTCTATTTCCTCCCTGATTATAGCAATCCACAGACAGAAGGGTAAATAGCAGGGAAGTGAAGGGATGGTCAGTGAGAGACAGAGTGTGACAGAGCTGCGAGCTGCAAAACAGCTGTTTCTATATACCCATGATACTTTATGTGACGTCCTCCCATGTAAAAGCAAATGTCTCTGTGAGTCAGGTTTGGTTCAAGAACTCTTTGCATTAGTTTACATTGACAGTGCTCAGATGATGGGGATACGATTCATGAAGAACTGTGTAAGACACAGAAAGATGTTGCCAAACAGCCTTATGATGTTGTTACTTAGCCTTTATGAAACATTATTGACAGTATTAACTGTCTGTGGTGGTAACAGTAAAATGTTGTTTGCAGAAACCCTGAAATTTCATGTATACGCATGTATGTAGAATGTTTTAATAGCAATGTGCAGCGGAAAATAGGGCTCCTTTGAAAGCCACTGGGTAATTTGAACCCTGGACACAGCCAACATGACAAGTCAGCTGTGAGAAAAGAAAAGTAAGAAATCATGACAGGCTAATTCTAATTTGCCCAACTGAACAAACTTACCGAAGACGAGGCTTAAATGGCCAAGGTGAGAGGATTTCTCACTCTCATCGATGGTAACATGCCAAATTTTCTTTTTTCTTTTTTTCTATTTTGGGCCATTTCACAAGTTTGCTTCAAATTCGTTTGACAATTATCTGGTAACACGGCTAGTGGCTATCTGCAGTAAAGAGTTTTCCATTTCCAAGTGATGTAGGTGCATTGTTTTCAATCAGTATAGATTTATTGATTGGTTTTCTTGCTTGTTTCAGTACTTGTTTGTTCTTGACAAAATTTTCATTACTCCTGTTCCAAAAGTTTAGAGAATTTGTAGTTTCCACTTTGAGAGATTTAGCTTCAAGGCTTGAAGACTAATTTAATATTGACCTGTTTTTTCTGGAAACATTTTGAATTAAAAAGACACAAAGCAGCAGAATGTGGTTTGGACTTTCGAAAGTCAATCAGAAATTATAATTTATTTTCTCTTTTTCACAGGATTACAACCATGTACATGTTAGACTCACTCTGAGCTCTTGTGCTATTTGAGACAGGAATGCAGTGTCAGGTTGCATGTTGCGGGGGTCTTACGTCGGCCGACTCTGTTGACATTTGGATTAAGGTTGAAGCTTTTAAGTGCTTCCGGTTTCCTGCGCAGTGTTAGCCCGAGGCTGACTGAGAATCTCACAGACCATTCGCCGCGATTGCTGATAGCTCGGCCTGCAGCAACACCTGACACATCAGCACCAAGATCAGAAGGTTCCACAGCTACTGGATCATATTTAGGTACTGAACCAGATTCTAAAGACACTCAGGGATTATTATTTTAAGAATTTAATCATAGTTTCACATAGAGTTCCTTTATGAAATAGACCTAACAGCAAAAATCAGGTCCTGAAGACCATGGTAATGTTAACACAATGCAAAATAGCCGTAAAACCTTTTTTCTTGTTTTTTATCTCTGCCTTATCATCTGTAATCCTCAGTGGTTTTTCCCCTCGCACACTCGCATCATCGTCTCCCAACCATTTAATGCAGCGTGACAATATAATTCCAGGTGGAGCGATAAGAAAGCTTTCTGTGCTCGGGCTGTCCTGACCTCTGTCTCAGCCTCTTCACTAATGCACAGGGTCACACTGAGTCTCGGTGTGTGTTCTAGATGGGTTTGTATTTGGAAAAAAAAAGCAGTCAGCCTGCACACACATCAGGATTTAAGTGTGCTGTAGGTGGAGTATGTGTAGTTTCATAAATTAGAATGTTAATGTATGTATTCCCTGAAGCAACAGACGAAAACATGGTTTATTCATGCACTGGTCAATTTGGAGATATTTTGCTTCCATGACACGTCCTCTTTCAGGCTAGTGGAAAGAAAACATCCAAAATACACATGTCATGGTTTATTTTACTGTATTTTGTTTATTTGCCTTTGTAGGTGCAGATGTGTCCTCAGGGTATCGGATATAATAAGATATATTCTTATATCGGATTTTGTAAACAGAGGTTTCCAATGAAAATGTATGGAATTTAAAATCCATATCTTTAAAGGCTGTTTTCTCAGACCCTTCAGTCACACTTACATAAACCAAACACACATCTTCTGCTGTTTTTTACAGAGGGTTTGTTCATTTATCATTCATAGCCCGATTTATAGAACACTTTATTCCAAAAACATAGTGAAAATTGATTTTTTTTTTTAAATGGTATTTTCTGATTTATGGAGGGATTAAAAAAATTCTGTAAAAACCTTTGACTCTAATCTGCCAAGAAAATGACACGAGAAATATTTAATTACTCATTACTCATTACTCATCTGCATATTTAAACATACTTCACGTAAGTAACCTACTGGGGATGTTTCATGGTGACATCTGCTGGTTAAAACTTTTACGCTAGTTACCTGCAGTATCTTTCCTTAAAAGCACATTTCCCAACATTACAGCATGATTAAAGAAGTCCATAATATATTTATCGTAATTAGTCGTATGATGACATAATTTGTCATCAGAGATCAAGGACATACTCACTTAATTTGACATGACCACTACAGTCACAGTTCTCTACTTTGAAATTTCCATTATGGACCACAATAACTTTTTTTTATGTCTGTTTCACAGACTTTTTTTTTTTCAGAATGAGTTGGTGTCTGTTTATGAGTCATAAAAATCATTAGTAATCTTGTAGAAGGCATAGACGTTAAATGTTAAATGTTAAATTCAGCAAAATGAGTGACAGGTTGTCTCTTAACTCATTGAGTGTGTGTTTGTCAGAGCAGTGGGCTTTTGTTTTGAAGATAACAAGCTATTAAACAGCTGATCAACTTACAGAGGAGGACTTGCTAGTGTCAATTTATGAGGTTGCGTCCATCCTGCATTCCTGCAGAACTCCTGCAGCCTGCCTGTCTCTGCCATGTCAACTCCATAGAACAACTATAGATGGTATATTAAACATGATTACATCCTATGTAATATACAGTCTTTGGCTCCAGCTCACTATTTGCAGTACTCATTTTTGCACGCACAGTGACTACATATTGCTCTTTTAAAGCCCACCAGTATAAAATAAAATGCAATTAACTCCTCAGCATTGGCATCAACTATGGCCATGTAAATAGACATTTTAAAAGGTCAGCTCCCCTAAGTATCAAAAAATATATTTTCTCACCTTCTTCTAGTGGTATCTATCTACACAGACAGTTTTGGTTGAATTTGTACAGTTATTTGTTCTGTCTGCCTCTTGAGATTTCTGGCTTCACCCCAATATGATGAAGAAAATAGAACTGAATTTGTGGGAAAATTTAACAGTGATATATTTCCAGTATCAATGTCCTTGTTACTCTGGATAATTTTCAGAAGACAAGTGAAGTAGTCCAAAGTCGTTAATTGATTGTGTCACTAAGGTGAATCCAAACTAACACTTTCAAACATGAAAGTCACACAATGAATCTGAGATTAATCATAACAAATTTCCACCTAGAACATCACAAAAATAGCCTATGTGAAAAGGCTGGAAACGAGTACAAAAATAAAACCCCAAAAAGTTGGTTTCTATTTGTAATAAGTAAGAGTACTTTGTTTCAACATTTGAGAGCTTTAACACAAACATTCAGTGAGCTATAGCTGCTGAGACAAAAAGTGTTACAGCTGTCCCTTGTCTCCCCCACTTTATTTTTAATTGAGTTTACTAAATTATTACTATTTTAATGTCAGGAAATTGGAAATTGAGACTACTTATGAAGTTTCATTGAAAGAGACCATGATAGTTGCTAAGCAACCAAGATGCTCACTCAGTATTATTCTGTCTAGATTACAGTTGCTAATTTGACCAGAAAAAAACAGTAGGAATTTCAGATACCTCTGCAATAAAAGGCCTGGTTTTGATCTTTGTTAGGTTAAATTATGATCTTACCCGGGGATGTGATCAAATAGTTGTTCATTTTAAAGTTTTTCACCTCTGGGATCATTTTTCACATCAGAGCCAGGTGATGAGAATGGACACTGTGATTCATTTGAAATATTGAGTTTGTCAGTTTAACTTTTTCTCTCTGGTAGACACAGGGTGGTAAAATGATCCACTTTCTTGCTGAAATCAATTTTTTTAGTGAGCTTACTTTGTTAGCATTTAAGCACTTGGTTTCATATCGTCCTTGGTTTTACAAACACTGAGCAGTGGGTTGTTTTCTGTGCACTCCTCTGCAAGACTGTTGATTTCCTGCCATTATAAAGTATCATCCTTATTTGAAAGTCGGCCGATGATGGTGCTGTCATTTGCAAACTTTATTCTAGAGTTCTGTCTATGTTAGTGGCTGCAGTTGTGCATGTACAGCATGAACAGGAGGGGGCTGAGCACACAGCCATAGGGGGCTCCAGTGTTGAATAGTGGAGGTAAGACCACCAATCCAAACTGAAACATCCCTTTAATTAAAATCACTTCATCACGTCCACAAAATCTAATGAATGCAGCCCAAGTGAGTACAAATTAAGATGTTTTCAACACCGAACAAACCAATCAACCAAAGCCTCTGTAAAGGCTCATTTAAAAAGGCACAATAATTAGTGCTCATTCTGTAAGAGCATGCTTTTGAAATGTCTCATCCCTTCTGATCAGCAGGGGAGCATTTGAGCAGACGGCTTGACCTCGACGCTGCTACAAAAGAAACCTGAAAATGCTGAAGAGAACTGATTAATGTGGCGTTGGTGGCTGTTAATAAATAGAGTGAATAATCCCAGCTGGAGCAGCCTACATCAGTGACGAGACAGAGAAATGACTTTGACTGACCTCTCCTGGGATCCTCCATTGTTCCCGCTGCAGGGCTGTGTGTTTGTGCCTTTACCTGCTCCACCTGGAATTATCCTTACATGTGTTGAGAGTGTGTGTGAGTGGTCCCAGACTGGAGGTCATTGGACCAAAGACAAAGACAGACACGAGGGAGAACAGAAGCCCAACAGAGGGCGAGTGCAGGGTTGGATAAACAGATAAAGATGAAACCGAAAGATTGAAATTCTGATATCTTTTTTTTGTTATCTCTTTGCCCCAGTCAGAAGAGTTTCTTTCTTGACTGACTGATAAGACCTGTCTGAGGGAGATGGATTTTAAGACGTGGCAAGACGGGGGAGGAGAGGAAGAACTTGAGAGGTCCATCTCTCAGTGTACTCCACCCAAAAACTGAGTGATGAAACTGTTTTGTCACCTAGTAATAAGTGTTAGGACAAGTGTCTCACAGAGTGCATTCACAGCCAGGGATTATCCTCCAATTCAGCTTGGATTTGGCCTGTTTGCTCAATTCTGTTGTTTACTTTTTACGTTTCTATTGCAGAATATGATACGTGTAGGAATGTATTAATACTGCAGGAATACAAACACTGAATATTCTTGTAGAACTCTTTGAATCCCAAGGCTGACTTACAGAAATGTCATATCTTAAGTAAGTTATGATAGGAAGAGATTTTTTTCAATTTGGTCTTAGAGAAGCAAACTGACTTTAGGAATACTATCTTATCTTACAGGTTAGGAAATCCTGAATACTCTCCTGCCAAGCAACAGACAGTAGTTTTCTCATTTCACTGAGCTACATGACCTCAGAACCATTGATTTTTTTCATCAGTGAAAAATACTCAATACTAAAACATAAAAAAAATGGAACAAAAACAAAGATGGGCACTTAACTTCAAGACAGACTGGTGTTGGTAACATCTGTGACCCTCATTATTTGAAAGTAGCCATGTTAGATTTTGCATTCAGTGGCCGGATGCTGCCTGCAGTGCACTGATCATCCACCTGAGGTTTTATATCAATCTGAGATGTGTCTCAGATGTTTTAAAGGAAAGTATTGATCATATCAATGTATGATTCAAATGACTCTATAGGGTTAACTGTTATCCTGAAGTTAGGAGAGTTAATTTAAGATTTCAGGAAGTCAAGATGTATGATGTGTTTTTCCTATCTTCAATTAGGATAAGTCAGGATAGGAACATGGCTTAGAAACTGCTGTAATGGAATTTTTCCTTAATCAGATCATAACCCAGATCATTATTGTTACCAAATAGTTCTAATAGGATCTGCAGGTTAGGAAGTTTCTTTAACACGGGCTCTGGTGTTTTCTTTAAATTTCCTATTTTCCTAAGTTGTAAGAGCTTTTGAATTGATCAAAACTTTAGATGAAGTTCAATGTTTGACAAAATAATCTTAGCTCAATACCCACCCATTTTGACAGAGCTTCATGAATGTTTATTATTGTGAGTCATTAGCAATGTTCTGTGATTAGTGGACTACATATAGAACCTGATTTCTCCCCAGGATAGCTTTGCTGTAGTTCATTGTCTTCCATTGAGGAGTAATTAGTAGCTTACAAGGCTATGATTTCAAAGTAGTTTCCCCAACACTGGTTATTATCCCCCAAGGAGCACTCAAAGTTATGAGTGTTTGAACAAAGCTGAGGAACAAAGAGCCAAATGATGGTTGATCTAAGTTTTCTTATGATTACAAGTTATTGGCAAGATATTTTTGATCTCAACATAAAAATGCATGCTATGATGTGGACATAATAAGGTGTCATATCAATTGTGTGATCACAGGAAGATGAAGCTTGTTATTCCAAGATCATAAGAGGCATTATGTCGTGCTTTGTGAGTCCGGAGTAGCAGAGACAGGGTAGGCAATCCTCAGAAGGGATGGATACAGAAATCTGTACTTTTAAGGGTACCAACCAAATTATGTTGGTACTGTTGTTACAGCACGTCTAACTTGTGGAAACACCTGGTCAAACACAAAAAATAAAGCCAGACCCCCCTGCAGCAGCCATAGCTAACATTAGCATGCCTGCAGCCAGTGTAGAGGTTTCACCCTCCATGGACAACCAACCTTTAAGTGAGGCACCGACAACTTCATCAAGAGCTTTAAGGTGATTAATTAAGTCATTGGATAAGTTGTTGTTGTTTGCTTAGCATCTTAACTAGCATTAGGCAACACTCAGCCACTGGTTTCGCCATGTTCCATTCTATCATTATATTTAATACACTAAAAGAGTATGTGAGGTTTATTAATATGTATCATGTTTTTCTACTGAAATGATATCTTTCTTATTACACAGAGAGTAAAGTTCCAAAAAAAGGCACCGTTGGGTACTGTTACCGAATTCCAGGTATCAGCACTGGTATCAGTTAAGGTGTGAACAGTCCCCAACCCTGCTTGTAATTTACATGAAGAAGTTTGGATTTATTTTATAAATGAAATTACATTTTTGTTATATCATAGAAAGTAAAGTTCCAAACAAAGGTACTGTTGGCCACTGGTACCAAATTCCAGGTATTGGTTCAAATGTGAATTATGACCAACCCTAATTGTGGGTAATTGAAATGAAAAAGTTTAGAGAACTGAAATTACACTTTTGGCATTACATAGAGAGCAAAATACAGAAAAAAGGTACTGTTCTGATACCGACTTCTAGATATTGGTACTGGTATCAGTTCAAATATGAATAGTCCCTAACCCTAATTGTTGATAATTGAAATTTAAAACTTTGGACTATTTTTTTTACAACTGAAATGATACTTTTGTTATTATATAAAGAGCAAAGTACAGAAAAAAGGTACTGTTGGGTGTTGGTACTGAATTCCAGGAACTGGTATCACTTCAAATGTGAACCATCCCCAAACCTAACTAAGGGTAACGACAGTGCCTGGTTTTGACATGAAGAATGTATAGGACAGAAAAAACCCAATGTGTCTGGTTCTGCTGCATCGATTGTAAATCCTATTTTTAAGGTCTATTATGGGCCACAATGCTAAATCACAAACTACAGACACGAAGGCAGGGTAAGAAAAGCCTGGAGTATAAATTAAAGTGTCAAGTGTAGACACATCAGTGTGATCAGACTTTGACACGTTCAATAACACCAGTCACACTGGATAGACGAGTGTAGCCTTGGCCAGTGTTGAGCTTCAGTCTGCTGCTTGATGATGCATTCAAATCACACAGTTAATTCCCCAACCCAATTGGTTGCTATGCCAACACTCCTGATAACCAGGGCGCTCACTGGTGATCTGTTCAGCTTTCTCTTATTTTTATGCTCTCATGTAGTCGATGTCGTCTGCCACTTGAGGGAATAGATTTCAGATAATGCGTATTAATTATGTATGGATTGGTAAAGCCAGAAATAGACCGCTGAGAACTTTCTTAAAGATGAATAAAAGCAGCTTTGTGCCCCACCCCTACCTCACACACACACACACCCAGGGGCACTATTGTTATATTGGGGTTTTGAGTTCCAAACTGTGATGTGTTGAAGTGCAGTGAGTTACCCTCTGACAAGGACGGTCGATGTGTTTATGCAGCTTCTGGGCTCAGAGAAGTGTTGGGAGCACTGTGCTGTAAGGAGTGTTGGAAGGTGTTTGGAATCAGAAAGTCAGAGAAAAAGTTTGGTGAGGACAAAGTGTCTGCACCCAGCCTGCCACAGTCTGCACCCACACACACATATATTTAGTGTGTGTGTTTGGATAGTTAGCACAACTGCTGCGTCCTGACCTGAATGGACATAACACACAACAGCGTGGAAATGAGTATGCTGCATTCAAAGGCAGCACGGGGGAGAAAGCAGGACAAAGTTCCAGACGAAAACAAGCTGAAGAGGGGGAAAAGGGGTGGGGTGAAGATTCTGCAAAGGAAACAGATGAGTGTGTTTCCTGTTGCTCTCTGACCTCACTTCCTGAGAATCGCTAAGGAGGGGCCATTCATCACTGACACATATTCACACACAACCCAGTCAGGCAGGTACTGTAGATGAATTGATGAAGATATCATTTTTTGTAGATAAAGTTCCCATTGTAAGATATCTGTTACTTAAAATGGTACTGAATATTAAGACATAATTAAGTGCTGACATACTTAATCTTACACACTGTTTTATCATGCTAAATGTCATGTTGGTAAGGAATTTGACACCAAAGGCTGATTGTTGGCTAACCCTACTAAAAATGTTAACCCAATGTCAACCAAGACAGTGAAAACAGCTCAGTTATCTCCAACAACAACGTATCCAACAAAATAATTAACAACCTGAAGATGGCGATGACGAAGTAAGTTTGGTTGTCCATGGATAGTTCAACTTTGATGCTAACGTGTACGAATAATAGCTGCAGCTGTTGTGGAGACTTTGCTTTATTTTTTGTGTTTGACCAGGTGTTTCTTCAGGTTAGACCTGCCCCTTGGCAGTTTTGCATCTTGCATTACAAATATTGTAGTGCTGTGTTGAGTTTTGAAAACTTCAGCCACAATGGCGATTGCTTTCGGCTCACCATTGCCCTGATTCCCTGTGACTTGAATCAGCTGGAGGAGTAACCCATGCACTCTCAGGTACCACAATTTGGTACCTATTGATTTCAAGTAATTTGGTTATTCAAGTTTGCTACTTACTCTACCCATGATTCAACTTGACCACAGACAGTTAGATTGGAGATTGTTATGGTATACTTGATTGTTAGCAGTTTATGTAGCTTCAAGCTGCTCGCCTTAAGCAGAGATGAGGCTCCAGAGTTCCGGTAAACTCACGTTGTTCTAATTCCACACCACATCCAACTGGTGCTTACTCAAGTGACATCACTTGAGGGCATTATTCAAACCTACCACACCTCCCCCTGCAGCCACAAAAGACGTAATATAACTTTATTGATATATGCTAGCAGGGGAACCAGACATATCTGCAAGCTTATGTTTCTTTTGCTCTGGTGGGATTGTCTGGCCATGTTCCCATTCAGACAGATATCTATCCATCCTGGATCTGGCTGGGCCAGTCACACCCAGTTATATAGGTTTTCATGTGATGACAATACAGACCAGCCTGAGCTTATTGGCCATTGAATCATTTGCATTGACAAACTAGCTGCTGAATCCACTATTGCTATCGAGCTTGGCGGTATATTTTCTCAAAAAGAAGAACAAGAACTGCACTTGAAGCTTTTGTTGCTGAGAAAGATGTGACAGGATTTGGTCGTTTTAACTAACCAACCATGCTACGTCACATGTTCCATTGTTTTGATTGGTTGTAAGTCGATCCAATTTCATTCTGGGGCACTTTGGTCTGTACCTGTTGATAACACTCTTGGAAATCCAAAGAGAACTGAGAGGTGAGATGCCAGGCCTCATCACCTGTAAACATGCTTTGTGGATATGGCCTGAGAAGATCTTACAAAAAAAAACTTTAAAGTTCACAAGTTCAAACCAAATCCTCACCCCAGAAAAGGATTATTGTAATTTTTTTGATGTGAGAGCTGACACGTCGTGTGAAGAGAGGGTGTATTGAGGCAGTTGGTGTCTGGCAGTCTGTCTGAGACCCAGCATCTTAGTGAGGGAATGAGTCTTGGGGCTTGTCTGCTTCCATGAGCCCGCAGACAAGCAGAAGAGCAGAACAGGGCTGACACATTTACCCAAGCTCTGTTCGGGCGAAACCAGCAGTGAAGGAAAAAATATCACAAAGACATAAGGCCTGGCCTCCAACTGCCACCCTGCAGAGGAATCAAAGTGGAAGCTCATGCAGAGTATGAATCAGCCGCTTCATGACCAGAGTAATCAATTTTGTGAAGTATTCTGCCCCCCTGACATCTCATCTCAGATAATACTGTCTGGTGGGATGTGTTCACCAACCTAACACCCATGCAGGTGAACTGAAGAAAGATGTAAATCTTTCTGCATGAGTGGATTGTACCACCCTAATATGGACGCAGGGAACATCCAGTATAAAATCCTTACCTATAAAACAGCAGATCTTTCAGCAGACAGAATTCCATAACACCCTGTAAAAATGTGAAAAGGGTTTACATCTACTTTTAGGTGTTAAAAAGCATCATATATCTTTTACATCATGGTTCGGAGAAGAATATTTGGACAACAGCTGGCCAGATTTCACTGGAATTTGCTGTGGATTTTCGTGATTCCCCCAGGATGATTTCTCATCGTTATAGCAACTGATATTTTCTCTGGGGGCAGCATAGCATTTCAGAATTCAATCAGATTGCCATGAAATTGTTCATTGTTCATTCATGTTCAGAACTTATTTGTAGATGAAGTTCTTTACCAACATTATAACAAAATGTTTTTATGCTTCTACAGTGTTGTATCCTGGAGTCAATGGAAATTTTGGGTCTTGCAACAGATACTCTCATCCAGGCAACTGGACCAAAATTAATAAGACCTTTAACTGGCATTTAACTGACCCCACTGATCAGTCCTTTACAGCCAGAGCCATCTAGATACTTTTGCTGCTGTGGGATTTAGTAGAGACATGTTGTCCATTGGATGAATTATAAGAATGAACCAAAAACCTGCAATAATAATGGTGTCATTGCGTTTACTTCTAATAAGCAGATATTAGCATATAAAGATCAACATTACCTGTAGAACATCAGTATATCATTACTATCTTTGTGGGCATATAAGCATGCTGGTGTTAGCCTTCAGAGTCCAGCATTCCTGGATCCAATGTTCCTGTGCTCCCCAGATTTGTATGGCACATAATGGGAACATAACAAAGGGTCCTATGTTCTTCTTACTAAAGAATATAAAATCCTGGGATCATAGGACCCTGGGAACATCGGACCTTGGGAACTTAGAATCCAGGATGCTTCCAATACCAAAACTTTGTCCTTGTACTAAATCCCATGTTCCCAGGATCCTGTTTGTAGTCTCCCAGGGCCCTATGTTCAAAGGCTCTATGAGTTAGGGATTAGAATAGAACATAAGATCATGGTGACACAGGAATCTGGCAACTTAGGACCTTGCAAATTTAAGATCTTATGAACATAGGACACAGGACAAGGTTTTTGTATTGGAAGCATTCTGGCTTCTCTTTATAATCTCTCAGGATCCTGTGTTCCCACGGTCCTATGTGCACAAACTGTATGAGTTAGGGATTTTCATAGAACATAGGACCCTGGGAACTTAGGACCCTGGGAACATAGATACACTCCCAGCATTTAACTCAAATGGAAATTTGGTTTATTGAAACAAAGTCTAGAGCTAGTTAAGTCAGTCACCTTAAGTCATCAATTCTGCTACTGCCCATCTCTGACGCAAAAGTCAGATGTACCTTAAAGTTGCAACTGGACATCAATCCCTCACTTACTTTAGCCAAGTGCTAGTTCCTTTATACTTAGTCCTGATCCCCAAATGTCAGACACAAACCCTGCTCTCAGCAGAGTCCACCCTGACCTGCTTCTCATGACTTCTGTACAGCGCGGGAACTTGAAAGTTAAAGGTAGTAAATTGTCATAGTCTACATAACAATGTCATCCAAGCAGGTATTATTCTTCCAAAATGTATCTGGCAAAGCAAATTAGTAATTAATAAACATAATTTATAGGAGTGCAGGTTCTCACCCTGGTTCTTTATGCTTTGTCTTTCACAGTCTACAAGAATCTTAAATATGACCTGCAGAAACTTGCACTCACCTGTAGGCAGACCGTTAAAGATGTTTCTGCTGATCAAGCACAAACACACACATGCATTCACTCCCAGATATCCCTCACAGCAAAAGCACAGTCATCCTGGCAGTAATAACAACATTTGGATTATTAGAAGGGTGTGTGTGTGTGTGTGTATGATGAAGACTCAGCAGTCTTAGCTGTGTGATCAGTGATGTGGTCACAGTCATGTGTCATCAGGCCTGATTGTCTGAAGCAGCCAGTGTGACAGCAGGAGCTTGTGTCCTAAGCCCTGACGTAACATTACTGGGAAGAAAATGTACTTACTCAACCAACTGGCTGCTTCACTGCTGGCCTTATGCAAGAGCTGCATTGTCTGTGTCAGGAGGGATGGAAGGGAAGGGAAAACATTAATCTGTGTCTGCTGTGTGGGTGTGTTTGTACCAGTGAGCTTAACAATATTAAGGTTAAAAGTCATACAATAGGAGAATTGAATATCGAAATAAACATTTTTGGAAGCTGTGTGTCAAGAGGGTTCATGATTCCATGTATAATTTTCTTCAGTCCTAACTCAACATTGTTATATATAGCATATTACCATTGTCTTTGTGGGTGTGTTACCATGCTGATGTTAACATTAAGGAGTCATAGGAGACTATGTGCCCAAGAGTCCTGTGTTCCCATGAATCAATGGCAAATTATGGAAACATGACAAAGGGTTCTATGTTCAAGGGTCCTATGATCCTCCAATTTATATAGCACATAAGGGCAACATGACAAAGGGTCCTACTTTCCCCAGCTCTTAGGTGTAGAACACAAAATCCTGGCATCATAATTAAGACCCTGAGAACTTAAGACCCTTGGACCATAGGACCTTGGGAACTTAGCACCCCGAGAGAATAGGACAAGAACAAGAGTTTGGTATTGGAAACATTCAGGTTTGTTCTCTGTTCGTTGTCCAAGTACACCAAGGAGGAAGTTTTGATCGTCATTATCAGGATATCCAATGGCTCCCATCATGTTAAGCTCTAATCAGCAAATATTACCATGCAAGTATTAACATGCATTCTAGGACCCATGTTAAACTAAGATGTTAACCTGATAAACATTACCTGCTGAACTTCAGCATATAAACATTGCCTTTGTGGGCATGTTAGTATACCGATGTTAGCATGTAGGGGTCATTCCTTTGTTCCCAGGGTCCTACATTCCTAGGATTTATATGGGACATAATATTATGACAAAAGATCCTATGTTCCCCAGCTCAATATAGCACATAATGGGCAAGTGTTATATGTTGGTTTAGATTATAAAATCCTGTGAACATAGGACTCTGGGAACATAGGACTGAGAATCTAATACACTGGGAATATAGGAACTTGGGAACATGGGATCCTAGGAACTCAGGACCCTGAGAACATTAGAACATAGGACAAGGTTTTGGTATTAGAAGCATTCTGCTTTCTGTAGTTTGAGTTGTGTTGACCAATAACATTAGAGTGAGCTCTGGTTGCATAAATGCAAACAGTCAGAGAACAAGAGAGCCAGAACACTTGAGTGAAATGAAATCATGGAACCCATCTACTATTGTCTGATGGCATTTAAGCTTTTATGAGCTTTTCAAAAATGTATGTCCATTCATATGCAGATATCTGTTTATAGACATTAGATTACCACATTCATTCTTTTTTTTGTCTTGGTTACCAAGTTGATAAATAAATAATATATTGAACAATTTTCATTCATCCTGTTTCTGTCCAACAAGCTGTCAAGTGGAAGTCAGTTTTGCCTCATGCAATTTCAGCTTCACTATATTGTACATCTAATAAAGACTGACCTACTCTGTTTTTGATGCTTTTTGTTTTGTTCAATATTTTTGCTCAACATGACCACTAACATTTTGTCTTTCTGCTTTTTCTTTCCATGTCCATCTACTGCTCAACTCTTTCACACCTCCTCACCAGGTAAGACTTTGATTTTGATGTATCTGTCTGTTTGCTGTTTTCTTCTCTAGCAGGGGCTGGTTGTCTGATGGTTTTTGCCTATAATAGTGTTGTGCTCAGGTGCACGTACCTGGTGCATTCTGGGGGAGAAACCAGGGCTTTGTTTGCTTTTGTGTTATTTTTTCAAGTTGAATCACATTTGAGTGAGATTCTCTACAGTGTGGTGAGACTGCTCCAAGTATGGGTATCTGTTATTGAGGTTTGTGGCCTACTAGAAATAATTAGTGATGAAGGTTTTGGTATTCTGATCTGAGTTGTATTGAATAATCATGTATGAACAGGCTTTGGTCACAGTCTGTGTGGACAGCAAAAGAGATGGAATGGATTGGCCAAAATGCCACCTCTGAACCCGTTGGCTATTTTCTGATGATGATATAGTTTTTTTTATTAGCTTTTTAAAAATGTATTAAACTTAATTCTCAGGTCTCAAGTTGGTAATCAGACTGTAAACAATGACCGGTAAATGGAAAAGGAAGTCTTGGCCTAGATGTTCATTATCCATTATCTGAATAGCCACTGGCTACATCGGAAGTCCAAAAACACTGGATTTTGCCCCCAGAGGCTAACTTGTTAAATTGTCATATGATTGCTAATTGAGATTGCCAAGGAGGAAGAGGTCTTTGAAGATGCTAAGCCATGGTATCTCTAGGAGCTATAAGAAGGCAGTTGGGCCTGCTTTAAGTTCTTCAAGAGACTGCACCTGTCATTTGAAAGGCCTCTTCAGTACCAACTGATGAATGGGGAGTTATAGGCATTTAAATTCTTGTGGGGTGAAGTCATTAGTCAGGTAGAACTAAAGCAAGCTTTTTGGATGAGAGGTGAAATGTCTTGAAGAACCTCAAGGAAGTCTATCTGCATTTGTATAGCTGCAAGACAAGGGAAAAGGCATTCAGGGTTCTCAAGTCTTGAGTAAACACAGTGTTAGGTGACTGACAGAAAAATCTCCTGGTTGAATCATATAGACCAGATGAGCAACTGTGTTAGAAATCTATGTGGTCAGTGATACAAACCCTTGTGCATAAAACCTAAATAAGAGAAGTTAACAACTGTCCCCAAGACTACTTAAAATTCCAATGGTGTGAAGGAGCTAGTACATTACACATCACACTTTGTAGAAACCTAATAAAACACATCAGCAGTTTAAATCAGTTCACTTTCAGATTGTTTTGTTCACTATTTCTCTGCAGCATCTTGCACTTGTAGTAACAATAGCTTAGTTCAATTATTGTGTTTGTGAAAGGAATCTTGAGCACTAGCTAACTCATGAGTGGAGAAGTTTTCAGGGGACCTTGGTTATCTTATTCAGAAGCATTTATTGAAGCTCTGTCGAGGAGAATAGAGGAGCAGTAGCCAGTGAATCACTGTGTAACTCACTGTGAGCGCTGAAGACGTCCTCCCATCAAAGAGTATTTAACCTCAGTATTGGAAACTGTGCTTTGCCTGAGTTGACCTGCGTCACATTTGCATGTCACATGCAGCACATTCAACTCAGTCTGTGTCTGTCTGTTTGGTCTAATGTAGAATAAACTATCCTTCTACGCCCTTGAGTTTCCTGGGAGACTGAGGCAGCATTATCAGGACAGCTGCACTGGCCAGCCCAGGGACAGAGGAAAATCACTTCTGTGTGGGATTATGGGCTTTATAACTAGAAACTGGGTTTAACCATACAAGTTAGTTACAACATAAGGATAACAAACAATTTAAACGTATTAATTACACAGAGACTGAAGTCTGTGACTGACTGAGTGATGTGGTTACACCATTGGCCGATTGCACTTTTAAATGAACAGATGCAAACAGTCCTGAATTATGTCCTTGGGTGGTAACAGTCGACAAAAGAGGTGCAGTGACATGGTTAAGGACACTGAGCATAAATACAGACAAAGATTAACAGCAGCATATGGACACCCCACCCCTACACACAATTTCAAATGAAAAGCACTTTAGCGTTTCATACTACACATGTCCAACCATATACTTGGTTTTGACCTATTCTTGTGTAATAATCAGACTATGGCCTCTTTATGTTATAGCACAAGTAGAGATTGTGCGACTGAACAAATTGAGTTTGATGTATGGGTTGGGTTGCAATTGAAAAGAATTATGAGGGGGACCATCTGACAAGCAGTCCATGACTTTATGTTGATTTCAGCTGCCACAGGCTTCTGCACCTGTGACTGACCTCTGAACCACAGCAATGAGATCACAGTCCTTGCCAGTTACTGCTGCTGTGCCCCAGGGATCTGATTTTGGCCTGCTTCTTTTTGTTCTTTGCCTTCTACCGCTTATATTTCAAGTAAATTTGGCGTCCAATTTCACTGCTATGTTGACGACACGTACCTCTATCTCTCCACCAAGCTGACTTTTACCGTTCCACCCACTTCCCTTAGTAGAGATTAAATCTTAGTTTTATCATTGTCTAATCTGATAAAGTTGTATAAGAGCTGAGGTTTTCCTAGTTGGCACTAAATCCACTCTGGCTAAACTTTTTTTTTCCTCCACATTGTTTTTTGAGGCATGCATTAGCAATGTTACTCTGTCTGCATACTTTCACAATATTGATTGTCTTCGTCCATTGCCTACACCTACAGCACCACTATTCTTATCCACACCCTGATTACATTCAGTATTGAGTATTGCAGTTCTATCCTCTTTGATCTGCCTCTCGAGTGTCTTCATTAACTTCAGTTATTCCAGAATTCAGCTGCTGGAAGTCTTTCCATAGATCATATCATTTCTGTTCTTCAGCAACACTGCTGTCTGTTGTACTGTATACCATATCAATTTCAAGATTCTAATTCTCACCTTGAAGGCCCTTCATTACCTAGCCTCTTTATATCTTTTTGAACTTCCTCCTATCTACACACCCTCCTGAACTCTCAGATCTATCTCCTCTGTTCAACTCACCACAACATCTGCCCGCTTGTCTACCATGGGAACTCTTTGGATCTACACAGTATTGAGTCTTTCTCCACCTTTTTATACCCACATAATCAGCCTGATTCTTTAATGGTGGCACTGATTGTATTAAACTTAGGGTTGGGTACCAAACGTATACTTCTAGTGGTATCGACTGAATTATGTTGATACTAGTGAGTACCAATTCACATTAAATCAATTGATGCTAAAGTTCGATACCTGGGAGCACATCTGAGTGAGAGAGCATTAGAGAGTATAGTAAAAGGACAGACAGAGCAATGTTAGAGTGAACAGCAGCTTGTTATAGTCACAGAGCAGGATGACTGAGTCAGTAACAGCAAACCAAAAGCAGACACGTGTGGTCGAACTTTTCAAAACTTGACACAGACAACCCTTGATGCAGTATGATATGTGAAATGTAAACCTGGTGAGGGCAACACGTCTAACAAACACAAAATACAGCTAAAGAGTGCACTGGTTTTCATAGCCTGAAGGCAAAGTCCCACACAGCAGCTGCAGCTAACTTTAGCACACCTGCAGCCAGTGTCTAAACAGTTTTAGGTCTCCATGGACAATAAAATTGTAAGTGAGGCATCAAGAATGTCATCGACATCTTCAGGGAATTCAGATTCATTAGATAAGTTGTTGTTGGAGATAACTGGGCTGTTTTCACTATATTTCTTGGCTTTTATAGTTTTTGTACTAGCATTAGCCAACACTGAGAGCATCTGAAGGTCCGGACCAACATGACATTTATTACACTGCCACAGTGAATGAGATTTATTAATATGTCCCAAACCTTAGTATAAAACCAATATTCATGAATTGCAGACTATTCACAGGGAAATATTACAGTATGCAAGCACAGTGGTAACGGGGGCAGTGTTAACAACAACAACAATACAACAGGAGGGATATCACTTCGTCTCTGACACAAACAGCAGCGTTGCCTTGGTGACTGACTGACTGACTGGTGTGAGTAGCGTATCAGTTCAAATATGAACAGTACTCAACCCTAATTAGACAATATTTAGATCTTAGTCAACTACTACTTATATTGATATTAATTTTACAATTATCATCATTATCATTATTGTTATGCTTATAAAACTAAGTTGAATAAAAATAAATAAAACTGTAGCATTGTGAAACTTTCCAGGAGACTTGTGTGTTTCTGTGCTGAGAAACACTGAGGATATGATATAATAATGGCAAAATGTATCTGTAATCAACAGCTCCTCCCACACTTGTTTTACTGTGTTAATGTAAATACACTCAATAAATAACTGATAATAAAAAACAGATTTTGAGTTTGGAGGTGGTAATAGAATATGAGTCACTGCTCAGTCACTAGAATAGCCTGCAATTTGTAAATGAGCCATTAATTGTGCAGTGAAATGTCTTCATGGATAAATAATACCAATAAATACCAATGAATTCATGTTGGAAAGAAACATGGTTGCACCTTTGTTTTATAGTATGCTGATAAGGCATAACATACTTTTTTATCAAACAAAACAAAAACTATAAGCAGCATGTTCTTTATTTGACAGTATAAAAACCTTTTTTAGACCTTTATTCAGCTTTATTAGAGAGTAATTACAAACACAGTATAGTACAGACCTCTACTGTCAACTAAAATGTGTTATTCCCACTGTTAGACCATTAATTAATTCTTATTTGAGTGTAATCAGAGACAGGCTACAACAGCAATGTACAACAACCTAAAGTGGATTAATTCACACTATTAGACCCTTATTAGAGGGTAGAGGTTTGACTCATATTAGACTTTATTAGAGCATCTAATGTTGGGGAAATAATTTACTTTAGTTTACAGTTCAGGTCTTTTGTAATGTGTCTCTAACAGATCTCTAAACTCTAATAAAGGGTCTAATGCTGTCTAATCAAGAACATTTCTTCTAGCTTTCATCTAATTTGATACAAAGCACAGTTTGTTACATCTTATTGGTGTTTTATAAAATAAATTGTCACCAGAAACATGATGACTTGGACTGCATCTTTGTGCAGGAATGTTTCAGAGGATCCAATCAACAATAAGTACTGCCGCTGTTTACAACACAAACACGCACAAACCAGATTCAGAATATGCATGTGTGTGTTTGCAAGAGCCAAATATCAGCAGATGTTAAGAAAGATCATGAAGTTGGCTGGTTGTCAAATGTGTCAAACACCTCTGTTGCGCACACACACACACACACACACACACACACACACACACATATCCATGAGTAAACTCTTTCAAACTTGCTTGCAGTAATTCCCTAAATGTCCCATCTGGCTCTCCCTCTCGCTGTCTTTTAGCACCCTGCAGTGTGTTCCAGTGTGCTGCTCCGCTCTCACACGGAGGCTGATTGGTAGCAGTACAAGTTGGTGCGAGGCAAAGTGTGATTAATGCCCGCTGGCTGGAGAGAAAGGTGGACTTTTTCTGCTGCGTTGGCTGTGGCTGAGCTTCCTCTGCCATCTGCTCGCGCTCCCCCTCTCCAGCCTCCTCGCTCAGATAGATGGAGCGAGCTGAATGAAGGAATAAAGCACCGGGTGCTGCCGGCACTCGGTTTGTGTCAGAGGGATTACATCAAGTTTATGCCCAGGAGCAGCGAGGCTGGGATGGTCACAACTAATCACAGGGGCTCAGGTTACAGCCTGGACCTCCACGTTGATTTATACAGAAGAGTCACTGAGGGAACAGAATGAAAAATTTCAGAATGAAGTCATGATAGTCTGAGAAATGAGATGTGTTGGTGGATGAATTAAGTTGTAATTTTGAGGAAATCAGAAAGAAAAGTCATAAAATTATGAGAAGAATGTGTAAGAATAATCAAGTAGTAACATTATGGCAAAAAGTTGTAATTTCATAAGTAAAAGTCATAATACAATAAGATAGTTTAACTTTGATGAAACAGAAATCTTAACTTGAATTAGGAGCAGTTTTGCTATTAAGTATACTATTAATACTATAAAGTTTTGCTAATATGGGAATTTACACATGAAACATTGCACAAAAAAATATTACATAATTAAAAATTGATATCTTTAACTAAGTGGTAACACTTTCTATGATTTGTGTGTTGTGGAGGCATTCATAATATATTATAATGCTTTCATAACTAGGGATGGGTTTAAAAAAAATATTAATTTATTCAAATCAGTTTTCCTTTGCATGGTCCGTTATCAATTCATAAAATCCCAAAGTTCATCTTTCTCCTGTGGATGTGTCGTACAGCTGCAGTCTTCAAAAAATTAAAAATAAAAGTCTCTGAATAAAAATGTCTATTAATGAAGAACGCACAACATAAAATAAAATATTTTGTTTTGTTCAAAGGGGGGCAGGGCAGGGGAAACACTGTTAATGTAACTGCTTTGGGGGTCAAGTCTTAACGTACACAGGTTAGAGAGATCTGTGTGCAATTTACATCACTGGTTCTCTGAGAATCTCTTTCATATCCACGCACAATTGGTAATGTAACTGAAATATCCCGAACCAAGGTCCCTATTGAATAGGGACTTTGTGAATCATCTGAATCAATACCCAGCCCCATTAATAATGCTTTATGACTACACTCATAACAAAGATAATACTGTCTGATTTACTATATCAACAGTCATGAAACATTATGGATGTGACTTATAATTAATTTATTGTGTTCAAGTGTTTAATGGATGCTCTTCACTAGTCATTAACATGGTCCGCTGATAATATAATAAATTATAATCATGTTAAGTCACCTGTACTCAAAAATCAACTGTAGTAAGGACTAACAGCACAGTACAACAGACCATTCAGCATCCTAAGTTCATCATTGTGTTTGTTAAGTAAAGTAAATATGGATGAATCTGTAATAATGCCTGCTTCATCATAGCATTTCACTACATTAATGGAAAGTGTTGCTGCAAATGTCATTTGAAATTGTCAGTTTATTAGAACAAGTCATAATGTTGTGAATGTTCTAATTATAAAAGAAAAGGTTAGGATTTCATAAGATAAAGTTATAAATTTTATGACACAAAGTCATAATATTATGAGAATTAAGTTGCAGTTAAGTTGAATTAAGGGTCCAAATATTGCTGTAATGGAAAAAAAAAATGTTATGAGAATGGATCCATCTTCTATATAGTAATAGTCATTTTACATTTTACATTTTATAATATTACCAAGTAAACAGCAGGTAATGGTAAAGGATATACATGTAGGCCAATCTACCTCATTTAATC
The DNA here is from genome assembly GCF_056507025.1 of Lutjanus erythropterus. NCBI lineage: Eukaryota > Metazoa > Chordata > Actinopteri > Lutjaniformes > Lutjanidae > Lutjanus > Lutjanus erythropterus. Next base: position 3,744,166 of record NC_139338.1, read on the forward strand.
TTAACATAAGGCATTTTGTTTTCTCAATATATTCTCAACATATCACAAATATTTATTATATTTATTCTCATCAAATACACAAATTGTGACTTAATTCATTCATAACAATTTTTATAGACATCATATCATCATGTCTATGTTCATTCTATCCTCATGAACATGGTATCTCATGAAAGTCTTGATGTTTTCACTACTTTCCTTCTGCTGGAGAATCTACCAGAACTACTTCAGAATCTACCAGAACTACTTCAGAATCTACTGGAACTACTTTCTGTCTCATAGAAAGAAGTTTTTTTCTCATAGAAGAAAGTAGTTCCAGGATGAAACTGCTCACGTCAAGGTGTGTGGATTATCTTGAGTAACTGGATCATGATTTTTGGAAAGAGACACTGGTTTTGAATTTTTCATGTTTTTATTTTTTTTTTTGTTGTTGTTGTTGTTGCTTTTAGCACCATAGTCTCAAAGGCTATGATGCACATTTCAGTTGATTAAATACATACGTGGCTCTGGAGCCGCGTGTTTGAGAGCCCTGATCTGGATAAATAGTAGTACAGGTTAGAAGCAAAATATGACTTTTTGATTTTGGGGTGAACTGTCCCTTAAACTGCATATATTACATAAACACAGATATAAACTACAACTTGACTGGTTGGTGCCAGCATACAACTGGAGGCGGTTTTTCTAGCTTTGTTTGTTTTTTAAGTTTACAACCTCTGTCCTGCAGCAGTGGGCTAGCAGGCTAATCCACATGACAGCTCCCCTGTGCCTCTCAGCTGGCACCCTGCCCTCTCTCTTCCCTCCATCAGGCTGATCTCCCATCATGCCGCAGGCAGGATGAATAGGTAATCTACTACTGAGGCTGCCCGGGATTACAATGATGGAGGGGATCGGAGCTGTTCTGTGCCAAGTTTATGAAATTCTCTCAATCCACACGTTGGCAGCTGCCAGGCCTTTCTCACTACGCTAATGTTCTCAATCTGGGTTTGAAGAGCCCGGCTCAAACCCACCAATCCCCTCTTTTCATTGTGTGTGTGTGTATGCACGTGTTTGTGTGTGTGCAAAACAAACAAATGGATAACATGAATAGGATTTTCGAGGTGAGCCCGCTGCTCTGGAGTCAGTGGAGGCTTATGTTTGGTTTATGATTAAGAATTTAAAAAGCAAGAGATGGCAGTGCAAACAGGCTTGTGAGAACACAAAAGTGTGTGTTTGTGTGCGTGTGTGTGCTTGTGAAATGGAGCAGCTGTAGCGGTCAGTGTGCAGACAGCCTCAGTGTCACAAACTTAAGTTTTTCCTCTGGCTTCCAGTTGGATACGAGCACACACACCACAAATCTGTCCCTGCACACACACACACACGCCCTAAGTGGATGATGTGGAGCTGGTGTTATGGAGCATTGTGTTCCCCGCTGCAGAGCGTTCCCCTGCCACACACTAAAGCCATAAATCGGATGAAGTTAACAGAGCAGCGTTGGGCCGCTGCAGATACAGGTCTGACTGTGTGGACGCGGGCAAGAATTCAAACACCTCCACCGCTGCCCCGTCTCTGATTATTCTAATGCTGCTTCTGCAGACAGCACCTGGCACAGAGCGACAAGAGAGAGTCAAGACGGACCAAGAGTGAGGGTGTGAGTTACATTAGTCATGTTTTGGCCTGATGAGAGCCGGTTGTCTGTGGACGAAAACACTCAGCTGCACTCTCTGAGGACGGATACAGAGCACCAGAGGTGTTTGCGTTTGTTTTGAGCAATTTGAGCAATCCAGCAGAAGGTATAGTGCTTCAAAATGTAAGAAAAGCCCAAGATTTTCTACCAAAAGGTGGGAAACCCAGTGAATCCAGCAAATGGGGAAACAGGGCACGCTTCACTTCATATCATGAAAAGTGATGCAATAAGAATGAAAAGAGGGCTTAAGAAAATCCTCTCTAGGGCTGGGCGATACAGCTGAAAAATGTATCATGATCAAATGTTTCACTCCATATCCATCAGTCCAATAACAAGGTGGTATGTTTTCTACTTGTCCGGCCATTTGTCCTTTTCTTGTGGAGCTGTTACGTCAAGAATGCATTGAGGGGAATTTGGTACAAACATACGTTTGGACTTAAAGATGAACTGATTTGAATGTGGTGGTCAGAGATCACTGTCACCTCACAAAACATCCTCGTAACAGAACTCAAAAATACAAGTGCCAATTCTGAATAGGAATGCCACAATACCAAAAATGTAGTGGTTGATACCAGTACTAGTGAATTTCCACAAACCTCAATACCTGATTAGATGCCATGGTAAAAGACAAAAACGAGAATAAAAGTCAGTCGTTGTTTTTCTTTTCCACCTGACATAAAAACTCCTCTGAGCTTGTAGGACAAAAGGCTGAGGGGATTTACTGAGCCTGCCACAAATCACTGTCAGGAGAGCATGCTGCCATGTCTGGAGAGTAATGTAACAGTGATTTTTGCTCAGATACGGAGTCTGTTGCTTTTTTTTTTAACAGTTCATTTTAACAGAATAGTAGAACACATGTGTAGGTCTGTACTGTGTTTTTTATCCTGGTGTTCAGCTACTAGTTTCAAGATTTAACCTGTTGTGTGGTGCTTTGAGCATCGAGCAGCTGAGCTGACAGAGCACACTGGATGTGCTGCTGTGTGCACTGCTGCAGCCAGCGTGTGGAAGTGGAGAGGAAGGTAGGAGGAGGACTTTTGCATGCAGTCTCTCTGGAGGTCATTAATACTTACTCTGACCACTGCTTTGTCACTTGACCCGCCTGTCAAAACCAGTGGTATTTTCTAGAAAGTTGATCCGAACCCGCCCGCCCTGTGTGTTGACTGGGTCGATCTGTGCATCACGACTTTTTCTCTCGGATGAGTCAAAGCAGAGCTGTTGCTGCAGCTGCACAAGTTGCTTAAAACACTACCTTCAACACACTGGAATGGAATATCACAAAAATATTGCGAGTTTTTTGTTTGAAATCACATCACATAATCACCATACTCAGCTCTCCCTGCCTGAGATGGAGGCTGTTTTCCATGATGAAGTGTGACGAAGAATGGGTATAAGATGACTGACTGGGTCGCAACTTTTCCACATATAAATTTAATGATTTAATGATAAGTTGCCAAAATCACAACGTACTGCCACATTACTGATGTTTTGTTCTTATTACAGAGCTGTGTGGGGTAAAGTGTGAGACATCTCTTTTATTTTAAAAAGCCAGCATTATCCAGTGAAGGATCTGTTGTTGCCAGTCTCTGAATGTTGACTTTGACAGAGATGTTGTGGATCATATTTGTTATAAAACTGATCAGAAGTTGCTTTCTCTTCTTTTAGGCAGACTGAGATTCATTCCATCACAGCTATTTACAGCAGTTTTAGTGTTACTTCTTGTTTGTCTGGTGTTTTTAGAAGTATGTTACAAGTATGTGCTTTTTCAAAAAAACAAAAAACTTGTTGTTGATGATGCCTTTAGTATCCTGATACTAGAGGATGGAGATCTTTCATCTGACTGAGATTTGTGACAGTTAAGATCTGTGGCCTTGACCATGGCTCTGACATATCAGTGTGTATTGATAAATCCATGGTACTGTCTGTGCTGTTGAGGTTGCAGACAGATTTGTAATTGTGACTTTCACTGAGTTTCAACATTCTGTCAGTTTGGTCTTGAATTTTTACTGTAATATTCTCTAATAGAGGTTCATACCCCCAGTTAAAAATGGATGAATCGCCTACTGTGTGTTGCCCATATCTCAGTACTTTCTTGCAGCTTCCATTGATTCCAACTGAAAAAACAGTTAAGTAATTTCCTCAAACAGCTGCTCACTGTAGTTCTTATCAAATGTTAATCAAACAAAAGGAAATAGTACATTTGTTGGGGATTATTTTCAGTGAGATTAATCCACATTTAGTCTTCTAGTGAGTATTTCTAGCAAATGCATTTTTTTCTTGTAGATGGTGCATGTGAAACTGAGTCAGAATAAACTATAGTGTGTGGTAAATATGACAAAAGAGAAATAACATGACACAAAAGATATAACAAGATGAAAAACAATGTAACAGATGTAATAAGACAAAAAAGACACAAGACTGGATAGTAGGCAATAAGATAAAAAAACGATGTAACAAGACAAAAAACAACGTAAAATAAGCAATAAGACAAAAAAGATGTAACAAGACTTAAAAAGAAAAAAAAGATGATAAACCACGAAACAAATATAACAACACAAAAAAGATGTGACAAGACTAAAAACATTATACGATGAAAAACAATGAAAAAGATGTAACAAGACAAAAAAAGGAGTAACAACACTGAAAAAACTAAAAACAACGTAACAAGACAAAAAATATATATATATATAAAAAAAAAATAGGCAACGAGACAAAAGACATAACAAGACATGACAAGAGAAAAGAGAAATGAGAGAATAAGAAAGTTTTAATGAGACAAAAACAATGAAAAATAGGCAACAAGTTAAAAAAAAAGATGTAACAAGACAAAAACATCGTAAAATAGGCAACAGTACAAAAAGATGTAACAATGACAAACAACGTAGAACATCTAACAGGACAAAAAGACAAGAAGGAAAACAACGTAAAAGCTGTAAGAAGAACAAAGAGAAGTAACAAGACTGGAACAAACGTAACAAGACTAAAAACAACATAGCAAGACGACAAAAAACAAAAAAACATAACATAACAAGACAAAATAACAATGTAAAATATGCAAGAAGACAAAAGATAAATAACAAAAAAGGATGAGACAAGATGAAAAACATAACAAAACAAAAGAGAAATAATACGACAAAAAAGACCTAACAAAACGAAAAACTATGTTAAACATGACTTCTTTTTACTTCTATACTTCAAGTGCATTTCAGAACTTGTACTTTTATACTTGAATGAAGAAGTTGCATCAGTACTTCTTTTACCAGACTCTTTTTTTTTATTAGGTATCTGTACTCGTACTTGAGTAAAGAATGTGTGGACTGTTGCCATCTCTGTCTGTTTGTTCTTCATGAAACATTCATGACTTGCTTTAAACTGGATGGTTAACAAGTGCCTGGCCATACTGAAGTCTGCACACGCAACACACCAGCCGGCAGAGCGGCACGCTGTTCAAATATTTAGGTGCTGCTATCAGGTAGATTAGCATAGACACACACACACACACACTCAGGTATCAAATAACAGCACTCACATGCATTCACGCACATGCATGAAGAAGCAGGTAATCATTCAGTCAAGCTCATTTGATTAGACGTAATTAACAGCAACCATCCAGAGCACATAACACACACACTTACACACACACACACACACAGAACACAGTCTGTGCTTCTTATGGAAAGAAGGTGAGGTCATTGAGATGAGGTAAAGAAAACCGAGCTGTAATTCCACACAGACAGAGCTCAGTCCTCCAGCACACTGATGCCCATCATGTTTCTCGCTATAATATTCACTATTGCACGTGTAAGTCACACTAATCCATTCATAATATGTGACAGAGTAGTTCAAATCCCGTCATATCTCATCTTTGCACAGATTAGCTGCGTTCAGACACTCCCAAGCTGATTTACAATGCAGAGAGGGTTTCTCCACCCCCACCCCCCCACCATCCACCACCAGGAATAAATGATTTCTGTCACCTTGTATAAATTATCTTTTAACAAGGACAACCTCGGCGACAAAGTGCAAGGACCTGCAGGTTCTGTAGCACACCCCGGATTTGAAAAATGAGTCAGCGCGGCGGCTTTGTGCCGCTCGCAGAAAAACATGTTTGTTATGTGCAGAAGGCCGAGAGAACAAGGGCGAAGATGACCCTCGAAATAAATGTCCTGCTGCCTGATCTGAAGAAAGTTGTTTCATTATCTGAGCGAAAAAAAAGCCTGTTATCTCAAGGAAGCAAGAAAATTGTTTTGTGATGAGATAACAGAGAGGCTGTTCATAATCTCTGCTGCTGCCATAAGTTATCAAAACATTCTATGGCTACAATTTAATCATTTCATGTTCACAACAAAAAAATATTCACCTCCTCTCTGGCCTTGATTCCTTATCTGTTGTACAACTGGCTAGACCCCTCCCCCAGAAAGAAATTATCCAATCACAGCTTTGCAACCCTAGGAGACACAATAAATCTGTCAAGCCACACTCTTTAGAAATAAAGGTTCCATAAGGGTTCTTCCTCAGTGGCTGAGGTTCTGCCTATAACCATCTACTTCTGAAGAACCTTTTTTTAAAAGAATGGGTTTATGGTGGGTTTTTTGTAAAACTATGGGTTCCATGAAGAACCCTTTTCATTCAAAGAACCCTTTTTAGAATTGTTGAAAAAAGTCTTTCATCAAGGGTTCACTAAGGATTTTTGTATCATAACATACAAGGGTTTCTGGTAGAACCCCCTGAATGTTGTCTTAGATAAAACCTTTGGAATATGAAAAGAACCCTCTAGAACCCTCTGAGTGTGTTCTTGATAAAGCCCTTGAAATATAAAGAGGTTCTCAGTAGAACCCCCTGAGTGTGTTCTAGATAAGCCCTTAAAACATATAAAGGTTCTTTGTAGAACCCCATGAGTGTTTTCAAGATAAAACCCATGGAGTAAATAAAGGTTCTCAGTAGAACCCATTGAGCATTTTCTAGATAAAACCTTTGGAATGTAAAAAAGGTTCCAAAGAGAAGCCCCTGAGTAATTTCCTTTTAGCACCCTGGTAGATAGGTTCTGGATAGAATTTACAGAGCGGGTTCTTGGTGGAACATTACATCAGAGGAGGGTTCTCAGGGGAACCCCCAGATATGCATTAGATAAAACCATTAGGATATAAAAAGGTTCCTGATAGAACACTTTTTGTGTTTTCTAAATAAAACCTTTCAAATATGAAAAAGTTTCTTAGTAGAACCTCCCTGAGTAGTTTCTTGTCTGCACCCCTAGAAGGTGGAATGGTTCTGGATAGAACCTGTGGAGCAGGTTCTTGTTGGAACCATTACACCATAGAAGGGTTCTCTGTAGAATCTCTCATGAGGGTTTCTAAATGAAACCTTTCACAGATGGTTCTAGGTATAACTCTTTATGTTGGGTTTTAGGTAGAACTATCTGAAAGGGTTTTACCAGAAACCAAAAAGGGTTCTCCCATGGGGACAAGCTGAAGAACGCTTCATTGTTCTAGTAGGCACCTTTATTTCTAAGAGAGTGTGTCCACATGATGAAGAGGTGTGTGTGGGGCTGTAGTAAGAGAGAGTCTGTATAATGAGGTGTGGGATCTATTTAACCTCTCCGCAACCTAAAATACAACACAGAATTGTAAGGACTACATTCAGCAGTGTGTTTATCTGTTTTATAAATAACAAGGAGCATAGCAACAGTATCTAGGGAGCCAGGGTTTAGCAAAGAGTCCATTGGGTTAAAATTAATCTGGACTAATTTCATTTAAACTGTTAACCATGGCAACCTGAGAGAAATTACTTCTCCCAACAAAGAAACCTAATTGAAATCAGTGCTTCCTAAATACTACAGGAACACTTATTCTGCCCAACGCTGAGCATAAGTCATATTTAACAAATTCTCCACCAGTGGCTCCAAACCTTTTTGGCCTGTGGCTCGTTAGCTTTTCACCTGAGGGGTCCAATTTGCAGATGTGAATCCTGAAATTAGAACATGCTGTCCATCATACATAAACATCTTTGGACCGTAGCCTTTACAATAGTGGTCATTTCTCTCTGATCTGTTATAAAAGAGCAGTGTTTAGTTGGGGTGTCGTATCATGATTTAGATGTCTATGAGATGTTAGTAGTTACAGCAAAGAGATATTCCCTACCTACCTTCCTCTTAGGGGGTTTGATTTCAAGAACTAAACTAACAAACTAATTGACGTCACATCAAAGTACCAGTTGAAATCGCAACATTGGCCTTCAGCCTCAGAGGAAGCTCAACGATAGATGAATACCAGCTGTTCGTTACCTGACTTTTAACTTGGAAACAAAGTTTTGCAATGGTTTATGGAAGATGTTGTACTTATGTGCTAATGCTGAGGGATGGTTTAGAGAAACTGTATGAACATTGTACTGTTGCACAAGGTGCATTAGCTATGGTGTTGTAGCGAAACTGGCTGGTTCTGCTCTGTGATCCTTATTGTTACTGTATTTAAATGTACGTGATAGACATGCAGTAATAGTAACAATATAGCTATGTATGAAAAATAAATGGACAAACTGCAGGAATTTGTGTGCTTAGCAACATTGTGTAACTTTGATTAGCACCCATTTAGACTACCAAGTAGATTCACTCAGGTTTCCTCATTGACCAGTCGATTGGTTGAAGAGTAGGTAGAATTTCAGTCAACCAAGATTTTCTTTGATTGACTACACCCCTAGAAATTAGATATGTCTCCATACTCTGGGTTCCAGATTGCAACCATTTTTTGCAAGTATGTGAGTTACAATTCAGAGTGGCTCAATCTGGGAAAACCATCACCCTGCAGAGCTGGAGACTCCTAGAGTTCTAGATGTAGCAGTTTGAGACGGTTACACCCCACCCAGAGGTGGCCCTACAGACCCACAGTTAAAGACGAAGCAAGTTGAATCGACAGTGGTGATAACTGTCCTAAGAGTAGTGTAGGTACTTTAAGGAATAGAGCAGTCCATAGTGTGTGTTTGGTGTTGCGAATATGTGGCTGAGAGAGCAAATGGCAGAGAGTGACAGTGATGTGAGCAGAGGGAAAGGTTAGCAGTGAAGTTGTCTTGTGGCAGTAAATGTACAGAGTAGGTTACAGTTTAATACTCGATACTTCCCAGCTGCTGCTTGAAAATAAAGGGGTTAGTCCCTCCTGTGCCTCTCGACCACCATCTGGAGGCTGTAGCAGGAACGGTTAACACCATGTTATAATGAGAGTCATATAGAGAGAGGGTTAGAGTTAACTGTCTCTCTCAAAGACCCTGGTTATACCAAACAAGGCATTGCTAATGGTACAGACACTGAATCAGTTGATGGATCCAATTCATTTTCTATGGAGAGGAGTAGATCTGGCTTTTGATGGACTGTTCACCGTATTTGAAATTGCATAATCACAACTAAACCTCCTCATTATGCAAATAAAGTCCGTCCAATGCAACATGGCAGACTCACGAAAGTCCGATCAAACTGTCAAACTAGGCAGTAGGTAGACTCTGTTACTGCATTGCCTGTTTCTCACATAAAATGTTTTCAGAAACATATTTTAGTGTACTGTTCACCTGGAAATAAGAAAGGTTGTGGCCCAGTTTTGATAACGCTACACAGTGGTTAACTTAATGCTATTAAGCTAATGTGAGCTTGCTACCCTCAATAAATAATCTTTGCCTGTCTTTTCTCTGCTCCCGGAGGCAAATGCAACTTGGGATATCTGATTTGCTTCAGCATGAATTCATGAATTTAATCAATAGCAAGCATACACTGGTAAATATTTCATTCATTCACTGTTACATCTGGATGAAAAAGCAGCAGGGCTTCTCTTTCAGCATCTGTTCATCAGCATGGACGGTCATTGATTAACACCATGCTGCGCGACCAAATCATTTGCCGGTGCAACCAACTGAGACGGATGGTACTGTGCACCAGTGCTACCAGTAGAAAAGTCTGAAAAGCCTGGAGCCCTGATAATTAATACAGATTTGTTTATCTTCTTTATTTCCTCTCCCATTGATCAAGTGACAACCCGTCAGATTTATCTAGTGACCTTTTTGAGGGACCTGACCTCTATGCTGTGAGCCAATGGACTAGCTAACTGCATATTAAGTTGTTCAAACTAGCAGCTGCAGCAGTAAAATGCTGCTCTAGCACTGATGCATCAGTAATAATAATCTAATAATGTCAGACAGAACCATATAGTGCTTATATTATGGATACTTGAAGTGTATTTTACTGATTATACTTTTGTAATGAGTAGGATTACATTTTTGTACTGGTACAACATCTGAATATCTTTTCTTCTACTGGGGTGAAGGAAAGAAGTGCGTAACAGAAGAAATAAAAATAATGTAGGAGAAGAGAGAGTCAAGGCTCCAAAAAGACCCCTAGTAAATGTTCATGACAAGAGTCATTACAGCAGTGCTATGCGTCACTGGCAGTAAGTGACAGTCCTCCACCCGTCATTAGTTCGGACCATCCAAGCACATCCGAGGTCAACTCAGACATCCACCAAACATAATATTCATGTTAGCTGCCAGATGATGAATGTCTAGACTCATGAGCATGGCAGACTGTGTGATCTATACACATGAATTTGTGTTAGCATGTCCAACATATTATCAACATATTAGAAAAAAAAGGTTAAAAAAAAAAAAAACTTTACCCAAATTATTTAAAGGGATAGTTTGGATGATATGAGGTCTGGTTGTATGAGGTACTTATTCATAGTCAGTGTATTACCTACAGTAGAAAGCGGCGCCCAGTTTGGAGAAGCAGCAGGAGTATAAAAGTACTCAATATCAGTCTCAGTGTATGCTACATTTAGAATATTTTCACTGCTTTACCTTTTCTGATGGGAAGCTGCCATTATAGAACCCCAATATTGCACTCTCCAAAAACCAACCAAACTCCACAGGAAAAATCAACAATTTTACCATGCAGCACACAGGGGTTGCTGAACTACCGCTGCTTCAATCAGGTAATTAGTTTGCATTATTGTGTTATTGTGAACACAAACTTTACTTTTAAAACACAGGAAGTCACGTAATGACAGAACTAAATCAACAAATTGACGTAGTGATAGTCCAGCAACTGCTGTGTTCTGTAAGGTAAAGTGACTGATTTTGTGAATGGAGTTTGGTTAATTTGGAGAGCGAAATTTACTTCCTGCAGTAAAATGGCCCTTTCCCTTCAAAATAAAAAGATATCTGACATCAAGGTAAAGCAGTGAAAACAATCCAGATTTAGCACACACTTGAACTAGTGCTAAATTTTCTAGATGGAGCCTTTTTTAAATGTCTTTTGTTACCTTACCTTCGATTACCTTCCAAGTGGTACTCCTCTTTGCTTCTCTAAACTGAGGGTTGTTGTCAGTGTTGATCACTATCTACTGTAACTAATACACTGACTAAAACTTTCTTTTTAAAAAGGATGTTTCCATTAACAGAGAGCTAAGAAAATAATTTAACTAAGATTAAATGAATGAGCACTTCTTTGAGTCTCTGCTGCCACAAAAACTGCATCATCATGGGAGTGTTGTCATGTTTTCCCCCTCCCCCTCCACTCTTTCCCCCTTAATAAAGAAACAATGTCAGAAAAATCATCTTTATGAACAGAAATTGGGGCATTTCTGTTTCTCACAGTAAAATACTACATGCCCTTGGGCTAACTTTTAACAAGTTGGTCCCAGTGCAGCTGTACTGTAGCAGCTCTGTCTCTGTTTTGCAGTCCACGGGGGTAACACGTCTGCCTCTCAGCGCTCCAACCAGGTGAAAAACAAATGTTAGCGAGCAGTGTACTCATTAGCATCCCCAAATTGAATAAACACTGCATTAATAAGCACAAAACTCCCCTGCTCCGTCAGCGCCGCAGTGTTCATGCATTGTGGTCCCAAACTTTTAAGACCTTAAAGAGAAAAGTCATTTACCTTGCTGAAGCATTAAAGGTATAACACGTAACATTTTTGCATTTAAAAATGACTAGTCCTATGTTATATATTTTGTTGAGTCATGCAGGCCTGCTTACATTATCTTAATGTTTCCAACAATAGTCATACCCAGAGAAATCATCATTTTATTCAGGAAATGGTGCGTTTCCTACTTGTCTTTAGTTGCTGAATTTTCATCAGCAATGGTGGTTGTTTTTTTACCAATGAAGACAACAACTCCCATGATCCCTGTCTACTGGACAATGTCATCAAACTACTTCTTTTGCTCCTGTTTTGATGTGAGAGACCCCTAGTGGCAGAAATTACAAACGTTGTGTTTAAAATCAAAAATGACATGATGCGTTCACTCACCACTTTTTTCCTCTGAATGCACATATGTCTAGAATCAGATGAATACACTCTTTACAGTCTTTCTGATGTCCATTCAGGATAAATGTCCACAAATCTTTGGGTGGGGGAAAGACCTCTAACCTCATTGAAGAGGGGAGAAACAGCAAGGAATTGACAAATGTGACTTTATCATTGGTTGTGTTGCAAGTTTGAGCCCATATTCCCATCAGCCTTAAGCATCAGTTGTGCTAAATGTTCGATACGCCCACAGATACAGACGGAGCCTTCTGTCTGTACTCCGTCTTCATTTCGTATGCATGTTTTCTGCAAGCTTACAGATGCGGACAAAACGGAGCAGTACCACTGGAAGTTGTGGGAGGGGCAGTGTAGCAGTGTAGCCAATAGTTCAAGCAAGACATGACAAAGTATAAAAATTCCAAAAGTATCAGAAAGACGTTCTTCAGCAGTTATTTTATGAAAAGTCCTTACCAACCGCATGTCATGATGTATTTAGTGGCCGCACAGATCACCACCGTCCATACCATCATCTCTGCTTTTGGAGGTTCATTATCACAACCTCCTCCACCATCGCCATGTTTGTTCTTGTCTGTTAACTCTTCTTCTTTTTATGCGTAACTTTTGACTCTGAGCAGTGTCCTCTAGTACAGTGTTTCCAACCTTTTTTTTTTTCTGGGGAGCTGCTTTTTAAAAATAACAAACTCTCATGACCCGGTTCACCAAAGGCCTTTTTAAAAATAATAATTCAAATATTAATTTGTTCCTCTCATCAAGATAACAAACCTAAACTTAAAGCAAATTAATTAAATGACTTGAAATAAAATTCAAAGATTTGAGTTTATCAAAAGAATAAAAGTAAATTATCTGATCAAAACATTAGTTGATAAAACTTTTTTAAAACATAAGACTTTGAGTTGGGCTCAAAACTCAAAAATCTATTTAAGTATGTTGCCTTGAAATGATGTGGTGGTGACAGTTATGTAGTCTGAAATGTGCCCATTTATAGGATAGTGAACATGACATGGTTGTAGACTCTAAGGGCCCTTCCACACCTTCCTCATTTGGTCCCGACTTTTGGACTTTTCAGTTTGATCAGTTTGACTGGGTGCGACCAAAAGAGGTGGGCTTGGTCCGGATCAAACTGAACCATTATTCGCTTTGTTTCTAGTGTGGTAACATTATTTTTGGATTGTTCAAACTTTCAGACAAATTCCTGGAAGTTCTGTCAGGCGATGATCCAAACCAAAAACAGTGAAAACGAAATGATCCACAGTTATACATGGGGAGAGGAGGAGACCAAATATTTGACTGACATTTGTTCTGATGACTTTTGAAAGAGTCAAGTGGAAAAAACAGGCAAATGCCCGCCTACAAACCAATTAATTACAAGCATAGAAATCATGTAGGTGATGACAGGATGTAGGTATGCCAAGTACAGTTCAGTAGTGTGCTTGCATAATTGCAATGTGAAACCAAAACTAATTGGATCAAATGTATGCAGTGTAACAAAATTAGAACCTTGGTTCAGAGTTTTATGTGTGAAAAGCTCTTCAGACTTGTTGGCTGAGCAAATCAGTGGCTGTTACTTCTACAAACTGTTTTCTTGTATTGATGGTTTGTTAAAAAGTGAAATATTTTAAGCGCAAGCATAAAAGCAAAGATTATTCTCCACTAATGATATCTAATCGCCTAGTATTATTTTTACCTGCAAACGTGCACAGTTACATTTCAATATTGTTTAGCAGTATGTGTTTCCATCCCGAGCCAGAGGAGCCAGATACTCTGCTGAAGCCTGTGGACGTATAGCTCAGATGGTGATTGAACACAGATGTGAAATCAGAGCTGGAAGAGCCTCTGATGTCATTTAGATTTACTGTTTGGGAATGTTGTGGTTTCCCACTAAGTTACTGCAACAGATCTGTGTTTCGGACAGAAACTGACAGCGTTAACCCAAAGCTGTGCATGTGTCTGCAAAGACCCAACAATTAAGGATATGAAACCGTTTGCAGTGGCGTTAGTCTTGTAGCGAGTCCCAGCCTACACAAAGCTTTACATGTGCACCAACAGGACTAACAGCCATATGCTATTGTCAAATCCCAGTGTGTCAGGCTCTGTGCAGTAATGCATGGTGGGAATCAGCGTAGTAAAGCTGTTGTAACACATCGAGCACAGAAAGGATGAAAGTGGTGTGAAACGTGTCAGTGTTTCTGCTGAGATGATCTTCAGTTCAGCCCACGCCTGGCACAGAATCTGAATGCAGCACTGCCGCTGCCCTATTGTTTGTCTTCAATATGCTGACACACACACACACAAACATTTGAGGATGAGCAGAAACATCCACAGTGCAGGTATGAATACACACACACACATGCACGCACACACACTCCCTGCAACCAGTCCAGATTAACATGACTACAGCAGCTCTGTCAACAGGATTTATACTGTTTGTTATACAAAGTCTTACAGCGACTGACTACACTGCGCGTGTGTGTAGGACGGTGTGTGTGGGAGGGTGTGTTTGAAATAATCTTAATTCTCATTGACAGCCTGTGTTATTTCAAGAATCATGCAAAATACATTCAGCTGACACCTCTCTGTCCTTTTGGTTTGCAAACAATGTTGAAGATGAAGAGAGACATCAGCAAAAATGACTGCAATAAAACATCTGATTTTGTATTTTAATGTGCAAAAGAACTAAAGTCTCTCGTTTATCTGTTTTTTGTTTTTTTTTGTATTTTATTGGAGTATTTTGAAAACCCTGCAGCTCCTGAAGGCAGCAGGATATATTGATAAATCTGCAGCCTAAGTGCGCCAGAGCGCAGTGCTGTTACGCACGGTTGCTCCTGTGCTTACTTTCATTAAGTTGCTTGAAAACAACAGCCAGATGATACATCATAACCATATAGACCTCACTCACACATCAGACTGGTCAGTCCGTGCACCAGACCTGCCACCTTGTGCCTGGCATTTATTATTCATATTTCAACTGAGAATGCAAAATATTAAACTAAACGTGCAAATGCATGCTTTTGCACCCTGAACCAGGCCTGTGTCTGACCAACATACCAAACTTATGGATCTGTTCATGACGATTATTCAAATTAGTTTCCAGGGAGAAACAGCAAAACAGAAGATATTTAGTTTGACCTTTCTTGGCCTGCAAGGAATGCCTCAGCTCAAAATCTACAATACATATTTTTTCCCCTGGCCTGGAGTGCTATTTACCTATCTAGATAGTTTTGGTGTGAGTTGCAGAATTCTGGAGATATTGGCCTTTAAGATGTCTGCTTTCTCTCCAGTATAATGGGACTAAATGGCAGCTTGTGGTGCCCAAAGCGCCTCAAAATATATTTGAAAAAATTAGAAAAAGTGTCTCTTTCCAAAAATCATGACCAAGTTACTCAAGATAAACCACAGACCTTGTTGTGATAAGTTTCATGTAGGAAGTGCTTTCTTTCTGCAGTATAATCTACCAGAACTACTTTCTTTCTGGTAGAAACTTGTGTTATTGTTTATTGGAGTTACAATGAATACTGAAAGGCTGCTGAAGGACCAAGCATCTGTTCTATGAGAAGTAAGAAATGATTAATAATCTGTTTGAAGGAGTAGATGTTTCTAACTGTTAAATTAAGCAAAATGTTAATGGAGTTTGGCAGGCAGTAAAACAGGCAGCCACTTAACTGGTGTGTTATTTCAGAACAGTGGGCTTTTATTTTCAGGATAATGGGCAGACTATTGACAGTTAAACAGTAAGAAACTGTCCAGCTTACAGTGGAGGACTCGTCATTGCTTGTTATTGTTAATTTATAATGTTGTGCTCATCCTGCATTCCTGCACAGCTCCTGCAGTGTGCCCTCTCTGCCGTGTCTGGGGAGGAGAAGGGGGGAAAACAACTCGCCTCAGCCATAGATCATATATGAAACAGGATTATAACCTATTTAATATATACAGTCTATGGCTCCAACTCGCTATCTGGACTGCAGTACTTATTACATCTTTAAAACCCTGGTATACCATAATATCTTTGTATTGCCCAAGCCTAATACCCGTTCCAGCATATGAAGCTGTATTGGAGACATTTCTGATACTGGTAGCAGTATTGCAACAATCCTCTGAAAGCCCATAATAAATAGCACCCTGACCTTTTTCAAACAAGTTGAGTTTCTCGTCAAACAGAAAACTAAACCCTTCATTATGTTTCCAGACCTTTTCACAGCAATTGCATAGGATTTCCAACGTCTCATTTTCTCATTTTCTCCACACATTTATAAACTTAAAACACACAGACATCAAACAGAGACATTTTTACACCACCTACTGCTGAAGGATGAGAAATATATGTGGAATATGAGCAGAAGTGGCAAACGTACACCCATCCTGTACTCAGGTGGAAGTACAGATACTTGTGTAAAAGTAGAAGAACTGATTCAACTTCTTTACTGAAGTAAAGGTGAAAAGGTTCAGGCTCTGAAATGTACTTAAAGAATAAAAGTAAAAAGTAGTTAAGTTACAAAGCAAACTGAATCCGACCTTTTCTGGTTGAGTCTTCCTCTGTCTGTGTTTTCTTGTGTCATTTTTGTGTTTTGTGTTTGTGTCATTGTGTTTTTGTTGCGTTGTTTTCAGCTTGTCACGTCTTTTATGTTTATTTTCATCTTGATATGTGCTCTTACAGCATTTTTTCCTGTTAAGTCATTTTTGTCTTGTTACATCATTTTTGTCTTGTCATGTATTGTTATGATGTTTTTGTCTTGTTATGTATTTTACATCTTGTCATGTATCGTTGCATCATTTTCATCTTGTTACATTTTTCACACCATTTTCATTGTATTTTGTCGTATTTGTTTTGTCACTTCTGCCTTGTTATGTCTTTTTTGTCATTTTCATTTAGTTATGTCTTGTTATGTCATTTTTTTATTGTTGTGTTGTTTTCATTTTGTTATGTCTTTTACATTGTTTGTATCTTGGTATTCTTACGTCATGTTTGTTTTGTCACGTCATTTATGCCCTGTTTTTGCCTTGTTGCATCTTTTATCATTTTTGTTTTGTTATGTGTTGTTATGTTGTTTTTGTCTTGTTTCCTTTTAGTTTCTTGTT
Source organism: Lutjanus erythropterus (assembly GCF_056507025.1). Classification (NCBI taxonomy): domain Eukaryota; kingdom Metazoa; phylum Chordata; class Actinopteri; order Lutjaniformes; family Lutjanidae; genus Lutjanus; species Lutjanus erythropterus. Next base: position 3,761,200 of record NC_139338.1, read on the forward strand.
ACATCTTATACATCATTCTTGTTTTGTTATGTCATTTTTGCTTCGTTACATCTTTTTGTAATTTTCATCTCATGTATTGTTGCGTTGTTTTCATCTTGTGTCATTTTTGTCTTATCATGTCTTTCATGTTATTTTCATCTTGTCACATCTTGTCACGCCATATTTATCTTGTTACACCTTTTATCATCATTTTTGTCTTGCATTAAAATTAATGAGTCTGTTTGAAAATGTAAGAAGTAAGAAGTACAGATATTTGTGTTCAAATGTAGGGAGTAAAATTAAAAAGTTGTCAGAAAAAGAAATACTGAAACGTACAGATACCTGAAAAATCAACTTAAGTACAGGAACAAAGTATTTGTACTTTTCAGACATGGGAAGTAACTCTGTGGAGTGGGTAAAAATGAAGAAAGGAAGCAGAGCATCTTTGATCGCAGGAGGAGGAATAACAGGCGGAGAAGAAGTCAGGTTAAAGAAGGAGAGGAAGAGCTCTACAGCTGCCTGAATAACAGCATGATAATGTTCTTCTCTGTCAGCTTAGTGTCAACGCCCTCTCCTCTTCTATCTCTGGCTCCTCATCTCTCTCACTGAATCCCATGTCTCTCTATTGTAATCTGTCCCCCTGCATGTCTCCTTATCCTCCGCCTCCCTGCTCCTTTGTGTTCAATTGCTAGTACTACATATTCCTCTCAGGCTGGACTCGTACGTGGGCGTCTAAATATTGTGAAAAGGGACCCCCTTTACTGATGAGTTTACATAAGAGGGTAAATCTGCGAGTAGGCAGCGAATCAGTGGAACGAAGGGAAGCAAGAGAGGAAATTTAAACATTGTTTCCACAGTATAAATGAACCACCTGTACTAATGACCTTATGTAAGATGGTAAATCTGTGAGTAGGCAGAGACTCAATAGAGATACAGAGCACAAGGGTGAGGAGAGGAGCTGTTTTATAAGAGCAGAAGAGGAGTTCAGAGAGGAGAAGGTTTGGAGGGCAAGAGTCACTGTTAAAAGAAAAGTCTGACATTTTTGGAAGTTAAGAAAAAAAGTCTTGAGTGGTGAAGGATTGTTGAAAATATTTCAACAATGGGAGAGTTGGGGAGTTCCAGACTCCATCAGGTGTCAGGAGTAAATCCTAACACAGACTGGTAATACATGCTCAGAATCAGTGTTTTCTGGAGAGTTGACAGATGTTAAAACTGGTAAAAGGACAGCAGTGTGTCCTGGTACCTAAAGTTGTCATGACTTTATGGTGAAACAGTTCCAACTAGTACAACAACTGTATTGCAGCTTATATGATAATGTGTGACGTTTTGTGCACTGGAAGAAACTCTAGAGGGCTGTATGTGCTTTGTCCACTGGGAGCCCACCCTAGAGGAAACTTTTTTTTTCTGTTTTGTCCATTGGAAGTGCACCCTAAAGCCATTTTTCCCATTTTGTCTGTTGGAAAGGGACCCTAGAGGACAGTTGTTCCTTTTTTAATCCACTATAAGGGCACCCTAGAGGTTCTTTGTCCCATTTTGTCCACTGGCAAGGCATCATAGTGGGTCTTTCCCCCATTTTGTCCATTGAAAAGGCACCCTACAGTGCACTGTTTCCTGTTTTGTCAACTGGAAGGGTCCCATAGAGGGCACTTTATCAAGTTTTGTCCACTGCAAAAGCACCCTAGAATGCATTTTTTCCCATTTTGTCTGTTGGAAAGGCAATGTAGAGGGCACCTTATTGTGTTTTGTCCACTGGTAAGGCATCCTAGTGGGTCTTTTTTTATTTTTACATTTTTTTCACTGCAAGGGCACCCTAGAGGGTCTTTTTAACCATTTTGTCCACTTGAAAGGCACCTTAGAGGACCATTTTTCCTGTTTTGTTCTTTGAAAATGCACCCTATAGAGGACACTTCTCAAGGTCTGTCCACTGCAAGGGCACCCTAGAAGGCATTTTTTCCCATGTTGTCCATTGGAAAGGCAGCATAGAGGGCACTTTTTCCTTTTTTGTCCATTGGAAGGGCACCCTAGTGGGCATAAAGGGACACCAAGGAGGGCAATCACAAATTATATTGCAGCCTGTATGGCACTTTATTCTGTTTTCAATACTTGAATGAGCCCTAAAGGGCACAGCAACCTGAGCAGCCAGTGGTCATGTAGAAAGCAGTGAGTTTTGTGTGCATCAGATAATATTGGTGTGCGTGTGATATTGAATTCATTCCATGCATATATCTTTTATTCCCTGGACAGCCTTGTTGGATATAGTTGTGATAGGATTTTGTTGGTACATTGTTTCATCAATACCAGGGGCGCCTTCACTGTAGGACTTCCAGAGCTTTAGCCATGAATATTTTTTGACTAGCCCGGAATCTTTCTGACAGAGAAAAAAATCTATAATCATCATGAAATGTAAATAATTTAGTTCCCGGCCAGCCCTAACCCTGGCTGCTGTCTGCGTGTGTGTGTGTGTGTATGAGAGAGAGAGAGAGTGAGAGAGAGACTGAGGGAGGGACTGGGGCTGGACTACATCCTCCTGTGTACAAGCTCAATCAATCCGTGTGCAGCCCACTTTTGGCACAGACCCATGGTGTGCAATGCTTAGCTGTCTAAAACTGTGTGTGCACAAAGACAGAAATATTCATGCTTTTCATCTTTTCATCAGCTTTATAAAGCCTTATGTACCCCAGATTATCAATCTCAGTCATTGTGGAAACAGGTGCACATTCACAAGCTTCATTTCCACTCTCACCCGTATTCATAAATTGAGGCTCTTTATCCGTTCGCACATCAAAACTCGTGCTCACTCCAACACCTGTCAATTTGAAGAAAAGCAAAAAAGAGGGTGCAATTTAACCAGTTGTGTTGCCTCAGTGAGGTTCTCCATCAGCATCAGAACAGCTGTCATTGCACGCGACCGTTACGCATGGCTGTGGCTATTTATAGCTCCAGTACGACTAATTCATACCTGTAGACCATCATCACGGTATCTTAGTCATCATTATTAGACGTCAGAGGGACTGACGGTGATTCATCTTTACAGCTCATATTGAATCAGACTTTACAAAGAAAATTCATCATCTTAAATCATTTTAAATTAAGTTTGAGTGAGTGACATTTTACAGAGCGCCGTGTAGACTGCTAAATAATAACACAACCAGTGAAACTGGGAAACGACCCCAGGTTACGTCTCTCACCTTATATTGCATGTCCACCTCATCATCTCACCTGCAGCAGTCTCTTGTAAACTCTGTGCATCTGGTCTGAGGCATGAGGTGCACACATTCTCACTGCATATTCTTCACTTTTAAAGACCAGTTTATGTGGGAAAGGTGTTAATAATAACTTTTTAATAACTTTAATAAGATATGTGTTGAACAGAGAGGCCTCAGACTATTTCATGTTTTGTCCTAGGCTGGAGACATACTTGGAGTAATGGTTTTGTGCGTCCTCAGAAATAAATACTACACATACACAAACGCAAATGTGTGGTTAAACAGCAAGTATGTCCTCGGCCTTAGCAGAGCCAGCCTGTCTGGTACACAGATATCTTGATCCTTGGATAAAGTCCTAACAGCTTTTTGGACATTGACATTGTTGCTTATATAATGTAGCGCCCTCCTCTCCTCTAGTGTCCGTCCTCATGAAACATGATTCTGTATGACATGAGACATACTGTATAAAACTGATTGTTTCTATAGTATCTTAAAGCTTTTTGCATGACTTTTGTTCTGATATTCCTTAAATGGTTTGACAAATAAATAGTGTTTTAATTTATTTATATAATACAAAGTGCCAGACTTTACTGCAGTCAAATAAAAATGTAATACAATTTAAAAAGTAAAGCAGCAGTTAAACACTGCTGCCACAGGTTTGAGAAGTCTCAGCGGCCCTGCAGTTGTCAATTTTGTCCAGGGCAACTGTGTTACTAAGGTATTAAACATTAGACTTGAAATGAAATTATATAAGTGAAATTTAGACAGTAAAGTTCCAGGCAGTGGTAGAGGGTCAATCACACATTGCATTAAATCAAAGAACGTCTGTGGCAAGAAAAATCATACAGATTGGGTTGGGTTGGTACTTGGGTTTAATTTTGCTTTCAGTTTTTGACAGAGATACATGGATATTCTGGATATTATCTTTTTTTGACAGCTCTCACACCGCAGCAGCACTCCACAAATTTTACACAAGAGGATTGGTGTACTCATCAGGAGTACTGTTCATCCAGTGGAAACAGCTGTATAATGTCTGCTGAGTGTCTGGAGGGAACTTTTTTAAAAATAACCCAAATTAAACTGATGATAACATCTCACTTCACAAAGATGATGAAACAGAACACTATGTTCCAAAGTGCAAATGTTACTTTTTTTTGGTGTTTGTAATGTGTCTGTTCAGAACATGGTGGTTCATGCTGTCATTGTCATTTTCATGCTGGTTTATAATTCTAATCATGTGTGCGGTGGTGGTTACATTTCCTCACTTCACTTGTATTTTGCAGAGGTGTGTTGGGGTTTGTGTCCCTGTGTTAATATAGAATTGACCTGAAGTCTGTAATTGTGCATCGCATAACACAATAATTCTATCACAAAGTAATTTAGATTGGTATGCAGATTGGGGACATTAGTCCAATATCTGATGAGTGAATTAGGTCAGCATGAGCCTCTAATACCAATGTTGGATCAGATCAGTCACATCTCTATTGGAAATGCCACAGTTACAGCCAAAAAGTCAGCCTGTCCTCACCAGAAAAGCACACGCACTGGTTGAAAGTGCAGGCAGCTCATTACGACTGATTTATTGTTAGTTTGTGCCCGCTAGTGGATGTAGTAAGAATGATAGGAGAAGAAGGAGCGAGAAAGGCACAGGAGACCAGGGTTCGAGTCCTGTGTGGAAGAAGTAAACATAGTTTTGAATAACTTAAAATTTCATTATGGACATAATGTCCACTGCATCACTTCCATCACATGACATACATCTGACGTAGTTATTTTAACCCAAACCACAACCGTTTCCTAACCCTAAGTAGTTTTATTACCTAATCATCAGCAAGTCATTTTTGTGCCTAAACCTAACCAAACTGCAACCATGTTACAATGTCATCTACACATGACATTCGTAATGTAGTTATTTTAACCCAAATCACAACCTTTTTCTAACCCTAACCCATTAGTTTTTGTGCCTAAACCAAACCAAACTGCAGCTGTTTTACATTGTAAACCATGCGTGTAATGTCATGTGACCTACATAAAATAGTTCAGGTCTGGGAAGTCTGTCACTGGAGTAACTGACAATTGACCTGTTCTGGAGTTTGGGTATGAGGATGTGTTGCAAACGCTAGACAGGATATCTGTGATACATGAGTCTTTTTACCAGTAATTTATTATCCCTATAACAGGACCCTGCTACTTGTTTGCCACAACCTGTATACACATTTTTTTAAAGTCTAAACCCAGCCATGCAGAACCAGGAAGGAAAAAATGGCACTGGAACATCTCTTCAGAAAACTTTAATCTCACACTGGACGGGTGGAGTTAAAAAAAAAAAAAGTGGCTGTATACCAGGCAGGGTAAGTCTAATGAAAGATCTAGTTGCATTCTGGGAAGTTTATGATCCAGAGTTTTTTTTTAGCTTGATCTCTGCTGTACCATTTTTTAGCATTCTTTTTTAGCTTCTCAGAAGTTTCCCAGTTGTATGGATAATACTAAATCGCTGGAATACCATTGTAAAGCCTTAACAATATACTTTTTTGTGAAATTATGCTCACATATTGAATGATTCAAAGACAAATGTTAATTCCAGCGCACAAATTGGTTCTGTTTTCCCTTTTGGACTCCATAGAGATAGAAAGAAATAGCTGTGAGGGAAGTAGAAGACATTTTTGAGAGGAAAATGACAGGTAATGAAAGTAATCATTTTTGAGGAGGACAAGAGGACAGCAGAGAGAAGCAGAAGTAGACAGAAGTAAAGGGTTTTGAAGAGGAGAGGGCAGGAGTCGTACAGGATGAAGAGGACAGTACGTCTCTCGGGAGATGAGGAGAGTCTCTCGAAGAGGGCCAGATGTGGAAAATGAGAAGGAGGGCAGGAAATGTGTTTTTGGAGAGGAGCAGTTGGGACAGAGGTGGAGTCAAGTGATGATTTGAGGACTTGAGAGGAGAACGTCTGGAAGAGGGGTGGTGCTCGGAAAAGAGGAGCTGACAGGAGGATATGTGGAAGAGGAGAAGGAAAGATAAAAGGAGAGTGGAGCGTTTTCTGTGGAGAGCGGCGGAGCTTACAGGAGCTGTAATAGACACATCCAGAGAAACCTGGCTCTGCTCACTCTGTGAAGCATGTGCTGCGCTCATGACGAGTCTCTCTGCCTTAATCTACTCAGCTGTGTGTGTATTGGCATCACACACTGCCAGAGCTGTGTATAGAGCTGGTGCGTGCAGGAGTTTTTGCTTTATTGCGGTGTGTGTATTCTTGGTTGACTGTTTACAGTATATGAAGACAATCTTGGCTCGGTCGCATCCCCTCTCTGCCAAGCATCCTCCCTGAAGTAAACACCAAGCCAGGAGTCGACGCGCACCTCTGAGATTTACAGCGAGAACACAGGATTTTCTTCGCTCTGGACGTGTTCGTCATGTAGCAGGCAGCAGCCCGTTAGCTTAGATTCATTCAAGGCGTCTGTAGGCGGGAAATGAAACGACTGTAGCACTGCTGCTCCAGTAAATGTAGAGATAAAAAATAAAAGATAATTCAGCTCTCAGTCCTTTAACAAACATGTGGGCCTGGTATGTAGAATTAGTGCCCGTAACATAACGGAGGCATCGACAGAAAAAACAGTTTAGCATGCCAAACTTTATCTGAGCCAAAGCAGGGAGGGCTGTTGAATCCATACCAAAAGTAAGCATAAAAGAATAACTCTGTATTTTGGGATATTGCTTATTCACTTTCTTTTTTGAGAGTCCATGCTAAATATAAATCTACTGCCAGCAGCCAGTTAGTTTAGCTTAGCACAATGATTGGAAACTGAGGGAAACCGCTAGTCTAGCTCTGTTTAAAGGTAACTAAATCCACCTACAAATGCCTCCGGAGCTCATTTGTTTCATCCAATCACAAACCAAAGCATAAAAAGTTCAAAGGGTTTGAGAGTGGTAGGTTGTCAGTCTGACGATTAATTGTCGACAAGAAAGCAAATAAGTGTCCAGCCAAAAATGATGAACTATACCTTTAAAGATGAGGGAAGTTTTAAAAACAAGACAGTACTTAATGGGAAAATATCAAAAGGTCCTATGTTCCCCAGTTCTACATATGTGTTCTCCTACTTCCCTATGTTCCCAGGGTCCTGTGTTCCTTAGCTCTATAAAGCACATAATGGGTTAAGTTTATGGGTTAGCACTGAACATAGGGACCCAGGAACATAGGACCTTAGGAACTTAGGACACTGGGAACACAAGACCCTGGGAACACAGGACCTTGGGAACCAAAGACCCTGGGACCATACTTTAGGAACTTGTAAACATAGGACCTTGGGAAGTGAGGAAACTGTGAACGTAAGACTCTGGGAACACAGGACCTTGGGAACCAAGGATCCTGGGACCATTCTTTGAGAGCCTGTTTACATAGGACCTTGGGAACTGGGAACATATGACATTGGGAACTAAGGACCCTGGGACTGTTCTGTAGGAACCTGTGAACATACGACCCAGGGAACTTAGGACACTGGCAACATAGGACATAGGATCTTGGAGATTTAGGACCCTGGGATTTTTGTTCATTCTGTTTCTGTCCAAGAAGCTGTCAACAGGAAGGCGTTTTTCTCATGCAGTTTTAACCTTGCTTGTGTTGTGACAGCCAGGATGTCCATATTGTACATAGAGAGTGAACCTTTCCATGTTTGACAAGTTTGATTTTGTTCAATATTTTTTCTCAACATGACTGCTAACAGATTGTCTCTCTATCTTTTATTTCCATGTCCATCTGCTGTACGACTCTGTCACACCTCATCACCAGGTAAGACATTTGGTTTTGATGCCTTTTTCCTGTTTTCTTTTCCAGCAGGGGGTGCTTGTCTGATGGTTTTTGACTATAATGGGTTTCAGCCCAGATGCTCACACCTGGTGCATGCTGGGGGTGAAATTGTGACATTGTGTGCAGTAGAGCTGCTGCTTTTATTTTGTTCTTTAAAGTTGAGTCACATTTGTGTGAGAATCTTTCTTGTGTAAGAATGTGCTTGAAGGTCGCAGCATCAATCAGCAATTGGAAGGACATTTTCCTGAAATTAGTAGAGATGCGCACTCAAAATGGAAGCTAAAGTAAATAATACATTGAAAAGAGAAACTGGGAGCAGCTGAGTGATGACCATAACATGACTCCGTTGATGTAGTTTTGAGTTTGAATTAACAGCAGAGAAGCTTTTTACTAAAATTGGAGTATACTCATAAAAAAACGGTCCGTCTCTAATACAGGCCTTGAAATAAAGCCTGGTTCTCTCCTTTCTCTCTTCATTTGAAGCACATAACGGCTGCTCTTTGACTTCTCCCTTTTTAGTTTAGCACTGTGTAGTTGTGATCCAGACACCTCCAGACAGCCCTGCTCTCCAACAGTTTCAAAGCAGCACTTAACACGATTTTGTTAGTATAGTGGTGTGTCAAACTAATTTCAAACTGTCGACAAAAACGGTAATCAACTGTAATTATCTTCTTTTCTATTGTTGAGTTTCTGGCATGCAGTTTGTGCAGGTGTGAATGATAACTATAAGTTAGTCTCACATAGTTAGACATATTGCCCACAGTGGTGTGTCAGCGCTTGAAAAAACAAAAACTCCATGTATTCTTATTATGCTATCAGGGGAAAAACACACTGCTTGTTTATCTTTAGACCAATCACAATCATCTTTGGCAGTGCTAAACCCAGGATAAAGCAACAATGCCCCTGAAAAGTAGGAATCGGGGGGGAAACTTGGTTTGGTAGAACATTTGTGTATGAGAGGTGAGCCCTGGCCTTAAAATGTCCAAATCCCTGCAAAAGAAGAGATAACAGCTGTTTGTTAATTTATATTCATACCGTTAGCAACCAGGTTAGGAGAACTTGCCCTTTTCTAGAACTGGGTATCAGTACTTAATGCCTTTAAGGTATTGATTTAAGTATCCCAGTACCAAACAGTATCTGTTTCCAGTCGAAACATACCTGCATTCAATCCTTGGAACATAGGGACTTGGGAGTTTAGGACTATGTGAACATATACCATTGGGAACATAGGACCTTGGAAACTTAGAGCCATGAGAACATATGACTTTGGGAACACAGGACCTTAAGAATTTAGGACTATTTAAACGTATGACATTTGGAACATGGGACCTTGGGAGCTTAGGATACTGGGAACACAAGACCTTTGGAACACAGGACACTGGGAACTTAGGACCATGTAAACATCTGATATTGGGAATTTAAAACAATATTAGAACATATGACATTGAGAACATAGGACCTTGGGAACTCAGGAAACTGCGAAAATAAGACCCTAGAAGCAGAGGATCTATTTCAGTACCCAGATCTAGGAAAAAATGTAACTTATATGGTTTTGCACACAGTAAAACACTGCAAGTGTTCTTCATAAAGAAGAAGTTTTTAAAAAAAGCTATTCCATGAAGTACTTCATTGGGATCAGAATCACTTTAAGGATACTGGAATTGGTACTGGTGTTATCATGTTTTAAACAGTACCCAGCCCTACCATTTTCAGTGTGTAGGTTCAGAGGGTGTTGTTGATCGTCTCTAGAAGGAGACCCAAAAGTTGCAAGATTTGGCCGAACTCTCACAAGTTTTATACTGTACACATCCTTGTGATTGCTAGAATGAATTTCTAGTGTTGGGAAAAGGTATTTTTTTTAACCATAAACCATGATCTTTTCCTAATCCTACCCAAATATTTTTTGATGTCTCAACCTGACAACTGAAAATAATAATATTAGTATCATATATAGTATAATATTTATTATTGTTAGGTTGACTGTGGAGACTTGCACATGCAAAACTGACACTACGGCATCAGTTTGACACTTAGGGACACTGACCAAGCTGTTGTATTTGACGAGTTGTCGAACTTGACATTTAGTAGTTTAAACCATAGTGTAATTTATTGTAGCATATAACTGTTTTTCTCTGACAAAGCTACATGTTACACATACAATATTAAATATATGATTTATGCTGTCCTTGTGTGCCTTGAAAATAATGTTGAGTTCGAGTTAACGGACAGAATGCTTTTATTCTGAAGGATTCAGGCTGAAAGCAAAGCATTTCTTGTGATACAACAAAGATTTTGAGAATGCAAAGGGTCTTTCTTTTCTCCACAGTTGTCCCTTCTGGGTATCCACAGAATACAGGTTAATGCTCTTTTACTTCAGGCGGTGATTTCCCAGAATTACTCTGGATAACCCTCAGAGAAGAGCAAAGAATGTCAACTTGTTACATCATCCCAACAGAGAAAAAGGGGAGAGCTGCATCCTTTACTCAAAAGGCAACATGTCTGGCAGCTGCACTGCATTCTGGTCCGTGGAGGCTGTACAGACATGGCTATCCCTGCCTCACTCAGAAAGCATCTTCATGTATTGATTCTGTTGAAATTCAGTTGTAACAGTTGCATTTTCACCATTTTAAGGACATTCAATGTAAGCTGTTACGTAAATACATTAACCAGGCCTTCTGACGTACACTGAAATCCCGGTCTGCGATGATACACAGAGACAAGAGCAGGAAACACCATCTTCCTCTCTCCTCATTGGTCGGAGTGTCTCGTGAGTCCCTGTGGAGAAGACGCAAGGACGAGAACAAAGACAAGGACAAGCTTAATCTGTTTTCAATACTGACATCAGTTTATTGGGAAAGACGCTTTACTCCAGGCTGGCGCGTGCAGAGGTGTGTGTGTGTGTGTGTGTGTGTGTGTGTGTGTGTGTGTGTGTGTGCCAGGGTGAACGATGCCCAAATATGGTTTGAGCTGAGTGAAATATTGCCTCCACGATTCCATCAGCAGCACAACAAGGTCATTCATTTCCCCTTTCTATCTGTGTGTGTGTGTGTGTGTGTGTGTGTGTGTGTGTGTGTGTGTGTGTGTGTGTGTGTAGTTGCAGAGCACACACATGACTTGTAGGCTTGTTAACCTGCTACTGGCTAATTGTCCTGTGGTGCCTCTGGGTGTTTCTTATACATGGTCAAATGACATGCTGACATTTGTGTGTTATTGTCCTGCTCTTTTCACTTTTGTTCAGAGAAGTACATTTTTCTCATGTCAGTGGCCACACATCCTCTCTTTTTGGGCTTCACTGATTGCGAAGGTAATTTACTGTCCGCAGCAACTTTGTTCACTATTGCCACGAAGACGGACAAAAAAGTTGACCTTTTCATTTGTTGTGTTGAGTTTAAAACTATCCCCGACACCTTGAAATACAGACAGAAGCAGGAAATTGCTGCTGTCCAACCTATCGTACACGAATAAGGAGTACAGGTGAGAGCTGAACACACACCCCTGAGGGATGCCTGTGTGATGAGTCAGGGTGGACGATGTGGTGGTGCCAATGGACAATGTTATCTTCCTTCGTGATTGCTGACAGTCATCGACCACTGAGTCCTCTACCATTGTAACATTTAGAAACCTGCAGTATTTGAGGCAGTGTGCCTGCTCAGAGCTGCCGTGAGGCAGGAATTGTTGGCAAAGTTCTGTTTTTGAGGTGACGAAGGAAAAATGAAAAAAGAAGCTGTTGTTTCCATTCACTGCACTAAGTCTCCATCTCCCAGATAGGCAAGTCTTCGTCTTAGTTAGGATGGTTATTTTAATGGTATCATTCTTTATTGCATTAATTGCAGGGTTTCTTAGCTAAGCTTCCTGAGTATAGCTAGCCAGCTAACTTTGTTTCAAGCTTAGGAGAACTAAGTTACGGCCAAGTGTAACGGAGATGAAGACCCTTTTAAACCCTGGTGTGGGGATGTGTGCAGTTCATCTGCCTGCTACCTTCACTGGTGATGGAAGCACTGGTGACGATATAATTGTTCATCGCTGTGGACATTTTCGCACCCTACTACAGCTTCTACGAGCATCATGTCACAGTTGAGTCTCATTATCAGGCAGTGGAATGGTGTGGAAACAGAATTCTCCTTTAAATCTACTGGCTGAACTGAGTTTCCTCTGGGCCTCAAAACAGAAACTGCTATCTGTTGACATTCAGCGCTCTGATAGCTCTGTTTAGACTGGGATATTAAATCATGACAGGCAGAACTGACTCTAAAATGCCATCCATGTCCAGCTGTTAAAGAGCAAATGTGAACATGCCGAAATGTTAACACGCTTTTCATAAATTATGTATTTTGCCTCCCTGACTCTCCCAGAGAGATTTCACCGTTGCCGTCGTGCCTCTGTAGCGCTGTCGTCCAGAGAGGAGAGTAAACACAGACCATCAGAGAGCAGAGATGATGAAGCCGCTAATTAGCTAATCTCTTTTTGTTTCGCTCACTCTCACTCTGTGTCTCAGTGGGATGATTGGAGCATAACTATATTTAGTGATGTTGTAAGACTAGAGGAGTCACCTGACGGACACTTGCCGCAGGGAACTGATTACCCTGCACAGACACGGTTAATGAATGAACTCTTTAATAGACTGCAGCGGGAGTGGAGAGACATCTGGCCAGATAAATAAATTAGCGTAATTATTCAGTGATAAATGACGCTGAGGTATTGCTTCGTACCTCTACTCTTTCATAAACTGTACACCTACCACACAACCGGCCTGCGTAACAAACTGGACTCACCTGACGGGAAGGAAATCTTACCTTTCAAGGTGGAAAATGAGCTCATAAAAGGCCAATTTGCTACTTAAAGTCCAGCTTGTCCTCAACAGAAAAATATGCCTGTTTGTTGCAAGTGCAAGTAGCTTATTCTGACTGATATGTCCATTTATTGTGAGGCAGCGCCCCCTAGCAGATGTAGTAAACATGACAGGAAAGTCCGCATTTGGAGAAGGTGGAGTGGATGGATTGCTCAAACAAGCACAAGACTTTCACCCAGGAAACCGGGGTTCCAGAGTCCTGTGTGGAACAAAGAGCAAACATGAAATCATTTAAAGTTTTGACTTAAAACTTTGTACAGATGTGTGATGTTTGTTGTGTCACTTCAGTCACATGACATGTGTAATGTAGTTATTTTAACCCAAACCTAACCAAGTATTTTCATAGTAGTTTTATTTCTTAAACCTAACAAAGTAGTTTTATTGACTGGTAAGCCTGTTGTAGCAGGTACTCTCCTGTGGTAATATATGTCCTTTTGGGAGTAATTGACATTAAATTGTTTTGGCTTATATGTATGAGGATGTGTTGAAGAGTCAGGAGTAACAGCAAAAATGGATGTAATGTGACTAACAGCCATTATTTAATGTGGCAGTGTGTGTTCTAAACTTCCATAGTTTATGGCAACTGCAGTTTAAAAAGCTCTTCTGTTGTAGAAGACATCAAGTGTGTACCAAACAGTGACAAGTTCTCTTTCAAAGTGATTGATGACACAAAGGGACAACTGAGCCTTATAAAAAGGGTTGCAGGTAGCAAAAGTCTTAAGACGACACCAATAACATTCATACAGCAAATATCCTACTTGTTGGAAGATTTATGACTGTTTTGCAGGAGGATACAGTGGTGCTTGGTCAGTCTGTCCATCCAACACTTTGGTCCATGGCAGGTATCTCAGCTCACTGCTCATAACAGCTTTGCAGTAGATATTCATGGTTCTGAGATGATGGGTTCTAATGTGACCTTTAACCCCTGGCCACTATTAGGCAGAACTGTCTACATGTACTTGGGATATTGCTAGTGTCTAATTTCCCACCACTGCGATTATTTTGACTGAAATTGCGATATATGATACAGTTGGTGGAAATGGTCATTTTTGCATTATAATTTTCATTAATATTATAATGATGTGACATTTGTTGGGGGGTGTACCAAACAAACATGTGCTTTTCATTTGAATAATTTGAAGAAGGTTTTAGGCCAGGGCATCTATGCAGCACTGCAGTACTTCATTACTATGCTGTTTTGCACACGTTTTTCTTTTGTCAAAAATTTGTGATTTGGTTCTGGTTCGGCCATATTGCGATTTTGATAATATTACAATTAATTGCGCAGCCCTAGAACGTCCCAGATCTGCTCTATATGAAATGTTACCCGATAAAAGTTCTGTTGTGATTTGATGGTATGTAAATTTAATTGACTTGATTTGGATTGCGATTGGTTGGAATCGCTGTGGACTGAAATCTGCCATCTATTGTCACATTAGTCCCGTGGACTTTTGGTTGTAAACTTTAAGGCAGGGGTCTCAACCAAGTATTTCTGCCCCATTGCCTTTTACAGATGACTGAAATAAATAAACACTAACACTAACTTTTGAGAAAACACCAACACATAAAAATATAAGTAACCAATGAGGTGTATATTTCTATTAAAGTGTCAGTGTTTATTGGAAACAGCGTTGACCAAAATGAGGTTTTCTCTACCAGTCCTCCTGTGTACTGCAGATAGTAAACGGTAAACCCAGCCAGACAGACCAACCAGTTCTTCTGCTAGCATTCCTTCCTGTCTCTGACTGCCAGACAGAAATGCTTCTGCTGGCCACTGCACACAAACATACAAAGGTGTTTGCACTGCAGAGGCAGATGACTGCGTATGAGGACCTCTCCCTCTTTCCCCTTCAGTCTGTTCCACACAACCATGAACGCCGAATTCCAGGAAAAGAAGAAAGAATAAAGGAAAGTAGGAAATGAGGTTTTGGTGTCATGACCTCGCTCTCATTTGGATCCAAGCAGGATTTAATGGGAAATAAAGGGTGGCTATTATCATGTTAGCGAGCCGGCCTGCCTGATAATGACAGAGCTGTTATCTTGTTAGGAAATGGATTGCTTGTCACAATAGTCTAGACGCTGAGGGCTTAAGGTCAGACCACAATGTGGAGAAACGTAATGGTTTAAATCCACAAAGTATGTGGCCTGCTCTGACCTGTTCAACTACAACACCTCAACATCTGCTTTCACACATTTTGTTTCACACATTAGTCATCATAATGAATGAAGACTATCTTTAATACAAGACATGCAGCAGTTCATTCATGAGAACTAGGACAAACCCATATTTTGAGGAGGTTTTGATTTCTACTATTCAGTTATGCTGGAAAGAGAGTTTTTTTTTTTTTGTTGGATTCCAACTTCAAGTTATCTGTTAGTGTCCACACCAAAAGTGTTGCAGCCAATCAGCATTCTAGGAGGGACTACTGGCAGCTTCGGTCATGGTTTTACTCATCTGAAACAAACAATGACAGCTGCTGAAGAGGTTAGCGTAGATGTGATAGCATCAGTTATATCAGAACTGGAGAGTGAAGAACCACACTGAAGACTTTTCTCCACGGAAAACATTTTTTCGCTCTTCTCCCGACCAGCTTATGCGTGATTAAATCATGTTTTTGTAAAATCAGTTAATGGAAATCTGTGATGCAACTTTAAAGACATTTACATAAAAAATCAATTTTGAAGCACAATGATGTTTTCTGTCAGAAGGAGAGCAAGTTTAGAAATTAAAGTGTAAGTAAACCAAAACATTTAATTAATTATAATATATTTCAGATATATAATCCTTAAATAATACAGTTACATAAATTGTCCTAATTCTCAAGAATGGGTGACATTCATGTTAAAGTTGAACATGAGTAAAGTAAATGTTGGAGATGACTGTACAGACTTAAGAAGCTCACAATTTTGATGCCAACCATTTTTACCTTTTCTCAAACTAAAAAACTAGCTGCAAGATTGAGTTATAAAAACCGAATGAGCCTGTCAGTTAGAACTAATCAATAAGAAAGAAATTATTTGAAATATGAATGGCATGGGTTACTTCTGCGAGACCTTCAGAGGACTAAAGGCATCCCTCACCACCTCCTCTCTCAAGTGTGATGACACACAAGATTCACCACAGTGTCAACAAATTCTTGCCCTTCGCTTTTCAGAAACCAAAGTTGAACAAGGCAACAACAAACTGTGTTCTTTCTACTGAGGAATGCGAAATGATACACTGGTTCTGTCATACAGAATTTTAGCTGGTTGGAAATATTCAGTTTTGAAATGCTGTTTGACAAAGAAGATGGCCTCTGAAATAAAAGACAGCTAAAGATGAACTGCAGCAACACAGAAGAACAGGAGCAAGTTGAAACCTGATGGGATATGATGGACTTAAATAGCCTGTATGTAGGTGGATTTATGAATACTGTAGGTGGCATATAACCTGATATTACCATACTCAAGCGTTTACAACATAGACTACAAAAATTACACTGTAGGTTTCATGGAGAAGCTTTTAAAGCCAAGGGTTTGGGTTGCATTCAGTGACTGTTCATTTGTTACATTCCTCTCCTGTAATGAGCAATTTGACTCAGTCAGATTTCTAATATATTCATGTTGCCGGATTTTTTTTTTTGGCAAACCAAAAGTCAAACTTCACTGCTGGATGTTGTACTTGTTTGTTTTTTGAAGTAGGAAAATTTTGGCAAAGTGGTGGAGCTGAGTTGGAACAAGCAATCGGTCAAGCAAACAGTCCATTCAAATTACTTAATCAATACAATAACTGAAAGCCTTCTATATATCCTGTTAACATAAAGCTCACACATAAAGATACATATTGGAAGATGACAAAGACCATAACTAAAATGCCTTTTGGAGGGAAGCTGGGGGATTTTTGATCCTGGTGCCAATATACCAGAGTTTTATGTACAGAACAACGCCTTCTCATACCTAAACAGCAGAATAGATTGATTGCCAACGATTCCCATAATGACATATACGACTGTTAAGAGAGTACCAGTGACAAGCAGCAACTTTAAGTACTTAAACATGAGTCAGGCAACATTAAACCTGTGATTACCATTGTGAAACTGTCACAGTTTGGTTAGGTTTATGCACCAAAACTACGTGTTTAGGTTTTGGCACAAATATGATTTAGTTGGGTTTCGGAAAAGATCATGGTTTGGGTTCAAATAAGTATGTTGCCTCACATTAAACACGTTGTTAAGATTGTGAAACAGTTGTAGTTTGAGTAGGTTTAGGCAACAAAACTACCAAAAAGACCATGTAACATGGGTTAAAATAAATATGTTAAGTTATGTTAAGTAATTTCAGTACCCTAAAACTTTAAATATGTCAAGCTCCTGCATTTGCAGACTTTCTCAATCTTTATACTGCTCCCTAACTACACCAATAGAGGTCGCTGCCCTCACAATAAATGTAAAGATACTGTAGGTCATTATTAGCTGCTTGTACAGTCGACCTATACGGCCAGTCATCAACCACCAAGACCCTTCTAAAGCAGGCACTGGGATGTATGTTGGACGCTTGTCTAGAATGAGGTTGTGAGACAATGCTAAATCTGTGGACATCATCTTATGCTAATTTGGTATACATTGCCTAACCCTTGTATAGCTACCAAAACAATGTTTCAGTATCTTAGCATGAGGAACATAAAGGCTTTCACATTCATCAGAACATGTCAAACTGTTACATGGTTCAATGTTAGATTAAGTGCTTTGCTAAAGGAAAATTCTTCCAAAGCTTCCTAAATAAAATCTGGAACTGTTTGATCCAAGATTAAGTAAACAAGTATAAAAGTCTGAACAGGCATCTGATGCCATCTTTCCATACCCAACATGATGCTCTTCTGGCAGTTTTAAGGTTTGATGTCCAGCACTACAGTGGCAATTAGAGAATCTGCAGTTTGAGACACTTCAGCAGTGTCTTGAATGCCCAGCCCTAGTTGTTGCCTCTTTGTGTACTTTGCAGTGGCGATTCACTGACTTCAAAGTTAAAGCATTTCTTTCCTGAAGTCTTTAATTTGCCAGGCCCCTGTGGATGTTATTTTTTGTTGATAAGAACAAGTAATAACCTCTGATTTGTGCAACACTGAAAAGCATTTGCTGCTTCTTGCCTTTGAAGACAGAAGCGTGCAGTAGCAACACCCAGATCAAACTGTACATCAGAAGTCTGTTTGGCTCTCACAGCGTCACATCCAAACAGTGGAAATAAAACCCTTCTCCACGGCTTCAAGAACAATGCTGCTGGTCTCCCATTATCCTCGACACTCTCCGGCAGCTCTGACAGACGCATGTTTGCTAGGTGTTGACATCTGTATTCCCCTGACTGATGGATGGATTGAGTGGAATTTAGAGTTTGAATTAATTACAAGGCTTTCCAGTTCTCCCTTTCTTCTCTCACTCCTTGCTCCCCCCCTCCTGCAGTCTATTTTCCCCTCTCTGTTTCCCTCACCCCGCCGCTCCCTGTGTGTATATGCAGTCCATTAAAGCCGACACGTCTCCGTAGACTCCCTGCCTTACATGGAGAGAGAGAGCCGGAGGGAGGCAGGCAGACAGGTAGACAGAAGCAAGACTCTTGACCTCTGGTAGCTGCAGCAGGCTGTTGTTGTAGCGGGCAGCTCCCGGGCGGGAATATGTCTTAATGATATGAAACTGCAAGAAAAAGAGTCTTAATGCTTAGTCAGCCTCGCCTGGATCAATAGAGATCAAAACTATAGAACCAGAGCAGTAAAACAAAGCAACATGAACAAGTTGTTAGCATTGCTGTTAGCAGGTAAATGCATTCTTGCAGCTGCCAAAGCAGTTCTTCATCAAAGGCTGAATCAACCGACAAGCCTTTAACAGCAGCACATTCTCACTCCTAACTCTTTAAATACAGCAGCTTGGTCAGTGGTCCTTCGCTCCAAACTATGATGATGTAGGTCCTCCACTTCTGTAAGACTGTCAAATGACATTGATACCTAAATAGTTCTTTAATATAACATGTTAAAGTCAATACAGTATCTGTTAATGATAGTATCAATGACACAGAGACAGAAAATGATTATTTAGAACCTCAGTTCGGTTTAGTCTCTATTGTCTTGTCTGATGTTTGGCTTGGAGCAAAAGCAGGCAGTGTTCAGTAACTTTTTCTGTACCAGCACTGTAATTTCTGTGGAAGACATTACTTTATTTAGTGTTCCTAGGGCTTTTTTGCCATGAATGTTAGGGCTGCAACTAACAATTACTTTCTTGATTAGTTGATCAATCATTGTTTGTTTGCCTATAAAATGTCGAAAAATTGTGATCAGTGGTTCGCACATCCCAAGGTGAGGTCGTCAAATGTCTTGTTTTGTCCATAACCCAAAGGTATTTGGTTTAATGTAATAGAAGACTGAAGGAACCAGAAAATATTTACATTTAAGAATACTTAAAAAAAAGATTAATCAGCTGTCAAAAGAGTTGCCGATTAATTTAACAATAGATTAATAATCAATTAATCAATTAGCTGTTGCAGCTCTAAAAGAGATATTGAGAACTGTTTTGTTACACTAGTGTTGTATCAAACTGTAAAATTCTGGTATTGTGACAACTCTACTTTAGTTTCAGTTTAGCATGTGTCAGGCTCTGCATTCAAGTTAGCAAAATAAACATTCAACATCCAGGTACACTTTCAAAATAAAATTGCAAAAAGTACTTGATTAGGTTTAGTAAAAGGTTTGGGTTAAAATAAGTAACTTCAAGTTATGTAAGATAACATATATTACAAGATCTAACATAAGTTAATAAACATTCTAACTTACCTAACATAGAAGTCAAAGTTGGTGTTTCATACAGGAGGCAAACATCAGTCTCCTGTGTGAAGGTGTGTTAACTAATGTACATGACGTACCTTAAGTACTGTAATATGACATACACCTTGCATAAGGTGACTCGTTTTGACACAGGACACAAACTCTGTTACTCAACTTAATGTTCAGTTAGATACTGTATGAACATTAAGATAAAAAGAAGTCAAGGCCAACTCTTGGTTATATACAGGACATGAAAGCCGAAATTTTAAATCAGGCAGTAGGAGGTCGCTGTCCGAGCGACCGTGGGAAGCAGTGGTGACTACAGTGGTGAGCTGTTGAGCAGATCAAGAACCTTTCCACCTAGGTGCTGACAAGATACCATCCAGAGCACAAATTTAACATACCAAATATTTTATCAAGAACCCAACCGGGGGTTCGACCAAGATTTTTTTTTATATTCCAAGGGGTTTTAACCAAGAACCCTGAAATATTCCAAAGGTTTTATGTAGAACCCAACTTTAGGGGTTCTACCAGGAACCATTTTTTCTGTTCCAAGGGTTTTATGCAGAAACCACCAAGGGTGTTTTAACCAAGAACCCTTTTATATTCGAAAGGTTGTATGTAGAATGCAACTGTGGGGCTCTACTGGGCACCCTTTTTTCTATCCCAGAGGTTTATGGAGAACCCAGCCAGTAGGTTCCATTGGGAACAGCAGTAGCTCTACATTGATCAGAATGACAAAGTGACATCTTTTAACAATATGATATCTGACATGAAAACGAAACTGCACATGTTAAGCTCTTTTCTGTCATTTGTTCTGTCAGTAGAAGAAGCAGCGTTTTTCGTTCTGTAAAAAATCAGTATTTTGTGCCTTTCAGCAGCAATCAGCAAACACCTTTGTCCTGCTCTCTGTTGGAGTAAAAGCCTTCAATTGAAGAGCTTTCCACAGCCACTCAGGCCCACGTGCCTGCAGGATTTGACCTGTTGTACTTTAAACAACCTGTCGCCTTTTGCCTGGTGGACAACTGATGTTTTACTGCTGTCTAATTAGTGGTCATTAAAGAGCAGAGCTGCTACACAGGCCTGCAGCCTGGAGTGTGTGCTGAGAAAGGCACTTCTATTGATCTAAGCCTAGACAGGCATCCGAGTGTGTGTGTGTGTGTGTGTGTGTGTGTGTGTGTGTGTGTGTGTGTGTGTGTGTGTGTGTGTGTGTGTTGGATGGCTTTATGAATTCATTTTCAGCAGCATATGATTTTGTTGAGTCTTGTTTTTGCACGTGTTCTTATGTCTGTGTGTGTTTGTGTGGTTTTAGCAGGGACTAACAGACAATAACAGATGTAACGTGTTAAGTGTTGTGTGTGTGTACGTGTGTGTATATGTGTGTGTGCCAGCACCTGCAGGGCTTACAAATTGAAAACAAACAGGCCGTACGATACAATAGCTGCAACAAGCGGGAGCAGTGTGTGCGTGTCTATGTACGTGTGTGTGCCAGCATCATGCAGAGTTGTCTGTACTGGGGTCGACAGACGCAGCGTGGGTGACCTGCCTTCCTGGAGTTTCCTCATTATTCCCTGTCCGTCTGTCTATTTCCTGATATAACAAAAAAAAAAAAGCAGAAAATGGGTTATGTTCGGTTTGTTTTCAGCAAATAAAATGTTTCTTGAATGCAGAAAAACCCATCTGAACAAGCAGATTCATAAACTGGTACACTTTCAATAAATTAATTCCAATTAAATTCAAGCGTAACATAGTGTTTTTAATTAGTGCACAGCAGGTCAACTAAACATGCAAAAAAAAAGTTGTTTACAGGCAACCATACAAATCAACATATGTGATGAATGAATAATTCATTTGTATTTACTTGGGTTTAAATGCAGTTTTTCTTTCCAAAAACTAGAATTACTATGAAATCACAGTTATTTTAATGTAAGAATATAACCTCAGAATAAATGAAGATATAGCTACAATTGCAAAAAAGTTGCTTTCAATGATTTGCAATTCCTTTCTGACCTATATTCAGCTGAATACACTACAAATGATGATGCTTGTAACACGTTTAAAATTAAACGTGATGAATCCCAGTGGTTAAATTATTAACCAAAGATTCAGAGAATCCAGAGAAATCTCTGTGCGTAAGGGGCAAGGATGAAAAGCAACATCAAATGTCAATGACCTTTGACTCCTCATGCAAAAAAAAAACACAGTTTGTCGCTGTATCTACAAATACAAGTTAAGACTTGAAGTGCAAAGTGAAAGTCAGATGAACAGACTGAAAGTGGAAAAGTGTTCTGTGGTCTGACGAATCCACATCTCAGATTGTTTTCACAAATCATGGACGTCGTGTCTTCCGGGCTAAAGAGGAAAAAGACCATCCAGATTGTTACCAGCACTAACTTCAACAGACAGCATCTGTCATGGTATGGAGGTGTGTTAGTGCCCACAGCATCATTGATAACATACACATCTGTGAAGGCCCCATTAATGCTGAAAGGTACATACAGGTTTTGGAGCGACATATGCTGCCATCCAGACAACGTCTTTTCAGAGACGTTCCTGCTTATTTCAGTGAGACACTGCAAAGACACATTGCACATGTCTTCCAACAGCATGTCTTCATGGTAAAAGAGTTCAGGTACTAGACTGAGCTGCCTGCAGTCCAGACCTGTCTCTCATTGAAAATGTGTGGTGCATTATGAAGCACAAAATACAACAACAGAGACCCTGGACTGTTGAGCAGCTGAAGTTGTATATCAAACAAGAATGAGAAAGAATTTCACTTTCATAGCTTTAACAAGTAGTGTCCTCAGTTACCAAATATTGTTAAAAGAAAAGCTGATGTATCACAGTGGTAAACATGATCCTGTCACAACTTTTTTGGAAGACATGGTAGGCATTAAAATGAGAATAATTGTATATTTCCAGAAAACAATTACTTTATTTAATTTGAGCATGAAATATCTTGTCTTTGTACTGTATTCAATTAAATATAGGTCAGAGGTTGTACACATCATTGCATTCCGCTTTTATTAACATGTTAGACAATGTCCTACTTTTTTGGAATTGGGGTTGTAAATAACAATCTCCTACTGCTTCTTTTTAACTGACTAACATCATACTTACTGTAACGTTGGGGAAAATGTAAAGGGGCTTGTTTCATCTGAATTCAAGCATAATCCAACTGGATGGTATCAGTTATAAATTAAAACTCCTGGTAGTAGTCAAATAACATTGGTAAATTACATAATGTGGCTAACCTACGTTACATAACTTGCATATGTAACACAGGACTTTCACCCAGGAGACCAGGGTTTGTGACCTGTGTGAAACTAATCATCAGCGTTAACTTACTTAACTTACTTACTTAAGTTACACACATTTACCTATGTAACTAGCATATTTATTGTAATCTAAATCACAAATATTTATTATTCCTATCTTGACCATGAAGATAACGCTGAATGGTGTGAAAATGAAATGAAAATCATCTGTTTCAGTCCTTAAAAGAGGGTTCTCTTTGTCTTCACGCCTTCTTGGTTATTTATGACCTTGCTTAATGTATGAATCTGTGTGAGCCGTGAGTATTGTCATAGTAAATGTGGACCTAAAAGCTGCATTATTATGTAGTAATGTTATTTTCTGACTCTAGCTTCCTGTTGCTGAGTAACAATGACTGTGAAAGCCTGTATAGAACCTGCTATCAGACAGTCATTCAAAAAGCAAAAAATGGCCTTTGTAATCACTAAAATGATAAACCTGGTGATATTCTATATTTCTCTTCTAGTCAACAAACCCAAAGAGTCCTAGAGTCAAACCAACGGTGAATGTTTCCAAAGCCTGGTATATATTTCTGTTCTTGTGTCATAAGCCATATGTGCATCTAAAAGTATTACATCACAGTTTAAACAAATTTCAAGTAATTCAGCAAAAGAAAATGTGAATGATTGTTTGTTTCCATCCACCACTGTTATACAATCATTAGGAGTTCATGGAAATGACATGGGTCCATGCTGATGTTCTGTTTCTGTGCACTCTGAGAAATAAAGCTGCTGACTAGAACCATAAAGGTTCTTTGGCTTGTCCTCATAGGGGAACCCTTTTTTGCTAAACCTAGAATCATCTGTGAAGGTTTTCCCACAAAATCCCCGATGAGAGTTTCCACAAACTACTTTTCTCTGATGTAATGGTTTCACCCAGAACCCCACCCTGCATTGTATCAAGAACCTTTCCACCCAGGTGCTAACAAGAAACCACCCAGAGGAGAACTCTTTCACATTCCAAAGGTTTTATCCAGAAACAACAAAAGGGGTTCTACTGAGAGTTTTTTTGTATTCCAAAGGTTTAATCTAGAGCCCACCCTTGGGGAGTAACCAAGAACCCTTCGCAATTCCAATGTCTTTATTTAGAACCCAACTGGGGGGGTTCCACTGGGAACCCTTTTTTTATTTCAAGGGTTTTATGTAGAACCCACCCAGTAAGTTCTATCGGGAACCTTTTTATATTCCAAAGTTTTTATTTGGAACCGACCCAGAGGGTTTTAACTAAGAAAACTTTTATATTCTAAAGATTTTATGTAGAACCCAACTGGAGGTTCTACATGAACCCTTTTTTCTGTATCAAGGGATTTATGTGTAACCCACCCAGGGGGTTCTGCGGGGGACCATCTTATATTCCTAAGGTTTTATTTAGAACCCACCCAGGGGGCTTTAACCAAGAACCCTTTAATATTCTGGTACAAAGACTCATTGAAATGAAATGAAATTGACAAAAAAGTTCTTCCAGGATTCAAACAATCCATGAAAAATTCTTTCTTTCAAAATGGTTTTTGGATGAAAAGGGTTGTTGATGGAACCCTAGATGAACCCTGTCTTCAACAAAGGGCTCATCAGGAACAAATGATTCTGGGTCAGTCCCTTAGGAAGAACCTTTTTGGAACCCTTATTTCTCAGAGTGCTCCAGATTTTAGTTCCACTATATGTATTTTTAATGCTTACAAAAGGCAGTAAAGCGCCGGCCTTCACTTTAATGAAACGCCAGCTAATATGTGTGTCCAGTGAACCTCATATTGCGATATGCCGTCTCATTTTCATCCTGTCTTCACACTGTCCCACATTCTCCCTCTGCAGAACTGGATTTAAAGATGCAGATGGCACAGCGTCTCTTTTTGTCTCTCTTGATATCTAAAGTGACATTGTCGTCCTCGCAGCATGTGCTCATGGGTATTGTAAATGGTTCGGGGTGCAGATGAGACATGGCGAGTTACGTAAAAAAGGTGATGACACCAGCTGCTGTGCTGTGTCGGAGCTCGCAGCAGCGGCGGAGCGTTGGAGATTTGAAAGGCGGTCGGGGCTTAAGACCTAATTTTGCGGGCGTGAACAGAGAACGGCACAGAACGTGGGAGTTCAGAAGGGCAGTGGCTGCTCTAATCCTGTCAGGAGACAGAAGAGGACTCCAGACACTCGCTCACACAGCTGCACATACACACCTAAATCAGCATTTTCACACATTCAGACCTCACTTAGATAAGCATTGCAAATGCAGACTCCTGCAAGTTCTGTCCATACGGCTTTTGCACTTTAAAGAGCCAGTTCAATGAAATCAAAACACTTTTTCTCATTTATCTCTAGTGGTATCTAGCCATGCAGATACTTTTGGTTTAATAAGCCATGGTCTGAGCATCTGCAGCATCTTTTCATGGAAACAGTGGTCATATTGCTATAATAATAACTAGTGAAAGCAGTTTTTGAAGAAATTGTGGGTGTGAATGCTGTCTGTTGACTGATGTGGAATATTTTAATGTTTGTTGAGAAGCTGATGCTAAACTGACTTGCTGATTACTAATAACAGCAATCTAGGGATGATATGAAATATGTAATATTTATTGAAAGGCTGATGCTAAACTAAATTGCAGTTGAATAGTACAAATAATGAAGGAACATTATGTGTTTCGGCACAAAGCCCTCATAAACATTTGAAGTGCTATGCAGGATTTTGGATCTAGGACTCCACTGAGGACCCCAACAAGCACAACCTCCCTTTCTAAATGTAATATTTATTGAAAGGCTGACACTAAATTAAATTGCAGTTGAATAACACAAATAATGTAGGAACAATGTGGAATATTTAATGTTTGGTGAAAGGCTGACGCTAGACTGCATCGCTGGGAGCTAAACAGAATTGCTTCACTCATTCTGAGTTTCCAGTTAAGATACATTTATGGGTCGGGGCTTTTATTTTGAAAAAATATCCTCCTCCTGAGATCGCTGCTCAGATACATGTAACTATCTGGGACTATTATTTTGAAAGAAAGGTTCATCCTTCATTTCAGTTTAAATACATTAAGAGTATTATGTCACAGTCTTGCAGAGTGGTGCAGAGAGAACAACCTACTGCTCAACATCAGGACATCAGTGGAGCTGAGGAGGAACAGATGAACAGTTTTAGGCTCCTCCAAATCCTAATGTCTTTGCATTGGTCCTGTGATGCACGTTATTTTTAAAGTTCCAACAACAAAAGCTGGGAAATGATCCTCTGAGGGAAGCAGAGACAAACTTGTAAGTTAACCTTACTGTAAAAAGCATGGTTGAAAGCAGCATTTGTTGTTTTTGATTTACCGATCCATATGCAGACTTTCTTGCCCTTTACAGTCAACATAGAAGTTAATGGGAAGGATTGGCATATCACCAAGACAAAAAAAAATAGACTTGAGCAAATGCTCTGCACACTATTTGGAAATATAAAATCTTGTTATTTGCACACAGATTGCAGAGACTGGGTATGTTTTGAAAGTTGGAATCAAATACTTGTTCAGTCTTGTATTTTGGCAAGATTCTTTGATTTTGTTGTATTGAGCAGTTTGGCCGGTTCTGTTAAAGAGAGTAAATGGGCAGTAGAAACTGAAGTGGTAGAGCGGATTCTACATTAATTGGAGGGCTGGTGGTTTGATTCACTTGTCTTTCTGTCCACATTTCAAAGTATCCTTAAGCAAGATGTAGTCTTACAATATCCGCCTACCGTTTGGGGAATTTTTAATGTAAGGTAGTTGTTTGAACCGTGGAAAGACAAAGTCTTGGGAGTCTATCCTACTGCAAAAAGCATGGTTGAAAGCAACCTTTTTGTTTTTGATTTACCCATCCATGTGTGGACTTTAATGCCCTTTATAGAAGAAGTTAATGAGAAGGATTGATGTATGACCAGCACAAAAAACTGGACTTAGACAAATGCAAGTCGAAATTCTTGTTATTTGCACAGAGACTGAAGAGACGGGGCTGGAGTATCGAACCTCAACTTTCTTGGAATACAAACTGTCACGTGATTGTAGCATTAAGTATTGATAATTAACATGTTTTGAAACTTGCCATCAAATATTTGGTCAGATACATGTTCATTATTGTATTTTGGCAAGGTTCTTTGAGTCCGTTGTATGGAGCAGTTTGGCAGGTTCTGTTAAAGAGAGTAGCAGCAGAGACTTAAGTGGTAGAGCGGATTCTCCATTAATTGTAGGGTTGGTGGTTTGAGTCACTTGTTTTTCTGTTCACATTTCAAAGCATCCCTCAGCAAGACATCATTTTGCTGCCTACCAGTCGTCTGGGAATTTCTAAATGCAAGGGAGTCTCTTGAAGAATGACAAGGACAGTCATCAACAAGCCGATGCCCCTTACATATTTTTAAGAACACGTCTTACCAGAAATGATCATCCCAGTATGAAGGGTCGCCAAAGACTTTGAATTGGTTCTGCGGTCTCTAATTTTTTTTCCACACAGTTTTAACAACAAAAGCTGGGAGATTGTCCTCATTCTCTAATGAATTAAATGTTTAGATGGTGACTTGTGAGTCTACCTTGCTCAAAAAGCATTGTTAAAAACAACATTTACATTTTTGATTAACCAATCAGCTGCTCAGGCCCCCATGTGATTGAGATTTGGGGGATGTGCACATGCTTCTCTTTGGAGGTGATAATTCTGCCCTAATCTTTCTGGAAAGAGATGTTGCTATTCACTTTTTAAAATGTAATTTTTTAGTGCTGTGACCAACACAAACTCAATCACATCCACCTCAGTTGTGGTGTTGGAGACTGAAATTTCAAAACATAGACACAAAAAAATGAAACAACCTGCGCTGTCCCCGGAGGGAAGATGGAAAATCAATTTTTTAGTAATTTGGGTAAACAAAATAAGTAGAATTTCTTCATTATTCCTGGCATGTTACCTTGTTTCTAGGTAACAAAATGTGTTTTTTGTGCATGCACACAAAGACACACACACACACACTTGTGACTCAGTAATATGCAGACTCATAAGACAGTCAGTGGAGTTACAGTCAACATAAACAATACAGTTACAAAGTAGCTTTGTTGTGTGGCACGCACTGACATGTACTCTGAGTTACTGAGCTGTGTGTGTGTGTGTGTGTGTGTGTGTGTGTGTATCTCCGCCCTAACTAAGGCAAACACAGCAGCAGGCAGCAGCTCCCAGCACTCATCTGCTCTCACGTCTCATCAGCATCCCTGGAGAGAGAGGCAGCCTGCTGAGGAAACACACACACACTCACACACACACAACTGAAGAAGACTGTTGACTTGTTTGCGTGAGCGGGAGAATTAGAAAGAATGAGTTTCTGAATGTTCTCTCCTAGAAAGTGTCACCTGATTTGTGTGTGTGTGTGTGTGCATGTTTGTGTGTGTGTGTGTGTGTGTGTGTGTGTGTGTGTGTGTGTGTGTGTGTGTGTGTGTGCGTGTTTGATATAATGGGTGGGTAAGAGCAGAGAACGTGACGTCTTTCCTAAACAGAAGACCACCACAGACGAACATTCAAGTATACACACAGATGATATGGCTGCATATGTACACATACACACACACACACACACACACACACCCACACACACACACACACACACACACACACGCACACACACACACACACACACACACACGCACACACACAGTAGATGTGTCAAACCTCTGGCTTGAATTCAAGGGGATAATTACAGGAAAGAGCTTTTTGGCTCTGAATGCAATTTGATTGCGCTGCCTCTTCCTCTACTGGAAGTCAAGAGAGCCTGTCGAGTGTGTGCGTGTGTTGCCATGGCAACGTGGGAGGAAGCGGCATCAGAGCATTGTAGATTTGTAAGGATGATATGTTCCAAACTAAGTAAACTTACAGAAAGAGACACAGTTCAGACTGACACTGACGCTCATGTCATGAAAGATCATCCAACTTTCTGGAACATCTTGCTGTACCGAACGCATCAGGATGCTCTCATTAGAGGGATTTAAGACTAATAATAATCTGAGATATTAACATTACCTGTGCAGCTGTGAGCCTTGCAGAGCATCAAGGTGGTGTTTTAGTGAAACAGCTGTGGGATGAGCTGTTATCAGTCTGCTGAGGTTAAACAGCATTTAGGCAACTGAAGTAGTTTTTAACTGCTTCATATAGCTGCAATATAAGACTGAAAGAAGCAGGGGAGTAATAATACAGGTGATCTAATGTGAGGATCTTTTCTCAGCTTGATCTGATTGTAAATTGATTATCTTTAGGTTTTGGTCTGGCAAAACAAGCAAACTGAGCATGCTTCAGTCCTGGTCCAGCCATGTGGACTTGCACCTCCATTTCTTCACCAACTTCACCATGAAATTGTTAACTGAGTGCTTTTTGATTGTGCAAATACATGTGACCTGGAAAACAGAAAGCTAAGGAGAGACTTGTCGTAGAGATTGATTGGTGTTCACAGTAACCAATAGTGCTAAAAATGCATTACATCCACCCAGTGAAACTAAAAAAGAAGTGACGAACATTGTACGCTCCAGACTTTGGTGTCATTTCTAGCTCCCAGTGAACACACTGCTTCCGAGACTAATGGCGCCCAGTTCGGCACCTGGCATCCCAGTGCAGAGTCAGCCAATAAGTGCACTAGTTGCATGACCAACCAAGCTAACTAGCTAACAGCTACAGTTAGCAGTTACTTTAGCAACAAGTAAAGCTATCTGTTCATCAAGAAATTCCTTGAAATGTCTTGGTATTGTATTCCCTGTTGTCAATCAAGGAGATTGATTGGTGTTCACAGTAACTAATAGTGCTGAAAATGCGTTACATCCCCCAAAGAAACTAAAAACAAAGAAAGGATCATTACACCACTCACATTCTATGCTCCAGACTTTGGTGCCATTTCAATCATGCTATTTGGAGACCTACAGCAGATGAATAAATGTGCACATCTGTAAATAACATCCAGTAGGTTTTTCTCTGAAATATGTTCTTTTATGTTTTCCATTTTTTAGAGGTAATTCTTCAACAAAGGTCATATAATGTAGATATACTGGGTTTTAGTCAGCCTCTCCATGCATTACCCAGAGACTTCGTAGAACTGGCACCAAAGTCTTGTACCAAGCAGAGCATAGAATGCTGTTTAGTGATGTGTAATGTGTAATAATCAGTACTAAATGTAATGTTAACACATAAGCTTAACTAGTTGCTTTAAGTTTGATAATTAGGCCTGCTGTGGCATGTTTCTGGCAGGTTAGTTTGTCTTGGTTGTCAGGTTGACTTGAAGACACAGACAGATGTGGTTTATGTGAATTTGTCATGACGATGCCATTGACAGAATATGTTGTTTTGGTTTGTGTCAAGTTGTCAAAACCAAGACACTGACAGGTTGTGTAGTCTTGGTTCTCATTGCAAATACATTGTTGTTTTGGTTAATGTGAAGCTGTCATAACAAAGACATCTCAAACAATGTCAACTTTGAATTAAAATTACATCAATGACCAACTGACACTAGACAAGTCTTATGTGCACCCCTTTGATAAGTGTTACTGAATGTTTTACCTTCACTGTCTAGACGCCTGAATTGAACCATGTGACAAACTGCTGTATTTTTCCGTTTTGTGTTATCACAAAATGAATGTCAGTGAGCTTTTGAATGAAGGTCATATTTCAAGAGCAGAATACAGACTTTTGTACTATTCATGGTTTGGGGCTTTACATTCTTTCAATGCAAAGTCTGTGTTTTCACACTCTGTCAGCATTTACATCATAGATTTAACTTAACTTTACCTTTGCAACAAGTAAGGGAAGCAGTAGCTTAGTAACAGCTGTGAGCATTCACTAGGTGAGTAATGAGGATGCTGTGTCAGTAACAACCATCCTCCAGCCAATCACAGTCAAGTATTCTCCAGAGCCACTGAGAAATGAGAAGGAATGCAATGTGATGAATGGGGCTGGATGCTGCATTGGCAGATGCAATTAGACAAAGATGTATGTGTGCAGCTGTGTTGTAGGACAGTGAAACTGAAACAATTGTGTTTGCTGAAATCAAATTACATGTTGCCCAGTATGTCACTACAGTGGTACAGATGGGCTCTATGTAGGCAGTCAGTATGTGTGTGTGTGTGTGTGTGTGTGTGTGTGTGTGTGTGTGTGTGTGTGTGTGTGTGTGTGTGTGTGTGTGTGTGAATGAGTGAGGTGACGGGTTGTTGACCAGCCCTATTATTAGAGCCACTCACAACTGAGCTGTTTTTAAGTCTTTTGAATCTAATCCAAGTCAAGTCTCAAGTCTTTAGAGAGCAAGTCAAAATATATCTCTAGAGTGCAAGACCATGTCAAGTCTCAAGTCTTGACAGTGAAAGTCCAAGTCAAGTTTCCCGTCTTTAGAGGGCAAGTCCAAGTCAAGACTGAAGGGGCCAAGTCCAAGTCATGTCTCTGGTCTTTAGAGGGCCAGTTCATGTCAAGTCTCAAAAGGAAAATATACAATATGGTGGAGAGGAGGCGGAAATAATGATAAGTAATTTTATAATGAAGGGCTAATTTCTTTTATTTAAATTATTATTAGAAATGTATCATTCTCCGTTTCATTTTGGTGCCAGCAGCTGCAACTGAAAATGTGTATTAAGTAATGGAAATGCTGTGTGCATCCTGGTTATGTTATTTATTATTCATGACAGTTTGGCAGAGCTCCAAAAGACACAACACACAATATTGAATTTTTCAATATTTATGCGACTCCTCAGCTATTTGCCTTCAAGTAAGTTGAGTCTCACGTCTCAGTTCTACAGCTGCAACACCCTCACACACACACACACACACACACACACACACAAACACACAGATCTACACAGATAATTGTTTTACTAGGGATGCGTGGCATCAACAGACTGGAGCATCTTGGTTCTCCAAGGGGCACTATGAGCCTGTGCAGACCAAAATACCTCTGGACACAATTGGATAGACCTTCCACTAATCTGAGCTATGAAATGTGACCTACAACCAATCAAGACAACAAAACGTGTGAAGTAGCAGTGTTTGGTGTGTTTGGAACCATAAGTCAAAATGCGGGCTGCCTGGCCACAATCTTTCTTTTATTACAATCAAACAGTACACTAAAATATGTTTCTGAAAACAACCATTTGTGACTGGCCCCACCACATCCAAGACTGGTGAAATTCTGTCTGAATGGACAGGAGGCCAGATGTATCTGTCAGAGCAAATTAAAACATGAGCTTAGCAGATTCATCTGGTCCCCAGGATAGTTGTGTGGACCATTGGCTAAACTCCTTCCATAACCCTTTAGCCTTCACCTGAATGTTCGTCTTTCCTGGACTTTTCACAATAGTATCTTTCAAAGTTTGGTTTGTTGTGTCTACCTGACTATTAAACTTCTGCTCAAGCAGATTCAGTGGAAGGCAGTTTGATCTAATGCAAAAAAAAAGGCATCTCAGTGGGGTTTAAGAATGAGAATGTAGTCTAAATGACTAAAGCAAATAGCCCCCAAAATGCAAGGCTTCATGGGTAAAAGGATGGATGTTGACGTCTGACAGCCTGCAGCTATTCATGCTTTTAAAGCCTTGCATAATAAAAAGAAGTGAGGACAAGCTGCTTCTTCTGCTCTGAACTGAAAAGAATAGTAGAGAAGGTAAATTACAGCAATGCATCAGTCATCATTTACCAGACTATAGATTTTCACAGTGAACTGTCTTAGCATTTAGTCCAAATAGTCTCCATGCAGGATGATTTGGACCAGGTTTACATGGTACTCTTTTAAAGTTGTCATGGTTTTCTGCCTTTGATGTGTTTCTCACACTGTGAAGTAAATCATATTGACATAATTTACCAGACAGCTAATTGTGATATATGTGATGGTAACCCCAATTCTGGACCAAAATCAATTAATTTCAATTTGCTGTGATCAGCAACTCGCATTAAACTGCAAATGACCACTGGCCAATAGCAAAACGGTCTCGACTTTTGAGAGACAGAAAGCCATCACACCCAGGTCGACTGCATTCCAGTACAACAAGTCAGAAAACCTTTGTTGTTCTTTGGCTCTGAAGCCATATTTTGCTCTTACAAACACCGTAGCAACAATTGCACAGATATAAATTGGACAATAGTGAGTGTGTGACTGATTTAATGAGACACAAAAGACTACAGCTTTCACACTGTTGATGCCTTGAGCAGCCATGTTTGATTTTGAGGTCAGGGTTGGTGAGGTTATTCTGACTTTCCTAGTCAGCCTGACTTCAGGGGGTGTTTGAGTTGAAATTTCCAACTGTTAACTTGGAAATTCTGACTTTTCAGTTCAAATAGAAAGCACCATTACTACTGCTAGTGAGCTAAACTGCATCGCTGTTGGCAGAGCTGACTATTTTAACTATGATAACTTACATTTCCCAATTTTTTAGTATTTTTAGTTCATGTATAAATAAATATTGGGTGGATTGTCATGAAATGAGAATGAGGCATTCAAGGTTTCTTCTGAATAAATCATAAAAACCTTGCTGGTCCTCTTGTTTTTCATCTTGTGTCACCGACAGGTTGACATCTGTGGTTCTGTGTTTAACTGAATGGCCATGAAATTTGGTTCAGACACTGTTGTTCCCCACAGGAGGGCTTGTAGTCACTTGTGTGATCTTCTGACTTTAAACCTACCACCATCATCATGCCATTTTTTTAAAAATGTATCAAAAAGACTTTTTTGATCAATTACGTTCAAAACTTGGCATTCCAGTAAATCTCCATTGTGCTTTTTGTTAACAAGTTGCTGTTCTTGTAGCCTACTCCATCAAAAGCATGTTGAAGTTACCAAGGAGTGGATCCAGAGCTGTATAATATTCTGTCCAAAGGCCTGAATAATAGCGGGCCCAGAACTGAATGTGGTGGGACCCCCTAATGGACTTAAGTGATAATCAGAAGAATAAAGCCTGCTGATATTAGCTTTGTCATTGAGGGCATGTTGGTATGCTGATGTCAGCATTTGGCTCACTGCTCTGGTCTGCCTATGTACAGCCTCACAGAGTTGCTAGCATGACTGGAGTCTAATTGGACTTTCTATGGCTCTAACACATGGAAATTTGAAGCAGTGGTGACTGCACCTTTAATTTTCCATGTCGTACAGTTTAAAATAAGACTGTATAACCTTTTACCCCTTGAATGACTCTCAGGCATTAATTCAGCAGCTAATCTAATTTGCCCAGTTTGGTACTTACACTACACTACATGAGCCGATTGTCCCAGCAGTGTAAATTGACTTGGGGTGGCTTCATTTAGTTACAGTGACTCAGAGGTTTTCACTCACTGGTGGAAATGACCGTTCCTTTGGAGAAGTGACCATCCGTCCCAGCGAGCTCAGCAGTGTTATCAGGCCAGGATTAAAGCTGACTAACAGGGGCATCCAGAGCATGCCTTCCTCCTCTCTGCTCCCATTAGCCCCGCTCTTTACACCTCCCCTCAGCTTTCCACAATTACAGGGACAGGGGCAGAGCTGCAATCTACAGCTCTGCCATAAACCATAGTTAGTGTAATTGTCTTGACCCCTCCAGCGCTGCTGCTGCTGCATGTGTGTGTGTGTGTGAGGGGGGGATTAACAAATGCAATTATGTTCCTTTTGTTCTGGTTTTTGTTACTTTCTTCTGCTTTAGATCCGCTTATAGTATATTTACCAACTCAGACAGACAATGTATACACACACTAATGTATCCTGATGATGTACTTAATGTCATCCCTTATTTCCCACTTAATATGCATCAGTGTCTTCTGATTTCACTGACATATGAAGTGGCACTCAAATCACTCCAAACTGGCATAGTAGGCTAGTATGCCTTGATATCAGACATTCAGGACTAAAAAAAGGACACTTTTCTCACTAAAAAAAAAAAAAAGCACATACCGACATTGGTAATTTGTCCGAGCACATCAAGCAGCCCATGTTGGTGAAAGGAAAAAAAAAAAGCTTACTTTGCTGACAGTAATAAAACTTATAGAGGAAATACATGAGCTGCAACAGAAAAAAGTAAATATACAGTGGAACTATTTCTTAAAAGAACATTTGATTTTAACTGTAGTTTACTACCAAAAAAAAACTGAAAATATGGCATTAGATGAGTTTTATCAAGTTTAGTGGCTATGAGGAGTATGTCGCAATATTTTAATATACATAAAACCTGAAAAGATTATTTCAGATTACCTGAGGGGCTGGGTATTGGTACTCATGATCTGATATGATGTTGCTTGCAGCCAATCACTGCAAGTGTTCCTTAACTCAATGCAATGTGTGATTGGCCCACTACTGCAACAGCTACAACCCATACAATCTGTGGCGTGGTAAAGTCGAGTATATATGATGGATTTGGCAGTTCAGCATGCTCACATATATGTATAATACACACCTGTTGCATGGGTATCGCATGAAGTCAGAAAAACTTCATCAAATGAAGGATTTAGTTGGGTACTGGTACTGGTGCTGATATTGGAATTTTTTAAAGAACACACAGCCCTAGTTATTTGTGGGGTTCCTATAAGGGCTGAATGTTAGGCGACACTATCTATAGTGTGGAAAGTAGGGCTGAACAATTTTGAAGAAATGTTTAATTGCAATTATTTTGACTGATACTGCAGTTGCGAATTGATTTCTGATATTAGTGGAAATCATACTATTTCCATCATTATTCTCATTTTCATTGAAAAACATGTTAAAATGATTATAGTGTGTTTTGTTTCAGGGATTGGTACCAAACAAAGATGTTTTCTGAAGTTTAGAAAATGACGTATAGGCCGAGATCTGCACATGATTTAATTTAAAATGGGAGTTTGACACACATTTTGCCTTTAACAAATATCACACTTCCTGCAATTTGAAAATTGCTGTAGATGATACAGCATTTTCAATAAAAATTTCAATTAATTTTCGCGTTTGCTCTGATTGAGTTCAAGGAAGTTTTGGCTCATCTATAAAATCAGAGATGCCATTTTTACGGCAGTAAAGGTTGCCATAATATCTGGATAATTGGCTATATAGAGTTGGGTGTCATCTGCATAGTAATGTACATAGATACTGTACTTATGGATTTTGACCCTAGCTGTAACATACACAGTCCGAAAAGACAAAGACCACGAATGAAACCTTGTGGCACTTTGACTGTTGTTTGTCATGAGTGACTTTAAATTTAAATTGCAATTACGGTTAATTTAGAAGTCAATGACAAGCAAATATAGAGGGTGAAGCTGAAGAGATCCAAGCAACACCAAGAGGTGAAAACTTTCATCATTATCAAAATAAGACGTCTGTCCAAGTGTGTGAATTTCAGGGTTTAAAAGGAAGATGGAATTAATATCTCTATTGTCATCTGTGGAAGCTGACAAGTTCATGTCCATGTTTGTGACTGTTTGCTTTGTTTAGTTTTTCTGCCAAACATGACCGCTAACAGATCCTCTCTCTCTCTATTTTCTTTCCATGTCCATTGATGGTACAACTCTTGTCACAACTCCTCACCAGGTAAGACATGTGGTTCTAATATATTTACCTATTTCCTGGTTTGTGTTCTTGCATTGGCTGGCTGTCTTGACATGTTTTTGGACTGTAATGGCTTTCTGCCCAGGTGCTGAAACCCAGTGCGTGCTGAGGGTGAAATGGTGGCTTTGTTTGTTGGCAAAGCTGCAGCTTTTATTTCAGTTTTTAAAGTCAAGTCACATTCATGTCAGAGTGTGCTGCTGTATGCTGGGGCTTCTCTAAGTGACTGCCTGTGTTTGAGGCTTGTGGACTTGCTCTATAAGTAAAAGGTATTGGAAAAACAATCTCACTTGAAATTCCAGTGGTAGGTGTTCTGCAGTCTTTTGATCATATCCCATGAGCTTCATCAGTAGATGGATTTTGCTCAGTTGTCAAATTTTATTTATTTCTGAGTACTTTAAGGAATCTTCATCCATATTGGCCTAAAAGTTTCAAAGCCCCTTTCTCCCTGTGATTGCTGGTGTTGTTCGCAAATCACTGAGAAACATATGTCCCATTTTTTCAAATTTGCAAGATGTCCAAATTAGTAATCTCCTGAGCCGAGTATCTGATCCAATCCAGGCATATTTTAATAGATCAGTTTTGGCTAAATTAAAGCCGATCAAAATCCAATCCTTTCTACACTGTTCTGTAGTGTGTTCATACATCTCAGCCTGTTTGTGTGTTGATGTGACGGATGATTTGGTCGCACCAGTGATTGACTCTGTTCTGACACCCGTGTTGGCAAAATACACAGATTAATTGAGCTCCAACGGTGGCAACACCATTCTCTTCTCTCTTGATAGCAAAGAGCGGTGTACAAAACATTCAGCTACTGTAGCAGCTTCTACTGACTGTCAGTTTTATTGGTTATGCCAAATATGTTTTCACTAATTAATGTTAATTCTGTAATTAAGTCAAGTCAGTTTTATTTATATAGTACCAAATCATAACAGAAGTCATCTCAGGGCACTTTTCATATAGAGATGGTCTAGACTGTTCTCTTTATAATATTTACAGAGACTCATTCTCACAGTGAGCAAGTACTTGGTGACAGTGGCGAGGAGAAACTCCCTTTCAGCAGGCAGAAATCTCAAGCAGTGACTTGATGGCAGGTCAAAATTAAACCTGTGTGTTGTCTCTCAGCAACAGGTATCTGTACTGTACCACTCTGTAACACTGCTGTACAACTGCGAGTGGACTAAGTGTTTCTGTAGTTCCCG
Source organism: Lutjanus erythropterus (assembly GCF_056507025.1). Lineage (NCBI taxonomy): Eukaryota > Metazoa > Chordata > Actinopteri > Lutjaniformes > Lutjanidae > Lutjanus > Lutjanus erythropterus. The sequence goes on from NC_139338.1 coordinate 3,798,794, forward strand.
CAGATCAAGGTCTTCTCTTTATTAGTTTGCTTCACTTTAGTTTCAAGAGTCACATTCTCCCACTAAAACTAGAGTTGTTGATTTCATTTTCACACAATCACAGTTGGAGATAAAAATCCATGTGACATTGACTCAGGTTTAGTCACGTTTGCTGACTTTCCTCCTCACTCTCTGATGTATTCGACATACCCTGTGGTTTCCCAGAAGTGACTCACAGCTTTTTAGGAAATGCACTGTTACATTGAATAAATTACAGATTTTTCTGTGTTTCAACATCGTTGGAAACATTTGGGATGGTGTAAGTACACAACTCAACAAAATATATAGCACAGGTCTTTAGCATTTTTAGACATTTTAATGCAAAAATGTTCCATATTACAGCTCTATGGACCTGGACTGAAATATTCATGCCTCAGAGGTACATACAGGATTTGGAGCAGCATATGCTGCACCCAGGCAACGTCTTTTTAAGAGACGTCCCTGCTTATTTCAGCAAGACAGTGCCAAGACACGTTCTGTATGTGTTCCAAAAGTATGACTTCATAGTAAAAGAGTTCAGGTACTAGACTGACCTGCCTGCAGTCCAGACCTGTCTCCCATTGAAAATGTGTGGAGCATTATGAAGCGCAAAATATGACAAGAGAGACCCCGGACTGTTGAGCACCTGAAGTCATATATCAACATTAACATCAACATAAACATTAAATATCTTGTCTTTTTAGTGTATTTATTTGAATATACATAGAGACATTTTTTCAAATCATTGCATTCTGTTTTTATTTGCATTTTACACAACATCCCACCTTTTTTGGAATTGGAGTTGTATTTGAATGTAGTAAAATATTCAGCTAGATTTTCTTATTTAATGAGTTTACCTCAGTTTTATCTCCTGTTTATTTATTCATACCACAACAACCACCGAGGCAGTGACACAGCATTCCTCAGGTCAGAGAAGAGCGGTTCTGATCATCGACATATTAAAGTGAGAAGAGAGAAAGCTTTCAAGAGAAAAACAGGGGCCTACTCAAGGCAAGCTGCAGGGGGGCCCCACGGATTTGCATTATGTGCCTGAGTGTGTGTGTGTTTGGCAGGTGGCTGTAGCCAAACTGAGCTAACACAACCTTTGTGTGTGTGTTGAACCTGAAAGACTGGCTTCATCCTCCCACTCAGCACAGTGTGAGAGGTGACAGCGAAGAGTCTGCGGCTGAAAAGGATAGAGCCATAAAAAACAGGATGTGTTTTTCTGTGTTTTCTTGGTTTTTTTAGCCTTTTTCCCCAGCGTGGAGAGACTTTGGCAGGAAGATTTTATTTCGTGTGTGATGGAGAGGAGCAGAAATAGTGAGCATCACCTGCCCTCCTTCTGTCTTTCTAATAATAACCTTGAATTATATCCTCTTTTTATGACACAGGTCTCCTAAGTATTGTGTCGGATCTTTTTGGTGGGGTGAAATATGAACATAGCAGCTCGCGCGAGTGCAGGAACACAAACATCGCCTCCTCAGACAGGAAGGTTGTATCAGCGTTTTGTTTGCTGTGTGTCTGAGGCCAGCTCTCCTTCAGAGGACAGACACAGGAAGGAAACAGAATAGCTCAATTATCTCTGACCACATGCCCTTGCCACACGCTCGCCTTGCACAAAGTCATGGCAGTGAAAAGACACTGAGATTTGGGAGTTTTTCCAGGCCTGGTGTTTGTTGTGCTGTTTAAGGCATTGTTCTCTGTCTGATTGCGTTAAATACAAAGTACGTGTTTGTTCAAGTGTTTTTGGATGGACATGGATGAGGTTTCCCTTAAACTGTACCATACAACCACTCCTAATATTGCATTCTGTCAGGGATATTTACCCTGACTGAATGTTTGCAGTTCTTAAAATGAATGCTTGGCTTTCCATGAAATTCACTGAGCACATTCATGCTCCAGGCTGAGATGCGTGGGCATTGGGGTTCAGAGTAGATCCTCCCAGACGCCTCCCTTTATTCTCTCCTTGTATATTCTCTGTATATCCAACTGGGGGGAGACCCCGAGGTAGACCTAGAGCACCCTGAATAGATTAAATATCCCATCTGGCTTGGGACTGCCTTGGGAGAGCGATGTTCAGGCTGCATTTCTTAGCCTTCTGCCACTGCAACCTGGGAAAAATAAGTTGATTTTTTTCTGGTTAGAAAAGCCCTTTCACAGAGTATAACTATCATGACATTGCAATTTTTAAAAAGTCTTGAATTTATTGTATTTATACACCATATCGCCAGCCCTGCCACAAACAAGGTTTGATGAGCTGGGAATGTCAGTGTCTTAGACATGCACATTTGCCATGTGCAAGGACTTGGACAGGTTTTGTGCTTGTTATCTGTGCTATATAGTCAGCCACAAGACAAAATACCTTCCTAAGTGACAGAAAATGTGTGGTTTCAGTTGCCCAAACTCATTTTGATATCAATTCAAGGACTTTTTCATTATTTGAAAATGTCATTCAGAGATTCCCTTTGCATGTTTGTCCTTTTTTTGGAAAATATTAGGTGTCATATGTTGCATTGCTACCATATAAACCTTTTCAAGAGACAAGTAACCTTTGGGGGAGGGTTTGGAGGCACCTGATGCCATCCCAGGGTGGAGGCTGTAAATTAAGTTTCCACAGACATTTTACCTCACTGAAAGTTCCTGATCAAGAGTTAGTACTTTAAAAAAATACAACAACCTTGGGGGTGGGCCTCGCAGTGCTAAACATCTTAGATCGTTGAGTACTTGCAGTATTTTATGTCAGATACCAATTTTAAAAACCTGCAGCAGCAAAATGTTTCTTTCTGCACATTCTGCTTTGACACATCAGCATGGAGTTACAGATGAGATCATACAACAGATCCATCATGACTGTGGCTGAGGTAGGCTTGTGAGTAGAAATTGGTGTTAGAATACTGGAACTGCTGGTAGATTCTAAACAACTCTCAGTGGCTTTTTTTTAGGTCCACTCAAGCAAAGACACCGATTGAAGAACATCCAGCAGGTGTGTAGTTATCAGAGTGGATCATGGTTGAAGGTTGGTCATTGAAGCAGTCTGGTTATCTATCTGGATATCATTTAAGAACTGTTCCTCATTCTTTCTGAGGACAGTTAAACAGCCAACAGTTATGTTAAGTCCACAGGAACACCTATGGGTGGTTCCCAGGACAAGTTGCACCTAACTGACCTGCTATCTGATTACCATATCCATATCTCAGTTAAAGTTTATGCTGGAAACAGCCCAGTGCTGATTTGGAATGTGGCTGCAGAGGCTCCTTCATCCCACGATCTGACATCTGTGGAAGTCACAGATCTGTTTCCTGTTTCCACACCCTGTCCCTGCTGTTTTAACTGCTACTGACAAGCAGAAGAACAACATTGTCAAAGCATTTTGAATGTGAGCTGACAATTTTGGCTCATTTTGTGTGACTGGCAACAACAAGGACAACTGTGTTTGTATTTACTTACCATATGGTAGAGTAGGTTGACATCTCCTGTGGCTACTTCTCCTGTTAGTGACTTTTCTAAAACAACCACAAATATAGTTAGAAATTACCCCTCTGTTGTAATGGCTGTTGGAAAAAGTGGCAATGCCATACTTCAAACTAACTGACTGTATTGCTTTGAAGCCAAAGTACAAAGTCAAGAACGCCGCAAGCAGCACATCTGAGGGCCAAATGATCAGCTGCAGCTATCAATTATTTTAGTAACTGATTGGTTTGGACAGATTTTGTGCTTGTCATCTGTGCTATTTAGTCAGCCACAAGGCAAAATACTTTCCTCCATGGTTTCAGTTACCCAAACTCATTTTGATATCAAATTCAAGGGATTTGGCATTAGGTGAAAGTGTTTTAATGCCATTCAGAGATTCAGTTAGCATGTTTGTCCCAAGTTGGAGATGATTAGATGTCATAAGCCACATTTCCACTGCAGGAATTTTCACTGCAGGGACCAGGATCTAAATGAAGTTTTCAGACACTATTTTATCCCCAAGAGAGTTGCTCCTGGTGGGGTAGTGCTTTTGAAAAGTACAGCAACTTTGGGGGTGGGCTTTGCAGTGCTGAACAGTTCTGATTGTCGAGTACTCACAACATTTTATGTCAGACACCATTTTATAAACAACCACAAAAAAGTTAGAAACATGCCCATTATATTAATGCCTGTTGGAAAAATGTGGTCCTTCAAACTTGGCGGGTGTGTTGCTTTGGACCCAAGGCACAATGTCAAGAATGCTGCAAACAGTGCTTCCAGGGGCCAATGATCAGCTCACACCAAATGGCCAAATGGGCATGTGTTCCAATTGGTGACACGCTCCAGAAAGGCATGCCCCTCAACTACACTGCAAGCAGCAAAAACACGAGCCAAGCAATTGGCCCATTCTGAGCTGTAATGCACTAGTGGTTTAAAAAACAGAACAACATCGACAGTCATTTGGAAACAGGAAATAAACAGGTCTCTTGCGTTCGTCCTATGTTTTTGTTAACCCCTCAATCCTCCAAAACCTCGCTCCCTATGAAGACCTTGTCACACTGCAGTAGCGCCCCTGACAACCTTCTTTGCTCCCAGCACAGCCACTAGAGGACTTTGTCACCTGAATATAAGCATATGATTTGATGTTTCTGGCTTCCTCATGTGGCAGCATTACATAATGAGCATGAACATTTTCTCAAAATATTCCCATACCACCACGTTAGCATCTGTTTAGCAGACTAAGGACATAACCTTATCATTTTTAAAGTTCCCATGAAACATCCAGCAGTGTGCTCATTGGTCACATGTCTCCTGTAAAAGAAAAAAAAAAAGGCAGATGGGGAGGGACTAAAGCGGTCCATGGATGTGATGAGAAGAGGGAAGGCAGTCCCAGACTGAGAGCTCCCAATGAACACGGCCTGACCGGGACCAATACAGTAAAATAGACCACAGTCCTGATGTGGTCCTCCTGCTAACCGAGCCAATGGCAGTTTACCAGGGCCAACCGAGCTAAAGTAAGTTAGCGGTTAGCTCAGCTAGTCCTGACATACTGAGAAGCAAACTCAGCAAGAACACCACCTCTGTATGACCTCAGTGTTGTAGTCCCTGTCGCTCATGAAGGCTGTGTTGGCCAGTAACAAAATCACCAGCTAACAGTTAGGGCTAGCTACTTTAGCAGTCAGAGGACATCAGGGGAAAAGAGAAGATAAAAAATGACCCAGTTTCATTCAAGAAATAAATAAAGATTTAAAAAAGTGGTGCTTTTGTACAATGAGGCTTTCTCCCAAGAAACACTTTACAGTTGAGGAGAAACAAGAGTGTATTAACAACACTTAACACCACTCATTTGCCTTCTCTGGACGAAACTTAATGCCTTCAAGTCCAAAGATATGTCATCAACCATTTCAGATCATTTGGAAAAGACAAAGTATGAAATATCATGGCCAAATCCTGGTAAATTCAGCAACAAACATACTCATGTTTACTTTTTAAATGTAATGTCTTTAAATGTATTGCTTTTAGCTGTGCTCAGTTTTTACTTAATATAGTTTTATGATATTTTGTTGTATCAGTTTAGCATCTTTATGTCTCACTGTTCCAATCCCTTACTTTCATAAAAGTCCTTGGGAGGGTGTTGCAAATTAGTGTTCACTATAAACACTATGATACTTGCATCGGATGGCTGTTTTTCAGTAAACTGTATCTGTCCCTATCAAACCAGAAATTTTTAAACCAGAAATTAATTATTTAATAAAACAAAACAGAGAATATGAAGAAAATGAATTTTTTGTCATTGTTTGGCCAGATACTGGTGTGTAGGTGACATAAATCAATACACATATAATAAAAATGCTTCAGCATTGATTTTGACTTCATTGGCTTTTGTTATACATATCTCTGAAATGTCCATGTTGGCTTGAACTGCACCAGATGTTGAGACCTTTGGTTTCAGGGAGATATAGGGTCTTGTGAGTAAAAGGAGCAAAGACAACCTGATTATGATGTTTGGTCTGTGCTGCTGTCTCTCGTCAGCCTTGAACTCTGCGTATCATCACTGCCCTCAAGGATAAAGTTAGATTTCTATACCAGCTAAAGGCCAGGTGCTGCTGTGCGTTCCCCCGGCGTCCTTGGAGCTGCACCAGAGATGTGGTGCCCGATCTCTGAGACAAAGATAAGACAAACAACAAACATCAGCTTGCCTCTTCATAACATCTCAGAGTTGGAGAAGATAAACTCTCCTCCTGTGTTGTTTATGGAGGTCTGAGGCTGAGCCGGTCTGTCTGTCAGTTTCTCTCTGTTTTTCTCTTGCTTGGCCTGACCACGGCGACCTCGCAGATATTACTTTATCAGCAGAAAAAATAAACACGTGAAACATCATTATTGACTTTTCCATCTGCGGCCGGTTGGGTTAGTATCGTCTCTCCCGCTGGCAGCCGGAGGAACAGCTCGTCTTCCATTCCAAAACATTTCTGCAGCGCTCCATATGACCCTGAATCCAGAGCTCGGTGTGTGTGGAGTTGAGGTAAGGGGTGTGTGTGTTTGTCATCCGGGAGTGTCCTCACGTTAACTCGGTGATGTCAGCCTTTTTGTGCATCACATTATGTGTATTTATCTTCTCCTCCATCCGAGCTGCTGCAGGTCAGGGGTGTAACAGGAGAAATGGTCCTCCCTCCTTCTTGGACTGTGTTCTGTTTGTCTTTTACTTCCAGACCTCAAGAGGAACCACTCAGAGATGGATTTATGATACAGACAGAGAACGTGGTCAGGAGAGGAGGGAGAGTGCGATCGTGAGAGGAGGATGGAGACAACAAAAAGAGAAAATGGGACTCATACTGAAAGGAAGGAGAGACAAAAGGAAAAGAAAGGAGAAGAAAAGGGTGGGACCGAATGATTGTTCAAGAGTAGCATCACTGTTGGCTCAAACAAAGAAAAGGATGACAACAAACAAAGCAAAAAAACTGACATATTAGAGGGCTGGAACCTGTTGCTAGTTTCAAATGAGATTTAGTTCTGCAGCTTAACTCTTCCACATGAGCTTTAAAGAGGCGGCAGCACAGAGCGCTCTGCAGAGCTGCCAGCTCTCTGCTCATTTACACAGAAATACTGAAGAGTTAAAAGCTCCATCCCTCTCCTCTGCTAACCAAGGAGCTGTGCACACACACACACACACTTCCAAAAGAGGGGATGAACTGTCGCCTCTCTGTGGAAATAAATGGATTTCATTGAATATCTCACTTTCGGTGAAGGTGCTTGAATGAAAAGTACTACTTTTAAGGGCTGTGTCCAACAGAGCGTTTTTTTTTTTCCAGCTGGAAACACCAGGAGCTCCTCTGAAAAGGCCAGCTGGGAGCGCTTAAGAACATTTTGGAGGCACAGCGTTTTTTCACCTGAGATGCTTTGGCTGCTATGATTAAGGCTGCAGCTATTGATTATTGCAGTAATTGATTGTTCTACCAAATGTTCCATCAATTAAACTAGTAATCGAATAGGAAATGCTTTTGCGTTATTAAGTAAAGGATAATGTGAAATCAACCCTGGCATGCAGGACCCTGACGTGAAGATGATTTAAACATGATTTTATTGCATCTCCAGAGTCTTTGATTAGAACTGCATCCATAGAAACAGTCTGTTTTTCATAGCAGTGTTCTGTTATACATATCAATATGCTATAAAAAAAACAAACAAACCATAAAATGTTAAAATTGAACAACAAGAAACACTTATTTATTTGTACAGATTTTCATTACTACCTCCACCGTTGGTTCCTCTTATGCTTCACACCAAAACATCACTGTGACATCATTGGATGCAGGATGAACAACAGATTTTTCAGAATAAGAGCTCAATATACGGAGGAATTTATTGCTTAAACTGACAACATTTACCATCAACACTGAGTGGACGTTCACATGAAAAGTGCCAAATTTTTACTATAAGGCAAAAATAGCTCTAAAGGATGCTTGTGTTTTGAAGAACACTCATCCTTCTAAATTACACAACACACACTGAAAGTATTTTGACCCACGTCAACCTGTCATGATGCTTGCGCTTTGAACTTGTTTCGATTTTGGAGCGTCGAATGAGGAACTTTATTTCTGCATCCATTATACGTGTTTGTGGAGAGTTTCATGGAATGGAAAAGGCACAGATGTGAGGCAAGGCAAGGCAATTTTATTTATATAGCACCATTCATACACAAGGCAATTCAAGGTGCTTTATAGAACTTGAAAATGCATTAAAAGAACATTAAAAGAACATTAAAATTGCATTTGAGATAACTAAAAACAAAAGCTAAAAGCAGGACAATAAATAGTTCAAAACATTACAGAAAATGCATTTTAAGAAAGAAGCAAACATAAAACAAAAGCAACAGCAGACAAATATAAAAACAATAGCTACAGATTATCCTAAAAATATGTAATGTATGAGAAGGGAGTGCTGATGGAGCTGCAGCTCCACCTGAAACCAGGTAGAAGAAACAAAGCCACCCTGCAGCACAGAGAGAGGGAGGGGGAGAAAGTGTGTGAATATGTTCAGATGTGTCGACGTGATATAAAAACTTTTATGATCACGAATCATAATATTACTCTACACTTCTGTGGTGCACATGTTTTCCTCATCCAATTTGTCCAATTTGTGTATTTTTAATACTTAATTACTCTGTGCAGATTAATCATAACTGCAAGGGAGGAGAGAGACAGCAGAGAGGACAGAGGGAAGAGGAGGAACTTTTTTTGATCATGTTCAGTTCTGTGGTTTATACACAGGAGACTAAAATACGTGTTTCAGTAACAGACAGATGTGCGTCTCCTCCATGAAACATCTGTCGCTGTGCTGCATTATGAGGTGTCCAGACTCCGTCTCTCCTCTTCACCTCCTAGGTTTGCAGTTTGCTGTCTGCTGTGATCTAAAACATCCTCACTGATGTAAACTGTCAGAGTGACACAGATGTAAAAGATCCTTCTGCCTTCATATAAAAACATGAATATCACGCACCATTTAGTTATTGTGTAGACTGAGCTAAAAAAGATAATTTCTTTATTAAATAAATAAATTGTTACGATTGTTATGAAGACATTTGACCAAGCTGGACTTCACAGTAAACAAATGCAACTTTAAACATGTTGAACATGATGAACCCTGTTGTTTTATAATGATTCTCCTCAAATCAACCAAATTATGTATCAGAAGAAAATCTTAATTTGATCACTTAATGAGAGAAAATTGACACTAATAAATGTTTTGTTTGTGTTGTCAAACTAATAATGAGTGAAACAGCTCAGTTCCAGCAGTGACAGCACCTCCCTCCGCTCGGTGCAGTGACCTGCAGTGACCTTTACACGAGTCTTTTTCTGCCAGAGCTTCCTGTCTCCCTTCCTCTTTTCACTGTTGGTTTATTGACATTAATGCAGCTGTGTGAACTGGCAGCTGTCAGTGCAACACTTCATTCACTGTCTGACTGTCTGACGTCAGCAGCGGATCAGCAGCGCGGTGCTGTTTGCTATTCTGCAGCAGTCTGAGAGGTGGAGAAGGAGGCAGAGCGAGCCGCGGAGCTGCAGCCGTGGAGCCGAGGCGTGGCTCGAAAACACCGACTGGTCCGGCCGGTGCTGAGATTTTGTACATGAGCACGCACAACTGCTGTTTGTGTTGTGTGTGAGTGTGTGTATTGGCCAACAGTCTTCCTCATTGAAATCTCTGAAAGGTGCTCAGCTAGGCCAGTCATTTCTCATGCTCACACACACACACACACACACACAGATGTTGGTCGCAGGCCAGCCAGTTGAGCCAATTTCCCAACAGCAGCACAATACACACACACACACACACACATATTCACACTCACAAATGTCAGTGTCGGGCCAGCAGAGTCAGTAGAAAGTGCTGTGTCATGTTAACTAGCTGAGAGAATCAGACAGAGAGGTGTCTGTCTGTGACCTCCGACCGCTGCAGGTCTGCAGGTGTGTTTGGGTCAGACAGGTTACAGGTGCTACACTTTCTCTGGCTCTACATTGTGTGTCTGAGTGGTGTTAGGAAGGAAAGTGCTGCGAATGATTTACAGCACAAACAAGTCTACTCGTACTTTTTAAAACCATGATTTAGGGTTGGATGATATTGTGGTATGTATGTAAAAAAAAAAAAAAAAACGGTGTGGTGCAGTGTAAAACGTAAATGAAAACAGAATGCAATGTTTTTTTCAAATCATTTTAGACTAGAAGACAAGATGTATTTAAAGTCCAAACTTGTTTTTTGTAAATATACACTCATTCTGAAGTTGATGCCTGCAACACGTTCCAAAAAAAAGTTGAGACAGGAGCAAAGAAAGGCTGTGAAAGTTGTGCAATGCTCAGAAAACACCTGTTTGGAACATTTCACAGTTTCATTGGTAACAGGTGACTGTATCATGTTTGTGTATTAAAATTTGTTCACATGCATAGACGGGGCGCTGAAAACCAAAACCTGCAGGGGTGACTGCTCCAACAGTTTAAGAACAACGTTTCTCAACATAGAATTGCAGGAATTTAGGGATTTTACCGTCTACAATCCATAATACCATTAAAAGATTCAGAGAATCCAGAGAAATCTCTGCATGTAAGGGGCAAGGCTGAAAACCAATACTGAATGTCAATGACCTTTGACTCCTCAGGCAAAAAAACGTTAGTAAACACAGTTTGTCGCTGCATCTACAAATGCAAGTTAAGACTTGCAGTGCAAAGTGAAAGTGAGTTATCAATAACATCCAGAAATGCCACTGATATCTGAGACAGACTGACGCAAAACGAAGTGTGCTGTAGTTTTGACAAGTCCACATTTCAAATTGTTTTCACAAATCATGGACATCATGTCCTCTGGGCTAAAGAGTACTAACTTCAAAAGGCAGCTGCTGTGATGGTCTGGGGGTGTGTGTGTACCCATGGCATCATGGGTAACATGCATATCTGTGAAGGCCCCATTAATGATGAAAGTCCCTGCGTATTTCAGTGAGACAATGCCAAGACACATTCTGCACATCACAACAGCGTGGCTTTGTAGTAAAAGGTTGAAAGGTTGAATAATACCGAGAATCTATGAAAGTGGATGTGGACTATTTTAATGTTTATTAAAAGGCTGACATTAAACTGAAGAGGTTGAAGATGAATGGGTTTGATGGGTTTTCTAATTGACTTCCATTATAACTAAACTTCAAAGACAGTTGAATATTTTAAAAAAGTTTTAATGGGCTTTGAAAGTTTAGTCAAAGCCAAAATGTATGAAAGATGTGGAATATTTTGATGTTTGAATGGAGTTTCTAGCTGACAGTATGAATTAGTAATTAAGAACTGAAGAACCTTGAAAATATGAAACAGTGAAATTGTGGCAGTTCTTAACATTCCTTCCTTTACTTTGAATGGGGCAATTTTCACTGATGGATGCTGAGTCAGCATTCACGCCCGATAACAGCACCTCAATTTATTTCCCTTTCTTTAGTGTAAAAATAGTACATTCTGAAAATGCTCACATTTAATGAACCATCCATTTTCAAAACAGATGATGAACAGCCCGAGAAAAATAAATGCAATTTCAACAGCATGTCTCAATTTTTCCATATTCAATCAGTCCACTGGCCCTGCTTCATTTCTCTTGGAAAACCCAACATTGTGAGTCCACTTTACTACTTTTTGATTTTCCCTGAAAAGTGTGGGATCCCCCAGTGGACAAATCAGGAATAGCAGTGCATTAAATTGACAAATGGAATGGACCAGACTGGAAATCCCATGTGTTTTTTCATTATATCAGTTGCCAGTTACACTCAGTGGCCACTTTTTAAGATACTCCTGTTCAATCAAATGCAATTCAGTACAACATAAATTCAAATTTACAAAGTTCTTAATTTTCATTTTTTGTTGACATTATTGGGACATAGGCTTGTTATTATCTTAAGTGTATTTCAGATTAGTTCTAGTTGTATCTCATTGTTGTTTAGTGAGCCAACTCATGTGGAATGGATTATTATGTAGGAAGGTAGAACATGTACAGCATTGATGTGTAGCATCTAAGCTCTGACCTTGTCACTCCCCACAAGGAAACACCGAGCTCAGCACAGCAGGGAATGGGGAGTGACGGTAATACATTCCTTCCAAGGGGAAGATAGAATCAGGGTGGAGGTACAGCTTTTGAAATGCATATGAACAGCAGCAGCAGCAAGTGACAGCATGACTTCAGGTGAGCGGTGTGGCAGTATTTATCTGTAAAATACAAGGTACAATTAGAATAGACAGTTTGCATATGTTCCCCTAACCTTTGTCATGACTGATAGGAAAGATGGCTCAAACTATAAAGCTTAGACTGTCACTGTTGAGTTTTGAGAGTTTCCCATGAGATTGTAAAGTTGAACATTTTTTTGATTTCAGTACATGATCATGTATGAGATTTACCTAAGAGCTGCAAAGGTACAGTCAGAGGGAATTATGCCAAATCGATAATTAACATAACAACAATAATAAAGCAGCAGTTTATTTGTATGACATTTTTTTTTATGTTAATAGAAAACCAGCGCTGTTTAGTTTGAGGTTTATTCAGCTCATACAAATAATAAACAGGGAAAAAGACAAACAAAATTAAACATGCAGGCAAGATAAGCAGGGAATAACAAAAAAATGCACTGGTTAAATGGACACCAGTAATGTTGGAAAAACAACAGCTTGGATGCAGAGACACTGAAGGCACTGTTAGTGACTGCAGAACTCTCTGAGAGCATGGTGAGCCAATCTGCCACAGATGCTGTTTGTATCTTTAATAGATTAGATTGACTGGAGGAGCCTGTGGAGTGGGAGCAGGGCTGTGCGAGGAGCTCTTATCATGGGAAAGCTAAATCTGGTCAAACCGTTCCGTCTTTGGAGGCCGACTGATAAGAGACTGGTTTGATGAACTTGGAGGTCGCTGACAGATGCGGCTTGATGGGATTGAATATTTTAACTCGGTCACATCTAAAAAATCAGACATAGAACATCACAGGAAGCTGAGGTCTAGCATGTTATTGTGGCGGTGAAACTCTGAGTATGTAGATATGTGTGTGGGGGCTTGTTTAATTATATTCGTGGAGTCCAAAAACCACAACTGCTCTACCCAGCCAGGATGTTTTTTAGCCACTGTTGCTTCCATGTAGATGGAGTTGGTCATGGAAAAAATTGTAGTGTGAGGGATGCAGTCTTCCCAAGAAAGGTCAAGGATCTTTTGAAGGCATTGGATGTGGAAGACTCCAAGATGAATAAGAAAAGATTGGGCTTGTTTAGCACTATTTGTAGGGTTCATAAACCAGTTACATCCATGCAGACTGAGTTGGTAATGGAAATAATCGTAGCATGAGGGATGCAATCGTCCCAAGAAAGGTCAAGGATCTTTTAAAGGCATCAGATGTGGGAGGCTCCAGGACAAAGAAGAGAAGACTGGTCTGGTTTAATTATATTTCTTGGGTTCGTGAATCGATCTTGAGATCTTTCAAAGACAGGCCAAGGATATTTCTAAAGTATAAGATAGGGAAGGCTTAAAGATGAAGAAGAGAAGAGTGAGCATGTTTCTGCTGATGTCCACACAGAGCATGACACGGACCCTAGCAGACCCTCGCACACTTGACAATGCAGAAAGCATAATGTTAATCTCCTCCAGCGTCACCATGTTTGTTGTTGCCAGAAATTTTTGACCTTTCTTCTTAGGGGTAACTTTTGACTCTAAGCGGGGCCATCTAGTGGATGTATTGCTTAACATCCATGCCAAAATAAAGGACACAGTAAAGTGTGTGGGCAGTGACAGTTACATCATGTAAAACAGACATTTATTTTCATGCGTAGAGGGGCCATTAATGAGTCTTCAGGGGCCAGGGAATTATTTCAGTGACTGGTCCCCATGGGTATAGTAATACAAGTCTGTGTGTGTGTGTGTTCTCTCAGCGCTGTAGGGCTTACAGCAATGGTTCTTGGGCCATCACCAGCTGAACTGCCAACCCCATCACAGCAAATGTCTGCCCACACACACACACACACACACACACACACTCACACAGGCATATTTCATCAAACTCTAAAGGGATTCGTGCAGTCCCTCCACAGCTAATTGAAATTATCTGGGCTGAAATGAATGGGTGTGTGTCTGTGTGTGTGTGCGTGTGTGTGTGTGTGTGTGTGTATGCTTGCACTTTTCCCCTTGTTTACTTGCAGAGGAAGGGCAAACCACACAGTGAAGAGGGTAATACGAAGGGAGCAACATGGTTGGCCTCCCCTGCACTCTCTCTTACTATTTTTCCATTTAGCTTACAGGCTGCCAGATGCACATTTAACAACAGACCCACACTGAAAGGGTCGCTTCACCCAAATTACAATAAAACATTGTCTCACTTACCTCTGTGGTACGTACATGTGAGAAGTCATAAGACAGTACAGAAGGAAAAAAAAACACATTTTAGCACTACTTGTTGGATAATCTGATCCAAGTTGAGGTTGCTTCTGCCTTATCAGCTGAGGTCGCATGTTAGCCTCTCTCTAATGACCGTTAATGCTTCCTCAGTGGGGATACTGATAAAGATTGTTTAAATGGATACTCACCATCAGTTTGATACATTTGCTGTCAGTTTTCCATCATACTGAATGTAAAGTATCTACTGCAGTGATTTAGTTTTGGACTTCTAGTATTGTAGTTGTCAGACATCACCAGCAAATGTGAAATAGTAATGCACAGACCAATTTGCCTCTGGACACAGCTGGATAGACCTACAACCAAGAGAGCAACAAAAAGTTTGAAATTGCTTGGTCAATTTCAAGCAAGACACAAAATGGCAGTCACTTGGCCACAATCTTTCTTGTATTACGGCTAAGCAGTACACTAAAATATGTTTCTGAAACATTTTGAAATATGCAATGCAGTAACAGAATCTTGATGCTTATTTGATCAGCACTGCCTAGTTTGAAAGTTTGATCTGTGTTTCAGGAACCTGAAGCATTTTGCTGGATGGACGCAATTAGGTAGAATTACAACCAATCAAAGCAACAAAATGTGTGACCAATTTTTTTCAGATCTGGACCAGTAATGCTCTTTCTCTGTCAATCGTCATATATACAACCCACTCCATATTAAATTAACGGCTGTGTGAATTTAGTCAGAATTGGAGCAGCAGAAGTTGAGAACTCTTGAGATATCTTATGCTCACAAGCTGTTAACCCTCATTCCGATCATGCAGCTCATATGTCATGAAGGTTATATGTCTTATTAGCAATAGGAACAGTAAGAGTGGATGTCCCCATTGGATCTTGATGACATCCTTCATTATACCCTCGCTACTTGATGAATTCAGAAGTCATCAAGTAGCCATCCTTCAAACATTAACCATGAGCCGCAACTTGCCAAAGCTCCTCCAGAGAGCCAGAGGACTTTTCACAACTGTTTTTCCTGGCTGAGTAGTACTAACCATGAGTACTACTTTGACCTTGTAAAATGAAATATCACTGCTTGTACGATACATCTTCAGTGTTTTGAAGGATCTACAACCAAGTCTGTGTTTTTTTGTGATTCAACCATTCTTAGATCACCATGACCTGGATGACTGGTTTTACTTACATCTACGGCACTTTTGGCTGCTTCAATGAATATTTGACTCCCACATGCACCATGAGTTTGGGCTTCTCAGTTGACCTTCAGGTCCCTTGAAGGACACACCTTTCTTGCTGTGTCTTATGAATAACACAGTCCCTGGAATAGGAATGAATTCATTCATCAGTCCATCCAGGGTGCAGTGTGTCCGTCAGGAGGTCTCCATGTTCTCGGTGATCTATTTTCATAGAGGTCAGGAGGATTCTACTATAGATTTATGCTTAAGCAGGGTATGGAA
Organism: Lutjanus erythropterus; assembly: GCF_056507025.1. Classification (NCBI taxonomy): domain Eukaryota; kingdom Metazoa; phylum Chordata; class Actinopteri; order Lutjaniformes; family Lutjanidae; genus Lutjanus; species Lutjanus erythropterus. The sequence goes on from NC_139338.1 coordinate 3,814,617, forward strand.
TCTGATAGTAGACCTTAGAAAAAAGTAAAAGTTCCAGTGCTGAAAGTAGTTCATTAGCTTTTAATATTTATAGTAATGTGTTTCATAAATGCACCTTTCAATAATCACTCCATGGCTCCATCATGCACCCACTCACCTTTTCTTCCTTTCCATCCTCTCAGCTCACTTTAAATATGCCCTTTTCTGTGAAACTCAGCAACTTGCCTGCACTTTTAAGAAAAATTAGGTCACACTGCTCTACAAATAGGACCTGTCAGCATGGGGTTAAAACTGGAGGCTGCCACCCTGCTGATGAATCCTAGGCATGTCTCAAACACACACTTTGACACACATAACGAGGCCACAGTTCATCCCCTGTTTTGGAAGAGTATGCGCGCACAGCTCCTTGGTTAGCAGAGGAGAGGGATGGGGCTTTTAACTCTTCAGTATTTCTTTGTAAACGAGCAGAGAGCCGGCAGCTCTGCAGAGCGCTCTGTGCTGCCGCCTCTCTAAAGCTCATGTGGAAGAGTTAAGCTGCAGAACCAAATCTCATTTTAAACCAGCAACAGGTTCCAACCTTTTCTGAAGTCTGTCTTTTCAGGCTAATACTAGTAATAAAGTTTCAAGACTGCAATAGATTTTTTAACGATTTTCTTTTCCAGACAGGGAAAGTTGGGGATAACTTTCCAGGTAATTGGATTTTATCCCCAGGTGTAGCACTCAAGGCTTGGCTGGGCACTTCTTGCTGAGAGGTGAGAAGAAGCAAATGTTGACTCTTTGGCCTTTATTGATTTTGTTTTGAATTAGTCACTATTACATAGTTTGTGCATGATTCATTCATCAACTGCAAAATGTTTCATTCACTACATATCTTGGTCTTAATTCTTAAATATCCATATTTATCTATTCATCAAAAATCTTTGCAATAAAAAAACAGCCAACACATTTATATCAGATCATCAGATTTGCAGCCCAATTAGCAGTGCATCTGTTAACCACTTTGGTGTTCAACACCTATTTGTTCATCAGGATTATTTGTAATAACTTTGGTCATCGACTGGTGACCAAATACATGTAAAGATAATACTATTCAGATCAGCCTCTGCTATAATTTGTGTTTAGCGCAAAATAGCAAATGTTAGCATGCTAACACAGTAAAGTAAGATGGTGAAAATGGTAAACATTATACCCACTAAGCAATAGCATGTTAGCATTGTGACTATGAGAATGTAACCATGCTGTTTTTAGAATTTAGGGGTGTCAAATCATCAAGAGAACACTAAAATATAGTGTTGGGTGTCATCCGCATAGTAATGAACATAGATACCATGCTTATGGATTATGACCTCTAGTGGTAACACACACAGTCCTAAAAGTAGCAGACGAAGAACAGAGCAATTTGGCACTCTACATGAAATGTTTGGTTTTTATGATGAGCAGCATGGAAATGAACTTGCATCATTTGAAGAAGGTCCTACCAATAGAATGCCAGATCTAAAAATGACGATATCTAACAATATCAATACTTAATATATACTCAATTGTTTTTTAGAAGCCTACCAACCCGACTGCAGCAGTTACTCAAGTGGTAGAGCGGATTGTCCATTAATTGTGGAGTTGGTGGTTCAATTCCCTGCTCCTTCTGTCCACATTTCTAAGTTTCCTTTTGCAAGACATTTAACCTCAAAGCGCCCCTGTTCACCATTTATTTCCCAAACTAAGTTATCAAAAATGTACCAAAATCCAGGTACTATATTGGGATCAATACTGAACATTTTCATTACAATGCCAGTCATGTTTAAAGGTGTTTAAGGTTAAAATGACATTCTGCTTTATTTCTATACCTAATTAGCCTGAGCTGACTCAATGAAGGTTTGACCTTGTCACTAGAAAATAATTTTTCCTTGCTGAAATTCAGAAACTTAACTTCAATAAATTATAGCCATTTCCGTTAAGGTTATATCAAGGCCAAAATAACTTGACTCTATGTCTGTCTTGTGAGTCATGCTGATGACTGTTGAGGAAATCATCTTGGATGCCAATGTGCACTGACAGGAGGTCTGACTGCTCCATCCCAACTCTGGAAGCACGGAGCCACTTTTCACTCTGATGTGTGACAGAAATTGTCCAATGTGTTGCTCTCTGTCTGCTGTGGCTGTAATGAATCCACTTGTCATCACTATTAGACCAGCCAGTGTGACATTTCACTTCACACTCTGTCTGTCTTTGTCTCCTTTCTGTCTGTCTCCTCTCCGTTTGTCTATACAACTTTGTTTTTTTCTCTTGCTTTGTCTCTTTAACTCTTTAGCTTCCATGATGTGATGTGTGGAACTGCACATTGTTTTTTCAGTAGTGACTTCCATGATAAATCGTCAGAGAAAATCAAATCATCATTATATTCAGTGATCCACTGAACTCAAAAGACAATTTTGGGCGATCACAGTGCTCAGAACACTGTTTTTGAGGGACCTTTGATAGCCAGATATTTTCTAGCACAGCTGTCCAACTTTTCTACTGAAGACATCAGTGAGGAGAGCTTTATGTTCGTCAAAGCCTTGAAGCACTCAAACTGTAAGTCGTGTAGGGTTGGGACAATGTAAAAGTTTTCATTCTGGCTTGATATTAGTTAAATACTACACCCAACTCTTAATGCAGAATTTGGTAATTGTCATTTTTGTGTGCTGGTTTATGGTTTTAACCATGAGAGAGGCAGTTAGTTACGTTTCATGCGCCCAACTGTATTTTGCGATAGAGTTGATTAGAGTTCTTAAATCTTGGCTCATGCACTGAACTCTATTAGACAGTTAACTGGGAGCTATTTGTTGTCTCTTTACAGCTTAACCAAAGGTCCCACAACTACAAATGCCAGTTCAGTCAGTTAGTATAAAATCAATCCTATTAGCATTGTGACTATGAGCATGGAACCATGTTGTTGTTGGCATTCAGGAGTGTCAAATCAGCAGGAGAACAACAGTTTGGAGTTGGGTGTCATACTAATAAACATAGCTATCATGCTTACAGATTATGACCCCTAGTGGTAGCAATACTCAGTCCAAAAAGTATCAGTCCAAGAATAGACCGTTGTGGCACTGTACACGAAATTTTCGTTCTTTGTGATGAGCACCTTGGAATTAAATTTCCAACAACTGAACAAGGTCCTATCAAAAGCAATGCCAGATCTTAAAATGATGATATCTAGTCTCATATCACGATATCAATATTTATTGATATATTGCCCAGTCCAAATTTAGCTCAATGCTTCACAGTGCAGAATACAGTCAGCCTGGGTATGGAAGGTCAACTGTTAAGCAGCCTACCCACTATAACATGATTGTTGCATGAGTATCAATAGTTATAAAGTTTTTAAAGCTGGCATTGAATGCTTAGCAGATTCTTAGTCTTATTCCCTTAAACTGCAACTTACCTGAAGGTCCCATTATGACAAATGCCAGTTCGGATGATTAGTGTAGAATCAAACCTGTTCATACACCAGACAAGACTGGTAAAGTTGGAAGCCGACCCAACACCAGAGTCATGTGACATTGCCTTTATTTCAAGAACTTTGGGTGCCAGAAATAACTCCATCCAATTTGTAATTAGACACCACCTACAAATCAAAAAACCTGATTATTTTTAAACTCAGCTGTGTGTCATTAGATCTCATCAAGATCTTAACAGGGAGGAGATTTTTGGGATTTGGGGACCAATTATCGCTACAGCAAAATCAGAGTGTGTGCATAATACTTGAAAAGACCAACAATCTGTTTTAGTTCTCTTTTTTTTAATCACCAAAACTCAGCTCAGAAATGACCTGACACCTGTTACCTACCCACCTGCACAAATCCATTGTGTTTGTAGTTGGTACTTAAGTGTTTTTCTTTGTTTTTATGTGGATAAAAGCCTGTTAGCTGACATTTATCAGAAAAGATAACTTAATGATCAATTTTCAAAAGACACTTTCCCTTTCTATTATGATAAAATGTTCCTTTTCATTATTAGAGTAATAGAAATTCTATTAACTCCTATTTTCTCTCTGCGGTGTTTGAAAAGTTTAGATTGACACATGAATGAAAGCCCAGCTTCTGTCTGTCTCTCTGTTCCCGTCTGTCTCTCCCTCCTCTGTCACACACATGTTTAATTCACATCTCGATGGAAATCTCAGTCACACTCCAGCGGAGGGATGAATATTTCAGCTCGCCAAGGCCTCCCAACTCCAAAGACTTTTACCGCTACAAAGACGGAAACTCTTCCGCTTCATCCACGCTGCGTCGTGAAATATTGAAGAGCTTGTCAAAAGCATGAACCTGCTCTTTCTTTGGGACGTCATCCTCTGTGTGATGGAGTAATCGCTGTAATAATGAATCCCCAAATTCCACATTATGCATAAAATGTGCTCAAAAACTCCTCTGTCTGCCTGTGTTAACACAAGAGGCTGAGGGAACCGAAATAATTCACATCACTCACACTTTTCAATTGTCACTAATTGTTTAACCATAATTGTTAAATATTTCTCAGCATCTTTACACTGAATTGAACCACATCTGAGAATATTTCTTTGGTCCATTGGGTAGATGATGAGTCTTTTTTCTTCTCGTGATGACCTATCAAGAGTGTAGGTTTGTTGATTCCTGCAGGCCGTGTGCAGGATGTAAAGCCTCCGTTGGGCCGGTGAGATCGTAGCAGTGACAGATGAGATGCCTTTCACTTCATATATCATTCACAACCTTCACTTCTTCAGAGGAGAGGGAATCCAAAAAGACACGCTGCTGGCAGTATGTGCAGGAAAGACGAAGACAGAGCAGGGAGCTCTCTGAAGAATCCTCAAAGTTTGAACAGTTGTGCAGGATACAGAACTGAAACTATAAAGTCGAGGATATACAAGAGATAACATGTGACTATGCAGTAGTCCTGTATGGACGTGCAGTATTTTGTTTGTTCTTCTTGTATTTGTTGAGTTGCATCCATGTTGCATTCTGCAGTGACATTATGGTTTCAGTGCAAACATGATTTCATGGGATGATGTATAAATACTGCTATTCTTAAGGACATTTCACATGTCATCTATGTGCATTTAACACTTTCTTGTGTGATTCAATGTCGAATTGTGGACATGATAACAACAGTCAGGTGACCCTCATTTTCTCTATGGTTGACATTACGATTTAGTTTGGTTCCTTAAATAAGTTAACTTATTAAAATAAGTCAAATTTCACTTTTGGTTTTACATTGGACATAAACCGCGGTCTCAAAGGTTTTGTGTTTGATTGACCCATCCCTCCATATGCAGACTTTCTTGCTCCTTATACTACATCACATTTTTTTCTCTGTGACATCGGCTCATAAAATGACTCCCGATCATTTGGTAATAAACTAAAGTATTGGTTTTATTTGTCTGGATTTTGAGCAATCTCTGAGTTTTCGCATCCAACCATACTACAGTTCTGTGAGGCAGTATATTATGTTTTGAGGTAAATGTTAATCTCATAATGATAATGCTAACAAGTTGATGTTTAGCAGGTTAGCATGTTAGCTTAGGCAGAAGGGACTGTTTTGCAAATCACCAAAGTGATTCTGATTAATCCTCAGGAGACCATGAATATCTAAATTCTATTGCAGTCCATCCAATAGTTATGACATATGCTATTAGATTTTATTTGAAGGGGTGTACATGAGAGATGACACTGTCATGAACATAATGGAAGCTTTATGAATGTTTATGACTGTTGGCATAAATGTCATTCTGTCATTTATGTAATTTTTAATGCAAAGTTGTTTGAGATGTCTTTGCTCTGTCAAGATGGCATCAACTAAAATAACATCTGTCATAAATCTGTCATAAACACACCTAAATACCAAATTAATAAAGAAACTCTTTAGCTTTATGTCTTAACATATGTCTTTACACTGGTTGGTTTTGACATTGACTGTCACGAGACCATTATGATTGCGTTATGAAGAGGTTCCTGATCTCAACTATAGTCATTTTGGACTTTTTTATTAGATTTCATTATTCAATCATTACAAAGTCAGTTTTACTGCAAGGAGTACAGTACCCAGGTCATTTATGAAGTTTCCTGATGGACAGATAGCTTTAATTGTTGCTAAAGTAGCTGCTTAGTGTTGCTAACTGTAACATTAGCTGCTGTTAGTTAGTTAGTTAGCTAGCTCAGTTAGCCATGCTGTCACATTAGCTGACTCAGCCTTGGGGCGCCAGCAACCAAACCTGGCAAGAAATCTACCTTGGTACTCTAATCCCAGTCATCCAGAGTCCCTCCAAGTCCCTCTGTCCTTTGATAATCTCCATCCTGCAGTGAGCACTGCTCATCAGTCAGAAAGAATTTATCTACACCCCGTCTGTCAGATATTCTGGACATGCAAGTACTTGCTTATGCTTATGTTTTTGTTTCTGGGTGACATTGCTATTGTCTTAATGCAACAGAAGTCTTATGGCATTATATTTGTGTCTCAAAGTGTACGATGGGACATTTTGCATCATACAAACAAACAAAAATAAGTGAACAATGACAACCTCTTTCACACAGTGTCCTCTCAGTGTCCCTGCTCTGTCTGCTCACAGTGTCTCTCAGGGTGTCTGCTCTGTGTGCTGTCTAGGTTTCCTGCGAACTCATTCAACCTGACAGAGTGTTACGATGTGCCACAATCTCATCTAATCAGAGAAGTGGAGTAGGTGATTTCAGTTGGCTGTTTTGTCCCCAGTCCAAAGGCTACAAGGATTATCTGTCATGATCAAAATTCTTCTACAAAATATAATTTATGTTCATGCAGAAACTACTTTAGGTGCTCAAAATGTCCCATCATGTTCAGGATTGTAACATGAACTCTGTAGTTTTACCTCCAGATATAAAGTTAAATCTGTTGGCATACTTGGCTGATCTAGAATTGCAAATTTAGTAGTTGATTAATCTTTAATAATTAATGAGATGCAGGGCAGCAGTTGTTTTTTTGGGGGGTGGGGGGTGGGGGGGTTGGGGTGCATTTTATTTTTTTTTTCTCTCATTTTTTTCTTATTTTAAGTTCATTTTAAGTTTCCTTATTCAATAAATGGCTCCAGCTGAGATGGGAAGTAACTACTTCCACTACAACCACTTCCTTACTGTACTTAAGTAGATTTTCAGGTATCTGTACGTCACTGACATTTTAACACAAATATCTCTACTTACTACTTACATTTTCAAAACAGGCTTGTTATAATGTAAAATGATGCAACAAGATGGAAATAGCTTAGAAGACATAACATGACAAAAACATGAAAAAAGATTTAACACAACGAAAATGACATAAAAATTTGTCATTGTTGCCACTTTTTGTGATTCAGAACAGATATGTATTTAGATGCTGCAGAGAATTGTGGGTCATATGACTGAGGTTCTCAGCCAAAGTCACTTGTAATAACAGTGTCAATTCCCAGATGATGATTACATGCAGGCGGCAGTGAGGGGGGGGCAGGGGTCACAGCCTCAGTTCTGCACATCCATTACTCCGTCCACTGAATAACCTCTAATGGTCGGCTGTCAGACCTCACTCCAATGTGCAAAAAGTCCTCATTACGCTGAGGTCAGGGTCTAAATGACAGACATTAGCAGGGCACATTGGACCACACAACATAATTCAGTAAATGGAGCCATTTTCTGCTGGGGCTGGTAGCAGCAACGTGCTAATTCTGTGGAGGACATTAATCAGAGCTCTGCTGTCCGCCATGTTTCCTCCTTGTTCTGTCACTAAAGACTCATGTAAAAGCTCATAGAACAAGACACTGAGAGCAACCTGAGAGCTTTTACCACCGGTGTCATTCATCCATGCTGACATTAAGTGACTTGATTTTCACCTGAAGTGTTGTATCCTCTTGTGCCTGTTCCATAATAGAATCACACGGCAGTCTCTAAATGAGGATGGATGGTAAGTGAAGACAGACGCCCAGATTTCACTGTTAAAACACAGAGTTAAAGAAAAAAATCCATCGCCAGACCAGTACAAAGTCTTTAAGACAGTGCATGAAGGACTAGTTATTGGGGAGGTGACGTTGTGTGTTTACTACTGAGCAGAATGGGGAGAGAGCATTGTTTCTGGTAATAGGTGTCCGTGGAAAAATTTAAGGGGCTGAGGTTTCTTAGTAGACATTCTCGCTGCTGTTCAAACAACTATCTTGGATTTTGAAATTCCCAGATGATCAATAGGTGGTGAGATCTCTGACTGAAGCAGCTCTTTCTTTGGTCATACAAGGAGGAACTCAGCAGTGTATTGACAAAGTTCTTGGTTTCTTGAAAACTACCACTATGGAAGTACTGAAGACCAAACCTAGAATCATCTATAGTGTAACTTGAAGATGCTGCTTTGCAGAGTTATATATTAAAGTTGCAAGTCTTTTTTTTATTTTGTTGAGTCTAAAGTCATCCAGTTTGTGACTTCAACACCAATGGTTTGTGGCTGCACTCAGACTTGATCCCTTTGACTTGAAAATACTCAACACCTTTCCCCAAGAGTAAGAGAGAAAGATTGAAGGAGACCTGCGTTTTTGATTTTTTTAGTGAGACTGCAATAAGCCTTTCACCTGAAGAATAATTACTCTGTTATTTAAAAATTCTGAATCCATGAATCAATTAGTTTCCCTTCATCTCCTGAATCAGCTGAGATTAACACTATTCATGCTGCCTGCAAATGGAACTCGTTAGCTCATGATTACAATGAGAAGTTATTTACATGAGCACTTAATTCCCCAGAACCACTTTGTTTGAACCAATCCGACAGTATCCAGTTAAGTTGCAGTCAAGTTCTTCTATAAAGATGTTGTAACGTTACATTACTGAGCTCAAGTTGGAAAAATGGTACCAAAGATCATATCATTCATGTACAAAAACTACCAGGAGCCTAAATTACAGATTCACATCACATTATGATTTGTTTCGGATTCAAACTCAAATCTTTGGACTTGGGACTTCACTTGTTCATCTTGACTTGGGACTTGACGCTGTACTTGCATGTCTTGTCTTGGGACTTGAGTGCAAAGACTTACTTGTGACATGCAAAGCAATGACTTGGTCCCACATCTGCTGCTTAGTAACCTGAAGATGGGAACGTACATCTGTCTCAAGATGTAGCAGTATTGAAGTGGTTCTCAGTAGAACATGTTTATGTCAAAGGGGCCAAGGTAACCTGTAGTCAGGCTTGGACTTGTACACTCGCTGACCTGCAGCTCTGTCTCCTCCTCAGTATATCTACTATTGCACTTCTCTCTCTTTTTGCCTCCAAGTTATTGTCCCAAGCTGTGCAAAATTCCTTCAGCACACTTTATTTTCCTCCAGGCACTGTTCGATATATTTTTACTGTCAATATGCAGTGAAATTCATTAAGTTACATATTCCTTGATAAATGGGATACGGTGCTCTGTGAATATGAAGTGGATCCAGATCAAATGCATTGACCTGATATGTGAGTGTGCTGACAGGAGCTGTGCTGCTGAGCTGAGTGCTACTCTGAACTGTGACAGACCTCAGCTTTGAAGTGTAATGTCGAATTTCCATACAGTTGGACACCAGTACTTGGCTGTACTGTATCCATGACGACACTTGTTAAGCCAATCAGGTCAGCGCTGTTACCACCTGCTGCGAGTTTCAAGTGGAAATCCATAGTATGAATGTGGTGCAGCTACACCATACTGTGCTGAGCCGGTGGAAAAGAAGCATAAGACCCTGTTTGAGTGGAGCTCTGGGTCTAATGTTGAGCCCTGAAGATCTTGTTAAAAAGCTGTCCTGTGCCTGAGGGTAGAGGGCGGATTTTGACTCCTGTCCCACCACTCCCACAAAATACTCCTGCTGCATCCTAATCCCATGACAGAGTAAAAAAAAAACTACTGTCCAATCCCAATCCCAGAAGAGTGACTGCCATCTTATCTCATTGATAGACCTCCTGCACCCCTAGACCTCCATGCATTAGGAGGAGCAGCCTCCCTTTACCAATACAGTGGCTGTTCCTTGGGAATTGTGGGAATTAATGTTGGACATATACAGCTGGGGACGTGCATGAAAAATACACGTAATGAATAGTGAAACTGACTCCCTTCCAGTGGGAATCCCATGACCCACAGTATTCCTGAAGATATGACATCCTCTACTTCAGGATCATTGGTACTTTAATACAGAGTGTGCACCTACCAAGAATGTATTATTTATTATTATTTAAAGTTTATTTGTAAAGGGACAAGTGTGAAGCATAAATCAATGCCACACACCATAGCATTTATAGCCTAAGCTAATTTGCAATGCCTGTCCCTTGCTGGGCCTTAAGATACAGAAGACTCAGCAACAAAACACAAGTAGCAGTGCCAAGTGCAAACAATGAGAAATATGCAATACAAGATACAAATTACAAAACATAATTAACACCGTAGAGTAGGAAACACCAAATTATTCATGACTACATGACTGATTCCTCTTCAAAACTTGTTTCAATTTGAATTTAAAGTGTCTAAATCAGGATCCAGTTTGAGTTCTACAGGTAAAGAATTCCACATGTTAATTCCAAGGACAGAAAAAGCTGTTTGTTCAAATGAGGATTTACACAAGGGAACCTTACAATTCCCATTGGATGCTCCATGAGTTACTGGGCCTGAAGCTCTAAGTGGAACCACAAGGTCACTGAGCACCTGAGGAGCCTGATTATGTAGGCATTTATGGATGAGTTTGAGATTGGCAAGATTAATGAAATTATCAAAATTTAACATATTTAGTTTCTGAAGAACATGGCAATGATGTGATCTTATTGGTTTCCTGTCTAAAATGTTAATTGCTTGATTATATATCATCATGAAAGATTTGTTTATTGTAGATGCTGCTTGTGACCAAGAGGTTACACAGTAACTCAAATGTGAAAAAATCATAGCATGCATGAAACTGTTTGCAGCATGAAATGGGAGACAATCTCTGATAAGTCTAAACGTATGTAAGTTTGCTTTTGCAACCCTGCTCACCATCTTAACATGATTGTCAAATTATACATTACGTAACATTGACATTACGTAAGTCTTGTAGGTAATGTATCTTTGGTAACTTTAAACTTTAAATAAGTCAGTGTTGACTTGGATTCACAGAGACATGAATCCCAGTCTCCTGGATGAAAGTTGACATGTGACTTGCATGATGTCATGTAACATAAGGTAATGCTACATAGTGTTACATCCATAATGTTATGGAAGTCAAGTATATAACGTAACTTAGGTAACCTACAATTTTAAATAAGTCAGTGTTGACTTTTGGTTTCCTGGGTGAAAGTTGTCACATGACTTGCGCAATGCAGCTCAATGCAATGCAGCATTATATACATACTGTTAAAAACACACAGACATAACGTAACTTAGGTAAATTAAAACTTAGAATAAGTAAATGCTGACTTTTGGTTTCACATGGTGCACTAACCTCAGTCACCAGGGTGAAAGCTGTCACATGACTTGCATAACATAATTTAGATAACTTATAACTTTGAATAAGTCAGTGTTTACTTTTGGTTTGACATGGGACCTAAACCCCAGTCCACAATGTCCTGCTCCCTATGGAGACTTTTTATTACTTTTTCTTACTTCTCCTGTCTTAATTATTACAACCATTGGAGGTCACTGCCAGCTTCACATGAGCTTTAAGAACTGTAGAGATGACCCAGTTGAACCACGACACTGGTCTCTGGCTCTGTTTTTTTGCCCGGCCACTGACCTTTTATGTCTGATATCCGTGAATCATAAATCTTTCACCAGATTATCTCACGTAAAATGAGCAGCTCAGCAGTCAGTGTTGACAAATCTTCAAACTAGCGGAACAGAGAACAGTGTGTTTTCTGCCCGGCTGTTAGAGGCTGTGACGTCAACAGCAGGAACTCAGCACAGTGCCTGTACTGAGTGTTTTGGTCTGCTAGGAAATTATGTGAAGTATTGGCTGACCCTAATCATAGTTTGATTTTAAAATGCTTTTACCAATGTCAGACTCGTAAATGTCACAAGTGGCGAGTAGAAAATGCATTTTGAAGGATCAATTTTGTTTGTTGGAGCTTTTGGCAGAGCCCTTTCCCCACTGTGAAACGTTTTTACACCTTTTTACAGCCATGACAGCCTCCATATCTGCTGCGAGTTGCACTGCAGGTCAATAGTTTCCATTAAAACCACAGTGAAAAATCGAGCAATTTCACTATGAGGTTTGGCTTTCTTAAATGTCCTTCAATTTGCAGCAGGGAAACAGTGTGTGTGTGTTTTCATGAGTATTCACACTGGTCTCCCCATGTGTGTTCCATTATGGACATTCTTATTACTTCCAACCAAATCCACGCCCACACTCCCACATCCCACCACACACACACACACACACACACTCAGAGTTATCAGTTCCTTTTCTCCCTTTCTCCTTGCCTTATTCTCTCCCCATCAGTCAGCTCTATTCAAGCTTTTGTAGACATCAGACAACCTCAGTTTACAACTGAGGTGGAAGTAACCAAGTACAAGTACTTTGTTCCCGTACTAAAGGCAATTTTTCAGGCATCTTTACCAGAGTATTTGTTTTTCTGGCAACTTCTTACTTTTACTTCTTACATTTGAATGCAAATATCTGTACTTTCTACTCCTCACATTTTCAAACCAGGTTTGTTACTTCAGTTTCAATGCATTTGAGAAGAATTATTGTATTCAGTTTTTTGTATTATCAACATCAAGACTGATTTCAACCAGAATGGATGGGACAAAAACATATGCAGAATATGTAAAAAGACAAAAACAACATAATAGATGTTACAAGGCAATAATGTAAAAGACAAAAAATATGTAACCAGGATAACGTGACAAGACAAAAAATATGTGAACACCCTAACAAGACAAAAAAGACATAACAAGAAGAAAACATAATAGACATAATAAACAAGACAAAATTGAGACAAAGACAAAAAAGACATAACAAGAAGAAAACATAATAGACATAATAGACAAGACAAAATTGAGACAAAGACAAAAAAGATGCAATGAGACAAAAATGTTGTAACCAGATGAAAAGAGATGTAACATGCCAAAAACAACGTAAATAGACATAGACAAAAAAGTTGTAACAAGATGAAAAAGACATAAGACGAAAACATTGGGAAAGACATAACTGACAAGACAAAAGTGGCATAAGGTTAAAAAAAAAAGTCATAACGAGACAAACAACAACAAAAAAGATGTAACAAAACAAAACAGATATAAAAAGACAAAAATGACATAAAAGATGTAACAAGACGAAACACATGTAACAAGACAAAAAAAGATGCACCAAGACAAAAACGGTATAAACAGAGACATAAAACAGATGCAACATGACAAAAAAAAAGATGTAAAAGACGTAAAAGGATGAAATGGACAGAGGGGGAGATTTGGTTGTAGTGAAAAGGAGAGAGTCAATTAGCAACGTCCTTCAGAGGACGACTTTTTACTGTGAGTTCACTTCAGACACTGTACTTATACACTTACACTTGAGTAAAGAAGTTGAATCAGTACTTCTACACCTTCCTTTTATACACGAGTATTTGTACATCTAATTGAGTACACAAAGTGTGGACTTTTTCCACCTCTGGTTTACAGCTCTCTTCCGCTGCTGAATCCAAAACTGGCTTTTAAAACTTATTTATTGTAGACCTTCTTTGGCTTACACACACACACACACACACACACACACACACACACACACACACACACACACACACACAGCGTTTGTAAGAGGACAGATAGGGTTGCCTGATCCCATGCCCTCCAGTACCTTGAGAAAAAGTTTGCCTAATGATCTGACTTTTTGCACAGACTGCACTTTTAGAAAATTAAAATTCACTTAAAGCTGACATCCTTTGGCTGCTGCAAAGCCTCGTCTCTTCTCCTCTTCTTTTCTCTTCCTTCTCCTTCCTCCACCCTTTCAGATTTTCCTACGGAGTAAATATGCAATCCTCAACCACCAACCCAAGCATTTTTACGTTACATGTCTTTCATTCCCTCTGCTTTGTGCAATTCACATAATTTAGTCCCACACACACACCACAGACCGGCGTATACTATGTTAATGTCTCAGGACCCTGAGGCTGTTATTAACTGTGCAAGAGTGTAAGACCACACACTCCAGCAGCAGACATGGCTCTCCACTGGAGTTTTGGTGGTAAAGACAGGGCAGCCTTGTTTATCTGTGTTTATACTGTCTTCTAGTTGGTCTTTGGTTCCACTGAATGCTTAAGTTTGAATTATATGCTACTGAAAAGCTTTTCTGAAAACAAACTTGGATTGATTTCTGAACGGGTCTACTGGGATTATGGCCAAGCCTCAAGAGCACCCCTGGGCTTCACCTTTAAAATAAAATTCAAAGAGACACAATCTGACTACAAAGAGACACAAAAAGACAACAGAGACAACAAAGACACCAAAACAACTACAGAGAGAAACAAAACAACTACAAAGAAAAACAAAACAACTACAAAGAAAAACAAAACTACAACAGAGGCATAAAATGACCACAGTGAGACATAAAAGGACTACAGAGAGACAGAAAATGAAAACAAAGCCACCAAAGTAACTACAAAGAGACACCAAAAGATCAAAACGTGATACAAGGAAAGACACCAAAACAAAGAGAAAGAGAAACTAAACAATCACAAAGAGAAACAAAACAAACAAAACAAAATGACTACAAAGAGAGACAGACAGGCTGCAGAGACACACAAAATGACCACAGAGAGACACAGAATTACTACAGAGAGACACAAGGCAACCCCAAAGAGACACAAAACAGCGCAAAATGACCACAAAGACATGCAAGGTGACCACAGAGACACAAAACTATAGAAAGATGCATAACAATGACAAAGGGACCCTAAATAAGCACAGAAAGAAAACTGCAAAGAGATACAAAATGACTACAAACAGGAGCAAAACAACCACAAAGAGTCATAGATAAAATATGGCACAACCAAAGTAACCAAAAAAGTAACAACAAAACAAAAAAGAACTATAAAGAGTCACAGAATGACTACAGAGCGAGAACAACTACAAGGAGAAGCAAAACTGCAAAGGGATACAAAATGACTTCAACCAGGAGTAAAACAACTACAAAGAGTCACAAAATAACTCAAAAGTGACATAAAATAATCACACAGAGGCACAAAATGACTACAAAGAGACACATAATGACTACAGAGAGACAAAACAACCAACACCAAACACCAAAACAACTACATAGAGAAACAAAATAAGACAAAACAACCATAAAGATTACCTCAAAGATCTGTGCAGGCCCATTGTCTCCTAATCTGTCCATGGTGTTGTATTGACAAAAAGATACTTTAAAAGACTAAGGACAGGGGACATTTTTAGGATCAATGGCAGGCAGGCCGGTAAGCAGCCACAGCCATTAGTCAGAAGGCAGTTACAGTCCAGGGAAGCTCAAATATTATTGTCCATTATTACACATTTTGCAGAAGAGTAATGTGGGGGTGGTAGGAGTTTAATTTCCCTGGTTGTATTACTGAGGGTCTGGATCAGAGCTCCTGCCAAGCCCAGCAGGCAGCAGATGAGCTATTTACTGCTCCTGCTCGACTTGGAAACTCTTTGTGGGGAAGTGAATGAGAGATACTCCATGCTTCCTCAGCAGCAACTGTCCAGGGGCCCGGGGACAAAGTAACCAAAACTTAATCCACTTTTTTGAGAGCAGCGCTGGTGTGTGTCAGGGTTCAGAATGCACTTTTTCAATTTGTGAAGCGAGTGTTTTCTGCCTTAAATAGGTTGTTAAACCTGCTGTACAGAAGTTTTATGTATAAATGAACATCTGTTGCATTCAAGCCCTTTCCAAACTATTTCACTGAATTCTGGTTAAGCCTATCAACATCAGGTGAATCTCTCTTTAAGTTTTAAGATCTGGTGTCTATGTCGACAATCCAGTGATGATGTACCAGTCCTGATGCATTAGTTTAGTTTTATGTCATCCAGCAATGAGGAGCAACAGGGAAGCAACGATAGCTGCAGAACAGGCTACAGGATGGTGGAACCTGTGGTGGAAAACTGTGAAAATACATAAGCGCTTTAGCTCTTTACAGTTGTTATGCATCTTTCTGTAGTTTTGGGTATCTTTGTGTTTTTTTCCTCTTTGTAGCTATTTTGTTTCTCTTTGTGGTTGTTTCTTTTCTCTTTGTAGATTTTTTTCTGTTTGTCTTTGTAGTTTTGTTTCTCTTTGTGGTTGTTTTGTTAGTTTCTTTTTGTAGTTGTTACATTTCTCTTTGTAGTTTTGTTTCACTTTCTGGTTGTTTTGATCCTCTGGTTTATTTTGATGTCTTTGTTGTCGTATTGTATCTCTGTAGTCATTTTATCTCTTTGTAGTTACTTTGTCTCTTTGTTATGCTCCAGTTTTTGGTGAATTCGCACCTTTTTGTGGTGGTTTTGTTTCTCTTTGTAGTTTTGGTGTCTTCATTATCACATTGTCTCTCTGTATAGTTTTTCTGTGTCTCTGTAGTCATTTTGACTCTGTAAGTAGTTATTCTGTGTCTCCTTGTGGTTGTTTTACTGCTGTTTGTTGTCATTTTGCATCCTCTCTTGGTCGTTATGTGTCTCTTTGTAGTTGGATTGTTTCTCTTTACACTGAAACTGTAATAAGCGGACTGAGCTGGTTGGCTGTTGTCTTTGTGGAATGTTACAAATGTCCAGCCAGGTAACACTATTGACCCCTGCATTTCTTTTAAAAAATCCACCTCCACTCAAGTACTCATCTCCAGGTAATGAGTTTAAAAGTTCAGGTGTCCCTTTTGGTCACATTGTGTCAAATCATGCCCAGTTGATTTATCTTTCCATTGCCAGTTATAAAGTGCCAAGCTGTGGCAAGTCGTGCCCAAGTATACCATGAGCGGTCTCAGGCTAGAGAGCGCCAGACCCACCAACAAGTGGGTTGCAGTGACATCTCACTGACCACGGCCAATCCTTTCTTCTTTAAACAACTCATGTGTGTCTGCAGAGTTGTGAAAGTGTCTGTGTGTTCAGCTCTCAGTACTTTTGCAGCTTCAAACTGAATCTCTGATGTTTAAAGTTTATTTTCTCTCCTGTGTCGTTGTTTATACTTTCAGGTATCTGCTTTATTTTACTGTGTTATGTTCACTTTCAGACATTTCCTGCTTTTGCTGCTCCATAATATAAGGTTTTAAAGGAAATATTTGTAATATATTCACTGTAATAAATCATAAAATGACCATGATGTGTCACCAGAGATCAAGGAAAAATGTTAAGTTGAAATTCAGAAGACACCTTCAGAAATCTGTAATGCAGATGCAAATCCCTGCTGCTGGGTTGATGCTCCAAGACAAACTGAGTCAAGCCAAGCGAGCTCATGTGTATGTAAAAAAGGGAGCTTAGGTTCCCCAAAAGGCAATTTAATATTGTCACTCCCCACTCCCTGCTGGCTAAGCTTGATGCTTATTTGTGGGGAGTGATGGGGCCAGGGCCTAGATACCAAATATCAATCCTCGCACAGGGATTAAAAGTCAGGATCTATTAAGACATTTTCATGCAAGGTAACAAGAGGCCAAGAATTGCTGTGCCAATGCAATTCTGGGTCGGCAGCCTGCTGCAAGTTAATCACTGTAAATCATGGCAAAAACACTGGATTTGGATATTATATCAGACAGATTAATCTGCTTAATGAGGTCAGTATTTGCCTTGATACCTGCCCACCCAATCTGTACATCCTGCCTGACTGGTACTGCTCAGGGGACCAGCTCCCAACAAACCAAATGTGGGACAAAGAGACGTGTTACCAATGCAGATAGGTAGTCTAAAAGAAATTTTTATTTTGTTCCTTAGTAGGTAACGTCTCTATGCTCTGCCCACAATAGACAACAGATAAGTTTCCCAGTCTTTTGTTGTAGCTGCATTTCCTTTTCTTTGTACTAGTTTCCATCATATTCCGTGTAAATCAGCATAGCTTGTGATTTTGTGGCAGCTCTCAATTTTCCCATTTGGGCAAAGCTAAGCAAAGACAGCATTTGACCCATGTGTGTACAATTTGATTGACATCAAACACAACCCTGTGGTGACAGCCTTCCCCGCTTTCTTAACAGCCACTGGATAAAAAACAGATTTTATAAAAGTGTCTGCAGTTGTTGACTTTTGAAAACTTGAGCCAATCAAAATGCGGGCATGATCTCAACATGTAGGATGTGGAACAAGGGCTAAAAATGCTGTGCAGTCCCAAATAAAGTGGGACATCTGGTCACCGTAGGTACTGCTCATGTGTAACCCAGATGAGAATAAAGAGAGATGCCTCACTTGTTGGCTACTTTCATCATCAGCTCCAGAAAAATATGTTTAATTCAGAATATCATTGATTAAGATGTTTTTCAAAAAAGTATTAACATCATCCGCAATCCCTGCAGAGGAAAACAGCCTGAAATAATAATAGTTTAAAAAATCATGGGTAACTGTTAAAAAGTCCATTATAAAGCATTAATTATCTTTAATAAGCATTGTTCACACTTAAGATGTGGTACTACTAAAATGAATAGTTAAGCATTAATAAGCTCATAATAAAGGATTTATTTAGCTTAACAAGCATAATTCACACTTTAGACCCAGTACCCCCTAAATGCATAGTTATCTGGTAATAAGTACATAATAAAGGCTTAATTGACCTTAATAAATATTGTCCACACTTTTGATCCAGTAACAATCAAAAGTCCAAATCCATGGTGACTTGTTCATAAGTAAATTATAAAAGATTAATTTAGCATTGTTCACATTTTACATCTGGTACCCACAAAATGCTTAATAAACTGTTAATAAGTGCAAACTTAACTGGTAATAAATGCATAATAAAGTAAGTAGGGAAGTTTGTGTACCTAAATAAATGTGTTTGTAATGCTGTTCTTAACAAAAACTCATAAACCTTTTATTAACATTCTCAAATGGCCTATAAACTGAACAAGTTCCTGACAAGGCTGCTTATAAATGTCTTAGTCCACCAATAAACACGGTTATTGTACTGTTATTAACACTTACATAGTCTTATTAACACAAATCAATTTAATGAGCATCATACAAGTGCTTTATTACCTATTAACTAACATTTATTACACGCACCCTCATATAAAGTGTTACTCTTTCTGTTAAACACCTTTTTTAGTCAGCATCTTGTGGTCAGTGGAGGAACTGCAGCTGACAGAGTGAACAGACACTGTCAGTGCACTGGCAGCGCCTGCCTTAGCATGCTAGACATTTGAGAGATTTTTTTGATTTAGTGTGTGTTGATGGCTCACTTTACACTCCACATCTGAGCGTGATAGTCAGTTGGCAACAGCTGTCAAGTGAAACAGACTGAAACTAACACTGTGTCTAACAGCAGGAACACAGAGTCGTACGGCTGCTTATAAAATTCTCACGTTTTCAAAAATGAATCAGATGAATCGGATCCAGATTTGTCCGTCAGACAGCCTGAAAGCATTTAATTTTGATTAAAGGAGGCTCTGCAGTGGTGTTAACACATACAGGGAACTTTCTCTGGATAAATGAATGCTTGATAAAAATCCTCCCTTTACTTAAGAGTTGTGTGAAATATTAAGTGCTGAGGTGTAACCGAGTGTTCTGGCCTCCCTCAGCTGATGGATGTGAGAATACCGGAGCGAGTCGTTTCATTTGCTGCTCTTCCTCCTCTGTCTGCCCTCAGGAGCTGTTCCGGGGGGTGGGGGGGGGGGACTGCATTACAGAACAACATTATAGCCTTTGTCACGTTGAGTGGGGATAATACCCCCAACCATTTATTTTCTATAAGTACATGTCAGAAAGTGGAGCACTTTATTCAGCAGATGTAATGAATGCACAGACATTTGTCTTGATGACAGTATTATGCTGCACAGCCAAAGAGCAGACAGCACATCAGTCAAACTGAGAGGAATGACTTCAACCAGTGTTCATGCTACACAAGTGGATTACAGAATGCTCTGAGTGTTTACTATGAATATTAGTTAGGTTTAAAGGAGCATTCTGTTTATTACAACTTGGATCTCATTTTATAAGTTTTTGAGCCAGGGTTGAGCCATTTTGAAAAAATATCTCATTCCAGTTATCTTGACTGATATTGCAATTGTGATATGATTTGCTATCTTAGAGGTAATGATCATTTTCACATCATCATTATGAGTCTGTAGAATTTGATGTGTTGGACAGGACATCTCTGCCTCACCACATTCATCCATTTAAGTTTTTTGACACACATTTTGCCTTTAATGAATATTGCACTTCCTGCAATTAGAAAATTGCAGTTTTACGATTTTAAGTGTAGCCCTAGTGACAGGCTCACTGGACCTTAAATTGCAGTATGTAATATAAGTCATGTGTCATAAGTCACATGTAGTTTTCACTGTAAAGCAGTTCACAGTTTGGGTAGGTTTAGAAAAAGTTCATGGTTGGGGTTAAAATAACTACATTACATATGTCACATTGCAGTTGACACTTAATCACTGTGCATTTTCATCATAAAATATAAATTAAAATATAAAAAACATATTATTATAAATTAAAATAACAAATCAGGGACAATTATTTCAATGCTTAGCACACCATCAGGCTTTTGTTCCAAATCAAAATGACTAAAGTACATCTGACATTACTGGGGGTGGAAATTAAATTAAATGTGGTCAAAGCAGGAAAATCAGTGTATCAGTCTACACTGATCTGTGAATCAATGTGGGTGATTCTCACAGCTGTCCACAGCTGCTATTAATATGTGAAAAGCTGCTCTTCAGTTATTGAAATTCCTGCAGCACCTGAAGGCAGCAGCACCAGACATTGCCATTATGCACTGTTTACCTCCATTAAATAACCTGAAAATAACAGTACAAGTGCCACAGCACAATGAACGAGGGGAGTTACAGTAGAATTATTGCTAGAGAAGCATTGATCCGATGTAATCATCACCAAATCAATTTCTGTATATTGCTGAGCTGTCGTTACACATTTAACTGTGACTGGCGCAGCTTTTTCAGAGTGATGAAAGAAGTGATGTGACCAAAACAGTCAGCCAAAACAGGAGGTCCACATGGAGACACACAGTACATATGTCAGACCCACCACATTGTGCTTGGCATTAGGCATTAGAGATTTCAACTGATACTGCAAAATGTTAAACTGAGGGTGCAATGCATACTTTTTCATCCTTTTAGCCTCTTTAATTGTGGTGGAAACTGGGACAATTTGAAAGTGAATGTTGAAATCTGGGACACAGATATCTGTCCAAAACCGGGATGTCCTGGCCAAACAGAGACTATTGGTCACTCCACATTTACTTTTTGTTTCACACAGGACTTGAGCCCTGGTCTCCTGGATGCAAGTTGTGTTTGTTCGAACCATCCGTCCACCGAATCTCCATCTGGGGACTTTCTTGTTCCTCTCCTGTCATTCTTACTACTCCCACTAAAGGTCGCTGTCACAATAAACAGACATGTCAGTCAGAATAAAGCTGAAGAGTCTGATTCGGCAGGACAGGACATCTGCCTCATCACATTCATTCATTTAAAGGTTTTTTGACACACATTTTGCTTTCAACAAATGTTGCACCTTCTGCAATTTGATTGCGATGCTGATACAATTTTGATGAATTGTGCAGCTGTATTTTAAGCCATCATTTCTTTATGTAGTGAAAACACTGTATTTGTCAAAATAGGTTCTGAGATCTGAAACACAGTGACCAAAACCAGAGGCTAATGAGGAAGCAGTCAAGTCACATCTCCTTCTTTTCAGTAATCGAAGTAGGTCTAATCGTTCTAATTAATTAGACTGATCTTTGGTGAAGTGCCTGATCTACATTCCTCCATCTGCTCCCCTTGATGAGACTATTTCCATCAGTGTCGGGGTGCAGTGGTCAAGTACACCCATAAAAATAGATTAGAGACTCATGGTGGATATTCTCCTAAATTCTTCTTTTATGTGTAGGGCAAATGAATATAACCAGGGTCTGAGGGGCTATCCATCACACTGACCGGTAAATGTAACTGAAAATCTCTATCCGTACTTGCCAACCCCTCCAATTTTTCCAGGAGAGACACGTTTTTCATCATCCTCTCCCTATTTCCTCAAAATTCTCCTGTGTTTCTCATTAATTATGACAAGATTTCACACCCTGCTTTTCCTTTTCATCATCAAAACCTGTTTCCAGCACTTTACAGCTTGTAAAACCCCTATGATTCCAAAAGACGAGAAGACTTCCAAGAGAGAAAAAGGAGTTTTAAAGGAAAGGAAATTATTTGTAAAATACTGAAAACTTAACTTTTGTTTAGAACTTCTACTAACATAAAATGTTGAGTACCAGTAGAGACTTCTTTCTTTTGTGTTTATTGAACTCATAATTTTAAATTAATGAGGGAAAAGGTCCCTAAAACACAAATGTTTTAGATAGAATATTTCCAAAAATGAGTATTCCCTCTGTGCAATGGTGGAAATTCAACTCAATTCAATACAACCAGGGTCCGAAATTAACACCCACCAAGCCCCAAATGCAAGTAGATTTTCCGTTTGGTGAATAAATCTTGAAAGACTATCCATCACACTGGCAAGATTCTCTGTTGCCAACCCTCATGATTTTTCCAGGAGACTTCCGTATTCAGTCGAATTACTGATTCCAGTTCCCCCCATGTATTGTCCCTGTCACTCCCAGCTCCTACTGTTTGTTCATAGAAGGAAGCTGGTTAAGAAAAAGGTCGGGATGTAACGGGATTCGGGCTGAAATATGCTAATGAGGCTCGGGTTCGGGTCAGTTTCACACAGAATGTTGTCGTGTTTGGGTGTCAACTTTTCAGCCCGCCCTTTAACTCTTAAGGATGCTCATCTATTTTATTTCACAAGTAGAAGTTTTGCGAGTTTTAACTTCCAGCAGAAAGCAAACATGTCTGATTCTCATGTCGAAGCAGACGTCCTCCCTCGCTCTTATCTCTCCGTGTTTCTCCGTCTCATCTCCTCCCATCCTCTCCGCAGCTTCTCCTCCCATCCTCACACTAATCGCAGCCGTCGGGGCAGGCCTGGGCAGAGCGGCGGCGGGCAGCCGTGGGCGCTGGGTGCATGCATGCAGCACGTCTGGGCGGGCTTTGATCCCGGCGCTCTCCCGGGACGCGGCTGGGAGTATTAGGCACTTTTCCACTCTTGTCTTCTTTTAATTACGGGCCCATAATGAAAGCTGCACGCTCGGCTGCAGCACATCACACGCTCAGATCCCACCCTCCATCTCCTCCTGTTCACTCCCACTCCTGTCCTTCTTTCAGGCTGTATTTGCTCTTTTCACAGACTTGTATTTCTTTATGTTTTTTCCCTCTTTCATCTGTCTGTTTGCGTTTCCTTTCATCTGTCTTTGTGCTTACTTTGTTTTCCATTCTCCTCTTATGAAAGCAGCTTATTTCAGCTTTTCTTCTCGTAAGTCCTGTAATTTCTTTCTTTCTTTCTTATTTCTTTCTTTCTTTCTTTCTTTCTTTCTTTCTTTCCTTCCTCTGTTCAAACTGTTGTCAGTCTCAGAATGCTTGGAGGTAAAAGAAGAAGAGCTGCTGTCATTTCTTTCTCTCAGCCTGGGAAACATGAGGGTTGGTGAGAAGGAGGATCTGTGCACAACTTCAGTATAAAGAGAATTATCAACATAGTCCCCCGCTTTCAGGATCTGTCTCGCGCTGCCCAAATAAATCTCACAGTAAATGAGAGGAGACCACCTACCCTGTCTATGCAATGTGTGTGGCTGTAGACACACATAATTAGGCATAATTTATGACAGTGACAGTGGTGATATGTCATTACGACTTGCCTGATTGCCTAAAATTGTCCTCAGAAAGTTTCTTTTCAGTGTTTGTTCACTTTGTTCCACCTCCAGACCAGGAATTGTAATAGTCTTGCTAAGGTTAGCAGTGCACAAACAAACATAACTAGCAGAATAAATATTGTGAAAGGGTGCACCCAGGGGTGATTTTGTGCTATTACTTTTGACTTGACTCATGCAACATTTATTAAAACTATCTGATGTGCATGTGAATTTTCTGTTGTGTTGGACTGCATTGTATTGTGACAACTAAATAATTTCAAGGCAACTTGGTGCAATATATCTGAGGTTTGAGCCCAGCTCTAACTCTTATGTTTTCAGATAAACTAAAAGAAAAGGTTTGCCAGCTTTTAATGTTTACGTGGGATCATTTACTTAAACTTATTTAAATAAACTTGAATTTTTCAGTTTTGGAATCTGTATTGTTTGTTGAAATGGTACCAAAAATTGGTCACAGTGGTGAAACTTATTTGTCATCATTTTGGTGCCTGAAAATGAAATGCTTCAAATTTCAAATATTAAAACATTAATCATTATTTATTTTCACATAATGAGTATAACTCAGTGAAATTTTGGAATAAAAATTTTGAAGTTTATCTACATAAGAAAAATAAATTATTTCAACACAATATTAGGAGTTTATAAAGTTCTTTGGGCTCAAACCTCAGAAGTTTATTGCAGTGAGGTTCCTTGAAATTTTGAGTTTTCTCAGCCTTTTCATTTTTACAATTCAGTTGTTACAATGTTGTTACATAAC
The DNA here is from genome assembly GCF_056507025.1 of Lutjanus erythropterus. Taxonomy (NCBI): domain Eukaryota; kingdom Metazoa; phylum Chordata; class Actinopteri; order Lutjaniformes; family Lutjanidae; genus Lutjanus; species Lutjanus erythropterus. Next base: position 3,839,178 of record NC_139338.1, read on the forward strand.
ATAATAGCACAATGTTACATTGTGCTATTATGTTATGTAAGACTACTTACATCATCATAATCTATGGCAAATAAATACAATCAACATCATGACAACATCATGACAAAACTAAAACTATTTAGATACTTATCACAAGAAACATATATTGTAATAAACCTACAGACTCACTGCAGGTGGGTGCACCTGCTGAATAGAATGTGTTAAAACGATGACTCCATCTGCATTCTTCCTGTGTTTTTCAAATGAAAAAAACTGCATAAAGATTCAAGTTTATCTAAAGTAGGAAAGAAAATTATATCAACAAAAGATTAGTCATCAGTGAAACGCTTTCAAAAGTTAAGTTGGGCTCAAAATTCAAAAGTCTATTGCGGTGAGCTGCTGTGAAATTTCTCAGCTTTTTCAAATCTACATGTTATAATATACTTGTAATAGTGTAATGTTACATTATGTAGGGCAACTTACATTACACAATGTAAAATTACGTTATGTGCTTATGTTCATGAAGTAACATACTTATTTTAACTCGGACTGTGATCTTGTCCTGAACTCACCCAAGTAGTTTTTGTGCCTTTATTGAAAGTCCACCCAGACGTTGCATGGTTACTATTGCTAACTTGTGCTGGGTATCATTTTCAAAGGTGCAACACCATTGCCAGCACCAGTACTGATCCCAAATGAATACTTCATTTGTTACCTTTATCGAAGGTCCTTGCAGTGATCAGGTGTTAGCAAAACCATTTAATTGTATTAATTTTAATTGTCATTTTCTTCTAGATCCTGGTACCAAAACAATTGAATGCAAGTCTTGTTTGACTGGAAAAGTTTCAATACTACTTGGCACTGGGATACTGGCACTGGTTACTAACAGTGTCATAGTATGAAGGTCCTCTGACCAAGCTGCCATAGTTGACGAGTTGGGTGTGAAAACGTGTTGGAGGCGAAATGTGAAAACAAATATTTGTCACTTTTACAGGGAGGTAGGTGTTGCAGCTATTCCTTGGCCAGACCAGTGACTTCCTGGAGTGTTGTCAACCTCACAGTGACAATCGGATTCCAGGAAGTCTCTGACTCGGCACATTCCAATATACAAAACTTGTAGTATAGCCACATGGTTTTATAGTGGCTGACACGGGCCCACCTCCACCTGAAATGTTACATCTATATGTCAGCAAAATCAAAATCTCACTCCAGCTGGTTGACAGAACAGAACATTGGAGATAATGTGACCTGGGAGGGCGCAGAGATCTCCTGTCCTGTGCTGTTTTCTGAGATGTACATTTGTTTGATGGTGTCCATGGACCACCTGGTCATGGTTACCGTCTGGGGATAAATGTCCCCCTCAGGCGCAGATGTCTTCCTCTCGCTCAGGAGGGACAGCTGGGTTTTAACTACACACTTGGCTCAGAGTGAGTGAGAAGCTTCAGGAGTCCTGTTCCTGGGAGAACTCAAAAGGTCACCCGCTATATGCTGAATTATCATCACAATGTGCCATGAATCAGCTCTACGCGACTCTTATTATTCTAAACCTGGGCGGTCTAACATTTATTTGAAGTTAATATGGCAGTCATTAATCATTACGCTTCTTTCTCAGATCACACCCATAGATTAGAATTGTCCATTAGCATCGTCTCAGACTTAAAATGACATGAATAAGTAAGCTGATACATAATATCAACTTCATTTCCCATCTCTCACTCAGACATGCTGAATGGTTCAGTGCTATCATTAACTACTGGACTGCTTCTTCTTCTTTAACAGTCTTCTTTCTGTGTGTGTGTGTGTGTGTGTGTGTGTGTGTGTGTGTGTGTGTGTGTGTGTGTGTGTGTGTGTGTGTGTGTGTGTGTTTGTGTGTGTGTTCCATAAAGAACTCCCCATACCTGAACAACAGAAAAGGTCAATTAAACTTAACTCCCAGAATGAAATATATGGCAATTGAAGTGCCACAAGCCACAAGTATACCAGACCTTGAGTACATTACACATGGTTAACATTGTGAAACAGTTGCAATTTTGTGAAATAGTCTCAGTTTGGTTCTGTTTAAGCACCAAAACTGCTTGGTTAGGGTAGAAACGTCATGGTTTGGCTTCAGATAAGTCGGTTTGGTTAGGTTAGGAAGGAGTTTACCTTACGATACATCAAATACAGTTTAACATGGTTAAATGGTCACAGTTTGGTTTAGGCCCCAAAGTGCTTGGTTAGGCTTAGGAAATGTAGGTTGCGTTGCTTTAGAATATACTACATTAGCTAAGGTAAGAATAGGTTACGTTATGTTACGTTTAGGTTATGCATTACGTTAAGTTACATTTCATTAGTCACATCTGTTAAATACTGTTAACATTGTGAAATAATCTCAGTTTGGTTAGGTTTAGGCACCTGGTTAGAGTTGGGAAAACAAAAATAGGTTAAGTTTGGTAGGACGTTACATAACACTATATTAAAGACATTTAACATTGTTAAATGCTCACAGTTTGGTTAGGTTTAGGCACCAAAAATACTTGGTTAGGTTTAGGAAATGTTAGGTTACGTTGCATTATGTTCACTAAGATTAGGCTAGTTTAGGCTAGGTTATATTATGTTGCATTGCATTGTGTTGCAGTTAACGTTGAGTCCTCAAATGGTCTCAGGTACCAGAACTGCTTGGTTCGGTTTAGGGAAAGATCATGGTTTGGCTTAAAATATGTTACATTATGTCGGTTTGTGTTGCTTTGCATTTGCATTGTATTTTGTTGCTCTACATTACAGAGAAAAAAATTGTGTAGTTAGGTAACACAACCACCATTAAAATACATTTGTAACATCATGTCACATGACTGTAAATGTAATGTAACTAATAAGGCATCGTCTCCTGTGTTTGTTTGCCCAGTCCTTCCACTACAACCTTTGCTCCAATTATAATTCCTGTGCCCCTACAGGTTGCTGTCCAGCAATAAATGTGAGTATGGGTCACAAACTGAGACCAACATGGGTCCTTCGGCAGGTTCCCTAGCAAAAGAAGGAATATGATATTTTAATTTTAATCACATTTTTGGAAGCTGGAATAAGAAAAGTCAAAGGGTCGGTCATTTTTGACTGATTGCAATTTATAGCGATCCTTGATCATTGATTGACTATTAAGACTTTTTAATCTTCAAACCTAAAGAAAAAATCACTCACAGGGGGTCTGTAGTCTGTAGAGAAAGTTTGGGAACCCCTGTAATAAGCTGCTTGCACCGACAACCTATACAGCTGTTTCCTCTGTTTGGGACTGTTTAGTTTAAGGTACCAGTGAGACATGAAGTACGGTCCAGCAAGTCCAGTTGAAGTAATAGATTAATACATTTCAAGGCTTATCAGACATGAAAACACTGCACAGGGAAGCTGTCATGGTGGCAAGTATTTTCTCTTTCATCACAAAGATCATGAGCTAAACAGTAGAAATCTAGTGTCCTCTAGGGTGCCCTTTTTAATTTTTGTTGCCCCTGACCCTCAGACTGCCTGAATGCGTCACTGACTGTGTATGTCCTTTTTTGCCCTTTTCTCTTGTGTTCCTTTTTGTTTTCTCTTTTGTAAACTGTGAGGCATAATCTTTGTTTTTTACTGTAATGATGTTTGGACCAGGGTGTGATTTATTCTCTTCCTCAGCAAGAGAGCATCTGTCACTCTGGCATTTTGGAACAGAGTTGTGTCTCTCTGTGAATGATTTCTTGATTTGTTTAGTGTTGCTCGGGTGGAAAAAAGCATGTCCTTAGAAAAGATTGTCAACTGAAAATGTCCAGTCTTTCTGAATATAGAAGATACATTTGTCTTCCCTGGGACCAAGCTGAGATAACTCTGATGACATCATGAGGGGATCTTGCTGAGTCAGTCATCCTCTGTGATGTTGGATTGACTGCCGGCCGTGTGAACTGCCTCCCCGCAGCAGCACATGGCTCACACTCATCATTGGTCTTTCTCTGCCTCTAACACGCTCTTTTCTGCACCATTCCTTTGCACGCTGGGTTCTGTTCCCTCGTGTTCGAAGGCCCTCCTGTTTTCTAAAGCACTTCACCTCGAGCTGTTTTTGAAGTGCTTCTGAAACGATATTTTAATAATCACTGACTTTAGTGAATGAACGCATGTATTAGTGCTTCTCAAACTGGACTCCAGACACCAGGAGAAGACCCCGAGGGGATTTCAATTGCTCCCATGGTGAAAAGGGGATTTATGAATTTCAATTTTAGCCTACTTGGATTCATTTGAACACAATTAAAGAATGATTTCATCCTCTTCCCACTCAGTGCTGACAGAATTCATGGTCAGATGGTGGTCTCTTGGGACAATGTCTCTATTTGAAGTAAATGGGTACTCTTGGATCTGAATGCTTGTTTATATGCTGTATCAATGAGTGGTGGGCATGTTAGTTTGTGGCCACAAGAGGGAGACACAGCTCTACTGTTCCTGTGTGAGTACTGCTGAGAGGTTCACAATCAGAGGGGCTTAAACTGCCAAGTGACTGTAGACCTGGCAGTTTCGCAGCCAGAGCGAATTAATACAATGTAGAGGGACAACCTGATCGACTGACAACCTCACACTTGTACATTACACACTGACATGCATTGAACAAGGCACCAGTGGACAAAGTGGATAAAGTGGTGATAAAATTAAAAGGGCACCAGTGCACTGAAAGTCATGATGCATTATGCTGAAACAATTCCAAGCCCTTCATATTGTTTTGCTGTGTGACTTTAAGTATAGCAACTACTATACGTCTCTAATTCAAACACACAGGGAACTGTTAACTATTAATTATTATCCCCTGTACCCGAGAAGGTACTTCACCAAGTTTTTTCCAGCCTAGAGGGCATTCATCGCTTTTTCTCCACTATAAGGGCACCTGACAAGGTTTGGGTTTTTTTTTTTGTACCACTGAAGGGCACTCAAAGAGGGCAATTCACCACTTTTTCTCCAAGGCACCCTAGAGGGTGCGTCATCAAGCCTTTTTTCCACTGGAATGGCACCCTCAAGTGCACTTCACCCTATTTTCTCTGCTGCAAGGCATTCTAGAAGGTACTTCACCCCATTTTATCCACTGAATGGGCATCCTACAGGGTACTCCATCACTTTTTCTCCAGTAGAAGTGCACCTTAGAGGGCATTTGACCAAGTTTTTTTTCCACTAGAGGGCCACCCTAGAGGTTATTTCACCCAGTTTTCTCACCTGGAAAAGAACCCAGAGGGCACTTTAACCCTTTTTCTTCACTGGAAGGCAACCTAGCGGGAATTTCACCACCTTTTCTCCACTAAGAGGGCACCCTAGAGGGCATTTCACCAATTTTTTTCCACTGGAAGGGCACCCTTGTGGGCACTTTGCATAGTGTCTCAGGTAGTGGGCTATCCTAGAGGGCACTTTATAATGTTTTATCTACCACAGAGACATCCAACAGGGCACTTTCATGGCATTTTTTTCAAATATGCCAACTAATCGCCTCCCCCAAGTCCAGCAGTGGAATAAGGACATATTAGAAACTACTGAGCAGTGGACTCCCTTCTCTACAACAGAGGCCACAACTGTGAGATGTTCAAAACACTTTTAACACAATGTATTGACACTGAGTGTTCAATACAGAAGTTAATGGTGGTTGTGATGAGCTTTTTCCAGTTGAATGTGTTTGGCTTCATCTTAGAACTCACTAAACATTTATTGGAGATCCTTTAGCTGCTATACATAGTGTTTGGCAAGCGTTGTTTGTTGACTGACTGTGGTATATAGGCAGTAGGCAATTTGTAAGGAGGATGATGGGGGCATCATCCTCCTTGTTAACCTGCCATCCATCCTCTACATCCCCTAGTAGCAGATAACTATAACTGTGGTCACTCACAGACCCTTGAGGTGCAATCAGAACATTCTGTTCAGAGAAGCATGCTCAGTTTTTATATGAGATGTTTTGTTTGTGTCTTGAGTGATTTGCAGGTATTTGAGTGTTGCAGTGCAGAGCAGCAAAACAAAGGAGAATAACGGAGCTGTCAGGGCGCAGTTGTATGGATGCATGTATGGGGGGCAGTGTTGAGCTTAGTTTGCCATCCGTCCTTGTTAAACAGTCAGGGGGTGGACACACTAAAAGAGACACCTGTAAGGTCTTGCAATCCAGCACAGTGGCCCTGCAATAACCCCCACCTTCAGACTGAGTGAGAGAGGGGTTCCTTCAAGCCTGTGGCCTTCTAAAAAAGTGTTTTTAACTTTCCATCATTAGCTGTTCCCTTATCAAGCGATGTGTCTTACCAAATAGTGACCATTATAATTTCAATGAGCTAATATGAATTACAGGGATTTGTAGTGAACTAAGTTGCACAGGTGCTGCTGTGTCCGTCCCCTGTGTCTCCATATGAAATGTGAGCTGCTGACTGCTGTGAAATGAGGACTATTGAGATTTGACTTGGCCTGCTGTGAGACTTGACTCACTGCAGACTTTATTCCTTAAAGGTTTTCGCTTGGTGAAATCCCAGAACAGCTTGCCTGGCTTGAACATTTATTAGATCTAGACAGTAAAAAATCTATGTTAACACAGCTTTGAAGATAAAATGTTAAGATGTCATTTCAACTACTAGGAACTACTTTCTTTCTACTGAACTACACCAGTCAACCCTATCACTGTGCAGAAGGAAGTGTGCATCTGCTCATGGATGAGAGATTACAGCTAAACTGAGGGAGACACCATTAATGTTTACATCATGTGCTGTCATAAGCATGTTCAAATACAAATACAAAGTTGAACTCCACCTATTTTCCACATCAAAGTGTGTTTCTAGCTGTTGGGGGTTCTACTGTGTGTGAAAAAAGTTGTATGAAGATTTTAATGTATCCAGAGGGAGCTGTGGGAAAGTCTGATAAATGTCCTCAATTGATGTCACTTAAGTCACCTTTTGTTTGAAAATGAAAAACAATATGCTGGTGTGCAGTGTTCACCAGACTCACCAGACCTCTGTAGCCCACTGCTCATCTCTGCTGCAGGCTAGATGCTCCAGGCTACATCAGCTGCTACTAGCATAACACACCAGAATCTGTACAGACAAGTGAATCAAGTTGCATTGTGTGTAGTGTAGGTGCCAGGTTTTGAAATAAAGCAGATATTGTCTCTGCTGCATCGATTTTGATCCTTTCTTTTAAACTGACTGACCTAATCGAATGTGGCAATGTCATAGGAGTGCAATGCTGCATCTGTGGAGTGCCGTGGCTGGCTGGCTTTGTCTTTGGTTTCTCTTCAAAAGAAGTCTGGACTTGTAGACTTTTCAGTTCAATCCAAACCAAAACTACAGATGTGAAACCTCCATCAGACTGCGGTCCAGACCCAGCAGCCGAGCCTTGGTTTGACCAAAACCTTTGGTCTAGATCAAGCTGAACCATGGTTTATTTAATTTCAAGTGTGAAAAGATTTCTTTTGGATGTTTCGTGTTTAGTGCTTCTAAATTAGCCAGTTAATCCATCAGTCATTAGCTAGCTAGTTAGCTAGTGTTTTATCAACATTAACTAACAACCAGATGTAACCATATGTCCCCCAGCAACAATTTTTAACTACCTTCAAAGTTTTGTTTTCTTTTCAACATAGGAAAGCCAAGAACGTAGCATATCAAAGAACAGGAAACAGGAAAGGACAAAGTTGACCAAGGTTATGTCAAGTACAAAGCTTGCTTAACTGTTACTGAAGCACAGAGCAAAAAGGGGTGGGAATTACCCAAGGTCAATCACAATGTGAAATCAAACATAACTGGATGAAATGTATACACTGTAAAAAAAAACAAAAAACATTAACCTTGGTTCTGACCTTCGTTCACACTTTCAGGTATAGTAAGCCCTCAGTCAGAACTATGAAAATTATGTTTTTGTCCTTGAATAATAGGAAATTCTGTCCGTACTGTCATGTTGACCTGAATCAAGTTGCCACTGTTATTCTGTTCAGTATGACCACTAACAGACTGTCTTTCTGTCTCTTCTTTCTATGTCCGACTATGACTCCGTCACACCTCCTCAACAGGTAAGACTTTTGGTTTCTCTTTGTTTTTCTCTGTAACTGCAGCTGGTTATCTGATGTTTTTTTTTTTTTTGGGACTATAATTGTTTTCTGCCCAGGTGCTCAGACCCTGGTGCATGCTGGGGGAGAAATTGTGGCTTTGTTTGCGGTAGAGCTGCTGCTTTTATTTAGTTTTTTGGATTCAAGTCACATTTGTGTGAGAGTGTGTGGCAGTGTGCTGCCGCTCTGACTGTGTGTATGTGTGTTTGAAGCTCGCGGCCTGGGTCTGTAACTAAAGGGATATTCTTCCCAGTTTATTTATTGCATTAGTCATGAACTTGAGCTGCCCCACCACCACCACCAGCCCCTAAGCCCCCCTCCTCTGTGACATAATCCATCTCTGTCTGTTGGTCTAAGCCTCCTGAATGTCACGCTGCATCTCTGCTGTCACATCTCAAGGTTCCCCATCACTTATTTAAATAAACCCGAGCTGTGTACACTTTCTTGGATAGATTGTGTGTTCGTGTGGGTGTTTTCTTGTGTGTGTGTTTGGATTGTCTCAGATTTGATGGGGCTGATGGGAGGACGGCTTGATGGACGAATGAGGAGATGGATGAGCGGGTGGATTCGCCCTGGCAGTTTTTCTCCTCTTCCCGCTCCCTCTATCACCGGAGCGTATGCCACTCTCTTCCTTTTTTCTTTGTTTATCTCTCCATCTTACTGATTCTTCTCTCTGTTTGGTACGCAAACAGTGTGTGTGTGTGTGTGTGAGTGCGTGCATGGGTCTGTCCGTGTGTGCTTGCAGCATGTATGTACGTGTGTGTACAGATATGGTATGTGTGGAGATGGGTAACCATGACAACAGCAGCCTGAAGTGTGAGCGCTCGTGGCAGCACAGCACAGTGCCCTCTCTCTTTCTGTCTCCTCTCTCCACAGATACCACAGAGATAGCACTTCTCTTCTTCCTCCACTCCATACATACGCTATCTCCTTACATCTCCTTTCCATTTAGAAATCATGTGCAGCTAGAAGTGGTGCATATTCAAACCCAAAGTAGTCTTTTGAAGTTCATTTGATAGACAGCTCATTTGCTGTATATCTGTTGGTTTAAGATGCAGAGGAGTAAGTGAGTCAGTGTTCAGAATCAATGACTGTCATAGCCTGGCTTCTTTTAAAGACTGACTTAACACCGGACTGTGAAGTAGTGTTTCACTGTCCCCTCTTTGGTTTTTCCAGTGGCACTTTTGGCCATGCGAAGTCAAACCATGCCGTGTTCATTTGCATTTCCAGTACCAGTTATAGCACGATGAGTCGCACCTAAGACAAACTATTTCCGGAGAACGCCAGACCTGCCTCCTGCAGATTGCAGTGATGTCTCGTATACTGTGGCCAAACTGTGACAACCCAGTTTTCCAACTTTCAAACAAAAGACGTGGGCAGGAGAGCAGAGTTTTAAAAGTATCTGTGTGTTCAGCTCTCAGTACTTTTTTAGCTTTAAACTGAATCTCTGTGGTTTGAAGTTTAGCCTCTCTCCTGCGTCGCTGTTTGTACTTTCAGGTATCTTCTTTATTTAACTGTTTCATGTTCGCTTTAGGCTGATAAGAGTCATGTCAAGTTATTGCTGATAAAAACCAACAGTTATAGCTGATCAACTTACAGTCTAGGACTCATCGTCCTGCATCTTGCAGAGCTCCTGCAGAGCTCCTGCAGCCTGTCTCTGCTGTGTCTGGGTAGGAGGGGTCATTGGGAAACAACTCACTTCAGCCATAGATCATATATTAAACAAGATTACAATCTATTCATTATACAGTCAATAGCTCCAACTCACTATTTGAACTGTAATACTCAGTTTTGGACATGCAATGGCTACATATTGCTTCTTTAAATAACAAAATAACATAAGTCTTTTATTGTGAAGAATTATAGGAAATGAAATGTGTTTATCCGCTGTTTTACAGCTGCTTGACTCAAGCCAAGTGCATGATCAGTTGAAAGCAGGTAGCCCTGTAGTTATGGAGATGCAAATCCCTGCTCGTTGGGCTGATGTGCTGAGGCAAACATGTATATGGATGTATGTGTACGGAAAAGGGGCCTTTTTGCTTTTGTTTGGAAGTTTGAAGTCTGTGCTCTGTTGTACCCTTAATCACAGCCAACAGAGTTTCCCCAAGACAGAAAACAGTTCACCAAAATATGTTTCAGCAAACAACTGAGGTAAGAAACAGCTAATATAGAAGCAGAATTTTGATGCATATTTGATCAACTCTACCTAGTTTGACAGTTGGATCTGAGTTTTATGAGCTGTGTGCTTTGCACTGGATGTACTCATTGACATAAAGTTGAATTTGAGTTGTGATTATGTACATTCAGACACACAACTGGTCTGTCAACTTGTCATGCCATATCCATCATGCCCACATTGCCTGATCCCCTGTTCTCCAGAGAAAAAAAGAATACAGGAGCAGTTGACTTGAACTCCATCAACAAATCCACTTGTGTCTGCACTGTAAGAGGTAATCATTGTTACCAATGACTGAACTCAACTACAGCCCAAGCTTAGCAGCAGTAAAAACAAGTGACACTCTGTTTGTCTTCCATCTGACAGTTGGGGCAAAGATTTTCTTTTGAGGCAGCCCTGGAGCAACAGCTCTTGTGTCAAAACACCTGCTGCTTGGATATTCTTTTTCTCTTCACCGTTCATGTGCAAAACAGAAGAATATAAATGTCATTGATGAAGAAAAGCTTCTGTCTTCTGTCTCTACTTCTGTCCTGTGTTTGCTTTGATGAACAAAAGAACAAACTTAAGGGACCTCAGTTGTTCTTATTTAAATATATGAGTTTAATACAACACATATCTGTTGACACTCGGTACAGTTTGTAACCCTGGTTACAATTCATACCAAAAACACAGTATACATGTTCTGTATGTCTCACGTCATGCAGAATTATGTATCACCAGGACATTAGACAGGAGGGCGCTATAGAATGATGTATCATCAGGACACAGAAAGGCAGTACATTTCATGAGCAGTTGCCAATGTCAATGCCACAAAAGCTGTTCGGACCCAAGGCTCAAGATATCTGTGTACCAGACAGGCTGGCACTCCAAAGACAAAACCTGAAACGTTCTAATCTTAAGAGCACTGGGGCCTCTCGCATCAAGCACATGTCAGGCTTAATTATATATCAGGCACTTATTAAAGTTATTAAAAGTAATCTTTACTCATCAATAGTTAAGTCTTCGACTATCATCTATGTTTTATGGATGATATTTTCTAAAAATCATATCTTTATCTAATCAAACCAGAATAGATACACAGTTGTGGGTGTACCACACAGAATGTTTTTGAGGTTTTACACTGGCACGTGGGCAGCTTCAACTTATTTCTTTTTAGAAACACACGTCCATGTTCAGTTCTATATAAAAACTCCCAGTGCTGCATTCTATCACCACGCTGACATATTTGCCAGCAACACAACAAGCGTGTGCAGTCAAACAGCAACCTCACTGACGCCTGCAGCAGCAGCAGCAGAAGCATCATGGGTGTTTTTTCTTTTCTTCAAAATGTCATCAGTTACCAAGTTTGAGCATCCCTCGGCCTCTTCCTCAAACCCGGCTACAAACTGACCCAGTTTGGCTATGCTCTGCTGCTGTTTTCAATGTCAAGTGTGTGTGTGAGTGCTTGTGTGTGTGTGTGCGCGCGCGTGTGTGTGTATGACAGAAAGAGAGGGAGAGAGCTACAAGCAGAGCAGACCAATAGCAGTCATCCACTTCCACAAAGCTGTAGAGACAGACAGCAGCAGCAGGTGAAAACATCTCTTTCTCCTCTCTGTCCGATGTTCCCAGCAGCACAGCCCATGGTCACGGTAAGCTCCGCACGCGTCCTGACTTAATGTGCTGCTGTTTAGTTACTGCTTGATATTCATCCACAGTACAGCAGCTGCTTTCCTCTGCAGCTCCTCTGGAAGCTGCAGGACACATTGAGCTGTGGACAACAAGCTGATCTGCTGTGTGGCGCTTTCAAGATGGGCTTTAGATGTTTATAGTTATTGTCTTTGTTGCGTGTTGATGTGCAGCATGTAGCTTATCTGGTAATAACTCCAACACCATGCACACAGCTACTTGTTTTATATGTGAAGGTTCATGTTGTCTAACCTGCAACAAAATCAAAGAGGAAACTACGTGCTTTAAATTATCAGCCAATGTTCATTCATATTTTCATATTTTTTCTCATGGCTTAAGTTTAAATTATGATGCAGCAAAACTTTGAATTTCAAGTTCAAATATTCCAGTATTAACTTATTAATTATTAACAGTATAACTTTGCAATTGAGGGGGTTTAACTTTTAAAATGGCTGCCTTTTTGAGATGGATTGAGCAAAAAATTCCTTATTCATTTTTAACAGTAAAAACTTTCTGTATCAGAATTTTTCACTGGATGAAATGTCTTTCTCTGCTACAGCATTCTGAATATGATTCAGTTTAGTCATAGTGTAAGTGGTGATAATATGATTTGAAAAACTGGTGAGTTTATTACTCAATGATTGAGTTGCACCAACAAAGATTAAGTTCTAGCTCTACATCAGTGCTAATCAGAGTTTGACAGAACTAGGTTTAACGTAAGTATCGATAAAAAAATTGTGTAGGATATCCAACTTAATTGATGTAAATACTATATTTAAATACAGTGTAAGCAATATGGAAATTAAGAATTAAGTCTGAAAAGGGGAAGGGAACCATTCACTTCGGTTGCTCCGTGGTGACAAAGCCGTTACATTGTTTGCAGGTTGAAAAAGTTAACAAAATGGCACATTGTTTGCTAGCTAGCTAACATATTAATAAAATGCTCCATTGTTTCCTAGCTAGCTGACAAGTTAACCGGATGTATAAAAGAGGGAGGGGAACCATTCACTTTTAGCTGCTCTGTGGAAACAAAAACATATTGTTTGTTAGCTAGATAAAAAGTTAACAAAATGGAACAATGTTTGCTGGCCTACTAAAAAGTTGCCATCTAGGCTAGCTAACAAGTTAAAAAGATGTTACAGTGTTTGCTAGCAAGCTAAACGGTTAAGAAAACATTAGATTGTTTGCTAACTAGCTAAAAAGTGAGGAGGGTCAATCTGCATCCTCACTGCGTACATGATGTGTCCACTTTATTACTTTATGACACAACACACCCTTGTGAGATTACTTGCTAGTGGATGAAGCACAACTTTTTCCTAAACCTGCCCATACAGCTTTGCAGCTGTTTTGTCAGGTTATCTTGCAATTGTGTCCTGTACTGACCTATAAAGAAAAAAGGCAATAACATCATTATTTGTCAAAAATGAGTTATAATCATTAAAGACATATTTTCACCATGTTAACAGATATCTTTTCTCATATGTATCGAATGTATTTTGGAGAAAATAAGGGGCTGAAATTACAATAGCTGCAAAAACGCCCAAAGAAACCAAATTCTAACATGTGAAACATAAGCAAGAAAATGAAGAAATATGTGAAATAAGTGCATTATACTTGTAGTGTTTTGTTAAATAATGGTGTCTTGTAAGCCTGTTTGGGCTGGGCACATTGCTTGTGCATGAAACAATAATAAAAATGTATTCATTCATTCACTATATATAACAACAGTATGGAACAATATTAAAATAAGAGCACAGACAGACACCAGTACAACAGCTCTGATCCCAGGTTTGAAAAATGTTTTGCATAAAAATTAAGCAGTCAGTGTCATATTTTATTGGAAAAGGTTTGATGGTATTTAATATTGCCTTTTATATTTAAGATTCCAATTTTATTTTATTAGAATATAAATATTATTAGCTTCAAACTCTCAGAAACATCCAAAACCATTTAAATAATTTTATTTCAAAAGTTATTTGAAACATCATAAGTGTAGCATAATATAATAATAAATGTTGTAAATAAATAATGATAATAACAATAATGTGATTTATAATGGTAAAAGGTGCAGTTTCATTTGACATCATTATCAGACTGAGGATTTGATCATATTTGTTATTATCTTGCTTTTTAAAGCTAAAGTGATCAGATAAAATAGAAGTTACTGCCTTTTGCTTTGGTATGACCCAACATTTTTTGATAAGTTATGTAAAGGCAGAATACAGGAACTTCCAAATAAGGTCAGAGGTCAAATCAGAGGTCAGGATTAATATGAAGGAACAATAACCTGATATAAAGCTATAAACCTGCCAAAAACTGATTGGCTCAATTAACGAAGCAATATGGTTGAATAATAGTAGATAAAAATATAACACAGTCAGGAAAAATGAGACTGGCTGGCACCACCTGTTTTTAACAGATGATTATTTTGCTCAATCCATCCGAGGAGGCAGCTGTTTAAAAAGTTAAATCTAAATAAGTAGTAAGTTAATACTGGATAACATTTTAAATTGGAGTTTAAATTTTCAGTGCAGCAGAATTAAATTTAATCCAAGCTGAGAGAAAAGAATTACCTTGTGTTTAAATTTAATCTAAATTTTAAGCTCATTTAAAAGTTTCCTGCAACATAATTTAAAGTTAAACCATGATTTCATTCAGTTTAAAATGGACTCTTGCTGCTGAAACTCAGCCTGTGACTTTACATTTGAACTCACGTTCACATTTGGGTAGTGCAACAGGCCACAGGACACAAAAAAATAAGCTTCTCAGTGTTATTGGTGTGTAATGAGTTATTTAAATCCTCATTTTCTGCTTTTAAGCCTTTGGCGGAGACAGCAGTTAAAGATGTTGGTGATGTTGACGCGTGAAAACTACAATTTCTAAATGCCTGAAGTGAAAAACTGTTGGAGGAGGAAACACTGGTCCTAATAAGAACAGCCTCGGTATAAAACATTGTTATCAGCCTTTTAAAAATTGGTCATATCCTGCCCCGGCTGCTTTAAGAAATGCTTTGGCACTATCAGATACACGTGGGGAAAAAAAAAACAAAACAGCAGTTTATCCAACCATACACACTCACACTGTTACCCAGAGGGCTTTGCTGTCCAGCGGACTGTTCCATCTGCGATAGTGAAGCACCTCCAATCAGTTTTTCCCCCAGAGGTGCTGTCAGTGTTCATACTAACAGCCCCACACAGCCTCTGGAACAAGACAACCTGTACTGGAAACAAGTGAATTATTTTACCTCCCCGCCGGCAGAATATTTTATATTTTAGGAATACTTCAGGAAACGTGATCGCAGCAGTAATTACGGTTCTGATGGCGTTTGGAGCAGGAAAGGCCGGCAGTCAGGATCCTCTGGGTGAATGAAGCCCTGATGAACCACAGATAGATCCATGCTGACCCCCTGCCAGCGTGAGTTTCATCTCACTGAGATAATGATGTCATTCATCAAGATGACACTCCTCAAGTATATATGAGCTGCACTGAGAGGGACGGAGCTCCCCAGCTCTGATTCTACGTCTGTACTATTATCTCAGCTGCAGTCCCCAGCACGCATACATCCACTATAGTACTGCATGACTGACCGTC
Source organism: Lutjanus erythropterus (assembly GCF_056507025.1). Classification (NCBI taxonomy): domain Eukaryota; kingdom Metazoa; phylum Chordata; class Actinopteri; order Lutjaniformes; family Lutjanidae; genus Lutjanus; species Lutjanus erythropterus. The sequence continues at coordinate 3,854,633 of NC_139338.1, forward strand.
CCCGAGGTCAGTGAACAGCCCTTGACTGTTGTGAGCAGACCGGAGCTGGAGCAGATAATTATGTCCATTCAAATATTGATCTTTGATGGTTTGACAAAAAGTTACAAAAAGTTCTGTATTTGTCACAATTTGATATTTTAGCACACGTGAGCTAATGCTATGCTAATGCTAACAGCACAAGTAAACCAAAGGATAAAAGGGAAAAGAAAAACACTATAACCTACCACACAAAATATACAATACAGGCTAACACTTTACATTAAATTGGTAATTGGTAACTAATAAGCATTAGTTAAGAGGTAATAAGTCCCTTATAAGATGCTTAAAAAGACTATATAAGTGTTAATAATAGAACAATTGACATGTTTATTGTTAGATTATAAGACATAAGAAATAAGAAACTTGTTAACAGTTTATAAATTGCTTAAGAACATTAATAAAAACATGATGAATTTCTTATAATAGAATTACAAACATTTATGAGTTTGACTTACTTATTATGTCATTTGTTGTTGCTTTATAAAAATGTCTACATACTTTATCATGCATTTATTAACAGTTAGCTGATGGTATCTGATCTAAAATGTCAACAGTGTTTATTGGGATTAATTAAGTTGTGCACTTAATGATAAAAAATCATGCTTAACTGTTAACTGTATTATGGATTTATTAACAGTTACCTATGCATTTTGGAGGTGCCTGATCTTAAATGTGAACAGAGCTTATTGAAGTTAATTAATCCTTTATTATTTGCTCAATAACAGTTAAACATGATATTTTTCATCATAATGTGCATAACAAAGGATTAATTAACCTTAGTAAGGACTGTTCACACTGTAGATCAGGTAGTCCAGGCTAACTCTTAATAAATGCAAAGTTCTCTGCTAATAAATGCATAATAAAGTATGTATAAATCTTTATAGACCAACAACACATGATGTAATAGGTAAGTAAGTTCAAATGGATTTAGCTTCATGGTCCAATTTCAAATTTGATTACAACACAGAAAAAGAATTCTTTACAAATCTTTTACTAATGACGTATTGATTTTCACTTTAAAGTTTTTCATAAGAAACAAAAAGGTGTGAAAATTTGTCATAAATCAGGAGAAATTCAGAAGACTTGTGATCTCAGGAAGAAACGGGGAGAGGACAATGAACAGCCTGGGAAAACTGGGAGGGTTGACAAGTATGTTTAGCCTACAGCTTCAACTTGGCACCTTTTTCCCTAAATTTTTGCCGGTGGCTGGTCTCAGGCTAACTATGGATGCTAAATCCAAAAACAAAAAAGTTTCAGAGAAAAATAGAGAATTTCAAGGTTGTGGCTCCAAACATTCATTCATTCATTTTCTGTAACCGCTTATTCTGTAAGGGTCACAGGCTGCTGGAGTCTATCCCAGCTGACACTGGGCGAGAGGCGGGGTTCACCCTGGACAAGTCTCCAGTTCATCACAGGACTGACACATAGAGACAGACAACCACTCACACTCACATTCACACCTACGGGCAATTTAGAGTCACCAATTAACCTAGCATGCATGTCTTTGGACTGTGGGAGGGAGCCGGAGAACCCGGAGAGAACCCACGCAGACACGGGGAGAACATGCAAACTCCGCACAGAAAGGCAGGGGATCGAGCTCAGGACCTTCTTGCTGTGAGGCAGCAGTGCTAACCACTGCACCACCGTGTCGCCCTTTATTGAAAATTTCTTCACTAAAAAAAATAAATAAATAATAATAATAATAAAATAAAAATAAAATGTCAGAAAATGTATTGAAAACTGTTTTACATGGCCCAAAGATGACGTCATCAAATGTCTCGTTATGTCCAAAACACAAAGATATTCAGTTAAAGAAACCAGAAAATATTCACATTTGAGAAGATGGAATCAGAGAATTTGGGCATTTTTTATTAAAAAAAATGACTCAAAACAATTAATCAGTTATCAAAATAGTTGCAAATTAATTAAACAATTGATTTATAATCCATTAATTGATAAATTTGGCATCATAATGTGTACCATCGAGGATTAAGGTGAATTTGTCCAATGACACTTTTCAAGGTCAAGAATGAACTCTGACGTTCAGCTCTGTGGTCATTCAGCATTGTGTTGTTTTATCTAATATTTCATTTACTCCATCGTCATAAATATGTTGTGAAATGTGTTTGGTGTGTGGGAGAGTGTGATAAGAAGGAGCCTGATACCAGAGCAGACTGCTGCTGACAGGAGACACCTGAGAGATCCTGTGCAGCATTTGAAACATTTTGTTCAAATCGTGACTGAAGAAAAAGGCTGATGTGGGGCAGAGCGAGGTGAGGAGGTGGAAGGGAGGAGACGCCGCGTCATTTCCACCCTGACAGCTGATGAGAGAGCACACACACACACACACACACACAGGTGTAGAGAGAGCTGTAAGAACTAAGCAAGTCATAACGGTGAAGGGGAGCAGCAGAGAGGCAGGTGAGCCACGCACTAATCCAGCTGTCTGCCTGTCCTCCTGTCTGTCCGTCTGCCTCCCAGCTCCAGCTCACAGCCGGCTCTGTGGAACACGGGCTGCTGAAAGCTCGCTCAGCTGAAAGCCAAGCCGCTGTTGGCGAATTCCGCTTGCAGCGCTGGATCACATTGGTGACAGTGTGTTAGAGAGGAATCTCCATGCTTCCTCCCACAGAGCCCTCTCTCTGACTCTAAATCAGCTATTGCACTCTCCCCAAATTCACTTTTGAACTCGGCACAGCTCAGCTCGCTCCAATTCCATCAGCTTCACCTTCAATTGACACTGTGAAATATCTTCCTCTCCACCCCTCTGCTCCTGCTCAGCTGTTCACTCAGGAAGAGGACTCAGCTGAATTACTTCTGTATGATCTCACATATGCAGCACATTCAGCTAGAATGCATGTAATGCATATCAGTCATACGTACCCGATATACACTGAGCCACTGAAGGCCTCTTGGATCAGACAATCTGATATCAAACAGGCCCATCAACATGTATCAGACACTGATTGATTTCTCATTGATCAGATCACCTCTGCAGGAGTTCTGAGATTTGTTCTTGCCAGACCTTCAAGGGGTTTAAATGCATCTGGCTCGCGTGAGGTGTGGACTCAAGTCACATGACTGAGGCTCAAGTCAGACATTTGATGATTTTAGACTCGACTTGACAAAAACAAAAAAGACAACTTAACATAAACCTTCTGTCAGTTCACAGTTTAGATAGACATCAGAATGTTTTTGTTTTTCTTCTTTTTTTTCTGTTCTATTAATAAGTGAATTGAATTCTATTTGTGTTGACACACTGGTGTTCTTATTTCCAGTATTATTATAAACTATTTATTTGTACTTATTTATTTAGTTTTGGTTATTTCAGTTTATTTCACATCAATATGTGAATCAAAAGCAATGTACAGAAGGTTTATGGGACTGCTCAATTGAATAGATGATCTATGTTAAATTCATATCAGTTATTCCTTTCAAAATGAATGAAAACTGGATAAAAAAAAAACTTGGCCAAAAAAACACACAAAAACTTACAACTTGACTTGGACTTTAAAGATCCACTGTGCCCAGTTTAGGAGTATTTATCGGCAAATTATGGCAGCAATGGAATATAATATTCAAAAGTATGTTCACATCACATCATCAAATAAGAATTGTTGTATTTGTGTTGCCTTAGAATGAGCCATTTTTATTAAAGCCTGACTGATATATCAGTATACCGACATTATCGGCCTGATATTGGCTGATCACAGCTTTATCAGTCTACATTAGTATTATCATATATGTTTACAACATGTCCAAATATAAAAAAAAGAAAAAATTAACAGAACATAATGTTCAAAATGTTTGATTTATAAGCAACATTTTACTTGTCCTTGTCCTCTTCTTATTTCTAATTATTCTAAAAAATATTTCTAATATCATTTTGGACATTTATTTTTAAACTGTAAAGATAAAATATATTTCTTTCACAAGTGTCAGTCACTTTTGAGGATTTATTGCAAAAATAACGTATGTGTGTATGTAAGTATATATTCTATGTTCTGTATTAAGAATATCAGCTGATATATCTATATCGGAATGGTTTTACTTTTTAATATCAGTATTAGCATCAGCCCCCAAAATCCAGTCATTTTCCTGTACATAGACTGTGGGTCCTCTTCCAGTGAATACATCAAGCACATACAGCAAACCAAACACTGGCTCTTTATGTTTTTAGTTATTTATTTTTGTTCTAGCTGTGTCACCACTACATGTCACTAAATCTGATGCACTTGTCCTTTGTGGCTCGACAAAATCAAAAAACACTTGCAGCTTGACTTGGACTTGAACCTTTTTACCTGAAAGTACTTGATGCCTTATTCCAAGCTCAAAGATGGATGTTATGTTACTGAGCTGTTCAACAAAAAAATATTGTAGTATGCAAAACATGTAGGTTAAAAAGTCAGTTCAGGTCTTCAAGATGTGGATTTTAGTTTCAGACTCTGACATGGCTACACAGTATGTTTTTAAGTAGGAGTTCATTTAAAGTTGAATAACTTCATGAATATTATATCTTGCAATGCAAGTCTGCCATAAATCAGACCAAAGGCTCTCTGAAATCAGAGATTAGAGTATATGACGGGTTCAAAAGTTCAGTTGTCAGGCTTACTTAAAGGATAAGTCTGGTGTTTGTCTATATTTCTTCTTATTGTCAATAAATCCCATGAAAACGTCTCTACATTCAGACTTTCCTACCATCTGTGGCTCTCAGCTACAAGGGTCCTCTGAGAATGTACTTCTTTAAAAAATGCTCACAAACAAACAACATATTTCCACTTTGAAAAAGCTTCAGAAATTCACTTAAACAGCTGCTCACTATAGTTTTCAGCAAACGTGATTCAGACAGGAGGAAATAGAGGCTTTGTTGGAGACTATTTTCAGTGGCGGATTTATCCACATTTGGTGCTGCAGTGAGCATCTGCAGCAGCAGGACGGTGTGTGTGAGATTGAATCCAAATAAACGACAGTGTGTGTGTTCATGGCAATGAAGGAACATGTCAGCCAACATGTCTGCATTTAGACCAGGCATGCATGTAGACCACAGATGTTCAAATGCCAGGTTAACAATAGTTCCAATAATAGACAGTGGTATCATTGGCATAAATATGTATAAATGCATTACATCATTTATATAAAAAGGATGGGTCCTAAAACTGAACCATGAGGCACAACTTTGGTGACATTAAGAAAACTAGACTACTGTCATGTAATGCAGTTTAGTTTGGTTTAGGCAATAAAACTCCTTGGTGTTTAGAAAAAGATTGTACTTGGGGTTAAAATAACTACATTATGTATGTCATGTGATGGAAGTGACATGACTGAATTTATGTACATATTGAAACTTAAGTAACTTAGAAACTCCACGTTGACTTTTCGTTTCACACAGGATTCAAACCCAGTCTCCTGGTTAAAGTCCTGTGTCTGAGTCTTCCATCCGTCCCAACTATCTCGGAATGCAGACTTCTCCTGTCATATTTACTCCTCACACTAGAGGTCGCCACCTAACAATAAGTGGAAATATGAGTCTGAATAAGCTGCTTGTACATCGGGCCTAGATGATCATTTTGATAGTGAGGATGTGTTGGCTGTTAGTACAGAGGCAAGACTCCTGTAATAATCTAAGGCCGATGACTTTCTCAAACTGCATTCAGCAAAGAGGAAGGACCAAGTCATTGTTTTGCAAGTCACAAGTAAATCTCAAGCCTTTGCACTCAAGTCCCATGTCAAGTATGCAACACAAGACAGGGAAGTCTTACACTTCTAATATTAGTGCAACTGTGGTGATATTAGCCTCGACTTACTGTTCTTTGTGCAACTTCAACAAAGTTTTTGTGTCTTCGTCTCTAATTTTCAAGCCGCACGTTTTGCATACTGCAGTTCTTTTCTTGTTGAACACCTTGTAGTTTTTGCATGCAGACGGAATCTTTAGGATCATTTCTGCAGCTCAGTAACATAAGCTCTCTCCTGCTAAAGTTGGCTCTCTCCTGCAACTTGACTGGACGCTGCCTGATTGGTCCAGACAAAGTGGATCTGGGGGGTTAATTATCGACTTTTGATTCGCACCTTGAACTGACTTTTTCATCATTGGGCTTGGTGTAAGTCACAAAGCACTGGTGTTGACGTCCAAGTCAAGTTGCAAGTTTTTTCATTTTGTGAAGTCTGAAGTCATCAAATATGTGACTCAAGTCAATACCTCTGGTTAACATCATGTTTGTATGTTTAAACAGAAGGGCCCAGGTTGTGGATTACACATATACATGTGTCCAGGCATGTGGTATATTTTGTGACAATGCATGTAATTATCATGTTACATGTTGCTGTAAATCATGACAAAACATTGACAGGTCATCCGTTTAATTGCTTTCATGGTCATCATGAAGCGCAGCCCCTTCTTCTCTCCTTTAGTTTGTGATTGAGGTCAGCACACGCTCACTGTGGAGGTAATCATTTCCCCTCGTCCATTATCTCATCCCTCTCTCCTCTCGTCCGCTGGTTCGTCCCCGCAACCCTGTCCACTAATTCACCACCTCAATTAGACGGAAGTTTAATGAAGATGTCCAACCAATATGATTACATAATTAGCTGTGCGTTACCTAAGGAAAGGAGAAAAAAAGTGGCTTCCAGGCCAGACAGAGGGAGCAAGAGCTTTATGTAGGTTAAAGAAAGAAAACTCCTGCTGACGCCTCCAGAAACAGGCTGCCGCACGTAGAAAGATGTTTGTTCCAGAAAACTTTTGGAAGATCTTTTTTATTGTTGTTAGAAACTCTCACATTTCAGGTCCTTGCCCCAAATTATGTGCTGATAAAAGTTTTAATGTGAGCCGAGAGCTGCTGTCATTAAACAAATGATTTGCAGTAACTGATGCTTAGAGATTGCAGTGATAAGACCAAGCTGCTGTCTGTCCACTACACTATGAATTTGTCAGCTTAATTAATGTTTCCATGGCTTCTGTTTCTTGACAATACGTTTTATAGTTGTGCAAGTAAATATTGTTATTATTGTTGCATAAAACAGCATTTTATAATGGCATAGATGCATAGGTTTTGATTTACTTATTTCCAAGCAAGTGTTTTTGTTGATCTCAGCAGACTATGAAAGTCAACTTGCAGAGATTTAAGTTTTGTTTCAGTACATAATCCATCACTCTGAACATTTACTTCCCTTTACTTTTATGTCAAAGTGGCAGCAACTTTACATTAGAATGTTCAAAATGTTCCAGTAGCCCAGGAAAGGCAAGAAAGTGACAGCAGCGTTACAGCAACCTAGCATTAAGGGAAAACAGAATTTTGGCTTTAAAAAAAAGAACCCAAATTTAAATTTTAGGATCCGTAGAGGTATAATCTGCGAGATTAGATCCTAAAAAACAATGTACAGACTCAAAAACCCTGCCTGTATTTCCTATACGCTGTGCTTTCACTTTTGTGAACAGCTTGCACAAATCCCACTGACTCTACCTTTAAAAGATGATCTGAGATTTAAAAGGAAAGCTTTCATCAGTTGTGATTCCTAAAAATTTGTTTTTAAAATTTTTAAATCTGTTATGATAAGTCAGAGCAGCTCTCTACGAGCCTTTATAACTGGCTAACTTATGGCAGTTATAATGCGCTGTGTAACCAAGGACTTCTTCTTTCAAACACTGTTGTCACTTGGGCGTGACGCTATAACGTGTTATGAATGCTGAAGCTATAATACATCATGTCCATACTTATAATAGCTTATAAACCTTGTTATAACTTGTCATGCATGATTATAAATATTTATAACGTTTTATAAAGTCATATATATGCATTATAATGTTTAACAAATATGCCTCTAATAATATTAATAACAATTTCTTGTTTCTATGAATTTGAATATTTCATATATATGTATATGATGTATATTCATTCATCTCTATCCAGTTGCTACTTTTACTTCTTGATAAGATGAGAAAACAAGACATGATATATGATACAATATGATGAGACAAGATATGATATAATAAGACACAATACAATGTGATGGGACAAGATGAGACAAGATACAATACAATACAGTAAGATGACAAGATACGATACAACAAGACACAATATGATATGACAAGATACAACAAGATAAGATAAGATACGATACGATAAGACTTGATACAATATGATGTGATACATTATGATACAATAGAATAAGATAACACAATATTCCAGCCAGTCAGAATCCAGAATTTTTAATGGCCATGAGTTAAGAAAACACAATGAAAGTAACACAGCACACAGCATAACAACACACATTGTAGCATAGCATGCCATTTTGCACAACATAAAACTTAACGTAGCATTACTTAAAAAAGTGCAATATTACAACACTTTGATCAGCAGGAACAACAAGGATCAGATATAGAATGGAACATAATGGAACAGATATAGTCTTAGAGTGTGTTGTCTCATACATTTTATGAATGTCCTTATTTGCCCAGTCTCAGTTTCACATGTCAGAGCACCCTGAACGCACCACCAAGGAAACATTTTCAAGTTAGCATTAACAGTTCTTGCTGTCTGCTGGTGACAGATTGTTCACAGTGACTGATGACATTCCTTTTCATATCTCTGCAAGTAGATTTTCATACAGTCTACTGAAATGAACTGCACAGAAGGTAACTTTCAGTCCAAACGCTGACAAAAATACTAGTAGTGACATCAAGTACATACATATTTACACATAATGGATCACAACATGTAACCCTGTACTGTGATGTGAAAGTTTGGCACCACTGATCTGCCTTCAACCTTCATCCTCCTCCTGCAGGATGTGAGAGAGCAGCTGTAAAAGGCAGCAGAATGATCGACGGCCTTTGTCATTTGGCCTGACATTTGTGTGTGTGTGTGTGTGTGTGTGTGAGTGTGTGCCTCTCAGAGTTTTCGACCTTATGTGTGGATGATTTGTGCCATGCCTGCCTCTTCGTGCGTGTCTGCGTGTGTGGCTCAGAGGTAGGTGAAGCACTGAGACGATATGTCAGGCTGGAGGACACAGGCTGCCCCTCTGCTCTGCCATATCTAACCATGTGTCATTTTATATTACGGCGCGGCGGCCATGTCCCTATCTGTCCTTGTGCGTGTGTGTTTTTTTGCGTTCGCATTCAAAGGGCAGTGAGCAGAGTGCACACTGGTGACTGGGCGTGTCATGTGACGAGGACGAGGGATGGCCTGGCAGAGCGATGGTGGCCGTCTCTGACGTAAGGAGGCACATCCACGTTCAGCTTGTCATGCATGTAGAAATGACTTCCAGTAACCCTGCAGGGCGCAAATACCAGTTAGAGTGCTCTACTTTGTATTCAAGCCAGACCATGCATGGTTAGCTACATCATCAGTGCACGTGCTGACCTTAATGTTAAAGACAGCCCTTTGACTTTGTCCTCTTTGTCAGTTGCATGTCTTCAGGTGGGTCTTAGCCCCACTTAAAATCTCCAAAATGTCAACTTTCCACCAACTCAAAGAGACCAGGCTCTGGCTTTTAAAGATTTCTGCAAGCCTAAGGATGTTTTTCGTCTTTGTCTACTGATGGAGGAGTTTATTATCCTAAGTAGACCAAAGAGCACTTGAATAAATCCCAGTAAATGGAGGTAATATTAGTTCCACAACACTCGAGAAAAATGTAATGTTTTTAATTGGTGACAAATTACAGGAAAAACCTGAATACATGAGTGGACGAACATAACAAGTGCAGATGCTGAGTGTGACCAGTTTTTGAGTCCAAAGAGACTGGAAAGGGAAGTCCTTCTGATTGGGCTACAGCTGCACAGCTGCACTGTAAAGTTCATGCATAATTACTGCACTGATATACTTCATTCAAAAAGTACAAGACACAAGGAAACATTACGCAATCATTGCAGCAAGTTAATGGGAATCAATAGCTTTCCATCCCTGGTAATCCTAATGTTCAAACATGAAAATCACCTCAGTGTTAACCAATAGCAACATTCAAGCTAAATTTGCACTAAACTAGAAGAGGTCACTCATTAGAGTGCAGATTCCCAGCAGGCAACGGATGGTGAAGCACCTACTGCAATGTCGCCACAACTGCCAGGGATTTGCAAAGTTCCATCACTATTAACATGATTTGTCCCAAGCTGAAACAAGATTTCAAACTGAAGCAGTTGTTGATCTCTTGCGCCCCCTGATGGCTGGTTAAGAAGAGCAAGAAGTCAATGGTTGTATAAAACAGAGCAGTCAAAAAATAGTTATTATTGCCTCACAGTTGTTTGTCTCCACCAACCAGTCAAGTTCCAGTTTACACCCATGTAAAGGAATTTCATGTGGAACTTACCACTATACTGACCTGTAACTTTGAAGGAATTTAATAAAAGGTAAAAGTGTATTTTTTTTTTAGAGAAATGAAAGTTCTTACTATAGACGTGTGATTCCAGTGAATAATTTCCACTGAGAAATAAGCTGTCTCTCACTTAGAGGCTATTTTTACAGAGGAGGACAGAGGACTGATAGAGAGCATTATGATGTCTCAGTGAATTTGACCTCTGACCTTTTGGATATAAGATGTCATCACCTCATCATTTTATTGTTTTAGATATTTGTGTGTGTTATAATTGGTGCATGAAATCTTAAGTTATGGCCAAAAATGTGTTAATTGAGGTCACTGTGACCTTTGACCATCAAAATCTAATCAGTTCATCTTTCAATCCAAGTGAACATTTGTGTCATGTTTAAAAACGTTTCCCCAAGGCAGTCATGAGACATCACATTCACAAGAAAGGGAGGACCTGAAACCATAAAATGTTTTTTTCACGGATTTCAGGTCCTTCAGCATAAAGTCATGAAAGTACACAAAAAAGAAAAATTAGGCTGATCGGTCCAGTAGTATTCAAGATCAGAGGTCTATGAATCATGCATGCACTCATGCAAGCACGGTCCCCTCTGAAAGGTCATTAATACTTCAACATCTTCTCCTGTAGGAGTATATCTATAAGTGGATCTTTAAGTAGAAGAACATGGTTACTTGGTATGTTAGTAGCGTAATGTAACAGTCCGAAATGAAAAGGAATTTTTATCCAAGTCTTGATCTTTAACTAAACCTAACCAAGTAATTTTGGTAAGTAAACCTACCCAAACTGCTGCTTTGTCACAACGTTAAACCTGTGCTTTATGTCACATGACTTACACCATGTAACTTGTGTAAGGTAGTTTAAGGTCCAGTACATCTGATGCTGTTCTCCAGCAGTCATGTGTGTTGTTTTGGAAGTCACTGGCAATCAAACTATTCTGTAGGTGTGAGGATGTGTAGTTTTATACCAGTTTATGGTAAATGTGAAATGTCCTATCCATAGTTTTCGTACATACGTATCATTTATGTTGCACATGTGGACCATGCATAGTGACTACGGTCAAATTTTGCTGTGCTGTTAAAGCATCAGATACAATAAATGATCAAATATTAACAGTAATGCAGATGCAAAATGTAATCGGGGAAATGATCAAAGCATTTTGACTTCAAGACCGTAAAGCAAAATGATGTCACTCATTTATGTTTTGAACATTGATGAGCTTTTGACACAAACTACAGCAGACAAACACTTGTTTTAAGTCATTTTGCCAGTTTCCTTCTAAAAAAAAGTAGAGCAGCAGGGTGGCCTTGTGATTAAAGCCCAGAGGCATTCACACAGTATATTTGTCTCTGAAGGAAATGTGTGCAGCAAAAACAACAATTTACACAGTGTGTAATGAGGTAAAATGTTCTAAATAGCTGAGAGTAGCCAGCACCACTAAGACTAAAGACTTCACTTCACTTGATAGTGATGGCAGGCTTTTTAAATGTTTTTTAAACATCTTAATTTGCAGCTTGTAGAGCTTGTAGAGGTGGGAGGTGTTAGGCAGTCCTCAGCGGACTCAAACGTGTCATGTGCAAATGAATTTGTGGCTCAGATCCTCCCTCTTTGGGTAGCAGGCGGGTTTAAAAATACTGCTGCCTCGGCTCTACACGAACCTCCCAGGATGCTACTGGAGAGCAGAGGCTGGGAGTGTGGGGCATGCTGGGAAACACATATACACACATATACACACACAGAGAATCTAAAGTGGAGAGGAGGAGAGAGGAAGAGAAAACAGGGCAGGGGAGGAGGGAGGAGATGAAGAAAGGCTCATTTTAAAGTATAAAAGGAGCAAAATGAGAAAAGTGTTTTCTTGAGGGCAACTGTGACAAATACAAAGCACAGTTTGATGTTAAAATTACAACAACTGGGGCTCCGTGTTGTGTAATGAGGGGAAGGGAAGTTTGAGGCAGAGGAAAAGAGAAAATCTAGGAGACGTTCATAGAGAGACAGCCTCTCCAGCAGAGGTTACTCACATTTGAACATTATCAGCTGGTAAATAATCTAATTTACCTTTATTTACCTCATTACCAGTCGTTTATAGAGGGTCATACTCCAAGGACACTCCTCTAGTACTATATTTTAATGTACCACCAAGTCAGGTGACATAGTATAAAGAGCAAGAAAGAAGTCTGCTTGTGGAGGAGGTTTGGCAGATGGATGGGACAAACAAACACAACTTTGACCCAGTACTCATGCCCCATGTCAAATCAGAGGTAATCATAAGTTATGCACTTTTCACCCAAGAGTCAAGGTTTATTTTTCTTTCAGTTACATAACATATGTCATTTGCATATGTACATTGTGTACATATTACTGAGGAAATAGAGGCGTGTGTCACATGTGAAACCAAAAGTTGGGTCAAAAATCACTGTTGATTTCTTGTATGCAAGTTACATAAAGTTAAGTTCCGTAATGTACGTTGCACATGTAAGTTGCATACTTAAGCTGCATACGTTTCACCCACAAGAGAGGTTTTTCTATCCCCTGCGAAACCAAAAGTCAATGTTGACTTGTTGATTGTACATCATTTGTGTACGTAAGTTGCATACATTTCATCCTGAATCAGTTTTGTGTCTCACGTGAAAAAAATTATAGTATGTTGATTTCTTTTTAAGTTATGTAACATATGTAATTTGCCTATGTAAATTGTACATGTTCACCCAGGAGACAGGGTTTGTGTCCCATGTGAAACCAAAAGCTAATGTTGATCTGAGTTTAAGTAATGTAACATACATGATCTGCATATGTAAGTTGTAAAAGTTTTACCAAGGAGACAGGGACTTGTGTCCCATGTGAAACCAAAGGTCAAGGTTGATTTCGTTTTAAGTTACGCAACTAACATATGTTAATCATATGTGAAGTTTTGTAACAAAGTTACTTATTTCAGCTCACACCATGATCTTTTCCTAAACCTAACAAAGAGGTCTTATTGCCTAGATCTAAGTTGTGCCTTTATTTTGAAAGTATACCTGGACATTGCGTATTTATTATTGCTGTTGGTAGGTACCAAGGTTCATGCCATGGAAAGCAAAATTTCGGCATCATGGCTGGTTAAGATGAGGAGAAGATGGGTTAGGCATTTTCTGTCATTGTATCAATTCCAGTAATTCACCACAGGCTATCTGAAAGTAATAAATACTGTGTTATATATATTCTTAGATTCCTTTATTGATTCCTGACTTGGCTGTAGCCTGAGAGCTAGACACGCGTTTGACGTCATTGTTTTGCAATGGTCTGTCAGAAAAACATGCCAACATTCATAAAAGGAACTGATAAGCTCAAAGGCATATGATTCCAATAGACCGGACAATCTGGAACCAGTCCTTGATTCCTATCCCGACCCTAACCTCCTCCCTATGAAGTCCTGCGGCAACATCACACTAGTTCATAATTCAGACAACTGCAAGAGGTCCTTGTCTGTTAAACAGAAAGATCTGTCATTTCTTGGCATTTGTACAAGAGGACAGTCTCCTTCAGTTGACATTTTGTGCAATAAAATACATTGTCTTGTCATGATATTTCATGCATGAATCAAGAGCCATTAAATCACATTTTGCACAAAATGCTAAGCAGATGTCAGGGCAGTGCATTTGGTTGTGGCATGAGATGTATTCACTGCACGACAGCGATTGTCACACAGTCCCATTTCGTGCAGGTTCTGTCACAGAATGCCAGGGAAGTGTTGCAAAGGTGCATTTCCTCCAAAGTGTTGTAAATCAATGTGGTAATGATATTGAAATTTTATTCTGTTTACTCCAAAGCCTCTGTCTTCGTTCCGTGGCAGGAGGTGCCTTCCGTGGCACAGAAAGTGATTCTTTGTGCCCTAAGGTGCCTTGGGTGCTCTGGATGCATTTCACGCCAGAACACAAAATACATTTAACTTAAACCAGGATTCGTCTCATGAAAACGGCAAGTGTCACATTATCGAACAGTTCAAACATCACATGTCTATCCACAGACACACATGAATGCCTCTTCTGGCGAGCTCATTGTGCACACAGCACAATGTTCTGCCTTCAGCATCAGAGGCATCACACACACTGATGAGCAGGTTCATTATCACACTGACTGTGCAGGAATGCAATCCCTGTCCACGTTCCTTCTTTAGCTCCTCTCCAGACCAGCTCCCATCAACCTCAGGACAGCATCAACATGTAGTCATGAATCATTTCGTACACACAAGCACATTCTGCCTTTGTTGCCAGGCAACACAAAAGAAGAGTCAGAGGTTGTTGTTGCTTTTCTACACAGCTGTGAAGGTTTGTGTAGCTTCAGTGAACTTATTGGCTGCTCATTAGCCATCATCAGCTACAAACGCCTGTGATGTAACAGGCTGGGATTAATCTGCTGGGTGGCCCCAGGGCCCCCACTGTCTGTTTGTGTAGCGTTGGTGGAATACTACGACTGCTTTCTGAAGGCCTGTCTGCACTGATTCTACAGATAAAGATCAATTTACCCATCAAGGGGAGTCTGACACAGCCTGGGGAAGCAGTTGTGTCTTCTGCTGCTTTTTCAAGTCTACACTCACGAGTCAGTCTCTAAGTGCTGCACCCAGTAAAGACTGAGGACAGTCTCCCAGCTTTCATTGTTAAAACTGAGTGGGAACCAATAGAGAGTTTAAAAAAAAAAAAGCTTGCCCTGCAAAGACAATCCAAAATCTTTAGGGTGGGCCTTCATATTGGGTATCATGAAACTATGTCAAGTATAAACCTGAGGATGTCATAGTGATGCCATCAGGATTATTTCCACTTGGGCTTGACAAATTTATAACAGCAAGCCTGAGGTAGAAACTGGGAGCATGTACTTAAAAAGATCTCAGGAGGATTAGAAGCACAGCATGTACTTTGGGAGGTTGTTTCCTGCCTGGTCCCCAAAACCAAAGAGTGAATACTGAATTGTAATTAAAGAGAAATAATTTATTATTTTTTTAAAAAAAGTGACAATGAACTGAAGTAATATACTGTTATTCAAGGTGAACCAAGGCTGAAACAGTAAACAGACTAATCTATCTCTTCAAAAAGTGCTGACTAATCCTCAAACAAAGACATTTAATGAACTCCCTAGGATAAAGCTAAATGGCAGCTCATGTTGACTCACTAGAGCTTCAGTGCTTTTTACAAAATGTGGACTATTATTGTTATGGTGTGGGGTTTCACTGCAGTTATTTCTTGTTTAATTTTATTTTTTTAACTTCCTATCTTTGTCTGTCTGATTAGTTTTACCCGTCCCTGATTAGCCTCTCTGTGTATTTTGTCTGTGCGTTTCCCTCCTTTCTTTACCAGTTTATCTTCACCCATAGTGTCAAGCATCCCAGCTGTTTTACCCGTGTGTTTTGGACTTCTGTTGGACTTTGATTTCCTGCCTGCCCTTTGGGATTTACTTCCCTTTGGACTGTTCACTCTGATTGTGACCTGTGCCTGCCTCACTACCCATAAGCCCTTTTTGTAGCCTTTATCCCTTTGCTGTTAAAACCTTTGAACTGCACCAGCTCTTCCTCAAAGTACTCTACATTTGGGTCTGTGCTCTTGTTTTGGCCACCAACTGCTTATCTCTATGAACCAGCTCTCAATAATTGCATAATGTTAGTGAATGGAAAGAACCATTCTTTTGCATGTGCTGTTACCAATTTACTCAAACTTTGGCTGAAATTTGTGATACATTTGGGATGCAAACAGCTAATATCAAGTGTACCTCACAGTTTTTCTGTGTGCATGAGGTGTTTCTGAGACAAAATGGCATTACTTTGGAATCCAACCTTGCTTTCTTGAGCCATAATCTGCAGTAGACATGCTCTAGATGTCAAAATACTGGTGCCTATGTGTTTGACTGATTACTAGAAAGGGTAGTTACCGATGAAGTCCAATTCAAGTATCCATACTGCCCTGTAAAGAGACAAAAACAGCAATTTCTCAGTGACACTTGTTGAGATCTTTGAAAATAAGGTAATTTATTGGCTGAGAAATTGCATTTTCCTGGTTTGGGTGCTTTGGGTGATAGAGGTGTGATATTGGTGTTAGACTACCTTCATAATAAATGAATGATGCTGACTGTTAGATCTGCTCGTGCTGAATATGGAAGATGATGCATGTGCACACTCACAAAGCTGGACCATGAACAGCTGCCTTCCACACATTAGTGCTAACTCTAATTTCACTGCACAGAACTGCTCTCTGCTTTTTTTCTCTCTCAGGCACAAAACCAATTTTAATATCCTCGTCCTTCTTCCCCAACTGGCAAATTAATTCTTTTGAATATGCTTCTCTCTCATTTGCTGCAGCTGGACGTTTCAGCAGACACTAATCATCTCTGCTGGGAGAAAAACAGTGAAGGTCCAGTTTTTAGGGATTCTCATGCTAACTTCAGTTACACATCTGCATGTCCTTGCAGGCATTGCTGTGCTTAGAAATGTCAGTGTTCAGATATTCGCCCCCTTTCAAAGTGAATTTTATAAAGTACTAGCCAGGAGCTGTTCATGTTTGTCTGGCAGGTTGCTGCTCATTCATGAGGAGTATGCTGCTTGTAAAGGGCAAACACGCTCAGCGGACTCTCTTTGGATGGATAAAGCTTTAAACACTGCTCCATTACAGAGACCCCATGAGACTCTAAGAGGCTGTTCGTATCTGGTACTAACATGTGTCCTGGGTTATTCATCACGGTCACGCGGTCAACTGTGACTACATCAATTCACACCTGGCATTTGAATGCATGCATCCCTGCTCTATGTGCCAGTAAACGCATCACTACATCATTTCTGTTTGCAAAGACCAAGTGCATTGATGCTGTTTTCAACCACCGGCACAACAGTAGTTGCCAACACACAGGAGCAAACAGACACAATAAAAAACAACAGAAAGAAATAACTTAATGTAGAATACTTGCCAAATTTTACAAGAAGGCCCACATAATTATAAACTTTGTGAAACTCTGTCTACAACGAATTCTTAAACTTTCTCCGAACAAGTCCCAATTTTTACAGCAGTCTAGGGACTTTCTCATTTGGTGACAAAGAAGTAGCTTATATTGGTTAGTGTATACTGTATTTGTACAATTTGACATTTACCATCAATACAATGTTGCATTCTTTCATAAATTTAGTGTAAATGCTTAAATCAGTTGAAACAACCTGAGGTGTTCAAACAGCTGCTAAATGTTTGACACAAGGAAAGAAATAACTTGATGTATAACATTTGCAGAATTTATGAATTTGTCATAGACAGCATTTCACAAAGTTTTTTCTAACTCAGCAACACACAAAATTGCGAGTGACAAAGAAGTAGCCTGTTTTGGTTTCCCTTTACTCTATTTGTACAATTTGACATGTTTATTGCCAATAAAATGTTGTTCTCTTTCATAAATTTAGTGTAAATGGTGAAATCAATTGTTCACTGTGGTCCAGGACACATTTGCGTACACACTGCAGAAAAACTGTGGTCAAATGTGGCCCAGGCCACCTCCAGTGTGGTCTGAGCCAGACTCTGAATGCTTCGCTCTAGAGACTGAGGACAATCTCACAGCTTTCTTTGCTAAAACAAGATGGAGACAGAGAATTTTAAAAGATCTCCATTGCCAAACCAATCCAAAGTCCTTACCTTTTGATTGTTAGGTAGCAAGATCTCAGATTGTTTTGAGACTAATCTGAGTGATCAGATCTTAATGTATCCTAAAAGCATCTTGGGTGCATTCACACCTCCAGGTGTGAATAGTCTCTCAAGCATCATATTAACTTGCTTCCAAGACAGGTCACATAGTGGAACAACACTTCAATGAGACAACACTAAATGGCACCAGCCTCCATGTCTGATGGTACCATCCTGTCCAACTCTTTACAAGCTTCAGTGGAAGTGCCTCTACAGAATGTATTTACCCATTCCCCCTTAAAATTGGAGGTGCTCCTTGATTTCCTCTTTTCACTGCACCAATGATAAACAGCTCCATGAAGACAGTTGCTTTCTGATCGCCGATATCAGTGAACTAAAGTGAATTTAGCACTTCAGTAGTCACAGTCACATCAGCCCTCCTGAAAGCCAATATAGCAAATAAGTACAATGCAGTGGAGCGGCCTCGTTAAAAATTCCGCTTAAACCCTTTAGCTGCTCTTTCCCTTTCCCCGACTCTCTCTCACACATCGATAAGCATAGAGGACATTTCACCTGTTGTCTTGGTAACCTGAATTAAACGTGACAGCCCTGAAGTACAGTTAATGTGTGTGAAGAGCACGGCAAAGAGGCAGAGTGAAGGCCTTCTTTCTTGCTCCTGGTCTTGTGGTCAGGCCTCAGAGGATGGCAGAGCTGCAGGTGAACAATGTGTAGAACTGGTAAAGTGCTTTCAGACTGAATGTGTTTCACCTTTCTTTAACACCTGGACTGTTCAGCACTCTGTTTATTTGCTACAAGGTATCAATTGCACAAACATAAGCTGTTGCTAGCGTGTGCATCCACTGTGTTGATCGCAACACTTATGAGGAATTCTAGTTATTTTCTTCTCTCCTTTTTCTTGTTTCTGGACCTTCACTGTAGTCCTCATGCCTTGAGCAAAGCATATCTTTTCATTTCATGTGGACTCAACTGTTTGCAAACTCACTATGCATTATGCATTGACTTTACATGCATTCTGCTTCTAAAATTTGCTTCACATGTTCAGTCTGAACACCCCTTAGAAAAGTGTTTCACTGATTTAGCGTAGCACTCTTATAGCAGTGTCGGACTCAGGATGGGCGGTTCTTTTAAAAAAAGGATCAAAACCAATGCAGCAGAACCAGACACATCATCTTTTTGAATCAACTCATTCTTCTTTGTCAAAACCTTCACCTACATTACCCATGATGGAACTCAACCACCACATTTTCTTCTCTAACATCAGCCCATCTGAACATCTGGATCAGTGCATATGGAGCTGAAATAGTTCATCAATTCACTTATCGACAAATACTACATTAACTGACAAAAATTATAGTGTATAACAACTGATAATAGATTAATCATCTGTTGGGATCTGTATAAATCTAGTTTTGAGTGATTTTCATGTTGTAATTTCAGCTGAACATCCTGCAGTCTTGTTATATAGACAATCAGGGGTAGTGCCACTTATCGATCGTCTTGGGATTTCTAAATCCGAGGTAGTTGCTTGAATGGTGAAGAGTGCAGTTCTAACAAACCTGCACCTCTTACATTCTTTTCAACAACTCGCCTCTCCAGGGCTCTAATAAGCACAAAATGTCACCACCATAAAGACATGTCCTGTTGGGGTGCAACGGATCAAGAACTTCACAGTTCGGCTCGTATCACCGTTTTGAGCCACAGATTGGATGATTTTTCGGATCAACAAAAAAGAAAGAAGAGTTGGGATTAGGGTTAAATTATTTTTAAAAATACACTTGGCTTTGATCTCTCTCTGTAGCCAGTAACAGCCAATCAGCACATACACACTGTGTCACAGACAAACAGAGACAGAGCTGCTCCGGTGAGCAGAGAGGAGCTGTGTCGAAGTTAAGAGAGCAGATATCACCAAAGTTTCAGTAAACATCACAAGCTTATGATCTGTTTTTATGACGACACCATAGTTACACCAGCGAAAAACGCCTGAAGGCCTTGTCGGGATTTCACTCAAGGTGATGTCTTGGCTTTTAAATCAGTCACTCTTCACAGAGATGAGCTGCAGAGTGAAACACAGCAGTATCTGTCCTGACTTTCACTGCAACTCTGCATTGAGATTTCTGGTATTATTACTTGTATAAAAGTAACAGCAACAGTAAAACTGAGTTTCACACTGTGATGGTTAGATGTAGTCCGTGGATCAAATGCATACCAAACCATGGGGGGGCGATCCAAATGGGACACAAGACAACTGCGATGCATTGCACCCTGATTGACAAACTACCTGTCTTAGTAACAGAAGCCTGTGAACGAAGTTAAATATGTATATTTTGTAAACTGAAAGAATATATGATGCAGGAACATTTTATCATGTTTTAGGGAGATGGTAGAACATTGTCAGGTTTTGTCTTTGCACATACCTCAGTTCATTGAGGTACGCTGTGCTAAACGCCTTCTCTTTGAAAGTTAAATATCTTCACCACTCCTGTTGGGCCATGTAGTTAAGTACGTAGTTAAAGATAATGTAAAGCAATAATAAATGTGTGTTGTGACTTTGTTACACCACAAAAACATGTTATTAACATGTTATTAACTACCCAGCCACATTTGAAAGATGTCTATGGTTCGATCCCTGCATGTCAAAGTGTTCTTGGGCAGGATACTGAACCCCAAATTGCTCCTGATGTACCATTGGTATGTGAATGGGTGATCATAGAATATTCATTGGGTGCTTTGGATAGAAAGCGCTTTGTCACTCCTGATGAGCAGTTTGGCGCCTTGTGTGGCAGCCTCTGCCGTCAGTGTATGAATGTGAATAGGTGAACACTGGCATGTGTTGTAAAGCCCTTTGAGTGGTCAATAGACTGGAAAAGCTTTATATAAATGCGGTCCATTTACCATGTACAATGTGAGGGTATCCTGCTTTTAGCTGTTTTCATTTAAAACTGTAACACCTTTCTTAACTGTTCATACAGTTGGGAGGTTTCAAGAGGTGGTAATTCAGGTCATGTCCATGAACCCATTCAATGGCACCATTAACTGCCTTTGCAGGACTAGTTCTTCCCTGGAAAATACAGCACATGAAAAATAAAAGCCCTGTGAGCAAGCTGCAGCTACAGTAAGTGAGTTTGTGTACTAGAATTTCCCGGTGCCTTATCTGTCACACACAAACACACATGTCTTCCAAACTCTTCATGTACATTCCAATGGCAATATCTCAGCTAATGTGTTTTCACTCTGGATGTCCCCTCTACCTGCCATTTCCTCCAACTGCTGAATGGTGGCTCTGGCCTTTTTCCTTAATGCACCACATGTCCTCCATCCACCGTAGCACTGTAGCCTAAGTGCACGGTACTCTTTCAAAAGGCCCAAACTCATTACATTAGACCAACGTCAGAGCCCTCGAGTGCAACTTTTATCGATGGAACGGCTTCTCAAGAGCTTGCCTTTTACCGCCGTCTTGAAAGAAATGGAAGCAGAAAAACACGACATTACTTGTCCCAAATATCAGACTATTTTGGTCATTGTTGAACAGCGCAGCATATGCCTCTTTGTGTTTACCTACTCTCATTTTCTGTCTCCTTCGGTGGATTGGTGATACATTTCACAAGCCCAGGCGGTCTGTGCCAAGCCAGAGTGCTGCAGTAACACACCATTTTCTTTTCAGTAGGCTATCTCCCATGGTATCTGAGAGGCTATTCTCAAACTTTCTGCATTTTAGATGTGAAAGATAAGGAAAGAGGGGAAAAAACAGCCCGACATCAAATATACCACAGCACAAAGCTGCAGAGGAGGGAGGAATGAGCTCTACCAGCTTTTTTAAAGAGAAATTTTGAGTCTGACCTTGTTCAGTTGAGACAAAGACTCATCTGTCCTGAACCATCCACCAATAAAGCATCCCTGTTTCACATCCCATTCCCTTTCTATTCATTTAGATATTTCAGATCTAACAGAATTTAGCACTTTAATTAAAAAGAACAGATGGCAGCCACCCCAAAATATTCTCCTATAAAAAGTTCTTTTCACATATCAGAGGACTTCTCTTACGTCCCTCTGTTTACCCTCTACTCAGTGACCAAAACAGATCATCTCTGTAATTAGCATAAATGTAGCCAAACATGACAAGAAACTTCACTTTTTATCATTAATGTACCCTAAGTTTTCACCGCATGCCCTTGAAGATATTTACTATTTTGAAAATGGGAAAAGTTCTTTTACTTTACAGGGAGGGTTTTCTCAAGCGTCGGAATCTCGCTCAGTACACCCAAACACTGTCTTCTCTCCATGGCCTAATCTTTTCAGTGTAACCCTGGAAAATAACATCACAGGATCTTTAGGCGTACTCCCCAACTGCTATCTGAGAGAGCAGCAAACATTTCTTACTTTTTTTTTTACCAAGCATTCTTAAAACCCAGAACTCAGACCATTGCTTTCTGAGGAGAATGCTCTTTTTTTACATGCTTTTGATAACAGTTCTCTCCCAATAAACTGTGTACTAACATCTTGTTGCTTTGGTTTCTTAGGGGTCTACCACAGCTACTTCGGTTGGTCTGGACCTTCAGTTTGATTTGACACAAAATTACAGGTGTGAAACCTCCCCCTGACCACAATGCGGACAAAACAGCTGACCCTTGCCCCAAGCAAAAGACATGGTCAATCAAACTGAACCGTGACAACATTATTTTTGGATAGACTTTCAGACCAATTACAGGAAGTTCTGGAAGGCTGACATCTGAACAAAGAAAAGGAAAAACAAAATCTCAAAGCACAACAAAACAAAATGAGCTGTGATAGCTCACAAAAAATTCCACTGTTCAATTATTTATTTGGTGGAATTGAATTGAACTGCTAATACACTGACGTCTGATACACGTCCATCTACAGACCAATCAATTGCAGGTATAGGGAGATGCAGCTCATTGGCAAGACCTGCTCTACTCTACCTCTGATTGGCTTGCCTTCATTGGTTGTGTTGGTTAAGTTGGTTTTGGCATGAGAACTGAAACTGTGTGACTTAGGGTAAGAATAGACTAATGAGTCAGTGCCTTTAACACTTCCCCCAATATGTCTGTGAAGATTTAACTGGTATTAAACTGGACTTGCTTGAAGTTCTTGAAGATATGGGTGATGAGACGTGGGTGTCCATGCCAAAGTGCATAGCAACATGTCTGTGAGGATTCTCAGTCATCCAGGTCATGGTATTCTCTAGGAGCTGTACAAAGGCAACTGGACTTTCTTGAGGTTCTTGAAGATGTTTCACCTCTCATCTGAAAGGCTTCTCCAGTTCTTTTTCAACAGCAACTGAGTACAATCTTCCAGCTTTCATTGCTAAAACTGGTTGGAAATAATTATAGGTTTTTTTTTTAAAAAAAAATCCATTGTTGAGCCAGTCCAATGGGGCGGGCCTTCATACTGGGGTGGTAACACTGTGGTGTTCTGTGCTTAATAGTGAGGAGAATGGGGGGAGATTCATAGAATATCAAGGAAAGCCAGAGTAGGGCGGGTCATGCCAAGAAAAGCAATGGGATCCCTAATAGCAAGTATATTATGTATATTTTTTAGAGCACTTGCACAATTGCAATGTGGCACTAAAACAAACCACACCATAGGTATATAATGTAGGGCTGCCCCCTAATTGTTGACTAGATCACTGGTTAGTCCATTTTGAGCGTCTTAGTCAACCAAGTTTACATTTATTCATTAGGCATGGGGAAATAAAAACACCTTAAACCTGTTCAGGAGCTGTGACTTGCCGTTAGGGCCTGGATGAAAGTATCAGGGGGTTGTTGCAACCCAGAGCTGCAATTAGCCAGTTAGGTCAGACCAGGACACAGCCTCTGAGTCAACAGTGGCCAGTATATCAACTGGGAATACGGTACCAAGGTGAATTAACTTTACAGAGGCTCTAACCAGGACTCTCATCGGTAGTGTTGATAAGCCGATGAGTATTTGTTTTCGTGAAGTTGAAAGTTATTTATTCCCATGTTTTGAGACTTGTGTGAAGTTATACTGTGTTGAAGTGAATCAAGTAAATGTTCAGTCTAGTTGGTGGTTGTTCCGAGACACTCAGAAAGATAATAGCTTTTGTCAGCGGGAACTAATGACTACTAGTTGACTTGTAAAATCTATAGTCGTGGGCAGCCCTGATACAATATATCAAAAATGTGAACTTTGATTTGGTCTTTCAGGTGTGAAAAGGGCCCCAAACGGGAGTCTAGAACAAGTCTTCAATAAATACATCTTAAAGCAAGTTAGGAGAAGGAGATGATCTAACCGTTCTCAGATGAGATCGCTTTGATCACAATCAAAGTTTCCTCTGAATGTTGCACTGAGCTGACTGCAAAAGCCTTTGGAACTGTATCAGACAGTACACCACTCCAACAAAACTCACTTAAAAGCATGTTAATGTTCAGCCTTCATTTCATCTGCAGCCTCTGTGATCTCACAATTTGTGTAGAGGCAGTGGGTTACCTCTTTTACTTGTTTGTGAGCTTTCAGCTGGGAGCAAACACTATACATGTTTAATGAGTGATACATTCTTTGAATTTTAAAAGCTTCACACCTACGACATCTGTTCTGGAAATAGAGAAGTGACAGAAAAATGGTGCAGCATGAAGCATCAGCCTGCTATAGCTGGAAGAATCACTCGGCTTTAAGAAGTAGACATTCATTTCACAGCTGAAAAGGATTTTCAACTGTAGAAACAACTGAAGGCACTTATACAGGACACACATAGAGAGGAGAGGTATCAAAGCATATCCGTGGCCCAGAAAAGTGTGTCTGTGCTGCTGGAGACGGAGAAGATGTTTGAGAGAAGAGGAGCACACACAAAGCTTCACAGCTGGTTTCCCACTTCAAACAGGAACAGAAGCTCTACAGCATAGAGAAGATCACAAAACAGCAAAAACTTCACACCTGAGCTGCAATTTTAATCTCTCATAATCCTCTTTGTATGTAAATGAGTTTTGATTATGTTCCACATAGAAGACAGGAGAACCTAACTTCAGGCTGCTTGTAATTAGTTTGCATGGATTCCTAGTGATATACATAGCAACATAAATCATGTTTTTGACTTTAAAGTACTACATGCATTTTGACAGCACCTTTGTCCTGGTATGCTGTAAATTGTCTGTCCAATTCTTTGGATGTCATGAGTCAAGTTCCAAGTCCTAAACTCTGAGTTTCAAATGCTAAAAAGTCATAATGTGCTCATCATTTATGCAACTTCAGGTGTTAGATGAAGGTGGATGATGTTGCATCTCTGTCTTGTGATTTTAAACCCACACATTTTGTTTTTTGGTGAACAATGTATAGTTTTTGCTCGCAAATGAAATTATCTTTGCATGTTAGGAATTTGGGAAAGTGTTGACTTGCTGAGAATGAATAGTGTTAATATTAGTTGATTCAGGAAATAAAGGGAAGTTAATTGATTTGTGACATTTTAAGTAACTTTTAATCTTTGGTCTTGAGAAACGATATAAAGTATTTTCAACTCCAAGTGAAGTCACAAGTCATTTGTGTTAAAGACCAAGTCCAGTTGCAATTTTTTTTTGATTCAGTCAAGTTTAGTTTAAAGTCAACAAAGTTATGACTAGAGTCTGACTTGAGTTCAAGTCATTGACTTGAGTCCTCATCTCTGATATTGCAACAGGAACAAGGAACAACAGTTACAGGGCAACATTAGCATCCATTTGGATTTGTGTTTGTGTTCACCTGATGAATGTAAGTCCAATTTTTCACTCTCTTAGTGTTCTCTTAGAAAAATATCTGTCTCATTAGCTGCTAAATGCTCCACTACATTCACTAGCTAGTCTTTAACTGTGTCTGTCTTCTGTTTGGTGCTAAGTGTACGGTGGATTTTTAGTTGCTTGGCACCGTCACCAGCCTCATTTACAAATGCGAATTAGTCTGTAATCTCTTAGTTCGTTTTCAGTTACCAAGAGGCATTATCAAAAGGTGCACACCAAAATTAGTCTGGATGCAACTGGATAGACCTGCAACCACTGCAACCAGTCAGAGTATGGACATGTGTGATTTAGTGTAGTCGGTAAATTAAACTTGCCAAATCCTGTCAGAAGAACAGTACTTTTGGTTTATCACTAAATATCTGAAAAACCAATGACATCAGCCTATCTGTGCTTTGTGTGTAGAGACATGTTCATGATGCTGTGTCAGTGCTGGAGAAAGGTCTGGCTCCACACATTTTCATTCTGTTATAGGGGAAGAAACACTCTGGCTTGTTTGTTTATTTAAACCAATTACAAGTGTCTTGGGTGTTGTAGTGGTGCTCCTGCAAAATAATGTTGTGAAGAACTTGTGGTGGTGTAACATTTGCACATGGGGAAGTAAGCGCAGGTAACAGCGGCTAGCTTGCTCATAATGTTAGCGACCAGGTTAGGGATTTTATGCTTTTGATTTGATAGGACAGTTGACGTGAGGACAGGAAAGGGGGAGGCAGGCAGCAGCAGCAAAGTGCCAGTTGGGAGTCAAAGCCACAGCTGCCATAGACGACCCACAGCCCCAACACATGGGGCGCACGCTCCACCAACCAAACCACCAGTGCGCCCCTGACATGCCATTTTCAGTCTGTAGCTTTCCAGCATGCAGCTAGCAGGAGGGGAGATTGCCACTTGAAGTAGGCGGTCAGTGGCAAGCTGATACCTGAAGTCTGCATCCGGTGAGTCAGACTAGTCGCCAGAGGATCTTTCAAGATCATAGTGACTCCTTCTGCTGCTTGTTCGCAGATTCTAGCACAGACTTGTGTTTCTACAACCTAGATGTAGGTGACAGGGACAACAGTCTCCTGCAACAGTTGTGTTTTAGTTAAAATGTATCATTTATGTTGAGAGACAGTTGCCATATGTACTGAAAGCATGAATTAAGCTTAAGAAATGCCTTTGTCTTGTACATGTTATACTATATAAGGCTCAGTTGCAAGCAGGTTTTGTGATGAAGCAATGGAACAGCTGATGAATCAGTGGTCCAGGGAGATAAAATCACATTTAAATAAACTGACAAACCCTGCACATGCACATGAAGGCAGCGCAGCACTGCACAGAATCCATACTCTCCTTCCTGATATGCCCGCTCGGCTTCTGCTGCCTCGGCGGGGGCAGCCAAGTGGGGTTTTCTCGCAGGATACCACTCCACGTTGACACATCTGTCTGATAACACTGGCACGACGGTGGTGCAGGCAGAGCAGGGGAGAGAAAGCGAGGGAGGGGGGGGGGGTGCTGCTTGTGCTCAGCAGCGCTCGCACAGAGCCGAGCCGCTGCCTTCAACCCGGAGCAAAGCCCATGGAAGAGGCAGCCGTCCTCCTCCTGCTCTGCCTGCCTCCGTGATTCCTGCTACAGTTCCTCCGGTGAGTCAACAAGCTGTGGACTTTATGGCTGTTGTGTTGTTGTTGTTTTTTTTACGGTTTGTGGCATGTTTTCATGCTTACCCGACACTGTGAAATATGCTGTACACTGTGGCATATGCTGAGAGGTTATTTATTGGCAGCATAGATTGCGATGCAAGATTCACACATGCCGTTGCCAAGGATTTTTCTTTCAAAATATGAGCAAAATAAAATGAGGCACTCCAACCGTGGCTCTGAGCTGTTTGTGTGCTGTTTCAGCTGGGTGATTCAGAGGTGCAATTTCCTAACAGCAGCTGATGTCATTACAGCTGCTGGACAAACTGTCACTCGCCACACAATATTCATCAACGTGAAACTAAACCAGAGCTAGAGATTTGTTCATCTTAGACGGCTGTTTTTCCACATCAGTTGGAATTAATGATGGGTTTTTGGTAATCATGATATATACAGCATCATATCTCTGTTTTTCTTTCTTTTAGGTGTAGAAAATCACTAGATCATTATTTTGTTTGTGTTATTTTAAGAAAATCACAAAATATATTTTCTTTATATATAGGACATCAAACTGTTTTTATGTTTTCTGTCTATTTATAGTTGAAAATGACAAAATGTATCTGTATCTATCTTGAATAGATACAAAATTACAAAATGTATAGTTTATAGGAAATAGATACAGATAGATTTTTTAAGAAAATAGATCAGTTTTGTTTGTTTGTTTTAGGCCATAATAAAAAGTAAACAAATATAGCTTTTTATGTTAGGATTTTCTGTCCCTACACTCCTAGAAATAGGGGTTCCAAAAAGGCTGAGGTTCTACCCAGAAGATAGAGTTCACTAAGGGATCTTTGATGAACGAAGGCTTCCATTAAGAACCTTTTTAATCCAAAGAACCCCTTTTGGAAGAAAGAGTTCTTTAAGGAGACGAACTCATTCTTCAAGGGTTCTTTGTACCATAACAGTATAGGGTTGTGGGAAGGTTCTGAATAAAACCCTTAGAATATAAAAGGTTGTCAGGAGAACCTGCAGGGCTGAATGAAACCCTTGGAATATATATGAAATGATTCTGTAGAAACCCGTGGATGGGTTCTTGTTAGCACCCTTAGAATGTGGAAAGGTTCCCCAGAAAAGCTTCTGGATGGAGCCAGTAAACCATAGAAGGTTCTCTGTAGAATCTCTCATAGGGAGTTCTGGGTGAAACCTGTGACAGATGACAGATGATGGATTCCAGGTTTAGAAGACTTTACTCTCTGAAGGGGTACCAAGTGGAACATTTATAAAATGTTTTATTAGGAACTAAAAAAAACATTAAATTGTGTATTCCTAAGTTTGCAATTTTTATTTCTATTTAAATTATTAAAAGGTATATAAAGGTGCTAACTAGAACTATGAAGGGGTCTTCAGCTTGTCCCCACAGAAGAAACTTTTGGTTCCTGGTATATCCTTTTATAAAGATTGCACTTGGAACCCTTTCAGAGAACCCTCTATAAGAGTTACTATAGAGAACCCTCCTATGGTGCACTGGTTCTACCAAGAACCCTCTCTGGGGGTTCTATCCAGAAGTTTTCCATTCTCTAAGGATGCTAACAAGAACGCACCAAAGGAGGTCTACCAAGAAACTTTTGATATTCCATACATTCCAAGACTTTCATTCAGAACTCACCCTGGGGGTTCTACTGACAACGCTTTTATATTAACTTGTTCTTCGAGAATCATTGAAGTACAAGTTCCTCCTCTTCAAGAACTCTCTCCTCCAAGAGAGTTCTTCTGAATGAAAAGAGTTCTTAATGGAACCCTTAGTCTTACAAAGAACCCCTGCTGAACCCCTTATTCCAAAAAGGATCCTTCTGAAGCATATGGCTGTGGGAAGAACCTCAGCCCTTCACGAAGAACCTTTTTTTTGGAACCCCTATTTCTAAGAGTGTAAGGATATATTCTTACATATATTGGATATATCTGTATGTTCTGAGAAAATCATAACATATTGGTTTTCTGTCTATTAGGGGTTTTAAAAAAATCCCAAAATTAATTTATTTTCTAATAATTATTGAAAGTGACTAAATGAAGCTGTTTTTATGTCTATTAGGGCTATAATATTATAAAATCCTATCTGTCTGCATGCATACCTACATACAGGCATATAAATGCTATCTACCTGGTTCAGACTCAGGACTTTGCTGCCGTCTCCAGCTGGCAGTTGAAGCGCTGCAGCAGCATGACGCTGACAGCCACATCAGATAGCCACAGTTTGTCTGATAGATCAACCGTGCGGACGGCTTCATCATCGTCCTAATGGCTGGTGAGGACAGGCAGTGAGGGATGGGGACGTTTGAGCTGATGGATACTGTGGAAGTCGGACAAAGCTTTGCCAATTACACACATCCAGAGAAAAACCAACGAGTGTAACGAAGCATCTCCATCACTGCGACAGGATAATGTTCCGTTTCTGTTGTTTTTTTGGCAAAACTAGCCCTGAAGAGAGCTGTAGTTGAGTTTTTGGTAAACAATGTGATGGGCACTGACTCCAGAAAAGGTTTTGACATGAGCAGGAAATTATGAATGGTGCGTGACCAACAGCAAACTAGTTATTTTCGATCTCTCTTTGAAACCTGACTTCAGTGCAAATTGAGTGGAAACCTCGATTTTTCAGCGATGCAGTGCAGTTATCATCCTGCCTGTTTGTCTGACCTGTTTGTGTCAATGCTTATTTGTGCATTACAGTCCACACAGCAGCGCCCTATATGTGCAAGTGAAGGCATGTAGTACATAATGTATAGACTCTAACATCCTATGAGGACCGCTTGTCTTTGTGTCCATTTTCCTTGCTCTGATCTCCTACTGTGTTTCTTTCCCTTGTTTTATTTCCTCACAGTCCTGTCTCATCTTATCTCTTCTGATCTTATATGCTCATCCCCAGGTGGAATCAAAGACGCTGCAGGCAGTGTTTTCACACATAAATATAGTATTGCTGCCAAATTGTGTGTAAATCCTTACTTTAATTGGTATAAACAAAAGACAGTGGGCAAGATAACTGGCAGATAAGACTAGTGCTTTATTTCTGAGCATTCTCAAAACCTAAAACTTCCAAGCTTTTATTGAGAATGTTTTCACTCCTTTTTGGGTGCTTTTGATGACAATTTTCTCCCAATAAACCATGCTGTTGTCTTGTTCTTTTTTTTTTGTCCTCTTGGTGTCCTTTTACCACTGCTTCATTTGGCCTGGATTTTGGACTTTTCAGTTTGATCTGCACCAAAATTAGGTGGCTTCAGTCTGGATCAAATTTAACCATGGTTTGGTTTGTTTCTAGTGTGAAAACATATTTTTTGGGATGGTTTGGACTTTTGGACCAATTACAGGAAGTTCTGAAAAGCTATCCTGTGAAGATATTTACCATTTTCAAAAGCACAGGACATTATTTTTCTTTACAGGGAGGGTTTTCTCAAGTGTCTCACTAGGTACACCCAAACACTGTTTCCTCTTTCAGGCCCAATCTTGCTTCTCATTATTTTTAGGTAACCCTGGAAATCAAAACCACAGGACACAAGATCTTTACTCCCCAGCTGCTAAATGAGAGTGCAGCAAACATCTCTTTTTTCCGAGCATTCTTAAAACGTAAAACTTCCTAGCTTTTATGGATCACTGTATTTTGAGGAAAATGTTTCTACTCTCGTTTTGGATGCTTTTGATCACAATTTTCATCCAGTAAACTGTGCGCTATCATTTTATTCTTTTGGTTTCTGCCTCGTTCAATCTGGACAATTTGATCCGAAACAAAAAAACAGGTGCGAAAACGCCCCTTGATGACAGTCCAGAACAAAACAGACAAACCTTGGTCTGGTGAAAAGAGGACTGCAAAAAAAAAAAGAGTTCAATATGTTCTAGACTGGATGAAGAGAATTTCTTCTGGACTCTGTCCTGCAGAGCTACAGAAGATAAAATCGAACACTTCTTTCAATGAAGAAATCCTCTCCAGCTGTGATGTAACTGATGCTACAACAGCATCTAAGCTAACCTCTTTAGGAGCTGCCACTGTTTTCAGAAGGAAAGGTGCCTCTCATTATCATCACACCTTAACTACGCCTGTAGCAGCCAGTAGTTCTTCATTCCTTATTAACCTCGCACATCATAACTTGAAGCCTGGCAAGATGGATTCTTGCATGATCTTGAGAATCCAAGCCTTGCAAGGTAAATACAACACCATTGCACCAGAGAATCTGAAATGCTAATGTCTTTTTGCATTGGAGGAAACAGCACCTTCTTCATCTTCTCTTCTGCCAAGTAATCCAACAGATTTACTATGAGATCAGACCCAGATCAGACTACAGTGTAGTCTGGGTCTGATATGTATATGTCAAATATATATGTCAAACATAGATTTCACAATTAATGAATGCATTGATTGACTGAATGGTAATTTATGATCATTTTCAATCAATTAACCATTCAGTCACTTATCAAATATCACAAACAAAACATTAATATCTCTAAATATATGAGTCAGTATATATGTAAATGTATTTCTTTGCTATTTCAGGGATAATGACAATCTTCCCAGTGCATATATTATGTGTATTTTGGGGCCTCAATTCCTCAACACCCCAGTTAAGGTTTTAATTGCTTTTACTAAGATTTTCATCAAATATTAATGATCTTTTTGGGGATCCCCAAAATATGTGATAGTGTGATTCTAATGAAGCTCATTAGAACCACACAATCTTTTGCATTTTGTCCAATACTTTAGTGTCTTTTCCCTTCCACTTGTATATACTGATCTGGATTTTTGGAAGTCCTTATATTGAAAAATCTGTATGCTAAATCTCTTTATTAGGTTCTCTCTTCATCTTTAGTAAGATGTAGCAATAATTATGGTAAAATGCTGCATGTAGCACCTTTAATGCATCAGAAATGTGACTCATATAAACCTACCTGTGATTAAATGTCTGTCATATGAGCAAGGTTTAAGTGCTTTGGACATACTGTATGATGCAGGGGGCGATAACCCATCACATCCTCTGTATAATGGATAGTTAATGGCAGGTCTTGAAGCTTGGTCTACCACTGCTGTCATTATAAGTTACTCGTCAGCCAAACACAAATGTGAAAATGTGAAACGAGTGGGCTTTGTCTGGCTAAAGGCCAGGAGGAGGATGATATCACTGCCCTTGTTATGCACTGAGAGGCTGTAGGCGGCGGGGCTAACAGCAGCTGATGGTGATGATGATGAGGATGATGATGATAGGTGGAAGGGAGATGTGGAGGACAGGATTTGAGCAGAGAAGTAGCAAGATGGCTTCTATTTCTCCCAGATTTTCCGCTCTCCACTTTGGATCGTCTCTGGTGGAATCCTTGCCTTGCTGATAGCGCTCCACTCCAGGGACCTTCATCACAATCGCAATCCCATCAGCCATCTGCCGCGGTTACCAATAGCAACATGGGAGCCAATACAGGAATGTGATAGCAATATGAGTGATGGGCTCCAGCCCTCGTGGTTGTTGTTTGCTGTTACATAACTCAAGATAATTTGTGAGAAGCACTAAGAGGCTCAACATGTGCACTTGTGTACAGTGGCTACTGTGTTTACTGCTGCTGGGTTACAAGGATTTTAACATGATGAAAGAAGACATGGTTCCAGACCCAAGGTTGATCTGACTTTATGTTTTAGAAACACAGGATTTACAGTGGGAGCAAAATACAGAAAAATTGAAAGCATTAGAATTTGTTATTGCCTATATTTAGATGATAGTAGTAGGACATTTCGGTTCATTGCATTGATACAATTCTAAAATTCAGCTGCTTACAACCAGGTGTTAATTAGTGACATTTAGAGGAGACACTAGGTGTAGCTTTGAACTTTGGATGGAGCCAGGCTAGCAGTTTCCCCCTGATTGCTGTCTTTATGCTAAGCTAATCACCTCCTAGCTCTAGTTCCATACTGAGTGTAACCTACATTAGAGTGGTTTTGTTCTTGTCATCTATCTCTCAACAAGAAAGCCCTGCCCAAATGTCAAACTATTCTTTTAATGATGGCTTTGTTCTATGAAGAGTCTCAGTAAGCAATAGACGGCAGCAATTTGGCATACTAATTAAGGTCCTGTACGGTCAATCTGAGTCAGACCTGAGCCACTGTGCATTATGTCAGGGTCCTGGAATCCAGTCATTGTAATTAATGGTATCAATTACACCTGTGCTGCTGCTAATGTCTGCCTTGAAAAAGGCCTAATCACATTAGCGAGTTGTCATTGCTAATCATAGCATAAACTGGCCTGTTCTCATGCACATCCACGAGACAGTTGAGGTAAAATCAGCGCTTTTTTTTAGATTTTGTGTTTGCGTCCACCTGACAATTGTAGCCTTAGTCTAATTTCATTCTTCTTTTCTTCTGGTTTCTTGAAGTCTTA
Source organism: Lutjanus erythropterus (assembly GCF_056507025.1). NCBI lineage: Eukaryota > Metazoa > Chordata > Actinopteri > Lutjaniformes > Lutjanidae > Lutjanus > Lutjanus erythropterus. The sequence continues at coordinate 3,888,374 of NC_139338.1, forward strand.
AGCTGCTTAATTCTTCACTACATTCACAAGTTAGTCTCTACCGGTGTCTGTCTGCCGTTTGGTGCTGGGGAGGTAGTAAAGTGGGTTTATAAGAGCTCTATTTACTATAGTTCAGCTCCGTACAGCCAAGTGTTCATTAGTGAGATCTAGAGGAGGTATTGGGTTAAGTTTTGTACTTTGGACAGAGCCAAGCTAGCAATTTGCCACTCCAGCCTTTGTGTTAAACTAATCACCTCCTTGCTCTAGTTCCATACTTAGTCTTGCCTGCATGAGTGGTTTTGTTTTTGTCATCTATCTCTCAACAAGAAAACCTTACACAAATGTCAAACTATTCTTTTAATGATGGCTTTGATAGATGGCAGCTATTTTGACATGAAATAGTAGTGTAACCACAGATATTACCAATGGAATCTTGGAATCCAGTCAGATCTGCAAACAAGTTGTATGATAATTATCATTTAAATTGTGGTTTATTGATTTACAGATATTTGTCAGAACACTCAAAACACCCTTGAAACCGGGACAATCCTCTGTAAACTGGGATGTCTGGTCAAAGTAAATAAATATCACTTACACAAGTGCAATGACGAAATGTCAAACAGTCCGCCTTGAAAAAAGGTTGTACTGGCAAGTTGTTATTTCTAATGTTAGCATAAAGTGGCCTGTTTGTACATCCAGCAGACAATATACTTTTAATAGCAGCCATACTTGCATGAAATAGTAGAGTAAACACAGGTGTTACCAATGATGTTAATTTATGTTCCATTCCAATCATTTCAACAGAGTCAGGCAGCTGCTATTGTGCATGTTGACTCACTAGAAATGCTCTGCTAATTCCTGTAATAGGATCTTAAATGTTATCATTGGCAACACCTGTTTTATGCTACTATTTCATATCAATTTGGCTGCTGTGAAAAAGATTTATTGGAGCAACATTAAAATTTGTTAGATTTCATGTCCTCCTGACATAAGTTAGTCCAGTATCACTTTTCTTTTGGTTTCTCGAAGTCTTTAGCAGCTAAATGCTCTGATATGGTTCTGGTTCATCAGTTGGTCTTTAACATTGTCTGTCTGCTGTTTGGTGCTGGCCATGTCAAGCTAGTGGAATTGGGTTAGGACAGCAGGGACATGTCCCTGCCAATATCCAGAGATTAATGAATTGCCCCTGGGAATAATTTTGATTTAATAAAAAATAAAATATAACCACTAATGTCAGTCAGTGGCTTCGATTCAGTCTTGTGACAAAGTACCTGTGCTAATTATAGATGCATTTTTAAGTTTTGAATGATTGCATGCTCCCCCTCATTATGCCTCACATTGGTTTAGTCCACTACCCACCTAAAGCCATAGGTCATGTCTCTTATTCTGTCATTTATTCCCATGCACGCTGTAATCTTGGTCAGCAGTTCTCTGACAGCAGCATGGCATCTCCTAGCCTCCCATCGCACTGTGCACCCCAGGCAGGAGGGTGACAGCTTTTTTTATGTTTATTTAGAACTTTCCACACCAGCAATGGCATGTAATGTCCATCCTTGGGACAGGTAGTCTACAGTGGGTTTATCAGAGCTTTTTTCACAACAGCGTCCTGCTGTTGCTTCTGAATATTACCATAAAACTGAATCAATTACCTGAAAGATGCTAAAAAGCTTAATCTAACTGCAAAGATTGACCATAATTCTGTGATTTTCTCAGGACGAGTGACATTAATGTCACTTGATTCTATTTTAATGTGACAAATATTTGTTCATTTTATTCATACAGCACCAGGGACAGTATTTTTAAAATGTTGCCGTTAAAGCTCATTTTCATCTGCAGTCCCACGGCAGCTGTAGCTTCTAAGTGTGTGATACTGGCATTAGATATTCCTTTTGGTAATACAGTAAATAAAACAGACTGGGCTCATTAAAAAGAGTTTGTGTCTAAATCACAAACACTCCCAGTGGTATTTGAATTATGAGTCAGCTGTCTGTACTTCTTTGAGGAAAACATAATGCAATAACCAAATGTAAGAGCACATTTATTTATTAGGGAGCTTTTTTTATCAATAACTTAAAGTTGTGCTGATGCAGTTTGAAAACTTAACATGAATTCAAATTGAATCACACTGCACGACTCCATCCTATTGGTATGCGTGCACCACACAGCTCAGACATAACCCACAGGTACACAGACTTGTCCAACAGCACAGCGTGTCTCTTAGCTAACCTGATTAAGACTCTTCCCCCAGTAATAATGTGAGAGAGGAATTGCTTTCTGATTGAGCAACAAAGGCGATTTGTTGTGCTGTTGGGTCTCAGTGTTAGAGAGGGGCTTTGGCTTGTTGCTGGTTGAATGTGTTGGCACGCTCGTCTGGATGGCTTTGTGCGAGTGGAACAGCGTGTTAACTCGACAAGCCAAGTTGGTATCTGAGGTAGAGCCTGCCCAGGGTTGCCAAGCAGGAGTTTCTACATGGTGGAACATGAGGAGCGGCAGAAGAAGTGTCCTGATCTGGCATTTAATGCAGTCAAATTATAGCCACTTCATTAGAGGTGCTCTACTCCCATTCATGATCTTTAAAAACTCTAGCAATCAAAGAAATCTTTCATTTTCTTGAATACTTCATTAAGGAAGGGTTAAAGGGCGAGGACACCCGTGCTACTGCCACGATTTGATAATACTTCATCATCATAAAATCTACTGACCATGATAATAAGATTAAAAGTCTAGCCACACTAGCAGCCTGTACTTCGTCAGGAGAAGATGATTGTCCATTAGCTTCAGATGCATTTCATTAGGCGCTGTCAGCTTCAGCTAACATGCGCCAGAGACTGCTGTTGTTTGTTTTGTTATACTAAGCTGTGCTTTGTTAGACTCAGCTTTACTTTGTTAGATTGAGGTACTTTGTAATCCTCGGTTGTACTGTTTTAGACTCAGCTTTACTTTTACAGGTGCAGTCTGAGTCGCAGACTCAACTTTATTTTGTCAGTGTCAGCTTTGATTTGTTAGACTCAGCTGTACTTTGTTAGACTCTGATTTACTTTGTCAGGCTCAGTTGTACATCATTAGACTCAGCTGTGCTTTGTTATCCTCAGTTGTAGGTTTTTAGACTTAGCTTTACTTTGTTGATTCAGCTGTACCTTGTTAGACTGAGTTTTACTTTGTCAGTGTAAGACAGTGAGCTGTACTTTGTTAGACTCAGTTGTTCTTTGTTAGACTCAATTTTACTTTGTTGGTGTCAGTTGTAATTTGTTAGATGGAACGTCAGGGTTTGTTGTACATCATTAGACTCTGCTGTGCTTTGTTGATTCAGCTGTATTTTGTTAGACTGAGCTTTATTTTGTCAGTGTAAGCTGTACTTTATAGGGACTCAGCTGTATTTTGTTAGTTCCAGCTTTACTCTGTCAGATTTAGTTGTGCTTGTCAGACTCAGCCGTACATTGTTAGACTGAGGTGATCCTTGTTTTATTAGACTCAGCTGCTCTGTATTAGACTCAGCTGTTCTGTATTAGACTCAGCTGTTCTTTGTTAGACTCAGTACTTTTTAAGCCCCATATATAAGTACATGTCAGCCACAGCTGTATTAGTCTAGTTTAACTATCATTTCTGACTATCATCACCAACTGTAACTTGTCAGCCTCGACCATCACTAGTCAGTCTCAGCTGTCATTCTCCAGCCTTCACTGCCACTTTGGGCCCGTCATTTTACAGCTGTAAAGTGATTTGCCTCTCTAAAGCATTTTTGGCCAGATAATATTCATCATTACTTACATCACATCCTGCCATCATTTATTAACTGAGATTCATGTTCTGCATTAACAGACCCATTGAGAAAAAGCCATCATTGTCATTTCTTAGTTGTGCATCAGAATATGCTATAAGTACATGAGCAAAACAGCAAGTAGTTTTATATGTCCAGTGTGTATAATGAAACATTTGAAGGAATAAGTTGTCCTGCGCCATACACATGTGCTCACTGTGATTAGCCTTAGAGCTCATTTCACACATACTTTACTCCTCCTGAATACTAACCACACACTAATTTCTTATATGCCTCTAGTCAAGAAAGACCATTTTCTTTTATTATTAGGCTTTTGCCTTGAAGGTGTTACTATAGTCTTCAGTGTTAAAAGGATTTAAATATTTTTGATATTAAATGGATGTGCTTTAGTATTATTAAGTAGAATTATTAAGTCTTTGATGACAACGCTTGGGCTAAATTGCTCTCCACACCTAGTCGAAAAAGTGTCCTTGTTGCATTTCCTTTTTCAGCATGAAAAGGTGCGAATATCCCATCTGTTCCTCGTGAGTCACCGTCAGATGATTTCCACGCAAGACGTTGATGTTTCAGGCCATTATTACAATCACTTCAAAGGAACAATTCATTCATGGACAAAAATGCATGCCTGCAGGGCTCACACACACACACACACACACACACGCACACACACACCTGATCCTAACTCAGTCAGCTCCTAGGTAGAAGTTGTCATGGATGATAAGACATTAAAATGGAAACAACAATGTTTATTTTTAGCTGAGGAGAGAAAAAGACAGAGGGAAGTGAGGAGAAGGGGACTGGAGTGTTTTGTTCATGCAGCAGCACAGCTGCTCCAGTGGTCGCATTTGCTCAGCATATTAAAAAAAATGCAAATCAGATGTTGGTTTTCTTATTTTCTGCATTGAAGAGAAATAAAAGTAATGAAACGCAGGGAACTCATTCAGGTGTAACCAATTGCAGTATTTCCTGTACACATAGAATGCCATTTAAGTCAATATTAAAGAAATATATAATATAATATATAAATAAATATGCCTATGAAACAAACATTGGCATAAATAAATAAGGTAATAAATATGTAAATAAATGTAAATATATAAATGAATCAATATAACGAGGACATTTTTCAAAGGACCACTTTTATTTCCAAATACCACGATTATTTCCCAGCTCTTCTTTTCCATCAGTAAGACTGAACACAGCCTCTGAGACCGACCGCCTGGCATTCTGCTCTGCCTCAACTCACAGGGACTTATGGAGTTTCTAGATGGACAGATGTCTTTACTTATTGCTAACCACTAACTATTGCTAACTGAATCTGCTGTTAGCTAGTTAGCTCAGTTAGCCATGCTGTGGAGCCCAGTTCCACTGCCCACTCTCCTGGCTGCAGTTCTGATGCCCATCATGGCACTGCCCCCCACCAGCATTTCCCATCGGGTCTTGCTCACCCTTAGCCAGAAAACGTCCTCCTCTAGTTTAAGGACAGGGAGTACAGTACCAAGGTGGTTTTCTTGTGGGGTGTGGCTCCTGGCACTCTTGGCGTCACACTTTGCCTCCACGGTCTATAATTTGCTGAGTTTCCTAATGGGCAGATATCTTTACTTGTTGCAAAAGTAACCACTAACTACTGCTGTAGTAGTACTACTAAGGTGGCCCAGGTCTGTTGCCACCCTCTTGGCTCCAGGTCTGACACCCATTATGGCACTGCTCTCTGCCAGCATTTTCCATTGGGCCCTGCCCACCCTGGGCCAGAAAACCTTCTCCTCTAGTTTAAGGGTAGGGACTACAGTACTGAAAACCTCCTTATTCAGGCATTACAAAATTTCAGGCAGAGTTACCTACTGGGACATCTAGCTGCATGGCTGAAACTGAACTGAAATTTTGGTCCTTCGACAAATGTAACTGAAGACATAGAAACTGTGTTCGTGATCTGACATACATCTGCCTGCCCACCATATTGGAGTGGTAAAGAATCATGTTGAATGTGACTTTTGTTTACCAGTGGATCTTGACCTTTCCAATATGGCGACTGCATTGACATAAAAGCAACAACCAGTGAGGTCTCTATGTTTCTGTATCTATGGTTGAAGAGCCCTGCCTTAAAATGTATCTTTCAATCCATTAGGGAGTCCTGACCCAAGTTCAGGTGATTGAAATCCAGGTATTATGGTCTGTGACAGTTATCCAGAATTCAGAGAACTATAGTTGCATCCTGCTACCGTGTTGATTTAAGTGCATGCTCAACCAAAAATGGATTATTAAGTAACTGTTTTAAGTAAACAAAAATGTTTGATACTTTATAGACTACTATATAGTGATTATAATGAACAACCTGGTTAAACAGTTTTTAATTTCTCAGTGTTAGTATTTTCATGAAGCCTTTGATTGACTGATGGTTTTTGTCCCTGAAAGAGCAGATGTTGAAACATTAGTGACCTGCGCAGGTCAAGACAGAGGGAGGGCTCCTGCAGATTGAGGAGGAGGAACCAGAGAGAATCAGGGTGTTAAAAGGTCAGAGGGGATGGAGAGCAGCAGCTGAAGGGCTGGCAGACACACACCTAATTGAGACGGTAAAGGAGAAAATGAGAGCGAAAAGGTCGGGGAGGGGGCAGCGAGAAGAAAGACAAGAGGAAGATATGAAAAGAACCATGAGTCAGAGGGTGAGGAAGGAAGGAGGTGTGGAAGGAAAGAAAAGGGAAGGGTGGGGGCAGGGCTGTCAGTGCTGGTGGCCTTTCTGAAAGGTTAGTGGCCTGGCCAGAGGGAGAGACAGTGAATGGCAGCCACTCTGCAGGGAGGAGAGGGGAGCTGTGGTCAGGCTGCATGGCTCTCGCACACACACATCTGACCACGGGGCGGCTTTTTCACGTGGCATTTCAAGCAAAGCACGTTCGTCCACAGTGAGGACTAATGACATTAAACATGAGCTGACATTTCACATGGACGAAATTAGCTGATTATTGTACTATTGTTCAAAGATGGTGTGTGTATGTGTGAATGTGCAGGTGTGTGTGTTTGTCTTCCACCATGATACCTGGTGCTGCGTCATGTGCATACAGTGTGTGCAAAGAGATTGTTTATTAAAATGTCAGCTCAGATGATGATCGGGCTCAATTTTTCATGAATGTGTTGCATGCTGAGTTAGAGCAACAGTGCAGGTGTGATTTTCTGTACAGCAGAACAAACTGGGTTGTACCAACAAAGATTCAATTAATCTGAGATTAGTTCTAATCAGAGTTTAGAAAAACTGCACTTAAAATGAGTAAATCCAGATATAACGTTTAGCAGAGCTCTGTTGCAGTTCAATCAATATGGAGATGCTTGGTTACACAAATTGAAAGAAGATAAGAATAAACTTTGGACCTATTCAGAATAAAAAGGGATGTAAACTATTAACTTTCAGCTGCTCTGTTTTCCTTAACAAAATGTTACACTGTTTACTAGCTAGCTAAAAAAGTTAATACAAGAGTGCATTCTTACTAGCCAGATAAAAAGTCAACAACATGTTACACCGTTAACTAGCTCGCCAACAAGGTATTACAGCATTACATTGTTTGCTAGCAAAATAAAAAAGATAACAATAAATTACATTGTCAACTGTATAGCTAAAAAGTTAATACATTGCATTTTTGCAAGCCAGCTAAAAAGTTATTTTACATTACATATATTGACAGGACATTAAAGTGTTATATTATATTACAACTAGCTAGCTAAAAAGTTAATACAATGTTACATTGTTTGCTAGGCAGCTAAGAAGTCAACAATATGGTATGTTGTTAGCTAGCTAGCTAAAACTTTAATGCAATGTTACATTTTTGCCAGCCAAATAAAAACTCAATGATATATTACATTGTTAATGAGCCAGCTAAGAAGTTAATACAACATTACATTGTTTGCAAGCCAAAGCCAAAGCCAAAAAAAAAGTTAACAGTAAGTTACATTGTTAACTATATAGCTAAAACAAAAAGTTACATTATGCATTACTTACATTAGATTTTTTGCCAAATAGAAAGTTGACAATATGTTACATTGTTGACTAAGTAGTTAAAAAGTTAACAATATGTTACTTTGTTTGCTACCTTGCTAAAACATCACATTAAATTATTTTCTAGCTAGCTAGAAAATTAACAATGTGTTAGCTACATAAAGAGTTGGTTGGCCTACTCATGATGGCTTAGCAGATAAGCTCTAATTTCTTCTTAAAAAAGACTTGTTGGCCAAGTTAATGAAATAATATGGCTGAATACTAGGAGATTAAAAATAGTAAAGAAAAAAGTAGGCTGCCTGGCAGCAACTTGAGTTGGAGTTTAAAAGTTTAGTGCTACATAATTTAAAGTTAAGCCATGATTCAGGTGGGTTTACAATTGAGTCTTTGTTAATGCAACCCAGCCTCAGAGTTTAAAATTCCATTTGCTAAATGGATAAACTAACTCCTCTTTTGTGGGTTTTAAGTGGTTGACTAGAAAGTGTTCCTCTTTACCTGTGCTCACAGGTTAGATAAAAAACTCAAAAAAGCAGGACCAAAAGGGTATATCCTGCACATATTTCTCTCATTTTTAAACCACATCTTCATCTCTTGTCAGCATATAATGGCTTTGACATTTGCACTTTGGTTGGTTACATTAATATGGGTTATCATGGCATTTTACCACATTCATTCTGGATGAATGGCACCTTAAAAGCCTCTAATACAGTGAGTAGGATTGGAAAGATGAGTGAAAGGTCGACAGACAAATGGAGACATTAAACAACCCTATCACCCACAAAATATGTTCATATCCTCCCAAATTGCTTTTCCTAATGTGTTATGGAGAAAATGTAATCAATGCCATTCAGTTAATGATTATTAACGCATTTTATTCCAACCCAGGAAGTGTGACATCCTTATACAATATAGAACTAATAAGGAGGTCAGGTTGGGTGGTCAGCATTATGAAGCACATGACTTGGACACCAGGATCTGGGTTTAGTTGGTTTGGACAACTAAAATACTTGGTTAAGGTTAGGGAAACATGATTAAATACTGAATATGCAGCCAGATATCCAAGGAATTATCCATATCGAATCACTTTGCACCTCAGGTTTTGATGTGTGTCTTTTGCATATTGCTATGTTTCTTGTTATGTTATTAACAACTGTCAACAATTGCAACTGTCAAATGTCACAGCTATTTGGTTAAGTTTAAGAAAAGATCAGTTTAGTTCGGGCTAGGCACCAACGAAGGTAGGAGGTCGGGGTGGATGGATGGCCACACAATGCATGGTGAATACAGCACGGTGAATTGCTAGACCAGTACCTATATGCTAGTTTGCATATTCATGACTTGACGCCAACTTTATGCAACTGAGTCCATCACACCAGACTCATGAAACTCAGACCAAACCTCAAACTAGGCAGTGCTGATGGATATGGAACAGATTCCTCACCCATTTCTTTCTAAAAGACAATTAAACAGTAGTCTGCTAAAAGGACAGACCGTGAAGCAGCTGGGATGTCAGTCTTTAGCACTGTTGTTTAAACCTTCTGGACTTTTCTGGTGAGGATGGACTACAAGATTCTGTGACTGCATTGCCTATTTCTTAACTCAGATGTCTTCAGGAACATATTTTAGGTAACTGTTAAGCTGCAATTTGAGAAAGGTCTAGCCAAACCAAAGCCAAACAGAGTCACAAAAAGTCACCCACCAGCCGGAACTGGTAGTGGTCCGGTGGGTCAAGATGCGTCAGATCTTCCATGTACCAAAAATGACCTTGAGAAAGACCAAATGCTTCCAAAAATCTGATCAAAAGAGCCAATAGTTCTATGTGAAACAGCTGATTCCTCACCCATTTCATTCTAAAACACATTCTAAACATTAGTCTGCTAAATTGACAGACCTTAAAGCAGCAGAGAGTTCATTCTTTAGCGACAGTGTAAGTGAAGTTGACAGAAGTGTGGTTCAGACCTTCTTGCCTTTTCAGGCACAGCTCCTCTCAACTCCCCTCCCATCTTTCTTGTCTTCATCCTCCTCCTCCTCCTCCCATCCCATTATTTTTCATGTCCATGCATGTGAATTGGAAGCACTTGGAAGCACACCAGGAAGCTGCTGCGAACTGGCACTCTGTTCTCTTTGTTTATTCCATTTATTTGTCTTTTTGGCCTCCCTCATTTACAGTTTGTTTCTCACCTCCTGCCTCTCTCTTTTTTTTCTCTCTTGCCTCCCTGTATCTCTTCATTTCCTGCTCTCCGTTTTATCATGCCCACAACAACCTGAAGTCCTATGCCTCATTTCCACTAACCAACAACTAAGGAGGGCTGCAGTTTCTTGCTGAAGTGGAATTGTTGGCTGGTATAGGGACTGAACCTGAGACCTTTTCATATCAGCGGCATTGTACCAGGATGTTCGAGCTCAGAATGTGCTCAGAACTGTGTAATGAAAGAACAGATACCACTTGATTCCTTATATATACTCATACGGCTTGCGGCTACAAACCATTCAAGTGCTGTGTTTGCATTCTTGGCACCACGTTGCAGTGGGCATGCTCCCAGACAGGGCTGCTTGTTGTCTTCTCTCCTGTGTATGATATTGCTGCTCAGAATATGGAGATGCATTCAAGATCTGGAGAGCTTCTGGCTTGGTGACGTTATTGATGAAGTCCAATATGCCTAGAAATTGTATTCATATTGGACAGTTCTGCACCTTACAGTTTATGTAAGTACTTATTTACTATACTTAAGTTTTCAGGTCTGAATTTTACTTATTTTTTTTTTTTTTTATTTTTCTAACAACTTTTACTCCCTACCTTTGAACAATATATGTGTAGTTTCTACTGTACTTCATTGTGTGCCACCTTTCCAACATCAAGGATGATTTAAACCTAAATGGTCGGGAAAGTAACACAGAAAACACAATTCCTTGTTGTATCCATCAACGCATATTATGCACAACAGATTCACTGAGATGAAAACAAAGTAAAAGACACAATAAGACCAATACGATGTGAAAGAACATCAACAGTGAAAGAGATGTAAAAGATATAATAAAAGAAAAACAACATGAAAGATGCAACAAGACATAACGAGACGAAAATTACGTAACAAAACTACTTCACAAGACATATGACAAAAACGACATAACATGACAAGGCAACAACTTTTACATTGTTTTAGTCTTGTTACATCTTTTACCTTGTTTCTGTCTTATCTTGTTGTCTTGTTTCGTGGTTTACCTCTTTTTCATCTCATTCCATCTTTTTTCTTGTTACATCTTATTACATCTGTTATGTTGTTTTTTTCATTATGTCTTTCACATTATTTTTATGTTATTTGTCTTGTTATATCTTGTTATGTCTTGTATGTCTTGTTCGTGTTGTCAAGTCTTACTTGTCTAGTTACATCTTACATCATTTTTCTCTTGTTATCTTGTATTATAGCTTTTATATTTTCTTATTACATTATATGCTTTTATTTTCTTTCACATGTGATATGCACTCATGGATACACCAAGTATCTTTTCTATGCTTTATACTTCAACCCAAGTAGGTTTGAAATCAGTCTTGATGTTGGAAAGATGGCGCACAATGAAGCAAAATAAAAGTAATGAATAAACTAAAGTAACATGCTTGTTTTGAATGTACAGATATTTGTGTTAAAATGTAGGAAGTAAAAGCAAAAAGTTGTCAAAAAAATACCTGAAAACTCGACTTAAGCACAGTAACAAAGTATTTGTACTATTTTACCTCTCACTTCTGATGTACAGTACTTCTTAAGGTCTGGCACTCCTGTCACTGGTTGCTGGTTTAAGTATAAGGACAAGTTGTCCATGTAAGAGATTGATTTTCTTGCATTGTCATAGTTTAGAAGTCAGCGTTTTCAGTTTTGTTAACTGACTACAATGTACCTAATCAACCCTAACCTTTATAAAATGTTGTAGGTAATTAACTTTAACCATGTTTTCTTTTCTAACCATAACCATACCCACAGATACTATAGAAAGAACTAATTTATTCATTGAATGTAATGTATCCCGGGCTTTGCAGAAATGTCCAGTGTCAACATTCTTGTCTGATTGTAGGTTTGGACATGAAGGGAGCTTCTTGGATGATAGGGCTGTCACATTTTGTTGAATACAGTAATCATGAAGTCATGTATAACCTGGAATAATCTGGTGTGGATTTATTGTACTGAAATCTGCTTTCCGTTCTTGACCATGGCTCAGGATAACAGGTGTGGCGAAGTAGGAGCGAGACCCTAAGTTGAGGGGTTCTGGTGTCTTTGGGAGCTCTAATTCTTTAGTAACTGTAAAAAGCTTTGACTAAACCATCTGGCAGGTTACACCAAGCAATGGAGGCTTTGTAGAGAGCTGATCTATAAATCAAAGTTCTGAATTTAGCATTTAGGTTTCATGCAACCATCACATGTGTGCTTGGGTTTTTGGCAGTTTTGGAGCAAGTCTGATATTGGCCCAAATATCCCTTTCTTCCTTTTAATGTTAAAAATGTATTAACAATACATTTGAGAAACATGTCACCCTTATTTCTGACTATAAAAAGGGATGACTCAATGCAATTTTATAAGGAGGTTGAGATGATAAAACAAACCCTCCGAGGGCTGCCTTCAGTTTGCTTTGTGCTTGTGTTTTTCTACATAGTGGGTTGAGGAAAAGTCATTCAGAGGACATTTTGAAAGGAGCAATAATTAAATTCTATTAAACTAATCACCAGTTAAGTACAGCTGGTGTGGAGCAGTGAACCACAACAAGCTGACATCAGTGCAATGCAACATGTTATTCATTTATTCATTAGGAGAAAAAGCTGTTTTTCTTTTGCCAAATCAGTGTAGCACTTCCCCTTGAAGGAAGATTTTTTGATCCGTAATTAAAGCAACATCTATAAGACGGCAGGTTTTTTGGCTGTTAAACAACAACTTCAAGCATGACACTGCATTTGATTAGTGTGTGGAGCCGTCTTCTTACTACAGTCAAGTGGTTGGTGTTGTGCTTGGTTATAAACTTAAGTCTGTCATGCAATGAAACTGATACATCAGGTTGCGCAAACAAAGACTAATTTAACTCCAGATTAGTTTGCATCAGTGTTCAGAAAAACTAGGTTTAAAATGAGTAAATCCAGACTTAAAATGAAGCAGAGCTCTGTTGAACAATAAAAAACTAATATTGGTTTAGTAAAGCCAAGTTGATTGATGTAAACTGGGTTTAATCTGTATGGAGATGGTGCTTACTCAAATCAAAATTAAAAAATGAAAATAAATGTGCATGCTGGTGGGGTAAGATTAACCATTAACTTTCAGATGCTCTGTGTTCCGTACAAGACGTTACCTTGTTTGCTACCTAGCTAAAACAGTAACAAAATGTTACATTATTTGCTAGCAAGCTAAAAAAGTAAAAAAAAATAAAAGTTAGAATGTTTGTTATCTCATTTAAAATGGAACAAAAATATTGTATTGTTTGCTAGCTAGCTGAAAAATTAACAAAACATAACATTATTTGCTAGCCAGGTAAAAAGTTTAAAAAAGCTACACTGTTTGCAAGTGTAACACAATGTTACACTGTTTGCTAACTAGCCAAAAGTGAACAAAAGTTAACATTGTTTGCCAGCTAACCAAAAATTTAACAAAATGTTACATTGTTTGCTAGCTAGCTTAAAGGTTAACAAAACAAAACAATGCTTGCTAGCTAGCTAAAATGTTGACAAAATGTAACACTGCTTGCTAGCTAACTAAAAAGTTAAGAAAACATTACATTGTTTTCTTACTGGGTAAAAAGTTTTGCTTGCTAGCTAGCTAAAGTGTTAGTTACCCTGGTTAGCCTACTAATAATAGCTCATCAGAGAACCTTTAATTTCTCCTCATGTGAGAAAAACGCATCATAGAACTCAACTAAATTGAGTCTGTCTCTTAACTTGCTTCATGGAACTTGATTATTTTGATCAATTAATTTAAAAACAGTCATTTTAGAAGTTAAAACTCCACCAGTGTAAGTTAATACAGGATCATATGTAAATTTTAAAGTGTTGGTGCAACAGAAAGTTAAACCATGGTTTAATCAGGTTTAAAAATGAATCCTTTTTGGTGCCACCCATCCTCAGTGTTTCATGTCAGTGTTGCTTGTTGCTGTTCATGTTTAAATATCTGTCTTGTGATTATGAGGAAATGAACGTGTGGCTTTGATGACTCAAGGTGACGGAGACAATTTTCTCCTTCTCATCTGAGCTGCATCAAGCCATGCAGAGGAGAGGCGGAGATGTGAGCGTAGTTAAAATTGGATAAGGCGCAGTTCACATGGAGTCCACTGGCTCAACGCTGCCGTGTCGTTGTGATTTGTCTCGCTGTGTATCTGAAACTGAGTGTAATGATGCTTCTAGTTTGAAATGCTGCTTTAAGTCAGAGCTGAAAGCCTGTTGAAAGCCACCCTGATGGTTTATTCACAACGTGTCATTTTTTCATGATGTGCTGCTCCTTTGCTGTGCCGTCTTGTTATCAGAGGCAGATATGTTTCGACTCCTTTGACTTAACTCCTGTTTTATTTTTTATTTTAAAAAAGATAGTATCACAAGACATGACATATGTTCTTTTCTTTATTATTGGAGCCAAAAGTCTATATATATGACTTAACAAGACAGTCACAGATGATTTTTTTTATTCTAACATAGATACACACAGGTTTTTCCCTGTGTATGTGTGCATTAAACTCACTGTGTTGTGGCCCTCGCTGCCCTCTGGCCTGGCCCTCCTCCAGCTGCAGGGGACCGGAGCAGCAGAGCAATCCCAGGGACGGTGCTGCACGGCTGGCTAGATTAGACCCAGGAGGAGCCCCCTCCCTCTGCCTCTCCTAACCCTGACTCCCTCCGGCTCCTGCGCATCTGGCGTCCCCAGATGTGGGTGTGAAAACAGTGCACGCTCTCAGCCTCCATCTGCTGCCAGCACATGCTGACCCCCCAGAGAGCCCACTGGGTTTATTTAAGGACGCTCACTCAGGTGTCAGAGCTGAAGGGAAAACAATGAATGGCTACTTACCTTTTTATTTGTCTCATGAATATTTATGACGTACATTTTTTAGCATGTGCCACTGCCATCTGAAGAAGTATCAAACTGGCGTGACTTTTATTAAGGACAGGTATAGGTGAAAGGTTTAAACTTCTTCATCTATATGTGCTCTCATAAATCTTCAGTGAAGTTCAGATGAAGGAAAATCGATGATAGTCAGAAGTCCTTGTTCTCTTTTGGGTAAAGATAAACTTTCTTGTCACATATACAATCATACAGAGCACAATGTACAGTGTGCACCATTGTGCAGCACCCAAAGACCAACTCCAGTCGAAACCAGCATCTTGGTCAGGGATACAGACTGGAGAGCTGATCTAATATAGACTTTTTTTATGGTGGGGGAAACTGCATTACCCAGGAACTTTGGTACTTCCTCCAGTCTGTGTCTTCACCAATTTTGAGTGAAGCCATTGTATCAAAGATGTCATCATGAACAGACGCACAACCACCTGTAGAATATGTTACACCCACTTTGGTTCCCAGGGAAAACCTTCTTTTTGTTGGTTCGAGCTGGGAATCACCTTCTCAATTTCTGAACTAATTCATTTTTGGTCAAAAAGCTCTGAAAAGGTTTACCCGTGAAACAGAATCTGATGGCTGGCTGGTGGCCTGGTACCTGAGGCTAAGTCCTCTGCAGAGGCCATGAGTTTGACTCCTGCTGCATGCCATTCCCCCACTCTCTCTCCTTGTTTCCTGTTCTCACTTCAGCTCTCCTATCAAAATAAAGGCATGAAAGCCAAAAAATACTCACTTACAGTTGGTTTTGCACTAAGCAGAATGTGTTGGACAGTGCGCAGTAATCTATAGAATATGGAGATACCACGAAGCTAGAACCAACTTTCTGGTTTACTTTTGGTGGAAATGATCCAAATGGTTCAAAACTATTGCTTGAAATGGAACTGGTTTGAGGCGGCATGGTGGTGCAGTGCTTGGCCCTGTTGCCTCACAGCAGGGACGTTCTGAGTTTGAATCCCCCAACTTACTGGGGGTTTGAGGAGTTTGTGGCTTGTGTTAGGACCCTTCTGTGCAGAATTTGCATGTTCTCCTCGTGTACGCATGGGTTCTCTAGGGATACTTGGGCTTCCTCCCACAATCCAAAAACATGCAGGATAATAGGTTAATTGATAACTCTAACTTGCCTGTAGGTGTGCTTGTGAGTGGTTGTCTGTCTCTATGTGTCAGCCCTGAGATGAACTGGTGACTTGTCCAGGGTGAACCCTGCCTCTCACCCAGTGTCAGCTGGGAAAGCCTCAGTAAGTGGTTACAGACAATAGATGGAGCAGGGTTGGTTCCATGTTGGTGTAAAAGACTTTTTGTGAGACCTTTTTGTTATTAGGGGACCATTTTGCTCTTACGTTAGTTCTTGCAGAGGTTTGAGGTGTGCTGGTGGTCATTATCCTGCTGCAGTATGAATTCCCTGCCACAAAGACGCATGATGTTCTCCTTGGTCAGGGTATCGTCAATTCAGTGCAGGTGTCCAACTCCGGAGTATAGCCAGGACACTCCAGACTTGAATGTTCTCATTCATCAGCAAATCTGACTCTTTCCAGTCATCCACTTTGAAATTCTGGTTGTTCTGAACCAGTCCCAAGCATTTAGCCTTGTTTGCCCTCCTGAGCAGTGGCTCAGAAACAGATTGCTTTTGACAGTACATTGCTGATTGGAGTCTTGTATTCTTTATTTGGCAGATTCTCTATCTGTGATGTGAAGGTGCTATCTATCTATCTGTCTATCAGGGAATTAAGCTTGACATGCTGATCTTTTGATGGTGTCATCACTTTTGGTCTGCTGAAGCATGCTTTGGATACAACTGATTGGGTTTCCACAAAGAGTTCCATGCGCAGCCCCCTGAGAAACCCTTGAGTCTAGCCAGGATTTGATGCTAAGAAAGCCTCCTTTTGATTCGATTTTCACTGTGGTCTCAGAATTTTGGACCACTCTATGGCAGGAGATTGTACATTTAATTCAAATGGTGCTGTCCTGTGACGCATCTGGCACTTCATTCATTCCAGTGTAATTTACTGGGCTCATTCACTGAAAAAAAGCTTCCATGCTTCCTCAGGCTACTGCATTTTTGGGCTCATTAAAGCCCTTTTCTGGCTGAGACACTGATGTCCCGCTGACTCCTTGTACACATGAATGGCAATTGAAACACTTTACTGATACAGCTCTTTAAGACTTTTCAGCTTTCATTGGATTTTTATTTCAGTCTATTTTATTTATTCCTTATTTAGCCAGAAAGCTCCCTTTGAGATACAAGCTCTCTTCCTCCAGGAAGTCCTGGTCAAGATGGCAGCTTCAGCAGTTTGACATAATGAGAACAATTCCACATGTTGGAACACATATAATCCATAAATGCAGCACAAGGAAAATAGTAATTAAAAAAAGAAGGAAAAAGAGAGGCATACAAGTCCTTTACCTTGTAAACCAATCAACTCATTCATACTTCCAGTGGCCCATCCAAAACTTAAAATGTTCAAGCCAGGACTTCAGTTTAGCATCAGCTTTTCAACATCCAGCATTCATACTATTAATTCATTACCTCATATACTTATTCAAACTTTCATTTAGCCATGCAAACCTTAAAATGTTCTTACATTATAATATTTAACTTGTAAATCCCATTCATACAACCTTTCCCATTCTTCCACCTCTTCATGTTCCTTCAACTGCTTCTACGTACAAATTGTAAGTCAGCAATGCAGTTTAGACTTGAGTCATTAGT
This sequence comes from Lutjanus erythropterus, assembly GCF_056507025.1. Classification (NCBI taxonomy): domain Eukaryota; kingdom Metazoa; phylum Chordata; class Actinopteri; order Lutjaniformes; family Lutjanidae; genus Lutjanus; species Lutjanus erythropterus. Next base: position 3,905,893 of record NC_139338.1, read on the forward strand.
CAAGTAATACAGTTTAGGTCCATGTTTATAGTTTATTTTGCATCCTTCATCCCTTTCCCACTTTTTCTGTCTATTCGTACTTCTTCATCTGCTTCTTCATACAACTTGAAGCCAGCGATTCAGTTTATTGTCGGCTTTTCAACAAACCTTAATATTTCCCACATTTTACATACATCAGAAGTTTTATTTATCTTTTTAATCCAGCAATGCAGTTGTGCATCAGCTTTTTAACATCCAGCATTCACACCTGCAATTGTTCTCAGAAACCGTCAAGAATGAGCGTAACAGCTCAAGTCAAGGATTCTGTAAAACAACAGCAACATGTACGATGGTTGACCAGGCCAAACATGCTGCATATACAAGTTACATACATAGAAACATGCTGCAAATACAGAAACACACTGCATATAAGAAACAAATGCAAAAAGTAAACGCTGCATATCCAGTCGTACAGCAGAAGTGCTCCAGGCCTCTAGGGGCAGTGCTGAGCTTCCACCTGAGAGACAGACAACAGACGTATCAATGTATGTATGGAGCAGATGAGTGAATGAGAGAGAAGAAGAAAGTTATGGTTAGAGGAAAGTTGGAGCTGGGAGAGGCAACATAAAAAAGGTAGGCCTTCTATTGCCATTCTTTATAGACGAGGAAAGATAAGTTGGTTCCTCTAGATTCCTGTATGATTTTATCAGATGATACTGGTTTCTGTCATTATTGGCGTCCTCTACTGGTTATTCTGAAAAAGCTGCAGCAGAAACATTTTAAAAAATGTGTTAAACCACACCCACAGGGAGATGAATTCATTTGTTTGTGACAGCCACAGTTTTAATTCCATCTCTTAATTGTGCTTATAATTAATAAATTTAAAAACTCATAGAATCAGAATAAAAGTAAGTGTGTCAAACGAGGGGGAGCTTTTTTTCCCACTTCAGTAGTAAGTTTTTACAGTTTTACAGATGCCATCACAGACTGACTGTGTGTGTTTGTGTGCACTTTCATGCCATTGGGATTCGGAGTGACGCGTTTAAAGGAGTGAAAGAATTCTTTTCTTCCTTTCTTTCACCCTGTCAGCATTTACGTCACCTCCTCCTGCTTGTAAAGAGACTCCGTCACATACACTGACTTGTAAGTTTGTCTAATCTACATGATACACATAAAGTAGCACTAGTTTTCTCTCCTTAATGACACTGAAGGTGATCTGAATGACTGGATGAGGAGCTGTTCTCGAACAGGTTTTGTTGAGGTGTTCTGTGAGAGTGTGTTACAGAACTCCTTCAGCTAACTTCATTATCATTGTCATAGTGCTTTCAGGGTCGATAACAAAACTCGTGTTTTGTGAGAAGGCGGTGGAGGAGTCAGCAGTTTTCTTGTGACGCAGCATGTGACTGTGAGAGAAACAGCAGGGGAGGACAGGGAGAGAGGCAGGGAGATAACGCAGGAATGATGGGGAAAAAGAAATGGGAAAGTAAGAGTGAGAAGAAGTGATCCAGCAAGAGTGAGAATGATTCAAAAAACAATGAAGTGAGAGATGGATTGAGACAGGAGGACTCAATAAAGAAAAAGGGACAGAGGTGGTTAAAGAAATAGAGATAATTTTGGAGTGTGTCATACTAAAAATGTTTAATTTTCATTTGGCAGATAACTGTAAATTCACCCATTCTTTAGAATTATGATGAATCATGTCCTACCAAAAAAACTTAAAAGTATTAAAACCTAGACTCTAAATCCATTTTTTGTGAAAGTGTATTCTTTAAGGATGATAGATATATGAAACATATGCAATTTATGAAATGTTTTGGTTTGCTTTAATTTGGTTAATTTTCTAAACTTGCTCTGTGCCAGAAAACCCCCCCAGACAACATCTCAGACAAGAATTCACAACTACAAACAATTTTTAAAAAGTGTTAAAGGCCTTCAAAATCTAAAAATGACTAACATGAAATTGTTACATCTCTGTCTGTGATTTTCAACCTGTAAGTTTTGCACGCTACAGCTCACTTTTTGTTGACCACCTCAGTTTTTTTCTTTGGTTTTACTTGTTCCAGCTGGAGCTTGGTGATGTAACGTTGGAATGGATCTGGGGAATGAAGTGTCGACTTGCTGAGAATGAATAACATTAATGTTAGTTGATTCAGAAAGTGAAAGGGCTCAAGTTCAAGTGAAGTCCCAAGTCATTGGTGTTAAAGTCCAACTTGAGTTGCAAGTCTTTTTTGACTTTGTCTGAAGTCATCAAATTTGTGACTTGAGTCCGAGTCATGTGACTCAGGTGTCACTGAGATGGTACAAGTTGTTACTCATTGATTTCAGTGATGTGATAACGGGTGGTTGTTAAATATGGTTGGGTGTCTTTTGGGGTTTGTCTGACACTGGTACTAAAAGAGACTTTTAAAACAGTACAGGCGCCTAAACCGTGCCTGAACCAATACTTTAAAAAAAACACAAAAAAAACAAAAGGATAAAATGAAGGTCGCTGACATTAAAGAACAACTATTTTCATTACTAAAGAAAATCTGAACTTAAAACACTTGAATTTATGTGACAATTTCACATATGTGTTTAAAACTACTGAAACTGAAATGCCCTATTTTTTAACACTTACTAATAACTAATAACAACAAAATTAATTTTGACTTGGTATTCATATTCTACAAACTTCAGGTTAAAACTTCATAGTTAATTTATCAGTTAAACAGTTTTAATTCTCTCGTAGAAATGTAATTATATTTGCTAACTACAGATAATCCTGCTGTTTTTAAATATTTGCTGCTTGTTTTGCCCACTTTTGGAATTGTGAATTATGTAAATTACAGTAAAGCTGCAATAATTAATCAATTACTAGTCTTGAAGTATTCCAGAGCCACATTCCAAGATAAACTGAGCAAAATAGAGAATTTACGGAAAAAAAGATGAATGATGGAAGGAGGGAACTGGTGAGAGGAGAAGAAGAAAAGGGGGGATACAGGAAGTGCCTGTGAGGCGGAGAGAGAGAGGGAGTCTATCAGTTCACTGTTGTTCTCCAGAAGTCTCTCTCACACTATCCAGTCTGCAGTGGACTGGACTGGAGACAGAGTTTTCTGTCTCGTATACTTTCTTGTATTTCGGAAGGGATTGGACGCTCGTCGTCTGCAGCAATTTATTTTTTCACTTCAGATCAAACAGGACATTATGCTGAAGTTTAGTGTCACCCAGTGCTCCAGGTGTGTGAATGAATGTGATGTTTGTTTTTCCAAAGCTTTATCTTGCAGGGATTTTTCTGTTTCAGCTGATAGTAAAGTTGTGTACTTCATCTTGTATGATTTGTGTCCTCGTCTTCAGCACTTTGCAGATTTTTATGTTTCATCTGTTATGTTGTCGTTGCAGTGACTGAACGCTCTCCTTTTTTTCTCTGCCTGTCTCTCACTCTATCTCTCCCTGCAGTCACAATGAGCGGAAGGTGACCTGTAAGCACCCGGTGTCAGGCGTCCCCTCCCAAGACAACTGCATCTTTGTCGTAAATGAACAGTAAGTCTCTCTGCACCCCGACACGCCCACACAGCATTGTACATTTCTGATGTCTGCGCTGATTTGAAAGGTCATTGTAGATGGTTTCATTCATCGAACCTCTGCTGCAGTTGCGCAGTGCAGCTGTGATGGTGTGTGAATGTACTGAGTCAGTGTTGATCTGGAGGGACTCGGGTATACCAAACTTGAAAAGTCCAGACTTGTTAGCATGTCTTCGTTATGAGTCGGCTCATGCAAAAGTTTTGATTGGACCCAAGAACAACAGAGTAGCAAAGTTGGCTGAGTTACATTAGGCATCCAGGGTTCCCAACTAATGTGACCAGACATTCAGAAAAATTCAGGGGTAGTCCCAAAATATGGGCAGTTGTCCTGAATCCTGAATCTTGTCCTGTTTGTCCCCAAAAATATACTGTTATAGTAAAAGATATTATGAACAAGCTAAAACAAGTGATGTCTGTATGCCGTATGCTGAGATTTGGAGACAAAAATGATGACGGCACCTGACTTGGTGACAGGAAAATTGAAAACTGCTGCACGGAACAGCCGTTAGGTTTGACTGGATTCAAGAACAACGCAGTAGCAAAGTTGGCTGAGATATATTAGACATCCAGGGTTCCCAACGAACGTGACCAGATGTACATAAAAATTCAGGACAGTCCCAAATTATGAGCAGTGGCCCAGAATCCAGAATCTTGTCCTGTCTGTCCCGAAAATGAACTGTTATTGTAATAGATATATGAACAAGCTAAAACATGAGCTATCTGTATGCTTCATCCTGAGATGTGAGACCAATTATTTGAAAAGTAGAGTCAGCTTCTAGCAAACGTATATTTGCAATTATATAAATTGTGATAAACTGCAACTTTCTTGCAAAATTATCTTTTTAATTGTAAGTGTAAGTCATGATATAATTAACCCTTCCTAAGTCCCACCTCTTTTTGCTCTGTGCTCCAATAAAAGCTGAGCAAACTGAGTCAGATTTCTCTTTTTCCTGTAAAAGCAACATAGTCACATCTTAAGTTAGCTAATGTTAGCAAAGCACTTCTACCTAGCTAGCTAATGTTAACAAAACATTAACTAACTAGCTAGCTAATGATTGATGTAGATTATCTTGCTAGGTAGCTAGCATTTTGCTAACATTAGCTAAATTAAGATGTGACCATATGTTGCTTTTACATGTCCCACAGCAGCATCTTTAGCCATCTTAAAAATGTGTTTGTCTTTTTAGTATAGACTAGCCTAGCACATAGCATAAGAGAAAAGTTGACCAAGGTACCACGCTTGCTAAACTGTCATTGGAACACAGAGAACACAGAATACATAGGGTGACGTAAGCAAATCCTTCAAAAAGTGTTGTGTTTATGTCTGAATTATTTCAAAACCTTGACCTTCTATAAAATATATTTTAAATTACATAATATTATTCATAAGTGATACTTTATTCCTACAAAACTGACACTTTCTTATTGTCTTTTTATGTGACATAAGTAATGATCACTATCTTTCATCAACAGACAGGCGCTTCCAGTATTTATATGTCTGTGGATTATGATTCATAAGTAAATGAATGATTACTTCAGTGTACTTACAGTGCAGCTTCTTTGTGCATAAGCGTATTTAATGTGTCTCTCACAGTGGTGTTGTGGTGGAGTGACTGCATCATCTGTAGTTCATGTTAAAGCTCTGACTGTTCCATGACTGTCCTCTTTAAATGTAATAATCAGAGACAGCGCGTCCACACAGCTGGGAGGACTTGAACAGAGCATCAGTGTGCAGCTGACAGAAGCCGCAGCCTGGACGCCCACACTCCTCACAGTCCGCACTCTGTCCGCCGCTCCAAATCCTCTGTCGGGGTTTCACCACGTCAGAATCCGACTTCAATCCGGCTGCTGAGCCCGTCCTCTCTGTTGGGGTGTTGTTGTCTGAGCTTCCTGGAGGCGGCGGTTGAATAGAAAGCAGAGGATTGTGGTTGTTGTACCCGTGATAAATCATCTTTTCAGTTTGTCTGATCCACAGTACGGCTGTAAACAGACCAACAGCCCTGTGAATGTTTCTGTTCTCTTCTCATCCTGACTACATAACTGTCTGAAAAGGAGGATGTTTCATTCCACGTCTGATGGGGACAATAAACATGTCCAATTTGGAGCTACGACGGGAGGGTTTATGAGTCAATTTGCTACATTTTTGCTACACTAAAACAATTGAGCTAATATAGCTACAATAATTTAATATAGGTTAAATAAAATAAAGTAGTATGGCTCCACTAAAATAATATAGCTAATATAGCTACACTACATTTACATAGCTACAATAAAATAAAACAGAATATAATATAATGAATCAATAAAACTACACCAAAATAATTAGCTAATATAGCTACAACAAAATAAAATACTATAGCTACACTAAAATAATAACTAATATAGCTAATAATATTGCTATGTGTGCCATAATTAGACAATTGAAGGAGAGATAGCCAAAAGTTTACTTTGTCTAGTGGCAGATTACTTTTCAATGCAGTAATTGGTAAAATAATTAAGTTATTTTTGAGAGAAATAGCTGGAAACTGTCACAAAATTTCAATAACTTGACTTGAAAAACTGACTAGCTAATATGGACTTGACACTAGCAGACAACAGTGGTTAATTGCTTGATTAAAATTATTGCAAGGGACATGTCCCTACCATTCCTACCCAAATTTACGCCGTTGACTGACTGTCTGTCTGTCTGAATGATGAATTGAAGGTAGGAACACACCAGAGCAAGGCTGTCCACACTTCTTCCCACAGGTCAGTGGAAAACACTGAAAATGTGTTGTATTAAGATGCCAAATATTTCAGTGTATTTCTGGTAGTGCCACAAAATGAATTATTTAGTGCTGTGTGACTGCCGGACATTGTTTGCAGTGGTGCATCATGTTCTTTGCCTGATATCAGACAGAATAGTCACACACTTTACACTCTGTTTCCATCTTCAGCCTGACATTGCCTCCGCTTAAACAGATTTTTCTGGACAAAAGTGTAGAATTGGGATGGTAGGGACATGTCTCTGCCAATATACAGGGATTATGGATTTGTCCCTTTCAACAGTTTGGATTTAAACCACTTGTGTCTGTCAGAGTCTAGTCGATGTCAGTCAGAGATTTGCTATTGTGACAGCACACCTTAGATAATTGTAAATGCAGAACAATGCATTTTTAAGTTTTTAAAGATTGCTTCATGGGGGTTTGGTCCACTGCCTACCTATAGCCATGGTTTTTTTACACCCAAAATATTTTATATCTAAATCAAGTGTCTGGCAACAAATCTAGCACTTACTCAGACCTTCAAAAGTTAAGTGAGAAATATACAGAAATCTACTATTTTCTAGTTTATTCCCATGCCGTAATCTTAGTCAGCACTCCTCTGGCAGCAGTGCAGCGTTTCTCTGTCTCCCCCTGCACTCTGCGCCAGAGACTGGACAGCCTTTACTTTACCTTTGCTCATGGGGACACTCTGTCTCTGTCACTCTGAAACATGGCGACAACAGGAAACAGAAGAACAGGCAGACAACATAGAAGGAGAGCAAGGTAGTCTGGTAGAGAACACAGTTGCAGCAGATTTTGTAGTGATGAGAAGAAGTTATCCAAAGCCACGCCACAAGTGACCACATCCCCAGTTGTTTTAGCTCCAGCTTGGACATTTTTGTTATCTCTATCCCTTGTCTGTAGGGGAGGGTGATTTGATTTTCTCTGACCAATCAGTAGAGACCAATGTATCCTGAATCTAGCACCATTTTAATTCAACACTAACACTAGGTGCTAGTGCTGTGGTAGAGACATCTCCCTTCCCTCCAATATAATGAAACTAGATGTCCTTCGGTTTGTGGTGCTCAAAGCAAAAAACTCAATAACCATGTCTGTTTCATAATCCAGTCGCTCAAAATAATCCTTGTAGAACTTGTTTGGAGCAATTTCATGTAGGAACTATTTTCTTTCTACGAAACTACACCTCCCAATCGTATCACCGTGCAGAAAAAGGCCTGCATCCTTGAGTAGATGCACGCTTCCTTCTGCCTGGAGATGCAATTGGCATTCAGTAGAAAGAAAAGTAGCTCCTACATGAAACGTCTGTGGATTATCTCAGGTAACCGAGTCATGATTTCTGGAAAGACATACTGCTGTTGAATTTTTCAAATGTCTTGATGTACAGATTGCATCTTTGTACAGTTCACACATAGTGATCAAGCACCCATTGATTTGTTTCTGATCTCTGGGCTTTTATTGGTGATCTCCAAAAACTGTTAGGGAGTGGAAAATCGGGGCTCCAGTCCTGTAGAGTGAACTCAGTGTGACATGCAGCTGGTCCTGAGGGGATTCCACACCGAGACACGTCCCCAGTCCAGTCGTCTGCCTGCCTGCTGCAGTTTTGCACAAGAGACTTTCATAGTGGCATTGTGAAAGTCTTGTTAAAAGAAAGTTTAAGTGTAATGGTGTTCCTTTGTTGGCTAGATTACAAATTAATTACATGCATGAACTACTTTAGCAAGCAAGTCAAATAAAAAGCCTTCATGGGGATGGTGATGCAACAGGTGCCGCAGCCTCTCACCATTTTTTAATGAACTAATGCATCACTTTATGCCTGAATTCTGTCCAACAACATCGTTAAAGGAAACAGGAGACTGTTTTCAATGATTACTACTTTAGGTTTTTATATCATTCTGTAGTTTCCCAGTAATGGTCCTTATGTTTTCAAATCTGAACAAGCAAATTTTGGTCAAAATGTCAAAATATTCCCAAGATAAGATTCAACATTAATCATGGCCTGATGGCCCGTGGCCACAGTATTTCATGTAGATGACCACCAAAGGACTTTTCACACCAGACATATTTTTTGTGTGATTTAATGCAATTTAATGGACCAAAGGTAGATTTTTCACTTCCGATATGAACTGCATGTTGTGGACAAGATCACATCCAAAACATCCAACATGGCAGCTCACTTGTTTCATACTTTTCACTGAACTCCGTTTTGTATGATAAACAGAGGGGGAAAAAAACTAAAGAGACAATGATTTCAGCAACAAATGTGGAGAGAAATAGCAAATGAGCTTCAGTATGGGGATGATTTCTGTATCAAGCTTCAACAGTGTACAGAAAACGTCTTTGTCTAAACTTCCTACTGGACAAGTGGCAAGTTGATAAGTTTTGAATGAACCAAATGTGCACTGTGCAGAGCTGGAACTGTTCACAAACATATAATACATTTTACCCACAGCTAGCTGCTGCTCCAGGCTGATCACATCTTTTTTTTTTTTATTATTATTGCTGCAGTTTCATTTATTTTCAGAAGCTTCATAATTTATTTGCAAAGTTGTATCGCACTTCATGTGATTAGTTTGATAGGTTGAAATTTAGCCTCTGAATTTTTTACAATTTGCCGTTTATTAATGTTGCTGTTGGTTTGTAAAGGCCTTCACAGAAGAACCAGAAACACAAAAGGAGACTATGACAAAACAAAACTGCAGCCAAATGTGGGAGTGAGTTGCAGCTGGAGTTTAAGTGGCTTCAATTTAACACATTGAAGGATGTAATGTGTGTCACCAGTCTCCTCAACAAAACTGCAAGTCTAGCTAGTTTTTCATGAGAAACACCACATCACAATTCATGATAAAACGTGGACAACACCAAGCATCACATAACATAAGATATTCCTTTATTCGTCCCACAATGGGGAAATTTACAGTGTTGCAGCAGCAACGTTGAGGGCAAAAATATAAAGAAGCATCAATAAAAAGTAAAATATAAAGCAATACACAAGGGGAAATATAAAAAAGAGGAACATTTTGAAAAGAGGAAATAAATCTAGAAGCAGTATATAGGAGACTCAGCAGTTGAATTTACACCACTGCATGAAGGGAATAATGATATTACACCTGATTATTGTGCATTTACATAAAAAAAGTCATCTGCATGAAATATTACACATTTATGGAAGGTTTTTATCAAATTGTGTATATAAGTTTACACTTGGGTCACCAAATTTAGACACTTGATGGCCAGTGCTTACAAACATTGCCGTCTATCCCTGATGTCTGTTGGCTGTCTCGTCTCTGTCAGAGAAATAGGTCCACATTTCCCTTCTGGCTCCTGTCCTGGATTCAGCTGCAGACATGTTGGACTGTTTGACACTGTTGTCAAGTTACTGACTGTGTGGGATCTTGCAGAGCTGCAGCCCACTGTCTGACTGCTAATCCCTCTCGCTCTTGTTCCTTTTAAAATGTTTGAGTCTGATTGTGTGTGTGACTCACTGGGGGTGAATGCCACCACTGATTAAACTGTGTCTTTGCATCTCTTTGTCTGGCCGTCCGTCTTTATCTGTCTCTTGTTTCTTCTATCATCTGCTGTCTGTCTCTTAAACCGATCTTTCAGCATCTCTCTGTGCCTCGTCTGTCTGTATCTATATTGAGCTCTGTGGTGTGTTTATGGCAGCCACGCCACACACTCACAATCCCAAACAAAAAAATCTCTTTGAATGTTTTCCCTCCGTCACTGTCTGCTGTCGGAATGACTGACTGCTGGATGCTCCCTACCCATCAACTCTGAAATGGGATCCATTCGGCCGACGACACACGCAATTCTTCCAAAGAAACTGCTTTCTGCTCCCTGGGAGACGAACTCGAAAACAACAAAAAAAAAAGTCAGGATGACGGAGGCTGAAATGAAATTTAGCACCGGAGCTTCTGAGAAAGACAAACAAACTGCAGCAATTACACGCTCCACCTCCAAAAGAGTCGTCACGATGGTATTTCAATCCGCTCTCGTCTCTGAACTGTGCAGCCAAGATACCGACCCCACACACACACACACACATCTACACACACTGTTTTACTGCTAACAAGTTCAGTGGAGCTTCACTCTGGGCACCACCTCTCTCCTCCTTCTTCTCCCTCACACACACACACACTCTCCATCGCTTTCACACTTACCCCATTCATCTCCCATCCCAATTATCTCCTCTGTCACACCGCTGCTGTTGAGGAGTGCTGAGCTGTCTGTGTGTGTGTGTGTGTGTGTGTGAGTTATGTAAATGAGGTGTGCATGGTTTGTATTTTTAAACTTGTTGAGCAGAGAGGAGGTGAGAAAGTCGCAGGGAACGAAAGGTGTTTAACTGCGGTGATGCTGCTAATGAGAGTTTCACCTTGTTCCGCCCCGGCTGGCACTGAGATGACAGGTGAAAGTGAAATGTCTTTGCTTTAAAGTTCAGTCCAAGTAACTTGCAGGCGTGATGAATGTTGTTTGACCCGCAGACACACAAAGTGGGGCGTCTGTGGCACGAAAGCAACCACGGAACTGATCACCCAGCTCAGGATTTAGTTATTTCTGGAGCCTTATCAGATGTAGGGCTGCTGGTGAAACAGGAAAGTAAAGTTTGGCCTGAGGATGGCGCTAGAGGTGCGCTTGTGGAGTTCTTAAAAAAAACAAGGGTTCAATCTCTGGGAAGCAGAAAACTATTAAGTCAACCTCATGTCTGTCTTAAGCCTCATTTATGCTCAGCATTAGCTACACATTAGGATACAGACTAGAGCTGCAATGAATAATCAATTATTAACTGATTAAATTAAATTCATTGGCAACTAGTTTGATTAATCAGTTTGAGTATTTTTTCAAAGAAAAAAGCCAAATTCTTAGATTTCAGTGTCTAAAATATGAATATTTTCTGTTTTTTTTAAAACAAGACATTTTAGGATGTCGTCTTAGATTTTGGGAAACACTGATCAACATTTTCTGACATTTTAAAACAAATATTAGATACAGATACGGAAGAAACGGAGCAAGACCTCCAGAAGGACTACTGGAAATTATGTTTGTTGTCAGTTAGTTGGCGGAAAGACTTCTCCGTCCGACAATGTTGTGGTGTATTTGCTGACCGCACAGACCACCATCTACCACCAGCCTGATCTCACTCCCAACTTGAGATACCGACAAAATATCACCGCCTTTCTGTGACTCCTACAGACATGGACAGTACCAGAAACCAACCTTGGAACCTCAGTGCTTTCTAGTGAACCCGCATGTGTTTCCACCAGTTTTGCTCAATGTGCAACAGCCAGTGGAATACGACATGTCCATTTTGGTTTCCAAGGTAAACCTGCTATTTTTTTGGTTCCAGTTGGGAACCAAATTTCTGTTTGGTGCAAATGCTCAGAACAGTTCACAGTTAGGTGCTTGAACTGCAACAGGGACGGTTCCATGTTGGTGGAAAAGAGTAGAATTAAATACAATCCAGGAGTGCAGCAGGAGTAACAGATTAATGCATTTACTGGACACCAAAACACTGAACAACAGCTCATACTCACAGACAGGATTCTGGAAAAGACATCATAGTGGCAAACTTTTTATCTTTTGCTGTCAAGATCATGAGGTGAATACTAGAAATACAGCATTAATTGCACAAAGTAATCCAGGAACGTGTGCTTGCATGTGTGTGATTGGCCAACGCAGCGCCTTGTAGGTAGCATTCCAGCAGTAGTTGAGCCTGGTTCAACTTCAAATGAATGAGAAGCATCTTAGTGTGACATGAGCCCTGAAGTCTCTTCACTTCTTCTCCCTTCCTCTCAAACTTTTAAATGAACATGAAAATGAATGAGCACAAGCCCTAAGCGTTCCCTCCAGGCCCAGGATCTGCTCAGTCTGAGAGAGCTCCTCAGATTTAACCCAGCCCACCACAGAGGTGATTCAAGTAATCCTCAAGAAACTGCTAAACACCAGCTTTGAGTGGTTACAGTCTCAGGAGCCGCTGAATGTGACTGCACGGCGAACGCTCACACTTTTATGATCTTTTTATAACTTCCTCTCCCTCCGGTGTATGAAAATCTGTGTGTGTCTGAAATGTAGGGACTATTTTCTCTCAAGTGGCTTTTGTTGAAATATGCATTAAATTCTTTTTTTTAATCAGTCATGCGAAAAGCAGACATTTAGATCACATCTGGAAACAGATCAACATGCTCAGTCTTACTTTAAATGCTGGATTTGTAGATGTCATAATTTAATTATCAAAGTGCATTCACAAATATATCAAACTGTGTGGCCCGGCCCAGCCTGTTCTCACTTGTAATGCATCAGCGCCCCATGCTTCAAACTATGGTGCTGTAGGTACCCCTCTAGCATCATTTCTGGGTGTGCCCCTCTAGCATTATGTATTGATGTGGCGTCAAAGTTAGTTGACATAGTATAAAGAGGGAAATTCACCATATGGAGGATGTGGGATGGTTGAATGGGTCAAACAAACACAGCAAATGATGATAAACTTACCCAAGCAGTTTTGTTCCCAAATCTAACCAAATAGTTTTTGTGTCTTTATTTTGAAAGTCGCCCTAGACGTTGCATATTTGTTATTGGTATCTTGACCACGGAGTGCTACATTTGTAAAACTGACGGGTACACGCTCCATAGCTTGATGTGTGGGGCCACTGACTAAAATGTTGTATTGGAGTTGGGAGTGAGAACACTCAGGGTTTGGATCTTACCACCGTTTTAAGTCACAGATTGGAGCATCTGTCTTGTCTGCAACTCTGCACTGAGATTTGGGAAATTATTACTGTAAAAAGTCTGTAGTTAAAATGCAGGGGGGTGATCCATACTGACCACGGACCACCAACAATCCATTATACCCCTACTATTGGGCCAGACAAAGCTGATGCCTTCTTGATCAGAGGCAACTAAGCACTAGAATACTGGCCCAGTCAGGGCCACCTGTTCATCAGTTTCCACATATTTGCACCCTCCTCAGCACTAAGAGGTCATTGAATTGACGTTGAAACTGCAGTAAAGCAAAGACGGTGGAGGTGCTGTGAAAGATTGTGTTTGCGTGGAGGCCTGCTGTTATTTTAATCAGCCATAGAAAAACTGACAAAGACACACAAGATAGTCGAGAGCAACACTGCTGGGCTTTGCGCTGTTGGTTTTCATGGTGGCACAAACATATTGTTATTCATATCCAAATCCCTAAACAACAACAAATGCATGAAATGCATGTTTACAGATGTTATCAGAGCCTTGATGCAATCTCATGCAATCAGAACAGACCAGCCAATCAGCCAAGTTGCACTACACTCAGCACCTATTTATCTGACCTGGACCACTGACAGAAAAATCGATGGCAGGTATTACTCGAATGAGTTGGCCTGCCCTCTGGAATACAGCCACATGTGCACTGCACTCAATGAGTTTCAGAAATCCCTCCTAGCTTCATTTACGCTAAAGGAGGCCTCCAAGCTTTACTGAGACTCAGCAGACCAGAACTACCTGCACACAGATAGAGTTTTAAATACTGTGCAGGCTGTTAATGTTCAGTTGGCAACATTGCCAACAGATGCACTGTTGTGTTTTACCTTTATTTGAATTTGGTAAAGCAGCATCCTGAACAGTTTGGACCACAGCTTGGATAGGACTGTACTCAATTGCCCAGTCTGGACACTCTAGAATCCCCATGTAGCCTGCAACATCAGTGGAGCGCTATTCATTACAAAACAAAAAGAACCACAATCCACATTAGCTTTCTAGCTAATGTCTCCTTATCTACAAACATGGACACAAGAATTGTGTTTCACACGGCTTACTGAATGAGTCATAATGTGCTCTTCACAAAATGTAATAGCATTTTAACAATAAAGCCTCAACTTACCATTCTTTGTGCAACTTAAAATGTCAAAAGAAGCTGAAAGTTGTTGCATCACCGTCTGTAATTTTTGACCCACGTTTTGCATAGTGCAATTCTTTTATTTCTGTTAACCACTTTGTCTCTGTACACTCATAAAAGTATCTTTAGTAGCTTTTCTTCCAACTGGAGCTCAGTAAAATGTTTCTCTCCTGTAGTTTGATTGGATGCTGTCAGACAAGATAAGATAAGATATTCCTTTATTAGTCCCACAGTGGGGAAATTTTCAGACTGGTTCAGATAAAGTATATCTGGGGAACTGAGTGTGGACTTGCTGAAAATGATCAGTGAACTGAAAGAACTTTTTCATCTCTGGGCTTGGGGGAAGGTATGAAGCATTTTCAAGTCAAAAGGCTCAAGCCCACCTGAAGTTACAAGTCACTGGTGTTCAAGTCTAAGTCAGCTAAGTCAAGTTGTGAGTATTTTTGATTTTGTCCAGTCTACAGTCATATTTACAACTTGAGTTTAAGTCATATAACTTGAGTGTACACCCCTGCTGTTTGAGGTTCAACTAGTGCTCTTTTAATTACATTATCTTGTTGTCCCTTTTCTTCTGCAATGTTATCATTGCTTTCTGACTGGACACTTGGTGCCACCTACCACTTATTTCAATGAAGCAACTCCTGATAATCATATAATGTTAGTGGATAGAAACAAGCATTCATTTGGATTTTACTCGGAATTTGGTTAAAATTTGCGATACATTTGGAAGGAGACATGGCTACTGTTTGTGCTTGGTTTGTAAGCTACACTTGAGGCAAGGTTTGCTCAGAAAGAACTATTTCCTGACATATTGTCCAAACACAGCATGAATGCAAAAGTGTTGGCAGTTGTTTCGCACAGCCAAGGCAGAAAGAAAAGATGGCCCTCACAGAGGTCAGATGCAATAGATTTTCAAATATGTGAGAGAGAAGAGAGCCCAACCTCCAACAGTCAGTCCAAGGTATGCACTTGGTTGTACACATGAAAAGTGACTGAAATAGTTTTGTAAAGTGAAGTCCAAGCTTTCTCACCTCCACATAACTGACCAGTCATTGCATAAAGTGGTTTCAGAAGTCGCATCTATCCTGTTGTGTCGTTACTAAGGTACCTCTGATGGAGTATACTGGTGACTTTATCAGCATTAGTTTATATTGTTCCTCCATTCCCCTGCTGGCTTATCTGTCAATCAAACACGTACACCGCCCCGTCCAATCGGAAGAATGAAAACTAAAATAGTATTGCTGATGTATCTTCAAACATCTTTGTTGTTACTTTCTATGCAGAACAAATATAAGCAATGAATGTCCTTCCTTTCCTTTGTAACCATCCCTTGCCTTTACGTCTCCCTATCACAAATTTGATTTTTCCTCCTGCACTGCCTGAGGGGATTTAATAGGAGTCAGGAGCCCATTCGAATGCCACTCACTCAGGAGAAGTTTAAATTACAAGATTCCTAAAACCCACATCCACAAAGTTGCTTTTTGTCCCCTAGGGGAAGTTTTCTTCCTCTCATCAGGATGTACCATACGCCTCTGCAGCTCTGGCTTTTATTAATGACTGTCTAGTTTCCTTTTTTGCCTGTTTTGTGATACATTCAACTCACTAATATCTTGTTCTGTTCATCTCCCTGATGTTTTGTTAATAGCCTGCTGTGCTCCCCATCCTAACAAGTTTAGAAAGAGGAGTTTTAAAAAGATGTGTCGGGCTCATCTGGCTCGGCTCTGACCCTCTCTGACACTTCTTTCTTTCTTCCTGCTTCCTCCGTCTGTCTCCTTACTGAATTATTAACAGATTCTGCTCACACATCTCTAGTTGTCTGATTGTTCAAACAACAGAAAGATAAGAAGATGGAAAAACAATAGAAAATGATAACAGCCAGACACGCAAGACTGACTGAAAATGTGAAAGAAAGAGCGACAAAGAGAGAGAAAGACAGAGATGGTGATGCTGAGCTAATGGGAGGCTCTGAATGATGGTGGGCTGATTGGTTGATCAAAGCAGTGTCTGGGGAAATGGATGTTAAAATAGCATGGCTTTAAATTTGTAATCAGATTGTTCAGAGGGAGTCACTGGAAGATTGGTGTTTAGTTCAACAAAGAGTTTGGAGTTTGGCCACAAAAGCTATTTTCACATGGACTTGCAACCTGTTCATCCTAGGTTCTTAATACACATATATTTGTCTGACCTCGAGAGTCCCTTGCTGATGCTCAAGATACCCTTTAGCATCTACATGAGATACTGCCAGAAAGCCTCTTAAATTTGTGGTTTATGTGAGATAGTAACAGTTTGGTTAGGTTTAGGCACCAAAACTACTTTGGTTTAAGCAACCAAATTAATTGGTTAGATTTGGCAACAGCGCTATGTTAGGTCTAAGAAAAGGTCACTTTAGCCAGCTTTAGGCACCAAAATTACTTAGTTTATGTACCCAAACAACTTGGTAAACTTTAGGCGACACAACTACTTGGTTAGCTTTAGGAAACATCTGTTTGGTTTCATTTAGACACCGAAACCACTTGCTTAGGTTTTGGCACCAAAACTATTCATTTAGGTGTAGCCAGCAAAATTATTTTATTACATGTAGGAAAAGGTCACTTTGGCTAGGTTTAGGTGCCAAACTACTTCATTAGATTTAGGAAAAAGTCACTTTTGCTGGGTTTATGCACCAAAACTACTTTGTTAGATTTAGGCACCAGAAATACTTGGTTAAGTTTAGGCACCAAAATTATTTAGTTGGGTTTGGGTACCCAGACTACCTGGTAAGGTTTAGGCACCAAAACTACTTGGGTAGATTGAGGAAAAGATCAGTTTGCTTAGGTTTAGGCACCAAAACCTCTTTGTTGGGTTGAGGCACCAAAAATACTTGGTTTTGTTCAGGCAACAGAATTACTTCATTAGGTTCAGGCACCAAATCTACCTGGTTAGATTTAGGAAAAGATCAGTTTGATTAGTTCCAGACACCAAAACTGCTAAGTTAGATTTAGGAAAAGATCATAGTTTGGATTAAAAATAAGTATGTTACATATTTCACATGATGTCAGTGAAGTAATTCACATGGCGCAGGTCGTGCGATGCATGTAAGGTTATGCAGCTTAAAACTTAAGATAATGGATTTACATTGAAGTTACTTTAAAGCTCGGTGTGTTTCATACAGATGCTAAAGTCTGAAAGAGACGCTGAGGGTCTCAACAAAACCTCTGTATTAACTGGGAATGAGGACGGACTCGTGTGATGTTTCATTTGCACATGCAATAAAAGTGACACGAGAACTACCTTCATTCATGTATTGTTTTATGTTTGCTTTTTCTTATTCTTTATGTTATTATTTCTGCCATTATTATTTCATTTAGCATGACTGCATTTAATTTCAGTGTCACTGTTTGAGTTCTTATTCTTTTGTCATTCTCTCTCCCTCCTTTGTTCTGTTTCTAGTGTGAATTGTGGAAAGCTTGTCCACCCTGACAGGCCCCTAGAGGCTCTCGACAGGTAATGACCCCTCAAAGCACTGCAAGAGCTGCTTTGGCTTCAGCTTCCCTATCAGCCTTGATACTTTGAATACTAGTTTGCTTCTGTCACTGACTAAGACTGGAATCTCTAGCATGCTGAATGTGTTGTTAGCAGTGGGTAAGTTCCACCGACAGTTCCACGTCTAAAAGAAGGTATACTTACAATTGGTATCCTAACTAGTCATGTGAGAAGATCAGTGTCAACATTTGTGGAAATAAGATTGTACAAACAAGCAGGGGCGTCTCGACCCATACAGAAAAAATATGCCCCACAGCTGCACTGTCACAGTTATCATTATAAGTCTTACAATATTCACTCTGAAACTTAAAATGATGCCAGGCTTACTGTATCTGCGGTTTTTCAAAAATTACACCATAGATTTTATTTAGAACATGTATAGCTGTTTTAATTGCACCCTCATGTCTGTTCTGTTTCAGTAGCTGAGTACACGAACAGTTGATGGCTGTTGTTTCCATCAGTCACTCTGTGACGCTCTGAAATAAATCTTGAATCAGTATTGCAGCAGCAGCCATTAGGCGCCAGGTTTATTGCCATTAATTAATCATTTTTATGTTTTACAGTTGAGATGCTGTATGTCATTAGTAGTTGCCGTCTCCTCAGAATAATTATGGAGTAAATGAGGATGTTCTGTTTGGTAAATGCAAGTGCTCCATCCTGAGGCAAAGAATTGGCCAAATGGAAAGTCCACATTCCTTATGTCAGTGCTTTTCAAATGTTTTTGCCCAAGGCACACCAAGAGGCAAGCCAAACCCTCAAGGCACACCTGTATTCATGTGCATGCAAAATAGCATCTATAACCAACCTAAACCTCGGAGCCAACGAGGTAAAAAGGCTGTCTGACAGCAAGGTAAAGTAGGATAAATATTCTAAGTATAGCTTACATTTAAATTGGTATTGATTTTTTTTCTCATTCTTGAAAATTCTGACAAAACTGTATTCTGAGGAGTTTGGATTTTTACTCTTCAATTATGCTGGAAAATATAATTTAAGAGATCAAACTCTTGACTCCCAGTGATCATATTTTTAATGAAATATATATTCAGATTTTCCATCTTACAGAGTTGAAAGAAAACTTTTTTCACAGCATAGTGGCAGTGAGCAGCCATTTTATTTTTTTAAAGTGTCAGAGTTCTCTTAATGCTAATCAAAATACACATTTTTAAACCATAATTCTTATTTAGCTTTGATTTAGAATGACTACAGAGTTCACATGTTATGGTTTAGAGACATCTGAGAGCAATATTGTCAAATAAAATTGTTGAGTTCACCAGTGCTTGAGCAGTATTCCTGCCTTTTCTAAATCATTTGACAGAAATCTGGGACATAACTTTAAAGGGCCAACAGATTCATTAAAAAAATCAATAAAAAAAAAAAGATGATTATAATAGCACATTTTTATATGTATGTTATCAGTAGGTATTGTTATTTTAGATGGCTTTTTTGAAGGCTTTTAGCACATTTTTAGATTGTTTGAAGTTGTGAATTCTTGTCTGGGACTGGAGTGTTTTCTGTCATAGAGCAAGTTTAGAAATTAAAAAATTAAAGGAAACCAAAAAATTTCAAAAATGACACATATTTCATATATATAAATCCGTAAAAAGTGCTTTTCTGGTAGGACATGGTTTTCCTACATCTCAAGAATGGCTCCACAGCAGTTTAGAGGCTCAGCTTCCTGCATGGTACTCCTGCTGCTTCTCCAAACTGGGGGTGTGTTGACCACCTTCTACTTTAGATAAGTACCTTGTATCACCCCACTTAAAAAAACAAACTATCCCATAAAAACTGTATCCAATGCAATGTCTCAAGCTCTAATCCTCTAAATAGACACAATATTCAGTGCCATGCTGTTCCACCTGTGGATTTTACTTTGATGAAACAAAAGAATGAGAAGCTGGAAGACTTGAAGCCAGGCTCATAGTTTCCCTCTACACCTGTCTCTGTGGACTCACTGGACACACAAATGACACTGGTCTTCTCATGTGGCTGTGTAAGATGCCAAACAAGTCAAGCTGTTCCATTAACTTCAGTCAAATCTAATTGGTGAATCCCCCACTATGCTAGCGCAATGAATAACACACTGATCTAGAACATCGGGACGCCTCCTCCAGCTTTGTCTTCAGCTCCATTCATCTTTAATTCAAGGCTTCATTCCTCTGCTTGAGAATTCTTTTTCTTCCCCTTGTTTCTGCCTCTTGCTAACACTAACTTGATTTCAGACTCCGCGTGAATTGCCTGATGAGCCGCTGAGCAACACTAATACTGAAATGATATTCTGGATGATTAATGTGTGTGCCACGAGTTGTGTCTCGAGCAACAGCAGGGAAAGTTAAAGTTTCCTCTCTGAATAATAACCCTGTGTTAAATTTAATAGGAACTAGCTCTTCTTTTGGTGCCATCTGTATCAAATTACAGCCCCTTTTCCTGCGTAAGTGGCTTGTATTACCTCTGAAATGATGAAATGAAATCAGGTGTCAGACTGCCACTGTGACTACATAGACTACACACATTTTCCTTGTTGAGTGACAGAGTTTAGAAAATAGAGGCTTTGTTTTTTCTCCCAGTTGAAGTTTAAAACTGTCTCATAGTGAGCTGTGACTCACTGATCGAATCCAGAAACATCAAAGAAAGAGAATTATACCTTAAATAATTCTCATAGCTGAGGCAAAATGATTCCAGGCAGACCAGGCAGGCCTATTGACCCATCCATAGTGGAATCTGTCTGCTCCAAATGATTTTTTTTTTTTTATTATTATCAGGGCCGTGCAGAGACCTTTGGAGGGGCAGGTGCTCAAAGTTAAAAGGGGGCCATGAATTTGCTCCATGATGCTGATTCATAATCTGCCCTTTATTATTTGTAGTGCTAATAATAAAGTAAAAAATAGGGGTGCTCCCATAGCTCAGTTGTACATGTCACCCCATGTACTGAGGGTATCGGTCCTCTGCAGCACTCGCTGGTTCGATTCCCACCTGTGACCCAGTTGCTGCATGTCATTCCCCCTCTCTCTACCCCCTACAGCTGAAGATATGACAGGAATGTCATAGTTTCAGCTGTAGGGGAATGTATATACTGACATCTTAGTGTCAAGTCAAAATGGTGCCAGTTTAGTTGAAGCCAGGAATTATTCATGACAAGGTTACAAAAGCATTTGACAGTGTAATAAAACTACATCTTAATAACAAGTCCAAAATGTACCACTTTACTTGAGGTCAAGGGAAATATTCATAATACACTTATAGTGGTCTCATGAAAGCCAGCCAGTGTCAAAACCAACTTTATATATGATGGTTTAATGTCATGTTAAAACATAAAGCTAAGCAGTTTCTTTAAGATTAATTATGTCAAATTGACATGACAAAGGCATTCACAGGTTATGTTGTCTTAGTTAATGTCAAGTTGTCATAACAAAGAAATGGCTGGCCAAGTTAATGTCAAGTTGTCATAACGAAGACATATCAAACAACATCAACCGCACCTAAAAATGACACAACTGACTAAATGAACAGTCATAAACATTTATGAAGACTCCTTCCTGTTCATAACAGATGTCATTACATGGTTACGACACTGTAATGACAGTCAACCTTTCAAATGAATCCCTACCACATAATATTAATATGTTGTAATAAGAATTTTCCATTTTATGACCTACTCCCATTTTAAATTAGCTTTTAATGTAAATTGAACACTTCCTCTAATGTTTGTTTTGATAAATTCAATATAATGTAAATTTCCACAGATTTAATTCCATCAGTACAACAAGAGAGTTATGTCTCTGAGTTCCTCTTTTTCACAAAAGAAAAAACAATTTTCCTTCACTAATCAATTCCAGTTTCCCCTTATTTGTTGCTTTTTTTTAACATTGCTGTGAAGCTGCTGTACTGAAAGGCAACACTTAGATGTTTTACATTAAAAGCCTCCCTCTGTCTCTGAACATAACTCAGTGACATGTGTGAAAATGAGATCAGTGCAAGTGGATGTTTCTGAGCCATCAGCTTTTCAACGTATTCTTGTTGGCTTCATAATTACTTGGAACTGTAAATGTTTTCCATCACCAGAAGGAACAACTCAACTCATCCAGACAAAGATAAGCACATAATAAGACACAACAAGGACATTTACACAAATGTTTGTAGTAACAGAATAAGTGCTACAAAGATGTAGATTATGCTGACTGGCTACTAGTCATTGCCTTCTTTGGCTGGGTTGGTTAGTCTTCAGCATGAGGAGTGACTGGTTAGGGTTGGGGTAAGAATACCAGAGGCAGAGTAGGGCAGGTCGTGACTTTGCCCTTCTGGCTTAAAAATGTGATATCTGTCGCCCTATATTGTTAGAAATAAGGGTTCCAAAATAGATTTTCTTGAAGGGCTGAGATTCTACACAGAATGATTTGTTTCTGAAGAACAGGTTTATCAGGGGTTCCTAAGAAGACAAAGGGTTGCATGAGAGACCCTTTTCATTCAGAGAATTTTTGATTGTTAAAATCCTTTATGAACTCTTTTGTCGAGGGTTCTTTGTACCATAAAAGGGTCCTCAGTAGAACCCCCTGGAATATAAGAAGGTCCCCAGTAGAACCCACTGAGTGTGTTCAAAATAAAACCCTTGGAATCTAAAAACATTTTCAGAAGAGTCCCATTGGTGGGTTCTAGATAAAAGGTTCCTGGTAGAAGCCCCTGAGTGTTCTAGATAAATCCCTGGGAGTCTAAAAAGGTTGTCTGTAGAATGCCCTTGGTCAGTTCTAATTAAAAGCCGTGGAATATAAAAAAGGTTCTCAGTAGAATCTTGGTGTTCTGCAAAGGTTCTCAGTAGTTAGTAGTTAGCAGAACCCTTAGAAGTTGAAATAGTTCTGGATAGAACCCCCAGAGAGGGGGTGGAGCCATTACACCATGGAAGGGTTCTCTCTTGAACCCCTCACAGCGGGCTTCAAATATCATGAAAAAATGATCTTTTTTCTGCTCTGAAACACTGGGAGCATGTCCACTCCGCTGTCTCAGTGTCACCACTACAACCTAAAAAACGACCAGAAACATACAGCAGCTTTTTTGGACATGTTTGAGCCACCAGAGCCAGAGGACGGTGACAGGATGTTTTTTTTTTGTTTGTTTGTTTTTTTTTCTGTGTTGGGTTGTTGGAACTGAGGTGAGCCAAAGTGAACTGCTGGGCTGATTTGGACTGAGAGAGTCAGTGAAGGTACATTTGTAACTGACTGTTAGGGAGGGTGAGGGGAGGGTGAGGCAGTGCTGTTAGTGAGTTGTTTCATGGGGCTATTGTGGGGGACCATGGCTTCAGCACCGAGCCGTGTTTCAGGTCCCAAAAAATCCTGAACACAGAAATTGTGAACAACAGTTTAATGGTTGAACTCCACAATTCACTACTACATAGTTCTCAGTCTTTCTACATGTTGTCAGCAACTTTTTTCTAACATGTATGATCTGAGAAGATATGAGAAGAAAAACTCTTTTTTTTTCTTTACGCGATCTTTAACATTGTCTGTTTCAACAATAGTAATAGCAGAGTGATGCTCCCACAGTGAGAAATTCTTTGGCTGAAATCACGAGTAAGATAGTACAGAGAACAAAAATTGATGTTTGAAATGGAGCACAGTCATCAGTAACATCAGTCGCATTCAGAGCAGATAAACACTGGTTCTCACAGTGCAGGGGAAGCATTACAGCAAACAAATGGATCGGGGCAAAAACTCAATTTTATTTCATTCCAGAGCTCTCTGATCATGCTTAGACGGCTGAGTAACGGCCTGCACCGCCAGCACCAGAGCTCCTACGTACCGGTTTCATCAGCCGGTCACTGAAGTGAAAATAAACAGAGCAGGAGGAGGAAAGGGTTTATGGAGGAAAGGTTAATAAAGGCTAAGATAACCGTGTGACTGAAAGATGAAAAGGTAGACGAGATGAGACAGTGGGACGGATTGAAAAGGCAGAAACAGATTGGCTGTGCGATCAGTGGACGGTTTGTGCTGTGTGTGTGTTGGTCAGCATGCTTTAGATGTAGGGCTCTTGTTACTAGAGGCGAGTGAAGGCCTCCCCTCTCACTCACAGTCAATTGGCCGGCAATTCAGTGTCACCAACAGAGCCACGAAATGGGAGCAATTTCAGAACATCCGCCTCTAGCAACAATGGCTCTGTGTGTTCTAGGGGCTAAATGCCTTTGCTCGCAGACACTGCACACTCACACACACTATTGAGACTGATGCGTGTGAATGTTGCCAGCTCAGCTGAAAAATATTTCATAATGAATGTATTCTGACTCTGGATTCTTGAGCTCATCCGGTTAAATCAGTAACGTTGACAGGCTGCTGGAAAGAGACTGACTGGTGTTTCTGCACCCACATTATGGGTGTCTTAGAGATTTCAACACATAATGACTTGGATGGATGTCAGAAAAAGTATATTATCCTCCAGTAAATACCAGATGGGTATTACATGATATTTGACTTTTGCTGAGGCTTCCAGAGAGATTGATTCCACTCCCCAGTCATGTTTAGGCTGGTGCTCTTTGCTTCAACACGTTCCTACTCCCAACTTGTCAAATATGGCAGCTTGTTGAGTGGGGCTGGGTACTGGTACTGGTGCTTTTAAGGTATCAACTGAAGGAACCCAGAACCAAGTCGTATTGAAACGTCTCCAGTCAAGCGATACCTGCAATCCATTTTGCAGCTAGATCTAGAAAACACCCAATCACCTCAGATGTTCTTAAATTTAAGTGTGTGATTAGCTTGATACCACAGGTACAGCTAGCAGCTATATACAGTCTGTGGTGGTGAAGTCGGCCATGATGTATATGATGGACTCTGCAGTTCAACATACCAAGATCCCACCAAAACAAAAGAA
Organism: Lutjanus erythropterus; assembly: GCF_056507025.1. NCBI lineage: Eukaryota > Metazoa > Chordata > Actinopteri > Lutjaniformes > Lutjanidae > Lutjanus > Lutjanus erythropterus. Next base: position 3,930,441 of record NC_139338.1, read on the forward strand.
ATGTTATCAAATGAAGTACTCCATTGGTATAGGTACCACTTGAAGGGGAATGATATTGGTACTGCTATTGTAATTTTCAGAACGATATCCAATCCTGTTGGTCAGTGACCCTGTACCTATCAGGATGCTGTAGGTACACCTCTAGCATCGGTTTTGCATAAATAATTAGCAATAATAATGTCCGTAGGCTTTGAAAATAAAGACAAAAAATAACTGGGAAAGTTCAAGGAAAGACCATGGTTTGGACTAAAATAGGTTTTTAATTTACATAAGTTATGTATGTAACTAACATATATCAGTTATATACGTAACTATGTAACGTAACTTAAGTATGTCTTCTAAAGAAGTCAATGTTTCACACAAATGCTGCTGTCCTGGGTAGGTTCAAGGAAACTAAAAAAGAAGGAAGAGACATTTCATCACTATAGAACATTCTATTCTCTACTTGGTGCCAGACTTTGGGGACAGCTCTATTGAAACCTATGGGAGAAGCACACTAAAACTCAACATATCTGCGTTGTATGACCTTTGATGAAAAAACGTCTCTTTAAAAAATGAGTTCACATTGCACAGAATAATATATTCACTGACTTTTCCAAATGTGTGCATTTGTTTATTTGCTGTCGGTCTCCAAATAGTATGATCAACATGCGCACCCATCACTCCAAACGGGCACAGGCTACGCAAGATAGCTATGATGCGTATGCATGCCTATGTGAAGGCATAGCTAAAAACAAGTTTGTTTATGGCCTAAGTCAACGTTGACTCATAGCTTCACGTGGGACACTGCACACCACTCTAAAAGTCCTGTGTTTGTTTGAACCATCCATCCACCCCATCTCCCCCATATCTGAACTTTCTCACTCTTTATACCACTTCACCTTTCTCAGACACAACATTAAAACTTAACGCTGTCAGTCTTCAGAAATGAAGCTAGAGATGTACCTACAGTGCCAGTTTGAAGTGAAGCAGCACTGACCAAGCTGCTGTATTTGATACACTGGGAGTGAGAACTGGCTTTCTCACAAGATAATAGGACAGCACCCTTTTTTTAATTTTATAGGTTAACTTAAGTTATGGATAGTATGGAAGCAATCTTTAGTAAGTCTTATAAGAACTTCTAGATATCCCATGCTCAAGATGACTGAGAATCTTCACCGACAAATAGCCTAAAGGCAGGTTCCTGTGTGTACACATGAGCAGACGTATTTTGGCATTCAGTTTGATGTCAGCTTGTTGGATGTCAACTTGAAGTTCTCTGTGAAGTCCCAAATCAAAAGAGAATCAGAGGTGTAATTAAAACAAAAGACCTGCTGTAGCTTCAAGGGTACCCTGTGTCAAATTTGGAATGCCTCTAAAGTCTCTAAAGCATACTAAAATGCATAATTAACCATAACTTCCAATTTGCAACTGCAGCTCCCTTAACTAATATTAGTAATTTACCCCCTATTAAGAGCTAAGTATTAAATGTGACAATCTAACTTGCCTTTAAGTGCTTTTGCCAAACTGAGGGATGGATGACTGCTGTGGGGATGCAATGCTCTAAGAGTTTCCTATTTAAAAATCCATGACATTAAGGACTCCTGTAATTTGATTGGATGAAAGCATGCCATTGATTCTTATAATCCCTCTGAATTTCAATCAAAGTCAAACATATTTTTTGTATCAACATGACAAGAAATTGATGTTTCTATTTGATATGAGTGTTCAGTCAACATTTAATTTGCAGAGTTGGGGTTTTCCATTTGGCTTCAGGGGGCTAAATGTTGCTGAGTAGGCTGGAGTATAGCAAAGGAGATTATCAGAGCTGTCAGCGTAGAATATAGAAGAGCTGGTAATGTGCTGCAAGGCATGTAAATGGTTGGCATGCCAATTATGCTCCTTGTGGCTCCTTGGAAAGTACAGGACTTTAGTACATATGAGGATAAGTGGTGATTAACTGTAGTTTTAGGTAAAGCAGGAAAAAGAATGGAATAGCAAGAGAGCAGAGGTATTACAAAGAGTTAATAAGGCAGGTGAGATTATGACACAGTAGGAAGTGTTGAAGGAGAGATAAAGACGTCCATTTTTCACCCAGGGGCCATTCCAGCTGCTATACCGCTGGTTATCTGATCTGCAGTGTGGGACAGTCACAGGCGATACACCTGGGAGACAGACCACTGTTTTTATCAGCACCATCAGCCTGTGAGTGTGTGTCTGAAAGAGATGGGGCCACACTCCATGGTGCAGGTGTATTCGGAGGCGTCAGAGACAGTCTGTGCAGAAGATATCATTTATACTTCTGATGAGTTCCCAAAAAAAAAGCGAAACAGATCTTATCTCAACTTTGATTCTGTTTTATCTGAACCTGCACACAACTAATGAAGCAAAGCCTGTAAGATAGTGTGAGCAGTCGACTCATATCGCAGTTACACTCATATACTCTTATTTTTGCAGCATAGATTCAACACCATTTTGATTTTGATCTTTTATTTAAGCCATCAGTCCTACAATGTCCTGTAGACTCTAGAGTCTACATAGAGCTTGAAGTAATAATCATCACTTCTGCTGAATTTTGTGTTTTCTAGTGGGGAGTGACCAAACATCAACACTGTAAATATTGTAACTGAACATAGTAATTCATTCCATGTTAGTTGGCTGACTAAATAATAATAATAATAATAATAATAATTTTATTTATATAGCACTTTTCAAGCTTACGCACAAAGTGCTTTCCATATTAAAAGATTTACAGAATAAAAGGAAAAAAGCATAAAAATCATATTGAAACATTTAAAAACGCATTAAGAGCAGATAAATACAACATATTTTCTTAAAAACAATAAAGCAATAAAACATTAATCATAGTAGGCCATTCTATAGAAGTGAGATTTAAGAAGTCGCTTGAAAGTCTCTGTGGAGTCTGCTGATCTCACATTAAGGGGAAGACTGTTCCAGAGCCGAGGGGCCAAAGCTGAAAAGGCACGGTCACCCTTAGTTTTAAGTCTGGTCTGAGGAACAGCCAGGAGATTTTGATCAGCTGATCTCAAGGGCCTGGCTGGACTGTACAAGGTTAAAAGCTCCTTAATATATTCTGGAGCAAGACCATGAATTGCCTTGTATGTAATTAGTACAATTTTAAAATGTATTCTAAACTTAACTGGTAACCAGTGCAGGGATGCTAAAATTGGGGTGATATGACAGGACTTTCTAGATGTAGTCAGTAATCTGGCTGCTGAGTTCTGGATGAGTTGTAGTTGTGAGACCAAGTGTGAGTTTAAACAGGTAAAAAGAGAGTTACAGTAGTCCAGACGTGACGATATAAAAGCATGTATGACTTTTTCTGTGTCATTAAAACTGAGCATGTGTCTAATCTTGGAGATGTTTCTTAGCTGGTAGAAACAAGACTGTGTGATCTTCCTGGTGTGCTGTTCAAAGGACAGTTGACTGTCAAAAGTTACTCCAAGGTTCTTTGCTACAGATTTTACATTGGTGGAGATTGGACCTAGAGAGGACTGTATCTGTAATTTGTGACGTTCTGGGCCAAAGATCAAAACCTCTGTTTTATTGCTGTTGAACTGTAGAAAATTCATTGCCATCCAGTCTTTGACACTGGATAAGCAGGATTGGAGTATGCTGAGACTGTGTAGATCTTGAGGTTTAAGTGAAAGATATAACTGCGTATCATCGGCATAAGAGTGGAAGGAGACGTTGTGTTGCCGAATGATATGTCCAAGGGGTAGCATATAGAGGGAGAATAAAACTGGTCCCAGAATTGATCCTTGGGGTAGTCCATAAGAGATGTCCGCTGTTGTTGACTTAAAATCCTGAATGGAGACGAAGAACTTCCTGTTTTCCAGATATGAGGAGAACCAATTCAGTGCAACACCAGAAATTCCTGCCCATGTACTCAGTCTTTCAATAAGAATTCTGTGCTCTATAGTGTCAAAGGCTGCACTTAAGTCCAGCAGCACTAGGACAGAGCAGTGACCTGAGTCTGCAGCCAGTAACAAATCATTTGTAACACGAAGAAGAGCTGTTTCTGTGCTATGTGCCTTTCGAAAGCCACTCTGGAATTTTTTTTAAACTACAGCACATCTTAAAACCAGCTCAAAATACAAATTTTTTTTCCTATAACCCAGCTTTACAATTCTAAAATATTCTAGAGTAGTGGTCTTTTTCATGGGACAAAGTTAAAGGACTAGAATTGTGCTTATTAATTACAGATATGAAGTTGAGATCAGCATTTTTAGGAGAAAAGTCTACGGTGCATTTCTGTTATTGCCTTGCGAGGTGGCTGGATTTGTGAAATCATGCAAGAATCTGTCTTACCAGGCTTCAAGTTATCTGTTTGTGTCATCATCGAAGAAGGGACTATCGGCAGCTCTGGGCAAGGTTTTAGAGTCATCTCGAACAAACAATGGCGGCTCCTGAAGAGGTTAGCATAGATACTGTGGTAGCATCAGTTGTATCAGACTTAGAGAGTATTTCTTCAGTGAAAGAACAGCAATGACACTGAAGGCTTTTCTCAATTGAAAAAGATGATTTCGATCTTCTCCTGACTGGTTTCGGCAAGAGTTTGATCTGACTGGTTGAAGTTAGCCTATGTTAGACGTGACAGGTGGGTCATCCAGTCACCTGCCAAGTGTTTTTTTGAAAGTGCTTGCCCTTTTCCAAACAATTTCTAAGGACAACTTTAGATTTAAATATTGTTTAGTGTGAGTGAGAATTTTTGTCTAATGGTAGCACAAGAGGATGAGACAGGGATCAACAAACACGACAGAATTCATCATCGAGGGATAATCAAGGGATCATCAGGGAACACCCCATCATTAGTCTCTCACATACCTTGTCATGGACCAAAGTTTTAATCAAGTGCACATTTTGGCCTCGTCATGTTACAGGGGTTATTGGGAATCATTATGTCCTGAGTATAGGCTAAAGAACGCCATTAAATTTATCATTGTGTCTTTAGCAGCTAGATCTTCAGTTTTCTTTACCAGCCACTGGGATTGTGTGTGTCTGGTGTTTGGTTCTGGGCAGGTAGTTTACAGTGGATTTATCAGAGTTTATTTCCCTGAAAATAGTTCCCTGCTGAGAGTGGAATTTGTGGGCAGGAAAACAATGAGCTTAAAGAGTCCAAATGCTCTGTAACTCTGACAGAACTGCAAATTTGGAGGCAATTCCCAGTTGATGTATCACCACTTTCCACGGCTGCTGGTAACAGGAACACAGGTGAAAGGATCCAAATGCAGACAACTGATGCAGAGCTGATGCAGTTTAGCACAAGATTTCGGAGTACAAAAGCCTATGGGATGGTGGGTCAAAACCAGGGAAGGCAGTCCAAACAAATTCAACAAGGAGCAGGCGAGAAATAAAAAGTCCAATAAAAAGGCAACAGGCAGGTAACAGATCTCAGGTACAACAAATGAACAGGATGCAGAGGCTAGAGTGCAAGACATGAAGCACATTGCAACTTAACAATCTGGCAAGGAACAAAGGAAGTTTGTTGTGCCTGACTATGTCTTCTGTCTCCAAGGATAACAACTGTAAAGTAAGATCTCTATAAAAATGTTGATGTATTCAGATCACCAGAGACTGCTCATCTTAGGGACTGGCAGCACGTGCTGAACAGAAGTAATAGAAAACCTTGTGTGTTGTGTTTCGTCAACAGTAATAACAACTTGGACAATGGCTTTCATTGACTTGTTTTAGTTATATTCTGCTGACCTTGGGAGCACAGATAAAGCTGTCACCATGTGGTAGTTTTAATCAGACACGGGGACCTTGAACTTTCTTTTTCTCACATTAGCTATTGTCCTTCTACTCGACTAGGGGCAAAAAACTTTGCACTGGTTCAATTTGTCAGGCCGAGCTGGCAGGCCATTTAAATTGGTCGGACGTAGAGGCATATATCAGAGGTGACACCCAGAGAATAATAGCTGTGATTCATGCCACCAACTCTCTTCCCTCACATTCTCACTTTCTTTATCTCTGTTTCCCCGGCTCTCTTCTCCGTCGCATCCCTCTCTGCTTGCGCTCATTCGAGCCGCCTCTACCCTTCCCCTTCGTTCTCATCCTCCCTCTCTTTAATGGCCCTAACTGAGATAGTGTGTCATTAAGAGAGTGAAGATAGGGTCTGCTTGATGAGATGGGGGCGGGGGGGGCTGGCTGATTGGCTGCCTGGATTGTCTTGGAGACAGATTGGGCCTTTGAGATTAGCGACTCCTCTCTGTTGTATTGGTAGCACAATCAGTCACAATACAGCACACACACATCGACCTGCACATATTTGCCAATTATTTTAACTGAATGAACTAATTTAACCAAAGGCACCTTCACACTTACCACCTTAATGGTTCAGTCAACTCTGTAGTGTTTACTCCTTAAAAAATGGAGCTGCTTTTAAGAAACTGACTTACACCAACTTCCATCCATACAGTTTCTGTCCAAGTTCCATTGCACAATCTGTTGCATGCAAAAAGTTCCAACACTAAAGTCACCAAACTGGACATCCCTCAACTGCTTCTTAAGGTTCCGTCCATGAAAATCACAAACAGAATAAGTAAGAAGGTACAACCCTGGCGGGGTATCCTGTCAACGAGACGAAATCTACGAGCTCATGTTTAATTTGTCTGTTCTAGATTTTGTCGGGCCAGTCACAACTGTTTAGTTAACGTGGTACGAGTTTGACAAAGAGACTGCCAGAGGAAAGTCATACATTCCAAGCATGACACACCAGGCTCACACAACTCAAATAAAACTGTCAGACAAGGCAGTGCTGATCAAATATGAATCAAGATTCTGTTATTGTATTGCCTATTTCTCTCCTGACATGTTTTAAAAACATTTTACTGTACTATTTAGCAGGCCTGCTGGCATCCAGAGGCATTTTGGTAACTGTTTTTGATAACGCCCCTTGGGAAATAAATTAGAGGTTTTAGACTAATTCACATTAATTGACATTGATTCAGAAATGTGAATTAGACTGGTGATGCCATGCTACAGGTGGCTCCCAGTGTCCTAGAGAATGTGCTTCACTTTCTATCACGAAGAGACCCCAAGAGTCTAACATCCTCATGTAGACTGGATCGGTAAACTCGCATGACCCTTCTAGAGTCCTTGCAAGACCAAAGAGCTGGTCCAGTGTTCCACACAATGCTTCCTCTGAGTCTGGGGTTCATTAGTCAGCCTGAGCTGGACTAAAACCTGGATTATACTCCCAAACAGACAACTGCAGACACCATGGACGTGTAGTAGTTCTATTTATACTTCCTGCTCTTATGGATGTGGAAGGTATCATTTTAGCTTAAGAGTGACTTAGATGGATCAGTGTCTTTGGAACAGAGTAACTTTTTCCAGAATAAGGAGACTGATGCCCTCCTGAAACCAGCCTGGAAGGGGATCTCACCTACAAATACCTAGTAGCCAGGCCAGCTCCCATGGTCGCCCTCCATCTTGCGCCTGTGTCATGTTTTGTGAAGGAGAAGAACTAAACAGAAAAAGGAGGTATTTGTGGAGTTAAAGTATGGAAACTTGTTCTTGATGACCAACGAAAAGTATCTGTTAAAGCAGATGGATATTGACAACAGTCAGAAGCCATGTTTCCACTAGGGAACCAAACTTTCCTTAGGTACTAGGAGCCTTCAGAGGAACTAAGTGTGTCTCCACCTCAGGGACCAGGATCCAAATCCAAATCTGCGGACATTATTTTACCCCCAAAAAAGTAGTACTTTCAGAAATTCCAGGAACTTTGGGGTTGAGCCGTGGAGCTTCTTGCTGTGTTGTTGTTTTTTTGGTTTTGTTTTGTTTTTGCTAATGAAAACAAAACCAAACTCATGGTCACACCTCGTGTAGCTCTTACTTTAATAATTGCATTATACTGTACTTTTTTTTATGTGTAGGTCAAATGTCTGACTCACTCCCTCTCTCTTTGTCTCTCTATGTCTCTCGCTCTGTGGCAGGCCGGCTCCCAAGGCTTCGTCAGAGCAGGGCAGCACCAGTGACAAGAAGGAACGTCCCATGAGCACCATGAGCGAGGCATCAAACTATACAGGTGGCTCCGACTACAGCACCTTCCCCGGCAGCCCATCCACCACCGTCACTACTGCCACCACCACCTCCACGTCATCTACACGGGTTGGTCTCCATCCAAACATTTATTAAATCTTGAGCACAGCTCTGGTGAGCAGTTTAATCATAGTTGAGTCACTCCACCACTTTGGTCCAGACTGAAATTGCAGACACTGGATGGATTGCCATGAAATCTCATAGATAATCATGTTCCCCAAAAGATGAATCCTAAATACTTCATTGATCCTTTGACTTTTCATCTAATAACCCCAGCAGGTCAGAGTGGATAATTGAATATCTCAGCAGCTACTATGGTTCAGCAAAAATGGTTCTCAGATGATGAAGCTCAAAGAATTTAATGATCCCCAGACTTTTTCTCTTCCACCACCAGCAGGTTGACATTTCTAGGTTAGCTTGACACCTATTGTTTTCTATGTGCATTGTTTTCTATGTGTATTAAACCCACATACACTCTTGGTCAGGATATACCTTTTTCCTAAACAGCTTCTTTAGCATAACCCATACTCAGAATGTGCAGAATTTGACATAATTTCTGCTTTTTTGAAGCGTTGAAATGCATCGATGTTTGGAAGTAGGACAGTGAATCCTGACACATAAGAGTGTGTCAGCGCTTCAGGAAAGCAGAACTTTTGTCAAATCTGACACATCCTGGGCGGCACATCAGTGTGTGATACAGCTGTCATGGATGCAGGTGTGCATTGCACAAAAGAGAAAAGAGAAAAGTCTTTGAAATTTCTTAGCCATCCAGGTCATCGTATTCCCCAGGAGCTGCTTCAGGCAACTGGATTTGTTTGAGTTTCTTGAAAATGTTTTACCTCTTAACTGAGAAGCTTCCTCAGTTTTAACTGACAAGTGGTCTTTAAAGGAACAGACAGACATTTAGATAAGTATATGTGCTGGGAACCTGGAGTGTCCATGAAGTTATAGGGAGCGGCAGTAGCTCAGTCTGTAAGGACCTGGCTTAGGGACCAAAGGGTTGCCAGTTCAAATCCCACTTGCTCCAAAGTATGGGGTCTGGACTGGTAGCTGAACAGGTGCCAGTTCACCTCCTGAGCACTGCAGAGGTGCACTTGAGCAAGGCACTGAACCCCCAACTGCTCAGGGCCGGGAGACCAGGATTCATGTACAAAGTGAAACCAAAAGTCACTTTGTTTTTTGTTTTGTTCACTTCTTTTTAACTTGCAGAACCTAGTCTATGTTAAGTATATTACATACATTAACTTTGGCAAACATACTTTTTTTTAAAACAAAGCATGATCTTTTCCTTAACCTAGCCAAGTAGTTTTTGTGCCCATATTTTGAAAGTCTACACAGCTGTTGCATATTTTTACTATTGCTAGTGTGAAGGAATTGATGCTACAGGGATAGGGTAAGCGGAAGGCCACTGGCCAAGCTGCTATGTTGTGAGAACGTGTTGAACTGTCAGTCAGAAAACAAAATGATTCCTTTTAGATAGTCAGTCTTGTGTTGGACTAAGTTTTTCCTTACTACAGTTGCCTCAGTTCTTGCTCTTGGTGGGAAAAATTGGGTTTGTAAAGAGTACAGACTAGACCAGCTCTATTTGAAAAGTGCCCAGAGATTGCGCTGTACAAATAAAATATAATTGCACTGCAATAAACTGAATTACACTGAAATGCGTTGAAGTGAATTAAATGCAAAACAAGCAGCTGCTCTGGTTCGAGAGGTTATCCCTTGTTGTTGTTTTTTTTGCATTCATTTTTAGCAAACTGTATTGATATTTAATGGAATGAATGAAAGGGATTCATGTAAGTGATTCAGTCAAACATTAAACCGTCACTACAGCCCCTAACACCCCTGATAGAGTTGATTTGTTGTTCTCATAATGCCATGCTGGAGGTCAACCTCAAGCCATCTATAATGGTTACATGCTGAGTCGTCACTGACTCACACCCAGTGACTGTTCTGGAATGTGTCCACGTTGTGTCATTACCTCTCATCTCAGGCTGGAGGAGTGTACGTAAGAAGCAGGCTGCCTCAGCTGTATTAGCAGCGAGCGATTCATCTGCACAGGTCACTGCTCTGTTAGACTGAACAACGTGTGCCTTTATAAATGATTAGTAAACCTCACAAACACACAGAACATACATATGCATGGGTAGATCAAATCAAAAGTTCTGTGCTTTCATGAATAAGTGATGCTTATACTATTATTACTTCTGCTTACACTGGCCAAAAGAAAGTATAACACTGCATATCTTCATGTATTCATGAGAAGTCATTATTTATAACTGAGCAGTACGGGTCCTGCTCCGTGCCTCGCCTGAGAAACATTTGAAAAAGCACACAGGCAGTCGATGGAAGAAGATGCATTGTGGGAAAAAGGTCAAAACAAACGTAAAGAAGCTGCTAACATTTTGAGGATATTTTGCAGTGTAAATAGTTAAGCTGTGGGTGTTTTTCTTTGGGCAAAATGCCAGACAGAGATAACATGCAGGAAGGTTCTGCAGCGAAACAAACGTGCCAAAAGAAAACTAGTTCACACACAAGAACAGCTTGATGATATACTGATAAAGATGTAGGTTTGTGCCAATGAAGAAGAATCTTAATACAATGATATTTTAGCCAGTAGTGATAGAGTGCTGTCTGTGGGGGGACACTGGGTTTTATGCCCTCTAAAGTTAAAGATGACAGGAAAAACTGCACAGTCATAAATTTCATTGGTAATTGAAAGAACAGCAAATAAAGTCATAGCATGTGTTATATTATTCTTAATATTTAATTTACATGATGAGGTGTAGTGTGCGGTTTGTAGTGTCTTATATGTTACCGGTCCAGCACAATGAGTGCTTTAAAGGGATAGTTCACCCAAACATGAAAATTCAGTCATTATCTACTCACCCTCATGCCAATTGAAGGTCAGATTTAGTTTTTTATTCCACAAAACACTGCTGGGGTTTCCCAGTAAAATAGCGTTGCAGAATCTCCCAAACAATGGAAGTGAATGGTGATAAATTTTCAAACATATTAAACAGCCCCAAAAAACCCAATAAAATGCCTCCATATTGCTCGTCTGGTGTAATCCAAGCCTGCTAAAGCTCCAGCATGCCATTCACTTGTGTGTGCACACCGTCACACCACACACATCCAGTTCAGACAGTGTGCACATGCATGTGAACATGTCTCCCAAGTTAAGGATCTAAAGTGAAGATTCAGGCTAAAAACATGGTGTAAATGACATATTTCAAGTCAGCTTGGCATGCTGGGGCTTTAGGAAACTTTGATTACACCAGACAAACAGTATGGAGGGATTTTATGTTTTTTGCTGTTGTTTTTTTACATTTGAAAACTGTTTGAGAGATTCTGTGACACTGTTTTCCTGTGGCACTCTACCTGACCTTCAATCTGCATGAGCGCGAGTAGATAACGACCAAATTTCCATTTTTGGATGAACTATCCCTTTAATACAGTAACTTGTAGCTCCATCATCAGGATTAGACACAACACGATTTCTGCCACCAGCTTTGTGTTGAAATACTTCAAAAGATTGAACAATGTAGATGTAAAGTGTTGGCTGTGCTCTGGGGATCAAATGTGTTCAACAAGCGCTTTTCTGCAACAAATTAATCTTTATTACTGCAAAATTCCAAGTGAAAGCCCAAAGCATGCAAGAACACTGGACTGATACCTTATCCAAAATACTTCTGGGTGAAATACTGGCAGAGATGGCAGCATGATGGATTTACCTTCAGCACTTGGCTGTGGGGAAATAAAGCTTTCACTGAAGAAAGATGCCAAAATCTCCTGAAGCATCCATCTGAAATCTCACACCAAGTGAGTGAGAGCTTTTTAACTTTGAGTGATCACTAAGTTTATTAGGCCTGCTGCTTCTGACATTGCAGTGCACCCAGTGAGAACAGAATGAATCTGTCTCATCTTAATAGAATGACTTTGAATACACCAGATGACTTGTCTTAATGAATTTCCTTAGTTCATAATATGAAGAGTTGTTAAATATCACTCCCATGATGCTGTTCAGATCACAGGCAGTGAACTTGGCATTTCATCCTTGCACCTGCAGCATAAGTAAAGCTGCATGCACAATTTATATTTGATGATTAAAGATGAAATGGTGTTCTTCTGCCTCAATAATTATTAATACCATCAGATAATATACTACAGCAGCCTGGTTTGGATCACACATTTCTACATATGTTTTTTTTACATATGGTGTCTGATCATTGTGTTTTGACAGTAGCCAAAATGATACCTTAAAAACAAAGGCATTTCTTGGGCTAGTGTGCTTATTTTTCAGTGACAGAAAATGTCTAATTTTTTGGGATTTGTTGTGGCAATCAATCTGTTCCATCATGCAGATGGTGTGAAAACTCTGTCTACTTGAAATTACAATACTAATGTGCAGCAAACAGATTTTGATACAATGTAATGCTGCCTAAATGTTGTTTTCCATCAACATAATGAAGTTCTTGAGTTCTAGAATGGCCTGGGTGAGTTCTAGATAAGGCCCTTAGAAGGTGGAAATTTTCTGGGTGGAACCCCCAGAGAAGGTTCTGGGTGGAAACCATTACGCCAGAGGGGTTCTTCTCATGGGGGTTTTGGGTAGAACCTTTCACAGATTATTTTGGATATAACCTTTTATGCTGGGTTCTTAAAGGGTTCCGAGTGGAACCTTTGTAAAGGATTCTAAAAAAAAAAAAAAAAAAAAGACAATTACAGATGAAACCTTAAAAAAAATGTGGATTTTTAGATTCCTTGTGGTGGATTCAAAATGAAAGCCTTGGAATATAAAAGAGTTCTTGGTAGAACACCCTGGTAGGGTTCTAGATGAATCCCTTAGAAGGTGGAGAGTTTCTGGATAGAATGCTGAAAGATGGTTCTGGGTGAAAACATTATGTCAAAAACGGCTCCTCTCATACAGGGCTTTGAGTGGAACCTTTCACAGATGGTTCTGGGTATAATCCTTCGTGTTGGGTTCTATGTTGAACCCCCTGAAAGGGTCCCAGGTGGAACTTGGGTTCCTTCCCACCTTCACTGAGTTCTAGAATGGCCTGAGTGAAGAAGAAGGAAATTTTCTGGGTGGAACCCCCAAAGAGGGTTCTGGGTGGAGACATCACACCAAAGAAGGGTTCTTCTAAAGGGGGGTTCTAGGTGGCACCTTTGTAATATAAAGGAGTTCTTGGTAGAATGACCAGGAACCCTTAGAAGGTGGAACATTTCTGGGTAGAACCTCCAGAGAGGGTTGTGGGTGGAAACATTTTGCTATAGTGGCGTTCTTCTCCCTTTATGTTGGGTTTTGTGTAGAGCCCTCTGAAATTGTTTCAGGTGGAATCTTTATAAAGGGTTCTACCAGGAACAAAAAAGGTTCTCCTGTTTGGACAAGCTGAAGAGGTTCTAGTTAGCACCTTTATTTAGTGTACATGAACTGATGTAGGTTCCTGCATGATGACGTTGACACATGTATAGGTTGAAGATTGGAAGGGGAGGGTATCAGTGCTACGTCACTACTTTTAGCTAATAGCTGAGTTTCTATTTGAAAAATCTGCTAAACAACACAGATGGAGTTAAATAGGTGCACAATCTGAACGGGGATGTGATCTAAAAATGGTTTAAAAGACATTTTTTCATTTCATCTCGACTTTAATTTGACAGAGTTGCCTGTGGGCAGATGTAAACTTTGGAGTAAGGGTAACCCCCTGGGCCATAATTATCTCCAGTAAATTTCATGCCAATCTGGTCATTAGTTTTCGGTGTAAAAGCTTAATAATTCTGCCTGTAGAGGAAAAGTTGGGTAATTAAAAATGAAACAGTGATCCACTAGGGAGTTGTAGTCCTCACTAGACAGTTAGATGTGATGGTTGTGCCACAGGGTCACCAAGAAATTTAGGAAACGTCACTTTAATGAGTACAAACAATATAATATCTTACGGCAAACGCTTCAATAGACATTTCATCCTGTTTGTCTTAAATTTAGACTCAGTCACAGCGCTCCTTGTATCTCTCTGCTGTTGACTGACATTAAAGAGGTTTTTATGCTGCAGTGCTGCATTTTTCAGTAAGTGAGCCATGATGTATGGGGGGATGTGGAAGATGCTTTGTTTAATGAGATGAATACATCTGTTGCTGCTTTTTATAGCTGCGGGAAAAGCTGCTGTTTTAGTATACGAGCCTCTTTACAACCAATGCACCAAACACATGTCACGTCAGATCGCTGGAATCGAGATCAGGGGTTTATTTTTTCCTCTCTCAGCCTCTCTGGAGTTCTCTCTGTTGTGTTTCTTCTGTTGGAGATAGAAACACAAGCACAATCTGGGCTGTTTCTGTGTTTTCATAAAGGGTTATGAATTATTTTGTATGCTTTATTTATTCAGTGTTCATTACACTGTCATGTAAATCACCCTTTATTGAGAACTGGGACAAACCATATCCTAAAAAGAAAAACTTTAAAAATTATTAATATTGATATTTTTGGTGAAAATATATTCTTTAAAAATTACATACATGTAATATATGTGAATTTATTAAATGTTTTGGCTTGCTTTAATTTTTTTTATTTCTTAACTTGCTCTGTGTCAGAAAACATGCTTGTCCCAGACAAGAATTCACAACTTTAAACAATTTAAAAATGTGTTAAAATGTAAAACTAACAATACCTAATGACAACATAGGTATGAAAATGTGCTATTATAATCATTTTTGTTTTAAAATAGATTTTTAAGTTGTGTCCCAGACTTCTATCACCTCTGTCAGATTTTTCCAAAAACATGATTTAATCAGTAATAAAAAGAGTTAGCTATACCCTAATGACCCCTGTCTCACTTCCTGGTTTAAAAATGGCAGGAATACTGCTCAAGCACTGCTAAACTCTCTATTTCTAGACAAATTTGTTAAATAATACTGCAATCAGATGTGTCTCAACCATAACATGTCAACTCTGTAGCTCTTCTAAATCAAAGCTAAATAAGAATTTAAAAATTGGTTTAAAAATGTGTATTTTAATTAGCCGGTCATCCTCCACACACACCATGCAAGTTGTGTAGGGCCCCACAAGGTACACAAGGGCCCCAACTCCCCTTGTGTCAAAGCGGGTGTCAGTGTGGATGAAGCAGAACTAAAGAGAAAATAACAGTGAGATAAACTTATGTTTCCTTCTCTCCAAGTCATTCATTCACAGTAATGTTAAGTTGATGCTCCTCCTTCTGTCTGTCTGATGTTAGCTGTCCTGCAGTCTGTCCGTCTGTCTGTCCTGCTTACAGACACATCCAGTGCTGCTCTGTGACTTTGTGTCTGACAGAAGTGAGAATGAAATACAACTACTTTATTACGTCTGATGAACACCAGCGTGCAGCGGCATTTCTAATCTGTAGCTCAGAGAAGATAACTGTGTTGTGTGTGAATATGTGGTCATATGCACATCTACACTCTCCCACATCAGCCTCTGTGGAGACCAGTCTGTCTGTCCAGACAATATGTGGACATGATGTTCCTCCTCTGAGGTGGTCAGGAGTGTAAAAACTATTCAGATCCTTTACTGAAGCAAAAGTACAAATATCACACTTTAAACATTCTTCACTACAAGTAAAAGTCCTGCATTCACAAAATCTTACTGAAGTAAATGTAAATATTATCAGATAAATATCCTTAAAGTAAAAGTATTAATGTTGCAGTAAAATGTTCCTATCAGTGTTATTATGTCTAATGTTTCTGGATTAATATTATTACTTTAATGTAACTGCTGGTCACTGCTGTACATGTTTAAGGTTGAGCTCATTTTAACTACTTTATATGCCACTGTTTAATCTACTGCAATGCATCATGGTCTATAAGACCATCTATTGTCTGTGGCATCACTGTTCTGTGAGAACCATGTATCTCCAAAAAGTCAGAAAGGAACAGCCTTTTTTTCAGCTTTGTGGATTAAATAGTTCAGCATTTCCCTCTGGGATGTAGTGTAGAAGCATAAAGTTGGATAAAATGAAACTCAAGTAAAGTACCAAAAAAGTGCAGTACTGGATGTAAATGTACTTAGTTACTGTCTGCCATTGATTACAACTCTGAACTAATGTGAGATGGGAATGAATTGACAGTGACTGATGATTGATTAAATATTGAATTTAAAATCAAAGAACTGACTAATTACCAGGCAGCAGAGCCAAAGCTCAGTCTTATGTTTGAGTATTTTCTACATTTTATATAATCTAGCATTTCTTATTTATGTTAATGTTCACTTATCTTGAGATTCTACACAAAATATTTTATTCAGTAAATATTGTTTTTTTGGTACCTCATTCTGTTCTGTACAGATCTGCTTATTCTTTGACTGACAGATGGAGCAAACTGGTTTAAAGGAGGGAGGATGGAGTGGGAGCACTGGGCTGTCAGCTGTGACTGTGTGGCAAATGGTTTACATGGTTCTCTGGTCAGTTTGGAGAGCCCCTTAACAGAGTTTTGTTTAGGACCCCATGGAGGTCAGGACCAGCTGTGACGCTGAGCAACTATAAAAAATAAAATGGCTGCTCACTGCAACTATGCTGTGAAATGAAAAAATGTAACATTCAGTCTTACGGAGAGATTTCGTCAGATTTTCCATCTGACGGAGTCTGACACATCTTTTTAAATATATATAACTCAAAAAGCTGTTTTGTCCCAATTCTCAAGAATGAGTGAAATGTTTCTTCTGTAGCTGAATGTACCTTGAGCGCATCTCCACATTTATGAGCCATTTGTGTGTTTTTGCAGCCCTCCAGGTCTTCCAAAAAAGTCCACAACTTTGGAAAGAGGTCCAACTCCATCAAGAGGAACCCCAATGCCCCGGTGGTCAAGAGCAACTGGCTTTACAAACAGGTACTGTGCAGGAGGACGACCAGCCAAGGACTGAGATGTGTTTGAGTGTGTGTGGGACTAAGAGTGGACAGATAGAAGACAGGTGAGGGAGTATGGGAATATAGAGCTACAGGATTTTAGACTTTTGAATTGTGAATTGCGCTTTTTCTGCTGCACCCACCAGCTGCCGGTTATCTTTTTTTTTTTTTACCAAATATAAAATTCAGCTTCCAGATATCTGAAACCTCCAGTACCTGCAGGGTGATGGTGTTGCAAATGTAAATTTATGTGGAGAGTCTGCACTGTAACTCTGCCAAAAATATTAATGGCATAATGTTCACTTGAATAGATTGAGCAAGTTTCAAGTGTCAAAGGGTGATTTTAAATTCTGAACAGAAATGTTTGAAAAGTAGGGAAAACAACTTCAAGAATTTAAAATGCTACAACCTTGGAAAATGGTTATCATTAATGTAAGATGTAAAGTATAAATTTGTGGTGCACACTGTTTGGTTCTTCAAATCCTTCTTTTAAAGACCTCTTTCTATTTTTCACACCAGGAATGTTTGGCCTGTTTACACACGCCTGAATCAAATAGCTGAGGCCTTGTGCTTAATGGCCGCTGTTTTGACTTTTTACTCATTGACTTTGTAGGCCAGAGTGGCTAACTAGCAACCTAGCTACATCAATGAAATGTAGGAACAGAAACACAGGGTTGTGTCTAGTTGCTAAGCATAAACTTTTGCGAG
Source organism: Lutjanus erythropterus (assembly GCF_056507025.1). Classification (NCBI taxonomy): domain Eukaryota; kingdom Metazoa; phylum Chordata; class Actinopteri; order Lutjaniformes; family Lutjanidae; genus Lutjanus; species Lutjanus erythropterus. The sequence goes on from NC_139338.1 coordinate 3,948,059, forward strand.
TTTTGTATGCATTGTTTCTTTATATTTCAAAGCTACTCGCATGCAGGAGAAACTTTCCTTCAGGGCTTTCTGTCAGAAAGCCGCTGTTTGTGTAATGTGTAAAACCCTAAGTCAGTGTTGGCTTATTATTTTAACCCAAACCATGATGTTTTCCTAAACATAACCAAGTAGTTTTGATGCCTAAACCTCCTGGGTACTTTGTTGTGTCCATTCAACTGCCATGACCTCCACTCTTTATACTACGTCACCTGACTTCCTAAAGCCTGTCCTGAATCAAGTGTGCATATGCAAGAGTTTTGCAAGTCCGAGGTTACCATGTAGACAGAACCGAAATATATAGTATCAGCCTACTACGTAGCATGATCATGCAAATAGCATGCATAGGTCTTCTATGATTAGTTATAAGCTGAACTGTGAATAGTTCAAAAACACTGCAATCATGGCTCCAGCTGGGAACAATTACAAAGAGAGGTGCAGAGCAGGAGGAGAACATTTTGCCTTTTGCTTTTGCATCCCTACTTTTAATTATACAGTTTTGCTATTTTTGAAGATTTGAGATGCGACAAGACAAAATCTTTGCTGTTAAATTAATAGCGATGTTGGCGGTGTGTATGTGAATCGCCAACCAGCACTTAATTTGGTGTGAAATTTTTTTTAAACCATTTGCCTTTCATTTCCTTAAAAAGCGCAGCCTGCTTGTAGTGTGTTGAGACGACAAAGCCAAAAATGCAAAGTTTCTGTGCAAATAGTATATTTTTATGGATTATATAGCTGCTGTATTGATGAGAAGACTAACAACATAATGACAGCTTTTATTTTGTTTTTCTAGAGTTATGCGCTTGTACGGGCACATAAGAAATTTTTAAAAGTTCATATTTTTTAAATGGAGTTTGGTTGAATATTCTTCCCTCCAGAGAGCTCAGGGAGGTTTAGTTCAATTCAAGCTTCCAATATGAATATTTCTTTACATTTTTGTCACGACCAAAGAACACTAACAGATGCTTAAAGGTGGTAAAGTTATTTGACAATGACTGTTGTTAGCTGTGGTTTGATTAATGGTATAATATTGAGTGTATTGATTACTGACAGTGGCTGGTCAGGCTAATCATTACCTAATTGTACTCCGTTTTTAACAGCAGTGTGCATTTATTTGTCACTCACAGATCACAATGAAAAACTGATATTTTCATATATATATATAATACTGCAATAAAAACTGAGCTTTATAGCAAAAGAGCAGCTTTAGAAATCTCTATATTGGCACTATCAGGTATTAATTAAAATTTTCTTGCTGTATTAATCTTGCACCCCCACTTTTAACTATAACGTGGCTCCCATTTCTACAATGATGCAATATCCATGCAGGTTCTTAATTTGTTCCTAGAGCTTTTTTCTTTTTGCTCTGATATTGAAAGAGGTATTAAGTCTCATTTTTAATACTGGTAGTGTGTCTAAAATTCTGCTACCATGAGAAAGTTAACTAGTCTTCTAATGTTTTCAACATCAACTGTTTGTTGGGTTGGAAACACTGAATCCTGCTGGAATCTGAGGAAACATGAGCTCCTGTCCCTGCTGCGGGGCTCGACTGGACATGAGCTCACCCAGCTTGAGCCCAGCTTGTTCTCTCATTACCTTTCCACCCACTCACTGCAAGTTGAGCAATTTTCTTCACCCCGCAGAGATCTGCTGTGGGTCAATATTTCAGTCGGACTGTGGACCTCTGACCACCGCGCGGTTCCCAGCAGACGGCAGCTTTCAGACCCCAGTTAGAGCTACTGTCAATAACCTCCATTTCAGCCTCTGCGCCGCCGCCACCGCCGCTCACTGTATTCACATTGAGACGAGAATCGATTCACTTCACTCTGGCAAAAAAAACCCTCTGTCCTCCCCACAGACCTGTCAGGCAGAGAGGAAATGTCATCAGTGTTTACCCAGAGCTCCTAACCTGAGGATCTGTGGCCGAACGCCGCACACTGCAAACACTGCTAAAGAGCCAAGTGAGAAAACGGTCTAAAAAACCTGTTATTGTCTCTGCAGTCATTACGGCACCAGGGAGGCTGGAAAAAAAAGAGGCAGAGCAGCAGCGCGGAGAACAAAGCGCAGGCCTTCGCCCCGAGCACCACAGAGGCAAATTTGTCACTACGTTATGAAGAGATAAAACAGAGCAATTTGTCTCAGAGGAGGAGATAGAAGCTGGTTAATAGAAGCAGCCAGAGGGAGAGACAGCGAGGGTGTCAAGAGGAGGGGAGGGAGGGAGATCAAAAGAGGAGAAAAACTCTGGATGTGTGTGTATGTGTGTGAGATAGAAAAAGGAGGGGTGTGTGTATTGTTCTCTGTAATGACTCCACTCTGACTGACTGACTGACTGATGGTGACCTTTGACCCCTGCAGGACAGCACGGGCATGAAGCTGTGGAAGAAGAGGTGGTTCGTTCTGTCCGACATGTGCCTCTTCTACTACCGCGGTGAGCACGCGCACACACACGCACACACAAACACATGTATCACGCAGGGTGGTTAATTAAATGTCCTTAATTCTCAAATCGAATGTAATTCATAGTGAGAGCAGGTGGAGTCTGTTTTGTTCAAGGACAATTCTGCCCTACAAAGGAGAAAGGCAGCAACTTCATTTTTGTCAAAAGGCAAAGGCAGAATACAGGAACTTCCAAATAAGGTCAAAGGTCAAATCAGAAGAATAACCTGATATCAAGCTACAAAACTGCCACATATCTAATTATCTGTCTGCAACTATTTTGGCTCAATAAGAAAACTTGAAAGTCATTTTTCTCTCAGTTTTGTGTTCTGGGAAGTTAGAATTGTTCTGCAGATATATGCTACCTATTGAGATGTGCTACTTAGTATTTGTACAGTGTTCCCTGCACACTTCTTTACACTCGTCACTCCCTGGTTGTAAACCCGTGATCCTCAGTGAAGGAGGGTTGTGTTCACTATGAAGCTCTGGGTCCTGCGTGCTGTTGGCACACTCACATCTCTGTCCCGAGGGGTTGATGAGTAACGTCTGTCTTCAGTTTTTCTGGCAGGTTGCTGTTCCATCTATTTATATTATACATCAGAACTTTTATGTATTAATTTTCATCTAAAATATGGTTTGGTTGGGGTTAGGCAAGGTAAGTGGCTGAATTTAGAGTTAGGAGAGAGGCACAGACAGAGCTAGGTTTGGTAAAGAATGTTCAGGGTTTGGGTTCGGGGCTCATCCTGGGATTCTGTTGCACTGACCTGCAGACTTGGACGCCGATGGGTGGGAGGAAAAGTTTAGGAGGGTGAGAGTGAAGAATGAGTACCATTAGTGATTGTTCCCCATCACTCTTTGTGGCATGGTTGCTCACCTAGAGGGACCTGCCTCCCCATGTGGGAGACCGGGATTCAAATCCCAAGAGTAGGATTTATGGGGATTTATTGTCTTATTGGTGGTATTGGCTCATTGCAGCCTATAAAGTGCAAACTTTTAAGCAAATGGAGTTGAAAAAAAAACTCATATACACAAGTACTCATGAAGGCAAAGGTGTAGAATTTTGTAGGGAAAATCAGCGTGAGATTCAGTGTTATGACAAAGCATTTATTCTAATTATATTATATACAAAAACAAAAATGTTTTTAAGGTTTGAAAGAAGAAAAATGTAATTCAATATAAAATATCCATGGATTACATCACTGGAAGAGTCATAATTGACCTTGTTTACAGTTTAAGGTGTCGTGTCAACAGTTTGACAGGTGTCTCTTTTATAATAGTGGCTCATGGGGAAACTGCTGGGGGATTTTTTGATACTGGGGAAAATTGGAAGCAGGGCTGCGTGGCAACATTTTTCTGTGATACACCTATGACATACTTCCCCTCCTCTTGTGCATACAGGCAGCAGTGGGAGTGAATTGCTATGGTTACGGGATGCTGTGTGCCCCTGTCACTCTGAAAGTTTGTGACAACACAGACGGAGAATGGGGAGGTAATCAGATGAGAGATGTTTTTCGCCTCCCCCAACAGTGACATGAAATATCTGTCTTAGCATGAAGGACCTGTGTTACATTCAGCTATTCAGATGTGGTTTGTGAGGAAAAAGAAGAAAAGAGACAGCAACTGGTGTCGGATTGGTGCTCAGTACTGGCGGTGCGCTCAAGTCTCATCAAAATAGCAAATGAGGAAAGAATGATGGTCGTCCCTCCAGTAGAGCTCCACTGACTTCTCATTCAGAGAGTCAGAGTCAATTTATTTGCCATTTGCATTAGGTACTAGATTATAAATGGGGGTGCAAGAGCCCTTAAAACATGAAAAAAAAAACAGTACATCAAGCAGACAGCATATAAGACAAAAAACAAAACAGCACATAAAAAAACACAGGATAAAAGGAAGAAGAGAAACAAATGCAAATGGAACGCATGGATGAATCCAACAAACAACCCCGCTCAGAAATAAAGCACGCAAACAGTGGTGCACTAATCAAAGTCTTTCTGCATAAATTACTTCAAAAGTGTTCAGCTTTTATTTCAAGTGTACAAGTTTTAAATTGCATGTGCAAATGTTCCTAGAACAATTTGAGTATATAGTGATTTAATCTACATACTGCACTAGGGAAGAAACCTTCTGCAAAGTGAGTGATGGAGCATTTATAGAACAATAGCATCTGCCCAAAAGAAGAGGAACAAAAAGATGCATCTTAAATAATACTTGTGGTGGAGCAAAACCTTATGATCACACTCTATGTTGTTCTTTTTATATATTTGTCACCAATCTGTGTAGCTGTGTTTCCACCCAAAGTAGCTGGAACTTTTAGTCCTAGGAACTACTCTTTGAAGAACTAAAAGGTTCTCTCAGTCTGTCGTTTGAATTTTCAGTACAATGTAAAGATCATTATTTTTGCACACCACTATAAAACAATGACGCTGAAATAAAATGCTGCAAACATTTGCACAGAACAGCTCAGCGCCGCAAGCCCCACCCCCAAAGTTCCTGTACTTTTGAAAAATACTGCTGCCCAAGAAGAAACTTTTGTGGGTGGAGTTAATAATAATGTCCCTGGATGTTAATGTAATCTCCAAGGGTTCTTAGTCCATGGAAAAGGTTCCTGCAGTGGCTTATGTTACATTACAAAGAATTTACAAAGGAATAAAAACATTTTTATTTCTGTTCAGAATCCCAATTTGTTTCCCCGATTCCAAATATGCTTTTATAGGTTGAGTTAAAAGAATATACTGTAAAAAGTAATTGGAACATTTGTCACTTGTGATATCGAGCCATACTCTTTTGCTGAGCTAATAAAGCTTCAGTCAGGTGATGTAACAAGCAGATAACAAATGAAACACTGTGATAAAAATACTGTTTTTTATCACTTCATCCAGAGCAGTGTAACGGCTCACATCGAGGGTCAAGAGGTCAAGTGTCCCCGCAAGTTAAAAGCAGTCGTCCTTGTTTTCCCACTCCATGGTAACGCCCACACTGCAGCACCACTAATTTAGAACCTTACCTCCACAAAAGCTCATCTGCGCCTCCTTCGTGTCTCCTAAACCCTTGAGAGAGATTTTTCCATCTCCATAAATTGACAAATTAGCCGCTCCCAGAGCGCAATCAGCAGCCGCTTTCATGACAAACCCAAGGGAAAATTGGATGTTTATTGGCTTAGCCAGCCAGAGACGAGAGAGAGGAGGCGTCCTCGGGAAGGACAATGACGTGCTCGCCTCTCCGATAATAACCTCTTCTTTTTCCATTTTTCTCCTGCTTGTTCTATCACTTTATTCTAAGCACCTTCTGTCACTCAGGTGGGGAGGTGTCTGTGGAGTTTGCAGCTGGATTTAATTCTTTGCGTATGAGCCGGGACGATAAGCATCCCTCCTACAGCAAATCTCATCCAGATTAATTCAGTCAGTGTGTTTACATGCTCTCTAATAATTCCATTATTACCAGAGATGATTACAGCTGTCATGTAAACATAAATACATAAAGCAGGTTATCAGAATGTGGGGCAGGACAACTTGATAAGCAGAGCTGGATTCATCCTCAATGAGCTGAATGAGTTTGGAAAGAATACCAAAATACTGAATTTAAAGGTCCAGTGGGTCAGATTTAGGAGGATTTATTAGCAAAATATGGAACATAATATTCATAAGTATGTTTTCATTACTGTATAATAATGTGAAAATGAGAATCGTGTTTTTGTTACCTTAGAACAAGACATTTTAACCTACACAGACTGCGTTTTTTGGTTGTTGTTTTTTTTTTGCAAGTTTCATGGCCACCATAGGTTCTCCTGCACACTTGGAAGGGGAGGGTGAGATGAGTGGTATTCCGCTGGTTGCATCTACAACCTCACCAGCAGACGACACTAAATCCTACACACTGCTCCTTCAAATAAAAGTTCTGTTATTTAAGAAAAAGGGACCAGGGAGTGACGAGTGTAAAGAAGTGTGCAGTATTACTTGTTTGAAAATGTAGCTCAAAGTAAAAAGATTGTCCAAGTAAAAACAGAGTGTCTTTTGGTGCTTAAAGTTTAAGCAGTCTCTCAAATAGAGTCATTTGATGGACGTTCAGTTGAATTTATAATGTTTACAGTTTTCTGTAAATGTGAGGCCCAGTGTTGTGGAAGTTAACACTTAAAATGTATTAGCTCAAAGTTCACTTCACAGAGAATTTCATTTATTTTTTTTTAATTTAATGTGAAATAGAACCAGGGACACTGAAGTCTATATAATGATGTTATTCTGCCATCATACTGGCAGAACTGTGCTTAGTGCATAGATACAGACGTTTGGAGATGAGTGTATAACATGGATCTATCTGTGTGTTTCTCACCGTTAACAGACTCCAGCCTGCAGTGTAGTTCATATACTTCACTGATACACCACAGAATTATACAGAAACATGAGGCTTCTTGATCAAAGAAAGTTTTTATATCTCTGCAGCGATCACACGTTGTTTTAACCAGAAAAGCAAGCATGAAATGATGACACTGAATGTGAATTCAAATGGAGAGTAGATCTGGCAGTCATTGGACCTGTATAGTATCCTACGTAAAACACAGCAGATATTCATACTTTAGTTGTATAACTAATACCTGATTTGTATCATGAAACAGACATATTGTATGTGACATTATTTGTATGTTAATCATTTATCTGGGTGGAGAGACAAAATAACAATTAGAATTCTGTTAGATTCCACTATGATTATGTGATACTGGCAGCATGCATGTCTTCCACAGAGTCCATCTGTACCACAGTGTGGGTTTCCACCATCTGCCCTCCAGCAGGCTGCAGATACTCACTTACAGTAATGAGAGTAAATGTTATTAGTTATTTCCACCTCAGGAGTTGCGCAAGAAAATAACTGTTGCACACAAATTATTATCTTGTCCGACAATATGACTACCTCGTGGGCACAAGTTATTATCTTCACATAACTTGTGTGAACAAGATATAGATCTAATGTCTTGTCTGCACACAAGTTTAAGAAAGATCTTTCTTTTGAGGCTCTTGATCTGCCCAACAAAAAATAAGTACTTAATCTGGTTGTAATTAACAAGAATTATCATGTATCTTAATCTAAGACATCACAGTTACATTATTTGTTGTGATCTGAACAAACATAAGTTTTCATGGCTGATCTGCAGCCTCTTCAAACCTCAGTGACCCTGCTGAAGAATCTTGAAATGTCAAAGCCTGAAAACACCCACTCGCTCCGCAGTGTATACCTACAGCATCCCTCTGCATGCCAGCTTACTCATTCCCTGTCTTGGCTCATTTTCTGTGTGTCTGTGTTCGGTATCTCAATAATTCAGCAGTGGGGATGGGTCCGGAGGAGCTGCAGGGCTCACCGTGCAGGCTGGGCTAAAGCAAACATCAGCGCTGGCTGGAGGCTGTGTAGGTTTTTGCTGCAGCTGGTGCACCACACGTGCTTCTGCCCGCACTGTGATGCCTTTAGTCTGTAGCCCGTTAGCTCCCAAAATTTTCCTATACAGAGCACAGAGAGGCATTAGGATGCAGTCATTACATTCCCAGTGTGGTAGGCCTCACATTGTTGTTGCAAGGTTTTTTAAAATGTGGCATCAATAAATATTTACTTGGTTAGAGGAATTTTACTGAAATTCAGAAGACAAGAACAAAGGAGTGAACAGAAAGCAGTGTTCTGAGAGTCTTTCCTCAGCTTTGTGTGTGTGTGTTCCACGCTGTGTACTGCACACAGCGAAGGAAACAAGATCATAGTTCACACGGGAAGCCGACCGGGCTCGTAACGATGGCCAATCATCTCATTCTGTCATTGTCTGCCGCGGCCTGATAAGCCTCAGTAGGTTTTTGTTCCATCATCGTCTGTTAGTCATTCATCACACCGGCGCCCAGATAATGCAGGACCTCCGTGTTCTCAAAGTCAAAGGCAGGACATGACAACACGTTCCAAATCCGTTGGTCTTTCCATTCATTTCCTGTTTCATTTTGTCATCTTGATTTCAACACATCAATCTGTTTTGTCTTTATTGGTAACTGACTTGTTTCACCTGTCCCTTATTAGCTCCCTGTGTATTTAGTCTTTGTGTGTTATTGTTTTCGATGTGGGTTCAGTTTTATTTCGTGGACTCTTCCCATGTGTGTCTTTGTTTTCTGTAGTTCCTGTCTTTGTCTTTTTCCTTACCTTTTTGGTTACTAATTTCTTTCACTTGTCCCTGATTAGCTCCCTGTGTATTTAGTCTCTGTATTTAGTTTTCGTGTGCCATGTTTTTGGCTTTTGGTACAGTTATTTCCTGTTTTATTTTGTTTCCTCTTCCTTCATGAGTCTTTGTTGACCTTTCGTCCTGTCTTTGTCTTTCCTGACTTTTCTGGTTTCTGATTTGTTTCACCTATCCCTGATTAGTTCCCTCTGTATTTAGTCTTTGTGTATTATGTTTTTGACTTTATGTTCAGTTATTTCCTGTTTTATTTTGTATAGTCTTCCCTTGTGTGTCTTTACTTACTTTACTTCCTGTCTTTGTCTTTTTCCTGCCTTTTTTAGTTACTGATTTGTTTCACCTGTCTCTGATTAGTTCCCTGTGTATTTAGCTTTTGTGTTTCATCTTAGTGTGTTATGCTTTTGAATTTCTGTTCAGTTATTTCCTGTTTTGTTTCAGCAACTCTTTCCTCATTTATCTTTGATTAATTTACTTCTTGTCTTTCTCTTTTTCACGCCTCTTTTGGTTACTGATTTGTTTCACGTGTCCCAGATTAGTTCCCTCCATATTTAGTCTTATTCTGTTATGGTTTTGTATTCCAGTTCATTTATTTGCTGTTTTATTTTGTCTAGTCTTTGTGATTTTGTTTTGTGGCACCAGAAGGCAATATATTTGGCAGTTCAAGCATTTAAGTGGCACTGACATCAGGCACTGAAATCTGCAATTTGATCAAGGAGATACTGGTGGTAGAGGATACAGTATGCTGACATACAACTATTCTTCTTTCTCCTTTGGTGCAGATGAGAAAGAGGATAGCATCCTGGGAAGTATCCTGCTGCCCAGTTTTCACATCTCCATGCTGTCGGTGGACGACCACATCAGCAAGAAATACGCCTTCAAGGTAAAACCCAAATGTTTAGATTAAACGGGACTTTGTTTTTGAATAGGTTCCTAATTTGAATAAGTTACTAATTTGGATTGGTTCCTAATTAGCTGTGATGATGATCAAGAAGCTGCTAAAGTTATTGCATTAAGCTGTTAATAGAAACTCAACACTTACTGTATCTTCTTTAAAATAAAGGTCCTCCAGAGTTTCAATGGACAGAAACCTATCATTTCTTAACAAGGTTGTTTTGTGAATTTTTTGGAGAAATCAAATTGAACTAAAGAAATGAATAGTTAAATATACATCATCTGTTTTCCAGTGATTCCAGTCTTTATGCTAAGCTAGGCTAACCATGCCCTGACTCCAGCTCTGTACTTAACACAAAGACACCATCCTCTCATCTAACAACTGGACTTCTTTTATTCTACCTCAAATACAGAAGGTAACAGGCCTTTATTTGAAGCAGGCTTGTATTAGAAGCAGGCCTTTATTTCTAATTCCCTGTGAGAGGTATATTTGGACATAACAGTATGAATATAACAGTTTGGATATAACAGCATGTTTTGATTTCCTTTGCACTGTTACACTTACTGCAATACGCTGTCAATACAAAATTAACTCTTCTAGTGTTTCAGTGGAGAGAAACCCTTTATTTCTTAACAAGGCTTTTATTGTGAAAAAATTGAATGTGATGTTGGAATGTGCTGCTTTTTTTCCCCTCTCAGCCATTACTTGGCACTGGACTTTATTAGTTTGTGTCCACCATGCCCTCAGCCATTATTTTAGGCCTGACTTTTATTTGATTAGCAGTTTTTATTTGTGGAAATACAGTAAGCAAATTTCCCCAAATTTTTAACTATTCATTTAAGGTGGCTATTTACTTGATTTACAATAAGCTTTGTTTCTTCCTTAGTTTACATGAAAGCTAAAGAGTAAGGACTTGATTATTTTACTACCTCATCATTACACAGCGTAATCAAACACTTACTGTACACACACAGGAAGTTGTTAGTTGGGCACATCAGTGTCATCATTTTTATTTATGCAGCTTTACCTGTGCCAAGATACATGGAGGAACCTTGAAGACTTTCACACTTACAGTGAGTGTTTTCACACTAGAGCTGAAACACACATGGAGAGGTAGTGAGGGAACACACACACATACACAACCATACTGTAGACAAACACACTCCTCTGCCAACAGAAATGATATAAAGACTCCCTGCTGGTATCTCAAGGTCAGCATCCAACGCTGTTTCTCACACTGCTGTTTCATCTCCTCCTCCCTCTGTCTATCTGTGTCTCCTCCTCCTCCTATCTCTCTCTCTCACTGTCAATAACCCCCGCCCTACTCCACCACCACCACCTTTCTCCCCACACTACCAGGCCACTCACCCCAACATGCGGACGTACTATTTCTGCACTGACACAGCCAAAGAGATGGAGTCCTGGATGAAAGTCATGACTGACGCTGCCCTCGTCCACACTGAGCCAACCAGAAGGTCGGTAACTCACCCGTGGGACACGGCGGCACAGATATGATGGTTGTAAAATGAAATCTGAGACACACACTCACTATAGTGCAACCACATATTCATAGTCTGTAGATTGGAGTGCTCTAATATTAATGAAGTATTTTATCAGATCTCAAGAGTCCTCCTAAATGCCCATAAAAGTGCCTTGTTAAGACTTTCCTCTTTCAGAACACATCAACTATGAAGGAGCACAGCTTGCCATCCCATATTAACAGTTAATTTGTTTTATCAAGCTACATAATTTTAAATAATTAAAAGCACTCAAGTTGGCACTGAGGACTATTCCTATATCATTTTATTTATTGTCGGTCATTGCTGGTCAGTTTTGTTACCTCTTTAGTTAATTCTGGTAAGGCTATACTGAAGCAGGAGGTTGTAAATTTTCAGTTTGTGGTCGGCTGTACTCATGAGTGCAAATCTATAGAAACAGTTTGACCTCTAAATAAATGATTTAGATTATTGGGACAAACTGCTGGTTTACAACTTCTGATAGCTTGGGTTTATATGTTGTGGTGATTCCAGTTCTCAGCAATTCAATGTTTTAAAGTCAGAAAAAGTGACTTTTTCTGTTAGTATCACCCTAACATTGAGGGAAATATTCTGTACGTCTATGAAGTTAAGACTTGAGTGTTTTAATGGCGTGTCATCTATGCAGAGGACAGCCATGTTGGAGGTACTGAGCATCAGCAAATGCAACCGAACTTGTAACTGTTTCTCATTATTGTTGCACAAAATGGTCAATTTTGGTCAACCAAATATAAGCTTGTAAGAATAACTTCTTTGACGTATTTAATAAAGTAGTTGAACTGTAATGTTATCTATATCTTCATGACAGATTAGCATTTTCATCCAAAAAGTTGTACTAGTAGAATATTTGACTTGAAATCCTAAGAGTTTTAGATATTTAAATTTCCAGAAAGTAAAGATCAGTTGGTCAAATTCCTTGGGTTCCACAGTGAGCTGATACTGAACCTCTCTCTCCAGCCACACACCATCTGGTTTTAGGCTTCCAAACCTTGGTACCCTTCAAGGTCTTTTGCTGTGTAAGGAGGTCATTTTTTATGTAGGGAGAGGAAATAGAAGGCAAAATTTTCTGGTCGTCATTCCAAGACGAAGCTCATACTGAGCCTCACCCCTTCTGAACCTTAGTCTTAGTCAAAATATCACCTTCCCTGCTGATCAAGTCCTTCTCTGTAAGTTTTGGCAGCTTCCGCACATTTTCTATGGCTCAGACATCCCTAAAATTGACATAAATTGAATATTCAGTTTAATTCATTCTCTTGAATACATCCCAGTGCCTCCAACATGGCTGTGCATCTGACTGAACTGTGACATAGGTCCAAATACTCTATGAAGCCTGTGACCCTAACTCTAACAGCCATTATTTCTTTCCTGTAGTTAACCCAACACCCAGGGAGCCCAGACTTCCTCCTGTCTTGCACTGTCAGGGCTTTCTGGCTGAGATCAGAAACTTGTAAGAAGTTGAAGGGCAGAAAGGACGAGTGACAGAGATAGAGGGGATGTTAGACAGACACAGGACTTCTGACAACTGAAGTCTTCTTTGAAATCTTTTAGAAAACTCTTTTCCTTTATTCTTTGTCACATTCCTTTCTTTCTTTCACCCCAGACAGGACAAGTTAAAAGTGGACCAGCGGACACCTCAGGAGTTGAACAACTTACTGAACCACAGAGTCCTAACCCGGCCCGAGATCCAGAACAACGAACGCAACCGTGAGCCACTTCGGCAACACTCCTTGTCTCGAGTCGATGACAAACGGCAAAAAGAGGCAGAGAAACACAACAGCCAGAGGGAGCGTGAGTACTACACTTTACAGAGAGATGGGGAGAGGTACTCCCTGAAGAAGGACGGCGTGAGCTACACAGTTCAGAAGGATGGAGAGCGGTATCTCCTCCACAAGGATGGAGAGAAGTACCTGCTGCGGAAAGATGGTGAGAAAACCCTGCTGAAGAAAGATGGAGACGTATGCACAATTCACAGGGATCTGGAGAAGTACGCCGTTCAGAAAGTGGATGAAAAGTACACGGTGACGCCAACAGAGGACAAATATGCTCCATCTAAAGATGGAGAGAAGTACTTGCTCACGAAGGATGGAGAAAAATATGCACTGCAGAAAGTAGGAGACAGACTCACGCTCCAGAAAGATGGACAGAAATATGTTCCTCAAAAGGAGGTGAAGAGACAGCTGTCATTAAAGGAGACGGAGAGATACGGTATGACGAGGGAGACGGAAAATAAATATGGTACCATACAAGTTGTGGACAAATATGGTGCTCTGAAGGAAGTAAAGAAATACAGTACGCTACGAGAAGGTGATAAATACGCTGGTCTCAGAGACGTAGAGAAGTACGCTACAGTCCGTGGGGGGGATAAATATGGCTTTCAGAGAGACCCGAGTGCAGAGCGGGCTCTAACTAAAATCAGCAGCATCAAGCTGCAGCCAGCTCAGGCTGCCGCCATCGCAGCAGCAGTGTCCGCATCCCGCCAGGGCCAGGCCAACCTCAGCGTCCAAAAGCCCGTCCAGGTCAACGGCTCTGGCTCTGGGTCTGCGGCGGGGGAGCAGACTGGGGACTGCAGCCCAGCGGAGGTGGACGCCAGCCTGGCTGGGGCTCCAGTAAAGTCCCCTGTTCCAGTCCAGGAGCCAGAGAGAGGCCTGTCCAGGACCAACTCCATGCAGCAGCTGGAACACTGGGTCCGCACGCACAGGACGAGAGGACCAGAAGATGACACCAGGAGGTGAGACTTAGTGTGTGTGATCTAGCCTGTGTGTGTGTGTGTGTGTGTGTGTGTGTGTGCGCGCTTTCATATTTCATATTTGTACTGTTCATTGCTGGGACCATTTGGGGATTTTGAGTGTTAGATAGGCCTGTTATGCCCCATCCTATGGTGGCCCAGCAGTTCACTATTGACCTAAATAAAGCAGAACAAGACACTTTTCAAAATAAGCAAATCCATGAGATTTATTGACAAAATATAAATAACAAAGATCAAGATGATACTAAGTCAAGACAAACTAAATTACAACAAAAAAACACAGTGTCAGAACAGTTAAACATAACAAAACCCTGTGGAGGAACACCACCAGTCCTCATGCCACAAGTCTCTGGCCTCTGCTGTTTGCACAGGTGCATTTATGCACCCCACTCAGGCAGATGCCCCTCATGAGGAATCAAGTGGGCAGGAGGTATTTACCCGCAGTCCAAATCTCTGTAACCAGGGTAACGATGACAGAGAGTGACAGACGAATTGGGTGTCATCTTGATTTAATACTTCTTTGCTTTGCTCCGTGAAACTCTTCTTTTTATTATTCCTCATGTCATTCCAAACATGTGAAAACATAGTGCATACATTAAAGTAGGTTGTGCATGAAAATACAGACAAATCACGTCCCATATTGATGTAGTAAGGGGATGATTCTGTATTATATGAGACAGGGTCCCCCTCAAGCTTCAGGTTAGCATAAATTAATATACAGTGTTCAGGTCGACTTTCAAAATAAAGGCGCAAAAACTGCTTGGTGAGGTTGGGGAAACTTAAGGTTACCTAATACATGTATGTAAATTATGTAACATCTTGCATGAAAATTTTGTAATGATTCTTGGTTTTACATGGACATGAACCTCAGTTTCCTGGGTGAAAGTCCTGCCTGTGTTTGACTGATCCATCCACCGCACCTCCTCAAATTGCAGCTTTCTTGCTCTTTATACAACGTCACGTACTTTGACAGCACGTCCAAACATAAAACTAGAGGGGGGCCTCCAGAAATAATGCTAGAGTGGTACCTACCATGAAGTATAGTGAAGTAAATGCATAATGATTGAATGTTGGCCAGTCATGTCTTCTTTGAGGGGCTGCCCATGAGTACATTTAACCTACTTATTTTAGAGATCTGGTAAGTCTGAGCATTTTTGGTGAGGTTATTTAGAGCGTACAATTTTGTTCTCTCTGAAACAAGTTGCCTTTCATTTTATTGAATTATACAAAAAATCACAACTTTCTGTTGCAATTTTCACTTGCAAAAAATGCTTAAAAACTCTTAACTTCTTTCTTTTTTTATTTTTAGAAAAGCTGCTGTGAAATCAGGCATTTTAGGCTGTAACTATCCCAAAAACAGCCTGTGAAATTCTAGAGGAAATGGTTTATGTGCTGCTGAAAGACGCACAGGAACCATAACTTCTCAATATATATAAAGGACACACACATACACACACACAAAAAAAAACATATATTCAAAGAAACTAGCTCTGTCAGAGCACTGAAGAGGCCGTCCACTCTGACTTTTCAGATGAGATTGCATTCCATAGCGGAGCTGCTTATTTTGTGGTTGTGAAAATGTATTATCTTGATGTATGTTTATGATGTTCCAAAGAAAAATTGTGTTTTCAGCACACTGCACTCTCACAGCACAAATTTCAGCCCTGCACACAGTCATTCAGGCTCAATATGCATTTTCTATTTCACTACAATCTAAGGGCGACCTCCCGTCCCGACAGGTCTCCTCCTCCACAAGATTTAAAACATTTTTTTTTTTCCAGCTCTGCCGTTCCATCTCTCCCTCTCGTATCTTCCTCCGTCCTCGCTCTGACCTTGTGGGCCAGTGGGAGCTGAAAGCTTTTTGTGTCACCACAGATGTGTATCTCATTCGGGAGCTCCGGCGTTTAGCTGGCGTTTAGCCGGTTGTACTGAGGACCGCAGCGGAACAGAAGTGCAGAGCGCCGATGCTCCGTTCGCTTTCAGCGCTTCCCCTCTCCTTCTGCTGCCATGAATAAGTCATGGAAATGAGAGTGTAATGAGAGCAGAGCGAGCTGAGCGCTGCCCAGCCACATTTGTCATCTTTATCAGCACTCACCGCAGAGGAGGCAAATAGCGAAACTTTGTTGTAGGACTGATTGTTATTATTGTTAACACAGAGTCCTGCTCCTGCTAACAGCTGTGTTATTTTAAGTGAGCCGAGTGCAGCAGTGGTGACTGAACTGATAGTGGCTATGTGCAGCATTGTTCACCCAGATGTGTCTTAGTTCATTTTTCCTCGCTCTTTTCTTGTTAGGGTCCTGAAAAACCTAAAGGCACAGTTCACCCCAAAATCCAAAATACATTATTAGAATACTGTCTCTGAAAAATAAAAAAAAAATCCTGTATGAAACTGCTCACAACAAGGTCTATGGAGTAATAGGGTCGAGATTTCTGGGAAAGAGACACTGCTGTTGAGTTTTTCAAATGTATTTGAGACTAGTGCCATCTAGTTCCATTATATTAGCAAGACAGCAGACATCTCTACAGCTGATATCCATATCTCTGCAACTAAATAATAAATAGCACCACAGGCCAGGAGAAACATTTGTGTTTTTGATTTTTGGGGTGAACTGTCCCTTTAATTTCACTGCAACAGCAGCCAACAGTTATGAGTCCTGTGTTTAATTTAGCCCATATCTCATCCACCAACTGCCGTGCATTTTACTGAGAAGAAATCTTAATGCCTGAAACAGTTCACTTCAAATTCCCACAATCTTCTGCCACTGAAATAGCGCAGCTAACCAACAGAGGCTGCTAACAACTTGAGCTGACAAAATCCAAACTGTAAAGTTTGCACAGACATACAGTTTATATTTATGGGTTGTACTGATGCCGAATTGACAAGAGAACTGCTTACATCTGATTCCCTTTGTCTTGTGTTTCTAGAGTTATGTATTTTTGCAGACACGTAAAGAATTGTTAATATGTCATATTTCCTAAATGGAGTTTTGTGCAGGAAGCTTTAGTTTATTTAAAACTCCTAATACTGCATGTACATTATTTAATGTTTTGTCATGAAAAAGATACATTAGGTAACTGCTCTAGTATGATAAGATTGTCTGGTGTTAACTGCTGTTAGTTATTGGTTTGATTAGTGCTTTAATAATGTTTGCATTTATGACTGATGGTGGCTGATCAGTCTAATTATGCTCTAATTGTACTTTTGACGCAGTATGTAGTAAGTGGGTGCATTTTGTAGGTGTGTTTTTCAATTACTTTCCTTATTATATTGCATAGAGTATGCAGAAAGCTAAAATAGTGGAGATATGATCATGCTTATGCAATTTGATTAAAAGTCTGGCAGCTGCTTTTTGTACATCCTGAAGGCATGGAATCATGTTTCAGCCACGGCAAGTGAACGCAGTATTGCAATAATCCAGACATGAGATGATAAAAGCATGAATAACTCTTTCAGGATTCCTAAAAGCATTAAAAGATCTAAGTCTAGACATATTTCTCAAGTGGAAAAAACACAACTAAGTGAACTTTTTAACATGAGACTCATGAGAGAGTCTGATCTAAACTAACTCTAACGTTCTTAGCAGTGTGCACAACGTGTTGAGTTCAAGTGCCAAGAGCAAGCAGGGGAAAACAGTATTTCTGTTTAAAAAGAGAAACTTAGACTGTTCATTATGCAGAATTTATCAAGACAACTGGTGAAGAGAAAGGAGGTTTTAACTTTTTATTAAGTGGAGAACAGGGGAAAGAACCACAGTGTACGTGGGGATTTAAAAATTGTTAAAATATGAGACATCCTTGGAGCGCATTTGTCCAAGGTGCACACACTGTCTTCACACTGTCCCTGGTTTGTTTTTGGTTGGAGGCCTTTGTTGCATTTTATAAAACATTATGATAGATACTTTGAGTTTTTTTTTCATAGAAATCATGGTCCTTGTAGTCCATCCAATGCATATGTATATTGGAATGTATTGCACTGCACAGTATAGGATAACAACGTACTGTAGGGGAGAGTGGGGTCAGATGAGACAATTTTTTACATATCTTGATCTCTAGGCGAGGGAAAATAAGACAGAGGTGCAATTAAAGCATTTCATTATTTCTCCTATCAGTTGAAAATTTCAGAGTGCATCATAATCAATGACCTTGACAGTATGATTTTGAAAAGAAAAGCACTCCTTTGGTTCAACTGACCCCTAGGTTAGGGGTAAGTCAGTGAGCATAATTTTTTAAAAATCATTTGAAGTAATTTAATAATTAAATTTCCCTTTCCAAACAGGCTTTTTTCCCCTTAATGCCAAGTTAACACCAAAGCCTACCAAATAAAGTTTAAAGGAACATTACATCACATTTACACACTTTACTCACAACTCACACACCAAAGTTACATAGTGCAAGGTATATGGAGGTATACAGTGGGACTGACATTCACCCTATCATAAGTGAGTGTAGCATAAAACCAAAGCAGTTATTTTAAGGTGGAATAGTTACATATTTTTGCTTTAATATTAATATTTTCTAATGTTAGCTAATTATGTTAATGAAGGAAAAGGGGTGTTGTGCTTCACACCATCACAACCAGAAAAAAAAATGGGTACTTCTTGAATATATGGTCGTATGACAACGTGCACAGTTTCCTAGAAACAGGGGGAGGGACAACTTACTCACAGGCTCATCTTACCCGACTCTCCCCTATGTATTTTTAGAATGACTGAGAACCAATCTGTCAGAAAGCAAAGCTGTTTCTCTGACAGAGATTTTGGGACCAGCAGTCTGTGGAGTTTCTGTGCTTTTGCATCCAAATGAGTAATTAATAATTCCTAGAAATTAATTCATAATCTTGCTAACTCTGCTTTTCTCCTCTGCCAAATGTCCCTGCAAACTTGGAGAGCGTTCAGTCTGTTTCATTGTTTTGGTATCAGCAAGAAAATCTGTTTTTTAGAGTATGTAGCAAAAAGAAAGGCTCGGAAAGGAAAAAGAAAATCGATAAACTCCCCCGGAGCACAGAAGTGATGTATTTTGCAGTGTTGATGTCCCCTTCAAAGGCCTGAATAGGAGCAACGTTCCCCTGCGGCTGACTGGGTTAAGATATATTTTCCTCCCACATCAGTTCATTAACTTCTACTACAGTTACAAGCAGTGAACTTACTTAAGGTCAAGAACATTTTTGAAATATACAATGTAGATTGATGGGTTGTTGACATTGGTTTAGTCCTTTTGAGTAAAGTAACACTTTACCAGTATGTGAAATGAGAAAGGATAAGAAAGAATTTATCTTCTAATTGCATTTTAACCTTCATCTTAACTTTCTGTGAAAACATTTCCAGTCTATGGTGGATTAATTACAAAGGAAGCAATTTAGACTGACAGTTTACAATTAATTACAATTTATCATTTCAATAATTTTTCCAAAACAGACAGATGTGGAGTGGATGTGGTTCTGTATAACTGCACTGGGTGTCTGTGTATGGATGCTGTGTAAGCCCTTTACAGATATTGACTTGTGACTATGTGTCCATAAAATCTATTTGAATTTATATTGGTGCACATGTTCATATAAGTGTGTTTGTGTATTTTGGTCAGCATGCTGATGTCTGCACTGAGCCTCATGGTCACGGCCAGGTGACGGAATGAACACACTGTAAATGCTTGTATTGATGCAAATGTAAAAGTTGAGCTTTATACAGCTTTATACATGAGTTTCCTTGACACATCACACTTAAGATGTTTCTATCCCTTCTGCAGAGGTGGGAAGTAATGAGTCCAATTACTTTGTTTTTTTACTTAAGTAGTCCCATCATTTTAACACAAATATCTGTATTTTCTACTTTTTACAAGTTCAAAACAAGCTCAGTAGTTTCTTTTTAATGCATTTGAGGGGTATTATTGATTATGTTCATTTTGCATCATTGTGCACCGCCTTCCCAACATAAAGACTGATTTTTAATTTGGTGCATCCATCATTGCATATCATACATGACAGACATAACAAGTCAAAAACGACATAAAAAACATAATGAGATGTAAATGAGGAAAAAGGCGTGATAAGACAAAAAAGTAGTAACAAAACGAAGACAATGTAACGGGACAAAAAGTATGGAAAATATATAAGAAGACAAAAACAACACAAAATATGTAACGAGAAAAAAAGACAAAAGACAAAGATGAAAAACAAGACGGAAACGTAACAAGACAAAAAAGACATTAAATATGCAACAAGACAAAATCAATGAAAACGACATATATTATGGAACAAGATGAAAAACAAGAGGAAAACAACTTAACAAGATGAAAAAGACATAAAATACTAAACAAGACGAAATGACCTAAATTACATAACAAGACAAATACAATGACAACAACCTATAATATGTAACAAGACAAAAAATGACATAACAAGATGAAGAAGTCGTAACAAGATGAAAACAAAGTACAGATTTTTTTAAAAAAGGACAAAAACTACATAAAAGACAACAAACATAGATGGAGGTGTGCGAGTGCTGAGAAAAGGTGAGGTTCAGTTACCCTTTGCACAGAAACAGCTGGTAGAAATGTTCTTATTACATTTATATTTTGAGTACATTTCAGAGCCTGTACTTTTTTACTTTTACTTGAGTAAAGACGTTCAATCAGTACTTCCACTTTTACTTTTTTTTTTTTTTTTTTTACACAAGTATCTGTACTTCTGCGTGAGTAAAGACTGTGTGGACTTTTGTCACCTCTGGCCTTATGGGAATCTTACAATGACAGCATGAAGCTCGAGGCTGTGGAGACTGAGATTAATTGAATCATTATCACTGTCTGTATATGCTAACATGATGCTAACATTTTTAAACACTGGCCCCACGGACCACCAAGCTCTTAAATTTAGTGGCCAAAGAACATTGCCCAAATGTAAACTTCCTCTGTCCCTCCAGGAAGTTGTGATGTTGCGATCAAATTCAACCAGTCTCTGTGAATTCTGCACAACCTTGCAATTTTGTCTTTGACTTTTCTGCAAATGTGACAAATCACTGTACCTTCCAGAGAGTTCCACCAATCATAACAGTCCATGCACAAATGTCATATATGTGCATCTCAGTGAACCAAGTCAATGTTTTATTACTTATTATGTTTTTGTATTGTGTTTTTTTTTATTATTTTGTTGTGGATACTGAAAAGAACACAAGGTTTGTGTCTGTGCAGTTTAATATTTTATTCTTTTCACTGTGTTGTTTTGAGTGAGTTTCAGAAAGATTTTGCTTCTTTGTGGAATAACTGCCAGATGCACATTTTTATAATCCTGAGCCTGGTACACTTACTTAGGTTACTTAGAACAAGTGTGTTTTCATTCTCACAGGAACAAATCACCTTTGATTTTTAATGAATTATGCAAAAAAATATACTCTCCCCTGCAGTTTCATAGTAGAAAACACCAAAAACATTGCAACATGCATCACAATTTTTTTTAAAAACTGACATGAAATCAGGCATTTTTGAACCTAACAATCCCAAAAATAATCTGCTAAATCCTGGGGGGACTGATTTAGGAACAAAACAACACAAAAGAAGGCAATTTAAAGCATCTTAACACAGCCTTCCTTCACTGTGACTCTTGTGGTGTCCACTTTTCCCGTGAATTGTGATGTGGCGTTTCCTGAAGGCGTTATTTCCGATGAAAAATGAGCTAGACTTCTTGACTAGTTGAGGAAACTGGCGGCACACACTGCAGTACATTAGTCCTTTGCCGTTTTGTTTCTTCATAGTTTGCTTTTTGTTTATCTGGTTCTTCCGTAAGGATCGCTTCAGTCGCGAGTAGTGTTCGCTGTTTTTGTAGAATGTTGAACAAAAAGGTGCAAAGAAATCAGGATGTTAGTGAAACTCTAACACTGCGTTGGCGAAGGCTCTGGGAACTTCATGGCCACAACTAAATGTGATATTTGGTGGTGACAGAGTAACTCTTAATGGCCACCGCTAACCCCTAACCTTGCAGTATATTCAAGACTTAAAACCACAAGGATGAAACACTGGTGCAGCTGTAAAAATATGCCCCTCTGACTTCTTTTCTAATGGCCTAAAACATGCACAATCATGGCACAGTGCTTCAGTCCATGCCTGCTCGCCGTCTAGGGTATTAGCTCGTCTCTCTGCTGAATGAGGTCAAATGAGATGACTGTGATGGTCTACCCATGCAGGTGACAAATGGTGATAGGCAGCCAGAGTGACAACGACCATAATATATCTCGCCGTGGACTTCTAAGGTCAAAGCCACAGCCCCAGAGATTCAAGGCATCCATTTTATGATTAGCTGCTAATGGCTGTAATGATAACGACCTCCTCATTACTTCATGTTCCCAGGTCAAAGTGAAAGTGAAAGTGAAGTAGAGTTCTGTTAACAAAAGTAGTTTGATAATTAAAGCCAGTGAAGCACACCCTCCATGTCAAGACACACACATACAGATAATTATCTGGTTCCTATTCACTACACCCTTATTAAAAGCATTGATTCAGCGGCTGTGAGTGTAGGTGTTTATGTGGAATGTATGTGATGGAAGAGAAGCCTTTGGTATTTGTTCTTATTCAGTGTTCCTCAGTGTATTAGCTACATTTAACTGTGTGCTACATGTAACTGAGCGTGGCTTAAATGTCAAGCAAATCCCTAATCAAGCCCACAAATTGAATATCATCTGTTTTCTTTGTTATCTTGATTATCTTGACACAGACATGTTGTACGCTAAGCTCGTCTCCTGCTGCTGCAGAGGGAGGGAGGTCTGGCCACTGCAAGATTCATGAGTCACTGACTGGTTTGGAGAATGATTCATTCATTCATTCATTTATTCAGTTATTTGCACATTTATTAGTTTCTGCAAAGTTCAATTGATTCTTGCTGCCATTGTCCTGCATAACTAAAGACCACTCGATCCCATTTAATGTTCTGGCACTATTTTCATACCTGACTTGTCAGACATCACAGGAACGTGGTCTGGATTTGAAGGCTTTTACTGAATTTGTCATTATTTGTGTTATTTTATATTTTTGTAACCCAGGAGTTTCCTGACTGCAGTTCAAACAGATTATTCAACACTGCCCATGACTGCAAGGATACGCTTTTCAAAAAGTGTATAAAATGGATTAACAGTACTGTGGGATCAAAAACCTTCATGCATTTTATTTTATTTTATTTTATTTTCACTTCAGTTCCAGATTGTTTAGTAGAGTGATTTTACCACTTCTCCTTGTATTGCTGTATTTGGAGGGCCTCTCAGCACTTTCATTATGTTGTGTTACATTATGTTTCATTACACTACATTACGTTGTTACATTATGTTACACTACATTACATTATCTTACTTTACCTTACGTTATGTTACCTTATGTTACCTAATGTTATATTACCTTACCTTATGTTATGCTATTACATTACCTTATGTTACATTACATTACCTTATGCTTTAGCTTATGCAAGCTTACGTAACTTAAGGTTACATAATATAAGGTTGTGTAACGTAAGGGCATTGTTTTCACTTCAGTTCCAGACAGTTGAGTGATTTTACCGCTTCTAATTGTAATGCTCTATTTGGAGGGCCTCTCAATATCTACACCTTTTATGTGTGTCAGTGGGTTTCACAAATATTTAAACATTAAAAAGTATCAAATAGAGCCACTAACTTTTAAAGTACCTTTCAGTTATTTTTTTTTTTATTATTATTTCCTGAAATATAACAGTTTTGGACATTTAAGGTCTCTGTCCAGCAGTGATAATATTTATTATTGCTAACTTCACCACAGAGCCCTTCAGTGTCATAGTTTGAAATGTAGGGCTGCTGACCAAGCTGCTGTATGTACTGAGTTGGGAGTGAAAACTTGTTGTGAAAGGACAGGTTCTACTTTTTGTAAGTAAATCTTACTGCTCACATATTATAGGTGCATTGTTATTGGTTGTTGTACTCCTTCCCATGGTACCATGCTATGAAGTGACACCATTAAACTGTGACTCCACTGTGTCAGTCGGTAGGCTGAGCTGGTATCTTCCAAAGTTCTGGTCCTTTTAGTTTGAAATGTGTTGTTTGTTCTCCCCCAGACACTGTTTGCTTGCTGAGCCACAGTGGAATACAGAGATACAGTCACATGTGGGTTTGTTGCTAGAACAAAAAGGGGCATTTCACACTGCAGTTAGCCCCAAGCTTTCACACTGGCACAATCCTGGCACATTACAAAATGGCTTTACCCTGACTTTAGCCCAGGGCTTGCTGGCCTTGCTCTGGAGCAGGGTTAGCCCCAAGTTTGCGGGGTTATCCCCTGACAGTCCACTAAACCCATTGCTAAAAGGTGCCAGTGTGAAACAAAGCTAAAAGATCAAAGTAGTAATTTTGAAAAATTCTACTAACCAACAGCTAGCAGATGTGTGGTGTGAATTGTGTATCCCTGGGCTTACAATGGGTGTGAAAGGGGGCTAAGTTATCCCAGAGTTAACTCTTCTCCTGGAGCTATCCTTAGACCTGGTCTAAAGATCTACAAAACTAACCTTTGACCTCTCTGGTAGGGGTTAAAGAGCAGAGCCCTCACCTGTGATTAGCGAGTATTCATTCCTTGTCACTTTGCCTGTTTCCTCTCCCAGTATTACATCCTACCAGACCTTACCCAGGAACATGCCTAGCCACCGTGCTCAGATCGTGCCCCGCTACCCGGAGGGCTATCGCACGCTGCCCCGCAACAGCATGATGAGGCCTGACAGCATCTGCAGCGTGGCGGGCTCTGTGTATGACCGGGCCCTCCGTCCTGCCTCCACCACCACCGTCACCACAGCAGAGAAGAGACGCTCAATGAGGGACGACACCATGTGGCAGCTGTACGAGTGGCAGCAGAGGCAGGCCTTCTCCAGGCAAAGTCTGGCTCAGCCAACAGGTACAGATACCACAGACACATATAATACTAACTAACTACTAGTAAGAGCCATTACAAGCTTATATTTTTAAGTCATACTAGTTACTATATTACTACCTCATATACTACAACTTCTCTGAGCCAGGATTCAAACCCATCATCTACTTGCTGTGAGGCAAAATTGCTAACCACTGTGACTAGTCTGTACTTTTACTACTGCAGACTATACAACTACAGTCTATACTATTACTATTGCCTATAGTACTACAGTCTGCACTGTTACTGCCTGTACTTCCATTACAACCTCTACTTCAGTTATGGTAAAAGGCCATGGGTTTGAATTCCAGCTTGGAGCTGTTGGAGTACGCACTGTAGTGGTATCGGTATTACCTCTGTTATAGACTGCAGTAGTAGTAGTATAGACTGTTGTAGTATAGGTTGCTGTAGTAGTAGAAGTAAAGGCTGCAGTAGTGCAGACAAATCACAGTGGTCTGCACTCTCGCCTCACAGCAAGAAGGTTGTGTGTGTACAGGCTGTGGTAGTGTAGTATAGGCTGTAGTAATAGTATAGACTGTTGTAGAAATAGTAGGCTGCAGTAGTAGTAGTAGTATGGGCTGTCACAGTGGTTAGCACTCACAGCAAGAAGGTTGTGGGTTTGAATCTTGGCTTAGAGCAGTTATAGCATATGCAGTAATATCATGGACTTAAGCATGAGTGAAGTATATGCAATAGTAACAGTATAGTCTGCTGTAGCAGTAATATAGGTTGTAGTAGTAGTAGTACAGGCTGCAGTAGTAGAGATTAATTAAAGGGATTAGCACTCTTACCTCCTACACAGCAAGAAGGTTGGGGGTTTGAGTAGGAGTAAAATCAGTATAGGCTTCAGCAATGGCAGTAATATACACTGCAGTAGTGGTAGTATAGACTGCAGTAGCAGTAGTAGTAGTAGTTTTAGTAGTAGTATAGAAAATAGTACACTGCTGTAGTATAAACTAGTCAGGGGTTTGCATCTCACAGTAAGAAAGATCATGGGTTTGATATTGTTTTAGTAATTGAGGCAATTGCTGTATCTTGATAACTAACCAAAGAAAACGTTCTAGAAAACAGATTCTCATAACTTCGTATCAACAAATTGCATCTCTCTATTCTCCATCCTGAGATGTTCCATTCTATGTCTGTAAAGAATGTTTAACCTTTCTAAAAGCTATGCAACAGTCCCAAGGTTCCATAACCAATGCACTCAAATTAGGGTCTAATTTTAAATTCTTACGTATTAACAAAAAAATACATTTTCCTAATGTGGTACAGGTTCTTTTGTACAATTATCTTTCATATGTTTCTAATATTGTGTTTGTTTAGTACACATAGATTTTGCCAGATGACTGCCACTATCATTATTTGTATTCGTATTGGTATCTTACAGAAAGTATTGTTGGCGTGCTTTTATGATGGAGCTAAATGCTCCATCATAACATAATATCTCTACTTTGGAATGTAAGTGCAATTTCATGACTGTCACAGAAAATGAAGCAGAGGCAATGAAAGCTTGTGACTCCATGTTGTTGTTGCTTTCAGCTGTGAGTCATTACGGCACCCTCCCCAGCACAAAGACCATGGGCAACATCTCGGAGCACACCGTGGCGCACTCCATCCCCACCTCGCCGTCTCACGGCTCCCTGGCTCTCTACAGCACTTTCTCCCCTCCTCGCCAGCAGGTGGCTCACAACCCCAACAGCCCCCACTCGGAGGTGTCGTCGCCCGTCTTCAGAGGGGACGTGACGCTGGATCATCGGCATAAGGCACACCTTGCCAAGGTAGAGAGTGTGACACTAGTGTTTGGCTCAAATGTTAATAATAAAATAATAACATTCTTCTTCTATATGACATGTTTCACACAGAATAGCAACCCAATGCTTCACAGAAGATGAAAATATACACAAAAGCCAGAAATGATTTTGAAGAGCTAAAAAAAAGATACAATAATCAGTAAATGGGAAAAAAATGAGCTAATACTTTTTCCAGGAAAAAAGAAAGTATGAAAAGTGTTTTATCTTTAAAAGTTAGTGAAATTCTTATTCTCAAATCTACAGGGAGGATGTTACAGACTCTGGGGGCAAATTAACTAAATGCAGCCTCATTGTAAGCTTTCAGCAGCAGAGCACAGTGATCTGTTTGACACAAACTGTGAGGAGGTCGCTCATACAGAGTGAGAAATGCAAACTTTGTGAAGAGCCATAAAATCGATTCTGTACTTAACAGGCAGCAAATGGAGAGATTTTAGTATGGGGGTGATGTGTTCACTCAGTTTAGTGTCCTTGTTTAACTGGAGGAAATCTCTAGCCACTGAGCAACTCATTTCTCAAATGCAGGTTGTGGACAGTGAGTTGTGTGTCATCTGTGTAGACTGAAATGACAGCATTACTGACAGAAAAGAATGGGACCCGAGACATAACCTTGGTGCACACCACGAGAGGTAGTTACATGAGTATTTTTGGACTGGAAAGATGCATTTTAACATTTTCTATTTTTACTAACATTTAGTCTCACCCTAAACTGAATTTGTAGCATTTGCATCATATACCATCATTGTATGTCCTCCTAAAATCCAATACACAACCACTGAAAGAAAGAAAGAAAGAAAGAAAGAAAGAAAGAAAGAAAGAAAGAAAGAAAGGAGAGACAGAAAGAAAAACTGGGTAACACTTTATATTAAGATTCTTTACTTATGTTTTAAGCATTAGGTAGTAGGTAATGTGGCCCTTAAAAGATGCATATTAACATTAATATGTCTTAACCTACTATGTCACTGTAACCATCCTTAACTAATCTTTTGTTGCTCTTTACAGACTTTATTATGTGATTATTAGTAGTTAATGATGCACTTACTAAGAGTTAACTAAGTATTTTGGAGATACTGGATCTAAAATGTGAACAGTCCTTATTAAGGTTAATTAATCTCTATTAATCTCTAATCTAATACTATTTGGGTAGTTTTCGAAAAAGATCATAGTTTGGGTTAAAATAAGTATGTAAGTCCTGCAAGGTTACATACACAAGTTATGTTACATATGTGACATTAGTTAAGCATGTTACGTAAGTTAACTTTTGTACTTAAGTTAAAATAAGACAAAGCTAGACTACTTATCCATTGTAGAAACACAAAAAAGCAAGGAATGAGGACCAAGTCAACAAATGTGAGCAAGTCAACATAATCAGGCAGGCAAAACACTCTGCAGCGATCTGCAGCTAAGTAAAGGATGGATCAAAACCATGGCGTGGGCGTGCCAGGCCAAGTGGTTCAATTAACTGGTTATACTACATCACTTGACTTCCTCCTTTGCTTCCATCATACAGGGCAATAAAGATAAACATTATGGGTCATAATAAGCTGCTGGCACAGATGGTCAGTTTTCTGGTGAAGGCAGCCTGTCATCAATTTAGCATGTCTTGTTCTCATAAAGAATTCTGACTCAGGACGGAAAGCAAGCACACTTCTTGAGATAAAGTGTCCCTTTAAATATCACTTCATCCAGCCAATCAGAAAACAGCTGGAAATCATACTGTCTCTTTGCAGTTCATCTTTCATGTTTCCATCCAGAGTAGGGAAATTAGACAAAGAGCAGCTCTTTCCTTCTGAAAAACTCACTTATATGCTTGGCATCCCATCTGCCATCAACTAAGGAGGTCCTTGTCAGATGTGGAAACAGTCCTGGATCTCAAGAGTCCACAGATGTTCCTTCTGACTTCCCCACGAGAGTCTCCAGAGACAGTCGGGCAGGATATAGAGTTGAGTTTGCAGTCAGTGGATGAGTCTCACTTCAGTGGATGAGTCCAATCCTCCTGTCACAAGTCCAAAGCCCTGGTCCAATCCCCCGTCCCCAAGCTGTGAGCCACAGTGACACCTTAGATCAAGTTTGTCACACCAGACGGCTCACGTTAATACACCAGGCAATGCACGTTCTGCTTTGTATTCACAGTCAGGGACAGGAGGAAAGAACACCTTCAGAGCGGGAAACAATGACTCAAAGTGAAGTGTAATAATGTTGAATCTATAAAAGCTGAAAGGATGTATCTTCTTTGCTCTGTGAAGTGAATTTTGGTTCTGCAGAGTAACATTTTTGTCAAGGGAACAGGTCAGAGAACATATTCAATTATTGAGCCCTAAAATAAAAAAAAATTGACGAAAATGGGAGATTATTGATCTTCTCATTTCTCAGTGATCTCATTTCATTAACCATAGAGAATTGTGATGATAACGAAGCTGAAAATTCCTGAAAAAATACTTGTACTACAGGGCCATAGTAACCCATAAGAGAAACCAAATTCAGCCCAAATTCAGACAGCAAACGCAAATTTATTTAAGCATATGAATATTTGGAAGAATAATGCAATTAGGTGAAAATGCAGGAGCAGATTGAAGGGCCATGTCAGTTCATATTGTGCTTTTGTGGTGCGTATTAAAGGCTTACATTTTTGGGAAATCCTGCAGAATGAGAGTCAACTCTTCATCATGGAACTGGGACGGCACAATAGGTCAGTTTTTTATATTTACAGTGTCATGTGTGGACTGTGGATTGACGGGAACGGCATGAGATGGGAGACATTCCTCCTGGACTGTGATGGGACAGGAATTCTTTTGTACTGGTGTCATAGGGTTGGGATAGGACAGGAGTATGTTTGTCAGAGTGGGATGGGACAAGAGTAAAAAAAAAAGTGTTTTTAAAGAGGTGGATGGATGGATGGATGGATGGATGGATGGATGGATGGATGGATGGATGGATGGATGGATGTGTCATGCTGCGTTGTGTTGCATAGTGTTACGTCATGTTGCGTCACATTACATTACAGGAGTATAAGAAAGTATCAATACACTTGAGTACCGTGATGTTTTGTGATACTATAATGATTCTCAAAAATGCTTTATCCTGATAGTGTAATACATGCAAAGATTTGTGGCAGTGGTTCATTTTGTATCATTATATGTATTGTCAAATTTCTGCCAAAACACAACTGTGTTGCATGATGTTACATTACGTCACATGACTTCCATCACCTTGATTGACCAATAGACTTACTTTAACCCCATGAGCTTCTCTTAAACATGCTCTAGTAGCTTTTGGTGCCTAAACCTAACCAAACTGTATCACCATGTGGATGTGGAAAATTCCCCGATGAAGAAAATGTCTCTGCTCCGTCTGTTCACCTCAAAAACTCTGTACCTGCTCCACATCCTGCACAGCGAGGTGTTTCCTCAGAGCTGACAGTGCAGCGGAGAGGCTGCTCTCCACTGCTGGAGACAAAACCTTAATAACATCACAGCGGAGCCCTCCGTCCCAGGCAGGAGGACGTATGATGCTTTCAAACTGATGAATTCATTCTTTAATGCAGTTAACTTTTTTAAAAAATAGAAAGGCTGCAGACCATTTAATTAGCAGTTGTTTCATATTGTATCTTAGGGAAACTGGAGCAAGAAACTGAAAATGATGTCCTCTTTTCTATTAATTCCATTAAGAACAGATTCTGAATCAAATTGGGGAAAAAAGACCTTGAAATGTAACGTGTGCATCACGTTTAGGGCTGAACAACTTAAGACAAATATTTAATTGGAATAATTTTGACTGAAAATTTAGATGCATCAGTAATAGTTTTAGCGTGTAATCATAGCCTTCTGAATCGTACCAAGAGATTTTTACCCCTATGACTTACGCCACATATAGTTGTGGTCAAGTTCACATATACTTGTAAAGAGCATATACAGTAAATCATGGCAGTTTTGAGTTTCCAGTGATTCCTGTAACTCTAAATTTTCTATGATGGAACATGTGTTTGTCACAAAAAAACAGTCATGCATTTTGGTTTTTAATAAATTGATTACAGGTCTCCTGAAAATATGACAAAATCTGCTCAAAAATATACATACAGTAATGCTAATATTTGGTTAAATGTCCTTTGGTCATTTTCACCTCAATTAGGTGATTTTGGTTGCCATCCACAAGCTTCTGGTTGTATCTTTGACCACTCCTCTTGACAGAATTGGTGTGGTTCAACTAAATTTGTTTGCTTTCTGACTTGTCTCTTCAGCACAGTCTACAGGTTCTCGGTGGGGTCTAAGTCAGGACTTTGGGAAGGCCAGTCTAAAACCTTAGTTCTAGCCTGATTTAGTCATTTCTTTACCACTTTTGATGTGTGTTTGGGGTCATTGTCTTGTTGCAAGACCCAACTGTGTCCAAGACCCAACCTTCTGGCTGCTGATTTTAGTTTTTCCTGAAGAATTTGGAGATAATCCTCCTCCTTCACTATTTCATTTACTTTCTCTAAAGCTCCAGCACCACCATGCTTGACGGTAGGTTTGGTGTTCTTGGGGTAAAAGGCCTCACCTTCTCTCCTCCAAACATATTATCATTGTGGCCAAATAGCTCAATTTTACTTCATCTGACCAGCAGTAAACTTAAGTCGAGGCTTGAGGTGCTGTTTCTGGAGCGAAGACTTCCTTCTTGCTCAGCAGCCTCTCAGCCCAGTGATGTTAAACACACCTGACTGTTCCAGCAGCTTCTAATTCATTGCAGACCTGCTTTTTGGTGATTCCTGGTTGACCTATAAAAGAAGCAAAATGCGTGATTGTTTTTTGTGACAAAGACACATGTGTTTCAATCATTCCATCATAGAAAATTAAGACTTCATTGGAAACTCAAAAGTGCCCTGATATACATGCTCTTTACAAGTGTGTGTGTAAACTTTTGACTACATCTATAACTTCTGTAACAAATTAAGGTCTGGTATGCCTGTGTCTGATCCTCTGTATTAGTCTTATATGTCATTGTGGGAGTCATTGACAGTTGTCCTGCTCTGTCCTGTAGGTATGAGGACGTGTTGGCCCTGGAGCAGCTCCAGCTTTTAATCCAGTTTTGTTGTACCGTAAAAATTGAATACAAGGTTGAATGGCTTTAAGAGAGATGTTTATTTAACTTTTGTCTTTTTTTAGTTTAGTAACGTTCTGCCTCAATACAATAAATTCATTTTAGCCCACTGTAGCGACTGAATTTAATTACATCAGCATTAATTGAGTTCAGTCATTGTTCCATGTTTGCTAACAAAGAAAGCAGATGTTGGCAAATAGATAGCAGGATGAAGCTATGACTCAATGTTTTCTATTGTTACCTTCTCATTTTAATAATGTTCCTCTTTTGCTGCAGTTATGTTCCTCTTGGTTACATCAGTGAACGAATTGAGTTAAAGGGCATTACAGATGCTTCAGCTTATATTAGCTAATTAATCTCAAATCATGTATAATTTACATTACTGCCAGTCATTTTGTACCATTATGCATGCTGTTCATTCTTTGCTTGGCTTTTTCTCAAATGTACTCGTTTGTTGTGCGATGGTTTGCTTCACATAATGTGTATGTGTGCGCACTCAGTTTTGGTTTAATGAGGATCCTGGCAGCAGCGTCTCCTGTCAGTTGTAGAGGTTAAATCAGGTTCTTAAAAAGCCTGTGGAGAGTGCATTGAGATGGGTGTAAACAAAACTGGGGAAACACTTCTCACAGAGAAACTGAGTGAACCTGGCATTGTTCTTGTAGCACCAAATGGGCCACTTTAGTGTCGTTCTGAATTTGAGCTCAGTATCAAAGATTGAGCTCAGTTTTTTCCTTATTTAACTGCAGAAATGTTGAGCCGTCCAGTCACTGGAGATTTCTGAAATTCAATTTGCAGGTTTTTATGAATGTGAACATGAGCTGTGTTATCTGCATAGCAATGGAAACAGTTGTGGATGATCAGAGGCTAATAGCAACAATAATAATTGGATAATTGATTATTATTGACTATCAGTTTGAGTAATTTCTCTATTCTCTGATGTCAGCTTCTTAAATGTGAATATTTCCTGTTTTTTTACTCCTCTCTGACAGTAAACTAAATATTTTTGGGTTGTGAGTAAAACAAGACATTAGAGGATGTAATCTGAGGCTTTCAGAAACACTGACATTTTTCACCATTATTGATATTTTAAAATAAAAAACTGTTAACTAATCGACTATGAAAATAATCATTGGCTGCAGCCCTAATTGATACTTTAAGAACTGATTTTAGAAACTTGATTAGTGATTAGAGTGTGTGAAATGGGATTCAAATTTTTCTGGGTGGTTTAAAACACATTTCCGTGGTGTTATTGCTTTACAGTCTTTAAAGCTATAATGTGTATGATGTCTAAAAGCACTAGCACCATTTCAGATATTTTGTTGAGTTGTGGCAAAACCCACAAAAATCTGTTATTTATTAAAGGCAATGTGTCTTTCCTACTAGCTGCTAGCTGCTATAACTTCAAGTAAAATACATAAAAGTCAGAGATATCAGAGCGAGGAAGGAGCATGACTACTGTAACATTAATAAAACTTCAATGCATTATCTCATCCATGAACATGAGTTCTCCCTGAGACATGTCAAAATGATTTTCATCTGCAGGTTGTTTAAATGTGAAGATAACAACTCCCATGGTCCCACACTTCTTCACATCCTCAGCAAAATACATATTGTGTGTTTAAAGTAATGGAAAAATGGTTCAAGGTGTTTTCTGAGAGAAATTAATAGGTAGTTGTAATAGTTAAAGTTATTAGATAAATGGGAACATTCAGCATCAAACAAAACATTTTGTATTTTTGTAACAGCCACTTTTCTGTCCAATACATACACTCATTAATAGTTATATAATATCCAGGCATCATTGTTTTAAGGTTGTCTGGCCCAGTTTTGTGAGCGTGATATCTCAAGAACACCTTGACAGAATTTCAATTTGGTATTTTGGTAAGTCCACTTGGACACAAAGATCACATTATTAGAATTTAGAGGACAAAATAAAACATGTTTTTGGCCATAATAAATTTCTAATAGGATAAAACAATGACATTTTATATCCAGAAAGTCAAAGGTCGACTTGACGGTGACATCATCACGTTCTGCAGCTCTTTATCTGTTCTCTGCATACTTGACAATCCTCTTGATTTTCCCAGGAGACTTTTCACCCCCCCTTTCAATATCACAACCTTTTTCTGACACTGTTCAACATGTATAATCCCTACACAAATCCAAAAGTCTGCTGTTTTCCCTGGACAATACTAAAGCAGACTTCCTGAGAAGAATTCCCATTTCTTAAAGAAAGTTTTAGCAGACAGAGGCATGCATTTTGTAAAATCATCATAGATCTGACAAAAAGGTCGGGAGCAAGTGCTTGAAGTCTAAAATGAATTGAATTGAAGTGAGTTAAGATCACCCAGTCTGAAATGTGACAATCTCTCTCCCCCACAGTACGGCTACCCACTTGACCGACGATCCATCGCACCCGCCGTCCCTCCTCAGACCATCACCCCACAGTCCCTGCAAGGCAAGACGGTGAGTGTTAACAGTGCGTCCCCCTGCTCTCAGTAAACTCTTAAGAGTGTGATGTCACACACTCACTGACACACAACTCACGTCTATCTCTGTGCTGTTTTGTTCCCAGCAGCTTATTATTGCTGTTGTTTCAACTTGTCTCAGCGGGACCAATGTAATTATTGACAGTGCCATTGTCTTTTAATGGCAGCACACACAAACACACAACGCAGCAGCACGGGTGAAATTTTCTTTCCACTCAAATTGAAGCGATGGCAATCAGGAGTGAGGGCTGATATATCTGTTTGAAACAAGACGTGAATAATGTTGAGTGCTTCGGCAGTTTGATGAGAAAAATTTGCCCAGTAATTTTCCACACAGCGTTTTGCAGCGCACCGTTTGGTCACGGTGGCTGTGTTCCTTATTCCACTGTGTCACAAGTGATGATATGCCGAGCATGTGTGGGTGTGGGTGAGACCTGACTGTGTCTGCAGGCACGTGCTCATGTGCCAGTTCCAGTTGATTGAATTGAATCACTCAGTTGGTCCTTAGCCTCATCTGGCAGTTCTTATAACTGACAATAACACTGAAACTAGATGGTGGTAACACAAAGATGTTCGGCCCAGATGGCTGACATGTAATAAATCAAGCAGCTCACAGACATCGGCCAGCAGCAAAGTCAGGAAGTCAATAAAGGCCTGCCACATTTTCAGGAACATTTCCTCCACAGTTGACATATTATATAGAATTTTCTGCGGCTGCAGTACATTTCCTCCCTCACTTAACCTCATGTCAAATGTAGGAACCTTTTCATATTTGAAGGATTGTAACAGAAGCTTTCTGAGCAATAGTGCAGATGGGGAAATGGCCTGGATCTCATACCTGTTCAGCCTCAGTAAAATACCTGTTAAGAGCCTTGTGTAAAAAAGGTGATTTATGAGACAACTTGCCTTTATTTTTGAAGCATGTGAAGGTCTGCGGTTTGGAGAAAAGTGCCTTTTTTTTTTTTACCTCAAAGTTGAAACAAATGCCTGGTCACATTTTGCACCAATTTAAAACAATATATGCCATGTTTCATTTCTATCAAATAAAATATTACATGTGCTCACAGAAGATTGAACCAATCAGTCTCAAGCAATAATATCAAGACATCCACCCATCAATTGTCTTCAACTTCTACTGCCACAGAGCTAAGATTCATTAGTAAGCTAGCTAGCAGTAGCGTGGTATATTAGGTTATGACATGCCCACTTTTCAATGTTCAGTTCCTCCCAATGAGAGTCAACAGTCAAAGAGCAACATTATCATTAAGGTGTAGTTATGTTTTGGTCACCAGGCATGAGCCCTGTGGTTTTTGACTTTTGTTTTTACTTCCCACAACTGCTCCACCTAGTACTGCCCTACTGTGCTGTGATTGGTTACTACTACTGAACTAGTTCTTGTTGCCTCAATATCATGTCCATGTGATTGCCAGAGTGTCTTTCTAATGTTGTGAAAGGGTCTATTTTACCCTAATCCTGTTTTAAACATGGACTAAACCTAATCCAAGTAGTTTTTGGGCCTAAACCTAACTGAACTATGACTAAAAACTAGCAGTAATTAGTCACCTACGTCTAAAAATACGTTAAAAGTGACATTTAGCTTTACACAGGGCCAGTGCTCTGGTTGAGAGTCCTGTTTTGATTCATTTATCTACCACAACCAGCTTGTTAAACTTCTTCCAAGTGCCACTCTGCACTCATGCTCACAGCCAATCAGAGCACAGCAGCAATA
Source organism: Lutjanus erythropterus (assembly GCF_056507025.1). Taxonomy (NCBI): domain Eukaryota; kingdom Metazoa; phylum Chordata; class Actinopteri; order Lutjaniformes; family Lutjanidae; genus Lutjanus; species Lutjanus erythropterus. Next base: position 3,983,892 of record NC_139338.1, read on the forward strand.
GCCAATCACATCATAGTATGGCAGACTGTGGTGGAACAGTCTTGGGGAAAAAAATAAGCCCTTTGGTTACTTTCCTTTTAGCTCTATTTTGGTCTTCACCAACTCCTCAGGGAGGATTGTTAGTGGATGCCCCACATGAGAATGATGAGACTGAACTAGGTTGTAGGTAGTAGGTTGTAGACTGTTGCACTCTTACAATATACCACAGTTGCTAGGTATGCTAGCTAATGCCGTCCAAGTCCAACTGCAAATAACCAACACTGTATTTAATGAGCACAAAACAGATTAACATCGACCACTGCCATTAGTGAATGTCATATTTTTTCCTGATTGCTGTCACCAAAGTGGATATGAGCCAATAAATTGGTGGATCCCTAAATATTTCAAATGCAATGCTGCAACATACTGTAGATAGACACCACCAACACTAGGTGATGGTGTCAAGGAAAAACTCCCTTTTAACAGGCAGGAATCTCAAGCAGAATGAGGGTCTAGGGTGGATGCCCCTTCAACTAGAAGAAATGTGAGGCTGTTTCACTTTAACAGACACAATCTAGTCATCTGCGTATAGTATAATTTTACCTCTTAATTTGAGAATAAAGAATTGGTTTAAATGCATCATCTTATAATTATATGGTTAGGATTGTTGTTAATGGATAAACCAGTGAGCTGTGGACGTAGTTCTTCTCCTCTTGAAGGTCATCAGAGTCATTGCATCATGTTTTTTTGCTCAACCATTGGATGGGTGTTGACGTCGTCAGTATGGTTCTTCTTCTTTCCTCTGTGTGTTGCTCTGTGCAGCCGGAGGAGCTGACGCTGCTGCTGATCAAGCTCCGCCGGCAGCAGGCGGAGCTCAACAGCCTGCGGGAACACACAGTAGCTCAGCTAATGGCCCTGGGTATGGAGGGGCCCAACGCTAAGGTCAGCACCGAGTGTAAACAGTACGTGTGTGTGTGCATGCACGCATTTGTGCTTTACCAACCAAGCAGCCAAAATCCAAAATCTCTGTGTTGCAATGGGAGGTTCCTTGCGTAAGAAAGTTAGTTTACTCCGAATGAAATTGCTTTTAGTGTGTTCTGAAAGATTCTGTGAACTAATGACAGAATACTCACAATGACTCAAGCTTTTTCTTTTAATTAAATTCAAATGGTCCAAACTGAAAGTGTAAGATGGATTGTTAGGATTGAAGAGTCCTAATGTCTTTGGTCACTTCTTGCTGACTTTTAGTAGATTGAAATTTCCACTTATATAGTGAAATAGCTTGACATCTACCAGATACATATAGCTATAATATTAATATCATATATATATTTATATTTATCTTTATTTTTTTTCTCCCAGAAAATTTTAAATAACAGACAGCAATGGTGACAGTAAATCCAAACAGTCACAGTTGCTATTGGCACCAAGTTAGAAATAGACATCATAACATCACTCTAGTGTCAAACCTGTCAATTGGCTATACCAACACCTCAAATTCAATTTCATTTTGGAGTATCGCTCTGGCAGGCTGGTGGAGGTCTGGTTTTGTTGGGCATTTGGGAGGTTCATGCATAGATTTATGGGCTTTCTTTTGCACCTGTGTATGTGTGTGTTTGAGTGTGTGTTTTTGCATGGGTGCTCCAGTCCTGTCCATGCATGGCTTGAGGTCTCGTTGTGCTTGAGGGTCAGGAGAGCATGGATGCGTAGCAGCAGATACATCAAACAACATGGCATCTGTTGTCTGATGTTTATCATGTGTGTTGGTTCGAAACCACCAGTGTGCTGTGTTTTATTTGCAGTCAGTTTTTTGTTAAACTGATATCAGATAGCTTATTTGGAGGACTGGAAGTTATTTTATACTGCATGTACACTATTGTAATGCAGAATTGCATTACAGCATGTTGTTGTGTTTTGGGTCGACTAAAACTGTAACTGTTGTGATTCATATTGTAGAATATGAATGCTAACTAGTGACAGCTTAACAATCCGCATGTGTTAAGAGCTGGCCATATAAATATAGATATAAAATCATATTGTGATATGAAACTAAATAGTATTTGAGATTTTGGATATGGTAACATGGTGATAAAATGTTTGTCTTTTTTCTTGGTCTTACTGACTGCTCTAAAGTAATCTAAAATACCTTAGCAGGCACACAGAATCCAGCTGCATCCTCTCAACAGTGCTGCATGACTCTAGATAAAGTCACTACCCCTCTTATTCTGCTATTGTTCTTACATCAGTCACAGTTAATAGACTTGTAATGCTGGAAACGCCAATCCTAATGCAATCCTTTAAAAATTATTTTGTTCTGTTATATCTGTGCATGGTAACTACGCTTAGAGGCTGCTCACTGCAGAGCCAATGAGTGGAGCTTAGTCTAGTCAAGCTCCACATCTAGTTGGCTCCAGGTCCAGCCTCACCCTAAGACCGACAGAGCCCAGTTTGCCAACATGGAATTAATTTCTAAGGTGTTTGTCTTGCTGGGTTTTCCTCCCGGCACCACAGCATCCTATACCAACAGGGTATAATGCACTAAGGTGATTTATGGAGTTTCTCGATAGCTTTACTTTTTGCAAAAGCAGGTAACCACTAACTGCAGCTAAATGTAGTGCTATTAGCTAGTTAGCTCAGTTAGTCATGCAGTTAGCTGACTAAGCAAACAGGACTTCAGTTAACAGCGGTTCAACTGTGTTAATCACCTCAGTACTGTATTCCTTCATGGTTTCAGGCGCTTTGACTGGTCCTGGTCCATCATGTTCATTGGGAGGCTGCTGAGCCTGTTTACATTGCCTGATAATGACAGCTACAGTTAGCAGTAGTAGTAGCTAGCTACTTGTGCAACAAGTAAAGTTATGTGTCCATCAGGAAACCCTGTAACTGCTTAGAACTGAAGCTGAGTAAATTTATGAATCCTGCTATTGTGCAGACATGACCCACCCCACTCCACCCCTGACTGGCTTACCCTGATATTCTTACCCTAACCCTAACCAGTCCCACTCCTCATGCCTAAACCTACCCAACCCAACCAACGAAACCAAGGACTAATAGCCAGTCAGAGGATGGGTCATGTCTTTGCTATAGTAGAATTGAGTGGAACTTCACTAGGTCAAGCTCTGCAATGAGCACCACTTAACTACAGAATGGTTATAATTATGGAATAATTTGTGGTTATGATTAATAAAATATGGTTGAGGTCCTTAAGTTTATTCTTGTTGAATGCAGCACTGGCTTTAAAATGATCCTCTGCCTTCGCACTCTCCATCTTCCCTTTTTATGATCTCTTCATTCCTGTTGAAATGTACCTTTGACTTCCTTTTTCCTTCTTTTCCTCTGTCCTCTCCCTCCCTGCTCTGTCCATCTCTGCCAAACATGCCCTCACTTTTCCTGCTTCTTCTCTTCCTTCCTCTGTGACTACTGCAGACTGATGTTCTTTCACATCACCTCCAGAGGAACCTTATTTACCTGGACAGCCAGGTGAGAATTTCTGAGCTTATACTGTCCATTTCCACCTGAAGCTGCTACTAAGTCCACAATATATCAAACAAAACATTTTATGAGGCACTTTTCAACCCTCAGGTTTCCCTTGGAGAGTGGAAGCTAACATTTACTAGAGTTTCCTGTTTCTTATATTTCTATACACACACATTCTATACACACATTACATTTATGATAATCTCTGTTCTTGGCTTCTGTTTCTGTCTCTGTTTCTTTTACTTTTACATTTACTCAGAAGCATTTAATTTGAACAACCACTTCAAATTGCATTAGCTCAAGCTACTCTTGAGTTTCACACAACAGGTTTGTCTCTTCTAAAATTCTTCCTAAAGACCTATTGTCTTTCTGTATTGACTTTTTCATTTAAGACAGAGGACCATGCTGTGTATCCATATTGCTGCTGAGCATCTTCCAATGCATACCATGCTTTTTTAGATAAGCTAACCTGCAGGTAGCGATTGGTTTGCTGAGAACCAACATGCAGAGACTTGAAATCTGTTGCCAATCACAGATCGTGTTGATTGTTATTTATCAGTGTTGTGTGATTGAGAGTGTTGTAGTACTCAAAATTGTTTTTGGTCTTGAGACCAGTCTCGGGACCACTTTTTGAAGGTCTCATCTTGAAATCAACCGCATTTTTACTTGGTCTTGTTTCCATTCCACACAAAGAGGATTTAGGATTTTATTTCAAGACTGGTCAAAACCACAGTTGCAAGAATATCACATAATTGCCTGGGCACTGTTGGATTTATTTAACTTCATTATTGTTATACAGTAGGACTTCAAATATAACCATCAACTTGACTAATGACACCATGTTAAGCTTTAACCAGCACACAAGTATCCAATAGTAGTCCAATTTTGGGTCAATTTTGATGAAATGTGTGAAAGGGGCTGCTCTGTAGAGGGTGCTAGTGAGCCATTTTGCCACACCCATGCCCAAAACACATATCAGGGAGAAATCTGACATGTGTGCCAAGTTTCGTGCATTTTTGGGTAGCCCAAGCACCTCTTTTTTGCAACGAAAGACAAAAAACATATATATAATTCAAAGAACAACAGTGTCCTCACACCTCAGGCCCTGCTCCGTGCTCAGGCACTAATTAGTTGAATTATTATTGCATTTGCATTGCAATCATTTTAGCCAATAAATCGGACAATGCACAGGTAGTTCAGTGATATCCTCACAGCCGTGATCCTCAGTCCTCTTTGTCTGAGACCAAGAGGAGACGAGACCTTCTTGAGACCAGTCTGGAGTACTACAATACTAATCTATACATGCACACTGCTTGGGGCTATTAACATCACTCACAGCCTTATTTGTATGTACCCAAGTGCAGTAAAGCTCAACCTCTCTGATTGTTTGCAAATGTCAGGCTTGTACACTTAAGACAAGAACAACTCAGACAACAAACTGAGGGAAGTGCCAGGAAGTAAATGTAAATGTCAAAATTTTATTTACGTGCCTTTTTATGAAAGTTAGATAAGAGCAGAAATTCAATATGTTGAAGCTGACTGTGGTGTACAGCCCCTGGCTGAACAAGTTATTTAACTGTGACAAGTGTTTGTTCTTATGATAATAATATTCATAATATTATGGATGTTTCCTCTGAAATGTCAGTAATATTGTACTGCAGCATACTCAGCCTGCTGGGCTAATTACAAGAAAAACAGAAGCTGTCGACAGTTCGCAGAGGCATACCCTGATCACGGCAGGCATCTAAATGTGTTGTTTATTTTTGGCCCGTAGGTTAAAACTTGCCTTCCCACATTTCCTGCATTATTGAATACGACTGCTCAGCTCTGAAAAGGCCATGTGCTTCAGGCAGAGACAAGCCTTGGACTGGCTGTGTAGGAGGGACTGGCTAGCAATTTGGATGCTAATTGAAAAATGATTGAAAATGATTTGATTGTCAAATTACCAAGAGTCTATTTGAAGAAAGTTCAATCTAAATTTTATCCTTAGTCAGTTATCTTGGGTCACGTATATCAAAGGTACCGGAACAATGTTATCTCAACCTCCAGACAATCTTTCATTTAAATTCATGTGTGTCTGGACAGTCACTTTGATTGAGATGAGATGAGATGAGATTTCCAGAAAACTACTGATTTGGAACAGAAAACAAAAGTGGCTCCCATTTGGACAGAAAAGTCAGAATTTCCAAGTTCCTAGTTGGAAATTCCAACTGGAACAACCCCTGAAGTTGGACTTCTGGAACTTTGGTCTTATTTTTTTAGCTCTAACCCTGTCGTGATAAGACTGTATTCACCAAAGTAACTGATGAACATGGCAACATCCCTAAAAATAGGTCTGACATTGCAAATAAACTTTGGAACAGTTAGAAGTCGGAGGTGGGAAAGACATCACACCCAAATTGCAAACACATTCCAGTACAACAAATTGGAAAACCAACACGGACGTGTCCAGGAAAATCTCTTGTTGTGCTTGCTTTTTGTTGACAACAATGCATCACATGGTATATTATGCATACAAATACCATAGGAACATGTCCACAATAGAAGTTAGACAGCACAAAGACTGAAGTGCTAACAAACGGTATATTATTACAGGTTTTATGCATGAAGCAGCCATTGTGGATTTTGAGGTTGTGGTTGGCGAGGTATTTCAGATTTTCCAAGTCAGAAGTCCAACTTCTGGGGTTGTTCCAGTTGAAATTTTCAGCTTAGGGGATGCAAATTCTGACTTCCCATTTCAAATGGAATGGAAAGCACCTTTGCTTTCTATTCCAAACTAGTTTGACTAACCTCAGGATCTGTTTACAGTCTGTCTGGACCTATTTTAGCAATGTCACTTGTTGTTACTTTGATATAACTTTGGTATTGGTGTAAAATAGCCATAACAGACAGAACCAGTGGCCAGAACGAAAAATAAATTAAAAACAGTGGCAATGATACTTTTCCCTTCAAATTTGCTTAAAACTTGCTTGAAACATAGTTGGTAATGCTAACGGTATCATCTTGTGTTATTCCTGGAATATTTTTGTGAACAGTGCATGGTAATGCAGTTAGAAGTGAGGATTTATTTGTCTGAACTGCATAACACTGAACACATGGCCAACGATTTTTTGGCCCAAATCAAAATGGACCACTGGAAAACCTACAAAAAACTGACATACATAAATTAGGTTTGAAAATCTGACAAGGAACTGATGACAGTCCTATGGCAACTAACCCTACCAGACATATTTAGGCCAGAGATAGACTTGATTTTCAATCAGAGAACTTAGGCCCTCGAGGAGGTTGCTAAATGTTAATTCTGAGATCACAGCAGAAAAAAGGGTACAGTGGTGCCATTGTAGCTATTTAAGGCTCCAAAAATCAAAAAGGTTGTTACAATGGTTAATATGTTTCACTCGTTCTGCCAATTCAAGAAACTGATGATGAGAAATGGCCGTATTTGTGAATGTCGGCCACACAACACACACACTGAGCCAGTCAGTTCAGCAGAGCGGCTTGCCATCACCCTCCTCTAGCAACAGGCAGCTGCAACCATCCCCATACATCTACGCTGCCCCTGCTGTTCATCTGTGTATCACTTTGGTTAATTAATTAATTAATTAGCATTGATTCCTGAGGACAAGTACGACCACCGCTACAAAAGGATGTGGGATTCATGAGGCAGCCATTGTGCGCACACAAACAGCCAGTTAAAAGCAAATATATCTCCGGCCTCAGACTGAAGACAATCTGGATCTCGCCCAACTTGAGTCTTTAGTTGTGTCTCATTTCCTAGACACCAACTGGATCTATAGTTCATCATGCACTGCAATTAACTTAAACCAATTGCTTCCTGCAGAAGTACATTTAAGAATGTGAAACCTATAGTGTGCTTTGGAAATGCTCAAAATAAAGTATAGGTATGATGTAGTTGATGCAGCAACAAAGGAATGGGCTGTGAATGTATGTTTAAACCTATGCACTTGTTGCCTTTCCAAGCTGAAAAGCGATGGTGAATTTCAATAGAAATGTTGGAAAAGCTCAGACTTGGCCACAGCTGTTTCAGAGAAAGGTTAGGCTTGAGGGTAAGGATTGATCAGTAAGCTAGAGAAGAAACTTTCTGTCACAGAGCGGCGTTTATCTTGGGCTTTCTCTTGTTTAAAGAAAAGGGAGGGTTAGTCCCTTTCCAGCTCATGGATATCAGCCATCAAACAGTTGCTGACCCTTCAAGCAACACGTACTGCTGTGTTATTACACCATTGTATCCTCTTTCTCCTTGGTGCTCTGCTAGACGAAGGAGAATAAGCCTCTAATCTTCATGATTCACACTATGATCGAGAACTCTGCACCGAGGCCGCAACTCTACCAGCAAGTAAGGTCTTTGGCAGGTTCTGGCTTGAGTCAGTGTCAAGACAGTCCATTTGTCTTTTGGTATATACATATATCCCTGTTGTTGGGTCAAAACCTCATGGCAATCATGGATTTTTTTAGTTCACTCATTGTTAAAGGTTTTTTCAAAGTGCAAAATTTTAGCCTTGAGGTTTTGCCTACCATCAAGCACATTTCAGTGGACTTAGATTGAAGAGTTCCATCTCAAAGAGAAATACAGCTATCATAAACTTGAGGAATTTTTTAGGGTTTGAATGGATGTCTGTTGTTTCTAAGAGAACTCTTTAATTCTAACTTGACTGAAGTGGAGCAGACTCAAACCAGACCTTTGCCCTGGTAGCCCAGTGGTTGTGTATCCACGTCTTCCCCTTCACCATCAACCTCTTGTTTTGCCACTTTGGATGCAGTTAGTCTGGTCATCACCCAGTTGTTAATCAGCAAACATTCCCAGATGTCATCAAAGCATTATTTAAAGGTGTTACAAGCGTTTCTAGAGAAAGATAATTGATTGTTCAGTCTCATTCCAGGGTCATTAAATACCAAAGCTTGGGGTGGCCAGGTCGTCAAATTACCAACACTTTGGGTTGGCGGCTCGAGCCGAGTCGCCAACCCAAAGCATCTGTATTTGACAACCTGTGAATGAGAATCAACAATCAAATATCTTTCTCCAGTATCACTTGTAGCTCCTTAAAAGTGTACACAAAGTTGTTTTTGGTTCCAGCACATCTCATATCATTGCTTTCTGTTTGATGCTGTTGGAAGTGACCTGAAGTGAGCATGGCTTATGGTGTAATGCTACATATAGCCATGGATTTCTCTTCTCACCATTTGTCTTTATGCAGCCCTGTTCATTGTCAAGTATAACTTTGGAAATGCTTCCTCTGTTTGGATACGTCTGTCTTAAAGGTTCACTTTTTCAGATATTCTGTGCAGAATAATGTTTTTAATGTTTTCCAGCATTTAAATGAACAGTTTAACAATTTAGAAAATATACTTTTTTTGTGTGTTAGAGTGACGGTACATAGTTAGCCTAGCTTAGCATAAAGACTGGAAGCGCTGAGAAACAGGTAAAGTTGCACACTGGAACTTTTTCTTGTCAATGTGCAGGTAGCCAGGTTCAGTGAGGGAGCCCAGGTTTAGTACAAGTCTCTGTAAAGGTACAGTGGTACTAAATGTGGCAACTCCATTCTGGCAATAAGGATGCCATGCCATTGTTCCAACAACCCATTATTCTGAAACCCTAGTAGTCTGAAAAATATCCCATTGGACTGAAAGCTAAAGCACTGAGCTCTTTTCAGGCTGTTGGACAAATGGCCTTTTTATCCAGAGGGACAATTTTGGGACTGCTGTTTTTTTTGCAACATTCCCCTGAAAATGACAGTGCTGTGCCATTGTTCTAACAGCCCATTATCCCAAAACCCTGATATTTGAAAAATGTCTCATTGGACAGGACGCCCATTCGTCTGAAAATGCCCATTGCTACAAAGGCCCATTGTTCCAAAAATACTGTAACCTCATACCCTAACAACTGCAAGGAGTGTGTGTATTTTTGGAGCAGTGAGCCTTCAGAGCAATGGGAGTTTGTTTTCGGGATAATGTGCTGTCATACAGATAGGCTTTTGATCCAGTGGGACATTTTTCAGACCACTGTGGGCTTTGGCAACTTCCCCCTGACAGCGAGGGTGCCATGCTATTGTTCTGATGACCCGTTATTCCGAAACCCCGACAGTCCAAAAAATGTCCCATTGGACTGAAATCCCATCTGTCCGACAGTCCCAAAAACACCCATTCCTCCGAAGGCCACTTGCTCCAAAAATACACACTCTCCCTGCAGTAACACACAAACCCTAATTTTTAACCAACTGCACAGAGACTGTGTATTTTCAGAGCAGTGGGCCTTTGGAGCACTGGCCATTTGTTTTCAGGATGTTGAACAAATGGACTTTTTTATTGGGGTTTCAAAATAGTGGGCCAGCGGAGAGCAGGCCAGGCCCCATAACAAGGGTCCATGCGGTCTGTATGTGTCATTGTTTAGCCCACAGTTTTAATTCTAATCTGTAGATTGAAGTTCCACCAAATCTTGGTGATCCAACTGCCTATTTTATTCATACCAGTATGACAGATTTGCACCATGCCCATTCTGAAAATGCTGTCATTCTGAAATTAGCAACATCCCATAATAATTTTAGTAGCTGTATTAAAAAAATATATACTTTTCAAAGAACAATATTTAAAAATGTTTCCAGTAAAGTAAAATAGTCTTTATTAAACCTCTTTTGTCTTTCCTGTATATAGTTGGAATAGAATTTGAACTCCTGTAAAAGCCCCCCTGTATATGCATTTATTCATGACTTACTAGAAATTCTAGAAAAGCTTCCAGTGAGCTGAATAGTCTAACAGTGTTTTTGAAGGTCCCACCTTAATGCAGCCTCTGGATTCCCTCTGTGTGGGCTTGTATTATCGTCTCTCGGCTGTATTTCTTGGAACAGAACATAATAATGTGCACTGTAAAATTCAGTCGGGGGAATTGTCAGAGGATTTTATCACTTTACCGCAGACCGCTGAAAATCTGCCTCTGTCTGCTCTCATCTATCACCTCCTGTCTCAGGCAACAGCCTTTCTTTTTTTTTTTTTTTTTCTACGAGGAAGTGCCAGGAAGATTCATCAGTTGCCCCAGTGTAGTTTATGTTGATGCTATGTTAAAAAAAAAAAAGTTGTTCTGTTATATAACACTGTTGCTTTAAAAATAGTTTTTTTTTCCATTCTCCACTTTTTCTATATAAACAGGTTGTATATATGCTAGAGATTATGTGGGTTTGCCTTCAGATGCAGAGGGATGCATTGGCATTCTGGGGCTTCTTCAACAAACCTGCCCCCTCCCAAAAAAACTATACACATGACACATTGTAATTAATTAATGTCTGTATCATTAACACACTAACCCTGAAATATTAAGCAAAATAAATAAAATGAAAATAAATGTGAAATTAAAAAAAGATGAAAACTTTGGACATGTAAAGACATTGCAAAATGTAAAAGAATAGTTAAGTATTTTAATTTATTTTTTATTTAATTTTATATATTGTTGTTATAGCCATAGAAAAAAAAAGTATATTCTTTTGAATAAATAACTATACTTGTTTTTACAAACATATATGGAAGAAATGAATGTGAAAATCATTGCAAATGCTATAATTGTCCTTATATTTTGTTATTTGTCTTTATATTTCCACATTTATTAATTCCTTTATTGACTTATATTAATTTCTCCACATGTATTTTTTAAATAATTGAATATTTTACCTCTTTTTGGTACTGTATTTTCACATTTTTTTAAATATTTTACTATTTACTTTACTATTAAGTTTTTCATATTTCTTTAGTAATTTAATCTTGTATTTCTTTTTGGTACTGTATTTATTTCTTATTATATTTCCACATGCATTTTGTTAATTATTTTTATGACTCTGTAGTTTTTGACAGGGTAGCCTCTATGTGACCCAAAAAACAGGAAAAAAAAAACTGTTCGCTTCTGTTAAAACTTGATATGAAAATGTAGACAACTTTTTATTTTTGTCAGGCGACACAGTTCACAGAGATTTTAGAAATTAAATCAGACTGTCAAAGCACAGAGGACAAAACAATTATAAAGCACACGTACTGTCCCAGTCACAAGCAGAAAATTACACTCTTGCATTGGATTAATATATCTAATAGTTTGGGGCTTAATTTGATCTTTATTCTCAGGCTGCACCTCCCTCTGTATGTCTGTACGTTATAATATTCAGCCACAATATCCCCGGTAACACCTGGGTAAACAGCTTCAAGGGAAATTAAACAGGATTAGTGAATCTGCACGCAGCGCTCATCCCTTCATCCCCTCACTGCCTGCCTCTGGAACCAACAGCAGGAAGCATATGAAGAGTTTCTCTCTCAAATCTGTAGCATATCATGGAAAAAAAGACTTTTAATCATTTATATTTGGGATAGTTCAAATTATCTGACATAGGGTTGTATGAGTTACTAATTGATAATCAGTTTATTATCTACAGCTAGCACGCCCTTGGTTAGAAGCTCAAAGGCACCAGCAAGGAAACTAAGCAGTGTACTGGTGTGGACAAGGTCAGAAACAAAAGGTATTTTAGGTCCACCTATAAAGAATCAATATAAGTTTGAGTATGTGCTATATTTAGAATATTTTCACTGCTTTACTTTGCTGTCACACAGCCTTTTCTGACAAAAAAATGCAGTTATACAAGCCAAATAGCACTCTATCCAGACCAACCAAACTCCACTTGCAAAATCAGTAATTTTACCTCACAGAACACAGGAGTTGCTGGTCTACCACTGCCTCATTTTGTTAGCTTGTTTGTGTTATTGTGTGGCTTTAGTGAATCCAAAGTAACCTTTTAAAACACAGAAGTCACACAATAACACAAGCAAACTTACAGACTGAAGCAGCAGCAGACCAGCAACTTACCGTGTTCTGCAATGTAAAATGACTGTTTTTGCCTATGGAGTTTGAGAAGAGAGCAATGTTTGGCTTCTGCAGTGGCAGTTTTCTTGTCAGAAAAGGCTGTCTGATGGCAAAGTAAAGCAGTGAAAACATTTTAAATGCAACACACACTTAAACTGGAAGACCTTTTCTGACGTGTCTAAAAGACCTTTTGTTGCTGACCCTGTCCACAGCAGTACAGTGCTTAGCTTCTGTGCTATTACTCTACTTCTCCTAACTGTGATTGTACCAGCTAGCATGTACTGTAGGTAATATACTGACTATGGATAAGTACCTCATACAACCTCACTTAAAAAAAAATGAACTCTCCCTTTAATAAAACAGTTTATATCATGATTATAATTGGATTGTGTATCCCACAGTTTGACAGGCTCAATCCTCCATGCATTGGAAAAGATCAGTAAAAAACTCAGATATGAGGTCATTATTTTCCCCAAAATTGCATGAATTGGCATTTTGGAAGAGAACTCTTCATGGCTGGAGCTCTGGGCTCTCCATCCTAACAGATGTGTTGCCGTCGCCCCCTGCTGTCCATTTCTGACTGTGCCTCCTCATTTCAGATCAGCCCAGATGACTACAAAGACGGCACCTTCATCCAGCGCACAGAGGAGGCCGACATCGACGTAAGAACATGCATAGTTTGGAGTGAAATAGATAGCACTTCACTTCCAAGAAAGTTTCATTCATGCCTGTATGTGTCTTTATGTGTGTTTGCGTGTCAGACCAAGCTGAGCAGACTGTGTGAGCAGGACAAGGCAGTGAGGATGCAGGAGGAGAAGCTGCAGCAGCTACACAGAGAGAAGGTACAGCTCTCAGTATGTGTCTTAATGTTCGTGTCTTTTTGTAGACTCATATTGTATGTGCAATAAGTTTTTGTGTTTGTGTGTTGTGCTTTAGCACACACTGGAGACGGCCCTGCTGTCGGCCAGTCAGGAGCTGAGTGAACAGAGCGGCTCCAGCGCCGCAGCCATGCAGAGTCTGGTCCAGCAGAGAGACGTCCTGCAGAACGGCCTGCTCAGCACCTGCAGAGAGCTGTCCAGAGTCAGCGCTGTAAGGACACCCCAGCACACACCAAAACACACACCTACACACACACAAACACACATATCACTACAGGAAAGGTGGAGGAAGTTTATTTAAAAGAAACTACCAAGGATACTTCCACACTGGTAGTTTCGTCTATTTCTTGGAGAATATTCTCAAAAAATTGGTAGTTCATTCAAGTCAACATAACATCACATAAGTTGGGTAAGTATGGTTTCATATACAGCATGTCTAGACTATACTTTTTATATTATTTACAGAGACCTGACTCTTCCCCAGTTCCCACCATGAGAAAGCACTTGGCAACAGTTGTGAAGAAAAACTGTCTTTTAACAAGCAGAGACCTTGAGCAGAACCAGACTTTAGGGTGGGCGGCAACTGCCTCAGCCTGTTGGGTTGACAAAGACAGAGAGAGACAGGGAGAGGGGACGGCTGGTTTAATACAAGTACAGACCAAGAAACTTCTCCTGGGCCTGTATCTACCAAGCCTCTAAGAGGAGGAAATCAATACTCTCTGGTCCTACTTCTAAGTCTATAACTTTTCTGAACTTAGGAACTGCCTCCTATCTCTGCTGAGGTTTAGCAGGGCTCCAGAGAAGTTCTTGGAGCTTCTAAGAGGTGGTGCAAATGCAGAGACATATGATGATATTCCATGTTCACTGACAGTAAGTTTATTGAAAAATACAAGATACAAAACTGAGCTTGTCCCAGATGCAAAAACAAGCACATGCTTTACAGCAAGTTTCACAACTTTAAACTGGGTGTGGGTCCCATACGAAAGATGACCAACATGAAAGAAACAAAGGGATATCTTTAGTATAGTCTCCAAAGTGGTGGTCCTACATCAAACTGATAGTGGTTCAATGACAGCTATTCTCACAGTCTTGAAACCAAAGATAACCTGGGACTCTTAACTGCAGGTAGAGTGTGTATTTTTGGTGCAGTGGGCCTTCAGAGCAGTGGGAGTTTGTTTTGGGGATAATGGGTTGTCACAGATGAGCTTTTGATTCAACTGGACAATTTTTTGGACTGTTGGGGGGTTTGACAACATTCACCTGAGAACTAGGGTGCCCTGCAACTGCTCTGACGGCCCATTAGTCCGAAACCTCAGTAGTCCAAAAACTGGTTCATTGGACCAAAATCCCATTTCTCTGACAGCACATTATCCCAAAAACACCCATTGCTCCAAAGGCCAGCTCGACCAAAAATACTCACTCTCTCTACAGTAACACACAAACTCTAACCTAAAGTACTGCACAAAGAGTGTGTATTTTAAGAGCAGTGGACCTTTGGACCAATGGGAGTTTGTCCCCAGGATGGACAAATGGGGTGTCAGTCTAATGGAACATTTGGGGAATATTGGGGAAACAGGGCAGTCCCCACAACAAGAAGCTTGTGTAAGATGCAAAAAAGAGCACTCGCTTTCTTAGCAAAAAACTGAGGTTCCCACAATCTTAAGTAGGGTATACACTACGATTTTGGGCTGTCCCAGGTGAAAGATGACCAACATGAAAAAAAGTGGTGATATCTCTGGTCATGGCTCCAAATCGGTGGTCCTACATCAAACTGCGAGGGGTTCAAAGATTGACCCTCTTAGGACCAAAGATTGCCTGAGACAAAATTCTGACAGTGTCAGAACTTTAGGATAATCCTCTCAAAATGTGGCCTGAGTCTACTAAGAAACCAGTAGAGATGTAGTGTGTGTAGGTGGACAAAGACAGATCATGTCAGTAGACACTTCAACACACAAATGTACGTTTATGTATGCTATTTTAGCATACTTAGCATACTACAAAATACTTAACGTTGCTTCAAGCTCTCTTTGCAATGGCATTGGCATCCCAAGTCTGCACCTTTTCCCTTGCCAAGACTGGTTCCACAGTTTCCTCCTCTTCTTCTTCTTTGGATTTTTTCCATACACATAAGTACCACTATTGCAAGGGTTTAGTTCTTACTTAGCTTCATTGTTAACCACAATAGTGGTGCAGATGGATGACACGTGCTGTTTTTTTTTGTTTTTGTTTTTTTTTTATACTGACTTGCGTCATAGCCTACAATGCAGCAGGAGTGATCATCGTACAGTCTACATACATCAAACTTAATGTTCTTCCCAAGTTTATCTGTTGATCCATGTTGCACAGTGTGGCGGCAATAAACTGAAAAGATTTCTAAAATCTCTGCTTTTGTAGGTGCGGTAGAGTAGAGCAGGGAAATGAGCTGTGGTTTATGACACAAGTTCACCTCCTTTCAAGATGCATGGACGAGGGGAAAAAGTGTAAAGTGGTCAAAACTCCAACACTTTTAGTATAGAGAAAAACTTAATTGTGTTTTGGGTTATCACTGTCATCAGGGCCATCATGAAACACATTACAAACATTTAAATAATGTAGGTAGGAAGCAGAAAATGATGTGTGAGGATATAGATGATTAGTTTGGGCATGCTCACACAGTCCCACGACTCTGCTGTTGGCTGGTGTCCTGCTTTCAGGAGTTGGAGCGCTCCTGGAGGGAGTACGACAGGTTGGGGGCAGATGTCACTCTGGCCAAGACCAACCTGCTGGAGCAACTGGAGGCCCTGGGCAGCCCACAGGTAACACACATGCACACACTCTCACACAGACACACACTTTGTGGAGTGATCAAGCTTTTAACAGCATTTGTGTGTGTGTTTGTGTGTGTGTGTCCTCAGACAGAGCCTCCCAGCCAGCGGCACATCCAGATCCAGAAGGAGCTGTGGAGGATCCAGGACGTGATGGAGGCTCTGGCCAAAAACAAACCACAGAGGAGCTCAGACAACAGTACGAGTCTCCAACAGCGCTTAAAACACCCATGAAATGTCTAACAGAGTGTTTATTACACACATGTGTAGTGTAAAAAGCTAGGGAAGGACTTGTCACAGATATTGATTGCTGTTCACAGTAGCCAAATGTACATTATGCTACAGTACCAAGGTCTAATTTTCTTGCTGGATTTGGCTCTTGGTATCCTGGACCACAGTTATGGCTATCCAAGCTAAAGACAGATAGCAGTCAGCTATGTTACTTTAGCAACAAGTAAAGCTGTCTTTCCAGGAAAATGGAACACTGTAAATGACTTCAGGACTGCATTCCCTGTCAGTTCCACCTAATAGCTAACAGTCACTGGAAAGCTTCTGAAAAGCTAAAGCTATCTGTCCATCAGGAAACTCTGTAAATGACCTTGGCACTGTTTTCTCTGACAGTCTCACAGGCTGTGTTTGTCCTGTTGACCGGTCATGTTCACTTAAAGCCTGGTTCCAGTTCCTGCTAACTGCAGCTAACAGTCACAGTTAGCTACTTTAACAACATGTAAAGCTATCTCTCCACCAGGAAATTATGTAAATGACCTCAGTACCACATTCACTGTCAGTCTTAAAGGCTGTGTTCTGTCCTAGTCCGGCGTGTTAACCAGGAATCCAGTTTTGTTGCCTGGTAAGCAGCTAACAATTACAGTTAGCTACTTTAGCAACAAGCCAAATCTATCTGTCCTTCAGGAAACTCTGCAATCAAATCCCTGAGAGTTTTGTGTTTAGTAAAATTTATAAAAATGTGTTGTTGTAGTGAGGCCCTACCCCCAAAAACACTCCACAGTGGTGTCTTAAGAGAGACAGTAAGCGTTTCATTGAACTCATATTTAGTGTACACCCCAGAGCTGTTGGGGTCATTTTTGGGCCAAATACTGGCGTATCGGTGACCTGTTGCACAATACATGATAAAAAATGCTAAACATCAATTTTGACTTAATGGGTGCTTCAAATAATCTGTGAGTCATTACATATTCATCTGACATGATTTATGTTGAGGAGGGTTGTTTTTTTAATTCTTTCCATCTTGCACTAAAAAAATCTGGACAATGAAGAATTCATTTCTTGGAACATGGTTTAAGAACAGGACAACAAATGCTTTTGCATGTGTCTTTTGTTACTGAAAATGTTTAAGTCCCATTCCTCCTCTTCCAGGTTTTCCTGGTTCCAAACCACTCTCCAGTCTACAGAAGAATGAGGTACTGCAGACCAGCCCACACAGCACATACTAACATTCACACTACACCACACTTACTTTCAGCTGTTCAATATTCAGTTGGCTCCAATTAAACATCTTGAAGATCCTTTTTGAAGACAGGATGAGTGTGATTTTGGTAGAGGATCCAACAGGGTTGTAATGGTTTGGGCATTCATCCCATCATCATAAAAATGACTGAGAGTTAGTTTTAGGCTGTGGATGGGGTTTCTTCACATGTTTGCAGCACTGGAGAAATCATTGGATTTTTTAAAAATCAATTTAAGGCCCAGTGTGTAAGATTCAGGGGGATTTATTAGGTCTTTTATATCTACAGAGGACACAGGTTCTCTTCCACTGAGGCCACCCAGAATGGACAAACCAATCACTAGCTCTATATATAAGCTTTTGCAACCTACAACCTCACCTCAAATCACACTGAAACTGTTAAAACTGACTTCCTTTATGCAGGCAGCCGCTGGTTCACTTTCATTCAGTCAACTTGCTGAATCTTGAAACTTGCCTCAAGTTAGTTAATCTGTCACAGTGACCTTTTTCTGGGCAAATTACACTACAGGCACTTGGTAATGGAGTTGTGAGCAGGGAATGATTAGAAAATGATGATTGTTGGTGCAGTCACGATTTCTCCAACCTTCAAGACTTTAGATCAGAGCTGCCTGTTTAACAGCAACGCCTTTATTCCAAGAAACAACCAAATTCACAATTTCCTTTTAATGACGCCAGTCATTGCGTTGGTTGTTACTTTTTTTTTTTTAACCTTGAAGCGCTGTACTTTGCTTTGCAGAAGCCAACTTAAGGTGTGTTCAGGTTTAATACAAAGTGACTGTATGTGCAAATCTTACTGTCGCTGTCTGGCTGATCTGTTTTTATAAATTGTGTGTGGTACAGCCACAGACCTGCAGACATTACAGCCTCCCACAGAAAAATTATCTCCAACTCTGCAGTTCCCCACAGCTCTATGAAACGTTTTGGTTTTACAGCCCACAACTTAACTGTTTTAGTGACACTCATGGCTCTCATCAGTTCCAGAGTTCCAGCAGCAGCAGGCAGCTGATTTTAGTAAAACCCACTAGGTCAACCTGATCGCATGTGTTGGCATATTAATAGCACAACACTTTTAAGGACATTGTCATGTGTCATTTCTAAGCATTTTAAGCTTTTTGTGTGTCATTTAACAGCATTTAGTCCAACAGTCAGGTGACCTTAATCGTAATGATGATTTTAGTTGTCCTTGTTCAGCTTTTGAATAAAACTGTTGTTTGGGTTAAAATAAGTACATTACTCAGACAAATTAACTTGCATATATGATGTGAAGGTTAGGTCATGTACATGATGTAAATTGAGCATATAATGCAAGTTAGGCCTCACTTTCTGTATGTACTATAGTTAAAATAAGTCAACATTGACTTTGGTTTTACATGGGACACATGTTTTGTTGCTTTTTGTACTATGTTGTCTAGCCTAACCTGCTCAGCACCGAACAGCAAACACAATTAGGTTTTTTTCACAAACATAAAATTAGCTGCACTTACTGGAACAGTTAGCACACCCTAATTTTAAAATATTTGGAGCTTTTCCACTAAAAATAAATGGATATGCAACCGAAAGCCTTGAGCCAAAGTGGGCAAGTTGTATTCTATAGGTGGTTGTGATGATGCATCCTTATTACAATCATTTTGCTGGCAACTTGTGGAAACGTGGGCTGATATGCAAAAACCAAGGTTCCGATTGTCTCGAACAGAACTGAACTAATTTGGTGGTAAAGAGCCTGGTTAGTGCCCTACAGTACGTCCAGTGATACCACATGATTTCCTTGGTCAACAGGCAGTGACGCTGCTGCCGCTCAGTCCTCTCAAGGAGGGCGACAGCGTGCCCCCCCGCCCGCCCCTCCCCCAGTACTACGACTCATCAGAGCGCCCCCCTCACGTGCCCCCCCACCACTCACACCCCAGCGGCCGCCTGCCGTCCCACACGCACCGCCCCGAGGACCGCAAGGCCGCCTCCAGGAACGGAGCGCACAGCGTAAGAACCGCTGCAAACCTTCATACCCTCCCACGTCTGCTCCCTCCATCAGTGACCACCATCAGCACCGAACCCCCGCATCTCAAAACATCATTTCAGGAGATTCTATCTGCTTACAACCATTTTTACGTCCATTTTCATCATACTCACTCCATCAAGGCTGAATTAATACACGCAGAAGAGACTCATTCCCTAAGTGCTGTTGTGGATTCATGTGGTTAATTTCAGCGTTGTCTTTCTTTTGACTCCTGCAACCATCCAGCCATCACTGTCCCTCACCTACAGTGTCACATTCAGACCCACTCTGATTCATCCATGGATTCATCTGCAGAATTCCATTATGATGAGGCTGATGTTTCACTGTGTGGGTTTACACTTGAGTTCTGAGTGTGTTTGGCCTTCTACTTTGTGTGTGCACATTCAAAAAGCCTTTTGCTGCTATAAAAAAAACATGCTGAAAGAGGTTCTTAGTACAACGTGAATGGTTCTACAAGAATGTTTTTGATACCATTTACTGTAAGATCACGGTGTGGCTCATGGGTCAGAACCTTGTGACTCCAAGTCTGGTAATTTTGTGATTTTACACAAGACAAGACAGACCAGATTGTCTCTGTCTCTTTTACTTGCATCTTTCCATCTCTGCAACTCGCTGAGAGCAAGATGTCATCCAAGAGCTCCAAGAGAAGTTTTTCATCTGAGCCTTGTGTGTTAGTATGGAAAAAATCTGAAATTTTGAATAAGGAAAGTCGAATTGTGCCA
Source organism: Lutjanus erythropterus (assembly GCF_056507025.1). Classification (NCBI taxonomy): domain Eukaryota; kingdom Metazoa; phylum Chordata; class Actinopteri; order Lutjaniformes; family Lutjanidae; genus Lutjanus; species Lutjanus erythropterus. The sequence goes on from NC_139338.1 coordinate 4,004,097, forward strand.
TAAATAAATAGTGAAATACCACTTTATTTTCAAAATGATATGACTTTTGACTTCATTACAGGAATACTACAACTTTTTCTTATTAAATTACAACTTTATCATCAAATACCATATCTCCTCAAATACAAGCTGGTAGTCAAATAAAAGTCTTTCTGTAATAATGGCCGGGATGATATGGGGCCCCAAATACAGGTCGGGGGAAAAAACAAGGGTAGATAAACTCCCAGTCATTATATATAATGTGCATTCCAAATAAACAAAATTATTTACCGAGGTTGGAAGAGAATATTTAGTGTAAGACCAAGCTATAAAATAACTCGTAGTTTTGTAATGCAAAGACAGTTCAAAAACTGCAGATGAACCTTTGGTGTCTTATAACCCATGAGGGTTGGACACTTTGTGTGTATGACACTAAAATAAAATGTAAAATGTCCCAACCAAAATATGTATTTTAGTTAACGGCATAATGCAATAACAAAACTTTAACCAGGAAAACGAGGCTTCATCCTAAAATATGACCACATATATTAATTCCCTCAAACAGAGGAAATTAGAAATAAAGGCCTGCCTCTAATAAAAGCCTGCTTCAAATAAACTCTCTGCAGTTGATGTAAATAAAGGCTCCAGTCATTACTTTAGGAAATACGGCAATATAACTTTAATTTAAAAGTATGACTTAATCTGTTGACTTGTTTTTTTCCAAAATATTTTGTTTTTTCTTTAACTGTCCAAATTGTTTTCCCTACAGCGGTCCTAACATGCCATACTCCCAGTGAATGAACAAATTTCCCATAAAGGCCATTTGTACTATGTTGTCTCTTCTCTTGGCTGAGAAAAATTTTCAACCTTCAGAAATCATGAAGCATTTTTTTTTCTGAAAAGATTTGAGATACAAGGTTTTGACTCAAAAACAGCAACAGGACATTATCAAAATCAACGGTGTGAAGAGGTTCACTCTTCAGTTATTACGAAAGGCTCATACAAGCCATTGAATTTCCATGTACACTGCTATTTAAAAGTTCAGAATCATCTACCACAAAAGCTTGATTCGCAGTACAGTCTGAGAGGACAACTCTGTATTTTTGAATGTAATATTATGATTTCAGGTTTACAGTCCTCTTTCCAAATACATGTTATTTTGTATGAAGGGTTTAGAGAACAAAATGCTGTAGAATGGTTCAATCAGACTAATGACTGAAAGGGCAGAAACAGACAAAGATACCTCCGAGCAAGAGTTAAATAAGAATATAAGAAATCACAATGCACTGGAAACTGGAAGCATCACAATCAGTGCAGATTTAAATTGGAAATGTTTTCCTGAATTAAAAGGCATGTCGCTTTAGCAAAGCTATTCTTAAAACTTCAAAACAGAAATAGAAGGTTGGTCTAGGGCAGTGTTTCCCAACCCTGGTCCTCAAGGCACACTGTCCTGCATGTTTTAGATGTTTCTCTGCTCCAGCACACCTGATTCAAATGATCAGCTCATCATCAAGCCTCTGCAGAAGCCTGATAACAACCTGATCATTTTAATCAGGTGTGTTGGAGCAGAGAAACATCTAAAACATGCAGGACAGTGTGCCTTGAGGACCAGGGTTGGGAAACACTGGTCTAGGGTTAGCACTAATTGGAATTGCAGTAGATCACTGTCTAAGATACTATGGACTGCAGAGGCCTCAAAGAAATTTTTTTGGAACCCAGTTGTACCATTGTGGTTCAGTAATGATCCAGAGTCACTCCTCATGCCTAAATCTTGCCCAAACAACCCAAACCAATGAAAGCAACTAGTGTTAGCCAAATAGATAGCATTGATGGCATCATATCACGTCCATCCAGGGTTAGTAGTATACAGCTGTTAAAAAAAACAGCAAAGGTATTGGAAAAAATGGTACTGGAACATTTCTAACTCTCCCCTGTCAAGCAGCACTGTGGATACATCGACTAAGAGGAAATTTTAACCATTTAATTCTTCTTTTTTGGGAGCCAAAACTATTTTAAATGTGAATCCTACATTTCTTGTCTGAATTATACTGTTTTCATCTATAAAAGAAGAAAACCTCATTATAAAAGGTGATTCCAAACTTTTAAACAGTGGTGTAGATCTAGTCAGGCCAACAAATAACCACTGATAAACTTCTTATTCTAAAAGTGCATACATGTGTACGTGTGGATGTGGATGTGTGCTTGATTGCTGCTGCATGGTGTGTATTCTGACCCTGAGTGATCTCTCCCTCCTCCGCCTCACAGCAAGCTCCAGACTACCGGCTGTACAAGAGTGAGCCTGAGCTGACCACGGTGAAGGAGGAAGTGGACGAGGCCAATGGTGAGGACAAGGACAAGACGGAGACCTCTGCTGAGGGTAAAGACACTGCAGCCTCAAAAGGTACTCCTGGACTCAGTCACTTATAGCTGCTGCTCTTATACTTAGTCAGTATTGTATATTCCAAGAGACAGGCAGCACTGGACCTTAAACATGTTATCTAAGTCATGTTACATAAGTATGTCATGTTAGGTCACATTGTGTTACATAAATCACATGATGTAAGTCAGGGTAGGTCGTTATAGTATGTTATGGTACGGTGTGGTATGTGTTACGTTATGTTATGTCACATTAGTCATGTCTTAACATGACTTTCATGATATGATGTTAAACATGTAGTTAATGTTGTGAATTGTTGATTAGGTTTAGAAAAAATGGTGCATTACATTATGGTGTGTTACATTATTACGTTAAGGTATGGTACGTTACGGAACAATGCATTATGTTACGTTTTGTTGTGTTATGTTTCATTATGTTATGTCATGTTAGTCACAACTTAACATGACCTACATCACATGATGTTAAACATGTGGTTAACGTTGTGAAACAGTTGCATTTTTGTTAGGTCGAGGCATGGTTTGGGTTAAAATAAGTATTGTATGTCAGTGCATTACATCATGGTGCGTTACATTGTTACGTTACATTAAGGTATGCATTATGGCACATTTTGTTATGTTACGTCATGTTAGTCATGACTAACATTAAAACAAGTATTTTATATAATGTTTCAGTACACTACATTTCAGTACAGCATGATGCATTATGTTATGTTTCGTTATGTTACATTAAACATGTCAATATTGTCTCAAGGCAACAAAACCATTTGGTTAGGTTTAACAAAAGTCTTTGTTTGGTTTTCTAATAAGTAAGTCATGTAATGTAATTCAAATGCTGTAAGTGACATAAGTCATGTGATGTCCACTTTGACTTTTAGTTTTACACGGGACAAACCCCAGTCTCCTCCCTGCGCAGATCTTCCCTCATTACTACTACGGCCACTAGAGGTCGCCACCTAACAATTAACATAAATATGGGTCATAATAAGCTGCATGCACAGCGTAGGAGAAATCCCTCACATTTAATTATTTTATATACATATGTGTATGTATGTATTGTATACATGTTGTTTTTTGTTTAGAATATATGTTTGATTCATCCTGCTAAAAATACACTAAAACACTGTTTTGTTTTGTTTTCAAAATTACAACTTCCTGATGTCCCTGAATGCCTCCTGTACTTGTTACATTCTTTTTATATGTTTTGTATGTTTAGTGAAGTGGAGCACAGTAACATTTTCCACAACAACATGAGCAATTAGCCTGACTGTACTGTTTGTTTGCTAATGTGTAAGTGCTGTGACAGCGTTCCCTGCCATCTCTCCAACAGTACCCCCGTACCCAGTGGGCATCGTTCCTCCCAGGACCAAATCTCCCATGAGCCCTCCCGAGTCCTCCACCATTGCTTCCTATGTCACCCTGAGGAAGACCAAGAAGCCTGAATCCAGATCAGTAGGTTTTTGCTGTTGGCATCAACAGAGACAAAAACATTTTTTTTAGATGAAGTGAACCAATTCTAGTTTAACAAATGTGTCAGAATGAGCCTGAAGGATAGCTGTTTCCTTTGAGTCAGATCTCTTTAGATTCTTAATCTGCCCGCCAACAAGCACATACATATCTTTTAATAATACATTTACAATGACAAGTCACTCTCAGAGCACGCACTTTACTTGCTCCAGGAACCATTTTTGCACTTCACATCTGTGCAAGTACTTCCTGGCAGAAGAGTTTCCCCTCCAAGTTCACATCTTAGAGCTGGAAGTCCTTGTTCAAATCTCTGCCCTGTGTTCCAGCTTGATTTAGTGCTCAATATTATACAGTCTTCTATTTTTTTCTTTCATTTTATCATTTTATTCATTTTCATCTTAATAATTGTCAATGATCAATTAATCATTCATTAGCATTTTAACTATAAGTTAAGAAAAATGCTCAAAATTTGCAACTTTTTTGTGCAATATTCATTTATTATTGACTAACCAACTCTAACTGTAAACTGTAAAGTCTTTACCCTAAATTTTAATGACTTACGTTATGGAGACTTACGTTTGGTTCCCAAAAGGAAGCTGAGTCTTCACAATGTGACTGTGTAAAGGAGCAATACATGTCCACACAGTCTTTAACTTGGGTCACTTTTGGGGACGTTCACCTCCAGGAGTATTCTGGTCCTAACCCTATACCAAGTCTTTAGACAAAAATTTTAAGACTTGCAATATGGGCGCAAGAGCTACTTCTAAGCTAAAGCTTGTTTAGTTTAATTTTAATTTAATTAATTTTGGTCATTTTTTCAAATTACATTCAAATAAACATGTAAAAAAAAATCTAAGCAAGTTATAATAACTGAAGAGGTGCAGGCTAAAGCCGTAGCTTATTACACCTGCCCTTTTTCCATTAGTTATTATGTGCGTCCTTTGACATTGTTTTGGTCTGACAGAGTCATTTTCATGGAAACCTAACTTTAATCTGAAAATAGGAAAAAATGAGGAAAAAAATGAGAAGAGAAATATTTTGTATCTTATTAATTATTAATGATTAATCAATTAATCAGTCATTAGCAGTGGTGGAAAGAGTACTGAAAATATGTACTCAAGTACAAGTACTATTACATTGCTAAAATATTACTCAATTACAAGTAAAGAAAAATACTTAAGTAAAAGTACAAAGTATTTGTCAAAAAAACTACTCAGAGTATTGGTTACTTTTAACCGATGATGTCACCATCACCTCTCCAGACTAGGGCTCTAAATTTTCTGTGTTTTGCTTTACCAATAGTTGAAACACTAACAATCAATTAATCATGAATAATTGATTTGATACATAACAAGTGTTTTTTTTCCCCTCATTTTGATTGGCTGTTTTTTTTTTTCTCTCATTTCAAGTTTTTATTTCTTGATTCAGCAAATGTCTCCAGCAGGCAAAACAAAGCTAGATGAGGTGCAGTTACTGCCACGACTATTGATTAAATATCTATGAATACATTTTTTAACTGGTTAAATTCTTAATGAAACATCAATTAAAGATCAGTCTAAAATATACTTTTTTGGTTTTGTTTTGTTTTTTGTCCATATGTCCTGGTTTTCACTGGCTTTCTTGTAATCAAATCACTTTATTGGCTACAAAAATGCAGATAAAAGGTTAATTCAAATTGTACTCAGTTCTCAACTATTTTAAAAGTAACTAAGTAGATTACACGGCATAATGAATACTTAAGTACAAGTAAAAGTAAAGACTTAAAATCTACTCATAAAAGTACAAATACCCCAAAAAACTACTTAATTACAGTAATTTGACTATTTGTAATTAATTACTTCCACACCTGATCATTAGTGTTTGAACTATAAGTTCAGAAACATGCACAAAATTTGCAACCCTGGGTTTGTGAAATATTCATTTATTATTGACTAACCCCAACCCAAACCATAAAGTCTCTACCCTACATTTAATGACTTAAGTCATTGGCTCCTAAACTGAGGAGCCACTGAGAAATAAAGAGTGAATGAAGTTGAATGAATATGATCTATGTAGAGGAAATAAACAATCAAAAATTTGCTTTACATGATTTATAGGTGGTTTAGTATAAGCTGTTTCTATCTCAACATTATCTATCGTGATTTGTACTTTTTTTGATTCAATATTAAATAATATAAATTTAGTTTTGTTTAAATTTAATGGCAACTTGCAAATACCAAACCATCATTTTAAAGTTTTCAATTTGGTTTCAGCTTGTGTCATTCCTGAAAAGACCTTTCACATTAAAAGCCCTCTAGTGCTACAATGGTCATAATCCCTCCCTGCTGTGGAAACCTACTTAACACTTCGGAGCTGCCTAGAGGCCACTCATTTTTTATAGTTGCATCAAGTGTTTTGTTTATGGTATGTCTCAGGGCAATTTCTGTCCAAAATCACACATAGAATGAAATTAAGTTACCACTAGTTTTTTTTTGTGAGAAAGCTGCACTGCTGTGTATCCAATTACATTCCACATTTGCAATGGCTAAATGCTAATATGCTGAGGCTAACATAATGTAAATATAGTAAATTTAATGCTGAATTCCACCACCATCCAGAAAATTTTTAACCAGCATTCATAAGGGACCAGGCTTTTTGTTTGTGTTGATCACACCTGCAATTTTTAATCCATGCATACCTGAAACACCAGCTTTTATCTGAGAATGTGAGACACAGCTATCAAAAGTTTATAAGCTGAAACATCAATGTTAAAAATATCAGTTCACTGTAACTAAAGATGACACATTTACCAGAACAGGTCTGATGTAACTATCCCTTGTGGCTGTTATGCCTACGCTCACCCACACTACACCTACACTGCAGGCATACTGTACATCCTGACCATTAAAACTCAGCCTCAGGTTTAAAACAAGACTAAAGTCAACAGGCCAAACATATGGATCATTTTGTCTTACCAAGAAAATTCAGGCAGTCAGAAACCAGTCTCTGGACGGCTTTCGTTTCCACACCTTTGATTTGGATAAAAGGCTAGTTCAGCAAAAACATGGACACATGGAGTTTTGTCTTGTCCCATGCAGGACCGTCCCAGGAGTGCGGTGGATCAGACAGGATTCGGGGAGCGGGAGGTGGGCAGGACGAGGATGAGTGTGGAGGAGCAGCTGGAGAGGATTAGAAGGAACCAGGAGGCCTCGTCGCTCCGAGAGAAGAAGAGAGAAACCCCGTCCCGCTCGCCCTCCTTCAGCAAAGACAACCCTTTTATTGTCATGCAGGTGATGTTCACCTCCCTCCCACAACCGCACATGCACACACATTTACTTACGTCACTTTTGGGAACATTACATAGACTTACATTCATTTCTTTGAGGTGTTCCCTAACCTATGAGTAATACATGTCCATACACACACTTAACTGAAGTATAATACTAAATCAAGTCTTCAACCTAAAACTTACAGACTTGTGTTATAGAGGTTTGCATTTAGTCCCCAAAAGGAAAGTAATTCCTCATAATGTGACCTTGTAAGTAAATGTATGTCTCCACAATTTGAGTAATACACGTCCATGCAAACATTAATGTGGGTCACTTTTAGGGACATTAATTTCTCGGAGATGTATCCTAGCCTCAACCTTAAACCAAGTTTTGACCCTAAAATTTAATGATTGATGTTATGGGGTCTTTCGTTAGGTACCCATAAGGAAGGCAAGTCCCCACAGTGTGAGCATGTACACAGATTTATGTCCCCATAACATGAGTAATACATGTCCACAGACAAACACAACCACTTGAGTAACTCCAACCCTAACCTTAAACCAAGTCTTTAACCTAACATTTAATGATTTATATTATGAGGGCTTTCATTTGGTCCCCATAAGGAAGGCGAGTCCCCACAATGTGAGTGAATAAACACATTCATGCCCCCACAACATGAGTAATATGTCCACAGACTCACTTGAATGAATTCACAGATTGAAAATGTTTGACAGTTTTTGAGGCCTCAGGAAAAAGTAAGCAGGAGAGCTATAAACTGAAACAATCTAGTTAGGCTTACGTGTGTGTGTGTGTGTGTGTGTGTGTGTGTGTGTGTGTGTGTGTGTGTGTGTGTGTGTGTGCGCCTACAGACTCGGGTCCAGGCGGAGGGGGCCTGTGCAGACCCTGTGGAGCTGGAGGCAGCTCTGCAGCAGCTGAAGGTGGCTCACATGGAGCAGAGCAGGATGGCTGCTGAGGCTGCTGGGACTCACACAGAACCTGCACCACAGGTTCATGGGATATATTTTTGTTGACATTTTTATAGCCTTGTCATACTCATAATCACTGAGTTGTGAACTTCACTGTTACGCCAGTTACAACTGTAAGAACATTATACAATTTCAGTTTAAAAATGTGTGCTTTGATTAGCATTAAGAGAACTCTGAGCAACTTTCAGTTTTTTTCCCATCAGTAGTTGGTTATATAACCTTCACATATGTTCTGCAGTGCATGATACACCATCTGCATGTAAAACCTCATGCACATTTCTGTTGACTGTACAAGCAGCTCCACACATGATTCTATTTCAATCTCCAGAAGGTGCAGAATGCGGAGGAGGTGAAAAATGACAAGCATGAGGAAGAGCAGCAGGACGGGGACGTGAGCCTGCAGAGTGTGAAGGAGCCGCAGGCTCAGACCAACAGCATCAACAACGAGGTACTGCACTGTAGAGGATTCTGCACAGCCGGGGCTGCTGGCCCCCAAAATATATCGTTTTGTTTTTACTTTAATCAAACAGGAGGAAATGGTGCATTTCGTGGGGACTATTTTCAGATGTGGATTAGTCCACATTTCATTCCACATCTTAGTCAGAAATCTCTACAGCCAGTATCTCCAAAACTCTGCAACTCAAGCCTCACTACACAAAAATACCTTTTACAATAAGTGTGGTGAAATGTAACCATGTCAACTTGAAGAAGTCACTCAGTAGAGTCCAGACCCCCACCAGGCAACAGATAGTGAAGCACCTACTGCAATGTTATGACTATTTTTACAGAGGAGGACAGAGGACAGATAGAGAACTTAACATTATGATGTCACAGTGAACTTGACCTTTGACCTTTTGCATATAAAATGTCATCACCTCATCATATTATTCTATTAGATATATTTGTGTGTTATTTTGTCATAATAAGCAAATGAATTATTGAGTTATGGCCAAAAATGTGTTTAGCAAGGTCACCACGACCTTTGACGTTTGACCACCAAAATCTAATCAGTTCACCTTTGAGTACAAGTGAACATTTGTGTAAAGTTTGAAGAAATTTCCTCCAGCCGTTCTTGAGATATCATGTTCACAAGAATGGCATGATCTGAAAACATAAATACTGTGGCCATAAAAACACAAAAGGTATAAAAGTAATTAACTTTCAATAATTCTGAATCACAGAGGTCCTTCAGCATACAGTCATTAATGTGCAAAAAGAATTTAGGCTGATTAGTTCAGTGGTATTAAAGATTAGCTCTGGACATACTCACACATGTGAATATGTGATAATGACATATTTTAGGGACATTTTTGGGTTACTAGTGCTGCTGTGTGGTTAAAGTGGACTGATGCTTGTTAATATAACTGCCTGTAAACAGTGTGAACATTAAGCCAAAGTAGTCTTGATTGTCTCTATAAGAAGTTAACAGGTAAAATAGCAGCATTCAAGGCTAATGAGCTGCTGATATCAAGTCATTTGAAGAAAATACATTTATATAGGGGATGGATGCACATGGTATCTGTGAGCAGACAGTAAACTGGAGGTTGCAGGGGCAGCAGGTGGAGGAGAATCAAAGGAATTCTTCACTATACACATCTCTCTGTTAAATTCACCGGCTGTAATCCAGCCGTGTCTGCCACACGGCAGATAATCAGCCATTGTGGCCGTAACATCTCCGAGTGTAATCTGGGACAATAACAGAGGATTTGTGGGAATGCGGAAGAAGCCAGGTTGGCTTTAAGGGGTTTATCTCCTGGATTCAGCCAGGAGTGCTAGCTGGGTCTGGGCTGCTCTCCAGTGGGATGCCACCCCGGAGCTCCGCCGAGCCCCAGCTGTACACACCAGCCCTCATTCCACAGCAGAGACAGAAAAACACACAGTTATTTATTGTTTTATTCATTTCTGTCATTCATTTCTTTTTTAAAAATTTGTTCTCTCTAGATTTATTCATGGACTTATTTAGCTGACCTTGATATGATACTGAAAACTCAAGGTATAACTCGATAAAAAAAATCCAAGATACAATATTTATCACAATATTTAGAAACAAAGAAAAATGACAAGTTGAAAAAATGACCTTATTCATTGTAAAACTCATCTGTACAGCATTTTTTGTTCTCATAAAATTTGTTTTTCCTTTTACCGTACAGGGCTTATGCTTTCTTTCTTTTTTATGACTTAAAGTTGATTGATCAACAACACAAAACCACAACAGATCAAAAACCATAAAAGACAGTCCCCAAACAGCACCAGCCAGAGGAAGAACTGTACTGGCTGATACTGAGATACAAATAAATAAATAAATAAATAAACAAATACATAAATAACTAAGAAGATTTTTTTTAAGTAAAACTTAAAAAACATGAAAAGGGGATGAGACAATAACAAAATAGACAATAAATCAGTGTAAATGAAAATATTCGTGTGAAATTTAAAAAGGAGGGAAAATAAAAAAGAAATCTTTTCTTTTTTTATCACTTAAAGTTTATCGATTTTCACATTTCAACAAACACAAAAATCCAACAGATCAAAACCCACAACACACAGTCAAAAAAAAATCACATATTACATATTACAAACTAGACAATAAGCTACCGTAATTGAAAATAACAGTATTCACATGAAATGTAAAAAAAAGAGCAAATAAACAAACAAACAAAAAAGAAATCTTCTTTCATTTTTTAATTAAAAATAAAATAAAATGTCCAAAAAACTGTCCTGTAACGTCTTGCAATTAATGTTTCAATTATGAACTTCTAATTGCAAAACAAACACAGTGCAGCAGGCTGTAGTATTCCTTTTATAAAATAGAAATAATAAAAAAAATTAATTAACTGTGTAATATCGCAGCAGATAGTGTCACAGTCTGGTATGTATGCTTTTGTTTTGTTTTGTTTTTTTAGTCTTTTGTGGTATTGCAATATTTGATATATTGTTACATCCCCAGTCATCAGACGTTAAATATAGTGACATATTTCATTGTTTGGCCTCTTGCCTTGATGCACAACATAAAAGTGTTGCTGAAACTGACACTGAGAGCAAACTGTGAGGCACATTTCTTAATACTGTTGTTTAAAAAAGTGCATTTACAGTTTTCTTTGAATAAAGAGAACTGCAATAAGTCTTTGTGCCAATACTGCTCTTTATATGTAATTTCTAGCACATCACAGCCACAAAAAACATACTAAACTCTCAATTTTCTAATTAATTAATTAATTAAATGTTCTAATTAAAGCATATTGTGTGTGTGCTTCAGCTGTGTGAGAGCCAGAGGGTGGTGATTCTGGACCTGGGTACGGAGCCTCAGCGTGTGGAGATTGTAAACCTTCAGCCTTTTGAGGATGATGAAAGCAGAGAGCAAGATCTGACCAGCTCACCAACAAACACCACCACAGAAAACAGGTGTGTGTGTGTGTGTGTGTGTGTGTGTGTGTGTGTGTGTGTGTGTGTGTGTGTGTGTGTGTGTGTGGACACAGTCCAGCATGTTTTTGGAGATGGAAACTAGCGCTCATTAGTGAATCTATAGACACCTGAGCATCGCAGTGAACGGAGCAGCTGCACCACCATGAAGCACACCTGCTTTTTCATCCCCAGCTTCTGATCAGACAGCTTTGCTTTTCTACACTGAGAGAAAATCTATGCTGACACAGCAAAAATACAAAAAAGAAAACATTATCTGTATCATCATGAAACTCTTTTTTTGAAAGAAAGAGTTCTTCAAGGATTATTGAAATCTCTTTCATCAACATTCTTTGCACCATAATATAAAAAGGGTATTCAGCAGAACTCTCTCTGTGGGTTCTAAGTAGAAGAAAATTAAATAAAACAGTAAAATAATAACATAAAAATAAAACCCTTGATGTATAAAAAGGTTCTTTGTAGAATTTCTTGGGTGGGTTTTAGATAAAACCCTTGTAATGTGAAAAGATTCTTAATAGAACACTCTTGTTGGGTTCTAGATAAAACCCTTGGAATATGAAAGGGTTCTCAGTAGAACTCACTGGTGGGTTCTAGATGAAAATCATTGGAATATGAAAAGGTTCTTAATAGAACTGCCTTGTTGGTTTCTAGACCAAACCCTTGAAATATAAAGAGGTTCTTAATAGAACACTCTTGCTGGGTTCTAGACAAAACCCTTGGAATATGAAAAGATTTTCAGAACTCACTGGTGGGTTCTAGATAAATGTAATATGGAATATAAATGTAAATGCTTTTGGTAGAGCCCTCTGGGCTGGTTCTCAATAGAACCTTTAGAAAGTGGAATGCTTATGGATAGAACTTCCAGAGAAGGTTCTGGTAAAAGGTTCTCTGAATAACCTCTTATTGGGGGTTCTAAGTGGAACCTTTCACAGATAGTTCTAGGTAAAACCCTTTATGTTTGGATTATTTTAAAAGGTTCTACCAGGAACCAAAAAGGACAGGCTGAAGTACCCTTTATGGTTCTAGTTAGCACCTTTATTTCTAAGAGTGTACTAATCTTGCGACCTCACTATTCTGTCCATTACTGTAGCTTCCAGACTCCTGAGCCTGAGACGCCGAGTCCAGAGCCGAGGGAGGAGGAAGCAGACGTGACGCAGCAAACCACCAGAGAGGAGAAGCTGGAGAAGAACCTGGATTCTTCCAACCAGCTGACGGCGGACGACAAGAAACTCAGCAACAACAACAACAACATGTTGGCTCGTAAGACAACGCCTCACTGCTGGACACGTGTCCGTCAAAGCTGAGAGCACATTTAAATTCTCTGATGTTGGCTTTTTAAGGCTATTTTTTTTTACTCAGTTCCTCACAGTTTGTACATTTTGAGCAAAATACTAAATAAGTTAATAGTAAGTTAAAATAAGTCAAATCAATTCACCCATTCTTGAGAACTGAGACTAATCATATCCTACCAAAAAACAAAACTAAAAATGACTAATACCAACACTCTTATTCCAGCATTTCCTTGGTGAAATTTAATCTTTAAGGATATATGTATACATTTTTTTTATTTCTAAACATGCTCTGTGCTACAAAATACCCAAGAAATCACAGTTTATAACAGTTTAAAAATGTGTTAAAACCCTTCAAAATCTAAAAATAACAATACTTACTGATAACAGAGGTATAAAATGTGGTATTATAATCATCTTTTCCATCAATCCCATCAGATTTTTTCCAAACACATGATTTAATCAGGCATAAAAAGGGTCAGCTATACCCTAAGGACCCCTGTCTCACTTCCTGGTTTAAAAAAGGCAGGAATACTGCTCGAACACTGGTAAACTTTCTATTTTTAGACAAATTCATGAAATAACATTACTCAGATGTGTCTCAACCATAACATGTCAACTCTGTAGTCCTTCTAAATCAAAGCCAAATAAGAATTATGGTTTAAAAATGTGTATTTTGATTAACATTAAGAGAACTCTGAGACACTTTAAAAAATAAAATGGCTGCTCATTATGACTATGATGTGCAATGAAAAAAATTCAACGTTTTGTCCCAATTTTCAAGAATGAATATTATATAGCTATTTTATTATTTAGCATCAAAACCGTCGGGGCACTTTTCACATAGAACAGTGAGACTGTACTCTTTATATTATTATTCACAGTGACACAACTCTTCCCACCATGAGCAAGCACTAGGCAGCAAGTTGCAAGCAGGCAAGTTGACTCAGAGTGGACGTCCATCTGTCTCAACCAGCTGGGTTGAGAGTTTCGTGTTCTCCACCAGTATACGTGACAGTGCAGAACAAGACTTTTAGGCCACAATGTAGAGAGATATTTATGTACACATAATGGAATTGAATAGTTAAATTAATACATTTTTAAAATTCTTGGAAGATTTTAGAGTTTGGTTGGTAGCTAGTCAAAACTTTAAGCTGGTGTGTTTCTGCTTGGATTTCTTTAAATCTAGGCTACAGCCCCACACATTTTTGTTTGCTTTTTGGTCATTTTGCCAACTTACTTCAGTTTCCAAATAATCATTAAGATTGACCAAAAAATTGATTTGAACAGTTAAAATAAATTTAATTCAGATACACAAACACCTTTACTGAGTTTTAGAGGTGTTCCTAGGAGTATTTTTTTTTTAACTTTTGACAGAGCCAGGCTAGCTGTTACCCCCTTACTTCCAGTCTTTATGCTAAGCTAGGCTAACTACACCCTGATTCTAGCCCTACACTGAACAGACAGACATGAGAGTGATATCCACCTTCTCATCTAAGTCTCAGAAAGACGGTGAATAGTTATATACCCCCCCCCCCCCCCCCCCCCCTTCACATTGTGAACACAGTAAAAGCTTGTTGACTGAAGTGTGAGCAGGTAATCCCTGCTGCTTGCCTGCAGGGAGAATTCACCTCCTGTCTGTATTCACCCACACAGCTGCTGCTGCTCCTGAGGCTGCAGTTTAACATCACAAATCTGTGTGTGAAGTCAGACTGTCAGAACCATTTGGAACCTGATTCAGTCTGTCTCACTGTGTGTCTTTTAGTCTTGGCTGTGTGAGGCTAATAGCAACACTCTAATTCCATTTTTTTTTTTTTGTGAAAAGTTTTTCTTTGAATAATTATACATATATATATATATATATATCAAATTTATGTAAGTTATGAAATGCTTTGGTCTGCTTATTGTTTTTTTTAGTTTCTAATTTTCTTCTGTGTCAGAAAATACCTTTGTCTCAGACAAAAATTCACAATTTCAGACAATTAAAAAATGAGCTAAAAGCCTTCAAATCAATTTTTTCTGACTCTTTAAAGTTGTGTCCCAGATTTATGTCAGCTCCATCAAATTTAAAAAAAACAAAAAAACAAAAAACATGATTTAATCGGGCATAAAAAGGATTAGCTATGCCCTAGGGACCCCTGTCTCACTTCTTGGTTTAAAAAAAATATACTGCTCAAGCACTGGTTAACTCAATATTTTTTGAAAAATTCATAAAATAATATTTCTATCAGATGTGTCTCAACCATAACATGTCAACTCTATAGCCCTTCTTCCAAATAAGAATTATGGCATACAAATGTGTATTTTGATTAATATGAAGAGAACTCTGAGACACTTTAAAAAATAAAATGGCTGCTCATTATATCTATACTGTAGAATGAAAAAATTCAATGTTTTGTCGACACCTAAGATAGGAGGCAGTCCACTTACAAGGTTTAATAGCCAATAGTTTGATCTTTTACAAGCTCCACTGTAAAATCTTATGACATATTTGCTTATAACTATGAAACTGCTAAAGTCACATGAGATTCACACACATCATAACTACAACAGATTTAATTGCAAAATGAAAGTGCTGCTCAAAATCTCAAACTGTGTGGATAATGAGCAACATCCACTGGGTCTGATAGACCACATCCACGCTGTCTGCACAGTTCACAAACAAGCAGACAGCACACTCTAGTGGGCACATCATGAAACTGCAGCTTTTAAAAAAACAATTAGGGAAGACAGTCACTGATTATTGGTTTAGAGTTAAAGAGATCTGAGTGCTGCAAGGAAGCTGAGTTTAAATTAGAGCTGGAGCTCAAACTTAAGTGTCAGAGATGATGAGTTTGGATGCAACAGTAAAGAGAATTGTAACAGGTTTGTGCTGTCAGATTTAAGAAAGTGGAGAATATAATTAATAACAAAAGTTTGGTTTAGTTAAGGTTTGCGAGAGTGTGAATACATTCACAAACACAGAGCAGGGTGTGAGAATGAGATAAGAGAGAACTGTGAATGTAATGTGAGACTAGATTTGAGTGAGCCGTATTACATTGCTATCCCACATTAGCAAACTGAGCAGAAGAAGGTTTATTAGATTTGATCTAGAGTTTTAGTGTCATCTTGTTAGACCCCACCGTCTCATAGAATCAGGCTGTTTTCCAGTGGGAACCATCAACTTTCTCATTGGTCTCGAAGGTTTGGCCTATAAGGCTTTTGTGTTGTTGCACTGTTTTTTGCTCCAGTGCTCGCAGTAGCTAATGTTACCTGTTGCAAGCACTGTTTGAATTTTGTTTGAAATAACTAATTTTGACCATTGCATCACTAGCAACAGTGTGACATTGCACTGCACTGCCTTTTTGTGCGACATTGTTTTTATATGCAGCACTGCTGACTGGGTACCCCTCTGACACACCACCAAACAAGAGAAAATGTACCTCAAAGCCCGTTGCACACCGTTGTGGAAACATCCGAAAACTGTAACAAAACAGTGCACACCGTTTTCTGATTGGAAAAAAGTGGTTGTGGGAGATGTGTTGCTTCATATTAAGGTTAGCAAAAGGGTTAGAAAATATTAAGTTACGCTTTCTGGCAAAAATCCCTGAAGGTAAACTTCTCCCATGGGTGGTTCAAGTAATGCGCTTTTGGCTGAACCACAGTGGTTTGGACTAATCAGCGTCCTGTGAGGAACTACTGGTAGGTCAGGTATGGTTGTGGTGTGACAGTAGTGAGAAGTGATTCAACAGTGGCGGCCACTAAAGAGGTCAGCATTGCTGCTATAGCATCATTAAATCTTTGAAGATGTTGCAATCTTGAAAGATTAGTAAAACGCACTACAGGCTTTCATCGATGGAAAAGATCTTTTCTTCTCTTGACTGGTGTCTTATGGTTCATTGATCTGATTGGCTGAAGTTGGCTCATTATAGACAGTGATAGACAGACAGTTCATCCGATCACCTTTTTTAAAGTGCGCACCTTTTTACAAACAGTTTCCAAGGACGATGTCTCAGATGTCTCTATGTAACAAACCATCTGGTGTGTCAGGATAATAACTTGTGCTCATCACTTTGCAATCTGTGACTCATTCTTATCTCCACCCTCCATCTCTTCCTCTCCTCCCTGCAGCGCAGACGTTCACCTTGGTGAGCAGCGACACGTGAGTGACGCCGGCCTCGACATCCACACCGGCGTCCCGTAAAAGCCCAAATGTAGCCAGCCTGCACCGAGCATGCTCCACGGCTTCCTGCGTTTACAACAGAACTACTTTGATACTACTGTTACATGCCCACGAGGAGACTGAGAGGACGACGGCCCTGCTAACAGACTGACAACACAACAGACGGGCCGCCATCACATCCAGACAGAAAGAAAGGCAGATGATGTACTGTATCTTTAGCTCCTGTTAGATCTGTCCATACATGAGCAAAACACCAAGTCTATGGAGTCATGTTTGTCCCAAAACATTTCTGCACCAAAATCACATTGTGAAATGGTTTAGTTACAAATGGAGCTGAAATATACCTGTACAAGCACAGAAATGTTCCATGGAGTCTTGTCAGTTGTATAATACATCTGCCTCTATATAAGAGAGAGAATCATTTTCATGTTAGAATTACAACAAAGCCTTTTTGTTTGGGTTCCAAATGAGCGTCCACCTGTGTAATAACAGGTGTCACACGCTCTGTAATTGGAAAGGAAGTGGCAAACCACAGAAGATGACCAACTCAAGCATCTACTGATTTTTTCAAGTACTTGATCTATATGATAGTCATCCCAGCAGTCATGAAAATAGGTCATAGCTTAAAAGTTGCGTTTGATGTGTACAGCTCCGTTTCAGCCACCTGTGTGTCTGTTTTGTGTCTTTTCTGTAAGGTTGAAATCTTTTTAGACTTTTTATTATCTGCATATCCAGAGGAGTTTTAGATCTTTTATCAAGGGTGCTGTTTGGCAGGAACACCCTGGTCCATGTTCACGATGACACAAATGAGCACCTGGTGGCTGCCCAGTACGACTACAGTCTGCTCTGTCGGCCACACAAGCAGGATGGATTGTGTCGCATGTTGACTGCAGGAACTTTCTCCAGGAGCTAGCGATCTTTGGAGGAACTCAGAATGTTCCTTCCATCGAGACATGGGTCTAAGTGAAGTTCTGGGATATTCTTTTATCCCCTTAAAAGTCCCTTCTTGGAGGGTAGTACTTTCCAAAAGTACAGTAACTTTGGGGCTTGCAACGCTTAACATTTCTGATTGACACTCCATCCATCCATCCATTTTCCTCTGCTTATCCCGGGTGGGGTCACAGTTGCAGGAGGCTGAGCAGGGTATTCTAGACATCCATCTCCACAGCAACCTTTTCCAGCTCCTCCAGGCTGATCCCGAGGGGTTTCCAAGCCAGATGAGATTAGTAATCCCTCCAGCATGTTCTGGGTCTACACTGGGGTCACCTCCCAGTGGGATGTGCCCAGAAAACCTCCAGAAAGAATCGTTCAGGAGGCATCCTAATCAGATCCCTGAACAACCTCAATTGGCTCCTTTCGACACAAATGACCAGTGGGTCTACTCGGTGTTCCCTACGGATGTCTGAGCTCCTCACCTTGGCTGAACCCAGCCACCCTACGAAAGAAACTCATTTGGGCCAGTTGTATCCACGATCTCATTCTTTCAGTCACTACCCAAACCTTGTGACCACAGGTGAGGGTTGAAGCGAAATCTTTGCCTTCTGACTCAACTCCCTCTTCACCATGACAGCCCAATACAACGCCCACTTCACCCTCATGCTTCACTTTCCCGTCACTTGTTAACAACATACTCACAGTATTTTATTTCACCCACCACTAAAAATCTGCAGCAACTAAATATTTTTACTAATTTACCTAATTTCCAGGGGTCTTTAGAACGCGGTGGAAACAGACCTCAATAGGCTGAAGGAAGCTTTTAGTTTCTAGGACTTTCAAACATCTCTCCTCTGGGTCATTCTGTTGTTTGCTGTCAGAAAGGGTTTCAGACACTACTAATTCTCTTTTAGAGAAAATGTTTATCATGGCAGCCTCTTTGATGACCAACGTGATCTAATGGGATAGGGTTTAAGTAGCATGCTACTTTGACGCTACTTTTCGTGTATCATGTCTACGCATTTTAAGGTTTTTGTGTGTCATTTAATGCTGTTTGGAGTTTTGGATTTGGTAACAACAGTCAGGTGACCTTCTTCGTGGTTACAATTTGATTAGCTTTAGGCAACAAAACTACTTTGAACATTTCACCCATTTACACCTGATGTTAGAATGTGATCTGTATCCAGATACATTATCCAGATTAAGGAAAAACATTTTGCCCATGCAAAGTGTAAATGCTATGTGATCAGAATGTGATCAGACCTGCCAAACCACATCTGGAGATAGTCTGATTTGTATTGTGTTCAGATCTTAAGCAGGTGTAAATGCAATCAATGCAACAATCTGGCTAACATATTGGGGTACAGATCAGATCTGATTACCAGGTATAACTGGGGTGTCCATGTTGCTGACTTTGCTGGGCCACCTCATCTTAAAAATGCACTTCAAACAGCTTTTGAGGTCTGGATTTTGGAAATGGGTGGGTGTTACGTTAGATAAATTAGCAAGTTAACTTCCATGATAAAGTTAAAAGAACTCAATGCTGACTTTTGGTGTCGGTGTCACGTGGGAGATCACCTGACATATTTTCTCTATGACATTCGTGCGTAGAACGACACGCTATCTCTACACACGTCTGTAGACACTAAATAGTGTGAAATGACACATGGAAAACCAAAACACGAATTATGATAATGCGTTGTGATAACATGTGGAAAAGACATTGGCATGTTATCCATATGCGCCAATTCCAAATGCTGACTGCATATTAATATAAACCCGGAGTAGCACGTTGTCAAAACTTGTATTTATACATTTATCCAATGAATAACGTAACGAAAAAGGGTGAACACTCAGTCCTGTTCTGTCTGTCTTTTTTGTTGTTGTCGCTGTAGTTCATACTTTTAGAGCTATATATATATATATATATATACACAATGAAACCATTTCACAATCTTGAGTGTATGTATGACTTGTTTTGGGGGTAATATTACTCCATAGAAATGTGTTGCCAAATACATACACACACATCAATATACAGAACTTTTGATACCTTACTAAGTATTAAAATCATCTTAACATAATAATTATTAGAATATTCTACTGATCTGGAGGAGGGGATATTAGCTGTTACTGCGTTGCTGGAGGTGAGTGTACAGCTGTATATAGGAGCGCTTGATGGGCTAAGCACCAAAACTCAACACACATGCAGTGCTTTACTTTAACCCCAAAGTGACCGCTGATGCTTTTGGATTTTAACCTGCTTTGATTTTGATTCTTTGTGTTGATTTGAGACCGAAGGCTCCCTTATTGCTCTATTTTCACATCTTTTGCACCTGCAACATAACAGATTGTCCTTCATTGGATATATATATAAATATATAAATATATAAAAAGTATATATATGAACATAAAGCAGATTTTTACTTCAACAAGGTGCCACTTCATGCTGCTGATTTTTCTCTTTTTTTGGACAGAACAAAGTATTTTGCAGAGGTTGCGATTATTTATGTTGAACAGACAGTCTGAATCTCCCTCTCTCTCTCTCTCTCTCTCACACACACACACACGGTATGTGAATGTTTTGGATTTCCAGTCTGCTTTTCTTCAGTTGTGTCTCTTTTTTGTTTCTCTTTGGTTTACATTATGTAGAAGATATACAGTTAAGAGGCCGAGGACATGACACAGATTAGACATTTTGCATTTGAATCTGTCCTAAGTGATGAAGAATCGGAGAATAGCACATGTACGAAGCAATAAGTAGGACTTTGGAGCTCCAGGATATTAAAAGAAATTTAAAAAGAGATGTATAAACTGTAAAAAAACATAAAACTTAAAACAAGATAGCGTAATTTATGTACACACTGAAAAGAAGAGCGAATATTATAACTATAAGAGGTTATTATTAATATTATTAGGGTCAATATGCAAAAAGTTCATACCCCATCTGTTTTATATCATGTGAAATAAATGTTGATGTTCTTAAAACATGCTTGTTGGTGAGGTTTTTTGTCGACTTCATCTCACATTAACTTTTGCTTTTCAGGTACAAATGTCTGAGCTTTCTTTTTGTCCATTTATGCTCGGACTAAACTTGTTGTTACCAACTTTTTTGGCTTGCAAACCCCTTACAACTTGATACCCCACATCACAGGTTGTTGAGGGAATAAAGATGGATTCTTCTTCTCAGATTGTTTCATTTGCAGGGTTGAAGAGGTTTAAGTATACTGTATTTTACAAAAGAAAAATAGAAAAGTCAGAAAATAGAATTTTATCTGCGTGTGCCAGGTTTTTTGACCCTTTAAATGTGTAATATGTAAAAATAATGGCTTAAAACTACCGGAAAATAACAAATTGTCAACAGAATGTGAAGAAATAATAGTTTTGATGTTTATATCAAGGACGTATATGTATGGTGTTGCAGAGATATCTACTGATGTTAGCATGCTGCCCTCAGCCCATCCTGTCCTGTAATACCACTTTCTACCTCAGGAGGCAGTAGTCCAATAGTTGGCTCTAGCTCAGGCCTCTTCCAGTGCTCAAAAAAAGGTTACAAATGTGCCTCTTTGATGCCCCTATGGTAGATAGAACATAAATAGCCTTTAGAGTCTCCCAATGTCTAAGACAATGTGATTAAGCGCCCGCCAAGTAAAGAAAACGTGGTAAAGTGCCCTTGCAGCAGGCAAAATGTGGTAAAGTGCCCTTTAGAGTGCCCTTCCAGTAGAGAACATGTGGTGCAGCGCCCCCTGGAGAGCTCTTTCAATAGACAAAATATGATAAAGTGTCAAATGCATTACATCTTTCAGTGTACTGGTGCTCCACCACATGCAGCTGGTGCCCTTTGCATTTTTCCTGCCCCAGACTCTCAGACAGCCTGAGTCTGCCACTGGTCAGGGAGACTGATGCTAACTTTGGTTGATGCCGGACAGTATGAGTTTTTGAAAGTGTGGTAATCGAGCACGGTTATACTGTAATCTGAAACGGTAATACTAACTGTGGGGAATTTTTTCATGGTTTATCGTGAAATCTGTAAATTTTTCATCCCTAGCATAAGAAGTGAGAAGCAAGAAGTTAGTTTGCTATTACACAAGCTCTCTTAGCTTTTTGAGTTTATTAAATAAATAAAATAAACTCACAAAATGTCAAGAAATACTTTTACCAAACTAGCTTAATTGCCTTGGTATTAACTCATTGTAAACTCAACAGAAACAAAACTACTAGCTACACGGCTAACTGAGCTAACTAGGTAATGACAGCTACAGTTAGCAGCAGTAAATGGTTGCTCTGGTGGTACACTGCCCTATATTTGTTTTTTTGAGTATGAATTTGACAGGTGGTCCAAATCTCCATCTCCATATTGCTCGTTTAACCATTTCTGGACCACTCAGAATTATTTTGGGACCTCTTGGTGGGCCTTGAACCCCATGTTGAGAACTAATAGACAACCTGCACTTACTGAAGGTTAAATCCAAATAGAGGCTACAAGATGGATCATGGTTTATATAAATACTAAAAAGAAAATAATGGGATATTTCATATCTGTCATCCCTCCTGTTTTTCCAGGATTCGTCCATGTTTACCGTTCTCTCCCACCGTCCTCACATTTAAATATGTTCCTGTAAATTCCCTGGATTTTTAACCTTTCTAAAAAGCTGACCTACTTAATATTTTGCTACATTCCACTTGGTTAAAGAAGCAAAGTGTTGGTGGAAATGTGTGCTAAGAAGTCATAACTATGGGATTTAAAGAAATCTAAATTATGAGGTATAAAGTTCTGAAATAAATAATAATAAAGTTATGAGTTAGTCAGAATATGAGATTTAAAAAGTCAGAATTATGAGTTCTAAAGTCTTAATTATTAAT
The DNA here is from genome assembly GCF_056507025.1 of Lutjanus erythropterus. Taxonomy (NCBI): domain Eukaryota; kingdom Metazoa; phylum Chordata; class Actinopteri; order Lutjaniformes; family Lutjanidae; genus Lutjanus; species Lutjanus erythropterus. The sequence continues at coordinate 4,026,838 of NC_139338.1, forward strand.
TTAAAACTCAGATGTATGAATTAAAGCATCTTAATTATGAGTAAAAAGTCACAACTATGATTTAAAAAGCTGAAATAATTAGTTAAAAAGTCATAATTGATGAAAAGTCAAAACTATGCATTACAAGGTAAAAGTGGTCTAAATGTAAACGTGTGAAATGGTTGAAAATGAGTGAGCATGACTGAAACGAAGTTCCCACATAACTTCCCATTGACAGACGAAACAATGAATCTCTCAGCTCGAGATGAAAGCTCCAGAAAAAGCTAGTACGTGGGCCTTGAATTGAGATTTTTTTTTTTGTCAACTGTTTGCAAAATCAAGAATGACTTTTGAAGTTTAATTTTTAGACCATCCTGTACAAAAAGTCCTTAAAGTGCTGTGGATGAAATTATGTCAATAAATCCATCTCCATGACATCTGATCAACCTCCCATCTGCTGATGAAGACCAAGTGATATGGTTGAAAGCTCCAGAAAACCCTAATTAAGTGGATCTCGAAATTGATCTGTAAAAGAAAATATAACCCAGCAAAAAAAAAAAAAGCTATTTATTTCTGCTGACTTGCATTTTTACTAATATGAATTATTCTACTATCTAACGATGAATCAGTTAATTGTCAGAGGGCTTTAGTGTGTGGACTTGTTTGTATCCAAGTACACCTTAAATATGATCATTGCATAGGGGACTTTTCTCCATCTCAACACAGCCTACAAAGGCAGGCCCCTCGTTTCAGTGCAACAAGTCGGCCACTGAGATCAGCAGCCTGTGGGTCCGGAGCGTCCACAGGGTGGCTGGACGGAGCTGGACGGCCGCGGTCCGGTCCTGAGGTCTGCAGCCGGCCGTACGAGCGGGACCGGCTGCAGGAATATGCACCTTGCTGAGATAAGAACGTGCCTTTTCAGCACTTTTTGAGTTGGATCGTTTTTCTGTTTGTCGGAACACGTGGAGCTGAGAAGCCACATGCGAAGATCGTGTATATTGACGAAGATGACTCGGTCTGCTCACGGGCGTCTCAGATAAGCTTGAACTACATGAGTTAATCAATTTCAAGAGAGGACCAGGATTACTTTTAAATGTAACTTTATTATCTTAATGTTTAGATGCTAATTTGCAGTATTTGAGCCTATATTTGTTTAGGCCTACACATGGGTTATCTAACCTACAGATAGCCAAAACAATATCCAAACAACACTGATTTCAAGTTGTTGGCGAGCATTATATGAAAAAGTGAAAGTAAAATGAATGACTTTGTTGTTGACACCACAGTTTACAGATAATTCAGAGTTACTGGGCCAAACATAAGAGAGAAAAGGAAGATTTCTTTATCGCACATTTTTAGAATAAAGTCGCATTGTTTTCAACATGGTACTTCAACGTTATTCTCAACATCTTGACTTTATTTTCAATATTTCGACTTTATTCTCGATTTTTTAACTTTATTTTCAGCATTTCGACTTTATTCTTGACTTTTCAACTTTATTCTCAACCTTTCTCCTCAGATCACTGTTTTCTTATGCATGGCAGTTTGATTTTATTATCTAAATTTTATAAGAAAATCAAGAATTAAGTCAGAATATCAAAAATTACAATTTTCAAAATGGTATTTCAACTTTATTCTCAACATTGCAGCTTTTTTTCAACATTTCAAATTTATATTAGACTTTTCTACTTAATTTTTGACATTTCGACTTTATTCTCAATACGTCAACTTTATTCTCAGTTTTTTGACTTTCTTCTCAACATTTCTCCTCAGATTTCTTTTTTCTTATGTCTAGTGCAAATATCGAGAGTTCATCTTTATTCTCTATATTTCAAATTTATTATCGACATTATTGTGTACAAGTGGGTTTACGTGCTGAGTGAGATATCTTTGCAATAGACGAGCCTTTTATGCGGAGTCCTACGTCATGCAAACCCCCTGCTGTGTTTTACGCTTGCAGCGGAGAGTGTGAGTGGAGGAAGAAGGGCAGCCTGGGGCAACTTTTCTACTGGAACATCTCCAAAATAGGTCTTCGTGCTAGTTGAAAATGGCTCAAATGACGAGCGAAGGGGCCGAACAAGATTCTCAACCGACGTCGGAGCAAAACGGCACCGGCGAAACGGCAGAAACCGGCAAGGAGGGACAGGCCGTGCCGGACCCCAAACAGGAACCGGGCGACAACAACGAGAACAGAGGAGGAATGGACGTGAACGGTGGTCGCGGTGCGGCGGAGGAGCACGGGGACGACCCGGCTCCTGCTCCAGACTGCGAGAAAGAAACAGCGGTACCGAGCGAAAAAGCAGACGACGGTGAAGGAGAAGCCGGCGGTAAACTCTCTGAACCGGGGAAAAGTCCCGTACAGGGGAGTTTGGCGAGTAGCACTGATTCCGCACAAGAGGGCTCCCGGGTGCTGAAACAAGAACAAAGAGAGGGGGAGAACGTGTCCTCCTCACCGCCTGCCGACCGCACAAAGACCGCCGAGAAAGCCGAGCACGGCACCAAGAGACGGGCCAGCGTGGAGCTGACCTCGTCGGATGGAGAGCCGCTCAGTCGGATGGATTCAGAGGACAGGTCTGTTGAAGAGCAGCGCTAAACAGTGTGAAGAGCCAGGCCTCACGCTGCTCTCAGAACAGCCGAGGTGCTGTGAGGTCCCGACACGATGCCAAGTTCACTCTGTACAAGTGTGAGCTTAGAACCGTTCCTTAACAGGTTCAGTTGTTTCGGCCCCCCCAGAGAACCGCTGTGGGTTCGGGAAACGTTCCGCGAACGTTAGTTAAAGGGTTCTGGGACGTTCTCTGCGGGGTTCAACGGGAGGTCCCCCCTGCGGTTATTAATTCAGAATCTGAACGTTCATTTTTGGGTAATATTTGGGATAGGCCACGCTGGAGAAAGAAAAACAAATCACTAACATTTTATAACTTTAAAGTTAATTGTTGTGTGATGTTTATCACATTATAACTAGATATTTGCACGGTTTTACGATATGCAAACTTATCACAGACAAAAATCTTTTCTTGTTCTAATGATATACTTTTTGTTATTGACATAAGTATTTGGATATATATATATTTTAAACTTGTTAAAACAAAACATCTTTAAAGTCATAATGTGTTAACATACTGTTATAACAAGACAGCTTTTCTTTTTCTTAACAGTATGCTATTTGTTTTGTTAAAGCGTAAATATCGCTGTGTAACATGGTTACTTATCGTGTTCTAACTGATATCGATACTAGGGAGTAAAAAAATCTATCTTATGGCTGATATTGTTTCTATAGAACATATACATAAACACATTTTTTGCAATGAGATTTTATTATATTTCAGTTTATTTATTTATTTATTTAAAACAAATAACTATAAATAAAAACACAAATAGAGCAAAATATAGTGTTAAACCTGAATTAAGAAAAAGGATCAAATATGCAAGAAATGCTCCCAACAAAGCTATAAATTAATAGCAAACCTTTAATATTGGTGCATATTAGACTGTTGGCTAAAAATATGACAAAATAAATAATATATTATTCTAACAAGAAGTGTTTCTTGTTGCAAGATGATAAGTTTGTATGTCATAATAATGTGAAAATATCTTGTTATAACAAACTTCTCACGTTTTAATGTTATAGTGATAATTTTTTCTTTTTCTGGCATGACAGTACATGTGGCCTTAATGCACAAATTGTTAGCAGAACAAACTGTTGTCAGACTTTCTATCAGCAGTAATGTGGCTTGTGTTTTTTAGCTCATATTTTACAGCAGCACAAAGCAGCGTACATATAGCAGTTGTCCATTCACTCTTTGTCCTCTGTCTCAACCATGATGTGTAATTGAGCAGCTAATGTTCATCATTATATCCTAAAATCAACTATATTTCTTTATTAATTATTATGTAATTTTGTATCATTATTTGTTAGTTACCATAATCTTCTATAAAGGAAGTAATAATACATTTAACTAGGGCTACAACTAATGATTATTTTCCTTATCAATGAATCATTGAATTTGGTATTATACTTCCCATTTCTGCAGTTATGCGAGGCTTCATTGGAGTGTGTGCTGACATCCACGTACCCAGCCATTTTTTTGTTTGGAGCGATTCCTCCAAGCAGACTTCAGAAAGTAGTATTAACTCAACTGATGTCCACACCTGTCTGTCTACACATCTGTTCAGGACTATAATTGCGACCTTAGTCCGTAAAATGTGTCAAAAACAAATCCATACAGAGAATTGAGGCCTTAGAACATGACTTCACCATCCTGTAAAAAGTTTTACAGGGCACTGCCAGGAAGTACTAGGTTCCCGTTTGAGGGCTAATAAATTTCACAGTATCAGATCGATGCATGGGTTTGCATACTTGCCAGTACAATCCAGAAGTAGCTGAGACATTTTCCAAATTGAAATCGCAGCCCGTCCTACTTAAGAATGCTTCTTTTGTCTAACCAGCAGTTCAAAACCCAAAGACTCTTCATTATTCTGATAAATAAGCAGCAAATCCTCAGGCTAAAGAAGCCGTGAGCAGCAGATATTTTACATTTTGCTGAAATGATTAATCAGGTCTCAAAATAGTTGGCCATTGAATTTTCTTTTCAATCGACCAATTGTTGCAGCACTGCATTAAACTTGGCAGTTAGCCTTATCTCACACATTTGGTGACCACCAGCAAGTTTTTGACTCCCAGAGGTAAACGTTACAGTTACTCACCAATTCCAAAGTTGAGCCTTTCTGGCATCAGTGCTTACAAATCTCCAGAATTGCTGGGATTGTGCTCTGAAGATATGCAGTATATCAGCTAGACACACAACAACTGACCCATTCTTGATAGGCTCGCTAAAGTGGAAGAACACACCAAACTAGAAATGCAGTAAAGATTTCACACAGTAAGAAATACCACACCCAAACTGAGAACTGAGACAAATCATGTCCTACCAAAAGGAACCGTTAAAATGTATTTTTACCATAGAGCCAAGAATTTGATCTTTTCCGGTATAATTGAAGAGTGAAAATCAAACCTTCCTCAAAATACCTGTTTGTCCTAATTCTCAAGAATGAGTAGTTTTTTTTCCCCATCAGCAGTCCAATGCATAATGTTTCTGTCTCTCTGTGGTTCTTCATGGAGTGAAGGAACAAGTGAAGTTTAGTCTCCCAGCAGACCAACCACCTTTGACTGAACACATCTGATGGCAAATCTCGGGTAGCTCACATCAAAGAACCCATCAGCCTCGTCATTCACCCTCATTCTCAACTTTTTCTCGATTCATTAGAAAGTGAACTTCCCCCAGAGGCTTCAGTGACAGATTGAAACTGTGAATCATTCCGTGTAGTTGTGCACCACTGCAAGTTAAAACCTGAGCCTTCGCCAGAACTCATCTCACCTCGCTCCGTACATAAACATCAGTCATGCCAGCAAGGTGGGAAATGACTAAACTGACACTTCAGTGAAAGCGTGCACACCTACAGTGCTGCTCACTGGGTACAGTATGAGTAACAGTGAGTGTTTATACCTGCTTTGGATCAATGGAAGCTCCATTGCTCATGCTCCCGTTCTCACTTTGATTATAGGAAATTCAGCTAGCTATGGTCCCCAATTTGAACATCGAACAACAAGGGAAACAACATGAGTCACTGTGCTCTCATTTGAAGCATCAGTTGCACAATTTCTGCAAATGTTAAAGAAACAATAACATGCTCGAGGAAAATGTTCCAATCAGGTCTATCTCCCTGACTTTTTGCAAATACAATAGTTACTGAAGCATGACATGGGGAGCTTGAATCAGACAGGTTTTAATATCAGATGTTGAGTCACTGTGCCTGAAAACAAGGCTGCCACCCACCAGAAGCTGTAACCAGTGAAAACTACAGAGAGAGACGTGACCTTGTGACTAACAGTGTGGTCACACAAAAATGCAAATCACACAGTTATCTTTGCTCACCTGACATATTTTCTTAACGTTGTTGAATTTGAAAGTGTAATGTGTTGGTCTTGTGTGTTCTGGTAGTAAGTAATGGGTCAGTGACTACAGTATCAGGTTTTTTGGTGTGTTTTTTTCCCTCCTGGCACAGATGCTTATACCTGAAGTTTGCAAATCAGCTGATAAAGAGTACTGATCCAATACCAGTGTGTTAAAAAATATATGTAATTATTTTGTAACGACTGAGTACTACTAACCCGTATAGATGTGATATGATTTCAATCATTGTTGAGCTGGCCCGGGTTAAAAAGATTTGGAATACAGGACACTGTTGCTAAGTAGTAGGATCCTCTTTCAGGCGTAATAAAGTCTGTAATTGGATCAGTGCATAGACTTGCCTGCTCGCTGACACCTGATCCTGCATTTAGGCTGTATTATGAGGCATTTCAGATTCTGGTATGGGAACAACCCTAGTTTGTTTGCCAGTGTAGAAAGTAGCTGCTGTCAAATGCTAAATTACAAGTCTTACTGTGCCAAAGGCATGACCTGCCTTACTCTGCCTCTGATTGGACAGTACTTGTTGCTTTCATTTGTTGGGTTTCAACGTTTAAGGTTTTCTTCTTTTTTTTCTTTTTTTTTCCCTCACCTAGGTAGGCAAATGGGTCTGAAATCTACTTGCCCAAAGTCCAAAGTTTTTACTTGCCCTGTACAAATTGCTCCATTTATTAGCAGGTTTCATGTGTGATCCAGGGCTGCAACATCTACAAAATGTCAGAAAATATCAGAAAACGGTCTTTGTTCAGTTTAAGATAATAAATGCAGAAAAAAAGGAAACCTGCATATTTGAGAGGTTAAAAACAGCGCTTTTGCATTGAAAATAACTTATACCACAAATCTTCTCTAATTAATCAGAGTAGTTTAGCCTCATAGTTTAATTCCTTTTTACCACTTACCCAGTTGGGCAAGAGACTTGCTAGATTTACTTGCCCCCAGCAAGACTTACTGTTGAGCCCTAGTTAATTAGGTTTAGGCACAAGGATTGTTTGGGTAAGGTTAGGGTAAGAATTGTAGAGTGATGCTCTCACCATAGTAAGATTTGTAAATCTGCGGTGTCGAATGCCATCTAAGAGTGAAAAATATTGATCCATCAATTATTATTTTCCTAAGGCTGGAGATGCACTTGGTTTACACAGGTGCATCAGATGGATGCAGGACACACAAGGCAGCCAAAGCCAAGCCTAGCTCTGACCCTGTAGAAAGTAAGAGCAAAATGAAAAATGCTGATCAGTTTCTTACAGTTCATGATGACATTTTCAAATTGCTTGTTTTGTCCAAGTAATAGTCTAATGCAGTGTTCCCCAACCCTGGTCCTCAGGGCCCACTGTCCTGCATGTTTTAGATGTTTCCCTGCTCCAACACACCTGATTCAAATGATCAGGTTGTTGTCAGGCTTCTGCAGAGGCTTGATGATGAGCTGATCATGTGCAAAACATGTAGGGCAGTGTGCCTTGAGGACCAGGGTTGGGGAACACTGGTCTAATGTGCTGTTTACACAATGTTTTCCACATAAAATGGTAAATAATGTTGCATTTTGGCTGTTCATTCACACGACAGCAGTGCAGACCTGAAAACATAAACTTTTTAAACCGGGGTCCAGAGTGTTATCTTTTGAAAATCCCATACTTACTGTCACCATGTAAACTGGCAGTGTGTGGTTGCTGAGAATGGTGGTGTCACATGCAGGCATTATACGCTCGCAGTCAAATAACCATGTGTGAGTAGGAGGACAACAAAAACAATAAGGGACTATGGAGCTGTATTTGTGCTGCTGACTCTACTGAGTTTATTAACGCTTGTAGAATGAAGTACTTGTGCAGAGGCACATGGTGATATTCTGTGGTGTGTTATTACAAAGCTACACCACCAGCTACTGGCTTGGCATGCATACTACAGCATTTCTGTGGTTTTTCGGATCCATGTGCATGGGGTCATCTTTTTCTGTTTTTAGCAAGATCGTTGTCATATTAATGTGTCCTAAGAGCTCAACATTGAGTGTACTAAGCAAATATTGGAAATGTTGTCACTTTTCCTCTTGGCTCTTTATTTTGATGAAGCATCACTGCAGAATTTGGAGGTGCTTGGGAGGTTGATTTAGCTTTGGACCCGGCCAGGCTAGCTGCTTCCTCCCTCTTCCAGTCTTTATCCTAAGCTAAGCTAACTGGCTGCTGGATTTTAGCTTCACATTCATTCATTCATATTTTCCCAGAATGTCAAATTATTCCTTTGTTTTCCATCAAAGTTTTAGTGTATTAACACACTCAAGTTCCCAGTCCACGTGGATTGGTTTCAGCCGACATTAATCTACAGTGCGTGTTTAACCAGTATATTCAAATTCATATCTCACATTGCTCTCCCCCTCAGACTCAGAGAGAACTTGTCTCCAGTGAAGCGTGTCTCAACTCTTTCGTAATCATTCAGCCAAGGAGGAATGGACTCCTCAGCTCCTGATGTGAAGGGTTTTAAACCTCAGTGCTCTGAACATGCAGTGTTATTCAGAAGCACCAGAGAGTATCACCTAAGAACAGTGTTTAATTATTAAGTTCCTTCATGAACTGCTGTCTACCAGTAGGCTAACTGTTTCTGTTGTAGTGGATTTGTTATGATGAAGAGAGATTATTACAGCTGGAGTAAATATGCAGGTGTACTTTGTGGCTAAAGAACTTGGGACAGGACTTACTTGTTGTTGAGTGTTTAGTGATAATACTCCCAAATGGTCGCATACATGGACACCACACTTGGAGGACGTGTTCCACACATGTATAGTACATCGGTGGCTGAAGGATTGGTCTGCGTGGACACAGCAAATTGGCGGATGTCTGCACAGAGCCTACGCGTGTATCGTATGATGATGAATGGCTGCAGTTACTGATCATTATTATTATTTGGGCTTTTGCCTTTATTTTTGGATAAGGACGGCTGAAGATATGACAGGAAAGGGGGTAGAGAGAGAGGGAATGACATGCAGCAAATGGGTCACCGGTATGAACTGAACCAGAGACCGCTGCAGAGGACCAACAGCCTCAGTACATGGGGTGAATGCTCTACCAACTGAGCTATGAGAGCACTCGTTACTGATTATTTTTATTGTTAATTAATCTATCGGTTATTTTCTGGAATAATCGATTAGCTGTTCAGTCTAAAATGTGAGAAAATTCTGAAAAATTTATCTGTGTTTCTCAAATCCAATGATTACGTCTTTAGTAAGGATAGGAATTGATAAGATTTTGATACCAGTGCCATCACTGGTCCAATTTTGTTATTGATTCCTGTGGATTTTCTGCATGGATAAAAGTCGGCCTGTACAAGTTTTCAGTGTCAACAACACAAATTTTATTATGAGTCTCTCAATACTGAACATTTTAAGTTCTGGTCTGTGACAGTTTTACTAATAACATTTCAACTGTATAGTGAGTGATGTGATGTGTTCAGTACAGCAGGTTAAACCAACTTGTTTGTAATTCAATAGCATAGGACTACATATGAAAGGGGCCTTACCAAAATGTTCAGATGCTTCTGATAGGGTTGGGTATCATGGATTTTAACTGTTCCAAATTATTATTATTACTGTTATTGTGTGTACAGTTACATAGGGTTGAAACTGAGCTTCAGTGGTGTAAAATTCTGTGTCAGAACTGTTGATGGACTGTTTGGGGAGTTTTCAACATCTGTGAAGTTTGTTTAATGTTCATGGCTTCCTTCAAACACTGTGCAGCGCTGTAGGATTCAAGCTTGTGAGGTTTACATGTGCTGCAGATATGCATAATGCTCATGATGCATTGCTGAGAGTTTAAGTTACAAATGTTAGGTTTTGTTGGTGTTTTTAATGTACAGTTGTTACTTTCTGTTAGTGTTAGTGATGTGTTTGTTCAGAAAATGTTGGTTTATGTTGGTAACTGTCATTTTTGTGCTGGTTTAGAGGCGTTTTAGTTGACACCATGAGTGAGAGGTCTTGTACGTTTTACTACAGCTGGACTTTCTTTGTAGAGAAGGGATTTATTATTCTGACAACATAGTCAATATTGTTAGAAGTGAAGCTGAAACTCAGCATATTAATTTATGTGTGGAAATCAATAAATGAAATTAAAAGTTTTTCCTAATGATTCCATTGGAATTGTTGATGCCCTAGTCTTCAAATATCTTGTTTTGTCCACAACCCAAAGATATTCAGTTAATTGCCACAAAGGAGTAAAGAATCTAGAAAATATTTACATTTAAAAAGCTGAAATCAGAGAATTTTGACTTTTTTTTTTCTTAAAGTTTTACTCAAAACAGATGAATGAATTATCAAAATAGTTGGTGATTAATTTAATAGCTGACAACTAGCTGTAACGCAGACCCTCACACACTCGTGGAAAGTAGGAATGCCTGGATATAGTCCAAAGCCAACATGTACATTGACAGCTGTTGGCACCACGGACACAGAGTGGTTGGTAGACTGCTTGATGTGTTCCACGCGTGCACACGGTATCCTGTAGCTTGTTGTAGTGTAGTGGCCTCACGGACAAGTCTGCGAGGTCACAACACATTAGAGGAACAGCACATGATGGATTTTTTGTCACGCGGACCCTAGTATATTCAGTGATAATTTTGATGTAAGACTGTCTTTGACGAGAGCAACTGTTTGCAGGTATTTAATGGTGAGCATAAATCAACATTTTTCTCCCACAAATAGTCATAAGCATATTTGAAACATAGTGAAGAATGTTTTTAGCCACTAAAGCCGGTGGATTCTAAAATGTCTTGTCCACTTGGGCTGTTTGATCAGACCGCCACGGAGCACTTGAGGCTTTAATTGGAGCCTTTGAACAGTGTTTAGTTAACTCATGGAGGAGAGAAGCTCAGCAGTCTCCATGAAAATAGAAAATAATCCACCGCCTGCTTTAATGCCCACTTGGCTGCCTCTCAACTTTTGGTAATCCTGCTGTTGTGGCAGCTGGAAGACTTCACTGTAACTTTTGTTCTCACACAGAGCAGAGTGGCAGCTGGAAGCTGCTGTGTGTGTGTCTGTGTGATGTACAGTAGTGTGCGTGTGAGTGATGTACAGTGAATGTGTGTGTGTGTGTGTGTGTTTCAGAGGTGTTAGTCTTCTTGTAGGACGTGTAAGCGCAGCCCCCACAGAGAGCCAGTATGGACATTGATCAGAGCAGATGGTCAGCTGCCTCAGCCCACACACACACACACACACACACACACACACACACACTCACAGCACTGTACAAGCTGTGAAATCAGCTCACATCACATACAGAAGGTTTTTGGATCATGTGTATGTTAAAGGCCATTTTCAGACTAAAGGTAAAGAGACTGCAGTTTTTAGACAGATGTTTCCCCTCTTAACAGCCAGAGGTTTCAGTTCACTTTGGGACACTTTGAAAGTCAGCCTGAAAGCTGCTTAAAAAAGGACAGTTCAGTAGAAAAGTTCAAATTAATGCTGAATGTTCGCATTGAGTGAGTGACTGTTTCTGATTCATAAGAAATCATTAGTAATCTTGTAGGAGGTGTAGATATTTATAACTGTTAAATTGAACAAAATGTTAATGGAGTTTGGCAGGAAGTGAGACAGGCACTGAACTCTTTGTCCAGAGTGTGTTATTTCAAAGCAGTGGACTTTACATTAACCGACAATTGAAAGTTATAATCAGCTGGTCAGTTTACAGTGTAGAACTCGTCTTTGCTTGCACTTGTCAGTTTACAAGGTTGCCTGCAGCCTGCCTGTCTCTGCGGGAGGTTGGGGGTAAACAACACGCTTTAATTTCATGGTAAAGGTGGTTGGTTTTAATTTGTTGGTAAATTCAGAGAAGTTTCAAATATGTTGTTTTTTAATTAACACCAACTGCTTGAAACTGGTTCTTGCTAATTATCACATACTTAACCATGAAATTTGGGGCTGCTTTCTATGAAATTTCAAATATATTACTTGATAATTACCACTTATTTACCATGAAATTATGGGACCTGGAGACTGACATGTGACCATGTATGTTTTAACAGTTGTATATACTACGGCTGGATGTGATATGTTTGCTATCACTGTGTGGTCTGGTGGTAGCAGGGTCCTGTTTCTCAGCTAGTAAATAATATTGGATTGGATAGACTCATGTACTCACCGATGTCTGATCCAGTATTTTACGCTGTCCAATCTGATAGTGGTATCAGAACAAGCCTAACCAAGTCACAACTACTACACGTTGTCTGAGGATGACAGCAGTATTGATATATTTAAAACATTTTTCAATGTTATTGTTTTTAATACAAAAGATAATATTAAGAAACAAACAAAATGAGAGTCCTTACATTAGTCTGTTGAGTGAGAGCTGTCTTCATTTTACAGTGTAAAAGTCAGCTTGTCAGTGCTCTTGTGTGGATATGTTACGTAATGTAGAGTCAGTGTTTCTATTCTTTGACAGTTCTGTACTGGAGGTTTTTTTTAGTTATCTGCTAACCTATATGCAGATACTGATGTGTAACATTGGGCCATGTACTGTACATGGCCAAACATTCCTAACACAGGTTAAGTTCTGCGTACAGTTTGTATGATATCTTACCATGGGTTTTTTGTCTCTGGTGACATATTGTTCTCCTCAGACATGTCTGCAGTCAAATTCCAGGTTATGTTTGTTGTGTCAGATAATCCTGCTGATTTGACCAATCACAGGCTTTCTGATCATATTTACCTCCTGTCTCACCCAACCAACCCACAGATTCTAACTGTTCATGTGTGTATGGACAGCAGCTTGCACAGATCTTTTGATACAACTTTTTCCTTTACAACACAGTTTCCGATAGAGTTGCAACAATTGATCAATTATTTATCGACTGTCGAATTAATCGCCAACTATTCTGATAACTGATTTTTAAAATGAAAAATGTCCACATTCTCTGATTTCATCTTCTCAAATGTGAATCGGATCAGTGCATAGGCTCATGTTGCATTGTGGGCTGTACTGGAGGCATTTCTGATACCGGTATTAGAACAACCCTGTTATTTTCCTGCACTTGTCCTCTGATTGATGCCCAGTGACACTGACTGAACCAACAAATATTTTGGATGTTTTGGTTGTCTTATAATCTGTAAATCCTGTATGTATAAAAGTATTATTCCTACTTTTATGTACATCCTCTCTATAAAGTAGAATATAGAAAGCATTTGAATATATTGGGTAATATGGGACACGTCCTCAAACCCTGCAGCTCCAGAGCTCCATGCAGCTCTTTTGCTCCTCTCCAGTGGTCAGTGTTGTCAGACGCAAAATACAACAATAACATACTGCAACTTATCACAATTATCACATTTTAACAAAACCTATCGTATATACAGAAACAACCTGTGAAGGATGCAGGATACTACACCGAATTCAAAAGTATGCGATGTGCACCACATTACAGGGAGGCTTCATCATCTAAAAAAAGACAACAGTTTATCACTTTACACAGAATCAGTCTCAGCTCACACAACCACTCCTTCTGTTCTAACCTGTCAAAATAAAAGCCCCAGACTGTGTCACTGCTCTACCACCTGCTTGATCAGCACGGTGCTGTTGTGATGTGGTTGTTCAAAGTTTTGTTGCGGGTTAATTAAAATGTCAAAATTATTGTACGCTTAGCCTTTTCTTGGCTAACATAATATTTATTTCTGATAGGCCTAAATTGATTCTATTGACTCGGCTAATACACACATTTTAGTTGCCTGAATATTAACTTTTTTTGCATTTGGCAAACATCTGATATTTATGCCAAAACCAAAAAAAGAAAAGTCTTTGATCGAGTCACCTAAACTATCATTAAAATGAAATGAACCTAAACGGCAGCGCTGTCATGTCAGCTATGTGAAGTTATTTTAAGGGCAAGGAAGAAAAAAGAAAACAGTGAGCTGAGTGCAATTTATACATTTATTTAAATTTCATTTGACAGTAGATTTGATTTTCATTTGACTAACATTTGTCCGTGTGCTCCACATATTAGTTTAGACCTATTTTTCAACTGACAAGGTTAATTAATCAAAACAAATGATCAATAATGCTGATCTTTCTAATGTCTCTTCTTTGTCCTGTCTGTCTGTTCTTCAGTATCAGCAGCACCCTGATGGACATGGAGAGCACGGCGTCCAGTGGCCGCTCCACCCCGGCCATGCTCAACGGTCACGGTGGGGGTGCGGTGGCGGGGAGCGGCTCGGTGCCGGCGGGGGGCAAGTCCCTGAGCTACACGTGCTGCTGGGACCACTGCCAGCTGCTGTTCCCCAGCAGCCCCGACCTGGCCGAACACATCAGAGCCACGCACGTGGACGGACAGAGAGGAGGGGTCAGTGTCTCGCATTCAGGTTACTGTATGTGTGTGTTCATGTAGTTTGATCTGAGCAGGGGGAGGTCGTCCTGTAAAGTCCCGGCATCAAATAACTACAACACAGCTCCTGAACATGCAGGTGTGGATCTTGGTAGAAAATATCAGTTGGAGAGATGTTGTCAGAGTGTGATAGGAATAAATGGACAGATGTTTCACTGACATCTGATAGTCTCTTTGACTCCAGCTGGAACAAACAGCTGGATCTGAACAAAGCTGCAACGATTAATCGATTATTAAATATACTGTCAACTATTTTGATAACAGTTGAGTAATTTTTTAATGAAAAAAGTCAAAATTTTCTGATTTCAGCTGCTTAAATATGAACATTTCTGGTTTGTTTTTACTCCTCTCTGAAAGTAAACTGAATATATCTGAGTTGTGAGTAAAATAAGACATTTGAGGACGTCATCCTGGGCTTTGGAAAATGCTGATTGACATTTTTTTTTACCATTTTCTAACATTTTAAAACTAACAACTATTGATCAATTAATAAAGAAAATAATCAGCCGATGAATCAACTGTGAAAATAATCGTTAGTTGCAGCTCTAGATCTTCATAAATGAAGTCGAGCTGCAGTCAGTTAAATCAGTCATGTTATTAAGGAGGAGCTTTGACAGAACTGAATCTGCTTAGAAGAGAGCTCAGATCCCTGTGGAACTTTTGCTTTCTTTGTGTCCTCTGTCCTCCTGGGACCTGGTAATTATTTGTCCTCTACCATCCTGGATAATTCATGCACAGTTCATTGAAGTTTTATTGAAATTGCAACATGATTTTCTGCAATTTTCAAATCACAGGACCAATATTTGTTAAAGGCTAAAAGTGTGTCCAAATACTGTTTTAAATTGAATATCGTTGTTCTGCAGCAATGTCCAGCCTAAAAATCATTTTCTGCAGACTTAAAACAAATATCACAATTGCAATATCAGTCAAAATACTTTCCATTAGATATTTCTTCAGAATTGTTCAGCTCTACCTGCAACATGTTCCAAAAATGTTTGGACAGGAACGTGTTTACAACTGATACATCAGTGCATTTGGGAACTGACTGCCACTAACTATTAAAGTTTCAAAAGTTTCTTTTGAAGTTAGCGCTGGTAACAATCTGGATGGTCCTTCTCCTCTTTAACCTGGAGGACACAACGTCCATGATTTGTGAAAATCTGAAATGTGGACTCATCAGACCACAGAACACTTTTCCACTTTCATGATTTGTAAATCATTTAATTATGTTTTTATTTACATTTTACACTTCGTCCCAACTGTTTTTGAATTGGGGTTGTGTTATCCTGTTGTTGTCTGCACATTACAGTCTAACATACATGTTTATCTTAACTAGTAACATGTTGTTTTAGATCAGGGATGTCAAACTCATGAGTTAGTGTACTTTACTTTACAGAACAGAAGATGAACAGCCTAAATGCACATTAAACAATATGTCCATTTGTTCCACATTCAGTCTGTGTGCTGTCATTACACATGAAGAAACAGAAAGAAACAGAAAAAACACTGTATTACAGACTGGTGGCTCCTGCATGAACAGAAAGCTGCAATGGACCCCCAGTGGACAAATCAGGACTAGCAGTGCATGTTATTGACAAACTGGATTTAATGATGATGATGAGGAGGATGATTATTTTGTGTCCAAGTCTACCATCACTTTCACAGTTTACCAGCATTTTGCTGGCAGTTGATCCTAATTTTCCCACCCTGAATGTCACTGATTAAACACTGCTGGAGCACAGTGGAGCGATCCTGACACCTTTCTTTGTTCTAGTGAGGAAATTAAATAAATACAATTATTGCAGTTGGCATGATTTTTTTAAGCGACTGAAGAGCCAGTCATCACTGCAGTGCACAGCCTCGATCAGAGAGACTGAGAGTTGTTCTTTGCAGTAGTTTTGCTGAGGGTGAAATCACTTAAACATTTGATCATCTTGTGTTACAGAACTGCATATTCAAACTCAGTGTGGACAGAGAGAGTGCAATGTGACACGATAGTCTGACATGAGGATACAACACTGTCTGATGTTTGTTAGATGAATGAATGAATGAAATTTTATTTCTCCCAGTCACTCATTTTGTCAACCTTGTGTGCTTTTATGTGTTTCAGGTGTTTGTGTGTCTGTGGAAGGGCTGCAAGGTGTACAACACACCGTCCACCAGTCAGAGCTGGCTGCAGAGACACATGTTGACCCACAGTGGGGACAAACCCTTCAAGGTAACCACACACACACACACACACTGCTCACTACTGTCAATCTGTGTCACTCTGTGAATCACCTCAGCTCACTGACTCTGTCGATGTGTGTGTCCCTGCAGTGTGTGGTTGGAGGCTGCAACGCCACGTTTGCCTCTCAGGGGGGTCTCGCCCGTCACGTCCCCACTCACTTCAGCTCCCAGGGTTCCTCCAAAATGTCCAGTCAGGGCAAAGTGAAGGAGGAGTCTCCGTCCAAGGCTGGCCTCAACAAGAGGAGGAAACTCAAGAACAAACACAGACGCTCGCTGCGTATGTTCCACACACAAACACATGCACCTTTCTATCCAAATTCAGATACAACCCCACACTGAAGTTTCAAAATCCTTCCAGCTCGACCTCATGACTTCTTCGATGCTCAGACGATGGACGCCATCCGCCATCGAGCCATCTGCCTGAACCTGGCAACACACATCGAGAGCCTGGGCAACGGACACAGCGTGGTGTTCCACAGCACGGTGGGCTCTCACACACACACAAACACACACACACACACACAAAGACAAACACACTCTTGTCAATGCAAGAATTTGACGTTCTGTGCAGCAGAACTTCACATTTGTTTCTTGTGTGTTCAGGTAATAGCCAGGAGGAAAGAGGACTCTGGGAAAGTGAAGGTCTTGTTGCACTGGACACCTGAAGACATGTAAGTCCTGCTCCTGTCTTTAATGCAGTCTGGACTGAGTTGGATTAGAGCTGATTCTCATCAGTAATGTCATCCACAATTGTTCTAGAAGGTATAAAGTCTGTAATTCTCCATCAGACAGCAGCGACATCACATGCTACGTTTCATTCTGCTGATGTCCTGTGTTATTTAAGCACAGCTGCCACAGTTCAAGTTCTTCTGATGATAATTGGCTATCTGTGTTTTTATACACATTTATTTTGACTGATATTGCAATCGCAATATTCTAAGGGATGCTAATTTTTACATCATTATTCTCATTTTCATTTGAACATCTCATTATGGTGTGCTTTTTGTAAGCATCTGTAACTCAACAAAGATGTTTTCTTAAGTCTGTAAAAATATGACATGTAGCCAGGACATTTCTGCAGCACCATATTTGATTTAAAATGGTAGTTTGACACACAGTTTTGATGAATTGTTCAGCCCTACATTTGATCTGCAGAGTCTAAATTCTGTCCTGTTATCTCAGGGTATTTTCACACCTCACCTGCTGGTTTCAGTTAGAAGAAACTCTGTGGGCTCCCTGGTAGATCACTTGGTCGACACTGATCCAGGTTTTTCTTTGTGCGACCAAGTAAAGACTAAAGGCCCAAAAAAATCTAACTGTGAAAGCTGTTAATTGAATTCTGGTGCACACCACACAACTGGACTGAGACACTGGTACAGTTTGTTTGTGGTGTGACAGCAGACAGTGGTGCTGTCCACCTTACTTTTTGATTCCATTGGACACGTCATACCTGCACCACCATTAAGATCCGTCCTGGAGCCGAGGGTTTTGCAACCTGATTAAGTTGACAGATTGAGTTGATTTAGTCATTTTTCCTTATTTCTGTCCTCCCACCATGGGAACATAGGCTACATAGTAGTAGTTTCTTTTGTCTGTTGTTTGTTTGTTTTGTTTGAATGTGTGCCTAGATTCTCTATGCTGTTTTTTTTATTGATTTAAAAAATAATCTAAATTTAAAATAATACTTTGCCTTTATTGAACTAGATAAGTCATTAAGAACATTCTTATTTACAATGGTGACCTGGCAAAAGGCAAGAGCCTCAAAAGGGGACAGGGACCAAAAGGGTATTAAAAGTTAAGACAGCAACACACACAACAAGCATTATATAAAAGACAAACAGTATTAAACACAGCCACAGACAGGTTGCTAACAGACAGTACAGTAACATACACATGCAGCAAGACACACAATGCAAGATAACAACAGAAAACAACAGGCACAGCAAGAAAACAGCAAAAAAAAAAACTGAGCAGGAAACAGCAAAAAGGAAACAGGCAAGTAACAAAACAAAGCAAAGCAACAACAGCAAAAACAAAACAGGCAAAGCAACGAATAGCAACAAATAAACAACCCGGCAAACAAGACAGACAGGCAGAGCACTGAACAATAGCAGCAACAGAACAAGAAGCATGGATTAGACAAACAGCAGGCGGATACGAGTTTTATAAATGATACTGTGTCAAGAAAGAGTTTGATGTATCAGTGAGATTGTCTACAGTAGAGACCTTGAAAACTGACTTGGGAATGAAATTTTGTAGTGTTTTTTGCAGGTCGTTGTAGTCCTCATGACAACAAGTCCAGTTTTTGTTTTGGCGACTATGAACACAAAACTGTCTGACTTCCTGCCTCATCACTCTGCTCTGTGCAGATTGACGTGATTGACGTGACTTCTCTAAGGTAGAGAGACGCTCTGGGACTGTGTACAACGACCACGATTAACTGTGGTAGCACAACACGGCTGTGCCCAGTGGAATCAGGCTGCCAACACTGTCATTAAGTTCAGAGCTGATCCCTTAAAATGCAACGATGATTGATGATTTTTTTCTCATATTCCAAATTAACTACAGGAGTGAACACAGCCTCAGTGTATTTTAAACTGTTCTCACTGTAGTGCTATAATTGTGCACATGTAATTGCAGCTGAATTCTGTGATTATTGTAATCAAGTGTACTTTATTTAGAGTCAGCCGATTAAAGGGTCAGTGAAAACAGTTGACACTGAACAGAAAACTAGTGTGACATGAGACTGTGATACTTTGATCCAGATGTGAGCTCAGATCCACTGAGTGTAAATGTGTTGTTCACTGTCAGACTGCCAGATGTGTGGGTGAACGAGAGCGACAGAGTGCAGCAGAAGACCAAGGTGGTCCATCTGTCCAAGCTGCCCACAGACACAACTGTACTGCTGGACCCCAACATCTACAGGTGAGTGAGGCCACAGGGTCTCCCCGAGAAACACCGCAGCTAAGAAACCTCACCTGAGATCATCTAAAGTGTGGAGGTGTTTCAGACAGATGCTGTCTCTCAATTCAGATATGTCCATTACCACACTGTCATATAGGACACTTTGTACACTATGTACTTCCACAGTGTGTCAGTTTCAACAGGGTTGTTCTGTCTCGGTCTCTGTGCCTTTATGTGAAATGCTGATTGTTGCTTCTTCTTCTTGGTGGAGTACAGTGGTACTTACTGATAAAAATACATGCATGATTTATATCTGTATAATTCAGTGATCACTGTGGCCAGATGTGGGAGTAATTAAGTACAAATATTTTGTTACTGTAGATTTTTCAGGTATCTGTACTTTATTTGACTATATATTTTTGTGACAACTTCTTACTTTTACTGCTTACATGTCAACACAAATATCTGAACTTTTGACGACTTAGATTTTACAATCAGGCTTGTTTGTCTTTGGTTTTGATGCAAGACCAAAACAACGTAAAAGGAAGTAACAAGATGAAAATGACATCAGTAGAAAACGAGTAAAAGGTGTAGTAAGACAAAAACAAAGTATCAATACATAACATGATGAAAATGACATGAGACATAAGATGAAAACGATGCAACACAACAAAAACAGCATGAAACATGGAACAAGACAAAATCAAAATCAAAGATTTAACAGGACGTAAGACAAAAATGACAGACAAGAGACGAAACAGTCAGAGAGGAAGACTTGATCATGGAGGAAAGCTGAGGCTCAGTTCACTTTGCACAGAGAGAGTCAAGAACTTTTACCAGAGTATTTTTAACACAAGTAGCTGTACTTCTACTGGAGTACAAAATGTGTGGACCAACTCTGATTGCGGCTACTGTAGTCAGTGTAGCTGCTTCCTCGGCTGCCATGGCCGCCATGTTTGGTAACCTCGCCTCTTCCACTACGTGACAAGATGGCATTCGTTTAGGGCGAGAAGCGTCCAGTGTTCCACACTGAACTTTTTGGCCATTTTGAGTTCAGCATCCAGGTGCTCACAGTGCACCTTGTTTTGCTGTAAATGTCGATGTGAACACACTTACGCACTTAAAACAGGAAGTGTAAGTACAGAAGTCTTTAAATTGAGACACATCAAGAGACCCGACAGTGCGGCGCTGTGTGAGCTCTGCTAATTGCAAATGTCTTATCACAGCAGTACAGCTGCTCTACACAAGAAGCTGAAGTGAAAGTGTAGAAGCACTTTGTCAAGACAGCACCACCCTGTTTACTAGTCAGCACCCAGGCAAGAATTATTGGAAAAAATTCACTGAATTAAAAGTAATTTTAGCCCCACTGCTGCTGTGGTAACACAACGTTACACAAACCATCATGGGACATTCTTATTCAGCCATAGTGTGTTTTCTTTTTACTATAACAGCCATGTTAAACTGTTAGACTGCTGCAGCATCCGTGCTCCACACTGATGAAAAATATATTTTCAGTGATTATTTTAACATGTTACTGCAGTGAGGAAATAAATCCAGGTCACGACTATTCTCAGTTTTATGTCAAGTATGTAAAAATACTGTCCATTCTCCAGTTTGTTATATTAATGAACTGTCATCTTTAGATTAATTGATAAATAAAAGAAAATGATGGTTAGGTACTTTTGGATCTTGGTTTAAAAAAAACAAAACACCATACTAAAATATGTGAGTGTTTTTCCTCCCTCAGGATGTTCTTCTGAGCTCCTCCAGAGGAACTCCACTGTCTCTTCCTGCTAATCAAACCTCAAAGAGGACGGTCGTCTCCACCTCTACGCCCATCTCCTCCTCCTCTCCTCCTCCCTCTCCCAGAGGATGCTGGGAGTTTAGTGACTTGTTTGTCCCGGCTGTGTGAGGCCTCCAGTGTTTTCTCCTTTAGGTGCTGAGTTTACTGAGGACATGTAGGGGGACATGTTGCTTGTTTTAGGTAACACAACTAGACTGAAGACTAACTGACACAAGTGTAACTGTAGACAGTTAGACACACATGTAGAGAGAAGCTGTCTTTGTAAATACTTGAGATTTGTAATATATTTTTATACTTTGAATTTTTTTTACTGTACTGTAGATAGACGTCTTTTTTTCTGCCAAACATTTTTAAATAGATGTTTTAAAAACTGATAATATTGGTCATCGTGTGCATATAGCTGGATTTGTTCTGGTTTAATGTCATTAAACTTTTCCAACAACCACTCAGTCTGAAGTCTTCACCTGCTGCAGTCACTGGAGGGTTTATCACAGCAACAGTCTTCTTCTATAGAGATATACTGTGGACAAGAGTAGACCTGGGTTAAAAAAATCATTTTGAATCAATTTTTCCTTTGCATGGTCCAATAGTGAGTCATAAAATCCCAAAATCCATCTTTAAATCTGTGTCTTTGCTGCTGTGGATGTGTGGTCTCTGAATAAATCATCTAAAAATGAAGAATTCACAAAATAAGATTCAGTTTTTAGAAATCTGAATCAATACCCAGCACAAACTAAGAGTAACCAAAAATAACCCCCATGTCTTATTGTGAGATACACAGTCAGACAGTGGGGTTCAGTGTCCATATCAGGAGCAGTGAGCAGCTGCTGTGCAGCACCTGGTGACAAACTCCTGCTCTGAACTACAGGTACTGACAGGAGCACTGACCTATATACAGTGGTGGAAAGAGTAATGAAAGGCAAGTACTGTTACATTACTAAAATATTACTCAATTACAAGTTAAAGTACCAGTGTTAGAAAAACACTTCAGTAAAAGTACAAAGTATTTTTACTTTTACCCTTAGTTACTTTTTACCTATTGATGTTCAGGGGTCACAGGCACTTCTCTGAACTAGGAGAAGTGATGAGTGTGCATGTTCAGTTTTTCTTAACCACTAGTTTAAAACGATAAATCGTTCACATCCTGAATCCAAACGTGTGCTGCTGCAGTGTTAGCTTTTAATCCACGTGTCCTGGTTTTCATCACCTTGTTTGTGATTAGATCACCTTATTGGCTATAAAAATGCAGGTGAAATGTTTGGATATTAATTCAACTTGTATTCAGGACTCAACCATGATTTTGAACGTAACTGTAGATTACATAGTGCAATGAATAGTTCAGTACAAGTAAATGTACAGACTTGAAAATCTACTCATAAAAGTACAAATACCCAAAACCAAAAAAAAAAAACACTAATTACAATATTTGTGTGTGTGCAGGTTGTAATGTGGGCCTGGTTTCATACAGGACAGCAGAGGGAGATATGCAGCTGAAGACACACTGTAACAGTAGTTTCTCTGGAGGTTAAAGAAATGTGTAGAATTTAAAGAAACATTACAACTTTGATTAGATGGTAATGTATGACAGATTGCCTATAGAATACCAAATCTTAAAGTCTTCCACATCTTTCTGCATCATAAAAAAGTTTTTGAGAATCAATCAATTTTTTTTTTGTCCAAGCATGTGTTCAAATACATTTGACATTTGATGGTTTTCCATTGCTCTCAGTGTCATTACAGATGTACAACAGATATAACTGCTAAGAACAAACCTAACAAATAAAGGTAAAAAAGTAGGACTATACATGTGGTAAAGTAGATATGTGTACACACCTATTGTTTCATATTTATGTGTGAATCATCAGAGTTGTGATCTGTTTTTGGAGTAGTACACTTTTTTTCAACTTTACTGATGACAGATCAAATGAACAATTTTTAGAAACAAAAAGAGGAAACAGTTCCAGGTGATTCATCTCTGACATAAAAGAATACACTGAAAAAAATATGTAGCAAAGCTGAACAATACATTTTCACAGGCAATTGAATCTTAAGAGTACACTTGAAAATATATATATACATCTTTATTGATTTAAGGCCGTACAACTACAATAAATAACCTAATTATAATAAGGCAACATAAAGAAACAGAACCAAACAAACATGACAAAACAGAAAAAACAAAAAACTGAATAAACTATACAGTTATGTACAAAGGGGTATCATAAAACAAAAACATATACACATACATTACATACAGTGACTTCCACTTTTATCACAAAAATATATATCTTTCTTTTTTCAACTTAACATCCAAATCATCTGAATGTTCTACATCAAATCAAAATAACACAAAGGCTTTCATCAAATAAGTGGCAAATACTTTTGGCTTCATTATAATAAAAACACAATTTACATCAATATCTTCTCTGAATTTTGGCAGCACCTGGTTAACTGGATAATGAATGAAATGTATAATGCTAACGCGTGTTGATGACGTCATATTCAGTAGCCGGAAACCGCCGACGGCAGTCCTCTCAGAGAAGAAGAATGGCCGGGTTGCTGAAAAAGGTACGAGTAGAGGTCATTATTTGTTTGAATGATAGAAAGAGACAGAATGCAGAACCGACAGAGTCAGTGCTGTTTGTAGTTCTCTGTCTGACGGTGCACTGACGTGGTTGACATTCACAGGCGCAGTTTGAGCGACATGTTTGCTGTGTGTGTTAGCTGTCGCTAGCTGTTGTGCTAGCTCTGCTAACGTTAGCGTTATGTAGGTTAGCAGAGTGTTTGGTGCCACAGGCTGCCTGCTGAAACAACAACCAACCAACCACAGCTCTTTACAGGTTACAGCAGGCAAGAATTAAGATTCTGATACGACAACAGTTGGTAAAATATTCATAATGTGTATATATGTTAACCTGAACGGTGAAAGCAGTGCTGTTAGCTAACATAGAAAAGTAGACTGTCCTGTTGGTAAACTGCTCCACATCACTTTGAGTTTATTAGCTAACCTGTGTTAACCTAACTGAGTTTAAATTAGCCACAAAGCACTAGAACAGAGTTTAACATTATTAACTATTGATAAGATTCATTGCAAACATATTAACCTGCAACAGCAAGGTGGTTCTCTCTTATTAATATTATTACAGACATGACCTGACCTAAAGAACTTGTTCTTCAGATGTAAGAAGACATGTCTGTTTGGTTCAGACCCCAACTAATATCATACCATCATGATTTAGTGAGGTTTTTAGAAATTGTAATGTAAAAAAATGAGCACTCCTACTAATTGTATTACATTTTCAGTCAAAATAATCACAGTATAACTTTTAATATATCAGGCAGTCCTAACTGGCAAGAGTCTGGCAATATGACAATTCAGGGGTTATGATTCAGTATATTGCAATACTGCTGACAAGGCTATATTTTCACTCAATTTTAGGAAAACTCACAGTATAAAGAACAAACCACCATATGTATAAAATGGTAAAGGTAAAAGTTAACTTGTTTTAGGCGATCAGAACAGTGAAGATGCTAGTGGTTGGGGGTTTAAACACAACGGAAAAGGAACTATAGCTACAAATCTTTGCATGTATCATGATACAGTGTTTTGTGAATTGACACAATGCAGTGTTTCCTCTATCCTGGTCCTCAGAGCTCACTGTCCTGCATGTTTTAGATGTTTCTGCTCCAACACACCTGATTCACATGATCAGCTTGTTATCAGGCAGAGGCATCATGATGAGCTGATCATTTGAATCAGGTGTGTCTGATTTCAGCTTAGGGCTACACAATTAATTGCAATCACAGTATGGCAAAGTGCCGTATCCAGATCTCAGCACCAGATCTCAGCAGCAGAAGAGAAAACAGCATTATAATGAGGTACTGTAGTGTAGCAGAGATGACCTGACCTAAAAATCTTTCTCTCTAGATGAAAGAAAACATGTTTGTTTGGTTCAGACCTCAATTAATATCACATCATGATTTTAAGTTTGTGTGTGTGTGTGTGTGTGTGTGTGTGAGTGTGTCTGTGAGAGTGTGTGTGTGTGTGTGTGTGTGTGTGTGTGTGTGTGTGTGTGTGTGTGTGTGTCTGTGAGAGTGTGTCTGTGAGAGTGTGTGTGTGAGTGAGTGTGTCTGTGAGAGTGTGTGTGTGTGTGTGTGTGTGTGTGTGTGTGTGTGAGAGAGAGAGAGACAGACAGAGAGAGAGAAAACATGAAAATTGTAATGCAGAACTGATCATTTCCACCAATCATGTTGCATATTGCAGTTTCAGTCAAAATATTATACACAGTCTTGACTTTTTTTCCAAATCATGCAGCCCCATTTTATCTTCCCAAATGTGAATATTTTCTAGTTTCTTTCCTCCTCTCTGACAGTAAACTGAATATGTTTGGTTTATGGACAAAACAAGACATTTGAGGACGTCATCTGGGACTTTGGGAAACACTGATTGATATTTTTCATCATATAATTGTGGCATTTTATTTTATAAACTAAACAAGTTGATTAACTGAGAAAATGAACAGATTAATCATTATTGATTAATAATCATAAGTTGCAGCTCTAGATTATTAAAATACAGTAACCTAGTGTTTTTTTCTGTTTTTCTTCTGTGCAAAACAGCTTCTATAAGGTGTTGTCACTCTTATCACTTTACACAATAATTCAAGCAGCAACAGAACCATTAGAACCACACCAGTCCACCAGCAAACACTTTGTTTTAATGGGAAGTTTTTAAAGGAATTTTTCTCAGGGTACAGAACTTTCCTGTTTTGGGAAATGGGTGGAGAGACAGTTAAAAATTAATTCATAACTGTCTGTATTGTTGTATGTTGCAAAAATAATGTACGCTTGCACACCTGGACCGGCCTCACAGAACACTGTGTGAGAACCACTGCAGTAAGGCGTTCCACTAAGTGCTGCCCTAAACTGAATGCAGCCACTCATTAATGTTACTGGTCACACTTCTGTCTGTCATGAGAAGGTCTGTGATTCAGTTTTAAGTGGTGTAAGCAGAGAGCAGCTCACTCCCATCAATACATTCTTTTGTAGGGCTACAACTCATGATTATTTTCACAATATTTGTTTGTCTAAAAATGTCTGAAAATGGTAAAATGTTTTTCAAATTTTATTCTATTTTTCACATCTTTCTTGTAACAATTATTTTCACTATTGATCAATCTGATTATCATTTTTTCCATGAATCAGTTAGTTCATCATTTAGAAAATGGTAAAAAGTCCAAGATGACGTCCTCAAATGTCTTGTTTTGTCCACAACTCAAAGATATTCAGTTTACTGTCAGAGAGGAGGAAAGAAACCAGAAAATATTCACATTTAAGAAATTGAAATCAGAGAAATTTGACTTTTTTTTTCCTAAAAGAATGATTCGAAGCAATCATTGATTAGCAAAATAGTTGGCCAATAATTTAATAATCAATTATTCTTTCAATCGTTGCAGCTCTAATTGTTTGACTAATATTATCAGCCTAACATTGGCCTATCACAGTTCTGTTGATATCAGCACATGCTGTCTGATAGGCACCTATGTGAAAACTTTATTTTTAACAGAACATAATCCAGACTGTTTTTAATTGTTCACTCTATAGATATTTGCTCCCTCTAAAAATACAGTTATAGTTTATTTGTTCACTTCCCTGATGTCATTCTGGACAGTAAGTTTTGTTATTAAAGCTGAAAAATATCCTGCCTTCTTTGTTTGATAACCACATTGGGGGGATCGTTGCAAAACATGTATGTATATGTATATATTCTGTAGGGCTGAACAAGTAATTAATTATTTTTTTTATCAAAACTGCAATAGGTACAAAATTTATTAAAAGTGAAATTTGTCTCAAAATGTCATTTTAAATGAAATATTGTGCAAACACATCACAGACTTAAATAAACCATCTTTGTTTGGTACAGATCCCCACAAATATCACACCATAAACATTTTAAAAAATTTTTTCACTCAAAATAAGAATATTGTTGTTAAAGTTATTATTCCCTCTAATATTGCAAATCATATCACAATCGCAGTATCAGTCAAGATGGCCGCATCTTTTCAAACTCGTTGAGCTTTAATATTCTGTTTGTGTTCTGTATAAAGGACAACAGCCAGTTTATTAATATGGAATTTATTTACTCCCTTATATCTGACCCAAAAATCCAGTGGTCGGGCCTTAGAGGGATCAGATCATTGTGCTGCGTTTGTGTTTGTGAATATTGCTGTGAATGTTTGTAAATGTTTCCAGCTGTGTGAGGTTAAAGACGTGGTGATCAGACTGAGGTCAGTAACAGCTCAAGTGACTCAGACTCAACCAGTGTCTCTCCTGCTCTTCTCTTCCAGACGACAGGCCTGGTCGGCCTGGCAGTGTCCCAAAATCCTCATGAGGTGAGCAGCAGACAGTGAACGCATCACACACCTTGGTCACATGCAGGTATTTCATCCTCCAGCTTAGTTCACTGATGTGACATCTAACCTGCTCTGTTCTCCTCTCAGCGTCTGAGGGTTCTGTACTCTAAGATCCTGGCGTCTCTGCAGACCATGCCGCAGGACGCAGCCTACAGGAAGTACACAGAGCAGCTGGTCACAGAGAGGTTCAACCACGTCAAAGCGGTGAGTGGATCTTCACAGGCTTCTATCACAAAGCAACTTAAATGTCAGACGTGTAAACCTGGAGGTCTGCTGATGATGAACAAACTAGTGAACTTATGTCTATAGTAACTTTACATCACATCATCACATTACTTTACCCAGCACTGAGGTCCATGTCAGGATTCTGTAGGACAGTGATTTGATTGGCCAGTAATATTCATTCTGAATTGGGAGAGTTAATTTGTGCAATGCACGTTCCTGACCATTTTTACTGCCATTTCCACATCTGATATTATCCTGATCTGACACATGCATACACATGTTGAATTCTTTATAAACAAGATACATATTAAATGCACTTAAGCTGAGTTGAACAGGTTCTCATTTTTATTTCCTCATCAAGACACAAATGAAAAAAAGTTGAACAGGTTCTCATTTTTATTTCCTCATCAAGACACAAATGAAAAAAAGTTAAGACAACCGAAATTTTCAAGGTAATTTTATTGTAATTGGTTTTTGAGTTTTGAAATGAACTAAAAGTTTTGTCGACTAGTCCAGTTTTCTTCTTTATATAAACTTGAACCTTTTGAAGTTTAGAAACTTGAAGAATGTATTTCAAACATTGTTCACAGTGAGCTGTGAGCCTGATTTATCATCTGTTCGGGTGCCTGAAAATAAAATACTAAAAGATTAACCATTATTCACTTTAATGAGGTAATGCAATATTTTTGAAATACAATTGTATCAATTAAGCAAGTTGCCTTGAAACATTTTGTTTGTTTTTTACAGTGTAGGACATTTTAGTCTTCTTCATAAACAAGACAAAATGAATCAGGATTAACAGGCTCGTGTTTTCCCTCTCATCAGTACAACAGTACAGATACTGAATGTTTTGTAAAAGCTGTGCTGCAGATGTAAATTTTAAACTGAAAAATTTCTTCCAGAGTGTTTTTTAATTTATTTGGTGACCCAAATAAAATCTGTCACCCACATGTGGGTCACGACCCAGAGAATAACTGTTACATATGATGTGATTCTGATAAATGATAAGATATGCATCCCATGATTCTCCAGGAGTTTAAATTCCCCTCATTTATTTATTTCCTCCATATGATAAAATGTCTGCCACCCTCTGTATTCATTAGAAATGTTATTATCAGTGTTTGTGGTTGTGTTTTTTTTTACATGATGACTTTTTCCACATATGTCAGTTGTGTTTACAGAAAGAGCAGAGCAGCAGGATAGAAGGACAAGTCACTTTTTTTAGGTTTAGTGAGGCCAGATAACTAAATGATACCCTGGGTATGTTGAACCCACAGAAGACCTGAGGTGACCAACACATCACCATGCTGTCATGTCCTTCTGATCTGTGTGTGTGTGTGTGTGTGTGTTCGCAGGAGCCTGATGTTGAGAAGCTGGAGAAGAAGATCAACTGTGGGCAGATTGAAGAAGTCATTTTCCAGGTAGGTCACTGATGCTTGATTTGACTCTAAAACTCCATGTTCTTAGAGGATTTGAGGAGGTGATCAGTGTGTCATGTTTAAAACATGGGTGATGGTCTGTTCACAGCTGTAGTGACTGAAGACAATCAGTTCAATCATCTCTCTCTTTAATTGAATATTTAACAAATGACTAATTTATATCAGCAAATTTCCAGCTGAACATTTTCATATTAAAGCAACTTATTGTTCATCTCATTAAATGTTTGGAGCAGTGAAAAGATCACCAGAGTCTTCAGGTGAAGCAAAAGTTCACTGTAGTAACAGCTGTGTGCAATGTTTTACTTAAAAACATCCCAAAAATAACTAAAATGATCAACAGAATGTAAAGTTGATATCAAATAATATGCATTGCTTTGCAGAGACCTATCGTTAAGTTAACATGCTAACAGCTAACTTCAGCCCACCTGAACATTTGAGTGATTTAGTTTTCAGGAAACCACACCTTTATGGCTGTGTTCATTGTTGTTTCCATGGACACAGTAAATAAACAAGGCTGTACAGACGCAAAGTGTAGTTGGATGTTACTAGTCCAGGTAGATTTGAGTCAACTAATAGGACCACTAGATGCTATGGTCACACAATTAATCCAAATTTTATTGAAATCACAATCTGGCTCTCAAATCACAGGTGCAATATTTGTTTAAGGCAAAATGTGTAAAAGCAACCAGAAACTGTTTTAATCCGTATACAAACAAATGTAAACCAACAATTGAACTTGAGGCTAGCTGTTTCCAGTCTTTATGCTAAGCTAATCACCTTGTGGCTCCAGCTCCACACTTTAAGAACAGACATGAGCATTGATCTCATGTCACTGGACAAGAAACCTTAGCGTATCTGAATGCTGTGTGTGTGTTGTGCAGGCGGAGTGTGAGCTGGCTCTGTCCAGGAAGATGTCGGAGTGGAAACCATGGGAGCCGCTGGTAGAGGAGGCTCCACCCAACCAGTGGAAGTGGCCCATCTGAATACACCTGTGTAAACTGCTCATGTCATACTGTGTGTGTTTTTGTTCCATACCTGCTTCTAATGAAGTTCTGTACAAAAAAAAAAGTCTGCTCATATTTACCCATTTATTACCAAGAGTCACTGTATATATACAGTGTTTCATCATCAGCAGCTGTGAGTGACAAACATTATGGAAAACAACATTTCATGAGCTGAACCTTTATACAATGTTAGAGCTGTTAAATAATTCTGAGAGGTTTATTAAAATGGACAGGTTTCTACTGATATTCAGCTTTGGTCACTCAAGATAAATTCAGCTAGTTAGCATTAGAATAAAAAAATCAACAAAGTCTAGTCTCCCTCCACAGCCCAGTCCTGATTCAGTCAGAACAGTAAAAAAGCAGGCGGTCAGTTTCACTTTCTAGCTGTGATGCAGCTGCTGTCATAAATAATAAAGGAGGAGTTGTGTAGTGTGCATAGAGCTGATCCTCACAGTCAGACGCTGCTCCGTCCTCAGGCTCTGACCTCCTGTGAGCCGCTGGTGGCTCTCTGTAACAGCTGGAGCATGATGGGATAGATGGGAGCGAACTCCTTCCCCTGCCGGGCCCTCACCGACTGCACGTAGGCCTCCAGAGCGCCCCTGAGAGGACACAGAGGGAACTGTTCAGTTACACCATGTGATTATATCAACAGGCTTCATGTGAAACTCAAGTGAACAGGCAGTAAATGTTACAGGGCTGATATTGATTAAAATATTCAATAGTGTATCCCTACTTTCAGTGTAAATTCTTAACATGAAAAGTTACTTTTTGCGTTATCTGTGAAATGTAGTGGAATATAAATCAGAATATTTCCAACTGCAGAAAGAGAAAATTAAAGTACAATGTACTTCTCATTTTCCTTTATATTCTCAGGAAAGACTACAGAATAATTTGCCTCTCTAGTGTGACTGTCTGTTAGTCTCTGGCATGAGCAAATAATCAATTTTCTTTTATTTGACCAGCCCTAAAAGAAAAAGGGTTGGAAACGGTCGACTTTTAGAGTTGTGTAGTTAGATTTGTCCGAAATTGGGAGAAATACAGGAGAATTGTGATCTCAGGATGAAATTGGAAAAGGCCGATGAAAAACGGGAGGATTTTTAAGTATGCTTCCAAGCAACAACCCAGTACAGATAACTTTTAAGAGTTCACCACTAGAGGCCGCTCATCCACCACAGTCAGATCTGACACTCTGTTCAGTGTGTTCTCTGAGGTAATGAAGATGGACTGTTTTCAATTTGTTCCACATAACAATTGTCAGGTGTTTTCTGATTGGATGGATTTCCTACACGCAGCTCAGGTGGGTGTGTGTGTGTGTGTGTTCCCTGTGATAGGGGAAAAAAGTTTACCTGAGGAGAGTGAGTCTGTCTCTCTCAGAGGGGTGATCATCCAGCCACTGGGAGTACCGTGCGATGGACCACTCTGCTCTCTGTGGGGTACAACACGATGTCAGTTGCTATGGTGATCATTGAGAAAGCTAAAATCAAAGATGCTGATGGATCAAAGAGTATTTTAGTCTGTTTATACACAGACTTACTGTCTGTAAATTACTACAAACGGTGTGTGTGTGTGTGTGTGTGTGTGTGTACATGCCTGGTGGGGGGACTTGAGCTCAGACGGGGCTCTGGTGAAGAGGAAGTGCAGCAGGGTGCTGTAGGGGATCAGGTCACCCACAGCTGGACTGCTGGCGATCAGCTCACTGGTCTGAAACAACAGTGGCCTGAAACACAACAACACACAGTGTACTGTCAGGGAATACACACTGGATACAGTCAGGATGAGAGGGACAGTTAAGATTATTTGACGTTTACAAATGGAAATCACTGTTATATCAGACAAATATCACTCTCTCCAAAAACAGCTATTATAACTCACAAAACACAGGGGTTGCTGGTATACTGCTGCCTCCATATGTGAGTTTGCTTGTGTTATTGTGTGACTTTGGTGAATCCAAATAAATACCCAAGTCACACAACAACACAAACTAACTAACAGTCTGAGGCAGCGGAAGACCAACAACTAAAAAGCAACAAAAAAATTAGTGTTTTTTTCAATGGAGGTAATATAATGAGGGATTTCATTAAAGTTTCCCAACTGAAAAATCTGTCAGACAGCAAAGTAAATCACTGAAAATATTCTAAACATAGCTTACATATAAAATTACAAAATTTTTTTTACATGACCCTGTCCCTTTGCACTGGTTTTCCAGCTGCTTCTTCAAACTGGGGGCGTGTCAACCGCCATCTTCTGTAAGTCATACACTGACTATGGATAAGTAGCTCATACATCCACACTTGAAATCACCTGAACTGTCCCTTTTAATCCTCCCTGGCTCCTGAACAAAAGACTGTTTGTGGTCGATGAAAACCTCTTCTACTCTTCCTCTTTACAATTAAGTAAACAGTGATAAGTGTTGATCTTGATGATCATACAGACCTGAAGGAGCGCAGCATCCTGTAAGGTTTCCCCAAGTCTGACACTCTCCTGCACAGAGGAGCCACTGCCATCTCCATCTGACATAGTGAGCAAAAACAGACATATATTTCAGCGTGCTGAATCATCTGTCAAACATCGTGGACATGCAGCAGTCTGGAATCGTCCCCCTCACCTGTGCGAAGTCAGCAGCCAGCCTCATCTTGCCGCCCTCCCCCAGCGGGCGCAGCAGGCTGGTGTGGCGGACGAACAGCTCGATGGCCCTCTGAGCGATGGACTCAGTGCTCTCATAGATGAAATCGGCGCACTGAAAGTGTCGGAAGTAGTCAGCCATCACTCTGGAGATGAAGCCCTGCAGCTCCTTCATGTAGAGGGAGCACGGGACGTCAGGCTTATCAGGGCTGGACAGAGGCCTGCGACACACACAGACACACACACACACACGAAAGTACATCAAAACACAAAAATTACAAACACAAAAAAACTTTGCAAAAGATCCTAACAGCATTTGACTGCACACACTGTGACACATGCACTGTGACATTGTGGACTTGAGCTCATCCTGGTTCTTCAAACTGAAACAAACTGTAGCCTCTGATATTAAATCACACACATTTTGTTGTTATTGTTATTTAAATGCTTTTATTAAGAAACTGCAGAAGAGGATTTTGTCAGCAGTAACTAAGAACAACTCCTATAAGCTGAAAGTGAACACGAGACAGTAAAATAAAGCAGATATCTGAAAGTAAAAAACAGCAACACAGGAGAGAAGCTAAATTTCAAACCACAGATTCAGTCAGACATTACAAAAGTACTGAGAGCTGAACACACACACACTTTTAAAAAACCCTGTCTCTCTGCTGTCCTGCACACACAAGTTGAGTCTCACAACACACACTTGAGGAGGAGGAAGGGAGGTCATCACAGGTTGGACATGCTTTGCCACCACTCCACTAAGTGGTCTCTTATTTTTGATACATTCTCTTACTTTTGTTGCAAGGAAATCTCTGTGACTTTTCCCTCTGTGCTACAGTAACAGTTCTACCTACCCATCTAATCTACATCAATCATTAGCTGTCTAATTAACTATTCTGTAGCAAAAAAAACAGTAGCTAATTAGCTAGGTAATCTTGATCAGTTGTTAGCTAGCTGGTGACATGTGGTAGCTAATGTTACCAAAATGCTGGCTAACTAGCTATCTATTGTCAATCAATTGTTAGCGAAGTAGTTGGGTAGCGTGCTAACATTCCCTTCAAAAGTGGTTTTCTTGTCAACACAGATGAGCCTAGCAAGTAGCATCTTTAAGTACAGGAAACAGAAAAGTAGAGAGCTGCTTGACTGTTATTGGAGCACAGAGCAAAAAGAGGTGGGACTTAGAAAGGCTCAGTCTTTGGTGTGGTCCCTGGTGAGGTGGCAGGCACACACACAGGAGTCTTATTTACAGCTTGAGAAACTGAAATACTAACTACTACATAACTTTGTAATCCTCCTTTTTTATAGGGTCTGTCAGCCAGTTTTTGACTACTCTAACTTGGAGCTACTGAAGAACAGGACTATAATTTAATGACTGATAACAGTGTAACAATATATTACTTTTCTTCCTTTTTATCCTCATTTTTATTTCCTCTATATCTCTTATACATTTGACAGTTATTTATGACATTATGGTATTTGTATAATCCTATGAAAGGACAAGAAAAAAAAATACTCATAAGGCCTTTAAATGTAATTTTTAGAATAGTTTTAAGACCCTGCAGGTACCCTGTATACTGTAAAATGTCCTGCTCAGTATTTTGGTCACAATAAAACAAATCTAAGGGATGTGTATCAAGATTGTTTACTTTATGTGTTTATTTACCATTACTGAAATTTTCCCAAATATCGTTATATTGTTATCTGACTCAAAAATCTAGTTTATGTCCCCTTTCTGACAGTTCCAGGAACCAGAAGAACACTGAAGAACAGGAACTGTTGGGGGTGGTGGGGGGGTTAAACACAGGTTCCTGAAACAGCTTCCAGGCTACGTGCTTCTTACCCTGAGAAGTCTTCTTGGTGCAGCGTGATGATGATGGCCTCGATGGAGTCGCTGACTGACTGCAGGAGAGGCTGCACGGCGCTGCTCATCAGGGCCTGAACCCCCTGAATCACAAACACACACAGAGTCCTCTGATGTAACAGTGTGTAAGACACACAACTCCAAACCCAGACCTCACAACAGCCTCAAAGACCAAATAACACCAACTTTACTGATCAGTACCTGTGTCTTAGGAGCTCCCTGTTGCCATAGCAACCTGTGTAGTCATGTGAGTAGTGGGTACATGTATATGAGTTTAGATGACTGACATACATTTGAAATACAGGCATGTTATCACCAGGAAACAGGATGTTTTCTCTGCTTTATCTTCAACCACATCAACAGAAATTCGATATCTGATCCACTAGACTGTCCACCTGTGTGTGTGTATGTGTGTGTGAGAGAGAGAGACAGGAATATCAACCCTTATTGGCTGCAGACAGATTACCGGAAAGAAACAGGTGTAGAAAAATAATACGTGTGTAGGTTATTGATGTCTTAAAATAAGTCGAAAGGTGCTGAAAAATGTCAGAAGCAAAGCCAGTTAATGGATCTTGTATGTGTGATGAGTCTTTACAAGACGCACACCAGAACACAACATAATATTATACTGTACAGTTACTGCAAAGGTGAAAGAGCAAGTAAAACTAAAACTTCTTAAAACAAAAGATGATGGAAGGTTTTACTATTTTCATCAGGAGATAACAATTAAAACATCATGTGAAAGATGGATAGATTAACTGATTTATATTTTAATTAGTCCCAAGTTTAAGTCAGTTTAAGTGATTTTTTTATTTAGAATGTTTTCACCATTTTACCTTGCTGTCTTATTGGAATTATCTGTAACGACAACAGCCAAATATCTCTCTCTAAACCAACCAAACTCTATAGGCAAAATCAGTCATTTTGCCTCACAGAGCACAAACATTGTTGGTCTCCAGCTGCCTAAATCTGTTTGTTTGTTTACGTTATTATGTGACTACATTGACTCCAAATTAAACTTTTAAAACACCAAATTCACTCAATGAAACAAACTAAGTAACAGGTTGACACAGTAGTAGTCCTGCAACTTCTGTGTTCTGAGTTTGGTTGAGCATGAAAGAGCAGTATTTGGTTTTTATAACAGTGGTTTTCCATTAGAAAAGTCTGTCTGACAGAAGGATAAAGTGGTGAAAATATCCTAAATATAACGTACACCTAACTGATATAGATATTTTAAGTGTCTGCCTTCACTGGTACTTCACTGTGCTGCTTCTCCGAAACCTTCTCCTCTTCATTCAGCTGCTGAATGGTTACACATTAGACTACATGTCAAACATTTGTGCAATATGGTTCATGGCTGCGTTAAGGAAGTACAGTGTCCCAGATTGCATCCCTATTTTGCTATCTATACCTTCATTTAATTTTTAAGCAATTATACATTTTAGATTTGAAAACTTGCTGTATAGTTGCTACTTGCTAAATCGTTCATCAAAATAGTTGATGACTAACTGTTGTGAACAGCAACAAAGTACATTTACTTGAGTACTGTACTTAAGTACATTTTTTGAGTATAATGTACTTGTTGTTACTTGTTACTTTTAGTATCAGCATAACTTTGAAGTCAGCTGTTGCTGTTTTTTCTTTTCTAAAATGCACTTGGCCACACGCTGTGTTCCTCACAGAAGGAAACCAATCACAGTACTCGCTCTCAACTGGGACTGATGTAAAAGTAGAAATGTAAACTGATGTAAACTCAGTAATGGTGATGGCAGGACAAAGACAAAATAAAAAATATCAAGATGTTATTATAATTAGAAAAAGAGAAATTATATCCAGGTAGGCTTTTAAAGTTGGATTGTTTTTATCGGGGTGAAAAATACCACATAATTCATGTATATATACTGCCTCTGAAGACAGAAAGAAATCTCAGTTATTTAACAGACTTGGAGAACTCCTTACAGTTGGATTCAATCTAATTTTATACAATTATTTTAATACAGTTACATCAGAAAATGACAACAGCTGTCCTTTTAGTTTTTGATTGTATTTCTATGTTGAAGTTTTTATAGGTGTTTCTACAGGCTTTGTGTAGCAGAGAGGTTCTACAAGCATCAGTGCATCATTAGATGGTTTCAGAGAGTTACAAGCTTCTGTAAATGCATCGTGAAAACAATACAGTATAATACTAAAGTATTTTTAAAAGCAAGCAACTTTCACTTGTAGTTGAGTAATATTTGACCAGGAGTAACTATACTTTGACTCCAGTACTGGGGTTGAGTACTTTGACCACCACTGATGACTAATAATGGATTAATTGTTCCAGTTCTACAACTATTATCAGCGTTGGACTTTATTACTCATATGTTACTTTATACATTTCATTTTTAAATCAGTTGTATAAAACTTGACATGATGACTTCTGTTTTCACAGCTAGTTATTTGTTATGAAATGATTCCTAAAACCAATAATACACAAAGGCAGAGGTAATTATGTTATATGATAAAAAATATATACATGTAGTCTTAAATGTATGAGTGTGACACCCCTGCATCAGAGTAACATCTTCCTGTAATGTTGGTTAATGTAACTGGTTCTTCAAAGGAACAGATTTATAGCAGATTTATGGATTAAATTCATCTACAATCCTCCTAAAAAGAACAGAACAAACAGCAAAAAAAAAA
This sequence comes from Lutjanus erythropterus, assembly GCF_056507025.1. Classification (NCBI taxonomy): domain Eukaryota; kingdom Metazoa; phylum Chordata; class Actinopteri; order Lutjaniformes; family Lutjanidae; genus Lutjanus; species Lutjanus erythropterus. The sequence continues at coordinate 4,064,315 of NC_139338.1, forward strand.
GGCAACTGGAACAAATGAAAACACGAGGGCGAGTAGACTGACATTTATAAAACAGCAGAGCGATGAAGGAGTGATGAATGACAGGCTGCTCTGCAGTGGAGAGCACAGGTCTGTCTGCTGTATTACTGCAGAGCAGAGTGACATGTGAACCATTACAGTCACAAAGGCCCCTTTCATTACCGTTACATTTGAGTCACAGAGCTGAGCATCGATTTTTCCGAAAAATACCCAGAGATCTTTAGAAAACCCAGACAGGTCATTTAACGACACTTACTGCTGCTCAAAAGGTATTCACACAGAGAGAAAGAGAAATACTCTGTCTGCTGCACAATGAAAAACATTTTTAATGCATTCCTAAGTTGCAGCTCAGGAGCCTCAGAAAATAGGAAAAAAAATCCAAACGTCAGTTTCAAAGACAAGAAAAATCCTGTCTTCCTTTTACAGAAGCAATTTCTAAACTCCTGGCTGTGTCCTGCCCCGTCTCAGACCTCAAATCTTCACTTTCTAACTACACAGAACTGGATGAATGTTAAATCACCATCTATTAATGCATGGAAATTAACAGTTGAAGAGAAACTTTTTTCCCACAACTGACAAGATAATTCGTCCGCTGCTATTTTACTGTGATGGATCATCTGATAAAAATTTGTCACTTGAAGAAGAAGAGAACCATCAGAAATGAACAGCAGAGGAGGAAGATGATGTTCTGTAGCTTGAAAACATCTGCGCTCAGCTGCAGATCCACAGGTTGATGAACAGAGAAGAGGAATTCATAAGAAACTGGAGTAAATAGGTCAAGAAAACAGATGGAGTGCAATAGTAACATTTAAATAATGCATTATTATTAAGAGAGTACACCCCCATATTTTCTCCTTGTGTCTCTCTGTTTTTCTTTATCTGTCTTAATTTATTTCCCTCCTTCGGTCCAAAAAAACCAAAAACTGTAACTGTGGCAGGATGAATGGAATAAGTGGTGAATTTGATAACTTGTTATGTGAAAATGTGCAATAAAGTAATAAAAAAAGAACTCCTGACTATGAACTTGAGTCTTCAGCGGACACGTGTCCTGTCAGACCTGTATGTGGGTTTAGAATGGACATGAGACTGCATGTGTCCTCATAAATCAAGGGTTCCCTTTTAAACACAACTGTTCAATTTTATCATGCATGACTGAGAGACAATAATTCTGTCAGTGCAGGAAAGGAAACCTCAACAAAACATTTCAATAATATTCAAAATGAATCACACCAGTAGTCAATAAATACTCATAAACACATGGTCCATGAAATTTAAAGCTTCATCATACGATTTGAGTAGCCTTTCTATCTCAATACTGTATTTCAGTGGTCATGAGTTGCCATTTTTAACAGTTACTTTGAGTAAAGGACAGGTCTGTGGCATCCTAACAGGGTTTATGCCTCTCCAGAACTGAGTGCCTACAGGAAAACTGATGCAGATGCTACATAAATCTAAAAAATATGAGTCTTGCGAGAGGAGAGGAGAATGAGGATTTTCTACCAGTGTATGTGTGCCATGTGGCCTTCATGATAAACACACAAAAAGAACAGATCAGTAAAATTTCTCAGAAATTACTCCCAAATTTCATGATGATTATTATTATTATTATGATAATTAGTAAGCACCATTTTCATCTAGTGGAAGGAACATATTTGACATTTCTTAAAAATTATCCTCAAATTTCATGGCAAGTATGCATGAAAACAACACCTGATAATTATCACACACCTACCATGAAATCTGGGGGTAATTTCTAAGACATTTCAAACACGCTGTTTTGTAATCACCACCAACTACATGAAAATGCTACTTGCTAATTATCACATTAAATTTTGTGGTAATTTGTTGGTACTTTCTAAGAAATTTCAAAAATACGACTTGGTAATTACCACAAGGTAACCATAAAATATGGGACCTGGAAATTGAAGCATTACCATGAAAAACTGACAAATCCTGAACTATCAGGATGAAATTAAAAATATATAATTTAGAAATAAAGAAGCAGTTTGTTGTCATACCTTCAGAGAAGAAGAGAGAGCCTCTGCAGCAGCTGCTGGACACGACCCCAATCCTGAAATTATCTGCAAATACAAAACACACAAAGTAAAGGTTAACAGGAGCAAAGACAAAGCAGAAACTTTAATTGTGTAGCACATTCCACACATGAAATGCAGCAAGTCTTTCTTGTGACAGTTATTTCCATTAGTGATAAATCTGTCGATCATTTTCTTGATCAATCAATTACTTGTGAATGCAGATTAATTATGACTAATAACTGTAACTGTTCATAACTGTATTTACTGTCAATAACTGTTAATAACTGTCAATGACCAACGGTTTTCGATTAGTCTGTCAACCATTTTCTCATCAGAATAGGTGCAGATTAGGCCTGGGTGATACAGCCGAAAAACCTATCACGATAGTGAAGTTTCATATTGGTCGATATTGATAATTATTGATCGTGTAAGTTGTGACTGATGATATGTTATGTACTACAAAAGGTGGAAGTGGCTGAGGGTTTGTTGTATTATATTGCAACAATATTACAGGGTTGACTATTGGTGCTTTCACAAAATGTGAGATTATTTTATAAATAATCATCAGTAATGTGGATATAATGCCTAAGTGAGTAAAGGCAAATAATAGATCAGCTGGAACAGTCTGGTAAATTCTCAAAATGATGTCACTTAACTGTAATGCAGCCATGAAAACCCTTCTGACATATCATGATATAACCATATCCAAAATCTATCACCATATCTAGTGTCATATCACAATACAATATAATATCATTATATTGTCCAGCTCTAGTGCAGATTCATTTAATAGTTGACTAATAATAGATGAATCATTGCAGCTCGAAGTGTTTTCTGTTTGGTTTATTAGTTTGTCCAGCTGTTCCTTCCTTTGTTTTGTGCAATTTATTGATTGATTGATTTAAAGACAAAAAAATGTTAAATTTTAACCCAGTGAATCATTTTTTCACTCGAGGCCTTGATAATGAATTGGCAGCTGTGTGCACTGTGCATGGTAGGATATCGTTCTTTATTTTAAAATTGTAATCCTACTAATACTCCACATTTTTACTAAATGTATCTGTAAACTGTAATGGAATACAGTTACCTTTCTTTGTATCCAGATGTAATCCCCTTATATGTAATCCATTACTCCCCAAATTGTGTGTCATCTGCATAGGTGTGGAATTTTATCCAAGAATGATCTTTATTATGGGAGCATGGAATAATGTATAATGAAAAAATGATAATTGGACCAAGTATGGAAGAGTGTATACAGGTAAGACAGGTGTGACTGATGTTTAACAGCACAAACACATTCTACACTACATGTATCTCTGTTTGTTTTCCCATCTGCCTCTTCCTATTACACAACCTGTCTCCCTCCCTCCTCCTGCCTGCAATAAATTCTCACTCTGTTTTCACACAGTAAAAATTTAAAGGCCTGAGGTTAAATATTTAATGCTGGACTAATCTGTTTTTTTTATGCCATTAATCAGCCCGGCTGCAGTGCCAGGACACACCATACATCTTTTATGGAGGAAGCTGAGAGAACACACTGCTTCTCCTTTTATCCCCTTTTAATTTCCTTCGCTTCCTCTCACGTATGTGTGTGTTTGTGTGTCCACGTGACGTCTCTGTGCATTAAAAAGCTAACAGTCCGATCACACACACACACACACACACACACACACACACACACACACACACACACACAGAGCAGGATGTGCTACGGTGCGTGCCATGTTGGAGCAGTTACTGTCACACATGTGGACAATATAGAAGACAAAAAATATAATCAACTAGTTTAGCAATTAGTAAACACTGGAAACAAGCACTGTCCAAGATACACTGAAGCTATCACTGACAGACCAGTGAAACAACCCACACTCATTTTGAAATAAAGTTAAAAAGCTTTTCTCAGTAAATCAGAACTTGTTTTTTTCTTCCGCAGCAGATACCAGAGTAAAAACAGAAGCAAATCAAATGAAAAGGACGTTCATGCTGAATGAAGTTTTGGCAGTTAAGGCACAACATGTGTCCTCAGTTAGAGACAGCTCTACCCTGTCCAAATTTGCTTTTACATCATGTTTCTAACCCTACCTTTAAGGCTTCAATGACAACAGAGCTGCAACGATTGATCAACTCATCAATTATCAACTGATTCTTAAATGAATCACCAAGTATTTAGATAATCAGATAATCAGTTTCAGTAATTGATTACAAGGCTGCCACCTCATTATCACAGCCTCTAGTGAAAAAAAGCTTCACGGGGTGGAAATTTCAAAATTTTTGTCTTTAAATCAATCAATCAATCAATTGCACACAACAAGGAAAAGAACAGCTGGACCAAACAACAAACATAAAACACTTAGAGCTGCAATGATCCATCTATTGTTAACTGACTATTAAATTAATCTGTTTTTTTTTAATTAAAAAAAGTCAAAATTCTCTGACTTCAGCTTCTAAAATGTGAATATTTTCTGGTTTCTTTACTCCTCTCTGACAGTAAACTGAATATTCTTGGGTTGTGGACAAAACAAGACATTTGAGGACATCATCTTGGACTGTGGGAAACACTGATCAACATTTTTCACCATTTTCAAACATTTTATAGACCGAACAACTAATCTAATTGAGAAAATAATCGACAGATTAATCGGTGATGAAAATAATCATTTCAGCCCTAAACAGCAAAATCCATCATTAATGTTGGCTGTGAGAGAACAGAAAACATTTTAATACAATCCCAATTTTCTAAGACAGGAAACTGAGGGATAAGACATTAAAAAAAGACACAAACGTCCTCAGCCAGAGTCGAGCTGAAGATGTGGCAGTTCTGTGGTATGCACATTAACCACAAAGCCACCAGGATGGCTAAATACTTCCCAGCTCACCACTTCCTCTCTCACACCAGGTGCTGAAACACCATGTGAGCGCTGTGGCTATTTGTGTCTCATCATGTGTGAGTACAGCCATCACCTAACATTTATGTAACAGACCCTGTTTCTGATAACAACAAGCCGTTTAACACACAGATCAAGACAGACATTTTCTGCACTTCATTTCATTTTATACATCAGTGTGTGCTTTCAGGTGCTGTAGTTCTACTGCATATGTGAAACAAGAGTTGTATGAAGCCTTTTGTGGCTCCAGGGGGAGCTGTGTGAAGTCTGATAATCACTGCAAGTCCAGTTTCATTGTGGGAAATGAGTCCCACAGTGTTTTAAGAGGGCGATGCTAAATCAGAGTTCTTTTAGCTAAGAAAGACATTTTTTTTACTACTGATCCATGCTGAAGGTTCGTCAGTAAGACCACATTTTTAATGTACAAAAGAGTGATATTAACTAAATACTGAAAGTAAGGCAAATGCAAGTTGTGAGAATTGAGTTTTTACCGGAGGCTACTGGATCTTCAGTGATTCAGGTTCAAGACTGTCATAAGTTTGTAAATTACATTTTAACATTTGTGTGTCAGTCTTATTATACACTCTTACCAGGCAAAATTAAAGGGATAGTTTGGATTATTTGGAGTGGAGGTACTTGTCTATATTCAGTGTATTATCTACAGTTGATGGAGGTCAACACGCCCTCAGTTTGGAGAAGCAGCAGGTGTACAGATGTAGGAAGCTAAGTTTTTACTTTACATTTACTTTAGTCCTTTACTTAGTACTTTTGACTTCACTTTCACTTTAGTACCATACTTAGCATGTTTTATTTAAGTACTAAGGATAAAAATGAAAGTAATAATGTCTGCAGAAAACACCAGAATACTTTGTTTGCATGTTAAAATCACAAATGTTTCTTCTGGGGGAGGATGATCCCAGACCCCTACTGGGGACAGGTTTACCAACATGTCACCTTTTGCACTTTTTATGAGTTTGCAGGTCTGTTCCTGAAACTTTCAAGAACTTTATTAAGAAGGAAAGAAAGTCTGACATTGAAATGACTATAGAAATACAGAAGTGTAACGATGACATCTCATCATCTCATGATAAAAATGCAGTGTTATAGTAACTTTTCTCTACAGGTCTGATCTGTAGCAGCTGAAGTTATGAAGTGAGTAGAATTCTGGATGTACAGGTGTATCTGTGGAGCAGACAGACTGTATTTAGTGGAGTCTCTTACCTTGGCGACGGCCTGCTGCAGACGGTAGAGGGAGTTGACCACTGCAACGTTCCTCCTCTGACCCTCAGTCAACGGACCAATCACCTGACTGGCGTCACCCTGAGTACACAGCTGCAGACAGACAGAGGAGTGACTGACTGACTGACTGATTGAAAAGTAAAGCTGGACACACAGGGACACACAATAAACATGTTACACACAATAGAACCAACTGTAATCAATCATTTTTTGTTGTTCTGCTGATTCATCTGACCATGGAAACATTCTTAAGCGTTTCATTGTGCTATGGACACATGGTGTGTTATGAAGATACAGGAATAAAGCTTTTCATGCAGAATCTTATAACTGTGCACACACACACACACACACACACACACACACACACACACACACACACACACACACACACACACACACACACACACACACACACACACACACACACACACACACACACACACACACACACAGGAGGCTGTACACACCAGCTGTTCAGACTTGACACAGAAGAGTTGGACGGTCTTGGCAGCATTCTTTGCCACAGCCAGAGACAGGTTTGGATCCACTGATGCTACATTCAGCTCACTGCAAACAAATACACAAATAAATACATAATAAGACAGATTTTACATTTCATTAAAATAATGTAACCTGGCTAATTATCAAATACAAGCCACGCAGTCTGTTTGCAGTTAAAGTGTAGCTTTGGTGCAATAATAATGATTCATCTCATATGTTAATATTATGTTAAGATGAAAACATATTTTAAAAGATCAAACTCTTAGCTATTAAATCTTGTAATGGGCCAACCTCCTACTGATTAAATTCTTTATTAAATGTATACACCAAACTCATAGCAATAGTTGCAGTGGGCAGCTATTTTATTTTTTAAAGTGTCTCAGAGTTCTCTTAATGTTAATCAAAATACACATTTTTAAACCATAATTCTTATTTAGCTTTGATTTAGAAGGACTACAGAGTTGACATGTTATGGTTGAGACACATCTGATAGAAATATTATTGAATTATTTGTCTAAAAATAGAAAGTTTATCAGTGTTTGAGCAGTATTCCTGACTTTTTTAAACCAGGAAGTGAGACAGGGGTCCTTAGGGTATAGCTGACCCTTTTTATGCCTGATTAAATCATGTTTTTGTAAAACTCTGATGGAAATTGATGGAAATCTGTAATTTCAAAGGGACAACATTTTCATTTAAAAATGTATTTTAAAACAAAGATGCATACACTGACATTCACCTATGTTATCAATAGGTATTGTTAGTTTTAGCTTTTGAAGGGTTTTAAGATTTTTACATCGTAATTTTTTGATTTTTTTTTGTCTGGGACAAAAAGTCTGCGTGTTTTCTGGCACAGAGCAAGTTTAGAAAAAAAAATACAGATTTTTTTTTTTCATGAATCACATATTTTTCATATATATATAAATACTTAAAGAATACATTTTCACACACACACACACACACACACACACACACACACACACACACACACACAAATGAAATTAAAGTGTTGCAGTAAGTTTTTCAGTAAGACATGATTTGTCCCAGTTCTCAAGAATGGGTGATTTTCTTTGGTCAGATCATGAAGACAGAACGACAAAGACAAAAATTTATAATATAAATTGATACATTTTTATAAAATGGTCTCAACAGCGGCATGTAGAATATCATGTAAAATGCCCCACACATTTTAAGGCTCAAATTCAGTGTTAATAATGTAGAGAGTTTTATACTTCAGACTGACATGCTGATACTGGTCTAGTTATTAATACCAGTTAGTCGTAATTGGTGAAGAAAACATGTTCCTGTAAAAACAACTTTGTGTGTCTGAATAGAAATGTGTCTCTAACGTACTGTCTTTGGTGTCACTGTGCCATTATCTGGGGTTGACATTCATTGTGAGTGTTGAAAAATGCTTCTATTTTAGTGTGAGATTAGTTACCAGACTGAGCCACAGCTGACATTTAACTGAGAATAGAAAACTGCATAAACAAAAGCTGCAACTGCAGTAACTGAGCATCTGTCATTTCTTCATATGTACTGTGTATAATCAATGACATTTCATGAGTGTTTACCAAAGGTAGGACCAAGTCGTTGCTTTGCAAGTCACAAGTAAGTCTCAGATCTTTGCAGTCAAGTAAAAATTAGGCAAGAAATAGGCAATGTACTGACAGAATCTCCAGTTTCGTGAGCCTGGTGCGTTGGACTGACACTCTGAGAACAACTCAACAATCACACAGCAGCTGCACCCTAAAGGGACATATTTTATTGTCCATTTTACTCTAAATGAGAACAAAATTTACAAAATGAACATCATGCTGTTTTGAAGAACATGAAACTAGTAATTGAGACCATAAACCCATTAGGAAACTGTTTACTGAGGTCATAAATCAATTGAGAAGTAAGCTCATTTTTCCATAAGGTTACATACAATCAGACTGCTTTTTGCAACCAGTGGTATCACCTCCTGCTGGCTATTAGAAAGAATGCAGGATTAAGGCACTTGGGCTTTGGCTTCATTTTCAGACCTGGAAGCTATGCCCGCAATTTAATAACCAGTCAAGACCGACAAGTCCTAAGTGAAGATAAGCAAGTCCTGAGTCAAGTCTCAAGTCCTATGCTTTGACTTTCAAGTCCATGAATATTTATTTGTATGAACTCAAAATGATTTATTTCACTTTTTTGACAGATTGTATCAGCTAAAAACAACCAAAATTATGTTTTGTGAATCTACAGACGGGTGACAAATTACAGGCTAACTCTACAAAATCTGATGTTTCAAATAGTGTCATCTGTTTGTAAGTAGACTTTGTGTCCTAATCAACCTGGCTGAGCCGTGACTTGTTTTATTTCTTTATCTAAAATGCAAATGAATCAGTCAGACAGCGATTAATTATGAATGTAATGCAGTTACAATTTCAAGCAGTTTCAAGCACTTTATCCAAAACTGAAGCACTTTTACAACGTTGAAAACACCACATTAAAATTGAATTGTTTTCAAGGATTTCCAGCACCACTTTGAACCCTGACTTTTTTTTTTTTTGTTGACCACCGTGCAGTTTTTGAATGAGAATGAAATGATCTTTGTTATAATTTTTTTCAAGTGACACTCAGCAACAAATCATTGGTGTTTAAATCCAAGTGTAGTTGCAAGTCTTTTTTGAATTTGTCAAGTTGAGTCTGAAGTCATCCAATTTCCACACCTCTGGTGTTTACTGCAGGCCGTATAAATTGTTCCTAAGCCAGAAAAACCCTTCTTGGTACACACAGCTCCTAAAATACACAAAAAACCCAGACAACAACTGTTTTGTAACACTGAGGAAGAACTGTCATTTTGATTCAAACAGTGGAGCCCTATCGCTTAATTGGGTTTCTTCAGTTCTTTGGATCTTAAAAAGCATCTTCCTAAAGAAACACATGAAGCACAGAACATTAAGCTGAAGACCAGCGGGATGAGATGCCTGACAATGTTCTTTTTCAATGGGATGCGAGTGCATTGCCTTTCATTACAAGCATGAAATAAGGCCAGTGATGCAAGGAGGAGGAAGAGCTTGAAAGTTTAAAATATTGATGCTTTTGCAAATAAAAGCCTCAGTGCGCTTCGGGCTAAGTGCTCATCAGATTGTTGCACAGCATCAGTGGAATCAGTGGGGGGCTGCACCCAGAAACTTCTGTAACTGTCCAAAACTTTCAAACTGACAATTATACACATGTAAACAACTGTCCAGGAGTACAGTGTGTGAAAGTGGGCAGGGGTGGATCTCCTCTCTCAAGCTGACTTTTTTCATTCTTCACACTCTCACTTTTTTGTGTACAACCAAGTGCAAACATAATGCTTTCAAAGAGACTTTCCAAAAATGCTCACTGTCATCCACATTTATCCGATTCATTGGACTGACTGCAGGATTTTTGCCCCACTTTATATCATGGCCATTCTGAAGCAGCTAGTTGGTTTGAAAGTATGCTAAGAACTTAGACCTGCAATATATTTTTTTTTTTTTGGCAACGTGGGAACAGCGGTTATGAACCCAACAGCAACATATTATATATTAAGTTGATATGGTGAACTAAGCAAGCAACAGCAGCAGTAACAAAGCAGCACTGTCAGTCATTTGTAGTCGTGTTTGTGTGCATCTGATGAGTGTCAGTCCAATATTCTCTCTTTTAGCTCCATTTTGGTCTCCACCAACTCCTGAGAAGGAAATCTTGGCCTTTATCCTCTAAATGCTCTAAATGCTATGACCAGCAGCTAGTCTCTAACCGTTTTGAGTCATTCAGCTAAACAATGAGCTGAAATACACTGTAAAGCTCCATAAATCAAGTAGAACATAGTATGAATAGTTGGAGAAGTGGGAAAGGTATAAAGGGTGTAAAAAGGTGTAAGCTGGGAGCTAAACTGCATTGCTGGCTTTAATTTGTATGAAGAAGCAGCTAAGGGAGTGTAAATAGCCTAGTCAGATAAGTGGGAAGGGTTCTAATTAATATAAATTGGATTTAAAAGCTGAATAAAACTGAAATATATGGAACATTATAAAGTCTAAATTGATTTTTTGGCTTAAAGTATAAATGAGTAGATAAAAGTTGACAAGAGTATAAATATGTGGAAAATTGGGAAAGGAATGAAGGATGCAAAATATAAAGTAAGGAGGGAGCTAAGCTACATCGACTTTAATTTGTATGAAGAATCAGTTGAAGGAGTATGAACAGTTTGAAATGAATTAATGGTTGGTGGGCTTGACAGGGACGACTGACATCCTAAAGCATCTCTGAGTTAATATGGTTTGTACTGACTTTAATGGACGACACCACTCTGTCAGAATAAATCACATTTTGTGTCACTTCATGCTGTGTGACAGTGTTTTTCCCACCTTAAAGCTTGCTTCGACCACTGCCTATCATTCTATAACAGCTTGAGCAACTGAAACGTCTTGCAGGATAAATCAATAGCATTCAGACATGTCGACACACTGTCAGGAGACAAGAAGTGGCAGAGGCAGCGCTGAAATGATTTTGTCACTTCCAGTGGGTCTTGGCTGTAAGGCAGCCAAACTGGCGCGTGCTGCACTTGCCTGCTGATGGTCTTGATGATGCTGTCCAGCTCGTCGTTGGAGGGCGGGTTGCGGCCGCCCATGGGGAACACGAGGTTGATGGGATCAAACAGGCGAGAGAGGGACTTGGAGAGGTAGGCCGCCTCGTACGGCTGCAGAGAGTCCTTCAGAGCCTTCTCTGGGCTGCAGATGGACACAAAAACACACACGACTGATGTGTTCAGAGAAGAAACGCAGGACAAACAGGCTGAACACAAAGAGGAACTTGCTGTTCCTTTCTCTCAGCTACAGGGGACAGTCACATCAGAAAATAGCATCACATTACTGTAAGGCAGCCTTTAAAGATCAAACATTTCAAATCCATGAAGGTACTATAATACCCACCATGTCTCATATTGACGTATAATATCTTCTAATTGGCTAAAATATCTTTGTTGACATTTATTAATGGAGCACTTAAGCTGCAGACATAAAGGAAAGCAAAATGCCACCGTGTCTCATCCTGCAGCGCTGACATGCTACTACAGGTGTGTGTGTGTTTGACTGACTGGTGTGTACTCTGCCTGTGTTATCTAACATCTGTATGTGCTCACACGCTCCTGTCATTAGCGCTCACACAAGAAAAGACTTTTTTTCTTATTTCTGACATGTCTTCACTCCCTCTCCATCCACCTGTTACATCATCCCTTTGTTCCTCCGTGCTCCTGCTCCTTCATTTCACTCTTCTCCCTCCTACCTGCTTTTCATATACTGTCTCTGCTCCTGCAGAGCCACCGATCCCATTAGTTCTCTCCTGATACCTACACTTCATAGAGTTTCTACAGATCCTAATCAAGTGGCTGTTTGACTGGAGCTGACTGTTCTTTGTGTAAATGCTCTAACTGCGCATCACTTCATAATGATGCAGCAGAGATGTTCACACACAAACACTGTTTTAGGCTCGTGCAAATGTAATGATGGCTGTGACTGAGAAACAGGATTGAACAGATCAGTCTTGTCTGACAGATATGTGATCTGTTCAATACTGTTTAACAGTCAATGATGAATCCTTATCTCCACTCTGCAGGTTGTCAGTCCCTCTCTAACAGAGTCTCAGCTGTGTACAAACTCATTATGTAATAACTTGTTACGGTGCAACAAAATGTCCCTCAAAGTACAACTAAATGTTATGTCACATTGTACTGGGAAAATATAGCAAACTCTTGGCTATTAAACCTCCTACTAATTATTTTTTTTTATTAAAGGTAGACTTAACAAAATGTTAACGTTTTTAATTTCACAGCATAGTCGCAGTGAGCAGCCATCTTATTTTTTAAAGTGTCTCTTAATGCTAATCACAATCCATTAATTCTTATTTAGCTTTGATTTAGAAGGACTGCAGAGTTGACATGTCATGATTGAGACACATCTGATAGAAATATTATTTTATGAATTTGTCTAAAAATAGAAAGTTTACCAGTGCTTGAGCAGTATTCCTTTCTATTTTTAGACAAATTCATTAAATAACATTGCTATTATATGTGTCTCAACCATAACATGTCGACTCTGTAAAAAATAAAATAGCTGCTCACCACGACTATGACTGTGAAATGAAAAAAAGTAACACTTTGTCAACTCTGTAAGACATCAACTCCATTTGATTTTCCATTCTGTTTGACAGAGTTGACACACTGGCAGTCAGTTAAAATTAGCGTGCTGTACCTTTTTAACTCACAGGAATTAAATTAAATTAAATTAAATTAAATTAAATTAAATTAAATTAAATTAAGCAGGATGTGTGCACGATGGAAATTATCCAAAACCTTCTACAAGGTCCCTCAACAGGTGACCAAAACTCTTGCTTGTGAGCTGAACAAACCTTTACAAGAAGTGTTTGTTCACTTGTAACTGAACTTGTACTTAAAGTATAGATCTTAACAAAAAAACACAAATATGCTCCAAAATAAACTTTTCCACTGTGGTTCACACCAAACAAACGAGCCTGTATGTGTGATCACACCCTGCTGTGTTGCTGTCTTTGTGGTTGCTCACTTGTAGTCCTGTTTGCCGTGCGTGAAGAGGTCCTGACTGTCCGTCTCTGTGGCGCTGATGTCCAGAGATGCGTCCATCCCGCCGCTGCTTGTCAGCGCCCCCTGCAGGCTGGCGCTGTACTGCTGCAGGCGGCGCCACAACTCGTTGTACAGTCGCAACAGCTTTGGGTACTCTCCTTCAAACGCCTGCTTCAGGAAGGACGAGGCTACAGAGAGAAGAGAAAAAGGAAAGGTGGTGAGGAAACTGATTATTATGTATAAAAGAAAAGCAACTAGTTTTTATCAGCAAATTTTGAGCGCTTTGGTAACACAGCATATCTGGACCAAGGTGGAAAAACTTTGCTTTTGGACTTTGAAATCATGCATTTTTAAATCTTTGTCTCAAGTTATAGTAATGCACATGTCTGTGCTCGGTGTGAGGCGGCACAAATACAAAAAGTTTAGATCTTGTAATTGGCTACACGGATTCATATGAAATTCAGCTGGAAGAGTCAGTAATGATTGAATTTTGACATTGTGACTCATTTTTTTTAGTAGCAGATATACAACTCTTCTGGATGTGACAGTGACAACATGAACACTTACAAGTGCTGTAGTCTGCTGTTAAATGTCAGAGGAAGGAGAAGAAGAACTCCAGTTAACACTGAACAACTACATCTACACATGGAAGACAGCAACATTTGCAGCTACAGCTCCACTTCCATACGTCCAAAAGAAAAGGTAGTGATGCACGGATCAACCCAGTTAACCCACGGGTCAGGCGGGTTTGAATCGACTTTTCTAGAAAATACCACAGATTACGACAGGCGGGTGTATTAATGACCTCTAGAAATACTGTGTGCAGTAGTCCTCCTTCTACCTTCCTCTCACCCTGTAGGTTCAATCTTGAAACTTTGGACTATGTTCTTTTTCTACACTGTGCAGCCAAACACCAGGATAGCAAATATAGTACAGATCTTCAGATGTGTACTACTATTCTGTTCAAATAACAAAGGAAAAGAGGGAGAGAATGTGAGAGAAAAGGCAACAGACTTAATACCCGAGCAGAAATCACTTTTGCATAACTTTCCCTCTCCTGACAGTGATTTGTGGCAGGCTCAGTAAATCTCCCCCTCAGCCTTTTGTCCTACAAGCTCAGAGGAGCTTTCATTTCAGATGGCAAAGAAAAACAACAATGACAATTTTATTCTTGTTTTTGTCTTTTACTGTGGTATCAAATTAAGTTTTGAGAACAGTGGAAATTCACTAGTATTGGTAGCGACTAGGGATGTTCCTGGCGACTAATTTCGCTGTTGATTAAACGCAAAATTTAATTTAGACTAATCGACTAGTCTAACACTATGAAAACACCCAGAAAGCAGTTAAAATTTAACAGAATTTATTAATTTATAATGTTAAACACTGTAAAAAAAAATACTGTGTGTATTAAGAGCCATTTGAAGCCGTTAATCACAGTCAACAGTCACCAAATCGTACTTTAAATGCTGCTGAAATGTGCGCTACTTTGCGCTGTGCAATACAAACCTTACACATTAATGTACAAAACATGACAACAACGCACTAAACGCTTCACCTTTTCAGACTGAAGAGGGTCACAGAGTCTGCAGGTAAAGGGCACGGAGCTAACGTTAGCTGCCAGCCTGACACACAGTGTGGCTAACGTTAGCAGTGCTAGCAGCAGCAGCAGCACTGCTTGCAGGTTTATGTCCATGTATGTGCTTAATGTGGGCACATTTCTCCAGTCAAGTGAATATATATATATATATATATATATATATATATATCAGCTTATTCTGTCACAGTCTACATTCATCTGTCCGACTTTGCTGGTATAAACAACCGGGGTGCCAGGGCAATCGGGGAATACAAGCTGGGCGAGAGAGGCTGCCATCTGACAGAGCCGCAGCCCCGACTAGAGGCAACAGATAACTGGCATCATGCATGAATGAAATATTAATATTTTAAATGACTAGTATTTCTGGTGCTGACTAGCATGGGTGAGGATGTTTAATCGTATAGTCGACTAATCGCGTGTATCCTTAGTACTACTAATGTGCTGGATTTATAGAGACAAGAGTGATCACTGAGCAGAACTGACAAGGAGTTTGGAGTAAATTAGACTGACGTTTTGGAGAAACAGAAACCTCTTTGATTGAATGGCTGATACTAATAATGCATCAAACATCAATGATTAAAAAGTAACTACTGCTACAGTTTTTGAAGAATACTTTGTACTTTTACTTCAGCATTTTTCTAACACCAGTACCTGGAATTGAGTAATATTTCAGTAATCTAACAGTACTTGTAATTTTCAGTATCTTTCCACCACTGCCAGTGACTGGTGGAGTCTGCCTTGCTTGCCGAATAAAAAAATAAACAGGTAGACAGTCCTCATTTAGGTCCTCAGGGGCACACTGACCATACCAGGTCCAGCTATAGATCATGTCTCCACCTAACCCTGTTGTTTTAGGAATGTGTTGGTTTTAGAGCCTGTATTCCTTGTTTTCATTTTGTTGCTGGTCTTTTGGTTTTCTTTTACTCAGGTTCTTCTTCTGCTCAAGGTTATGTTAAATCTAATTTTTTTTTAAATGGTGACAGGAACAGTGCGTACAGAACAGTATGGAATGGGGGCACAGGGAGAGGAGAAAGACGGCTGGAGAGAAGTGAGAGGAAAGAACATTTCCTCTCAGAATATCTGACAGTACGTCCCACAGAGATGGAGATATAGAAGGTGAGAAAATTGAAGAAGATTGGGTCAACTTTTATGGTCAGTATTTTTCTGGTATTATACAACTTTTGTTTTTTACATCTACATTAGCAAACAGCATGATAGTATCTCCAACATGCTTCTTAGCTTATATAATTATTTTCTAATTAAGTGATCTTTTACTGCTGCTGTGAAACTTAATAAATAGGCAGGTGGGAGTTTAACAAAAGAATAAAGACAAGTGAAGCCAGAGGAGGCTGGCATGAGAAAGACTGATTGATAGACAGAGAGTGAATAATGACATCATTATATCCAAATGCAGCACCATGAGACGATGGGAGGAGGTAGAAAGAAAGGAGAAAAAGGTTACAAGAAGAGCTTTGATTCCAGACGATGACGACTCAGAGAACAGGCTTGAGGCTTGGAAGCAAAAGCGTCACCGTCACTCGGCAAGTGTCCATTATACAAAGAAACAAAACACCCTGCTAACATCAGTGGGCCACTGAAAAATGCCAAAGGACAGAGGCTATTCTGGATTTTTCTTACAGTCGACAAATCCCATGATAAGACCAAA
The DNA here is from genome assembly GCF_056507025.1 of Lutjanus erythropterus. Taxonomy (NCBI): domain Eukaryota; kingdom Metazoa; phylum Chordata; class Actinopteri; order Lutjaniformes; family Lutjanidae; genus Lutjanus; species Lutjanus erythropterus. The sequence continues at coordinate 4,080,849 of NC_139338.1, forward strand.
ACCAGCACCGTGTTAGTGTCTTAAAGGGGAACTCCACTGATTCTACACATCAAAGTGTGTTTCCAAGTGTTGGGGAGAACGTATGTGAAAAAAGCTTTAGTGTCTCCAGAGGGAGCTGTGTGAAGTCTGATAAATGTCCTCAAGTGATGTCACTTGAGTCAGCGTCAGCTGGGGTGAAGAATACAAGTTGGAAAAAGCCTCTGACAGCCAGTGAAGTTGCCGTTTCCATCCATACATGTACAGACTCATACAACATGTGCAGTGAAGACTTTAAAGGAAGGTGATAAAAGGTATCAAGTGTATTTTATGGCAATTTCATCCGTTTTTTGGAATTGTGACAATGTTCTACCACAAACAAAACTTTAAAAATTATTAATACCAACACTCTAATTCCATTTTTTTTGGTAAAAGTTCTTTAAGGGTTAATAGAAATTAAATACATGTAATTTATGAAATGTTTTGCTTTGCATTTTTTTTTTAATTTCTAATCTTTGTGCCAAAAAACTGTATAAGATGAAAATGATGTAAAAATGTAACAAGACAAAAATGACATGAAAGATGTAACAAGACGAAAATGACAAAAAGACATATAACAAAAATGACATAAAAGAAGTAACAATGAAAACAGTGTAAAACGTAACAAAAATACGGCATGGAAGAGGCAACGAGATAAAATTAAAATATGCAACAAGAAAAAAAGACATTAAACGTAACTACAAGATGAAAATTATATAAAAAACATAACAAGACAAAAATGACATAAAGACGTGACAGGGTAAAACACGTACAACAAAACTGAGGTAAAAGAAGTAATGATGAAAACAGCGTAAAAGACGTAACAAGACCAAAACAACAGGAGAGGGAGACACAAAGGTGAGGCTCAGTTAGCTTCACACAGACACAGCTGGTAGAAATGTCCTTCAGGGGGAAACTTTTTACTTTTATACATTTCAGAGCATACAGTTCTTCACCTTTACTTGAGTAAAGAAGTTGAATCAGTACTTCTACTTTTACCAGTCTTTTATAACACAAGTATCTGTATTTTTACTTGAGTAAAGAATACGTGGACTTTTGCTACCTCTAGTGGTTTCACACAAAACTAAACTACGACAAATCTACCACAATTTATGATTTCCTTGACCTGAAAAAATATCTTTTAAATTGACAAACATGTAATTCATGGCACAAGTCAAACATATGCAAAAACTATACTTGTTAGGAGATACATTCATTGATGCTTTGTTATCATGAGCCTCATTATTTAATCCAACACAACAAAGAATGACAGGAAAATAAAGAGAACAAGAGTCAAAGGCAAACTGAGGACAACCTGTAATATCAGTAATATAAAGGTCTATACAAACACCTATATATACTACACACATATTAAGAAGCACTTCACCCTTCCTTATTTATTTTTGCTCCAGAATGTCTTCGCCACACAGCTTGTGTCCACGTACAGACACACAAACACACACAGCATGACAGAAACTGCGGGTTTTTCAGTAAAGTGCGAGTGTGAAGCCAAGTATGTTAGCGAGCGGCCAAATCCGCCTCGCCTGTTCTCACTTTGTTATTCCCTGTAATCAGACAACTCTCTACTGAAACGCCTCCATATGATCTGCAAGTGTGTGTGTGTGTGTGTGTGTGTGTGTGAGAGAGAGAGAGAGATGTTATTGTTAGAATAATTAAGTATTGCTTCTTATTTCTGAGTCCTACTCTTAAAGAGATTCACTCACACACCCGCTCTTAATTTATTTATTTATTTATTTTCTCTTTTTTTTTGTTGCTTTAATTCCCAGTTGACCACAGAGAGACTCTGATGAGGAGAGATGAGCAACAAAAGAGGGCTGATTAAAGAGGTACAACGGACAATCAGAGCCCATTTACAACCAGTTCCAAACTGTTCAATTCCTGAGAAGCACTTAGCCTGACATGATCAATTCCTCTTATTGATGCCTATGTGCTGCAATCAGTGACATAACTTTGGAACGAACACTCTGTACACCCGTTTTCATGTAGAAGCAGAGAAGAAATAGATGTCGGAATGCGTGGATACAAAATCAAAAATATTCCTCAACGGTTTTTGGCACTGTGTGTCATGAAATTAGAAGAAAGCGACAAGAGCATCTCTGAGCTAACATTAGATTCACACAGGCAGCCGAGCAGATATTTTCATTTCTTGAGTAGGAAGATGTATAAATACACTCCAGTTTGATCTGTTTTAGATGATGTTAATCAGACTTGGTTAGTTAACTGTAGAAGTTCAGTGTTACAGCTCGAAACAGCTATATTATAAGACTTTATTGAAATTACAGGGATATTTATGTAAGGGATAATTTTATATTGTCTTAAAAACTGCAAGTAAGCAGTCATATTGGGTCAAATGGTTATAATACTGCAATTTAACCCATTTGATGTATTTTATAACTTTTTAGGGTATGGATAAATGAATTTCCATACCACTGTCATCTAAAGGAAATTAATGAATGTCAATTTTTTAAGCTTTTCCAATACGACCTTAAGTGTTTTTTGTTTTTCTTTTTTCTATAGTTTGTGCTTATATATTTGCAAAAACATATTAAAGAGTAATGATGAACAAAGTCTATGGTGTAAAAAAATAATGATTTATGAAATACTTTCAACAAAAACTATTACTGGTAAAAAAAAAAAAATTTAAAAAAAAGTAAAATTTAGTAGAAAACAAAAAACAAAAGAAGTGATGCATAATTGTTTCTTCATACACATTTATGAGACAACTTTAAGTTTGTATAAAGCAACAATAAGTATGTGTTCTGAGTTTGTCACACCACAGAAACATGTTAATAACCACCCAGCCAAATTTAAAGGATTAAAAAAAATCACCAAGTATATAAAATTAGGTCTTAAAATCATGAAAAATGATGCATGTCCATACATGTCTGAGCCACCAGAGCCAGAGGATGGGGACAGAATGTTTTTTTTTTCTTCTGTGTCAGGTTATTGGAACTGAAGTGAACTGCTGGGCTGATTTGGACTGAGCGAGTCACTGCTGGTACATTCACAACTGACTGTTAGGGAGGGTGAGGTGCCGTTGTTTGTGTGCTGGCTCATGTGGCTTAAGTATGTAGTGTTGGGGGACCATGGCACCGAGCCATGTTTCAGGTCCAACCAAAAAATCCCAAACACAGACATCTGGGACAATAGTTAAACTGTGTTTTCACTTTTCAGTATCTATATTCTAACCTAGATTCTCAAGCTATGGTACATGTACCACTGTGGTACACGAGCTGACTCTAGCGGTACGAGAAATGTACTTTAAAACAGTACTATCAAAATACAACAAAATTTCAAATGAAAATACATAAAATGTGAGATCACTGGAATGCTGTTTAAAATAAGTTCTGTCTTTCCTTTATTTTTAATATCAGCCTGATTACTGGTAATTATGAGCTAAACTGTGTTGGTGAGATGGAGAGTGGAGGTGAAATGTAGAGACTGAAAACAGATGGTGTAAAAAACACCACAATCATGGCTCCACACATAAACAATTATGAAGAGAAGTGCAGACCAGGAGGAGAATATTTCAAGCAGCCGTGTTGAAAATAAACACACTCTACTTATATAAGAAGCAGCAGTAAAGTAAATGTCCACTGTAGTGATGGTACTCGAAGAGCTCAAAATTTTCTTCAGTAGTATGCTGTGTAAAAAGTTTGAGAAACACTGTTCTAACATGTATAATGTGTTTAGAAGGAAAAACTCTTCCTTAAAGAACTCAACTAGACCAAAATTGTGATCTCATTTCTAAGTGGAAAAAAATGTGACTTACAGTTTGTCCAGAATCATGCTGCCCATAAACAACCCACACTTCTTAAAATACATCATTCATGAAGTTAGTCTGCAGTAAAAAGTACCACAACATACTGCTTCTTAGACTATATTTAGGCTACACGACTTCATACAGGTGTTTCCACATGCAGGTGTCACAAATGTGCAGCTGGGGATATGTGTAGTTTCCCTCCTTGAGGTTGAGAATTTCTGCATACTGTATGTTTGTAGTCTAATTACTACATTTGTTTCTACTCTCCGTATGACTTTGTAAAAACTGCAGTTGCAAACAGTGGCTTAATACAAAGCAAGGTTGTAGCACAGGCCAACAGTGATTCAATGCTCTGATAGCTCCATGAACAACAGGCTGTTTATTACTCGCAGCCCCATTGATTCCCTGCTGTTAACTGTGCTCTTGTTACAGCCTGATGATTATGGCTCACTAAATGAAGCCTCCCACTAGTTGTTTGTGCTGCTGCTGGTGATGCCGCAGCTATCTGCTGTCTGTCTGTCAGAGAGAAACCTTGAAGATTTACACTCTTTGAGTGATGCATCTTTCCCCCGAATTAGCAGATTTGACATTTAAACTGTCAGCGTCCTCTTAAACTGGGAACTGAAGTGGGGACATTAGTCTTACCTTCAGTTGCTCTGTGGAACTCCTCACTGAGTGTGCTGGTTACATCGTTCCAGAAGGTGTAGAGGATATCAGGCTGACCATCCTGTCATCAAGCACACAGAAGAGAAATACACTGATTATCAGACATCCTTCAAGGCCTTGTGCATAACATGTTGACCTTTGGTCTCAGGATCGTTCTCTACTTAACCCTAGTTTTGGTGCCTAAACATACCCAAGTAGTTTTACTGTCTAAACCTACCATAGTATTGTTGGTGCCTAAACCTAAGCAAGTAGTTTTTAATGCTTAAATTTAACTTACTAACTTATGTAGCTTTTGGTGAATAAACCTAAGCAAGTACTTTATAGTACCCACAACCCAAGCAAATAGTTTTTGGTGCCTTAACCTAACCAAGTAGTTTATGGTACATAAAGGTAATAAAGTAGTTTTAGGTGCCTAAACCTAACCAAGTAGCTTTAATGCCCAAACCTAACCAAATAGTTTTGGTGCCTAAGTCTAACCAAATTGTGACATTTCACATCATTAACCACATATTTAATGCCACTTACATCTTGAGACTTACATATTACGACATGCGTATTTTAACCCTAACAATGATCTTTCCTAAACCTAACTAAGTGGCTTTGGTGCCTAAACCTAACCAAACTGCGACCGTTTTACAATGTCAACCCTGTGTTTAACATCACAGTTTTAATGTCCAGTATACCTGTTGCTGATACTCTCCACCAGTCATATATGTTGTTTTGTGAGTCACTGGCAATCAGCCTAACCTGTTGTTTAAGGTATGAGGAGGTGTTGAACAAACTCAAAGCCTGAAAAAAAAAACTGCTTGGTGTGACTAATAATGGAAAAGAAAGAGAGCAGTGAGTGCTGTCACACAGGCAAAGACACCAACACACACTCTCAGTTCCATACACAGAGCCTGACCAAGGAAAGTGCTTTAATTATCTAATGGGATTGGACATGTGTGTCTGTATACTCTCCTCTAATCCTCCATTAGAGACGCCTGTTGCAGGTCTGCTACCCAGCTGTCTGACCTCTCCTCCTCACATCCATTACATAGTCACTCACTCCACTTTCTGCACCTTCGCTGTTACCTCTGTCTCTCACTTTTTTCTTTTATAATGGGCCAACTGCATGTGAGTAGAATAGAAAAGAACAGAAACGTATACTGTGCAGGGTTTGTTTTTTGGCTTGGACTGGGACACTTCCAGGTTCCAATTAAGTGAAATCATAATGCAACATGATGGTTTAGACAAGTTTGTACTAAGCTAGCTCCATCAAGAAACAGTTTTCCCAGTTTGCTGTGGAGGAACTTGACTGGCCTGCACAAAGCCCTGACCTCAACCTCATCCTACACTTTTGTGGAGGAACTGGAATGTGTTAGCGATGTCACAGTGTGGAAATTTTCATACTGGCAAAATCAGTCTTACTAATTACACCTGACATTTTATTAGAAAAGATATTCGTCGATGACAATCTGTAATATTAGAGCACTTACTTTGATCTTTAACATTGGATCTTTAGATCTTCCCCTTACTTTGAACAAAACAAAAGCTTAGAAGGTTTGAAGTTAAGAGATACCAGATTAATCAAATAATCACTGACCCCAATAACTGCGGCTGACATCAATAGAAGAGGTGTGAAGAAATGCTGATGTTAAATACTCGCCAATTGCTGGCTAGCTTGGTTTAGCCAAATTAGCCTTCATTTAGACCAGTGGTTTTCAAACTTCTTCTGGCATGCCACCTTTCACGAACCAAAAGAACTTGATACCTTCCAAAGCAACTTTAAGTAATCACTAAAGTACAGGTAAAGCAATTATAAAAGTGTTCCAAGTTTGTCACCGCAAGCATCTAAATTAGGTTCTAAAATTAGAAAAAGACAAGCAGTCTTCACTGCTCTGAAAAGCTAGAGGCCACTATGACCTGAAAAATGGATAATCTATAAAGCAGCTTTATTGAACTTGTAAAGACAGACATGTTTGAGTCACCAGAGGAGAGTGACCTACCTGAGAATCAACTCATTCCTCTCAATCAGAAATAGGATGGTAACTTCTCACTCTTCTTTGCAATTTTTTGGTGAAAAGTTATTCTTTAAGGATTTATTTAAATGAAATATATGTAATCCATAAAATGTTTTGGTCTGCTTTAAATTATTTATTGTATAAAAACATGATTTAATCAGGCATAAAAAGGGTTAGCTATTCCCTAAGAGCCCCTATCTCACTTCTGTCTGTCTGATTTTTAGACAAATTCATTCAATACTATTACTATCAGATGTGTCTCCATCATGACATGTGAACTCTGTAGTCCTTCTAAATCAAAGATAAATAAGAATTATGGTTTAAAATGTGTATTTTGATTAACATTAAGAGAACTCTGAGACACTTTAGAAAATAAAATAGCTGCTGACTACGACTATGCTGTGAAATGAAAAATGCAACATTTTGTCAGCTCTGCAAGACACTACATTTAATTAAAAAGAACTTACTTACTAGGAGGTTGGCCCAATGCAAGGTTTAATAGTCAGGAGTTTGATCTTTTGAAACAGATTTTCCAGCATAACTGAAGAGTTAAAATTAAAACCCCCTGGTTTTGTCCCCATTCTCAAGAATAAGTGATACTCATGTAAGAATAAAGTTCTACAGATAAGAAGCTCAGACTTCAAGTAAGATCTGAAGCAGACTTGTAGGTGCTTAACAAATCAGAGATGTGAGCCATCGCCTGATCACACTAAGATCCAAAAATCAGCATTAACATCTGATAATCGGTTGTAAAATTGACAGAGAACCAGAGTGTGGCAGCAGGGATTAGAGTAACACAGTCTTCTCTCTCTGAGCGTGTTAATAGTCTGGCGGCACAAGCAGCAGCGCAGAAGATATTCCTCCTGCTGCGAGCTGAAAGAGGGGAGTCACAATAATGAAACCTGGAGGAAATCAAAGTATGAATGATCTTCTCCTTTCACCAGCTTTCAAAGCAGAAGAGACTGGTTTTCTCTCCCTGTAGAATGAGTGGGTGGTGAGTTAATTGCTATGACATGAAGAAACCTTGATTGAGGGGAGGACAAAACAAGTGATCCCAGAATTAAAAAAAAAAAAAATAGTGCAAAAGAGCGTGCTAACCTGTGTAACTATGCAGAAAAAGTCCCCGGGGACGGCTGCAATAGCTATTTCTGAATGTAAAGCTTTACGCTCTACTGCACTTCTGATTATTACTAAATATTCTGCAGAATTAGTTTCAGCTCATTAATCACAATCCACGTCTCAGGTGTCTGAATGCTTCTCCTCCTTCGTAGCAGTATCTATTTTGATGCAGTTTCTCTACATTAGCAGCATTAACGTGTGTGTGTTCTGTGGACACATGTCACTGTGCTCATGACAGTGAGGAGTGATAGTGCAGCTGTGCTGCTGAGGAGCCTTGCATTTAGACATGTCATTAGGTCTCCAACTCACACCTCCATCTCTGGGTAATTGGTGAGAGCTTTGTTTCCATAGTAACAGTCTCCCGCTCTGATTTGGTTTCTGTGGAGGTAAGAGAGTGAGACGCTGATGATGGTCATGATAATGTGTTAATGGCTGCCATGATAACTATTGATACGACTACTACTAAGATTCAGGTGACTGGAAGCTGCTGTTCCTCTGTCTCTCTTTCATTTTGCTTTCTTCTGCACACATACATCAGTTATTCTTGGGAAATGGTACAAAACAGTATTTTGAGGTGTTTTTGACTTTTACTCTTCAATTATGCTGGAAAATATGTTTTAAAAGATCAAACTCTTGGCTATCAAACCTTGAAACAGGCCAACATCCTAGAGATTTAATTTTTCATTAAATGTAGACGTCAACTTTGCATTTTTTAATTTCACAGCATAGTCGTAATGAGCAGCCATTTTGCTTTTTAAAGTGTCTCAGAGTTCTCTTAATGTTAATCAAAATACACATTTTTAAACCATAATTCTTATTTAGCTTTAATTTAGAAGGACTACAGAGTCGACATGTTATGGCTGAGACAGATCTGATATGAAATAGCAATATTATTTATTATTATTAAGTTTGATTACATCATGTTTTTGTAAAAATCTGACAGAGTTGACAGAAATCTGGGACACAACCTTAAAGGGCCAACATTTTCATTACAAAAACTGGTTTTAAAACAAAGATGACAATAATAGCACATTTTTACCCCTATGTTATCAGCAGGTGTTGTTAGTTTTTGATTTTGAAGACTTTTAACACATTTTTAAATTGATTAGAATTTTTTTAAAAATTAAAGCAAAACATATTAAAAATTACATATGCTTCACATACATATAAATATTTAAAATAATATGTTTTCCCCCAAAACTTGGAATGGGGGTGTTGGTATTTATTTATTTTTTTTTGATTGATTGACTGAAATGTTCAAGAGACTAAATGACTAAAGAATAAAATGTCCAAACTTTTGGTCAACTAAAACTTGACTAAAAAAGATAAACAGGATGAGGCTAACTAAATATGATACAAACTAACATGTGACACACAAATAAGACTAAATAAAAATATCAGACAACATAAACACTAGATAATAACTTCTCCTCTTCGTTAATAACGACATGGTCAGATTGGAGCCTTGTCACTGTTGTCCTATGATCATAACTACTCTACCAAACCCCAGAGCGCTGGTGCCCACCCACCTTGATGATCTCATCGATGAAGCACACGTGAGTGACAGGGTCTCTCTTCTTCATCAGGACCTTCTGCAGATGTTGCACCTGGAAAACATGCAGCAAAGAAAAGTTCACACCTCATTCATCAGCTCACTGCCTCAGTTTTTAATGTGGCCGTACAGCCGGTGCGTGGTCTCGTGTAGCTGCGTACCTGTCTGCACGCAGCACAGATCTGGTCCATCAGCTTCTCCAGGTTGGTCCACAAAGCAGCACGGAAAGCTGCCGTGTTGCCTGGTGTCGGCAGTACCGCTCTGCCCGGGGCACCTGGGGGGAGAAATTCACTTTGGTTTGTTTGGTTGTTTGTTCTTGTTTTCATCTGTTTTATCACTTTCTGGATTTAACCTGTATTTATTGTTGTCATCCCTTCATTTTGCATTGTACCTGTAGAGTGTGAGTCCAAGAAGTCAAGAAATGTTTTATTATCTTGATTTGAGGCTGATGATTAACAGCAGAGTTCTTCTTCTTCTAATAGTCTCTGAGTGTAGCTCTTATTTCTTTTGGTTCATATTTAAGTTGATTTGTTTTTGGATCATGCAGTTCATGGACCATCATTTCTGCCCGTTGTTTCTGTAATAATCTCACCAACAACTTTGCAGCTTTGGAGCCTAATTCATAGTCAATATTGTTTTAAGTTTGTATAAAGCAACAATAAATCTGTTCCACAGTGAAACAAGTGTTATTAACCATCTGAGCAAATTTATATTAAATAATAAAAAAAATCACATCACAAAACTCTCACAGTTGTGAGACAAATAACAGTTTTCTCTGCTCTAAAACACTGAGGGCATGTCCACTCAGTCTTAGTGTCAAACATCACTACAACCTGAAAACCACCTGAAACATGGACACACCATCTACTGGACATGTCCAGACATGTTTGAGCCACCAGAGCCAGAGGACAGCGACAAGATTCTAGTGTTTTTGTTCTTCTGTGTCTGGTTGTTGGAACTGAAGTGAGCAGCGTTGTTCATGTGTCGGTTGGTGGGGCTTATATATAGTGTTGGGGGACCATGGCTCTGGCACGTTACCAGCTTGAAAAATGTGTTTAGAAGAAAAACTCCCCTTTTACTTCACACAGACTTGTATTGATTTCCTGGAAGACAGTATGTTTCTACCTGCAAATTATTCACTGGAATCACACATGTAGAGTGAGAACTTTCATTTTGCCAAAAATGTGCTTAATTTTTATTAAATACCTTCTTAAATTCCTTCAGTTTTCACTACAGACATATGAGTGTGGACAGACATGGATGTGAACTATAACTTTACTGGTCGGTGGAGACAAACAACTGTGAGACAGTGATTTTGTTTTATGACTGCTCTGTTTTATACAGCCATTGATAGCTGACTTCTCGCTCTTCTTAACCGGCCACTAGGGGCCGCCAGTAATCAACAACTGCTTCAGTTTCAAAGCTTGTTTCAGCTCAGGACAACGTATGTGGAGGTCATGTTAATGTTGGCAGAACTTTGCAAATCTTGGCTGGTTGCATCTGGCAGCTGTGGTGGCATTGCAGTAGGTGCTTCATCATCTGTTGCCTTACAGGAATCTGCACTCTACTGAGTGAACTCCTCTAGTGATATAATCTTAAAAACATGAAAACTGCCAGGGGAAGGATCCTCAGCCTAATCAGGGCAGGTTATCTGGAAGTTCTGTGCGTGTTAATTAGAACAATCATGTGGGCGCTACATCAGAGCCATGAAAATAACACACGCCCTCAAGCCTGAAACGACTATTCTCTGTAGCCATGGTATAATAATCTATTCTGGATGAAGCTAAATTATAAACTAGGTCAAATCGTAAACTTTCATTGTCTTTCATCTTTTAGAAATGAGGGCAGTGTATCCAGTGTGTGAACCACATCCTTGCTGGGTGTTACCTCTGGGGTTAGCCGGCTGCGTCAGGCCCTTGATGTCCAGAGCGCTGGTGATGTTGTCCTGTATGGTGGTCCTGTAACCCCCCACCACAGAGCTGATGGTCTCCCTCAGGCTGCCCAGGTTATAGAAGACCTGCAGGGCCGTGCCGACCTGGGTGGGATTCTGGGCGACAAAAGCAGAGAGGAAGACAGAGAGAAGTGAAGTTGGCAGGCGTCCACGGCGCCGTTTTTAACTCAATGAAATCAACTTAATGGCTCTGGTAGTTTCACACACAAACACTCAGTAAGCCGGCAAGTACAGAGGTGCCAGCAGCAGCTAAAAATACACCTTACATTGATTTAATGAGAGAGAGCTGTGAACATGCAGCAAGGCAAAGTCAAGACAAGAAAAACAAAAGAGAGGAGACACTGGAGAAGAGACAAAGAGGTCAAATACATAAATATCACAGCTGCACTTTGTCCTGACTTTTTAAGTCTGTGCACAGTACGCCTCAAAGCGTGATATTCTTTGAGTTATTTTCTTAATGAGGACAAACTCTTGAAATCTCTGCAGAGATTGAAGCTTTTCATTCTGATGCTTTTTACACTGTTTCATTACACTGACTGGGCCATTAGAGGAACTGAATCTTCAAGTGACACTTTAGCTCTTTCAGCTTGTGTTAAAGATTGTTTAGAGCTCAAAGTAAGAGACACTATTTGAATGCATCACATTGAGCCTTTTATTTTGATATCTGCCACCGCCAAGGGGTTTATGTTCTCTGTGCTGTTTGTTTGTTTGTCAGCAGGATTATGTAAGAAACAACCGGCCTCATTTTCATGAAACTTGCATGGACCAAGGAAGAGGCCATTACATTTTTTACATTTCTGTTTGCTGGAGTAAACAAATAAAATGCAACATGTTAATCAGTGAGTATTACAGGTTTTGGTAGGTGTGTTTTTTTTATTTGTACAGAGCCAGGCTAGCTCTTCCCACCTGCTTTCAGTTTTTATGCTAAGCTAGGATAACCACGTCCTGACTCCAGCTCTGTTCCTAAGACAAAAACTGATACAGACATTTATATCCACCTTCTTACGCCACTTTAGGCATAACAGTGAATAAGTGGATTTGTCCCAAAGGGTTGAGTCAAAATGATGAGAGAATATGAAGACTGAAGGTCACCATATTCTCTCAAATAATGGCCGGGGCCTATATTTACCTCCTACTACTATTTACCTCCCTACTACAGAGGGCAGCAGGCCTTTATTTGAGGCAGGCTTATATTTATTTAAAATCCCTTCTGTTTGTTAAGTGTATTTGGTCATGTTTTAATTAAATTTGTAGTACATTATGCTGCTAACACAAACACAACACCTATAGTCATTTCAAATTAAAGGTCCTCTGTCACTGTAGCTAACAGTAGTGACAGTGTTTGCTAAAGGTCTGAATGTGCTGACTGTCCACAAAAAACAGGTTTGGGCCTCCTGCAACAACAATCCCACTTAAAATAAATAAAATCTAAGACTTCAATATTGAATAAGAATGCTTTTTAAGCCCTTTAAAGTCTTTTGTCTGATTTATAAATTGGAAAAACATGGTGGTGTGTGGAAAATGTAAAATGGCTTCTAAACTATAGAACAAAATCAGTTTCGGAATAGACTTGATCAAGGCAAAAAAAGAAAGAAAGTTTAAATTTAGGTTTCCAAAACCTAGTTTACGCATTTGCTCATTTTAGGCGAGCTTGAAGAAGCAGTGGGTCACATCATCTGTTCCCAAATTTCATATTTTTGGAAAGAAAATATATATATAGAGGAGATCTTATAGAGGAGCAGAGAGGAGGAGTTTTTTTTTCTACGTGGGTCAGTTGAGCTCCCACTCAACAGATGGGCTACAGGGTCTCTGCTGGCACAATCAGAGCGCTGAGGTGAAACTTGCTCCCACACAGCCCAGGCAGCACGTCCAACTGCTTACATAACATTCAATACACAATAAACAACTCCCCGCGCTGATATAAGAAGCTGTCACTGTGTGTGTATACGGTACATATGTGTGTCTGTGTGTGTTTTTCCAGAGCCCCATATGTCCACACACATAACGAAGTGACAGAAGTTGCTAGCCAAGGCTACTCCAGCAGTAGTCAGGATAAAAATACTTCTACTGAGGGTGGAATACACAGGGGAGAGAGGAGAGTGTGTGTGTGTGTGTGTGTGTGTGTGTGTGTGTGTGTGTGTGTGTGTGTGTGTGTGATTGTGTGGAAAGAGTCTAATTTTGGAAAAACAGCTTATTGTCTAGACGTAGGAGTAAAAACCAGCAGCTAAGACTTTGGAGAGAACTGTAAAGTACCAGCATCGCGCAACTTCACACTCTGCCACCAGCTTCTGACAAACCTGTTTAACCTCACTTTATCTCTTCATTCAGCATGAAAGCCGCTGTGAATTAGATCAAAACTTCTTGCACTGACGTTTTATATTAAAAGGCCTCACAATATCATATTATCAGTTTTATTCACGGGCTCCCAGACAGCCATTGGTTTTCTTAAGATACAGGAGATCAGTGAAACTTCACAGCCCTGATTACACTGCTTTCATTTTTTCAAATTCTTTAATTAACAATACTGGAAAACATTCACTTCTGCTGGGCAAATGACATTACATCTTCACTTAGCGTTTTTTTTTTTTTGTTGTTGTTTTTTTTCCGAGGCGTGTACCATAAGCCAGCACCATCATAACAAAGTACACTGAGTTGTCCTTTGTTCCTGCTTCCTGCCCTCCACCCTCACACACCCAAATAAACAGAACAAAACAGAAAGTCAAACAAGCAAAAGAGCAAATAAAGGACAGGAAAAAAACACCACCAAAAGAGTATACTCAGAAATACACAAAACAAAAAAACAAATAAATAAAATTTTGAAAACAGGATGCAACAAAAGCAGTGACAAAATTAATGGTAACAATAACTTCATAATCCATAACATATATATATATATATATATATATATATATACACATATATATATATATATATACACATATATATATATATATATATATATATACACATACATACATACATACATATATATATATATATGGTATGTATATAAAGGGTTAGGGTTAGGGGAAGGGATTACATTTTTCCAAAATAAAAGTATACATATCTTTGCTAAGTATGCTATAGTAATTAATATCCTGCTCTTTTTTTTAATGCAATTGGAAATCCAGCATATCATTTAATAAATACGAACAAGGATTTAAATTAAAATCTATTTTTAAGGACCGATTTTCTGAATGAATGACCTGAACTCCAAAAACTTTTCAACAGGTGACAGGTTCTTTCCACAGTTCTGCACCTTGGACAGTTGGGTGTATTAACTTTGGAAATGGAAGTGAGATAGAATTTATGGATGAACTTTCCTGGATATTGTTACTTGTAAATGGAAAATGTTTTCTTTCACAAATGTTTTATATATATTTTCATCTAAACACATCCCCAGATATTTTTCCCAAATCTTTAGCGGGGTTGGGAAACTTCATTAACATTATAAAATTCACTAATCTTTCCTTAAATTGTAATGGAGGATATTAATATCTCCTGTGCTTCAGATAATCCATAACTCAACTCAATTTCTTTGATAAGTAAGCATGCAACGATACGACTTCATACGTCACAGGCATACTGCATGCTGACTACAAATTGTGACCTTAATTTTTTATTCACTCAACCCTTATTAAGTTTTATCGGGCCTTGCTATGATGATTAGCTGAAGAATCCTGCCTACAATGAGGGGGCACCAAAAGTACGTTGAGTCAAGCTGCAACGTACAGTGGAAACAGCTCCTGTTTGTCTGCTGGGTTTTTGAACCACAAAGATTTTTTATACATAATTTTACATCCATTCTCATATTTCTATTCATTGTTTTTTTTCCCCAAATATTGCAGTTCTAGATTTACACACTGCCTCGCCAAAAAAAAAAAGTCACCACCTGGATTTAACTAAGCAAATAGTTCAGATCCTTCCAGTGGATAATTTCTGCAGTGATTAATATGTTTCAGCTGGTAACAAGTTATTGAACCCTCAGAAGAGTCAAATTATTGACCTGCATCAAGCAAAGAAAACAACTAAGGAGACTGATGAAACTACTAAAACTGAGTTAAGAACTGTCCAACACATTATTAAAACCTGGAAGGATAGTGATGAACCATCATCTTCCAGGAAGAAATGTGGTCGGAAAAAAATCTTGAATGATGTTTGGTGAAATCAGATCATAAAAAAATCAACAGCAGAACTCACAGCTATGTTTAATAGTCAAAGTAAGAGCATTTCCAAACACACAATGTGAAGAGAAGTCAAGGGATTGGGACTAAACAGCTGAGTAGCCTTAAGAAAACCACTTATCAGTGAGGATAATCGGTAAGAAAGGTTTCACTTTGTTAGGGAGACTGGACTCTGGAGCAATGGAAAAAGGTCATGTGAGCATCAGGGTAAGAAGAGAGGCGGATGAAGTGATGTTCCCATCATGCCTAGTGCCTGCTGTACAAGCCTGTGGGGGCAGTGTTATGATCTGGGATTGCTTCAGTTGCTCAGGTCGACTTCAGCAACATTATGAGGTCAGCTCACTACCTGAATATACTGACTGAGCAGATTTTTACATCAATGGATCTTTTCTTCTCTGATGACACAGACATTTTCCAAGATGACAATACCAGGATTCATCAGGCTCAAACAGTGACAGAGTGTTTCAGGGAGCATGAGACATCATTTTCACACATGGATTGTCCACCACAGAGACCAGACCTGAACCCCACTGAGAATCTTTGGGATGTGCAGGAGAAGACTTTACACAGCAGTCCGACTCTCCATCATCAATACAAGATCTTGGTGAAAAATTAACACAACTTTGAACAGAAATAAATGTTGTGACATTATATAAACTTACGAAAAACGATGTCATGGTGAATGTGTGTCGTAATCAAAGCTTAAGGTGGTCCAATGTGTGTGTGAGAGTGTGAGACTTTTTTTTTTTGGCCAGCCAATGTAATATTTCTATTACATATTGTAGATAAGGGACATGCACCTTTACACACTTTGCATATATTTATTATTATTGTTCTTGTTCTATTATCTCTTTTATATGTTTAGTAGAATGTATACATTTTTCCATACTTCTTATTTTCTATTCTAATAACTCTCTATGCTTATATTTTTTTTTCTCTTCTTGAACGAGAGCACCTGTAACATCAACAGTTTCCCTTCTGCGAATCAGAGTATTTCTGAATCTGAGTTTCAACATATCACTTTCTGAGAATTGACCCAATCAGCATCCTTGATGACAGTGCTGATATTTTCAAAGATATAAGCAGATCTCAAGTCTCGGTCTCAAGGCTCATTTTCACTTAAGTGGTTGGCAATAGCGTAAATTATCTACACTTTGAAAAACATGTCAAACCACAAGTACAGTGGTTTTATTTTTTCCCTAAAAAAAGATCACTTTAGTGTTTTTGATGTTCTAAAATCTAACAGTCAGTCCAGCAGCAGTTTCAGTGAAGAACACACCTTGTGACAGACTGTCACAACATTGTTACATTAATCTTTGTGAAATGCAATGTTTTTATAATTCTGTTATATTCATCACTTTTAAAATGTCACAAAGAAGAAACCACATGAGGCAATATTCTAATCATCCCAGATGAGGTAAATACCAGCCCTTCTAAATGTCAAACACATTCCAGAAATATATTTAGTTTGCTTTTCATCTGCCTGAATTTGTTTTAATCCTTCTTCAATCCTGTACTGGCCCTTCACACACTGCTTCCACTTCTGTCTCCTCTCCTCAGAAACATACTGCTCTCTTTGTGAAAGTCACTGTATGTTTGCATATTTATATCATTAGTTGTAGTCCTAATAATGTTTGAGACCTGTATATACTGGAAAATGTCATTCTTGTATTCTTGTTGTCAGAGATGGGAACTAAGTATTAGTACTGTACCTTAAGTATGTTTTTCAGGTATGTGTATTTTACTTGAGAATTTCTTTTTCTGACAATTTTTTACTTCTACTCCCAACATTTTAACCAAACATCTGTACTTTCTACCTCTTCATTTTCAAAACAGCCTCATCACTTTAGCTTTAAAGGCAGAATGAACATGAAAAGAACAAGAACAAGAAAAGACGTCACGAGACGAAAACGACGCAACAAAACATAAGACGAAAATGACAAAAGACGTAACAAGATGAAACAACATAAGAAAATGAGATGAAAATAATGTGACAACACGTACTAAGACAAAAATGGCATATAATAAGACGTAATAACACAAAAACAATGTAACAAAACAGGAAGACCAAAATGACATCAAAGATGTAACAGGATGAAAATGTTATAAAAGACGTACTAAGGTGAAAATTATATAACAAGACGAAAACAATGTAAAAGACATAATAAGACAAAAACACTGTAACAAGGCAAAAACAACATCATACATAACAGGATGAAAATGATACAAAAGACAGTCAGACAAAAATGATGTAAAAGATGGGATAAGACGAAAATTATGTAATAATACATAAGATGAGAATGACGCAAAAGACACAGTAAGATATAAATGACGTAACAAGTCATAACAATATAAAAGACATGACAAGATTTGACAAGACAAAAATGATGTAGAAGACGTTACAAGATGAAAACAATTTAGAAGACGCACACAGAGAGGAACAGTCCACAGAGGACAGGTTCAGTTAGCTTTGCACAGAAAGAGCTGGTAGAAATGTCCTTCAGAGGGTCACTTTCTCCTTTTATACTTTTTCACTTTTACTGCAGTAAAGAAGTTTTATCAGTACTTCTACTTTTACCAGTCTTTTTTTTTCTAAGAAGGATCTAATCCAATGAAACTCAACATTTTCTGCTCAGGTGTTTCACATTAAGCATCCTCCAGCAGCTCAGAGGGAATTTTTCCTTCCTTTCCTAGCAGGTTTTAATGTGAAACATCAGCACAAGAGAGCAAACATAAACATGACAGAAAATCAAATACAGAAACACTATTTTTACTGTTTTCTCTGCAGAAGGTTTGAACTGAAATGAGAGGTGTTCGGCAGCATGATGAGAGGTGTAATTAGAAAATGTGAGATGTCCTGTGACGTTAAGACCCAGAAGGTCGTGACACGTGATTCTCATAGTGCTGCACACTATTACTGGCCTGATCAACGTTTTATCATCTCTCCATTACAAGCAGGAACAAAAGAGAACATGGCTGCACCGCTGGAACACGAAGCTGAAACAACAACAACAACACTCCTCTGGACACTGGCAACATGTCATAATGGACACTGAACAGACGGTCACACACACACACACAAGAACACACTTTCTTTAATGGGACACTGTCCCCCTGAGAACAAGGCTTTCTGGGGCAGATGAAGGTTAGTAGCGCTCACATGTGAGCCCTCTCTCACATGTATTTTACAGGATGACACATATACAGAGTGCTCACGTCTCCTCTACTGCTGTCCTTCTGTTTAAGTCAGAACCAACAGCTTGACATGTTTGTTAAAAAATACAATACAATGTCTTCTTCTTTTTTAAAATTCTGAATACAAAAAGTACACCACCGATGAAGAAAGAAAAGACACAAAAGGAATCTGCTGTCACACAATAAGTTCTGGAAGAAAGTCTTTGGAATAAATAAAAGCAAAAATTCAACTAAACTCTGGATGAAACACTATTATTCCTATTTGCTAATACAAGAATGTAAATGCATCAGGCCTGTAGGGATGCTTTCATTTCTGTGACCCATTTAGTCCCTTGAAGGAGCCAATATGTGATGGTAATACCCAGGGAACAGAAATAGCAGCAGGGTGGAATGACAGGGCTGCTTGTGAGATTTGCTTGGCTAGTACATTTACATGAAGGAGTTCACTCTTATATAATATTATATTCAACAGTCCTCAAAGTAAGCTGAAGGTAGAGATGAGGTTTATCTCTGCCATAATTACAGTCTGATACAGAGAACAGGAAGGTATGTGCGCAGCAAATACCCAAAATAATTCAAAATCTACTAGCTGAAAATGTGTCAGGCAATCTTGCCAGCTTTGAGTCCTCTTAGCTAGTGGAGGGCTTTTAATGTGAAACATCTGTGCAGGAAGTGTTTTATTGGCAGCAGCTTAGCACTAAATGACAAAACAAGGCTAAAGAGTACACTGCTATATTACTGTGAATTATCAAACCAACAGGTGGAACATGGAGTGTTGCGTCTGCAACTACAGCAAACTGAGGACCCTGTTATACCATTTTTACACCAAAATTTGCACGTATTTGCAGAGTTTTTCAAGTGAGCCAAACCGCTAAAAGTATGGAATTGGCATTTTTCCCATCACCAGTAGATCCATTTGCCTTTCTGGTTTTGTTGTGTAGGAGCCAAAGAGTCACAGATGATACCAAGGACACAAGGAGCCTTCACTGGCAAAAAGGGACAAAATGAGCGTGTCCAACAGGGTGTGAGGTTTACATTACGACTGATCTGAGCTGGAGACGATATCTGTGACTACTGCAGAGTCATCTGGCCCAGTTCCTATAAGCAGTGACAAAAACATGACACCCAGGTGGACACTAGGGCTGCATGATTTAGTAAAAAAGTTATACAGCGATTATTTTGAAAGAAATTGCAATATGTGATATGGTAAGTGGAAATGATCAATTTTTCATATCAATTTTTTGTTGTGATATTTATTGAGGTCTGAACCAAACAAACATGTTTTTTTTCATTTAGAGAAGAAGATTTTCTCACGTATTTTTCCCTTTTTCAAAAAATTGAGATTTGGTTCTGGTTCTGACATTTGGATCTTGCACTTGGCTACATTCAATTTTACTGCGATGGCATTTAATTGTGCAGCCCTAGTGAACATGATAATTTCTGTCACTCTTTGGTGGAGGGAATGAAAGCTTGTTGCTTCCACTGGTAATTTCAGCGACACCTTTGTCCCTTTTCTAATCCACACGTGCTGCCTGCTTTTACTCTGCTTTTTGACCCAGCACAGTGGAGTTTGCACCTGCCTCGAGGTGAGTATTTAACACATATGCGCTTATACTGACTCAAGCATCTGTAGAACAGTGGCACATTTCATTTCCTAAAAATTCTTCACAATAAATTTCCCATCTATTTAAAAGCTTTAATTATGAAGTAGCAAAATCAGGAAATGCTGGGTTTCCATTAGCAGTAACTCAAGAGTCTTAACTGAAGTCCTGAAAGTATAAACAGCGACACAGGAGAGAAACCTCAAACTACAGAGATTCAGTTAGAAGCTACAAAAGCACTGAGAGCTGAACACACAGACACTTTAATGTTTTTCTCTCTGCTCTCATGCACAGACATGAGTCTTAACTTTTTCCTTTATGACACATTAGGAAAAAAGACAGAAAGCCAAACCCATCAACAGGAAACAATGCGAAAGGAGTCAATGTTCTGTTTTAAGTGGGTTTTCCTGCATTCAAAAAACCTGCATGTACGTGATAATAAAACAGATGTAGATCAGCATACAGGTGAGGTCAATAATTGATTAGATGCTGATATTTAAGTGCTTTGTGTTACTCACTACTGAACAGAATTAGAGGATGTCAAAGTTTTTTTTCCCCAGTGTGTTTTGTGTGTGTACCTGGATCTCCATGCCCTGCTCCAGCAGTCTCTTGGCCTGGTTCTCCACCTCCAGCCTGGCTCTGCTGATCAGCAGCAAGTCGTTCTCGATCACCTCAATGCCACTCAGATCCACACCTTGAGACAGGTAGTCTGCAGCACGTCCAAGCAAACGCACACACACAGAAAAGAAAAGCAACCACAGATTATTAGATTTTCCAGTGTCTTTTCCATTTTTATTCTTGTTCACCAAGATGCAAAAAATCCATCCAATCCTCTAAATCCTTTTCTTTTCTAAGAAAGTTCCAGGATGTTTAATTGGATTGCCTTACAAGATTATAGTCTTATTTAATGACACTTCTGAGTTGTTTTCTGTTATCATGTGTCAGACTAGTGTTCTCATGTTGACTAGTGTTCACAGGTTCAAAAGTTCCATCTGAAGGCAGCAGATGTTGCTCAAAATGGTCAATTCTGGTCCATCAAACATTATGAGAATAACAAAGATCATGTGAAGGAAAAAGGGAATTTTTCTTCTAAACACATTATATATATATATATTAAAAAATAGCTACTGAAAACACTGAGAACGAAGTAGTACTGAATTCTGGAGTTGGACTATTAAACTGTTGTTCACGGTTTCTGTTCACGGTTTCTGAACAGATATATGGCTCAATGATGTGCTGGAGCCATGGTCTACCAATAAGCCCCACAAACCGACACACGAATGACACCACCTCACCCATCCTTCACCCTCCCTAATAGTCATTTACAAAAAAACCTTCAGCGACTCTCTCAGTCCAAATCAGCCCAGCAGTTCCCTTCAGCTCACTTCAGTTCCAACAACCAGACACAGAAGAAAAAAAATACCATCCTGTGACTGTCCTCTGGCTCTGGTGGCTCTGATACGTCTGATCCAAAAAAGTTTTCAGGTCATAGTGTTTGACACTGAAACAGTGAAGCGGACATACCCCCAGTGTTTCAGAGCAGAGAAAACTGCTCATTTTGTAATGATTTTGAGACCTATGTTGAGCCTCTCTCACCATCCACACACCATCTGGTTGTAGGCTTCAACACCTTTGTAACGTTTGTCAGGTTGTCATTCCAAGACGATGGAACCAGCTCGCACAGATCTTTACCACTTGACCTTAGTTTCTTAAAATATCACACCCTTTCATGCTGACCAAGCCCTTTTCCTGAACTTTTCAGTGGTTTAGACATCCTAAATTTGCTTAAACTGAACATTCAGCATGTAGTTCATTCTGTTGTTTACACTGGATCATCTCCAAACCAGACATAGGCACAAACTTTCGATAGGGGCAGATGCACGGGGTGGTGGGGAGACATTTCCAACTGGCTACTACCACCCCACCCCCCCACCAGGAGGGGTCTTTCAAGGGACACAAGAAGGCTTTAGTTATGGTGGATGAGAAAATCGTGTTAAAATCTCCTACAGTAACAAAGAAAATGTTTTTCCATCACTTTCACGACAATGGCCCTGTCAGTCTGAAACTTCATCAACACGTCTCTTTTATGATTAAATTATCATATTTGTTATTTCATTTGCATCCCGTTGACAGAAAAGATGACAGAGGGACCAGTCAGCTTGACAGATTTGTCAGCAACACTTGTTTCAAAGAAGCACATCGCACTTCTAACTGCGTGTTAAACATCTCCATTCTGCTTTTGCCCCTGCTTTGTTTGTCCACCCACCTGCTTTGGAAAGCCTGATCGTGCATTAGAGGAAGAAATATCGACTTGCCTTGCAACCGAATCCTGTTTTGGGCTGATATGAAATTGAAATTGATCTAACACTGTCAATACGTGTGATTTTGTCCAACAAATCATGGGCGCCTCAAGCAAACACTTGCGATCTACCATGATGATTCTTGCAGTAGTGACAGTCAAACTGCTGCCATGATATCTTTAGTTAACATTATTATTCACAGATCATTACAAACAGGCAAAACAGCACAGAGAGTAAGGCTCTAAGTGCTGTAGAAAATGATATAGATAGTGGTGTTTTTTAATAGAAACATGAGGAGGATCAGGTGAACACGAAGTGTCTCTTAAGAGTTTTGAGGCAGTGACTCTGCACAGTCCTGACTTGTGTGGGAAGTTCACTGAGCCGGGAAGGAAGAGAAAAGCAGGGCCAGGCAGAGAGATGAGCAGGCTGGAACGGAGACACAGCTAAGATATGAGGAGAGAAGACAGACAGCAGACAACAGACTGGTGTGTGTGACTAAACCGTGACCTGCTAGTGCGACCTCCTTCTGGCGACAGTGTACAGCAGTCTGAACTGGGAATGTATAGCTGCAAGAACCCAGCAAATGATTTCTCCGAGTCTTGTCATCACGTTTAGCGAGGACGCTTGAAACGGCGTAGCTCAAACAAAGTGCCATCCAACCTCGTCTGTGTAGTTCTTCCAAACGGCCTTCTTGGTGACAAATGAAGCTTTGAATGCCTGTTTCCATATTTTATGATGTCAACACCTTAGAAAAAAATCCTTGAACAAATTCCTAAATTTGAATAAAGTGATTCATCTGATTGCATGAGTAAAAGGCTTGTGTCCATATAGTGTTTTTCTCTGGAAGAAAAGTGCTGGCAGGGCGCTGGGGAGCACTGGGATGCTTGTGCGGTGAGAGGAAAAAAAAAAAAAAAAAAAACGCTGTACGTGGGTTTTGTTTCTATGACAATATCTTGACAATGTCTAACACTTCGATATTAGGCAAATAAGTGCGCTGTGGTTGTGTAAGACAACAGCAGCTGTGGACAGTTTTTTCAAGTCTTCCTCAGACATTCACTCATATTATACAAGGCACTATTTAAGGACTTCCGTCTTCCATATTGTCAGACTTCCTTTAGTCAATGGACGCTGAAATAGAGGACCATCTCTTTGGAACAATCTACCTCCATCACTGCAATCAACATCTACATTATTATTCCAGAACAAGTCTCTAATCAGACTTATAACACTTCTTGGATCTCACTGTAATGCATCTAAACATAAAATCTCTCAGTTTCTGTGTGACATATCATGAAGTGGCCTAATCCTTAATATCTCATATCTTTATATCTTATCTGCAACTGTGCAGAAATACTGAGTTAATACAGAATTGTTCTTAGGAAAAAAAAAACCTGTGCAGCATTTGTATGTTGATTTAAAATCTGAAAGTCAATGTTCTGAAAAAGGTTCGAACTATTCTCTTCACCTGATAACTGTCCAATTGGGGATAATTAAGCACACCTTCAGACAGTCTGTCCTTGAAGACATTCATAGCGTTGCACTTGTTTCTACATATAATCCATGACAACGGTGGGTCATGTAGGTGCTGTGGCTGGTAGCTCTTTCAAATTTCGCTACATTTCTGTTTTTAATGCTGAATCACGCATCACCTATGACAGAAATGCACTCGTAAGAAATGTTAAAGGAAGCAAGGCATTTGGATTGTTGAAAGTGCAGTGGACCTTGAGATGATCAACAGTGCACACAGAATCTTTCATCCACCTGGCCAGATGATGGCCAGAAGAACCATGCTAACCCAGCATGGACTTAAGGCTGCTCGTGGCTCACGTACAGCCAGGATAATGAAAGTGAAGAAATGGAAAAAAAAATCTGAGACTGCTGCGTCCACATCTTACAACATCCCGGATCAAGGCCTTGCACTTGAAGGATGGACCGTGCTCTGAGCCAGCAGGACTCAACACGCAAGACTCTGGCAGGACAAGGGAATACACATAAAAATGTAAAAAAAAAAAAACTTTTTTATTTATTTATTTTTTAAAATATTGAAAAAAAGCATTGCTGCTGTTCCCCCAAATGCAAATTTAAAATTGCACAAGAATTATTTTCTGGGTATGTGTATATATCCAATGGAAGTCCATTTCCATCAGTGAAAGAAAAATAATTAATTAATAATAATAACTATGACATTAAAAGAAATTGAGATTATGAGATAAAGTTCATTTTTATCTCATAATTTAGACATTTTATCTTTTAATTTCCACATTTTATATCATAATTATGACTTTTTATCTCATAATTTAGACATTTTATATTAGAATTTAAAATAAATAAAACTAAATTCTATTTCATATTATGACTTTATATTTATACTTTATATTATTATAATTATAACTTTTTGACTCATCATTTTGACTTTTCATCTCATAATTGTGACTTTTTTATCTCTTAATTATGATTTCCCATGGGGATATTTTTTTCTTTCACTGGTGGAAATGGGCTTCCATAATATCCTAAAAGTATATTAATAACTGTAAATAGTTTTCTTTATACTTTCTCCTATTCTTTTCAAAATTCAGTTATCTGTATATATGATATATGTGCAGAGCATGTAGGGAATAAAAATTTTATAATGATTAATAAAATACCTTGACACGAAAAGTGGCAGAAATAACTGTGTGAAGAATGAAAAAAAAGAGAGAACTTCAAATCTTGGCCACCTTTTTTTTTCCCTCCAAACACCTGGCTGATTGCTGCGTCAAGTGATTGGCAGATTGTTGGTTTCAGAAGCTGCAGAAATTGCCGGACGTTGCTGCCTGTAACTGTGGGTGTTTTTCGTGAATTAGAAACTTGAAGTCCTCTGTAAACCTGTTCTTCCTCGTCTCCTGATATGGCATAAAAGGCAGCAAGTTTCATTCCTTCAGTCTCTTCATGTTGTCATCCCGACTCTCTTCTGAGGACAGCCTTGATTTGGATTGTCCCAAGTATTAGCATCTTTCTGACAGCCATATGTTTTGATAAATCAGCAAGACAAAAGGTAGAGGGAAATCAGACACTGATCATGAGAGGAGAGGTGTTAAGGTGTGAGGCCTGATATCAAACCATTTCAGATGTGCTATTTGTCTAGAGCTGCAGATTGTTTGCTCTTCTTCCCGGAGAGAGAGACGGAGAGTATTATCAGGCAGGTGGCGGGCTGAGGTGCAGAGGACCGGGGAATTGGACGGGAGCCACATTCAATTCAAAAGCAATCCGCTCGAAGCCTCAACCCGGGTACAAAGCCTGCCAGAGACCACGATCGAACAGCTGAGCCCCGTATCCCTTTGCTTGTTTAGATATGTGTGTTTGTGAGAGAGAGAGAGAGAGAGAGAGAGAGAGAGCAAAAGAAAGAGGTTGGTCTTTTCTGACTTGTGTCATAATATGCTCAGAGGGCCGTCTGATGCGCCACGCTCGAAGCCACACACACACACACACACACAAACACAGACAACACAGGCCAGTGGATATTATGTGTTGGTGCCCAGGGGATAAGCTGTGCTCTGGCACAGATGTGCCCTGGTTTTTGTGCTGAGGGAATTCATTCAGCTCATTCTTCAGAGGACAACGAGACAGAGATCACCGATAATCAAAGTTAACCATACATAAAAATGCGCTGGAAATTATCAGTAGTATTGCAGAGCTTGAAATTAGCAGCATGGTGGAGTGTAACCCCCCCTCAGCATCACCTTGGTGATGAAGGTAATCAGCAGCGTCAGTTATAGATGGGAACAGGCAGCAGGGAGGGATCTGCTTCCCGCTTATCAGAGCATATTTAACAGTCAGGAAATAATTATCACTGAGCGCAAATTAACGAGGCTGAGTTGTAGTCGAGAAGCTAAAAACAGCAGCTTATCAATCAAAGTCCTGCTTCATGAAGTGTTACTACATACTACGGATTGGAGAAGTTTGTGACGTCTTCATAAATTGGGAACATTGAAGTCAGGCTTGTGCTCTCAAGTAATATGTTTACACCAATGATTTAAAGAGCAGCAAGCCGAGGAATGCACCATTCAAACCGGACCACAACTAAAGACACACTATAATCTGTGCTTCACAGCCACAGAAGAAGAGAGGGTAATAGTTTTTGAGGAGCACTGCACTGAAAACCTATGTTTTGAATCTCAAACACTTGCCTCCCGTGGCCCTGAATGGGAGCTCTGAAAGGGTTGTAGCTTGCTCCTTTGTGGAGGATGGCAGCAGTCAGGTTACATTCACAACAGCTACAATGGATACAATACAAGCAGTGAAAAATACTACCAAAACATCCACAGAAAAATTTCAGATCGTTCAGTCCTGTCCACTTCTTTGCTGTCCATCTGTATGCTCGCTGTGATACACATATTTTAACCCAAATATTTGAGCGGGAAATTTCATTCTTGATCTTGGAAATTAGGGCTAGGTATCACTGAAAAATTACAAGACCAGTAGCCTTAAAGTAATGCCGATACTAACAGAGTACTTCGTTCGATACTTTTTTTTTCAAAGGTTTTTCTTTATGAAGAATGCTTGCAGTGATTGGTTGCAACCAATAACCATATAAGCAGTCTTTTTTTTGTAGATCTGGTTACCAAAAGGACTGCAGGTGACTGGAGAAGTTACTGAATTATTTCAATCAATACCTTAAAGGTAACGCTTTAATTGTGCCTGAAAAGTTGAGCCTGTTGGGGCAAATCCTGTCCAAAACTGACCTGAACCCAACCCTTATTAGCATATGACAACCCAAAACCAAGCAAGCTTCCATCTATGCACCAGACACTAGGAGTTTTTACTGACAGGGACAATACATGCAGGGAATTGGAATTGACAACGACTGAAAAGGGGAGAAAATAAATTATGTGAACCCGTGAAATATGTGAAGAATAAGGCCTGACCCGACCTGAACCCGTCTGGCCCCATCGGGTCTCCTTCAGGCACAGACGTCAAGCTCTACTATTATAGGTATTTAACACGCTGATACCCAGTCCTGTTGGAAATAGTAGTTTGTAGGGCAGAAAAGTTCATTAAAAGTTTACTGAAACAGCAATTTTCAAATCGCCAGAGGCCCAATATTTGTGACAGGCAAAGTGTGTGTCAAAATGCCACTTTAAATTCAGCATTGCTGTGCTGCAGAGATGTCCTGGCCTACACTTCATATTTTACAGATTTAAGAAAACATCTTTGTTTGGCAGAGATCCCTGCAAAAATTAAACCATATTCATTTTAATACGTTTTAAAACAAAAATGAGAATAATGATGTAAAAATTATCATTAGCTCTAATAATGAAAGTAAAGTAATTGCAAATGCTCCATCTATAAATGTCACTACAGTAAGTAACGTCATTTTTACAGATGGTAAAATAATACCATTAATTGTTTTCTGTTTTGCAGTAAATCAATTATGCATGTTCTCCTGTGGTGCATTCACAGTAATGAGTTACATAATCTTACTGTGTTGAAATCACAGCTGCAATGATTAATCAAATAATTGATTATTAACTGATTATTAAATTTATTGCAGACTATTGTAATAATTTCAAGTAATTTTTTAAGAAAAAATGTCCAAATTCTCTGATTCTAACTTCTCAAATGTGAATATTTTCTAGTTTCTGACCTTATCTTGGGCTTTGGGATACAGTCTGACATTTTTCATCATTTTGACATTTTATGAACCAAACAACGAACCAATTAATCAAGAAAATGATTGACAGATTAATTGATAACAGGTTTGGAGATTAACAGATTACATGTAATGGTTACAAGTAAAAAAGACTTAATCAGATTATAGAAACATTTAGTAAAACTGTGGATTATTGGTAAGATACTATAATGGAATTACACTTTCTTCTTTTAATACTTGCATATGAGTTAATAAAAAATAAATAATATTTTTGGCTAATTCTTTGGGGCCTAAACCTTAAAAGAAGATATATTTGCTGTCACATATTTAGTTGATCAGTTGGTGGAGCAACACCAAGCAGGCAGCTCTGCCAGAACCACTGATTTTTTGCAGGAAGTTTTTTTTTTAGCTTTCAAGAAGAAGAATGCCTGAAATGGCTTCTTAAACATAACATGTGTAAAGAAGACCGAGGCTGTGCAACTGCCAGACTGCAGTGTGTCACAACTAGTGTAAACCATGATGTGACGCTGAATGTGCATTTGCTTAAAGGCACAATGAAATGTAATTTTACTTCCTGTAATCTGATGTAATGAAGTATGAAACTGGATATTAAAATGGAACAAGGCTAGAATAGGGTTCATATTTGATCATGTCTTATTGGTAGTCACACTCTAATTACAATATGTATTCCAGTTCTTACTCATCCCTCACACAGATTCTTGTTCTTTACAAGTCTTTATTGTTAATGAATTTTAAATTTGGTTTGGGAGAGTAACAGTGAAAAGTGTACTGCTCTGGCTGTAGATTTAGGTACTGATGACACTGACTGATGATTCATGTGTTTCTGACACCCAAAACATGAATCAAAGTAATCCCTGACATCTCACTGCTTGCCATTGACAATGTTCAGGATATGGTATGACCGGTATTTAGTTGGGTGCAGTCTACAACCTCACCGCTAGATACCACTAAATCCTGCACACTGGTTCTGTAGGACTGGCCCTCTTGAATTCCTCATCTCACCCTCCCCTTCTTAGCATGTAGGAGAACCTACGGTTGCCGTGAAGCAAAACGTGAAAGGTGGTATCCAGTGTCAGTCTGGGCTTCTGTTAGACTCACCAGTGAGCCTCTAAATGCTTAACTCAGTAGAGACTGAGAACAATCTCCAAACTTCCGTTATTAAAACTGTGTGGAACCTGCACTGCAAAACCAGCCCAAAGTCTTTGGGGTGGCCCTTCATATTAGAGTGGTGATACAGTTGGGCAATCACACTACCTCAAATCATGATGCTACGATGGTAGAGGGCTCAGTGGTTCGATGACAGTCTACCATCGTGGTGGACGATGGCATCATCCATTGGCCTACCCCAGTTGCATGTCAAAGTCATGTGACTACCACTGAAGATAATGTGGAGAGAGCATTGTGTCCGGTAAGGCATGTTCTTTAAAAAATATAAGGCGCTTAGATTTGTTAGTGGCTGTTCTCACTGCCGTTCAAGCAAATATTCTGTATTTAGAAATCCCTGGTAAGGGGTGAGATCACCAATTGTCTGGTATCGTGAGACTAGGCAGCTGCAGACATATGGCGGGGCAACATGGTTGACTCCATGGAAGAGGACTGGCATCCTCTGTAGATATAAAGGGTGCTAGGGTAATGGAAACACAATGATTCTTATTTTCAGGTAATCATATTCCATTTCTGCCGAATTCTGCTAATAAATTCATGTAAATCTGATTGAAACTTTAATGGGTTGCATTGGCTGCTTTTTGTCTCCGAAATTTATTTAGACTTTCACTTTTCAAACATATACGTTTTCCCCCAGTTGTTTCATGAATTATGAGCCCTTGGTGTTTGAGTTTGCTGCCATCAGCGACGCCGGAAAATCATCAAGGCATCAGCATTTACTTGTTTGTCCCTTAAACCCAAAGTCCATGATTGCTCCTTCATAAATGCAAAGCACACATATAAACACAGCCCTGCGCTTGCTTTCAATCATATGCCCCTCTGTTTGAAATAGCACATCTGGGAATACACAACAGCCAGCTGCCTTAAGGCTAGCCAGCGGACAGCCCAGAAATCAGGTTGAAATATTAATGTAATCATTAAACATTTATGGATGTTTTCTGTTGGACTCTATTGTGCTTAACGTAATTTTAGGTGTGAAACTAGCCTCGCTCATCATCAAATCATCATGGCTGAGGAAAAAAAGTCTGCAGCTGTCTTGTTTTTTTGCTTTGTTTTTTTCTTGAGGTCTCAAAGCTGTCTCCATTTCTGCCTCACTCATATCAGGCTCATGTTTTCTCCCTCTATATAACACCACTGTCTGCTATCTCTCTCTCTCTTGCTAAAGACTTGTATCTGGGGGAAAACATGCCTCCCGCTGAGTTGCGCATGTCAGTAAAACAGTCGGACTGGAAACCATCATCTCTGCTTACACTCCTTGAATAAACAGATGAAGAGCTGAGATACAATGACCAGATCAGGGAAGATGTGAAAAATCAGGACTTCTTGCTTTATTTTATCAAGTCTATCCCGGGAAGACAACAGATGGGCCCTGATTTGAATTCTGATCCATCAGTCTGTGTTCACTTTGGCCGCAGGGGCTGTTGTTGCCATGCCAATGCCAAGTAGCCCTAATTAGCCCACTCACTTGCTACCTTGCAGATATGTTCGGCAGGCAATAAGGGCAGCACGGTGATTGCTCCAATGGTAGCCAGATTGGGACAATTAAACATGTACTATCTGGCAGGTGCTATGCAAACACAAACAGCGGAGGAGTGGCCAAAGTCCTGAGAGGAAGGATGCTGCCATTAGTATTGTCATGGCCACCGTTTTCTACCTGAGCTCTTTAATGAGGGCAAACAAACTTATGGGTAGATAGCTCAGAGGAAAAGAGAAAGAAATATGAGCTAAAGGCAGAAAAGATCTGAGTTGTCCCTACATGCTGGAGTTTTACCTACTTGTTACAGGCAGCACAGCAAAGATAAAGATATCAAAGGAAAGAGAGACGGAGTGAAAAATTACGAGGAGAGTGTTAAATCTGCTTTGTGAGTCCAATTAGTCAAGCGCAGAGGTGTAAAACGACAAAAAGAAGAGAGAGAGGGGGAGAAGACAGTTTCAGAGAGGGAAGGAGGAGGGGGAGGGAGCGATGGATGAGTAGGAAGGGCTACTGGAGGCAGATACAGAGAGAGGAGGCAGGAAGCAGGACAGAGAGACAGACCGACAGAAAAAGAAGCACAGCGGAGAGAAGAGAGGGGGAGGCAGAGCAGCAGCGTCAGTATCTCGTGGCTGCATGCTTTCTACCAGACAAATTTCCATCCTGAAGGGACTCGTGGTGGAAGATCCTTGAATAATGGACTACTAAGCTAAACCTCAGCCACTCCGGCTTATCACCTGTGGACACCACGCTACCTCTAGGGATTGAAATTACAAAGACCTACAGGGATGGAAAGCACTCCGAAAGACCCGAGGATCACTGAGGACTGGTCTTTGTCTCGAGGTAAACTAACACACGCCACAGTCACTGTTATCTGTGTTCTGACAGCAAGGCAATGTGAATGTGTCGCACGAAGGCTCTGTAAAACCAACACATTTAGCTCTAGATAAACACACACAGCACGCTGACATGCTGTTGAGCTTGTGAGTCACGATTTTCAAGCAGCGATTATTTGGAGTGGAGAATAATTAGACAAAATGAGTGGCTTTCAGACAGCAAGGAACATGGGTCTTCAAATGCTATGATGAGTTCACTGCCTCCCAAAGAGACCGGTTGTCTGGTTGTAGGAAGGCTCATCCAGAAGTAATCAGGCCAAAGACGGAACTTGTTCAAAGTTGTCGTAAGAGTGAGGTCATCCAGAGGACAGATATTTCGTGTACGTAAATGAAAACACAACTAAGAGAAATGATGAGCCTCACAAAAAGTGCATTAATTCATCAAGTTGAGATAAAAAGCAATTTTGCACCTTTTGTGCAGTTGAAAAGAAGACTATAAGGACTACACACTGAGAGAGAACTCAGAATAAGAACAATAAAGCTGAAGGAAAATGTTCCTTTATCACAAGAGACTATTAGGGATGCATCTTCTGGTCAAAAATTGGTCAGAAAATATTAAATAGGAATGATAAAACGTTTCCAGAACCCAAGGTGACATTGCCAAATTGCTCGTTTTGTCCATCCAAAACGCAAAGATATTCAATTTACAATGAACAGAGAAGTGGGACAAATCCTCACATTTGAGAAGCTTAAATCAATGACTGCTTGGCATTTTTGCTTAATAAATGACAAATGACTGACTCATGGATTAACCAACCCTCTGACGCTTTCCTCAGACCTGGGCATCCCTGCAGAGATATACTTTATGTAACTGCAGCCCAAGGCAGCTCTGGAACCTGGGCCTTTCGCCAGAACATGGTAGGCGTGTTGACAGTGGTAGGTGTTCCATCACATTGGATGTGATTGGCTGATTGGGTTTAGGTACAAGTTTTGCGTGGTTAAGGTTAAGGTAAGCCTACGTCTGTCAACATGTCCCACACTCAATGTTTCTGTATGGCTAAAATAAACTGTAGCATTTTTCCAGGACAGAAAACAAGAAACATGGATATCAAAAAACAATGTGTTACAATTAATCAGTTAATGGGTTGTTAATTGATTACTAAATAAATCCCCAACTATTACCATATAGTACTTTTTTTATGACAAAAATGTCAAAATACTTTGAATTCAGCTCTTTACTCCTTTAAACAGTAAACTGAATATCTTTGGCTTTTGGGAAAACAACAGACCATACAACAGACGAAACAACCAATCAGTTAATTGAAGAAAAAAATCGACAGATCAGTCGAAAATAATTGTTTGGTTTTGTTTATTCATACTTAAATGTATGGCTGAACAACTTCAGTTAATGACTAAATTCAATTCAAATAGCAGACACAGGACCAAGGACCCAAATAAATACAGATGTGCGTATCATATCTAGAGTAACTTCCATCCATAATTTATTCTTAGATTATAAAGCATTCCTTCCTCTGGGTACCAATTTTGACCAAAACAATATTTTTGATACTTTATTTTGAGAGATATAAATATAAATGTCTGAAAAAATGTTTGTTTAACAAAAAGAGCTAAAGTTCTCAAATATTAAATGTCTAAACATCTGCACCCTTACAAGAAGATATTGCCTAAACAGAAGTAGCCTGGCATTGGCAAAATTTTGATCTAAATCAGAACTATCTGTCCATCTAAAAATAGGTAATAATACTATGAACCCATCAAGTTTCTGAATGCTAGCTTTCAGGTCTTGACAGCCCTTGCTACTTATGCTCTAAATATTTTCCTATTTAAAATCTTAAGACAATCTAGCTGAGCCCTGAACTAAGAACTGACTGAGACAGTGTGTGGCCAGTTGTTGTGACAGTCAGTCAGCATATCATCTCATACACTCAGACAGTCTGCAGAGTACCAGTTCACAGTTTTCAGAGCTTGTTTGCTGAACGCCACATGACGAGAACCATCAAAGACAAAAGCCAAGGCATCAAAAACTGATTAAGTACACATTCAGCACAGGCACAAACATGAGCACAAATACACACAAGGACAGGCGTCCAATTAGCACGGAAAGAGCAAGCTATCTGTCAAGAGATGATAAATGAGTGGAAATTAAGTGGGGGCTGTGTGATGCAACATGCAGGCTAGGGGGAAACAAATGGCTTTTACACTATTTGACAGAAATCTTCCATCCTTTCCTTTTGCAGGTTAAAAGACGGAATGTGACTGAGGAAGAATGAAGGGAAGATGATGATGGTGATGAAGGGATGTGACATCAGTCTTTGCATCAATCAATTTCTCTCTCGCTGCTTGTGAAGGATAAAGCAGGAGTAAGATGGCTGTGATTGTCCAAGTGTCAAGGGATCAGTCTCTTTGAGCTGTCTCCAAGGAGTCTACATGACGTACGTACAGGTCTCTGACCTCTGGTGCAACTCTGCCCTTCCTCTGATCAGAGGGAAGTGAAGGATTTGACTGAGTTGTGTCCAGAAAAACAGCCAAACAAGCTTGTTTTCTTGTATTACTTTTTCTTTCTTCCTTCACTATTCTCTGGAATATGAGGTGACAAACCTGACATGGTCTGACAGAGGGTGCTATGGACCATATCGGGATCTTCACCATCTCCAGAGAGACAAAGAGACGAGTGTGAAAGACATACAACACCTGAAAAGTGGAGAGCAGTGGAGAGAGCAGGATTGTTTAGGCACTGGAATCATTTTCAGGCGGGGATGAGACTGGAGGCAATGGTCCAAGCACAAAGGACAATGAAGAGACAGAGCTATGCATGAAAGAAAGCATTGATCTTAGTGCACCGCACTGATGTTGCAAACCACATGCCCCCCATTGAGGGGCGGGTGTGTGTTGCTTTCTGTGCTTCACAAAGAGACTATTCCTTTCGCCTGAGTGAAGCCAGTATCCCCAAAGCCAAAGCTTGCGGAAGACATTTCACTGTCCGTCAGATTTCGATATGTTGACAGAAAGAATGCAACGAATCAACTGGACGAGGTGAAGAAAGATCTCGTAAGGTCAGAGTACGATGGGATGGTTTGATATTCCTTGTGGCCGCTTCGATTGCTGCTGAGCTGGAGAGGACACTGCTGGGAGGGAGTGGTGAGTTTACGCCTGACATCACACCTGTACTCTGTTTTCTTCAGTCCAAACCATAAACCACATCTTCTAGTATTCTTACATTTGCTTCATTTAGGCTCAGCATGCAAACCAGGGCTCTCAAATGGCTTGTTTGCTGGACAGATTCTTCTAACTTCAGCACAGCTGTTCAGTTGCTACCTGAAGGGGGCGTGCTTTGGGACCGTTTCTGAAAATTATTAATTTGTTTGACACAGACCCCCCAAGGCATATGTCAGATAGAAAGGAGCTTTATGATTCTGCTTGACAGATTTCGTTTGAAGCATCCTTTACTTGTCTGCTCTTTGCCATAACATACCTTCTCTGCCATGCCACAACACAAACTGCAAATTAGTATGGTACTCACAACCCAACATTGACAACATAGAACTTGAACTTACCAATAATAGACTTCTGATTCTACAGTGAATAAAGTAGTATTTGGTGCCTTTTTTGTTGTATCTCTTTCAACTGACTCACAAGTACGTGCAGTGTGATTGACCCTTGCCATCTGAGGAACCTTCCTCTTAGATATGTTATTTACCATATCCTACACACTAAACAACAGCACATACACAAGTATATACTAGATTCATTATTGAATTTTGCCAGGGAATGACCTTCTCAGTCACAAGTCTTGTTATGCAATTAGGCTTCTGTATTCCTGAGGTTTCTAAGAAAAACAAATTAACGTCTAAAAAGAGCGTGTACTTTTCCAAGAGTTTCCCAAGAGTGTGGTTTCAAAATGAAATAAAATTAGTAAGTATCCTGATAAAGTACCTTTCATGTTTCCATTCAAGATGATGTTATCATTTTTTTCCCCTTGAAACCTCAGGGGGCTGTCTCAAACCTCATCCACAAAAACATTGACACGATTGTACTTCAGTGTTCTGAAGAAGACCCCTGAAAACCTGAAATCTCACGGATACTTTTTCACCATATTTCCCTTGCCACAGGTAAAAATTAGGCTAAAACAGACATGCTGAGCAGTTCTTTGGCAGATGATTTATTGTGCATGTGTGACGTCATGAAGTGCAGCTCAACACTTTTTTGATATTGTTATTTATTCTGGAGCAGCACTGTCAATAGAGGTGAAATTCATATTATCGGTGGCCCAATACCTCTCGTAACCCTAACCTTCAACTCATTGCCCTTTTATAGCTCATTCTTCCCCAAAAGCAAAAGGCAAGTGCCAGCTGCAGTTTGATTAAAAAAATGAGAACTATGAGACTTTAATATGCCTTAAAAATGCTTTTATTTAATAGACTTTTTTGTGCAAACTGTCCTCCAGGCCTCTTCCTCTCATCAGGATAATGCACACATCCCCAGTGCTGATCTCTGCAGCCACCATGAGCAACATGACGGTGCTTGACACTGCCGACCCCTATGACCTTGACATGACCTCCTCCGAGGCCATCTACCCCATCAGCTTCCAGGTAATTCTTCATCCTCATACACACAGCTCAGATGCCTTTTTCAATCAAATCAGTATGACATGATAACATGATATCTTCTTGCAAGTAGGTCAGAAAGAGATCTGGCTTTTCAGTAATATCTTGATATTTTTGGGATATTCCGCAATATGCAATTTATGTCTCGATATAAACATTTTCACCATAAATTCTCAAACTGTGCGAACATATGATGGTCTGGGTGATATGGACAAAATCAGGTATAAGTAGTACATTTCTGACAAAATACTTCACAACATTGCGACAATATTTTGGGGTGCAGGAGGTCCTCTGTTCAAATCCCGGAAGAGCCCCGAGATACATTACTTCCTCCCCAAACAAACAAAGTATCCACTAAACAACAGAACATATGAAGGACATCAAGACAAATACATTAAATTTTAAGCCCACAACCTTTTAAACATATTAACTATAGTGAAAATGTGACATGTAACAATGACTTTTTTGATTAATAATCATCAGTTATGTGGGTATAATGACTAAGTGGGTAATGGGAAATAACAGAACAGCTTGAACCGTCTGGTAAGTTAAGAAAGTTACATCACTGTAATACAGCCTTTAAAAGCAGGATAGATATAATATTGGTATATCATCCATTAATGAGTTGGAATTTGGATTTTGGGGACTAAAACATATGGTGTATTCCACATTATTAATATGCATTATCATGACTACAATGGCAATGAATGCCACACTAAATGCCACTATGTTCTTTGTGTTGGTAGGTTTCTCTGACAGGCTTCCTGCTTCTGGAGATAGTTTTGGGCCTGAGCTCTAACCTCACCGTGCTCGTCCTCTACTGCATGAAACAGAATCTCATCAGCTCCGTTTCCAACATCATCACCATGAACCTGCATGTGGTGGATGTGCTGGTGAGTCCTGACCTCCATTATCAGTTACTCTTTTTGGCCAACAGGGATTTATCATCCTGTGGTTGGATACTGAGACTTACGGTGTTTAAAAAAAAAAAAAAACCTCTCAGCACTGCTACCACTTCTGCAAATCCACCATTACGCTTTTAAATTTGGACTGTGTCAGTCAGTTGGCTGGGACTGGAAGTTGCATTCAGTTCATATGGAAGAATGTGCTTTCGGTTGCTCCTAAACGTTGAAGATTTGAATCATCAATCAGACCTCATTCCATCAGTTGACTCATTGCCCTCTGAAGCTCTCGGCTCCAGTCAGCTTAACTACTTTTTAAACCAGACACTGGGAGAACCTCCTCTACTGCCATCCACTGTTTGCCACAGCTTGGATTTTATTTTTGTAGCCCTGGCCACAAGTTCTTTTGCTTATAATAACATCAATGTCAACTGGCTGAGTGCTGAGGTGCTGGAATAAAGTGACATTGCTTTAGTAGGTACTATATTATCATCATGAATAGAGCCAATGACCAGACATAAGAAATAAAAACCATAACAGTAGTTTTCCCTTAAGCTTTTGATATGTACTGGAAACAAATGTAACATATTTGGGATGTGACCTGAATTTCTGTCTCTTTTCTAGGTGTGTGTATGCTGCATCCCACTGACAGCTGTGGTGGTTTTACTGCCTTTGGAGGCGGATACGGCCATGATCTGCTGTTTTCACGAGGCCTGCGTCTCCTTTGCGAGTGTAGCTACAGCTGCTAACGTCCTGGCCATCACTGTGGACCGCTACGACATCTCAGTGCGGCCAGCGAACCGTGTGCTTACAATGAGCAGAGCTGTAGCTCTACTGGGATCCATCTGGGCTCTATCCTTTTTTAGTTTCCTGGTTCCCTTCATGGAAGTGGGCTTCTTCATCAACTCTGGTTCTGACCTTGTGAACCAGACTGCAGTTGCTCAAACAAACGAGTACTACACAGAGCCGGGTCTGTACTACCACCTGCTGGCACAGATCCCTATATTCTTTTTTACAGCTGTGGTAATGCTAGTGACTTACTACAAGATCCTTCAGGCACTGAACATTCGCATTGGAACACGTTTTCAGCACAACCTACCTAAAAAGAAGCAAAAGAGCAAAAACACTATCTCTTTGAGCACTGCAACACAAGCAGAGTCGACTGATGCTTCACAGAGCAGCACAGGAGTCAGGGCAGGTGGGAATGCACCTTTGGGCATGCGAGCATCAGTATCAGTCATTATTGCCCTAAGACGAGCAGTAAAGCGTCATCGGGAGAGACGGGAGAGGCAGAAACGAGTCTTCAGGATGTCTCTCCTCATCATCTCCACGTTCCTCCTTTGCTGGACTCCAATAACTGTGCTCAACACCATCATCCTCAGCACTGGGCCCAGCGATTTAACTGTTCGCCTCCGCTTGGGCTTCCTGGTGATGGCTTATGGGACCACTATCTTTCACCCACTCCTCTACGCCTTCACTCGGCAGAAATTCCAAAAGGTTTTGAAAAGCAAGATGAAGAAGAGGGTGGTGTCTGTAGTAGAGGCCGACCCTACGCCAAACAATGTGGTCATCCATAACTCGTGGATTGATCCCAGGAGGAACAAGAAGGTCACCTTCGAGGACACGGAAGCCAGACAGAAGTGTCTCTGCTCGCAGGATGCCGAGTAATAGGATTAACACAAATGTAAATATGTCAGATATGTACAGTAAATGGGAACTGGTTACATTCCACTCAGAAAAGTGAAGTAACAGACTATGGCAGATCAATTTTAAAATCTGGCGCTTTAGAAGGAAATAGAGTTTTTTATGCAGTTCTAGCAAAAAAAAAAAAACATGAAAGCAATGTGACTATTAAGGGGAAATATATTACACATCTAAACAAGCTAAACAGATGAGTGCTCATTAACTGCTGGAGTACATCTTGGGCAGCTTATTAAAAGAATACTAAAATCATGACCTCAGAAAAAAGTTGTGTTCCCTGAGATCAGAGACATGGACATAAAGGAGGAGTTTCCTGAAATAAACATCCCGTGTAAAAAGGGAAACTACCAGCAGCTGAATATGTATGAGTTGAAGGACTGCATTTACAGTTGATTTTATTCCTCAGTAGAAAAAAATGTCTCAAAATAGGTGTCATAGGCACACAAAGAGGGTAATTTATTACTATTTATTGTGGAATGTCGTGGAGTGCACTCAAGGACAATTCAGTCATAACTCTGTATCTAGGCAGCAGTGTGTGTTGTTCTCTGGTTAATGTAAGATGAGACAAACGTCTATGTACAGACACAGAATACCTTGATATTGTTTGTCACCATTTGTAATAAACAACCAAAGGCACAATATGTGTCAGTATCCCTCTGCTCTCTTTAGCTTCTCCATGTGGAAACAGATACAGAGATAGGAGGCATCAGACCATGTGAAATGATGTTTGTCCTTCACTTTGCTCAGTGAGGTCACTTCTGTCTCTTGTGACATGTGAAGAACTGAGGGACAGGCTTTAAATCAGTTGCTCAAACTAAGGTAACTGTTTGCATTTTGTGCAAGAAAATCATTATTATTTTATAAGTATAAAAGGAAAGAAGTACAGATCATTACAGTTTAAGGACATCCTGTTTCTCCAACCAATACGATTCAGTGATTCCTCCAGGGCGGCTGCGTTGGGAGGGCGGCTGGAAATCAGTGACTTTTGCTCTGTGACTAAAGCAGAAACATAGCAACACAAGGCGAAACACAAACGCAGACTTTCAAAGTAAATTTTCAAAATAAAAGTCTCTGAATATGTCCATAAACATTCAAATGTTAAAAATTCACCACATAAAATTAAATATTTGGTGTCTCTCAAGGGGGGTGGTGGGGTCCCGTAGGAGGAAACAATTGTAGGGGAAACACTGCTGTTTACTTGTTTGAAACACAGATTTACCAATTCACCAAGACCTTAAACAGCCTGTGTTGTTTTAAGACAAGCTACTTGATATGGACAAATTTTAAAAAATGAAAGGATTGGCAGATCTGGCAAATTTGAACTGCCATTTTAATCTATCACACGCCTTGTTTTGCAATTAGTAAAGTAGGCAGTTGTTCTTTTCACAACCAAAAAAATGGAGGAACATAATCACAACACAAGACCAACTGAGGAGGGGGTGAATTTCTACGTCAAAGATGATAATGCTAAGGCTTCCTGCTGACTGAAATGAAACTTCCTTACAGTAATGGGACCATAAAACAACAAATGTGAAGTCATCTGTCACACAAATCGGGCAAAGCACATCAAATGAATGGAAAGTCAACTGTAAAACTTGGTTTAGGGTTAAGCTAGAGGGGCTGCATGTTAAAATTTGCACGGAGTTGCTTACAGCTGCTGGTATTTGCATTCGGTGCATATTTGGTTCAAGACATCGGTGTGCTAACGCGGTCACAATGACTATGCAAACATACTGATGTTAAGCAGGTACAATGTTAACAATGCTCACCACCACAGTTTAAAAGGTTAGCATGCTGACCTTTTGCAAAACAGTACTAAACACTAGGGGTGTAAATCAGAAGTTTCATCATGATGCGATATTATATTAATTACGTGGGCAACATAACAGTATTTGCTGATATCACAAAGTCTGCCAGTTGATATCAGATGATATATCTCCATTTAAAACATTCAGTTACATTTATGTCAACTCACAAAGAGAAATTAGATTATGATTCAACTATTGAAATCTTTCAGACATTTTTGACAGAGACATGGCATGGGAATTTCAAAATAAAGGCATGTCTTAAAGGTGATGATACAGATGGATATTTTTTCACTTTTCATCAATCATTTTAGATCACTGACAGTAGAATCTACAGATCAGTCTGGATCAATGTATCGTTACACCCCTACTTCAGGCACTGGACAAACTGAAATTTGAACCCAATGACAAAAAGTGAAAGTGATTACGGTGTATGCTGAGGGGTGTATGAATGTGTGATGAGCAAGGTTGGATTAGGATCCATCCTCTGAAGACCATGAATGTCTGTACAGAATTTCATTTCGATCCATTGTTGGGATATTTCAGTCTGGATCAAAGTGGTCCACTGACAAATCAATACTGCCATCCACAGAGCCCCAAACAAAAAGTAAACGCAAGTATGTCAATATAATTTTGTGCAATTCATATAATTTCTATACTGTGTATTTTATTGAAGATTTTTTTCAATTGAGGTCACCTCTGGGAAAAGGAAATAGCACAGGAATTGAGCCATTGTTCAGACAGCCCTCTTTAACTCCTACTAAAGTGGTTCCTAGATCCCACACAATGCACCATAACAAAACACAAAGCAGCATAGTCCACTTGAGAAATTGTTGGAATTGTTGGACAACAAGCAACTGGCACAGCAGCAGAGACTAGAAGCCGACACTGTAACACCTAGAAGAGTTTGTTGCTGTGCAGTGGAGAACACCGAGGACGTTGACCCCATTTGAAAGCTCTTGCAGCCCTGGAATTTGTGCGAGGCTGTATGTGTTTGTGTGTGTGTGTGTGTGTGTGTGTGTGTGTGTGTGTGTGTGTGTGTGTGTGTGTGTGTGTGTTATGAGAAGTGGTCACAGGCTAGCAGTCACAGGCTTCTGAAAACACTTGTCCTTGTGAACCCGCTCTGTCACGCTTAATGCCTTGTGATTAACTAAAGGTAGTATGGCAGATAACTGGTGGCGGTGACATGCAATGCATCAATCTCACTTTTCCTGTGCTGACACCAGAAGGTCACACAGTCCTCTGAACCGGTCCAGCCATTGTTACGCAACAATTCTGACCAAGAGACTGAGACCAAGTCTACAATGAAGACCTAAGAGAAAAGGATACCTGGGGTTGAACTAGGTATCATTACCTTCTACTACAACCACTATATAACATGACTCTACACAAACTGGGACATAAACTCTTTCAAGTAGTCTCTAAACATTTCATTTATAACATATCAAAAGGTTTAAGGAATACGAGCAG
The DNA here is from genome assembly GCF_056507025.1 of Lutjanus erythropterus. NCBI lineage: Eukaryota > Metazoa > Chordata > Actinopteri > Lutjaniformes > Lutjanidae > Lutjanus > Lutjanus erythropterus. The sequence continues at coordinate 4,122,843 of NC_139338.1, forward strand.
GGGAAGTATTAAAAAAATACTGAAATCGATCATGCCACAAAACATAGATTCATGCATGTCATCTTGTGTGATGTCCACACAAAGGGATCAGTGCTGTCTAGGGCTGAACGATTAATAGCATTTGTGATAATATCGCGATATGATAAAACGCGATTTTGTAATCGCAACATGTGCAATTACAATGTGGCCACGTAAAAAAAAAAGAAAGAAAAGTGATGTGAGAGGGAGAGAGAGAGAGAGAGAGGGAGAGAGAGAGAGAGAGAGAGAGAGAGAGAGAGAGAGAGAGAGAGAGAGAAGGACCACTCGACTGCATCAAGTTTTTATGCTGCACCTTAAGCTGTTGTGCAATGGCCTCTGGCTTGACGGAACAGTCAGAAAGTGACTTAACTGAGACTTTAGTCTTGAAGAGGAACAGCACATTAGCAGTGTGGAATTATTTCAGTTTTAAAAAGGAAGATGCTGCACAGCGTCAGGTGTTGTGCAGAACATGCCATGCTACTGTTGCTACTTCACGGGGCAACACTACAAACCTCTCCCAGCACTTAAAAAAACACCACAAAGCCATTTACGACAGTTGTATGGTTAAAATGCCGAGCACCAGTGCACCACACACGCTAAACCCAAGACAGGCATCATTGCCCGACATGTTTGAAAGTGTCACTCCATATGAGCGTAGTTCTAAACGGCACAGGGAAATCACTCGGGCAAAAAACGAATTCATTGCTAAAGATATGGTGCCTCTCAGCACAGTGACCAAGCCTGGGTTCACAGCATTGATAGTGAAGTGCAAAGAGCAAGTTGCACTGAGCATTTAAAATCTTTATTTTGCAGAATGTTTAAAAAGTGCATGCTATTAAACAGTGCCTTTTTTTTTCAATGACTTTGTGAGTTAAATACATAGAGGCAAAGCCAAAGATTTGTTGCTCTTATGTTTCTGTAATGAACTCTTGCATCTTATTGTAACATCTTTTAATTCTAACAAAGACACCCAGCCTATGGGAAATAACATTTTATACTAAATGTATCTAATATTGTGTTGGCCATATTAAAATAATTCATGACGTTTTGTTGGGGGAAAAAAGAGAATAAAATAATAATAAAAAAAAAAACACATATTAAATCGCAATCGCAATATTAGAGAAAAAAATCGCAATTAGATTATTTTCCCAAATCGTTCATCCCTAGTGCTGTCCACAATCATTCATGTTTTAAATGAGACATGGAGCTGGATGCAGTATAGTGAACGTGCAAAAGGAAATTCTTAACCCTTAAATTGATCAAAACTGCAAACAGTTGTTGGATTTAGCCCTAACATTGATACTAGGGTTGGACCGATGAAAACATTTCCAAACTGGTTTGATATTTAACCAAATACTGGACCAGTAATACAGAATTTTTCACCAGGTGCCGCATGCAATTTAGTGACTCTGAGTGAAACATAATGAGAGCCCATGAATTAGAAAGAAGATGCAAGTCGGTGAGTTTTCTGCAACACGTTCTGCTGTATAATAAAAGACTTGTTCAGAAATGAGGGGTTTAACTTTCTGTTCATTATTGCCAACATTCACATTCATGACTGTAATGCCAATCTAGCAGTCACAATTTTTTATTTTTTAGTGATATACAAGTTCAATTTCAAGTGCTATTTATGAATATTTGTACATTTATGCTAATCACTGCTAACATTTATATGGATTGGATTTGAAGCCTAATATAGTGATACTGATTTAAATTACTTTAGGAAGCAAAACAGTGGTACCAGAGTATGGTTAAGACGCACATTTGATCTCTTAGTACTTTTTACATGTTACAGAAAAGACTTTTATGAGTAATATAAGTTTGTCATATTTTCTGTGGTAATTTATGGTACTTCCAACCCTTTCTTACCTCACAAAATGCCTGCACTAAAAAAGGCTTTTTGGGTAAGATCATACTAGGTCATTTTCAAAACTTTCACTTAACATGATTCCTGAAGACTTTTTTTCTCTCATTCAGAACACACTGGATTTTATGTTGCAATTTGTATCAAGTTGACTCAATCTTGTGGGTAAGAAGCCTGGACTGTTCTTTATCTGATGTATCTCCATGTTGGGCAGGACATTAGACAGCAACATACGCTTCACACAGTCTTTATCAAATCTACCACTGTGTAACATCCCTTCCCCATAATCTCTCCAGTAGCAGAGTCAGGTGGGCTGCGTTCAACAATTTCTGTAACTTTACAAAACAGATACCCTGACAATCACGCCAATTTACTCAGCGCTTAGCCAGCTGTGCGGAGGTGTGAAGCTACAAAAGGTGTGAAGTTCTCTCTTAAGCTCTCTTTTTCATTCTTCGCACAACTACTTCTGTCACTTTTCATGTCTACAGACAACACAGTGAATGCCTCCATGACAGACTGTCCGCATCATATCATCCTGCATTCAAGACATACAACCTTGCTGGTTTCAAGCATACTGAATCTTCCAGTGTAATGTAGTGGGGCTATCAATTATGGAAAGAGGGTAGTTTGATTTAATAGACAACAAAGACATCGCTGCTAAAAATACTGTGATGTCTTTATTGGTTGGACTTTTTACCCACTAGCAGAGATTGGAATAACTGAGTACAAATATTTTGTTACTGTATGTATGTAGTTTTCTCACTTATCAGTACTTTACTTGAATATTTATTTTTCTGATAACTTTTTACTTTTTCTCCCTACATTTTAATGTAAATATTTGTGCTCTCTACTCCTTAGATTTTCAAAACAGGCTCATTATTTTAGTTTTAATGCAATACATTTAATGCAATTGATCAACTATTTTGAATCAATGCACGCTTGCCTTCTTGACATCAAGAGTGATTACAACCTAAATGGATGGGACAAAACATAGAAATGACAATTTTTTTGGTGTATCCATCAGTGCATATCAGACATGACAACAAAAACAACATAAAAGATGAAAAAGACGTAATGACAAAAAGGTGTAACAAAAAAAAAAAAAAAAAAAGAGGTAACAACAGAAAACTGACATAAGACAAAGAAGATACAAGAATAAAAATGATAACAAAACAAAAAAGACATACAGAAGACTTAAAACAATGTAAAAGATGTAATAACACATAACAGACGTAACCAGATGAAAAACAAAGTAAAAGACAAAGATGAAGCACAACGTAACAAGACACAAAATGCTTTAAAATACACAACAAGACAAAAAACACATTAATTACATAAAAGACATAAGAAGATGAAAAACTGACAAGACAAAGACTCAAGAAAAGGTGAACATTTAGTTCATTTAGCTTTGCACAGTATCAGTCAGTAGAATTGTCCATCAGAGGATGACTTTTTACTTTTATACTCTGAGTACATTTCAGATTAGTTTTTCACTTTTACTGCAGTAAGGAAGTTGAATTTGTACTTCTACTTTAACTAGAATCTTTTTTTACACTTTTTTTATTTCTGTTTTTACCTGCATGTAGTTTTGCCATGTTTGTCCACTAGCAGGATTACAAGATTAGCAGAAAAGTTGCACTGCTTTCCAAGACAACAAGTGCTCATGTCGTGGAACCTTTAACAGGAATTCACCAATATGAATCTACAGGCCACCTTTGTCCACTCTATGTCGAGTAACAAATACTGGCCAATATCATAAAAAATAACTTGGGTATAGTCCAGTGACGAAGCTACCTCAAAGCACATGAATTCTTGCAACTATTCTGTGAGCAACTACGGGAAGTAACAGCATTTGTCAGCTCACTGTCTTAGCCCACAAGTCCACCTTGTTGAGCCCCTCTGGCTCTGAACAAGCCCCCCTTGTAGAACTGAAGGCAGCAGCATCCAGCTCACAAGCTCACACAAGGTGTTTCATGCTGGGCTGGCTGCCAGCCAGTACAAGCAAATGAGTGGTCAGTGAGGAGAGCAGAATGCCACAGTATGCCAAAGACACCTACTCTAGTTATGTTTCTCTGGAACCCAAGAAACAAACCAGAGCTTCAACAACAGTGGATGTCTGATAGGTGGCCAGTAAGGTCACCAATGTTGCACTATGACTACAGGTTATGATCTGATGTTGGCTATTTATGAACTAAGTTGATTAGAGCTGCAACTATTCATTGATTATCAAATTAATTGACAACTATTTTGTTAAACGATTAATCGTTTTGAGTCATTTTTTAAGAAAAAAAAGTTCAGTTTCTCTGATTTCAGTTTCTGGTTTATTTGGTCCACTGTAAACTGAATCTAAATCTTTAGGTTGTGGACAAAACAAGACATTTGAGGACGTCACTTTGGGCTTTGGGAAACACTGATCAGCATCTTTCACTATTTTTTGACATTTTATGGACTAAACAACTAATCAATTAATCAAGAAAATAATCAACTTCTGAAATTAATCGTTAGTTGCAGCCCTAAAGTTGATACTAAGTTGAGCCAATGTAAAATTTAGGATTTAGCCAAATAATGGATCAGTGTTACCAAATTTTACCACTAGTTGTCACATGTGACTCAGCTACTCTGAATGGAACTTAATGACAGGCCATGAATTACAGTGAAGATGCAAGTCAGTGAGTTTTTCTACATGTTTCTACAAATGTTTCACAATAAAAGACGTGTTATTCAGGCAGTTAGCATAAAATCAAACTGATTTAAGCTTCCAACCAATCCAACCTTAGTTGACACAGTATATCAAAGGAGAAATCTGTAATATATTTACTATAACAAATCACAAAACGACTAAAATGTGTCATCAGAGATCAAGATCCTTTGAAATTTTCAATCCAGATCAGAATAACTGTTTTATGTCTGATTCAAATTAATAAGAGCTCAAATTAATACAGACTTTTTGACAAATGAGTAAGTATCCATTTATGATTCATAAAAAATAATTCATAGTATTATAGAAGGCACAGATGTTTATAACTGTTGTTAAATGTTAATGGAGTTTGGCAGCAGTGAGAAAGGCAGGTACTTAACTCATCATCCAGAGTGTTTTATTTCAGAGCAGCTGGCTTTTGTTTCCAGGATAACGGGCTTCACTTTACATTGACAGACAACTGACATAAACTGTTATAAGCAGCTGATTAACTTACAGTGGAGGACTCTTCCTCACTTGGTATTGTCAATTTACAAGATTTGCACACATCCTACGCTCCCGCAGCCTGCCTGAGCGTCCCTGAGTCTGGGGAGGAGGGGAAACAACTCACTGCAACCATAGATTGTATATTAAATAGGATTTATAAATCTATGGCTCCCAACTCGCTATTTGAAATGCTGTGCTCATTTTTGCACATGCAGTTGCTACATATTGCTCATTTAAGATTCAGTGCTATGAATTTTCTCCAGAGCTGCGTGAAGAAAAGTGCCCCAATCGAGAAATGCAGGCAACCTTATAGTGTTCAGTGCTCCTTCAAACTTCTAAGGGCTTTGACTCGCGCATGTGAGTCGAACTGAACTTTTCCTTATTCAGTGTTAAGTATATTGCTTTGGGTACATTACTGTGATCTTATGGGTTGTGCACCGACCTCACAGTAAAGTGTGGGTCTGCACACTGTGTGCTGCAGCGCCTTTCCACTTTGCTGAGACCGTTTAATGCGCAATGGTGTGCAGATTTCACATGTGAGTTATTAAAGCTGTAGACAACTACACTTCAACAACAACAACTTCACACTGCATTATTATAAGATGATTAAAGCACTTACTGGGCAAATACGTTTGTGTATTTTTACCAAGGTTGAATTTAGATTTTATTAGTACTAATTGGCAATGAGTTTCACAGGAAAGATTTTGAATGACCAAAATAATGTTAGGAAAAAATCACAATAGTCATCAATGAAAGGTGTCTGTGTGGAATTTCAGTTCTCCTTATCATAAACTGTTTCCAGAGAAAAGTAAACAGGAACAGATGGTGCAACAAAAAAGCATTTAAAAAAAGAATGAAACAAAAGATTTCAGCACAATGAGGCTGAATTCAGTCAAGGCTGAGAGGAAAAATGAGACTAAACAAATAAATAGAAAGTATAAACATAGCAAATATTAAAGCCAGTTTGTAACAAGGCACAGCAGAGGCCAGAAGTCATCAGCAAATTGGGAAAGGTCCTTCAATAAAACCTGGATTTAAGTTAAGATTCTAGACCTAATGCTACACAAAAGCCTGTTCCAAAGCTTCAGCACAAGCACTGCAAAAACTCTAAAACCATTTTATTGCATCTGTTCACTGATGTAATCCAGCATTTTCTTTGCAATAAGTAAGTCCTTAAAATGTTTCCAGAAGATACAAAGAAGCCAGAACTGGGCTGAAGCTCCAGCTGCAGAGCTTTCAACACTTTCATGTTCAAATTCAGGCCAACTGTTAGAAAGGTAAACAAGGTATTCACTCATTCTTGAGAACTGGGGAGAAAAATGTATTCTGAAGGGGTTTTGATTTTTAGTCTTCAATTATACTGGAAAAAATATCTTAAAAGATCAAACTGATTAAACAGTTTGACGAGCTAAACTCCTCGAGATTATTTTTTTTTTAAATGTAGATGTCAACTCAGATGAAAAATTGTGTTGATACATTTTTCATTTCACAGCATAGTCATAATGAGCAGCCATTTATTTTTTTAAGTGTCTCAGAGTTCTCTTAATGCTAATCACAATACACATTTTTAAACTATAATTCTTATTTATCTTTGATTTAGAAGAGCTACAGAGTTGACATGTTATGTTTGAGACACCTCTGATAGTAATATTATTTAATAAATATGTCTAAAAATAGAAAGATAACCAGTGCTTGAGCAGTATTCCTGCCTTTTTTAAACCAGAAAATGAGACAGGGGTCCTTGGGGTATAGCTAACCCTTTTTTATGCCTGATTAAATCATGTTTTTGTAAAAGTGTGAAGGAGTTGACAGAAATCTGGGACACAACTTTAAAGGGCCAACATTCTCATAAAAATCTATTTTTATCACAAAGATGATTACAATAGGACATTTTTATATCTATGTTATCAGTAGGTATTGTTAGTTTTAGATTTTGAGGGTTTTTACACATTTTGAAGTTGTGAATTCTTGTATGGGACATGGCTGTTTTCTGTCACAGAGCAAGTTTAGAAATGAAAAAATCAAAACACATGGTACACATATTTTTAGTTTTTTGGTAGGACAAGATTTGTCCCAATTCTCAAGAATGGATGAATTATATAACCATGGTGAATGGATTAAAAAGCATGTATGGGTCTGGCAGAATTACTAAAATACAAACCTCCTCTTTTCAAAATATTCCTAAATTGGTAAAAAAAAAAAAAAAAACAGTGCTCTGATCTTTTTGTATGTTTATGTTTGAGTTCTGCTGAAGTTCTGGATAGTGTTAAATCTGTCGAGCCATCCTCGAGCAGGATGCCGTGCACCCTACAGCTGACACAGCAGGCCCCATGCTCCGATTTAAAGGTCAACAGCTCTGCCGTCACTGAAGCTGCTCTATGATATCCTCTTCCTGTGATCATGTAGACCACAACACATCCAAACTACAGGCTCTACTGTAGCCAGCCACTGCTCCATACACACATTTCCTGCAGCCAAACACCTTGCCTTGCGTCTGCTTCCACAACAAATGATCCCTACCTGCCAAGACTTCCGTTATTTCCAAAATCAGCTTAAAAGAAGCAGATGTGAGCAATGCATTAGACATCTATAAACACGCATGTCCTTACCTAGTTCGTTGAGGCTCTGAGCAGCCTTGGTGATCTCCCTGCTGCCCCCCTGCAGCTGACCCTGGAGCCTCTTGCTCAGGTACAAGATACGAATGATCCTCCGCAGCAGGTCGCAGGCCACCTGGAGCAGGAAGAGAGGGAGGAAGCGAGACAGTGAGGTTTGTGACTCTTTTTTTTTTTTTAAATCAAAATATCAAGGGATTAAGCTAGGGTCACCGGATGTCCTGAAAAATTAAGAACAGACCCAAATTATGAGCAGTTGTCCTGAGTCCAGACTTTTTTTACTATCTGTCCTGAAAATGAACTGTTACAGTAATAAATAACATGAACAAGATAAAACAAGTGCTGCTGTATGCCCTATGCTGAGACTGGAAGGCAGAAAAGATAAGGACATTTGACTTGGTGACAGTGAAATTGAAAACTGCTGCACCAAACAGTCGTTGGGTTTCGTTTTCCAAGTGACAGACAGCTGACTTCATGAAAAAAAAAAAAAACCCAAATCCCCTGTCACAAATTTCACCCATTGTCATCTGGTCCCCCTAAAATAAGTAATTAGTAAAGTCAGTGTGATGCAGTGCTGATGCGTTCTCAAGTGAGATGGTGAAACCAAGCTTGAGCCATCGTTCCTGTACTAAAAGGCATGCAGAAAGATAAAATAGCCCCTAAAAAAACAAGTAAGAATGACGTTATAATTACATCATCAAATGAACCTGAGGATGATGTGGGAGTAGTCCCTCAGCCACTTGCTTCACTCCTGTATTTGATGTTTTCTCGGACTTATAAAATGTCCCTGCTCCACAGAAATGTTGTTGCTGTTAGGAGATTTTAGAATTGCGACTAGAGCTGGAAAGGCTATTTTGATCATCAATTAACTGGTTTGAGTAATTTCTTATGGAAAAAAAAGTTCAGCTTCTTAAATGTGAATATATCCTGGTTTCGTTACTCCTCTCTGACAGTAAACTGAATATCTTTGAGCTGTGGACAAAACGAGACATTTGAGGACTACATCTTGGACTTTGGGAATTTCCACATTTCCACATTTTTCACCGTTTTCTGACATTTTATACACCTAACAACTATTAATCAGTTAACTGAGAAAATAATTGTTAGTTGCAGCCTTAATTGCAACCCACTCAAATTACTGCACCACACTGGCTCCAGTATTTCTGAATCTTCAACATCTTACAAATCATACAGATATTTAAAGATATTAATGTTTCCCAAGTATGTTCTTTTACTATAGATACAAGATACAATTCATAGAGGGTATTCATCCAGATCATGTTTTATTCTTTAACTAATTCAAATTTTAACTTCTCAACCAGACAGGTGACTGATTTTCTTCATAAATCTCATTAGCAGATGTTAATTTTCAGTAAGATATATGCGTTGACCGGTGGAGCACTTTTTCTGTTTTAGTAAAATGACACCGGCTCACCACTCCCTTGAACGGATTTGTTCTCAAGTCATGTGTATGATTGATTTTGGAGAGTTTACCATATTCAAACATTTTAGTCAACAGGGATGGGCAATTCTGAGTTTGAAAATCAGAAATTACTCTTCATAATGATGTTGATATTATCTTGTTTGACTCAGAAATTCAAATTATTATATAATTCTAATTTTTTTTCATATAGCCACACATTAATTTAGATTGGCTATCACCATTAGCATTAGGTCTATATCTATTCATGCAGGTTTATGCAAGTCCCTGTCCAGGGAACATCCTCTGTTGCAATGTCTGACAGTCCAACATCATCTATATTGTCATACTTTGAGTATTCTGACTCCCCCTTGACCCCTCCACCCACTGCAGGCATCGATCACCTCTGTGGCAAGACATTTTTTGGAAGCCATTTTCATACGGGACCATTTCTTCTTTAATTCAGCTACAGTGCAACCCTCGGGTGACACGGCATTAACAGCACTCGCTAGTGTTCTACATCTTGACTTTCTTTGAATTCCACTCCTGACACTGTTAAATAAATTCCTTTCATGGATCTCTGAAAGCAGGACTTCAATCTCCAAACTTGCAGAGTTCTTATTTTCACTCTTGGATGCCATTTTCATAAATGAACACTCGTCATGTTTATGTGGATCATTTAAACGGTTATCTGAAGTTAGCAGCATTTACTGAATCTGACACAGCAATTTATACAAGCCAACGGTGCAAAAACAGAACAACGAAAAAAAGAACATTTTAATAAAATAAAATTTTAAATGCAGCTTAAAATATATTGAAACACAATATGGAAAACCTGAGTTTATCGGTGGCCTGGTGGCTCAGTTGGTAGAGTGTTTGCCCCATGTACTGAGGCTGTGAGTCCTCTGCAGCGGCCTGCAGCCCTTTGCTGTGTGTCATCCCCCGACTCTCTCCCGCTTTCCTGTCATATCTTCAGCTGTCCTACTCATAAAAGCCATGAAAGCCCCAAAAATATTACAAAAATAAAAAAGAAACCTGAGCTTATAATTAAGTTCCAAGACACTTTTTTCAAATGATAGGACAGGATTGAAAAGGCATTTTGACAGTCTAAGCCAGGCATGTCCGAACTGTTCCATAAAGGGCCGAGTGGATGCAGGTTTTCATTCCTACCAAGCCGGAGCACACCAGGCTCGACTCATTTAATCACCTGATGTCAGTCTTCAAACAGCTGATTAGTCGAATCAGGTGTGCTGTAGACTGGTTGGATCAAAAACCTGCAGCCACTCAGCCCTTTATGGAACAGTTTGGACATGCCTGGTCTAAGCTAAGACTGGTAAAGCTTGGAAAAAAGTGTCATCGTTGCTCAGTTCTAGAAATAACAGACAAAAAACACATTTTCATGTCATAGCCTTCTGTCAATTGTACCTATGTTATCATTACACACGTGGTACTTTGAGCAAACCAATCTTGTAGGTCAATAATGCCTGCTTTTAAAGCCACGAGGGGAAAAATTTGATGCTTTATGGTTGCTATGCCAACTCATATGGTAACCATGACACTACTCACACTACCCAATATTCAGACAAAACAGGAGTCTCTCATAAAGTAGCCTGTAGAGGAGATCACTGACTGTGAAGACTTTGTTTAACAAAGATGGAAAGCAGCACAAGGTCTGTGGAGTAGTAGCTAATATAAAAACAAGTTTTAAAAAAGGATGTGGTGAAATTAAAACTGATCGAGAAAGAATGACAACACAGTGTTAGGCCTAAGAGGAGGAACAGAGTGAGTGTAATGTTAGAAGCCTTGAGGAGGAGGAGGAGGAGGAGGAGGCAGAGCAGTGAAGCTGAGAGCTGAGGGCCTGTCACGTCTCTCTGTGTGTATGAATATAACCAGACCATACAGCCATGCTCACAGCTTTGTGAGGCTGCACTTGGCTGCAGCTAAATGCTAACATTAGCATGCTAAGACAGCCACATGACAGTGCCAACATGCGGATGTCTAGCAGATCTTCACCATCTTGTTTTGTGTGTTAGCATGCTAACATTTGTTAATAATAATTTGTTAATAATAATAAAACTAAACCAGGCTAAAGAAGAGCTGAAGCTGATAAGAATATCATTAGTTTTGCAAAGTACTGGAAAAAATTAAAGCTTGATGAAAGGTCAGGAATCGTTTAAGTTATTACAGATCATCTTTAGTATTACTGTATTCAACTGAATACACTACAAAGATGTTTAATGTTTGGTTTTTGTAATTTTCTAAATTTGATGCCTGCAACAAGCTCTAAAAAAGTAGTAACAGGAGAAAAAAAAATGTTTGGAACATTCCCAGACTGTTGTCAGCACAAAGTTTAAAAGCCAGCATCTGTGAAGGCCCGGTTTTGGGGGCAACATATGCTGCCATCGATACCTACTTCCTGCCTATTTCAGCAAGACAATGCCAAGACACATTTTACACATGTTAAACTGGTCTGTCTGCAGTCCAGACTTGTCTCCCACCGAAAATGTGTGGTGCATTATAAAGCATAAAATACGACAACAGAGACCCCAGACTGTTGAGAACCTGAAGTCGTATATCAAACAAGAATGAGAAAGAATTTCACTTTCAAAAAAATCAACAATTAGTGTCCTCAGTTTCTAAAACCAGGCATCAAATTTCAGAAAAATCTTTATGTTCATCATTTTAAAGATGAAATATTTTGTCTTTGTACTGTATTCAATTGAATATGGGTTGAAAAAGCTGCAAATAATTGCATTCTGGGTTTTTTTGCGTTTTACACAGCACCTAACTAATGTCTTTTGGAATTGGGGTTGTACAATAGTTTAAAACATACAACATTTCAGGAAAAATCAACACAGTACAATTAAATAGTGGATGATGCAGTATCCATTTGTCCATGTCTTTTATCTAAGGTGGTCAGAGACATTGTAATGTAATGCTGGTCCAACAGTAATGAACGGAAGACATTGTGTTGTTGACGTGGGGGAAAATGACAAACAGAGGCCTTGGATTCCCCAGTGACTGATGAGCTGCTGTTTGACTCGCATCCAACTCATGCTGAAGGCTCAGGCCAGAGACAAGACTGAGAGTGAGCTCTCTGTCACACACACACACACACACACACACACACACACACACACACACACACACACACACACACACACACACACACACACACACACACACACACGCACACGCACACACACACGCAAACAGAAATCTGAGCGACACAGAGCCATTAGCCCGGGAGAGAGACCTCAGAATCACGCTGACCTTTTTACAGCCGCTGTTTCATCAATATTTAATCATGATTTCCCTCGGCTGCACAAACAGGAGAACTGCAGCCTGGTGTTCTTACGGAGCTGCACGCACATGTGCTCGCTCAATCGCACACGCACAGCGGCTCAGAGCTCTGCACACAACCAATCTCTTGCCTACATATAGGCAAATACTGAACCTCTCTCCTACACAGTGTCGATTTCTACGTGGGCTGTGGAAAGCCTCGACTCAGATGTAAAATAATGTTCTTTGGTAAAACTGCCATGCAAAGAGCTGTCCACTTCTTCTGCCATCTCAAAAGGGACACTGGCTGATTCACTCACAGCCACAAGAAAGTTTATTTAATACTGTCATCAAGTTAATTTGTGGATAGTTACCTGCAGTCTGGCAAGCTGGGTGATCCTGGCCACAATCTTGTTGTACGGGTCCACGATTTTCGTCCTTATCCTGAGAAGACATGCATGTAATGACTGTAAACAGGACAGATTCATTCTTACAGATGACAGAGTTCTAATAGTCCAGTGGACAGGTGGGAATATGTTTCATGGTTTTTGCTGCAGAGAAATGGTTGAATCTTTGAAATGTTTTTAAAGTAGCCCACAACGGAGAAACCAAACACTGGCGCTAGAGAAGTCGCAGGCACTCTAGCCAGTTGACTCCACCAAACGTGACACATCTGCACCGCGGTTTTGATCCATCCTCTGCACAGCTGCAAGCCCCACCAACAACGTTTCAGAAGCATTTCAGCAGCAGAGCGTTTTACCCACCTGTGCTTCTACCATGGATAAACAGGCTACATGGTTAAATAGTTTCTTTTGTCTGTCTCTATGATCGTGAGTCTGCATGGGGTCTTTTATTTTGAAAATTAACTGGATTCTCCCTGCCTTTTCTGTGTCTGACTTCCTGTCCATTCAATCAGCTCTGTGCTAATTGACACAGCATCCACTGAAAACAGACTCTGTGAGTTTCTGAAGCAGAGCTGGGATGCGCTCATGGTGGAATCACAAGCAGCATGTAGAATGGCTGCGATCAGCTCCGGCTGATGTGGCGCAGCTGTAACGCCACAAAGCCGTGCCTGGTGGAATTAAGACGTAAAGTTTTTATACGCTGGGGGTTTGCAACCTGCCCCTGGCTCTTTGTCTGCTCTCCAGTGGCTCCCTGTGTCTTTGGCAAAAAACTATATGGAAATGAATATCAGTTATTGTTTTTTCACATTTTAATTTTCATTTATTTTATTATTATATTGTTGTATGTCTACACTGTAAAGATGAAACACTTGAGAAAATTCAAACTTAATGGCAACATACTGCAACAGATTTTTGAGCCCACCTCAAAATTCTTAAATTTTGAAAAAGGTTTTACCTAATAGAGATTATTAACTTTTCCTGTTAAGATAAACTTAAATCTTTGAGTTTTACAACCCCCAAAAAAGTTGTTTTAAAAATTATTGAGTAAATTCAAGTTTATCTGAAGAAGAAAAGTAACTCATTTCAACTAAAGATTACAGGTCAGGGAAACTTTTTAAAGTTTATTTCAAAACTCAAGAATTTAAGTTGGGCTCAAACTCAAAAATCAAAAGAGTTGTCTCAGCTGTTTTTTTTCTTCACTGTCAATTTAAAACTTATGTTCTTTAAGTGTAAAAATACGTAGCCTATACACCGAAAAAATATTTTGTCAACTAAATTTTGACAGTGGCTCATCTTCTTGAGTCTCTATAAACTAGCCATGAATGCCAAATCAAAAAAAGAAAAGTCCTCAGGGAAAAGAGAGAATTTAATAGTTGCGACTTCAGACAGATTTTTTTTTTTTTGGCTCCTTTGATCGTAAAGGTTGCAGACCCCTGTCCTACACACTTGGAAGAGGACAAGAGGGTGAGTGGTAGTCATGTATACAGCAACACGTGGTACTGGCTATTAGTCTATTTGTTACTGCTGCAATAAAAAAGGAGTCATAAGGTAAAACTCCTGCCATGGTTGTAGTACATTGAACAACTTTATTTGTAGAGCAACAGTTTGGTTCTGGCCTTCATCAGGGTCATCATGAGACATGTGAACACAAACACTTAAATAGGATTGAAAGGTTGAAAAACATAAAAGACAACTAATCACGTACATCCAAAGACGTATCAGCCAATAGGCCAATAATATGAATCATGAGTTTGTCCAGTCAAGAAATCCTATGTGAGGCATCCTGAGGAGCTACATTCTGTTTCTACACTTCAGTACTTCAGTGTTATCCACTCTGCATGGTCCAACATGAACACACCATTTCCTGCTTTGGAACAGTTTTCCCTTGAAAGATTTCAGGGTGCAACTTTTTTTTGTTTCCAACACAATGGCTAGTGAATGTTCAAATTTCACCAGACGCTCAACAGATTATCATTGTTTTTTTTTTTTTTGTTTTTTTTTATTGGCTGGTAAGTGAAGCAAATCTACCAGCCGCTTGCATATTTTTACTAGCAATTGGCTGATGGCTGATGCTAATTTCGTGGTATTGTGTCTCTGTCTGAGCTCTCCTTGCTGATTGGAAGTAGGCAGAGAGTCCTTCCTAGTTGGAAAAAAGGTAATTTCATGCACCAATCAGAATTTACCTCAATTGTTGAGTTGTGAGGTGTTTTGCTTCTGTTGCCAGGCCACTGTCAATCAAATCTGACCAAACCACACAATCCTGATGAAGATCAGCTGAGGTTTTTTTGTTAGACACTTAGTATAGAATTATTAAAGATGCTGCTGTCAAAATTTCAACTTTGATTGTGTATGTAGTCATATATATTTAAAGCAGCAATATGTAGCCATTGCATGTGCAAAAATGAGTACAGGCGCCATAGACTGTATATTAAATAGGTTATAATCCTGTTAAATATATGATCTGTTGTTGAAGCAAGTTATTTCCCTGTAGGTTGATAAGCTGTGTTTAACTGTCAGTTGTTTGTCAGTGTAAAGTTCAGCCTGTTACCCTGAGAACAAAAGCCCACTGTTCTGAAATAACACACTCTGGAAGATGAGTTAAGTGGCTGCCAAACTCATTTACTCATTCAGGAAAAAAATCAGCATTAATTTGAACTCTGATTCACTTGATATGGACATGCAAACTGTTATTTTGGTCCAGAGTGGAAATTTCAAAAGGGAGACTGCAGCTGTAGCATTGCTGTCAAGTGACACATCGTGGTCATTTTATGATTTATTACAGTAAATATATTACAGAAAAATGTCCATTTTGAAACCATGTTTTTGAGGCTTTATGGACTCAGATCAAATAAACAATCATGGAACTCCTCCAAGTCCCAGCAAAGAATGGAAACAGGTGTGTAAATGTGAAGCAGCAGGCACTGAAACCAATAATATCTGGGTAAATGTTGATGATAATCATATCTGATCTGAATAAACATGTAAATAAAACATATTTACCTGTCAACAGCTGCCTGAAGAGCACTGATTCTTGTCTGCATCATCTGAAGCACCCCTGAAAACAACAAAAACAAGTCTTTTACTTTCAGGTCATTTTGACACTGATTTTTAGAGCTACCTTGTTAGCAGACTTCATCTGTGGAATGCCAGCTCTCTCTTGTGGTGAAAAGCAAGAACTGCAATAGGTGGACAGGCAGAGTAGAAACAAAAACAGGCCACTGTTCTCAAAGACAACAGAGTGGAAGTGCATCTGGGTCTTTCTTTTGGTGCAAGTTTCCTTCAAAAACAATCCAAGGCACACTGTAAGGTGTATGCAAAATTAAAATGGCTTTATCTTACATAGCAAAAAGTATTAAAAATGACAAACATGTTGCAACCAACACAGGTCTTCATCAGGGTCAGTCAGGAGTAACTGGCACACCTCTGCTGTGTTACACTAATGAGCTGAGTGGGAGGATCATTCCCTGTCAAGGTGCAAGTCTATTGGTCAAACAACAAGGAAGTGATACATTAAAAGGGGAGGGAGGAGGATGGAAGGAAGTGAATGAAAGCAGATAAAAGAAAGAGGAGATGAGAGTGGGAGTTAATTTAAATCATTACTCCTGTCTGCCCCTGATGAAGACCTGTGTTGGTGATTTTTTTTAACACTTCTTGCCATGTAAAATAAAAGCATTTTAATTTTGTACAAACCCTACAGTGTGCCTGGGACTGTTTTTGAAGGAGACTTGTATGTATATTGAGATTATTTCACCCTTGCAATGAGCCCTTCACCAGAAGAAATAGGTCACTGTTCTTGCTTGGCCAATTTTAAAAAGACCAGCCATGTGCAACTGCATGCTGGTGCAAAACTCTGAGATTACTGACAGACCTGACAGTTGGTTTCAGAACATTATTACACATATGACATGAATTTTAATGTTAATAAAACCCATCCTCTTGGGCATGCAGCTGGGTATTGGTACATGATACATGTAAGGTATCGACCAAAATAACCCAGAACCAAATAGTATCAAAACTTCTTCAGTCAAACGATACCTGCATTAGATTATTTTTGTACCCAGATTTGGAAAAAAATACTATTTATGTGGTTGTGCTTGTGGCCAATCATTGCAAAAGTTCTCTGATTTAATGCAATATATGATTGGCCCACTACCACAGCAGCTGGTGAGCACAGGGTTGGCAGTTCAGTGTGGATGCCTGGAAAGTAATGAAACAATGACACAGAATATGGATGCAACAGCTAAATCTCACATTTGTGTTTTGTTGACTGTACTGTCACTGCTCACACTTGCATCATTGTGCTTGAAAAACTTGAATAAAGGTGATCAAATGATGTCACCCATTTATCTTTACTAATGTCTGCAAAAGTTTTAGGTAGTATACTGAAATGAACCAAAACAAGTGACAGCCAGGAAGGAAAATCCTTTAAAATCCAATGAAACTGTTCCTACAAATTCTGTTCTTCAAGTTAGAATGGTAGCATGTGAAAATGTGTCTCTTTACCTTCCAGAGACTCGATCCCTGTTGCCTGAGACAGCAGGTCTTCATGTCTGGCCACAACCTGGAGGGAAGAAGTATAAATATATGCACATATATATACATATATATATACGTGTGTGTGTGTGTGTGTGTGTGTGTGTGTGTGTGTGTGTGTGTGTGTGTGTGGATGTGGCTCCTTTCTGCTTAATTCCCACAATGAAATAAAGTGAAACCAAATTGCTGCCTGGAAGTTACAAAATCAATCTAAAAACACAGTATAATGAAGTTTCCCCTTCAGACTGCAGTAAATCAGTGTGTTTGTGTCGTGGTGTGTTGGGTTCATACCTGGCTGTGCAGCTCCTTGTCCAGCTGACTGATGCCCTGTGCCAGCTTGGCCAGTTGCTCAGCAATGACAGCATGGTGAATAGCCTGAGCCGTGTACGTCTTCACATCAAAGTCCTCTGCCAGGAAATCAGCGTAGCACTCTGCAAACACAGCAGGACATCCTCAAATCAGCCACTGTATTCACACTGACAACAGAACACTATTCTTTACGATACATATAAGTTTTGGAGTGACATATGCTGTCATCCAGCTTTTTCAGGGACATACATGCTTACTTGTATTCTGTTTTTATTCATGTTTTACACAGCAACCCAACCTCTTTTCGGGGTTTGTATATACAAATTGTCTGCATGTGGCATATTGTGTCTCATGTAGTAGAATTTCTACATTAAAATACCTAAAAAAGCATCTACTCCTTCCATCTCATTAAATATCACAGAACATATGAATATGCAGGACTCCCGCTTGCCTAGGGCAAATAAAATGCTATGTCAGGAAAGTAAGTCTAACAACTCACTTGCCCGATCAAGCAGGTGTTAAAAAAAAAAAAAAAAAAAAGCTAAGTAAAAATGCAAAAAAATGTGGTTTCCAGCCTCTCAAATATGGAGATGTCCCACTTTTCTGTGTATTATCATATTAACGTGAATATGTTTGGTGTTTGGACTGACAGTAAAGACTTCATCTTGTGCTTTGAAAAACTGAGATGGACATTTTTCACTATTCTTTGGAAATTTTGTAAAAAAAAAAAAAAAAAAAAAAAAAAAAAAAAGATTGGTTATTGATTTATCTGGAAAATAATGGGCAGATTAATCAATAATCATTAGTTGCCACACTAAATTAATGTGACATGACATGCTAAATATAGTCTTTGTTATTATTTCATAATGATAAATAAATAAGACAATTTGTCCAAGGACAAGCAAAAATTGACTTTGGGCAAGTACATTTTATTCTGACCCACTTGCCCAACCAGACAAGTGAGAAAAAACATTGACATTTAACCCTAATATGCTCATTTTTTCATGTCTAAATTTTCTTGCTGGAGACAAGTTGTCTCCTATTTCACTGTAAAGCCCATTCTCAATGCATGTGTACTTGTGGTTTCAGGTGTCTCTATGACCCTTGTATGTGTTAGAGCTGCAATGATTAATTGAAGTCAAAATTCTCTGATTTCACCTTCTCAAATGTGAATATCTTCCAGTTTCTTCATTTCTCTCTGACAATAAATGATAAATCTTTGGGTTGTGGACAAAACAAGACATTTGAGAACGTAATCTTGGGTTTTGGGCACTGATCAACATTAATCAGTTAATCAAGAAACTAATCAACTATGGAAATAATCATTAGATGCAAACCCCAATATAAGCTGCAAACTGGACCAGAAATGACTCCTAAATATGTTGTGATGTAACAAATCCTGCCCATAGGCCCACCCCTTAAACAATATCTTTAATGACCAGAGAACTTTTCCACTTCCAGCAGATGAATTCATTCATTCTGCACAGTGAAGCTCAAATATCCAACTCCAGGAACGAAGAGATGAACATATTTTTCAGTGGAGGGGGGGGGGGGGGGGGGGCATATCAGACTTGTGGTGCAGCTTAAAACAAAACCAGAGAATCCCTCCTCCAGCTCTTTGAAGAAGCTTCCAGCCTGTTTCTCTGTAGTTTTCCGCTTCTCTTCAATCATGTTACTGATGTGAGGCAGACCTCTGTCAACACTCGGGATCAGAGCAGTGAAGACCTGCTCACTGTCTGCATCTTCCTCTCTCAGCTCCAGAGAGAGGAAGGTTATAGTTAGTTGCTGTCTGCAGTAAACTGAGCAGTATAAAATATATTTGCATTGCCAGGAATGTGTTCTCGGTGAGCGTGTTTTATACAGATAGACACGTCATAATAAAAATAAGAAATGTAATAAAGATAGCTGTTAGCTTGAAGGTGCTTTAGTAGAAGTTCGCTGCAAAACAAATGTGGTCATTTTACAGAGCCGCTGATAACACGTTTTAGAACTATAGACGAACACTTAAATGTACGGTTTACATCACTACCGCCGTTCATAAAGCAGTTTTTACCATCTTTCAGAAGTGAATTCGTGGAAGCTTCTCTGCCGTCCTCCATGTTGGTACTTCCGCGTGTGACGTATAATCAGGGGGACGCGAGCTACTGTAGACGTTGCACGAGCCTTAAAGGGCCACACACACACTGTGAATGTCTTCAACGTATTGAACATTGTTGAAATGAATAACAAAATTTATGAAACATCCACGATTTTTGCACTTTTAGGAACAGGGGAGAAGTTTGCCTTCAGGGCTCAGTGCTAAATTTTGCTATTTCAAACCAAACTATTATTTCCCCCCCTTAACTGAACCAAGAAGAGAGCCTTGAACACAAACTTCTCAACTTTAAGTAGATAAATCTTTTAATAATGAATTATCAATTGTTGAATAATTAAACTGAAATAATTAATAAACAAATAAAATAAATATATTATTTAAATTAAGTTACAAATTAATAGTTGAATAATTAAGTACATTTATTTATGATAATATCGACTGATTTTACTCTATACTTGATTTATTTGGTTTCAGTAAATGTGATGGTAAATAAAATCAAAGTTTTTACCTTATTATTCTCTTAAAAAAGGTCTTATATTCACAAATCCAAATTTAATAGCCTAACCCTTATAAAACACGTATATCACTATTTTTCAGAATAAAAACTATTTTCTCCTCCAAAAACAAAAAGCAATCAAGACAATACATTTGTACATCTCATTTAATGTATTTGTTTTAATGAATAATATTTTCTGGCTTTATATTTGCATTTTGTTGTGTCATGTTTATCTTTTTTAAACTTCTTATTAACACAACCTCTTTTTATTAAATATAAAGGCTGTCAAAACATGTGGAATTTGTTCTTCTTTGATTATAAATGGAAAGAACTCACGGCCCCAAGTTATTGTTCATTTCTTGTTAATCTTAAGAAATTTTAAAACTGATCTTGTCTATTATTTGGAAATAATACTTGAAATAACCTGTGTTGTTTGCAATTACTAATCGTTAAATGCTTTTGTAAATATTTCAGAAAATGCTGAAGGAAAAATTATTCTGAAGTGACAAAGTTTACACAATATATGTATACCTCAGTTTATTTCTGCTTTTTTTATTCTTAAAAGTATTCATTTGTTCAGAGTCTAACCTCTGTTTATTTACTAATTTATTCATTTCTCATGTTATCCACCAGGTGGCAAGAAACGCATTATTTTTTGTGTTTCTGTAATTGTTCTTGGTTGTTTTTGATTTATTTTAGCTGTTTCAAGAAAATTTTAGATTGTCTTTTATCTTTTATTCAAAAGTTTCAAAAACAGACAACAATTACCAAATGCAATCCCTCATGTCATCCACTATTTGTGTTTTCATTTAATTTCATTTGATGTGATGAATCACACAAAAAGTACTAAAAGGAAATGTAGTCCTCAAGCAGGCCAACATATCATAAACAAAACACACGCAGGTATAAAATATTTGTACCATAACAATGTACATAAACATATATACACCATAAGAACATTGCACTTAACCAGCGTACAAAATGACAACATATTGTTTCATAAAAGAAAGCCCCTCTCAAGTCAAATTACATCACATGGTGGATATTTTGCTTGGGTTAGGTTGTAGTAATATGTTATTAAGATATATGTATAAATGTCCAAGTTGCATTGATGAGTCTGCAAATCTAACACTATCTCTAGAATGAATTTACCATCATCTTTGGCAAAGCTCTGATACTATTAATACAGACAACAAATCAGACCATACAAAAAGTAAATTAATATACTGAAATGTTTGACAAGTTGAAACAAAAAATAATGTTTACATTAGACATTCATTCATATACAGACAAATTCAGTTGGTTCATTTTCTCCCGGTCTTCAGGACATGGATGCTGAATCAGGATGACCATATAACATCATCATCACCCAAAGTGTAGAGATGTTTCAATACCATTTTTTTTATCTTTCTGATACCATTTCTGATATGTAAACCTTTAGGAACAGACAATCCCCAGTACCTATCCAATACAAATGCAGTAAAGAAATATCCATTATTTTTGAATTGCTGTATATGACTAACACATATAATATGATTGCTATCACTGTTGTTAAAACATGAACAAATATACGGAATGAATGCCAGTGAATGTGACTTCACCATCCTGGGAAAAGGGTGTACAGAACAGAACGCTGCTGGGAAGAAGCAGGATCCTGTTTCAGGTTCTGAAATTATTATAGACTCGCATATTTACACATTAGGCCAATTTTCTAATACTGGTATCAGAGTGTAAATAGTGTAAATTACTCTTTCCAATTCAGCGGTTAATTGGATGAAGTAACACTACCTACTAATTAACTGAAAATCAACTTTTTGGCAACAGTGAAAGCTCCAGCCAACCACTTGGCATATTATTGAAATGACTAGACAGGATCCTTATGAAAGTGCTACAACTGGCCATGTTTTTCTCTGGAATTCTCTGGAAAAGATTAGATCAAAACCTATGAGCAGAAACACATTCCCTTAACAAATAAAGTTTTGACCCTTCATGATACAAACATTTCAGGGAAAATCGTCAGGCCTTAAATTAACCCAAACTAATTTTTTTGGGAGCGTATTAAAACCGATAACAGCCCTTTTTGGTTTGGTTTGGTTTGCAGAGCAAAATGAATGAAGAATGACCTGTACAGGTGATTAGCTACATGTAGTTATCACACCAAACCTAGAAAACACAACCAAGGTCAGGAATAACTTTTCCCCTGCTGTGTGGATGATAGTTTGACTGTCAGTAAGATTTTGCAGTATTACGAGTTTGACATCTTTTAACTAAATTAAGAAATATTCACTTGAATGACAGTGAATATTTGCAGAGGAAATCAAATGATAAGTCTACTTTGTGTGGCACAGAGGGAGAAGGACCAGGGGGGCAACGTTTACGCCACCTCCAGTACAACAGGGACTGAAGTATGGGAAGAGTTTCTCAGTGAAGTTACAGCCAGTAAAGGAATAGATGAGAACTGCTGTATCTACATCATAAAAGGAGACCAGACCCTCCTCATAATCCACAAACACCCCCACCTTCTGAGGCTTCGACTTCAGAGAGAGAGGGACACCAGGACCAGCAAGAGCTTTGTACTCAGATCCTCTTCTCAACCATATGGTCCAGAAGCCATTCTTGGGGGACAATCTGATTTTTCCCTTCCTGATGACTGATTCTTTAGCTTCTCCTATGTCCCAGTCAGTTTTATCTCTGACCTGAACTTCATAGTAATATCTGCCTGAAGAGAAACTCTGCTTTCCTAAAACACCGTTACAAAATGAAAATCTTTGTGGGTTGTCTGGGACATTGTTTTCTTTCTCATCAGACTTAACTTGTTTCTCATCATCAGACAGGATAAGATAGGGACTCGCAGTGTCAGGATCCAGAGTTACATCCACTGCAAACTGCTGGACCCTCTTCAGCTCAACATCAGCACACAGCTTCTTCATCTCTTTACTGAGAGTCTCCTCCAGCTGAGCCACAGCTCTCCTCACAGTCCCCTCATATGATGAGTGAACTCTGACCTCTGTCCAGTCTCTGGTGGGTGGAGCAGGACTCAGAGATGGGAAGCTTTGGAGGAACCGGAGGTGGTCTTCAGTGCATGAGAGCTGCTTCACCTCAGCACTCCTCTTCATCAGCTCAGAGATTTCATCTTCCAGATCTTTGATGAAGCCTTCAGCTTGTTTCTCTGTTGATTTCTGCTTCTCTTCAATCACATCAATGAGCTGAGCCAGACTTCTCTCAACAGACTGGATCAGAGCAGTGAAGACCTGCACACTGTCTGCTTTCTCTCTGTCTGCATCTTCCTTGCTGAGCTTCACTAACTGTTTGATCTGATGAATCTTCAGCTGCCTCTTCTGGATCATCTGCTGAATTTCAGCCTCTAACTTCTCCAGTTTAGCTTTCTTTACCTTGCATTCTTCTATGATTGGAATGAAGACGTGTGACCTGTGATTTGACTCTGTGCAGAACTGACAAACACACATCTGATCTGTCTTGCAGAATATCTCCAGAGGTCTATCATGTCTCTTACACATTCTGTCTTCCAGGTTCTCCACAGGATCAATCAGCTCATGTCTCTTCAGGCCTGGGATTCTGTGATGAGGTTCCAGGTGAGTCTCGCAGTAGGAGGCCAGACACACCAGGCAGGACTTCAGAGCCTTCAGTTTGCTTCCAGTGCAGACATCACACAGAACTTCCCCTGAGTTGGCACATTTTAGCACAGAGCAGCTGATGACCTTCTTTACAGCTGACTGTCTAAACTGATCAGCCATCTCACATATGAATGGATTGACCCGTAGTCCAGGTCTTTTGTAAAAGACATCTTTACACACAGGACACTGACACAAGACATTAATTTTCCAGTGCTGTGTAATGCAGTTCTTGCAGAAATTGTGTCCACAGGGTATGGTGACTGGATGAGTAAACACATCCAGACAAATGGAACAGAGAAACTGCTCCTCAGAGAAGAAACTGCAGGCAGCAGACATGTCTAGAAAACAAGATCAGAAGGGAACAAAAAATGTAATTTGCTGTGAATCCCAAAAAATGTTTTTCTAATAGATCACCGCACAAAATCTTAGCAGAATTTTAAAATACATTTTTCAGGAGAAGTGTAATTATGAAGAAAAATATGAAAAAGAATCAAAAATATATCTAAAATGGCAGACTGACAGTAACACTGCTGAAAGGCAAATGCACAAACTATACAACTAATACAATATAATAACTATATTTTACATTAACAATAATTATTATTATTACTGGTGGTGGAATACACACAACAGTTTTTTCTTATCAGCCACGATTCATAGATAGAATCTCAAAAACTGCAACATAGTAACAAACAGATTTAGGGGTTTCTGGACTGCAGTGCTAGAACAGTGTACTTATGTGTCCACCCTTCTCATTGCACGTCTTTTTAAAGCTAGTACAAGCAATTCTTGAGAGGAGACTCAACAATCAACTCATCTTTCTCCAGAACTGCTTGTAGCAGCTTTAACTGACATAACGCACCCAAGAAGCTCCACATATCATCTCATCCAGGTCTTGACATTAATGCATGCCAGGCGCAGGTAAACTTTGTGTCCAAGCAGATGAGATGCCTCATGCAGCTGTCCAGTCCAGAAAGTGAAAATTAAATGTCGTGCATTCATCTGTTTCCCCGTATTTCTCACTGTGTGGCAGTTCTGATCACAAATGCACTGCATAATGGGATAATGATTAACCATCCTGTTTTTGGTGTACCCGTTATGTAACGTACCTTAATTTCTTACTTTCTTACTTGCCATGAGAAAATCAGAGAAACCAATTAATCAGTTATTAAAATAGATGGAAATTAATTTAATGATAGATTAAGAATCAATTATTTGATTAATTGTGCAGCTGTAATACTTTTCTGTAACTATTTATACTACAGCCTGACCTTATCTATACACATTATTGCTGACTAAAGTAAAGCGACTACCTCTCAGTCCAGTAAAATGGGAATAAATGGCCCTCAGCTTGTGGTGCTCAAAGCACCAAAAATATACATTTGAAAAAAACAAAACCAGTGTCTCCTCCCAAATATCATGACCTGATTCCTAAGATGATCCACAGACCTTGTTGTGAGCAGAACTACTTCCTTACTAGAGTAGAATCTAACAAAACTACATTCAAATCTACCAGAGTGACTTTGCTTTCTATTAGAAATTTCAAAAGCATTTTTTGGTGCTTTGAGCACCACAAGCCAGGTGCCATTCAGTCCCTCTAAAACTCTGCAGCTCACATTAAAACTATCTAGACTGATAAAGAGCACTACAGGTAAGAAGATAAATCTGTATTTTTGATTCGGGGGTGAACTCTCTCTTTAAGGAATAAAATCCCCTGGAAATGAGCTAAACTTTGTGTCACAACCTTATGAGCAGACACCACAAACACAAAGGCAATAAAGGCTACAAGGAAAACTTGTATCCCCCCTCAAAAAGTTGAAGTTTATGATTATCATGCAACAGGTCTAACACAGGTGGTATGATAGTAAAGGTTATTATCTGTCATAAACACTAACTCTCCTCAGAAATCATTAACATGTCTGATAATATTCCAGTGTTTTTGCTGCGTGCGCTCCCTCTGCGGTCACTTTCAGCGCAAAAAAAGATCAATCCAAAATCTGAGAAAAAAAAAATCTTATGAACTGAAATTAGACTTTGCATTCATTTCAACATGTCATTTTGCTTTTGGATGTCCACAAAAAAACGGAGGGAAAAATACAGTCCGGCTCTCTATTTATAATAATAACATGACACTTAACACTGACCCTTTTTCTTTGCTTTTCAGTGTCAAACTGCACTGAAACCCTGTCAGCACGAAGTTGTTGCTTTCTGTTTATCACACTAAACATCGTCCGCTGTACTTACCAGCCGGTCTCTGGTGTGTTTTTTGGGGAAACGATGAAGCGAGCTTTGATTCTTTCAGCGGGACGTTAGTCTCCTGCAGCAGTGAGGTCCTTTCACTTTCGTTTCTGTGGATTTGGATTCTGGCGGTAAAACAGTCCTGTTCCTCCGCACTGACTCACATTATTACTCATCTGTTGATCCAACTTTTTTTTTACTGAGTTTCTTTTTTCTTTCTTTTCTTTCTTTTTTTTTTTGTTTGAGAGAGAGAGAGAGAGTCTGAACTGGGCAAAGCATTCTGCAAACCTATAATTGTTTGCCACCAGTCCTGTATAATACAGCATGGTCCTGTATTGAAAAATAAAATGCACTGTCCCTTACTTTTCATGAGCACCGTATTCTAGAAGTTTAATCAGGCCTGAAAAGTTGAGCCCAAAAAGGCCCAAGCCCGAAAAAACAATTCTGTCCAAACCCGAACTTGTCCTTCATTAGCATATTTCAGCCCGAACCTGATTACAGCCCAACATTTTTCTTAACAAGTTTCCCTCCATGGACCAAACAGTCAGGGATGGCAGTGGCAGGGACAATACAAGGAATGATTTGAAGTAGAAACAAAAAAAATGGGGAGAAAATAAAAATATTTAAAAAATAAATAAAAATAAAAAATAATACAGCCCAAACCCGATGTAAGCCTGTGAAATATGTAAGACACACTGCCCGACCCAAAGCTGTCATGTCCTGTCTCAAGCTCTACCCTACTCTAATGCATAACACTACATTTTCACATATTTGGAATGGCATGACAAATAATAAAACCAAACAGCTTCTTAAAGGGATAGTTCACCTAAAAATGAAAATTCAGTCATTATCTACTCACCTTCATGCTGACTGAAGGTCAGATTTAGTTTTTTTAGTCCACAAAACACTGCTGGAGTTTCACATGAAAACAGTGTTGCAGAATCAACGGAAGTGAATGGTGACCAGTTTTAAAACGTAAAAACCACGGAATAAAAACATCGTCTGCTCGTCTGGTGTAATCCAAGTCTGCTAAACCCCTGACATGACAAGTTGACGTCATTTCCACCATGTTTTTAGCATGAATCTTCACTGTAGATCCTTGGCTTGGAGCCACGTTCACATGCACACCGTCAGGACTTGGTGTGTGTGGTGTGACGTTGTGCAAATGGCATGTTGGGCCTTTCGGAGACTTAGGTTACCCCAGACGAGCAGTATGGAGGCATTTTATTTTGTTTTTTGTTTGTTTGCTTGTTTTAATGTCGAATACCTTTAGCTCACTTCCAGCTTCTAGCTGTCCAAATACAGATGTAAATGGCAGACAGACCACGAGTGAGTACAAGGTAAACTGTGCAGTTTGGCACAGAGCTGTGGTTCTCATGTCAAGGTGTCCCGTATTCTTCTACAGTCAATGTGGCAGCCCTAGCACATGTTTGCAAGAGAGAATTAAGTGTGTTCCTTCTGAACTTTACCAGGGAAAATAGAACTTTCAGATTCTGGCAATACATTAAATTAAATTAAAACCAAAAAAGAAATGGACTGTATTGATCAGAATACAATGCAAGTTCAACTGTTGTTTGGCACTAAAACGC
The DNA here is from genome assembly GCF_056507025.1 of Lutjanus erythropterus. Lineage (NCBI taxonomy): Eukaryota > Metazoa > Chordata > Actinopteri > Lutjaniformes > Lutjanidae > Lutjanus > Lutjanus erythropterus. Next base: position 4,150,522 of record NC_139338.1, read on the forward strand.
AGCTATACATAGACGGGCTGTGATCGCAACATGATCTACAAGCCATTGAGACAGAACCTGACACCATCACTGGTTGTACCAAGTTTTCTGAAATAGAGCTGTCACAGTTTCAAAGTTTCACTAAATGATTATCAAGGCCAAAAGAATTCAGGGTAACAATATTATCACAAGGTACTTATAGAAGGTTTATGCTAAAAAAAAATAATGCTATCAGTCAAATTTATCCTTAACTTTGTTTGTTTTGCGTTTTGTCTCTTTTTAGGCAAACACACACAAAATATGAGTACAAGGAGGTGTGAGTCTGTGGGGACGAGGACAAAGTGAGAGCTGAGAGAAACTGATAGAAGAGCATACAATATGTTCAGGAGGCACTGGATATTTTACACAATATTATTATAAGTGTGTTATTAACACAAATTTCTTAAAATTCGTAGCATGGACTTTATAAATACTTTATAAATCATGAGAAGTATATATGTATATAAGTATATATGTATCTACCTGCCACAACCTGAGAGAAAACACCAGTCTTACCATTCATTCTATTTTGAATTGTATTGTTGAAAGTGTAAATTAGGGCTGTATATATATATATATATATATATATATATATATATATATATATATATATATATATACATATATATATATATATGAATATTGTGATATGAGACGAGACAGTCTTAGATTTTGCATATTGTTATACTGTTATATGGCAAAAGTCTTGTCTTTTCCTGGTTTTCCTGGCTGTAAAGTGCTCATTTTCTGAACTTACCAGACTGTTGTAGCTGTGTTATTATTTGCCTTAGTTAATATGTCTATATTACTGATTATTATTTATCAAAACTCTGTAGATATATTTTGTGAAAGCACCAATGGTCATCACATTGTTATTGCCAGAAGATTAACAAATATCACTATTGGGGTATTTGCTAAAAATGTGAAAATGTTGTAAAATAAATAAATCCAAGCCTTTCCTTTTGACAAATTTATTTATTTAAATTTATTAAAAAAAACACTTCTTATACACTGGAACACATAACATAGGAACATAATTCAACACAACACAGACAACACAGAAATGTGTTTCAGCAGCAAGTAATAAAGGGATACATTAAAGAAATATAGACCACAAAGAATAATTTAAAAAGCAGCATTTCTTGGCACTCTTCAACACACCATCAGAATACTGATTATCTCACTTCAGAGATAATGAAATGATTCATCTCATCTTTTAGGGTCACAGGACTGATGATCAGAGGGGCAGAGTTTAGACCATCATCATTATTACTGGGACCAAAGATGGGGTAGAGTTTCTCAATGAAGTTACAGCCAGTAAAAGAGTAGATGAGAGCTGCTGTATCTACGTCATAAAAGGAGACCAGACCCTCCTCATAATCCACAAACACCCCCACCTTCTGAGGCTTTGACTTCAGAGAGAGAAGGACACTAGGATCCTCAAGACCCCTGTATTCGTTTCCATTTCTCAGCCATAGAATCCAAAGGCCTCTCTTTGGGCTTGCTTTGATTCTTTCTTTCCTGTTTAGTGACTCTCGGGCCACTCCTAATTCCCAGTTGGTCTTCCTTTTAACTTCAACTTCATAGTAAAATCTGCCTGAAGAGAAACTCTGCTTTCCTAAAACACAGGGAGTAAAAGAAAATCCATCTGGATTGTTGGACAGGTTCTTCTTTATATCACCATAACTGACACTTTTATTATTCTCAGACAGGATGAGTTTAGGATGTGCTGTATCAGGATCAAGAGTCACATCCACTGCAAACTGCTGGACCCTCTTCAGCTCAACTTGTAGCAGTTTTGTAATCTCTTTACTGAGTGTCTCCTCCAGCTGAGCCACAGCTCTCCTCACAGTCCCCACATATGATGAGTGAACTCTGACCTCTGTCCAGTCTTTGGTGGGTGGAGCAGGACTCAGAGATGGGAAGCTTTGGAGGAACTGGAGGTGGTCTTCAGTGCATGAGAGCTGCTTCACCTCAGCACTCCTCTTCATCAGCTCAGAGATTTCATCTTCCAGATCTTTGATGAAGCCCTCAGCTTGTTTCTCTGCTGTTTTCTGCTTCTCTTCAATCACATCAATGAGCTGAGCCAGACTTCTCTCAACAGACTGGATCAGAGCAGTGAAGACCTGCACACTGTCTGCTTTCTCTCTGTCTGCTTCTTCTTTACTGACTTTAACTAATTGTTTAAAATATTGTATCTTCAGTTGTCTCTCCTGGATCATCTGCTGAATTTCAGCATCTAACTCTGTCAGTTCAGCTTTCTTTGCATCATATTCTTCTATCATAGGAATGAAGACATGTGACTTGTGATTTAACTCAGGGCAGCTGAAACACACACACATCTGATCTGTCTTGCAGAACATCTCCAGAGGTCTCTTGTGCTCCTTACACATTCTGACTTCCAGGTTCTCCACAGGATCAATCAGTTTATGTCTTGTCAGACCTGTCATTTTCTGATGAAGCTCCAGGTGAGTCTCACAGTAGGAGGCCAGACACACCAGGCAGGACTTGAGGGCGTTTAGTTTGTTTTCAGTGCAGACGTCACACAGAACCTCTCCTGGTTTGGTCAATTGTGATTCTGAGCAACTGCTGGTTTTCTTCATAACTGACAGTCTGAACTGAGCAGCCATCTCAGATATAAATGGATTGATCTGTAGCTCAGGTCTTCTGTCAAAGACATCTTCACACACAGGACAGTGACACTGGAAATTAACATCCCAGTGTTGTGTGATGCAGTTCTTGCAGAAGTTGTGTCCACATGGTATGGTTACTGGATCAGTGAAGACATCCAAACAGATGGAACACAGAAAGTGGTCTTCAGAGAAGAGACTGCTGGCAGAAGACATGTCTAGAAATTGAGAGAAAAAAAAACTATATTTTCGAAATGTCTACATATATATGTCACAACTGTTGAGCGCAAATTCATTAGTGAAAGAACGATGTGAAGAAGAGCACAAACATCTGCAGTGTGTGCAGATGCTTTTCCAATCTTTTACAGTGATTCTTACGTCAAAAAAACCCAACAAACCTTTATTTTTTAAGAACCAGTCTTTATAAAGCTGTTATAAAAACTGTTTGCCCCTTTGCTCTGCCAAGACACCTATTAATTCCACCACCATCACCATCTACCTCCATGATGCCCCCCGTCACTGTTTCTACTTACTTAAAACAGGACCAACACAAAACCACCAAAATCAACCAAAATCTGCACCAGAATACTTTTTTATTTGCTATTTTATTAAGTTTCAGTAACAATCCTGCGTAACAATAATACAGTAATCTGTGATCCAGTGGGCTAAAACGTTACCTTATTGTTCAAATTGAAAAGTCAGGTTTCAGGAAAAATTAAAAGAAAGAAAATAAAAGTCTTCACAAAGATGCTCATTTTATAATAATTCTTGCAGAGCTGCTGAAGGGTGTTCATAATATGTGTGTTGGCAAAAATAGAAAACTTTGTTACTGTGGACTGATGGCTTCTGCCCTGGGAATATTGCACAATGTGGTTTGGTATTAATTGCACGTTTTAACAAACAACTAAACTATGCATAGTAATAATGGCACTCAGCACTTTGATAGCAATATTTGCACTTTATTAGCAGAATTTGCACAGAACAATTTGCACATTGTATATTTTGCACATTTTGTAGAGTATTTATTGTCTCTATTTATTGATAGCATGTGTCATTTTAAACCGTGAGTGACTGTGTTGTCTTCTGGCAGATGCTGCGATTGATACTCGGCTCCGCCTGAAAGAGAGTCGAGTGATATTAGGCTCGGACAGTATTGGTTGTGCATCCATTTGTTCATAGTTGTTGAACAATGATTTAAATTCCATTCTGAGTTCTGTGCAGTCAAATAGGCGTGCTAAATATTGTGACAAAGTGTGTGTGCTAGTGCATAAGTTTAAACATTGTTTAAGTTGTTTGTTACTCACCTGTCTTTCCCTGTGTCCGCTCCAGGGTGTTCGACCAAAAGAGTCCCCCTGGCTACAGGTGGCGTGTTAAACGTTCCGGGAGGGAACCAAGTGGGAAGATAAGGGGAGGCGGATTTGGGAGTTGGCTGTATTTGTGTATTTATTGATTATAATTATGTTTGGGTGTTTGTTTATAGGTTAAACAGCATTTTGTGGGGTTTGGTAGATGTTTTGGTTTCAGCACTGTTTAGATACAGATTAGGGGAATTTAATCAGTGAGAAAATTTAGATAGCACCTTCGGATGGTATCTTCTAATAGGGTCTACCAGAGACGCAGTATTTAAGGCGCCAGTTTTCCATCTGTCTGTGTTGCTGGTCAGATCTCACTTAGGTTGCTGCCATGCTGTATTGCTGATGCTGTTCATTTTGTGAATAAACACCATACGATTTGGTACACCTGACTTTTGTCATGCCATCTTTACTGCAAATGCCAGCTGCTAAATGGTAGCCTTAACATATATAAAAAAACAAAATGAAAAGAAACAATCACTGAGCAGAGGCTAACTGGAATTATACAACTGTATTCTTCATCAAATATCCAGCAGGGTTCTGCAGGCTCATGAAATCATTCAAGAAAACAGTGTATGCTGCCATCATGTGGTCATCTGTGGTCACTGCAGTGCAAGTATTACATTTTATAGACTTATTAAGAAGAATAAATCTTACTTTACAATAGCATTTATTCATTATAAAGTAAAACAGAGTGAAGGACCATGGGTAATATACACTCTAGCTAGTGTTTGAGTTTATCTTTCCATGTTTCATGTTTATGATCATAGACTGGTACATGTTGCATTTGTAAAATGTCTTCTTTGTATTTTCTCTTCTACAATATCCAACTATATTTTCTTATTGGTCTCAATTTATGTGTTGATAATAGCTAAACCTCATGGTGAAGACCATGCAGCTACAAACATGTAACTCTTTTATTCTCCTGTCAGGTTATATACATGTATACACACGGTTTTGCTTTATTCAACACTTTCAATCTGCTTTTCCTCTCTCAATACAACAGTGCCTGAATGAAAAAAAAAAGTTTTTAAATGATTTACTGCACTGAAACAGGTAAAGGTCTTTCATGGTTATAGATCCAATTACTGTTGTAGCTCTGTTGAAATACAATAAGTTTTATTTTCTGTACTCACCTGTGTATATGTGTGAACAGATGTATTTCTGGTAAAGTCCTGATGAAGTGAGATGTACCTTTTGAAGCAGAAACAAACTTGTTTTCTTTTCTTCAGCAAAGACTTTCTTTCAGTTTCATTTCTGGACTGTGACACTGCAGCAGCCCCATTGTTTCAGTGTTGCTCCACCTCTCACTGCTCTCACATTAACTATTTGTTAACTCAAAGCTCACTGCTCTTCTCTGAAGGAAGAAAACAAATAGCTATATACAGCAATCCAGCCACAAATAGACCTAATTTATACCAACTTGATGGGACACAACCTCACCTTCTGTCCTTCTGTCCCGGTTTGAGCCAAAGGACAGACCAAAGAGTAACCAAACTCACTGTTTTTCCATCATCAGACATTAGTTTTGGAGGTAGAGTTTAGATGTTTTTATCTTTAAAATAAAAAAGGGGTACAATTCCATTTTCATGTATTTTGACTGTAGTAACGTCTGGTCAGCATACCCTTAGGAAGAAGAATGAAACTGTGTCTCATGAGTTTGGAGGATGGTGTTTTTTCTGTAGTCTTTGACAAATGAAAAAAATAGTAATGATAAATAAATAATGATAAAAGTAACATGAATGAAAAGCTTGACAGGCAGGGAAACAGAAACTTTGAAAGCTGAGGTTAAGCTAAGGGTCATTTATGTGGCTGTACATTTAGTATCTTGATTGAAAGTCAAACATCTTTCTGTAAATATTCATAGCTGCTCCAGCTGCATGTCTGTATCAAACCACAGGTCAACTTTAAGAAGCTTGCTGACACCTTCCCTCTTAAATATCTGTCTTCCTCTAATCTTCTCTTCTGGATTGCCTCTCTGTTTCTGTCTTTTAATTATGTGAAAAGAAAAGAATGAAATGTGCTCTTAGCATCACATCACATTGTGCCATGGGATAAAGGAAGCCTCTTGGAAGGTCACGAGAAAACACACTGCCAGCATCAAATTTCCTAAATCCAACCCATGCCATGGAGGTGAAAGCATCAAATCCTAGCCACTAGAAAATTAGGGACCCAAAGGTGTTCTTTTGGAGGAGACAAATGTGATTAATACAATGACCTTCATCTCTGAAGTTTTGCTTCTTTGGTCTCAGAACCTGACCTTTGTAAAAAGTCCTCATGGCAACTGTCTCTTGTGGTATAGTGAGCATAGCTGCATTCCAAGCAATTGACCGGGATTCGATTCCCGGCCAATGCATGATAGGCAAGTGGTCTTCTATGAGTGGAAAGTTTTGTCAGGTTGGTAAAAATTTGTGAGCGCTGACTATATACTGGAACAAGTATCTGTGCTCTTGTGAGCCTAGCAAGGTTCTTATAGTAAGCCAGAGTTTGCATCCTGCTCTAGGTCCCTGAGGCTGGCAGTGGCCTGTGTCCATGCTTAAAGGATGGATGAAGTCAGGTAAGGGCAATGACTCTTTGTTGCCTTGAATGTGATCTGCAGACCACATGTGAGCATCATAGTTTTACTGTCACTGTTACTTTTGTATAAGTTATAATACCCGACATCTCAATGCAGAGTTGCATTGAACAGACAGGACAGATGCTGCTGTGTGCAGCACATCTCTGTGAAGAGCGACTGATTTAAAAGCCGTCACATCGCCTTGAGTGAAATCCAGACCATAACTTTTTTCACTGATGTAACTATGCTATCACCAAAGAAACAGATCATAAAACTATGATGTTCATTGAAACTTTGGTGATGTCAGCTGCAGAGGTTGTGCTAGACTTTTTCATTGTCTGTCATTTTGACTGACAGGGTCATAAAAATCCCGTCATAATCTATTTTTACCTGTCACTTTAATTTTTAAAATGGTAATAATTACATATTCAATAGCATTTAATTTTGATTCATTTTTAATTAATATTCAGCCCAAACAAGCTGAACAGAGAATCCACACCGGACATCTTTTATCAACACCATCATCGTTATTGGTCTTTTTGAGGAAACTTCAGCTGCTGACACTCAGCTGCTGTGACACCAGGTATGTTCAAGATGATCCAGGCCTGCCCAGAATTGATCAGTGGTGATCGCCGCATAGTGCATGCCGGTTAGATTTGTGTCGACTTGCACATGTGGGCAACAATAACCTCACGAGATCGAGGCGGCCGCAGTTTGTAGAGCCAGATGCCGCAGCTGCTCTCTACTGACTGCAAACGCCTGGCTATCACCTGATCGACAAGCTGACAGGCTCTGATTGGCTCATAATTTTGACAACACCACGTGTTGTATAAAATACTAATTTTCTGTATAATTGTAATATTTAATGCTGGACATATCAGTTTTTTGTTGTGCAATGAAGTTTTAATCTGTCAGCAAGCAGATATTTTGTGTCTGATAATAATAAGGGTCCCAGATAGCACGCATACGTCTCGCCGACGTCGGCCTCAGATCGTACGTCGGCATTCTCCTCCTGACGTCTGTACATGCATCGGAGAAGCATCGGCCCACAGCAGGGACATGGTTTGCCAGAGGGCGGGATTATGCGCGCCATTTCAAAGTCGGCGATAGGTCGGCTGTGGATCGATACATTGCACGTTATCCAATTGGTGCCACTGTCAACGGAACTGAGAGCAGGCTTTGGAGACGGAGAGGCTACTTCATGTCAGCCAGAACTAGTCTTCAGGTAAGCTCACTTAACGTAAATATATAAAAAATAGCTGTCTTATAAATATGACATACAGGGTTAGCAAGATAAGTCGGGATTTAGCAACATAAGTTGTTAAGCCCTGACTGGGTACGTTAGCACAGGTGAAGAGCCCAGATGCCGACTCCTAACAGGCTAGCTAGCTAGCTTAACAAACCTTAGACCTGACCAGCAAATGTATCAACTAGCTCTAACTTCATTTAGCCATTGCTAGGTAGCCATAAGTCTTTCCAGCACGTGAACAGTCTCCATCTAGACAACAAATCAGTTTTGAATTTGGGAAAGGGTCAGGTAACGTTAGTTAGCGTTAGCTGTTAGCTAGTAGCTGGTGGGCTTCGGTGTTTTTACAGCTGCGGAGTTAACTTTAGCGGTTAACTGGCAGCTAATGAAGGGAAGCTCTGCTCTGCTCCATTTGTAAATATGACTCGGTGTAACATTTTCTCATAGTTTGGTACTGGTTATGGACTATTGTTGGTGTGTTTGTACTGTAAGTGAAGTTAATATCCACTTCACGTAGGTGTGTGGAAAACACAACAGACTCCAGCTGTTTCTGTCATGTCTCTCCAGTCACCCCCCCCCCCCCGCCTCCGCCTCTCCTGTAGAGCTGGCCGGAGTTCAGCAGCTATCCGCGGTCAAGCCGGGGCTGTCAGACCGCCCCGCAAAATAATACACGCGAACTTTTTATATATATATATATATATATATATACTTATATATATATATATATATATATATATATATATATATATATATGTATATATATATATGTATACTTATATATTCTTGTCTCCACCTCCTGCTGTGGCCGCCTGATCTCGTCTACTCTCCAGGCGAGGCGCAGTTCATCTCGAACGCACTAACTAACTAACACTGCCTATCATGTTAGCGCCATTTGCCTCATTGTAAAATCTGCTATTACCAACCGTTAACTGTTAAGGTTAAATGAATGCCTTCTCATGCATTACATTTAGATGACTATGACGAGAGACAGAGTCTGACTGGCTCAGAGGCTGGCAGTACTCGCTCCAGTTCACGTCTAGCTTCCTGTTTGTTCTCCTTTTTTCCAAATGAGAATCGATAAGAGAATTGATAAAGAACCGAATCGTTAAGCAGAATCGAAAATGGAATCGGAATCACAAAAATCTTATCAATTCCCATCCCTCCTCATGAGGCAAGACTCCTCACTCCTCTTAACTGGCCTATGGGGGTCTCAAGTCATCAACAGCTGCTTGGCTAAAAACATGAGTAACATTTTGGCCTTTGTTAAGGCTCAAAAAATTACATCCATAGAAAAGTTTTGTTTCATCTTAAACCAAAACCTCTACAGATTAATTTCCGTGCACTTAACAGACTGCATGCAAGAAATCAGATAAATTAATATATGTTGTACTTTTTAAAATGACACATTATGTTCATTTCTGTGATTCCTGAACACATTCACTTTGTAATTTCTGCTTATTGTACCTTTCAAAATAAAGCTTACATTTCCTCTTCTGATTCTATCCACAGATTCCCTCCCTACTCTCTGTGGTGGTCATAGTGGCAGCAGTGTAACTCCGCAGCAGCTGGGCAAGAAACGCTGCACAATGTGCCCTGGTGAGCTGCAGAGGGTCACTGCAGAGCTGAGATGTTTTCTTCTTATTTTTTAATTAAGTAGTGCTGTGTTGTCCCTTATAGTAGGCCCTATATAATATAGTAGTCTAGTTTTTTGTGTCAAGATTTTGTTTTGCTTATGATTTATTTTGCACTTAACAAGGCTCTCTTTGAATATCACAAGTTGCTTACTTGTCACCATAACATAAGGTAGTAAAAAAGATGCACTCTCTCCTGAGGATAACACATCCATCTTTGGCCCTTTACACTCACACAATACATCCTGAGTTATGGTGCAGTAGTTTAAAAAAGGCAGGACCCTGAGGAAACCAGTAACAGTTTTTAAAATTTGTCACTTGGCTCTGTGGAGGTAATGTTGAATCCCTTTTTTTGCAGCCTTCCCCACATGGTTCAGCTCCAATCTGGAGAAATTTTATTGACGTCAATAGATGAGCAAAGTAGAATTTTTACTTTTTTTAAATGTACTTTATTTGATAATTTACTGATGGAAAACTGTTCAAATGTAAAAAAAAAAAATAATAAAATAACTGTTAAAAGTAACACAGTACCATTATAGATTCCCACTGCTGCATTTTTGGTATTTTGTATTAAGGTTTATGTACTGTTCAACCAGTATAAGATATGAGGTAAAATGCATTAAAAACTATTTTATTATTGCTTTATTTTAACTCATAAGCAGTGAGCCAAAGATGGCAGCAACACAACAAATGTTGGCAACACACTGTCTGTCAGGAAAGACACACCAGGAAACTAAATGAAATATAACACAAATGAAATATATATATAGGGTAACTTCCAGACAAGCAAACTTCAAATTAAAGTTATTTATTTTTTTTTATTTTTTTCCATTCCAAATGGCACACATTTTAAACTGGTCAGGCAAATGAATATTTTCCTTGACTACTATAATACATTTCAGTCAAATTTTAAAGAATACATGTTTTTTTTTCCCTTTTCTTACCATTGTGATAGTGTTGCTTTAAGTCCTATATATACCATATACCGCATCAAGGGTATTTTGGGTTTGCTTTACCCTGAGTTTGGTCTTGCAGACAGGTCGCTAGTGTTTATTTATCTTACACAGAGTGAGATTCGGGTTCCCACACATAAATAATCCTACAGGAAATGTTATTTTGTTACATGCTTTACATAGAAAGAGAGTTAATGCTACTGTTGATGCATTTATTTATGGAAATGTTTATATTGAGAAATACGTTGTTTAAAGTGTTTATACTGTAAGAAGATGATGTTAGAAGGTAAAGTGTTATGGTGAAAACCAAACAGCATCACATTGGAAGTTGTTTACATTTCTCTTTGAGTGGAAGTGATGTTTAAGTAAATGTGTCCAGAATCAGATTAGAATTTGCTTGTTGAGAATACAGTTGAATATTACTGTTATTTGCACTATATTTTTATAGTAGCCCTAATACACTTTTGTACAAGTGATATAGCATGTATGTATGAAGTATGAATCTGTTACACACCTGTGAATGTATTATGTGAGCTGTTTTGGACCAATAGATTTGTTTGGATGTTTATGTTTATTGCACTTAACTTATACAGTTAAAATGGACTGAAACAGAAACTGACAGTCAGAGGAATGAAATATAATGTATTTTATTGTGAATTTTTGAATATAGACGCAACCTGGACGATGAACTGAGCACTCCATGTCTTCATTGCTGCTACATTTTATCTGTATTTTACAGATTTGTACTTTGTTGCTGTGGTACCATATTCTGGGACCCGTAACACCAGCATCATATGTCACCACACAAATAAGGATAAACTTCATTCATATTGGGAGGAAGCACCAAAAACACCTGCCACACCTTGGAGAAAAAAACATTCATTTTTTTTTGTTCAGTGATTTGATGTTATAGGTATTTTGTGTTCTGTTTAAAGTGTACTTGTTATCTCGTGATTATTTTCTTTTATTTTGTTAAAATGATTTTAATCTGTCTTCTTCAGTAATATAACTTTAACATTAATTCTAATAATATTTATTGGAATGAGATAAAGAGACAGAGTGAGAGACAGAGGAGATCTGGGTTCACACTCCCACGAATACTCAGTTAACAACTGTGTCATCACTAGACAACAGACATGTTTCACTTCAGTTCATTAGCTGCTAATTTAATAACCTTTCTTTTTCAGGATTTATTATCAGTAAAAATAAGGCTGGGTAATATATGGATATTCTATCAATATCCTGATATGTGAATAGAGATTGTCTTAGATTTTAGCTATTATATTGTAATAAGTGTAAAAAGTATTTTCCTGATTCTAATGCCTGCTCTACAGTAATGTCATTTTCTGAACTTACCCGAGTGTTCTAGCTGTTCTATTATTTGCCTTTACACTTCCTCATTAGATCCACATTGCTGATGATTATTAATCAGAAATCTCATTGTGTTAATATTTTGTGAAATTACCAATAATCATCCCTACAGTATTGTCAGAACATCAATAAATATCAATATTCAGGTATTTCATCACAATATTGTAATATTTGATTTTCTCCATATTATCCAGCCCAAAAATCAAACATTAAATGATTTCACCTGATAAATAAACAATCTCAGGCTTTTTCAAACAATTATTAATTTCAGTTTATTTAAGTTTTTTTTTTTTTTTTTTAATGAAAAGAAATAACAATACCTTGCAGTTTGTACTCATTGTGGAAAGTTGAGGTGTTATAACATTTTAAGATTTTTTTAATTCACTGAATTATTACAGAAATGTGTTGGACATGTTTAGGCAGTTAGTAGAAATGGGATGCATTAAAGACATATAGAGAGTACAATCAGAGTAATTAAAAAAGCAGCAGTCAGAGTTTGAAGAGTGTATATTAGTCATGCAAAGATTAATTTCATTGGTTCTCAACTTCAAACCAATGAAGCATCTATGGAAAGTCATGTCAGACAGCACTTCGCACCATATGGTCAAAACACTGATTATCTCACTTCAGAGATAATGAAATGATTAATCTAATCTTTCAGATTGACAGGACTGATGATCAGAGGGGCAGAGTTTTTACCACCATCATCATTACAGGGACCAAAGATGGGGCAGAGTTTCTCAGTGAACTTACAGCCAGTAAAGGAGTACATGAGAGCTGCTGCGTTTACGTCATAAAAGGAGACCAGACCCTCCTCATAATCCACAAACACCCCCACCTTCTGAGGTTTTGACTTCAGAGAGAGGACACTAGGACCACCAGGAGCATTGTACTCATTTTCATTCCTCAACATCAGAACCCAAGGGCCTGTCTCTGGGTTTGGTGTGATGATTTCTTTCCGGTCGATTGACTCTCTGGCTACACCCAATTCCCATCTAGTCTTTGCTTTAACCTCAACTTCATAGTAAAATTTTGTGAAATAGTAACTTTGCTTTCCAAAGACACATATATTCCTTGAAAATCTCTCTGGGTTGTCTGGGAGATTCAGTTTTGTATCACCATAATATACTTGTTTCTCATCAACAGACAGGATCAGATTAGGATGTGCTGTATTGGGATCAAGGGTCACATCCACTGCAAACTGCTGGACCCTCTTCAGCTCAACTTGTAGCAGTTTTGTAATCTCTTTACTGAGTGTCTCCTCCAGCTGAGCCACAGCTCTCCTCACAGTCCCCTCATATGATGAGTGAACTCTGACCTCTGTCCAGTCTCTGGTGGGCGGAGCAGAGCTCAGAGATGGGAAGCTTTGGAGGAACTGGAGGTGGTCTTCAGTGCATGAGAGCTGCTTCACCTCAGCACTCCTCTTCATCAACTCAGAGATTTCATCTTCCAGATCTTTGATGAAGCCTTCAGCTTGTTTCTCTGTTGTTTTCTGCTTCTCTTCAATCACATCAATGAGCTGAGCCAGACCTCTCTCAACAGACTGGATCAGAGCAGTGAAGACCTGCACACTGTCTGCTGTCTCTCTGTCTGCTTCTTCCTTACTGAGATTCACTGATTGTTTAAGCTCCTGTATTTTCAGTTGTCTCTCCTGGATCATCTGCTGAATTTCAGCATGTAACTCTGTCAGTTCAGCTTTCTTTGCATCATATTCTTCTATCATAGGAATGAAGACATGTGACTTGTGATTTAACTCAGGGCAGCTGAAACACACACACATCTGATCTGTCTTGCAGAACATCTCCAGAGGTCTCTTGTGCTCCTTACACATTCTGACTTCCAGGTTCTCCACAGGATCAATCAGTTTATGTCTCGTCAGACCTGTCATTTTCTGATGAAGCTCCAGGTGAGTCTCACAGTAGGAGGCCAGACACACCAGGCAGGACTTGAGGGCGTTTAGTTTGTTTTCAGTACAGACGTCACACAGAACATGTACTCCTGGTTTGATATGTTGTTGTTCTGAGCAGCTGCTGGTTTTCTTCACAGCTGACTGTCTAAATTGAGCAGTCATCTCAGATAAGACAGTATTGATGCGCAGCTCAGGTCTTCTGTCCAGGACCTCTTTGCACATGGGACACTGACACTGGACACCAACGTCCCAGTGTTGTGTGATGCAGTTCTTGCAGAAGTTGTGTCCACATGGTATGGTTACTGGATCAGTGAAGACATCCAAACAGATGGAACACAGAAAGTGGTCTTCAGAGAAGAGACTGCTGGCAGAAGACATGTCTAGAAATTGAGAGGAAAAAAATCTAAATTTCTGTCACAACTCTTGAGTGATATTTCATTAATGAAAGCCCTTTGTGAAGAAGAGAGGCATCCCCATACCATGAGTGTGTAGATGCTTCCAATCTTTTACACTGATCCTCACCTCAAGACCTCCAACAAACCTTTATTTTGTGCTATAAGTGTGGTATATGTATGTATATAAAAAGGAAGCAACACATTTCTTGGTGCATGCAGGTAATGAAATCCACACAGTGCTAACAGAGCAAAAGAGAAAGCTAATGTCTTGTGGCATTTTCAAGTCACAGTGTAAGCAGTCTAGTAGAGCCAATGTGTTATTATTTCTGTCCATTTATTTATGTCAGAAACAAATAAAGAATTAAATATCAGTGCATACAGGCGAAATTTCACAGCCAGCCCATTTAACTACCAGCCCAATCAAACATCATGATTCCTCACTGCTTTCAACTTTCTTTAAAAAAGGGCCAAAACAAATTCCAGCACTGGATATTTTTTATTTTTTATTTTATTAAGTTTCAGTAACACTCATACCTCCTGGCTGTCATGTACATGGAGAACCTTTAGACTAACAAACAGACTATATTATTACTATACTAATATTACTGCTTCTACTATGAGTACTACAACAACTACTACTACTACTACTACAACTAATAATAATAATAATAATAATTTACTGTTATTATTATTATTATTATTATTATTATTATTATTATTTGTAAATATGCTTTTTGAAAGAACAATGCTTGCAGAGCTCCTGAACAGAACTGCATTACCAGTGTAATGCAAGAGAAAGGAGATGGACAAGTGTAGACAAAATCAAATGAAAAGAAATGACCACTGAAGACTAACTGAAAACATACAACATTAATACGCCTCATAGTATATCCAGCAGGAATCTGCAGTCTCATGAAACCATCCAAGAAAACAAAGTGTATGCTGCCATCATGTGGTCACAGCAGGGCACTGACATTTTATAGACGTATTGAGAAGTATAAATATCACTGTACAGTAGCATTTATTCATTATAAAGTAAAATAGGGTGAAGGAGCCTCTGTGATATGAACTCTAACTAGTGATTCAGTTCTGCTCTCTCTCTCTGTGTTTATGATCATAGGCTGGTTCATGCTGCACTACATTTGTCAAAGTGTGTTTTCTCTACTACAAGATCCATATGAACTTTTCTTACTAGTCTCATTGTCTGTGTTGATAACACCTAAACCTTATGGTGAAGACCAGGATGACTCTTTTATTCTCCTGTCAGGTTATATACATATAAATGTATATACACATGATTTTGTTTTACTCAACACTTTCAGTCATTCTGCTTTTCTCTTTCAATACAACAGTGCCTGAATGGAAGAAAAGATTTACTGCACAGAAACATTTTCAGCTCTGAATGAAAACAGGTAAAGGTCTTTCATGGTTATAGATCCAGTTACTGTTGTAGCTCTCTGTTTGAAATATAATAAGTATTATTTTCTGTACTCACCTGTGTATATGTGTGAACAGATGTATTTCTGGTAAAGTCTTGATGAAGTGAACTCTATGTTTTGAAGCAGAAACAAGGTTGTTTTCTCTTCTTCAGCAAAGACTTTCTTTCAGTTTCATTTCCGGATTGTGACACTGCAGCAGCCCCGTTGTTTCAGTGTTGCTCCACCTCTCACTGCTCTCACATTAACTATTTGTTAACTCAAAGCTCACTGCTCTTCTCTGAAAGAGGAAAACAAACAGTTGTAAGTGTTACACCCCTGAACAGGGGAAGAGATAACTTGAATTAAGAAACAGTAGCGACTGTTCAGCTCTCAAGTCTGCATTTTTTTGTAATACTTAATTGCAGGTTTTACTATTACAAGTTTTCAAACTCATTAATTATTTCATTCATCCTGCCACATTTATACAGGTTTTGTATTTTACAGCCAAAATTAAAAAAATTAGAATAAATCAATAAATAATAATAATAATAATAAATGGGAAAGAACAGGGACATAAAAAAGGAAATAAAGAAAGAAGAAAAGAGAAAAGAGGGAAGAAAAAAGGGCGGGGTCCTTCTGTACTTTCTTAGATATAGTTTGAGTGTTTTTATTCCACTGCATATGCTTCTTTGACCCATTTACTCCAGATTATCATGAATTCATCTTCCCTATTTCTCAACCCTCTTTTCATTTCTTTTATATCTTCAACTGTTACTTTCCAGGCATCAACAGATGGTGACTTAATATTCATCCAGTTCCGTGTAATTTGTTTTAATGCGGCTATCCGTATTATTGTATACAAATATTTATCTCCTTCGCTTTCTATTTCTGCTGGGATGATTCCTAATATAATATTGGGTGGCTGTAATGGTTTCTTTAAGTTTTGCTTTTCTGTCTCAGAACCTGCCCTGTGTAAAAAGTCCTCATGGAGCTTGTTTCCTGTGGCATTGGTGGCATAGTGGTGAGCATAGCTGCCTTCCGAGCAGTTGACCCAGGTTTGATTCCTGGCCAATGCATTATGGGCAATTGGACCTCTGTTACTGGAAAGTTTTCTGAAACCCTCCAGCCACCTATCTGTTGAGAAGCAGGAGGCCCTCCAAACAATGCATCATGGTCCGTAGGATTTGTTGTGAATGAAGTACCCTCCAAAAATGACGATGGTGGACCTTTTACCAGATCACCATGGTACCTTGCGCTGAATTCCTAACCTGTTGCAATGCAGGTTATGTTCCAGATTAGAGATAAATATGGTTAAAGCACTACCTGCTGACCAATCAACTTACTTTATAAAACAACAATGGGTGTCA
This sequence comes from Lutjanus erythropterus, assembly GCF_056507025.1. Lineage (NCBI taxonomy): Eukaryota > Metazoa > Chordata > Actinopteri > Lutjaniformes > Lutjanidae > Lutjanus > Lutjanus erythropterus. The sequence continues at coordinate 4,167,369 of NC_139338.1, forward strand.
CCATGAGCTTGTGGAGCTCAGTGCGCAGGGAAAAGTATCATTTCATTGTGCTTTTTATATACGGATATCATCCAGCACAGAGACTGAAGCACAACAGCCCTGTTCCTGTATTAAAAAAACATATAAATGTCAGCCTGCAGACTGTTTTTGAATCATGTTTTTATATTTATTTTTCATTTGCACCAAGTCTGTTTATACTGCATTCTGACCAACTGGTGATTTAAGAATTTTGGTTTGCAGACTTACATCATGTAATATGTTTGATCATTTGTCAGTAGATGATATGACATACAGATGATCATCAAAGGTATTAAATGGTAAACTTGCACATAAGCAGCACACGAATTTAATGGACCAGACAAATGTAATTATAGTCAGATGTACTCATGCTCTAATGATGGAGTAGTGATATTTTAAGGCTCTGTGTCCACAGTGTTTTTCCCAGCTGAAAATAGCAGGCACCCTCCTGAAAGCACCCAGCTGAGAGCGCACAAGAGGTTTGGAGAGAAGACTTAATTTACACAGTAAACTGTTTTTAACATGTGATGAATGTTCTGTGTAACATATATATTTAGTTTGTAGTCTTCTACAATCATTTTAACTCATGTAAAATGTCTTTGAGTATCCTGAAAAACACAAAATAGAATAAATACATCATTATTTCTTTCAGTCTGGATTATGATAGTTATGATCACCTTCTTTATTATTTGTCAATATCATAGTTAGCTCTTCATTTGTAAGATATACTGGTGTGTTGTCAGTAGTCTTGTCCATGCTGCGATTGGTGAGATGCTGCGATTGGTGAGATGCTGCAAACGATGCCCCGTTTATGTGAACGCTCTCAAGTCTAGATTTGGAAACCCTGGGTTGATTTACTGAGTTGATTACCAGCTTCATGTGACTGCTTGTCTTTGATTGCCTCTGTTGGGTTTAGTCAAGCTAGATCACTTTAAGATACCCTGGGTATTTTGAACCTGCTTCGTAGTACAGGCCCCAGAAGTCCTTTTGCTAAGGAGCATGTCAGTTCTTGACTTTTACACCATTACACCAGCGCTGCCAACCAACATCCAGGGATCAGTCTAGATAAGAGCACTCTATATGATGTGAAACAGAGATGTCTTCAATTTCAGTAACATTGATAGAGTCAACATACCTTAGCCTTTCTGTGTGCATTGGTCATGAATCCCAGGGAATGTGAACTCCCTGTGGACAGAGCCCTCCAAAACACCATCACCCAACGTGGGACTCAAACCCACAACTGAGATTAAGAGTCCCATGCGCTACTGACTGGGCTAGCCAGGCAGTGGAAGCAAAAATAATGGCTCTTTCACAGATGTATCAACTCCTCTGGACCACAAATACTCAGGATGGTGGAGGTTTAAATTTCTGGGTTGACTCTCCTCAGACCCCACACCAAAATTCTATAATAGGTTATCAAGCTACAGGTATTACACCTGCAGGTAAAACGTCTGTCACCAGCAGGTTTGACTGCATGCCTCCATCTGGTGACTAGACATTCCGTTGCTAAGAAAGGTGTAAGTCCTTGCTGTAGACCTCTAAGCCGCCACGCCAAAGGAAAGCAATAGCTCATTGAGGAGAAACACCATCCATCCATCCATTTTCTGTAACCGCTTATTCCGTAAGGGTCGCAGGCTTGAGGAGAAACACACCCAGCAAAAAGGACAACAACACGTGCTGGGTTAAGTGGACATTGAAAGAGTCAACATCAGTCTGTGTGTGTCAGTCTAACAAGTGTCCAACAAATCCAAGGGAAAGTGATTTAATAATTAGCAAGTATAGTCAAAAGCACCACCACCTAATGTTGGGTTTAATGAAATGAACGTGAGGTTAAGACACTCATGCTTCACTGACTGGAGACCAGAGGTCCTTTTGCCGAGCAGCACGTCGATTTTTGAGTCTTATACCACTACACCAATGCTGACAACCAAAAGTCAAGGATGAGTCTACGTCAGAGCAGTCGACAAGATGTCAACCAGAGATGTCTTGGGCTGCAGTGATATTGATATTGTTAACTTAGCCTTTTTGTGTCATTTCTTTTCTGTCATGGGTCCCAAGAATGTGAGCTCCTTGTGGACAGAGGTTTCTAAAACTCCATCACCCAACATGGGCATTGAACCCAAGACCCTAAGATTAAGACTCTCATGCTCTACCGACTGAGTTACCCAACAGACAACAGAACAGAAAATAATGGGTCAGATTCTGGGGTCGTGTTTACTCTTCTGGAATGCAACACACAGAATGGTTGTACACAGCACTCAAACCCCAGTTCTCCCATGTCAAAGTCCTGTATTTGTTTGAGCCATCCATCCACCCCACCTTCATCAATATTAGATTTTTTGGTAGATTTTTTTATAGGGCTTGAATTTTACTTATGAAGGAATGAAGAGTGACAGTATGTAGAGGACATATGAATCAATAAACAGCATGCAGCCCTGTCTGACCTTGCAGATAACCAAGCTTTACATTAAATACCGTGTGTGTGTATGGATGTGAGTCATATACAGTTAGATCTCAGTATATACTAATCCACTGCTTAATATTCAATGTGATTAATCATTGTAATCTCCAGTCTTCTTCACTTCACTGTCTTGAATGAAAAATAACTTCCACCTTTCCGCTCATCAGCGTATAGAGAGGCAGGATTGGGACATGAAGGGATGGAGGATGGGAGACAGAGAAAGACACCAACTCCATCTTGATGAGCCATGCATGCCTTTGTTTTTCTGCACCTCTCTAATGAAAATTTCAGAGCCAAGTGATTAATGAAACACCACCTGGACGGAGACAAAAGTGATTTAACAACTCAAGAAGTTCTCCGATTTAATTTCATAGGTATTAAATCACACAGCTCGATTATTCCACCACTGAAACTAGGAGCAATTTGACACATACACAAACAGTGGCACAGTCTGCATTAAAGCTACAGTTGGTAACTTTGGTAACACGTTATTTGAAGGGATGTGCATAAGACTGTCATTACACTGCCATAACCATGTGATGACACCTGTCATGAACATGAAGACATTTTTAAGAAAGTGTATGACTGTTATTATTTCATGTCTTTTGGTCAATTATGCACTCTTTAAAAGAGAAGTTGAAATTTTTCATTAACTCAGGTGAAGTGGTACCATTTGGTCTTGTCATAAAGACGTCATTAAATGTCATATGGCCAGTTTCACGACAGAGCACAGTGCTGAGATGATTTACAGAGTTACCTGTTGGACAGGTTGGTTATATCAGGTTGTCAAACAATGTCCATTATGTCATTTGTAATGCAAAATTGAAAATGACATAATGGACAGAGTGACACTTAATGTCAACAGTAATAAACATTCATTAAAAAGTCCTTTACGTCTGTTATATAATTTGATGACATCTTTATGACAAGTCCAAGTGGTACAACTTAACTTGAGGTTTAGGGAATTATTCATTACACTGTTGTAAAGGTTTTTATTTTGTTTGAATGGATGTGCATTGGACTGCCATAACCATGTCACAACACCTGTAATGAACATTAAGAAGTCTTTATTAATATTTATGACTGACATTAAGTGTCATGTGGTCAATTATGTCATTGCAAACTGACAGCTTTGCCTTATGAATTAAATAATTAACCAAATGACACTTAATGACAACAGCCATAAACATTCATAACGACTCCTTCATGTCTGTTATATCATCTAATGACATCTTTATGCCAACTCCAATTGGTACATTTTACTTGAGGTCAAGGGAATAATTCATGAAACTGTTATAGAGCATTTTATTTTATTTGAAGGGATGTGCATTAGATTGCCATAACACTGTCATAACAATGTAACAACACCTGTCATGAACATGAAGTCTTTATGAATGTTTATGACTGTTGTCATCAAGTGTCATTTGGTCAGTTATTTCATTGCAACCTGACATCTTTGCCTTAAAAATGACATAATTGATCAACTGACACTGACAACAGTCAAATATTCATAAAGACTCCTTCAATTCTGTTACATCATTCAATAACATCTCTATGACAAGTCCAAATAAAAATGACCCCTCAAATGCATTAAAACTGAAGTAAACTGACATTTCAGTTATTATCCACTTAACCTCATGCCAGTTGAAGATCAGGTTTAGTTTTTTAGTTGACAGTGTTGCAGAATCTCCCAAACGATGGAAGTGAATGGTGTTTGTGTTTCGAATGTAAAAAAACCAACAGAATAAAAACATAAAATGTCTCCATACTGCTTGTCTGAAGTAATCCAAGTCTCCTAAAGCCCCAACATGCCAAGCTGAGAAAAAATATTATCTATACCACCATCTATGTTTGTTACCCTAAATCATCAGTGTAGATCCTTAGCTTGGAGACATTTTCATGTGCATATGGGTGTGTGTGTTGTGACTGTGTGCAAACAGCATGTCAGGGTTTTAGAAGACTTGGATTATACTAGACAAGCAGTATGGAGGCACTTTTTTTGCCCCAGCTGTTTTTTATGTTTGAAAACTGGTCACCATTCACTTCCATTGTTTGGAGATTCTGCAACACAGTTTTCCTGTGAAACTCCGGTTTTTGGTGATCTGTGCCTTTAAAATGTAGGAGGTAAAAGTAAAAAGTTGCCAGAAAATTGAATACTCAAGTAAAGGACAGACACCTGAAAACTCTACTCGAGTACAGAAGTATTTGTACTTAATAACTTCCCACCTCTGCCTTTAGGTGCATGTTCTTATGCATGTGATGTCCTTGTTTGAGCTCAGAGTTTGTGCTCTGTTCATCTATCACACACAGGCTGCATTAATGAATCAGTGTCCATTAGTTGTTCTTGTCACTGGAGACACCATCCACTCCTCTTCCAGCTCCTCTCCTCTCAGCCTTTCACCTGCTCTTCTATCCTTCATTCAGACATCTAATCAGGCAGCTGTTTAGCTGTTAAGACTGAACCCTACACGTAAAAAATCCCCCCCCTGATTTTATGAAACGGTAGCCCCTGGAGTAAGGTTACCATAGAGCTGATGAAGAGCGTTGCTATGGCGCCCGCTCACCCCCTGCCTCAGGCGTCTTGTCAGGCTCGTGTCACCATTATGGGCACTAACTATAAAAGTGTATTTCAATTACATGGCGGTCTTTTGTAGCAGTGATGGAGAGCAGCAGTAAATGTCAGCAGAGAGGCTGCTGGCTGCAGCTTCAACACACTCACTGCTGATTTATCTGCACCATTTGCTCTGAAGATAATGCTTATCACTGTGACAAGGCACTTAGTCCAATCAAGATCATGTTATGGTGTGCTTCCATGGCGCTATCTGATGATGTGTTCATGTTCTGTGAAATGTACTGTAAATTCAAATGTCTGCCAGAAGAGCTCAGTTGTATTTGCAGGTTCTCATATCTGCCACATGATGTCACAATGCACAAGTAGTTGAACAAGGCTGTGAAAGGATAACTCTGGAGGATGATTCACTTTAGGTTGTATATTTTTATGTGCTGCAATTGAAAATGTTTTTAAACCCTCCAGTATATTTGAGATTAAATGATCTTTGTTTTCATTCTGTCTGATCATGTGACTGCTCATATTTCTAACCCCTCACACTTTGTTGTTGTGATGTCAGCATGTACCTAGAGCTCAGTAATTATGTTTGTGAGTAAAATATTATTTTAATCATGCAAAATTGTAAAGAAAAAAAAGACACAAACAATTACACAAGTCAAACTTAATTGGAATAAATCCAAAAAAGTCACACAATCTTGGAGTTCTTTAATTTTGTTCGGATCATTTTTGTTCACTTATATTTTAGTACTGAACTAATTGAAAATTTTAGGTCTGATTGAAAAGAACTGAGGACAACAGGTCTAGTGCTGTAGACATGGTAAAACTTAATGGAAACCACTAATAAGTGGGTCAGCTTTTTCAAAGCTGAGAGTGGCTTCATTCTGAGATATCATGACCGGCAGTTTACCCCAAACAAACTGGCCTGTATGGGATGGGCTACTCTTGGTCTCTTCTCGTTCTTTATTTTTATTTTTCAGGAGACACTGCGATTTTCAAGCACTGAAATAAAGACACAGGTTCAATGATAGTGACTTTTTTTTTTTTTTAGGTTTCTTCAAGTATGACATCACATCAAGTCAAAAAACCTTTGAAAACAACCCACTGAAGGTGTGTATTAGTGCACAGAGGACAGAGTCTGGGGTTTAATTTCAAGACTACAGGGAACTTCAGAGGGGTAGGGTGGAAAAAATAGTTAATCACCGAAGTTTAAATTTCCAGCTCTGGGTTAGATTGCTTTATTGTATAATAGTGATTTCAAAGAAAAGAAAATGTTAAGTTATATCAGAGTCACATCAGAGGGACTGTGCTGTGTCCATCTGCAGTAACTCTGTGGAGTCCTGCAGTGTGAGACACCTCTGACAATGTTCCACTGAATTACCATTTTATTACTTTCTATAACACTCTGGATTTGTGACTCACAGAGTTCAATGATGTCTTAAAAATACATTTCTTTCCAGAGCTGTGGCTCTAAATAAGCATGTGTCTGAAACTACAGACAGCAGGTTTTAATAAGCAGGGTAGAATCCAGTTTCTAACCCTGGCAGGTTCACTCCTTTCCTTTGCACAGATAGTGACAGCTTGTAAAAATGCATCTAGTACAATTTTGTGTGGATCAGTGGTGTGGACTGGCTGTAATGGATTGTGTTCATAACAGAGGCCCAGATGAAATCCATTATCACAGGTCAGCTCAATTACTTGAACTATCGTTGTATCATCAGGTCAGAGCTCGGAGTCTGGGGTTATGTTGATTAAATCAAACGTAGGTGTGCATGGTTCATCTCCACAGGTAGCCACAACACAGACAGTGTGTTCAGTTTGCTTCATCACCCTGTCACCTCTGCACTCTTCTATATTCTCCTGGAGCAACTCTGTGAACATCATGAACACTTCACTGTACCACTGCAAAGAGGAACAGGTTGTTCAAACATGAGTCAGAGCCTATAACCAGTCCAGCAGCTCTTGACTGCAGTGTGGAGGCAGTCACAGGTGCACTGAGTGTCCTGACCTCAATCACTGTTTGCACTTTGACTGAGAAGTTTTCCTGAGTGAGCATTTTATTCCATTTTTAAATGATTTTATTACATCTAGTCTAAATTCTGATCTTGTTATGATCTGTCAAAGTAGGGATGTTTTAATGTGCAGATTTGACTCAGAGTTGTTGATTGAATTTTGTCGCTTCATTGTTTTACAGCAGTGTTTCCCAAACGTTTTTCATGGGGACCCACTTTTTAAAAATGACAAACTTCACTGGTGCATAAATGAACATTTACTGCCATTTCCATACCAACTTACGCTCTCTTGACGCATTATTGAAAACATACACACATTAAAACTTTAGAAGTGAGAAATCAATTAATTTAGGCTGAATTATCAGCCCATCTTGTTGCTTTTATTTCCTCCCACCAGAAGCAGTGCACTGCTTAGCTTCTTTGCTGGAGCCGCTCTCTGCTTCTTCAAGCTGGGAGCGTCCTGACTGGAATCTACTGCAGGTAAAACACTGATGTATCTCATACAACTCCACTTCAAATAATCTCAACTATCTCTTTAAGCATTTTCCATCTTATGCCATAACTTACTAATATGCTTATATATTTTGAGCTTAAACCCACATGAGATGATTTCTGCCAGGTTATGCTTTTAATTCAACATGGTTGAATCATATTAATTTGGATTTATTTGAGTATATATGAGTGGACAGGAGCGTGAGCATGTGCAAAATTCTCAGAGTGACAACCATCCCATTTCACTTTGGTGATTGTGAGTATATTCCTTTTTTAATTTCAGTTCCAGTTTTGGTGATGAAGTATCTAAGATGTGCTTTTCATGGTCAATCTTAACAAGTTTTGTAGTTTCACAACAGCAGACTCATGTCAATAACATATGATGATGCATAATGATGTTGTGTAAGTAAGTGCAGTCTGATTCTCTCAGTGCTGTGGTTGTCTTTTCCTAAGACCTTATGAATTCTTGGTAATGCTTTGTAGAAAGGGTACATGAAGTATAATGATTCATACAAGACCTCATGCATGAAAAAGCTTGAATTCATTCATATAGTACTTAATGAATTATCTGGAATGTACGAGAATTAACCCTCTATGGTACCATGTTGCCCTCAGGCAACAAACCCATTTTTGCCCTGTCACATCTCCACAATGCATCCCTTTAAATGATGCGATACTTTAAAAAAGAGGTAAAACCATAGGGAACCATTAACAATGCTTTAAGTTGTCACATGACCTCCAGGAAGCGATTTTGAAACCCTTCTTGGCGGGCTTTTTCTAAGGAGACAGCTCTGCTATCTTGCTGCAAAAAAAAAAGACTCTCAAAAAGTTATTTTTTGTCCCTTTTCCACCTGGAAAAAAATGTCTTCACACTAATAGGTGAGTAAACTTTAAGTTTTGATAGTTTCATGCAACTTATTTACTAATTTAATAGTGGAAACTGCCCTGAGGCAACAACGTGCCATCATGGAAAGTTGCAATGTTGCCTGCAACAGTGAACCATTATGGAATCACTATAGCAAACACAACACTGACCACTGGCCTATTTGGGTGGAGAAAAAGGGCAGATGCAGATACCCTGGATGTAAGGGTATAGTGAAATCACAGTGCACAAAATGTGTCACCTGCCTGTGCTTCACTCCTGAAAAAAACTGCTTCATGGAGTTCCATAAGCACTGAGCAGCAACAACACAAATGATGGCAACACATGTCAGGAAAGACACAGGGGACTGACAGCAAACATGCACTGAAATGAAGCAGTGATGATCAAACACTGGAATTTGTTGTTTTTGTTTTTCAAATGGTTATGGTAATGGTTATCTTTGTTGATTTAAGTAGTTTAAAGTTTTATACTTTACACATTTATTTCAATGGGTTGTTCCTAAATAGTACAATGTTGCCTACAGGCAACATTTAGCCAAGAAACTTTTTAAATTCTTTTTAAAATTCTTTTTAATTTAAAATTTAAAATGAATTGTGACTTCTTGATGTTATTGAATATTTTTGCATATGTTTATGAAATAAACAATGTTCAAATTGGAAAAGGAACGTTCTTTTTCACTTACGCACCATTATGGTACAATGTTGCCTACAGGCAACGAACCCCAAAAACTTCCAAAAATAAAAATAAAAATAAAAATTCTCCAGATTATGTTTATTTAGTCTATTTTGAGACATAAAAACACATTTCCCTCACTGGCATAATAATGTGTACCATAGAGGGATATGACCATACATACATACATACATACATACATACATACATACATACATACATACATATGACCGTACATACATACATACATACACATACATAAATATGAGCATACATACATACATACATACATATGACCATACATGTATACATACATACATACATACATACATACATACATACATATGAGCATACATACATACATACATATGAGCATAAATACATACATACATACATATGAGCATACATACATACGTACATATGAGCATACATTCATACATATGGCCAAACATATGACCATGCATACAAACATACATACATATGACCATACATACATACATACATATGACCATACATACATACATACATACATACTTATGACCATACATGCATACATATGACCATACATACATACATACATATGACCATGCATACATTCGTATGACCATACATACATACACACATACATACATACATACATATGGTCATACATGTGACCATGCATACATACATACATACATACATACATACATATGAGCATACATGCATACATACATACATACATACATACATACATATGACCATGCATACATACATACATGTGACCATACATACATACATACATACATACATACATACATATGAGCATATATACATACATACATATGAACATACATACATACATACATACATACATATATATGACCATACATACATACATATATATATACATATATATATAAATTCTTTTTAGAATTTTTTTTAATTTAAAATTTAAAATGAATTGTGACTTCTTGATGTTATTGAATATTTTTGCATATGTTTATGAAATAAACAATGTTCAAATTGGAAAAGGAACGTTCTTTTTCACTTATGCACCATTATGGTACAATGTTGCCTATAGGCAACGAACCCCAAAAACTTCCAAAAATAAAAATAACTAGAACTGCAAGCAGTTATGAACGGGGGCCAAGCCTCCCCGCGCGAGCCGGTCCCCGCGGCCCTCGGAACCCGCCGCCGCGGGCTCCGAGGGACGCGGGGCTCGGGGCGATCGCGGGGACGCGCGCCATCGTCCGAGCTGCGGTACTCATGACCAAACATTAGGTAACTTTGTGGTCGTCCTCAGGAGGGAACCCACATCATGCACAGCGAATTTACTACCAATCTGAGCAACTTTTGGGAAACCTGATGTTTTTGGGTTTGTAGCGCCCCCTATTGGCCGATCCGCACCAAATTTGGCACAGCGTCTGTGGATGACCTCTGGAACGAGCGTGTTAAGTTTGAAGTCAAAAGACTTTCGTTTGACCTAAATATGACACAACATGCGTTTTTTGAGCTAGCCAAAATATCGTTCGGTTATAATTAGCGCATTTTTTGGCGTGCAACAATTCTTTTGATCACTTTTCGTCAGACACGTCTAGACATCGTATGTGCAAAGTTTGGCGCAGATGGCGCTTAAACTGTAGGAGGAGTTCGAAAAAGTAGGTTTCGGACATCTGGCGACTTAGCGACGGGAATTTGCGGCAAAAGTGGGCGTGGCCTACGTCAGAAAATCCAGCGCTTTTCAGGGAAGACGGCAATATGAGACTTTTCAACGTCTCATTTAAAATGTGGAAGTTATAGGCAAAAATGCGTTAAAGCGCCACCTAGTTGGGTTTGTAGCGCCCCCTATTGGCCGATCCGCACCAAATTTGGCACAGAGTCTGCGGATGTCCTCTGGAACGAGCGTGTTAAGTTTGAAGTCAAAAGACTTTAATTTGACCGAAATATGACACAACATGCGTTTTTTGAGCTAGCCAAAAAATCGTTCGGTTATAATTAGCGAATTTTTTGTCGTTCAACGATTCCTTTGATAACTTTAGATCAGACACATCTAGACATCGTATGTGCAAAGTTTGGCGCAGATGGCGCTTAAACTGTAGGAGGAGTTCGAAAAAGTAGGTTTTGGACATGTGGCGACTTAGCGACGGGAATTTTCGGCGAAAGTGGGCGGGGCCTACGTCAGAAAATCCAGCGCTATTCAGGGAATAGGACAATATAAGAATTTTCAACGTGTCATTTAAAATGTGAAAGTTATAGGCAAAAATGCGTTATAGCGCCCCCTAGTGGAGCACAAACGCGATTTTCGGTAGGCGGGATCTGAGTCCTATTCTACATGTAGCCATAAAATTTCAAAACCCTAAGTATTATACTTTGGCAGCAATAAATTTTTTTTGTTTATCTTGTAATAAGCCCCGCCCACATTGACCTGTCATGACCCCCTTGAAGATATGGCCTCAGGACCGGCCCTACGTCGTACGGACCAAATTTGGTAGAAATCGGTGCAGCCGTTCTAGAGATATAAACTTCCCATATCTCTAGCGCCCCCTATGGGCCAACATTCGCCAAATTCAGCTCATAGGCTCCCAGTCTCATGCCAACCAAGGATCTCTGATTTGGTGACGATAGCATTTACTTTGACCGAGATATGCAACATTTTCCATTTTATACGGCTAGCTACGGAAATTTGTTCGTTAATAATTCGCAGAATTTTCAAGCCAAAAAAAATCTTTTGATAACTTTAGCTCAGGAGGAGCAGAAGAGCGTACGGGCCAATTTTCGTGCAGATCGGACAAAATCCCTAGGAGGAGTTCGAAAAAGCAGGTTTGCCAGTTTTCGCGATTTTGCGAAAAAATTATTTAGGCGGAAGTGGGCGTGGCCAATTACAAAGTGACTCAGCTCCATTCAAGGAATATGGAGATATAAGGTTTTTGAATGTGCGACATACGGTGTGGGAGTTATAGGCCAAAACGCGTTGTCCTTGCTTATAGCGCCCCCTGCAGGCGGACGTGTGCAGTTTTTTGCGTCTGAGGTACGTGCGGGGGTGTGGGCCAGCCCTCCAAATTGCACCGCCCTACCTTGCACGGTTTAGCCTGCAGTATGACTTTTATCAACGGAAGAATAAAAATAGAAAATAATAATAACTAGAACTGCAAGCAGTTATGAACGGGGGCCAAGCCTCCCCGCGCGAGCCGGTCCCCGCGGCCCTCGGAACCCGCCGCCGCGGGCTCCGAGGGACGCGGGGCTCGGGGCGATCGCGGGGACGCGGGCCGTCGTCCTAGCTGCGGCATTCCAGTTCAGGGCGATTGTAAGGACACAGCCTGATGCTGAGCTGCAGTATTCACTGTAGCGGGTGTGCACTGTTAGTGCCAAAGGCAGAATGCGTGGTGATTTTGATTTGTCGTAATAAATCCCGCCCACTTTGACCAATCATTACGTAAGTTGGCGGTTGGCCTCAGGAGGGAGTCCACATCATGCGCAGCGAATTTCGTAGGAATCTGAACAACTTTTCGGAAACTCGATTTTTTGGGGTTTGTAGCGCCCCCTATTGGCCGATCCGCACCAAATTTGGCACAGAGTTTGCGGATGACCTCTGGAACCACCGTTTTAAGTTTGAAGTCAAAAGACTTTAGTTTGACCGAAATATGACACAACATGTGTTTTTTAAGCTAGCCAAGAAATCGTTCGGTTATAATTAGCGCATTTTTTGTTGTGCAATAATTCTTTTGATACCTGTTGATCAGACATGTCTAGACATTGTATGTGCAAAGTTTGGCGCAGATGGCGCTTAAACTGTAGGAATAGTTCGAAAAAAGAGGTTTCGGACATGTGGCGACTTAGCGACGGGAATTTTCGGCGAAAGTGGGCGGGGCCTACGTCAGAAAATCCAGCGCTATTCAGGGAATACGGCAATATAAGAATTTTCAACGTGTCATTTAAAATGTGGAAGTTATAGGCAAAAATGCGTTATAGCGCCCCCTAGTGGAGCACACGTGCGATTTTCGGTACGCAGGATCTGAGTCCTATTCTACATGTACCCATAAAATTTCAAAGCCCTAAGTGTTATACTTTGGCAGAAATTATTTTTTTTTGTTTATCTTGTAATAAGCCCCGCCCACATTGACCTGTCATGACCCCCTTGAAGTTATGGCCTCAGGGCTGGCCCTACATCGTACGGACCAAATTTGGTGGAAATCGGTGCAGCCGTTCTAGAGATATAAACTTCCCATATCTCTAGCGCCCCCTAGGCGCCGACATTCGCCAAATTCAGCTCATACGCTCCCAGTCTCATGCCAACCAAGGATCTCTGATTTGGTGTCGATAGCATTTACTTTGACCGAGATATGCAACATTTTCCATTTTTACGGCTAGCTACGGAAATTTGTTCGTTAATAATTCGCGGAATTTTCAACCCAAAAAAAATCTTTTGATAACTTAAGCTCATGAGGAGCAGAAGAGTGTCCGGGCCAATTTTCGTGCAGATCGGACAAAATCCGTAGGAGGAGTTCGAAAAAGGTGGTTTGCCAGTTTTCGCGATTTTGCGAAAAAATTATTTAGGCGGAAGTGGGCGTGGCCAATTACAAAGTGACTCAGCTCCATTCAAGGAATTGGGGGATATAAGGTTTTTGAATGTGCGACATACGGTGTGGGAGTTATAGGCCAAAACGCGTTGTCCTTGGTTATAGCGCCCCCTGTAGGCGGACGTGTGCAGTTTTTTGCGACTGAGGTACGGGCGGGGGTGTGGGCCAGCCCCCAAATTTGCATCGTCCAAACTTGCACGGTTTAGCCTGCAGCAGGACTTTTATTGGCGGAAGAATAAAAATAATAATAATAATAATAAAAATCAGAACAATTACAATAGGGTTCCCAGCACCGCTGGTCCTGGGAACCGCGTATGCCTTGCATTCGCGGTCCCCAGGCCCCGCGGGCTTGGCCCCCTAACTAGAACTGCAAGCAGTTATGAACGGGGGCCAAGCCTCCCCGCGCGATCCCGGTGCCCGCGGCCCTCGGAACCCGCCGCCGCGGGCTCCGAGGGACGCGGGGCTCGGGGCGATCGCGGGGACGCGCGCCGTCGTCCTAGCTGCGGCATTCCAGTTCAGGGCAATTGTCAGGACACAGCCTGATGCTGAGCTGCAGTATTCACTGTAGTGGGTGTGCACTGTTAGTGCCAAAGGCAGAATGCGTGGTGATTTTGATTTGTTGTAATAAATCCCGCCGACTTTGACCAATCATTATGTAAGTTGGCGGTTGGCCTCAGGAGGGAGTCCACATCATGCACAGCGAATTTTGTAGGAATCGGAGCAACTTTTTGCAAACTTGATGTTTTTGGGTTTGTAGCGCCCCCTATTGGCCGATCCGCACGAAATTTGGCACAGAGTCTGCAGATGACCTCTGGAACGAGCGTGTTAAGTTTAAAGTCAAAAGACTTTACTTTGACCGAAATATGACACAACATGCGTTTTTTGAGCTAGCCAAAAAATCGTTCGGTTATAATTAGCGAATTTTTTGTCGTTCAACAATTCCTTTGATAACTTTAGATCAGACACATCTAGACATCGTATGTGCAAAGTTTGGCGCAGATGGCGCTTAAACTGTGGGAGGAGTTCGAAAAAGTAGGTTTCGGACATGTGGCGACTTAGTGACGGGAATTTTCGGCGAAAGTGGGCGGGGCCTACGTCAGAAGATCCAGCGCTATTCGGGGAATACGGCAATATAAGATTTTTCAACGTGTCATTTAAAATGTGGAAGTCATAAGAAAAAATGCGTTATAGCGCCACCTAGTGGAGCACGAACGCGATTTTCGGTAGGCGGGATCCGAGTCCTATTCTACATGCACCCATAAAATTTCAAAACCTTAAGTATTATACTTTGGCAGAAATTAATTTTTTTTGTTTATCTTGTAATAAGCTCCGCCCACATTGACCCGTCATGACCCCCTTGAAGATATGGCCTCAGGACCGGCCCTACATCGTACGGACCAAATTTCGTAGAAATCGGTGCAGCCGTTCTAGAGATATAAACTTCCCATATCTCTAGCGCCCCCTATGGGCCAACATTCGCCAAATTCAGCTCATAGGCTCCCAGTCTCATGCCAACAAAGGATCTCTGATTTGGTGTCGATAGCATTTACTTTGACCGAGATATGCAACATTTTCCATTTTTACGGCTAGCTACGGAAATTTGTTCGTTAATAATTCGCGCAATTTTCAACCCAAAAAAAATCTTTTGATAACTTTAGCTCAGGACGAGCAGAAGAGTGTCCGGGCCAATTTTCGTGCAGATCGAACAAAATCCCTAGGAGGAGTTCGAAAAAGCAGGTTTGACAGTTTTCGCGATTTTGCGAAAAAATTATTTAGGCGGAAGTGGGCGTGGCCAATTACAAAGTGACTCAGCTCCATTCAAGGAATGTGGGGATATAAGGTTTTTGAATGTGCGACATACGGTGTGGAAGTTATAGGCCAAAACGCGTTGTCCTTGGTTATAGCGCCCCCTACAGGCGGATGTGTGCAGTTTTTTGCGTCTGAGGTACGTGCCGGGGTGTGGGCCAGCCCTCCAAATTGCACCGCCCTACCTTGCACGGTTTAGCCTGCAGCATGACTTTTATTGGCGGAAGAATAAAAATAGAGAATAATAATAATAAGAAGTAGTATAATAATAACTAGAACTGCAAGCAGTTATGAACGGGGGCCAAGCCTCCCCGCGCGAGCCGGTCCCCGCGGCCCTCGGAACCCGCCGCCGCGGGCCCAGAGGGACGTGGGGCTCGGGGCGATCGCGGGGACGCGCGCCGTCGTCCGAGCTGCGGTATTCATGACCAATCATTAGGTAACTTTGCGGTCGGCCTCAGGAGGGAACCCGCATCATGCGCAGCGAATTTAGGACGACTCTGAGCAACTTTTGGGAAACCTGATGTTTTTGGGTTTGTAGCGCCCCCTATTGGCCGATCTGCACCAAATTTGGCACAGCGTCTGTGGATGACCTCTGGAATGAGCGTGTTAAGTTTGAAGTCAAAAGACTTTAGTTTGACCTAAATATGACACAACATGCGTTTTTTGAGCTAGCCAAAAAATCGTTCGGTTATAATTACCGCATTTTTTGGTCTGCAACAATTCTTTTGATAACTTTTCGTCAGACACGTCTAGACATCGTATGTGCAAAGGTTGGCGCAGATGGCGCTTAAACTGTAGGAGGAGTTCGAAAAAGTAGGTTTTGGACATGTGGCGACTTAGCGACGGCAATTTGCGGCAAAAGTGGGCGTGGCCTACGTCAGAAAATCCAGCGCTTTTCAGGGAACACGGCAATATGAGATTTTTCAACGTCTCATTTAAAATGTGGAAGTTATAGGCAAAAATGGAGGGATCCCACATCATGCACAGCGAATTTGATACAAATCTGAGCAACTTGATGTTTTTGGGTTTGTAGCGCCCCCTATCGGCCGATCCGTACCAAATTTGGCACAGAGTCTGCGGATGACCTCTGGAACGAGCGTCTTAAGTTTGAAGTCAAAAGACTGTAGTTTGACCGAAATATGACACAACATGTGTTTTTTAAGCTAGCCAAAAAATTGTTCGGTTATAATTAGCGCATTTTTTGTCGTGCAACAATTCTTTTGATAACTTTAGATCAGACACGTCTAGACATCGTATGTGCAAAGTTTGGCGCAGATAGCGCTTAAACTGTAGGAGGAGTTCGAAAAAGTAGGTTTCGGACACGCGGCGACTTAGCGACGGGAATTTTCGGCGAAAGTGGGCGGGGCCTACGTCAGAAAATCCAGCGCTATTCGGGGAATATGGCAATGTAAGATTTTTCAACGTGTCATTTAAAATGTGGAAGTTATAGGCCAAAATGCGTTATAGCGCCCCCTAGTGGAGCACAAACGCGATTTTCGGTAGGCGGGATCTGAGTCCTATTCTACATGTACCCATAAAATTTCAAAACCCTAAGTATTATACTTTGGCAGAAATTAATTTTTTTTGTTTATCTTGTAATAAGCCCCGCCCACATTGACCTGTCATGATCCCCTTGAAGTTATGGCCTCAGGGCTGGCCCTACATCGTACGGACCAAATTTGGTAGAAATCGGTGCAGCCGTTCTAGAGATATAAACTTCCCATATCTCTAGCGCCCCCTAGGTGCCGACATTCGCCAAATTCAGCTCATACGCTCCCAGTCTCATGCCAACCAAGGATCTCTGATTTGGTGTCGATAGCATTTACTTTGACCGAGATATGCAACATTTTCCATTTTTACGGCTAGCTACGGAAATTTGTTCGTTAATAATTCGCGGAATTTTCAACCCAAAAAAAATCTTTTGATAACTTTAGCTCATGAGGAGCAGAAGAGTGTCCGGGCCAATTTTCTTGCAGATCGAACAAAATCCCTAGGAGGAGTTCGAAAAAGAAGGTTTTGTAGTTTTCGCGATTTTGCGAAAAAATTATTTAGGCGGAAGTGGGCGTGGCCAATTACAAAGTGACTCAGCTCCATTCAAGGAATTGGGGGATATAAGGTTTTTGACTGTGTGACATACGGTGTGGGAGTTATCGGCCAAAACGCGTTGTCCTTGGTTATAGCGCCCCCTACAGGCGGATGTGTGCAGTTTTTTGCGTCTGAGGTACGGGCGGGGGTGTGGGCCAGCCCTCCAAATTGCACCGCCCTACCTTGCACGGTTTAGCCTGCAGCATGACTTTTATTGGCGGAAGAATAAAAATAGAGAATAATAATAATAAGTAGTATAATAATAAAAATCCGAACAAAAACAATAGGGTTCCCAGCACCGCTGGTCCTGGGAACCGCGTATGCCTTGCATTCGCGGTCCCCAGGCCCCGCGGGCTTGGCCCCCTAAAAATCCGAACAAAAACAATAGGGTTCCCAGCACCGCTGGTCCTGGGAACCGCGTATGCTTGCATTCGCGGTCCCCAGGCCCCGCGGGCTTGGCCCCCTAAAAATCTGAACAATTACAATAGGGTTCCCAGCACCGCTGGTACTGGGAAACGCGTATGCTTGCATCCGCGTTCCCCAGTCCCCGCGGGCTTGGCCCCCTAAAAATAAAATTTCTTCAGATTATGTTTATTTAGTCTATTTTGAGACATAAAAACACATTTCCCTCACTGGCATCATAATGTGTACCATAGAGGGATATGACCATACATACATACATACATACATACATACATACATATGACTGTACATACATACATACACATACATACATACATACATACATATGAGCATACATACATACATACATATGACCATACATGCATACATACATACATACATACATACATACATATGACCGTACATACATACATACACATACCTACATATGAGCATACATACATACATACATATGACCATACATGCATACATACATACATACATACATACATATGAGCATACATACATACATACATATGAGCATAAATACATACATACATACATATTAGCATACATACATACATACATATGAGCATACATACATACATACATATGACCATACATACATATGACCATACATACATATGAGCATACATAAATACATACGTACATACATATGAGCATACATACATATGACCATACATTCATACATACATATGTATGCTCATATGTATGTATGTATGTATGCTCATATGTATGTATGCATGTATGTATGTATATATGTATGCATGTATGGTCATTTGTATGTATGTATGTATGTATGCGCATATGTATGTATGTACGGTCATATGTATGTATGTATGTATGTATGTATGTATGTATGTATGTATGTATGTATGTATGTATGGTCATATGTATGCATGTATGGTCATAAGTATGTATGTATGTATGTATGTTTGTATGCATGGTCATATGTTTGGCCATATGTATGAATGTATGGTCATATGTATGTATGATCATATGTATGTACGTATGTATGTATGTATGTATGCTCATATGTATGTATGTATGTATGTATGTATGGTCATATGTATGTATGTATGTATGTATGGTCATATGTATGTATGTATGTATGTATGTATGGTCATATGTATGTATGTTTGTATGCATGGTCATATGTTTGGCCATATGTATGAATGTATGGTCATATGTATGTATGCTCATATGTATGTACGTATGTATTTATGTATGCTCATATGTATGTATGGTCATATGTATGTATGCTCATATGTATGTATGTATGTATGTATGCTCATATGTATGTATGTATGTATGCTCATATGTATGTATGTATGTATGCATGTATGGTCATATGTATGTATGTATGTATGCTCATAAGTATGTATGTGTATGTATGAATGTATGGTCATATGTATGTATGCTCATATGTATGTACGTATGTATTTATGTATGCTCATATGTATGTATGTTTGTATGCATGGTCATAGGTTTGGCCATATGTATGAATGTATGGTCATATGTATGTATGCTCATATGTATGTACGTATGTAATAAAAAAAATAAAAATAACATTTCTTCAGATTATGTTTATTTAGTCTATTTTGAGACATAAAAACACATTTCCCTCACTGGCATCATAATGTGTACCATAGAGGGATATGACCATACATATATACATACATACATACATACATACATACATATGATTGTACATACATACATACATACACATACATACATACATATGAGCATACATACATACATACATATGACCGTACATGCATACATACATACATACATATATACATACATACATATGACCGTATTTACATACATATGAGCATACATACATACATACATACATACATACATACATATGACCATACATGCATACATACATACATACATACATACATACATACATATGAGCATACATACATACATACATATGAGCAGAAATACATACATACATACATACATACATATTAGCATACATACATACATACATATGAGCATACATACATACATACATATGACCATACATACATATGACCATACATACATATGAGCATACATAAATACATACGTACATACATATGAGCATACATACATATGACCATACATTCATACATACGTATGTATGCTCATATGTATGTATGTATGTATGCTCATATGTATGTATGCATGTATGTATGTATGTATGTATGCATGTATGGTCATATGTATGTATGGTCATATGTATGTATGCACATATGTATGTATGTACGGTCATATGTATGTATGTATGTATGTATGTATGTATGTATGTATGTATGTATGTATGGTCATATGTATGCATGTATGGTCATAAGTATGTATGTATGTATGTATGTTTGTATGCATGGTCATATGTTTGGCCATATGTATGAATGTATGGTCATATGTATGTATGATCATATGTATGTACGTATGTATGTATGTATGTATGCTCATATGTATGTATGTATGTATGTATGTATGGTCATATGTATGTATGTATGTATGTATGGTCATATGTATGTATGTATGTATGTATGGTCATATGTATGTATGTTTGTATGCATGGTCATATGTTTGGCCATATGTATGAATGTATGGTCATATGTATGTATGCTCATATGTATGTACGTATGTATTTATGTATGCTCATATGTATGTATGGTCATATGTATGTATGCTCATATGTATGTATGTATGTATGTATGCTCATATGTATGTATGTATGTATGCTCATATGTATGTATGTATGTATGCATGTATGGTCATATGTATGTATGTATGTATGCTCATATGTATGTATGTGTATGTATGAATGTATGGTCATATGTATGTATGCTCATATGTATGTACGTATGTATTTATGTATGCTCATATGTATGTATGTTTGTATGCATGGTCATATGTTTGGCCATATGTATGAATGTATGGTCATATGTATGTATGCTCATATGTATGTACGTATGTAATAAAAAAAATAAAAATAACATTTCTTCAGATTATGTTTATTTAGTCTATTTTGAGACATAAAAACACATTTCCCTCACTGGCATCATAATGTGTACCATAGAGGGATATGACCATACATATATACATACATACATACATACATACATACATATGATTGTACATACATACATACATACACATACATACATACATATGAGCATACATACATACATACATATGACCGTACATGCATACATACATACATACATACATACATACATACATATGACCGTATTTACATACATATGAGCATACATACATACATACATACATACATACATATGACCATACATGCATACATACATACATACATACATACATACATACATACATACATACATATGAGCATACATACATACATACATATGAGCAGAAATACATACATACATACATACATACATATGAGCATACATACATACATGCATATGACCATACATACATACATACATATGACCATACATACATATGACCATACATACATATGAGCATACATACATACATATGGCCAAACATATGACCATGCATACAAACATACATACATATGACCATACATACATACATACATACATACATACATATGACCATACATACATACATACATACATACATATGACCATGCATACATTCATATGACCATACATACATGCACACATACATACATACGGTCATACATATGACCATGCATACATACATACATACATACATATGAGCATACATACATATGAGCATATATACATACATACATATGACCATACATACATACATATGTACATACATACATATGACCGTACATACATACATACACATACATACATATGGGCATACATACATACATACATATGACCATACATGCATACATACATACATACATATGAGCATACATACATACATACATACATATGACCATACATACATACATACATACATACATATGAGCATACATACATATGACCATGCATATAAACATACATACATATGACCATACATACATACATACATACATATGACCATACATACATACATACATATGACCATACATACATACATACATACATACATACATACATACATACATACATATGAGCATACATACATACATACGTACATACATATGATCATACATACATATGACCATACATTCATACATATGGCCAAACATATGACCATGCATACAAACATACATACATACATACATACATACTTATGACCATACATGCATACATATGACCATACATACATACATACATACATACATACATACATACATACATACATATGACCATACATACATATGACCATGCATACATTCATATGACCATACATACATACACACATACATACATACGGTCATACATATGACCATGCATACATACATACATACATACATACATACATACATACATACATATGAGCATACATGCATACATACCTACATAGATATGACCATGCATACATACATACATGTGACCA
The DNA here is from genome assembly GCF_056507025.1 of Lutjanus erythropterus. Taxonomy (NCBI): domain Eukaryota; kingdom Metazoa; phylum Chordata; class Actinopteri; order Lutjaniformes; family Lutjanidae; genus Lutjanus; species Lutjanus erythropterus. The sequence goes on from NC_139338.1 coordinate 4,189,840, forward strand.
TACATACATACATACATACATACATATGAGCATACATACATATTAGCATATATACATACATATATATGACCATACATACATACATATGTACATACATACATATGAGAATACATATATACATATCACCATGCATACATACATATGAGCATACATACATACATATGACCATGCATACATACATATGAGCATACATACATACATATGACCATACATCCATCCATACATACATACATATATATGACATACATATATAAATACATATATACATATATATATATATATATATATATATATATATATATATATATATATATATATATATATATAAATTATTTTTATAATTCTTTCAAATTTAAAATTTAAAATTAATTGTGACTTCTTGGTGTTATTGAATATTTTTGCATATGTTTATGAAATAAACAATGTTCAAATTGGAAAAGGAACGTTCTTTTTCACTTACGCACCATTATGGTACAATGTTGCCTATAGGCAACGAACCCAAAAAAATTCCAAAAATAAAAATAAAAATAACATTTCTTCAGATTATGTTTATTTAGTCTATTTTGAGACATAAAAACACATTTCCCTCACTGGCATCATAATGTGTACCATAGAGGGATATGACCATACAAATATACATACATACATACATACATACATACATACATAAGATTGTACATACATACATACATACACATACATACATACATATGAGCATACATACATACATACATATGACCGTACATGCATACATACATACATACATACATACATACATACATATGACCGTACATACATACATATGAGCATACATACATATATACATACATACATATGACCATACATGCGTACATACATACATACATACATACATATGAGCATACATACATACATACATATGATCATAAATACATATGAGCATACATACATACATACATATGAGCATACATACATATGACCATACATACATATGAGCATACATACATACATACGTACATACATATGAGCATACATACATATGACCATTTATTCATACATATGGCCAAACATATGACCATGCATACAAACATACATACATATGACCATACATACATGCACACATACATACATACGGTCATACATATGACCATGCATACATACATACATACATACATACATATGAGCATATATACATACATACATATGACCATACGTACATACATATGTACATACATACATATGACCGTACATACATACATACACATACATACATATGAGCATACATACATACATACATATGACCATACATGCATACATACATACATACATACATACATATGAGCATACATACATACATACATATGAGCATACATACATACATACATACATACATATGAGCATACATACATATGACCATACATACATATGAGCATACATAAATACATACGTACATACATATGAGCATACATACATATGACCATACATTCATACATATGGCCAAACATATGACCATGTATACAAACATACATACATATGACCATACATACATACATACATACATATGACCATACATACATACATACATATGACCATACATACATACATACATACATACATACATATGAGCATACATACATACATACGTACATACATATGATCATACATACATATGACCATACATTCATACATATGGCCAAACATATGACCATGCATACAAACATACATACATACATACATACTTATGACCATACATGCATACATATGACCATACATACATACATACATACATACATACATACATACATATGACCATGCATACATTCATATGACCATCGTACATACACACATACATACATACGGTCATACATATGACCATGCATACATACATACATACATACATACATATGAGCATACATACATATGAGCATATATACATACATACATATGACCATACATACATACATATGTACATACATACATATGAGAATACATACATACATATGACCATGCATACATACATATGAGCATACATACATACATATGACCATGCATACATACATATGAGCATACATACATACTTATGACCATGCATCCATACATCCATACATACCTACATACATATATATGACATACATACATACATACATACATATATACATATATATATATATAAATTCTTTTTTAAATTCTTTTTAATTTAAAATTTAAAATGAATTGTGACTTCTTGATGTTATTGAACATTTTTGCATATGTTTATGAAATAAACAATGTTTAAATTGGAAAAGGAACGTTCTTTTTCACTTATGCACCATTATGGTACAATGTTGCCTACAGGCAACGAACCCCAAAAACTTCCAAAAATAAAAATAAAAATAAAATTTCTTCAGATTATGTTTATTTAGTCTATTTTGAGACATAAAAACACATTTCCCTCACTGGCATCATAATGTGTACCATAGAGGGATATGACCATACATACATACATACATACATATGACCGTACATACATACATACACATACATACATATATACATACATACATATGAGCATACATACATATATACATACATATGAGCATACATACATACATATATACATACATACATATGAACATACATACATACATATATACATACATACATACATACATACATATGACCATACATACATACATATGACCATACATACATATGACCATGCATACATACATACATATGAGCATACATACATACATACATACATACATACTTATGACCATACATACATACATACATACATACATACATATGAGCATACATACATATGACCATGCATACATTCATATGACCATACATACATACACACATACATACATACATACATACATACATATGGTCATACATATGACCATGCATACATACATGCATACATACATACATATGAGTATACATGCATACATACATACATACATACATATGACCATGCATACATAGATACATGTGACCATACATACATACATACATACATATGAGCATACATACATATGAGCATACATACATACATACGTACATACATATGAGCATACATACATATGAGCATACATTCATACATATGGCCAAACATATGACCATGCATACAAACATACATACATATGACCATGCATACATACATACATACATACATATGACCATATATACATATGACCATGCATACATACATACATATGACCATACATACATACATGCATACTTATGACCATACATGCATACATATGACCATACATACATACATACATACATACATATGACCATACATACATATGACCATGCATACATTCATATGACCATACATACATACACACATACATACATACATATGGTCATACATATGACCATGCATACATACATACATACATACATACATACATATGAGCATACATACATATATACATATATACATATCACCATGCATACATACATACATACATATGAGCATACATACATACATACATATGAGAATACATACATACATACATAAATATGGCCATACATATGACCATGCATACATACATACATATGAGCATACATACATACATACGACCATGCATACATACATATGACCATACATACATACATACATACATACATACATACATATGACCATACATACATACATACATACATACATACATACAGACAGACATACATATGACCATGCATACATACATACATATGAGCATACATACATACATACATATGAGAATACATACATACATACATATGAGAATACATACATACATACATAAATATGGCCATACATATGACCATGCATACATACATACATATGAGCATACATACATACATACGACCATGCATACATACATATGACCATACATACATACATACATACATACATATGACCATACATACATACATACATACATACACACATATGGGCATACATACATACATATATATGAGCATACATACATATGAGCATACATACATACATACATATGACCATGCATACATACATATGAACATACATACATACATACTTATGACCATACATACATACATACATATATATGACCATACATACATACATACATATATATATTTAAATTCTTTTCATAAGTTTTTTTAATTTAAAATTTAAAATGAATTGTGACTTCTTGATGTTATTGAATATTTTTGCATATGTTTATGAAATAAACAATGTTCAAATTGGAAAAGGAACGTTCTTTTTCACTTATGCACCATTATGGTACAATGTTGCCTACAGGCAACGAACCCCAAAAACTTCCAAAAATAAAAATAAAAATAAAATTTCTTCAGATTATGTTTATTTAGTCTATTTTGAGACATAAAAACACTCCAAACATTTTTTTTCCCTCACTGGCATCATAATGTGTACCATAGAGGGTTAACAGTATCTCACGCATGACTTGATGAAAGAACAAAGTGTTAATTAATGCAGCAACTAAGGTATTTCAATCATTATGATTCCTGAATTATGAATGATGTTCATGTATTCTTCATAGGTTAGTGTGCAGAGCAAAAAACAGACCAGTGAACATGTATTCTGTTGTGTTTGTGTTCCTTCAAATGAGCTGCTGACACTGAAGAATCATATAGGACAGGATAGGACAGAACTTTATTAATGTTGGAGGAAATTCTTTTATAAGGTTGCTCAAAAATTACAACAGAGAATAACAACAGTAATAGAGCATCAAATATAACTGAAATAAAAAAATAAAGTGTATGAGGAGTAAATGCAAAGAAACAGTGCCTAACAGAAAAACAACACAAGTAAGATAAGTTAAGTATAAAAGAAAGCTAAATAAGTAAATGTTGTAAAAGCAGTTATATTGACAGTAATACTGACAGTGATACTGGGCAGTAAAAAAAAAAAAGAGTTATATTACTCCAGATAAAAAGTATAGAAATAGCACATTATACTGCACATGAATGTACATGGTAACAATGAAAAGTAATATTGCACATAGTTTTAAAACGTGAGATTATATGTAATGGAAACATAATATTTCACATGATAATGAATATAATATTGCATATAATACTGAACAGAGTAAAGCCCATGATGTTGGAAGGTGATATTACATATGATGATGAACATAATATAGCTCATAATGTTGAAAAGTTATACTGCATAAAATAATGAACGCAATATAGACCATGATGTTGAATACTACGTGTGTACATGATAATGAACATTGCATAGGCCATGATGTTGAATAGTGTTCTGCACATGATAATGAAAATAAAAAAGCCCATGTTGAAAAGTAATATTGCATACCATAATGACCCCAATATAACCCATGATGTTGAATAGTACTTTTGTACATATGAATGACAGTAGTACAGTCTATGATGTTGGACATAATAATAAACTTAATATAGTCCATGATGTTAAAGAGTAATATTTCACATACTAATGTAGACAAAATTGCCCACACTATTGAAAAGTAATATTGCACATCATAATAGACATAATATATCCCATGACACTGAAAAGTGATATTCCACATGATAATGAATATAACATATCCCATGATACTGAAAACTAACGCTGCATACCGTAATGAATGAAATATAACCCATGATGTTGAATAGTACTTTTTGCACATGATAAAGAACATAGTACAGCCCATGGTGCTGGAAAATGATATTGTACATGATAATAAACTAAATATAACACACAATGTTGAAAAGTAATATTGCACGTTAGTGAACATAATATATCCTATGATCTTAAAAAGTAATACTGCATACCATAATGAAAGTAATATATATCCATGATATTGACTAGTACTTTTGCACATGATAATGAACACAATATAGTACGTGCATATGATGATGAACATAGTATAACCCAGTGGTTCCCAAAGTGGGGGGCGCGCCCCCTAGGGGGGGCGCGGTGCCATTGCAGGGGGGGCGCGGTAAGGCTTACCCGGTATTGACACCAGGCGCGGCTGCGCTGCGGTTTTGCTCCGTAATGCACGCGACTTCAATTAAGATCAGCAGCGTTTCAGGAGCGTCTCAGCAGCGGAGCGTGTTGCCCGCTTCTACCATGGATAAGCAGGCTACATAGTTAAATTGTTTATTTTCTGTCTGTCTTTATGATCGCGAGTCTGCACGGGGTCTTTTATTTTGAAAATCAACCGGATTCTCCCCTGTTTTCCGTGCCTGACTTCCTGCCCGCTCGACTAGCTATGTGTCAATTGACGCGCCATCCGTCGGAAATAGACTCGCTGAGTATTCTCCGCGGAGCTGTAATTTATACCAGAAGCGGCTCGGCGCTCTGCTCCGCGGAGAATACTCAGCGAGTCTATTTCCGACGGATGGCGCGTCAATTGACACATAGCTAGTCGAGTGAATGATGAATGAATGAACTCAGAGTGGCAGTCTCGCAACTGCAACCCAGATTTGAGAAGATCTGCAGCATGAAGCAGGCCCACACCAGTCACTGAAAAGATGTGAGGATTAAAGGTTTCATTTTTGCACAACAAACCTTTAGGTTTTTGTTGTTTTTTTTTTTCCTTTCAGGGAGTTCATATCTGTGTTGTCATGTTTTAAAAAAACATTTTTGCACATAGATGCAATTTTTGAAAAATGCATTGATAGCAATGTTGAGTATTGTTACACAGTAAAAAAAAAAAAGAAACCTGTTACACTGAACATAATTACACTGTTAAGGTGGTTTGTTATTTCGTTATTTATTTCTTATTCCAAAAGAGGTTGTAGTTTATTGCAACCTGTAGTTTATGAGGGTTGTATTAGAGTTTATGAGGTTTGTATTAATTACAATGTGTGAAATAAACTGCAATGGAGTCTGAAAACAAAATATGTGTATGTGTGTCAGGTTTAGGGGGGCGCGAAAATTTTCTTATCAACCAAAGGGGGGCCCAGCAGAGAAAGTTTGGGAACCACTGGTATAACCCATGATGTTGAAAAATGATACTGCACATTATAATAAACTTAATATAGCCCATAATTTAGTACTTTTTATTACATACCATAATGAACACAATATACCCAACAACTCTGAGTACTTTTTCACATGATAATAAACATAATAAAGCCCATGATGTTGAAGAATAATGAGCTCCAGTATAGCCCAGGGTTCTGCTGCTCCCGCCTCTGCTGATTCCTCACTCTGCTCCTTCAAACAGCTTCTTTTTTTTCCGTTTTTTAATTACACAAGGTCAATGAGGTACACACACCTACAGACAAACAGACAAACAAGTCAAAAAAAGAAAACATCCAGCCAGGAGAGAGAAAGAAGAGAAAGAAAAAAGAAAAGAGAGGGAAAAAATAAACAGTGATATGTAAGATGTAACATGACCAAAATGAGACAAGAAGAAAACTCTGTAGAAGACATCATAAGATACAAACGACTTAACAAGAATACAAAAATAAGACGTAACAGGATATAACAAGACAAAAGTTATGTAACAAGAGAGTGAGACTCAACCATTGAGAAAAGGTGAATTTCAGTTAGTTTTGCATAGAAACAGTCAGTAGAAATGTTCTTCAGAGGACGACTTTTTACTTTTACATTTCAGAATTTCTCTTTTACTAGAGTCTTTGTGTGTACTTTTACTATCTCTGTTGTTTAATAGGCAAACACCTGTGAATTAGTTTTAGTTATTAAATTCTAATGGTGACATCGCAGCTAGCTGTTTAGATGCATGTAAAAACGTTCCCCATGGGATACGTTTGTCTAACAAATTCTCCTGTTTTGTCTGAACTGCTTGTGGTGCAGCAGATATTTTATTGATAGGCTTGTAAAAGTGATGCATTCTCCTGTCCCGTTTTTGTCCTACTCATCCATGTTGTATCGCTGATGTAAGGACAGCATGCCATTTGTTTTTTTACATAATGATACGTCCAAACCGCTTCTTAATTGGCTTTAAACAGCTGCATCTACCTCTTTCTCATCTCTCTGCGTGTCTCCGTCAGTGTGGCAGTGGATGCGGCTGACGCTGCTGTTTCTCAGACAGGCGGGAATAAATTATGACCCTTCGCGCTCTTCTCTCCCGTCCTCCTCCTCATCTTTCTATCCGTCTTGTTCTGCTCTAAATCAGCTCTGATCTCCTCTCTCTTCCTGTCATCCCTCTCTCCTTCATTGTTGAAAGCAGCAGTTAGTCGGTGAGGCCTGCTGTGATCTTTGCTTTAAGACAAAAGAACAGGTCAAGAACTTTGCATGTGTGCACGTTCAATAATTTCAGGTGGTTTTGAGTCCGAGTTTGTTGATGCAGTGTTTTAAATGTACTACTCGCTAAAAGAACGCATTAATCAGTAAGAGCAGATGTTCAAGAAAACAACATTTGCATCTGATTTATTCTTTCAAGTTGATTATCTGCAGGGGGTTAGTTAGCAGGCCCTTGGATGTTTACATCAGAAGCCTAAATTCTGCTGTCTGACAGAACAGAACAAACAGAAGTCAAAGTCGAACTTCAAACTGTTGGCAGATTCCACACTTCTTGTTTGTTTTCCTGTTGATGTTGATTGTGAGTCAGTGGAATAGTTTGATGTTGCTATATATAGACTGAAAAGGCTGTTTACCTCAACCAAAACTGATCACAAGAAATGATCTCCGCCTGGCGTGTTTGTGTGCGCGACCAACATAACTGGAGCAACAGCTTAGCTCTCATACGACTGGACCCATCAGTCTGATGTGTTTTGTGCACATTTGTGTGTGTATGCTCGAAGATCTGTCATGGTTGCAGTGATGCTCAATTTTTGAAAAACCTGTTCATTCTTCTGCTCTGTTTTATAGCAACTGCTGAGTCATCAACAACTGCTAAGCTAAAAACAAGGCTTGTCTAGTCTCTGGAAGGCCACATTTTGCCTTTGCTGTGACTCAAAACGTGACATCCAGAGAAAAGTTTGTTCTCATCCCAAACTGAAGAATCTGCTCATTAATTTCAGGTGTATAATGATCCACTAAAGTTAGGCACGATGCAGGATGTATGTCCGTGTGTCTGGGCGACCAAAACATCAGAGTGATCAAGGTCCGCTAGTAAACAAATAAGAGATGCAAACTTCACAACAAAATCAGCTGTAACTCATTTAATTCTAAAATGATTTTCATTAAATTTTGTTTGTTATGAACAAAAATTAAACATGACAACGGTGACTTCATTCATTCATTCATTCATTGTCCATAACAACTTATCCTTGATGGTTCACAGGAAGCTGGAGTCTATCCCAGCTGACACTGGGCGAGAGGCGGGGTTCACCCTGGACAAGTCTCCAGTTCATCACAGGGCTGACACATAGACAGACAATCACTCACACTCACATTCACACCACGCAGAATTGTTAGAATTAAATTCAGTTACTGTGGGTCATCTAATCTGCTCTATACCAAAACATGAACCTCCTGAATAGACACGACTTCCACCGGGACATGCAGGTTCTGACCTCTGAACAGGGAACATCAAGTGTCAATTATTCAGAATTTCAGCTTATGTAAGAAAATGTAGGTTTCTATATCTATCATATTTTTGTAAAGTCATCTGGTTGCTTGTAATGTTAAAAAAAACAACAACAAAATATTTTTTTTAAAAATGACAAAATATTATAGGATGAATAACAAAATGTTCTAAATATCAAATTGTTCTAAATAAATGACAAAATGTTAATAAATAACATTGTTACATTGGAGAAGTTTGGACATACCGTTATTTAAATTTAAACCGTTTAGTGAATCCAGGATGCTTGGTTACAATACCATCACACTGTTCTGTGCATCTTAAAGAAAACTGAGACTATGCACTGTAAATACTTTATCAAAAACTTTGCATACAAATGTATAAGAAAATCTATACGCTACAAAAAACATAATTTGACTTTGCCACTCTCAGCTGGCTGCATCTGGGAGTTGTGATGGCATTGCAGTAGGTGCTTCACCATCTGGTGCCTGGCAGAGATCCGCACTCTGAGTTTTTCTGTCTTAAACACAACAAAAACCGTCAGAAAAAAACATATTTCAAACAACACCCTGATAATTTTGCTGCCTTCGGAGCTTTGCCAGGAACAAGGTTCATAATAAATTGAATTGTTGAAGTACAGCAGTCTCTCTCTGCTCCTGTTTCCCTCAGGAAGTTGACCTCGCCCGGCTCTGAAGTATAGTCTATTGAGAGGCTTCCGTTGTAGGCAAATCTTATTTCTGGCGCGCTCTCTCGGTGCTGGGTTTGTGCCACGGCCCTCCAGTGATTCTCTTGTTTGGGTGTCTCTGAAACACTAAACCAAGGCCTGATGGGTGGGACTGTGGAGCTCCTCCACAATACTGAAACAGATCCAATTTCTCTGCGTTCAATCTGCTTTTACAAAGAAACACTGCAGGGTAGTTCCCAGTATTCCAAGTACAACAGAACCATCTCATACTACTCATATTTAATCAACATTTTACATTTGTGCTGGAAGCCAGCAGTGTTCCAGCATAATGATGAAGTGCAGCGTTGGTAGACGGGCTGTTTGAGAATGGAAAAAAAAAAACAAGACTGAGCCGAGGATTTCAACTTTTCAGACTCAGATGAATTTACAAAAGACTGCACCAATTACCACCTGCCTTGTCTCATTTAAAGGTTAATTCTGGCATTTTTTTTTAAAACCTGAGCCTTATTTTTTACATATTTTGGCTTCTGAATAGGTACAGAAAGTTTTGGAATTGGTCCAGTGTTAAAAGTAAGATCCTTTTTGTTTAACCAGAAACAGCCTTTGTATCACCCTGTTCAAAGCCACCAGACAAAAACACTCATTTTACCTCAGAGAACACTGGAGTTGTTGGTCTATCAGTGCCCTGATCAGTTAGGTTGAGTTATTGTGTTACTTTAATGTTCTAAAACTTAAGTTCAGAATATTCTTTATTTTTCCATTACCGTAATCCAAACTGTAATCCAAACTTTTCATTTAGCATGAATATTTAGCCAAATTTTGTGTCAGTTTATGATCAAATACCTGTAAAACTACCATTCCCATCAGCCTCAGACTACATCCAGACTGAAATTATCTCTGCCCAGACAAGAGTTTTAGCATTTTTTCTTCGTCTCCCTATTGGCTGTCCTGCATGGCTGAAGCGATTGAGCAACAGCAGGCCTTGCAGCATCTGAAAATGCTGCATAAGACGGGTGTGAAGACAGAGGCAGGGCGTGAATGTAGGCATCTGCCAGTCTCTGTTTCTGCTCGTCCAGATTAAAACACAACCCCAGACTTGTCAAACTGAAACGAGGTTAGCAGCATTTTCAGATGTCTCCTGTTTTAGGGATTCAAAAACACGGGAGTGGTGCGTACAGTTGGTGTAAACTAGCAAAAGCTATGTGTTTTAAAAAGAAAACATATTAGTGTCCAAGCAGACTCAGCTAGCTGTTCAGTGCTATTCTGCAAATATTTGGATGCTAAGTAAGATAAAAAAAAATATCACGTAATACACCCTGAAGACGTCCACTGTGCCAAAGAGTTTGATAAAGTGGAGAAACATCTGGGCATTAACCATCTGGGCAAATTTTAATTATTGGCCACCAGAGCCAGAGGACTTTGTCAGGATGGTACTTTTTTTGTTCTGTGTCGGGTTGTTGGAACTGAAGTGAGCTGAAGTGAACTGCTGGGCTGATTTAAACTGAGAGTCATGTATGTGTTTCAGGTCCACACAAAAAATCCTGAACCCAGAAATCGTGAACAACAGTTTAACAGTCTCCACAGTTCAGTGCTATATAGTTCTCAGTCTTTCAATGTTTTCAGTTACTATAGTTTAACGTATATAATGTGCTTAGACGATAATAAGTCAAGTGTAAACTGGACTTACCAATTAGTACAATCCCTGTTTCCATCTTCCACTGCTCCCTCGCTCTGTCTGGTCTGAGTGGTCTGCTGTCAGCTGACTGTGTGACGTAGGATGTCGTTGATGTCCACACTTTGATCCACACACACATTGAACAGTTGTGTTTTTTTCAGAACAGCCGCTTACACAATTTCAGTAAAGCTCCTCTCAACAGTTGTTTAATCCGGGATGTGATGGTGGCTTTACTCCATCCAAAAGCCTCCTTTATGTATTCTCCCTCTGTGAATCGTTTCACACTTAAACAAATACTCTCTGCTCCACTCAGCTTTATTGACTTTGACAACTTAGAAGTTTTTCTCATGCTTAGTTTTAAAATACACTTTCACAGCAAAAAACACACACAGCTCAGTGTGCTCTTGCAACAAATCCAGACTAAATTTGTCCAATTGGGCCAGAGGCTGGCTAGATTTAGCCTCCATGTCTCGTGCAGATTGGTGCTGTGTGGTTTCCTGTTTGTCAGGTTGTTACTGGTTACGACACCTGAGCTGTTGTGCAGCGGAAATAGTGTCACCATGAACTGTACATGCTTCTGTAAAAGTAGATTTGAGATAACGTCATGTCAACATTAATTAATCATGCTGGTTTCATCTATTACTGACCCAGAGATGGGAAGTAACTAAATACTAATACTTTGTTACTGTATTTAAGTAGATTTTTTTTTTTTTACTTTACTTGAGTATTTCTTTTTCTGAACTTTTTACTTTTACTCCCTACATTTGTAGAATATCTGTACTTTCTACTCCTTACATTTTCAAAACAAGCGCATTACTTTGTTACAGGCTCGATTTCACACAAGACCAACACAAAGTAAAAAGGCGCAATGAGATGAAAATGACATAAAAGACATAACAAGATGGTACCAACGTAAAATATGTCCAGACAAAAAAAAAGTGTAACAGCCGTAACAAGACAAGACGACGTAACAGGATGTCAATCACATAAAGATGTAACAGGATGAAAGAAGTATAAAAGATGTAATGAGACAAAAATTATGTAAAATTGTAACAAGACAAAACAACATAACAGCACGACAATGATCTATCAAGACAAATATGATCTTACAAGATGAAAATGATGCAACAAAACAAAAATGACGTAACAAGACATAACAATATGAAAATGACATAACAAGGCAATAATTATGTAGAAGACGTAACCAGATGTGCTATCTCTGTAGTAACCTAATTTAGGGGAGACCATACAAAAGGGTGATTGTGGCTCGGGAGTTAGATCAGGTCACCCGCTAATCAGAAGGTCATTGATTTGATTCTCGGCTCCTCCAGTCTAATTTCCTTCTGTCTGCATGTCAAAGTTTTGTAGGGCAGGTAATAATTCCTTAAGGTTGTGCCGTCAGCGAGTGCATGAATGAGTGAGCACTGAATGATCGAGGACACTGAGGATAAAAAGCACTGTATCACTCATGAGAAGGAACTGTACATGGCTTCTGCCATCAGCGTATGAATGGATCGCTGAATGTGTTGTAAAGTGCTTTGAGAGGTTGGCAGACAACAAAAGACTACAAAAGGGCTATAAATGCACTCCATTTCTAATGTGTAACAAAATAGTGACATTTGTCAATATTTGCTTTCTGAAAATGTTTTTGTGTTCGTGTGCACAGAAACATTCAGTGGTTGTTGAGCTCAGATTTAGAGTATGCTTGTGACTAGGGATGCATTGATACCAATACCAGCATCAGGTGTGGGTCCAATACTGTCTCACACCACTCACACCACACCAGATACCACACCACAAAAAATAGACGCTTCAACACGAGCAATCTGATAAAACATCTGTTGAACCAGCAACAACGCAGAGGTCAGTGATTACCTTC